>NC_050612.1:13750000-15000000 GCF_014743375.2 Drosophila subpulchrella | reverse complement strand
GATCGGATGGAAAGGCAAATGGATGTGGCACAAAGCAAGATACACAGTCATTTAGTAACCATCCAAGAAGCACTAACTGCCAAGAAGACTTCACCAGAGATAAAGCATGAAGTTGTAGAAAAACCTATTCCGGCAAATTTCGAGCGCATTGGATCGAGATACTTCTACGTGGAGAGCCATGTCAAGAAAAATTGGAATTCTTCTGCAAACTCTTGTCTCCAGATGGGTGGCAATCTGGCCATCTTTCAACACGAATGGGAATTCGACGCTATCCAGGCTAAGCTCAAGAAAAATCATTACTGGCTGGGCATTAACGATCGTGCAAAATCAAACCAATTCGTATCTGCAGCCTCCGGAAACCGGGTATCATTTTTTAAGTGGGGATTCGGACAACCCGTCTACAACTACGATAAATCCGAAAGATATGTTTTCATGTATGACGGCCAAATGGGCCTTTGGAGGGATGATTACGAATTTTACTTCGTTTGCCAAGCAGATGATCTTTAGTTAGAAAAAATGCATGTAAATAAAATAAACTTGCGTTAAAGAAATACGAGACTTTTATTTTTGGATTTGGTAAAAGGATACTTTTCACGGTGTTAGTGTGTAAGCTTTAAGAAGTGATTTTTTTACTAAAGCAAATTTGTTTTACAACGATTGTCTTCAATAATATAATAAATTCAATCAAATTTTGGAACGGTACTAATATTCATTTTATAATCTCCTGAAGAACTCACCGAAACTGGAGCAGGCCGATAGGGGTGGAGCCCTGGCCAAGCCCTGGGTGTTCACGGAAGTGTAGTTCACGGAGGCCACCTCTCTATTGAGCATCTTGACCACTTGGTCGAGTCGCCGCGGATCGCACTCGACGTCCACCAGGACATCCGCCTGGTTGGTGCCCGTCTCCAGCGGGGAGAGCTCCAGGTGCAGCACATTGATGCCTAGCTCCTGGAAAACCTGCAGGGCTCTGGCCAGATTCCCCACCTGGTTGCGCAGGGTGAAGATGATGGAGATGCGTTCCCCTGGGGAGTGCTGTCTGCCATTATCCTGGCTGACTCCGCCGATGGCCAGCCGGGGAGGCTCTGGTGGAGCTGAAGAGTGCCGGGCGAGATTCGGATGCGAAGCTGGACCGGAAGTGGCATCCTTCTTCAGCTGATGCAGGGGACTTCCCTGCTTGACGGCCCACTCCTGTTCGCCACTCCTGTAGAGCCACAGGCCCAGAAGACTCTTGCCGGAAGCACTCATCACTGCACTGCACTTGGTAGTTACTCCTCCTTTTTTTTATTTATCCACGGGCACACGCGTCGTATGCGCAACTCAGCGCCAACTGCAAGATCCTTCGGATGCGACCCTCCTTTTATAGGCGGCCCGCAGGACTCACACACTCGCAGAGTTATACAGCAGATACATATTCAATTGTATTTATTAAGTGTGCGTGGCGAGATAAATTCGTTCAAGGATATAAAAGCTACAAGTGAGTCTTTCCATTCTATTCAAAAGGACCCTCCTCCTTTCGGGGTGGCATGTCCTGATTGGCCAAATCATGCTGGAGTCAGGCCAAAACGCTAACGCATGACGTCATGGTGCCCTGACTATTAGAGTCCTTAAAATTCTTTGAAAAGGTTTGTTTTGTAGGTAAATGATAAATTATTGAATATATATTTTAATATAAGTCGGCTTAACAATTGTTTTAAGACAATAGTTTGTATTATTCTTTAAACATAGATGTTTCACTCAGAAAAGTGTGCAAAAGTATGCAGTAAAACACAAACGTTGTTATTGGGAGGAATCTATAGGACTTACGGACTAAAAATATATTGTAGCATACTTACTTCGACACCTTATTGAGTGATTTCGTAGCCCTAGTAATTTGCTCTAATCTTAAAAGAAATTGTATGGTTTTATTTGAAAAAAGGGTGTTCAGAATTCACCATATGATCGTCATTTCACTTTCTAATCAGCAGCAACAACTTTCAATTGAATGAGGAAAAAGTCACGGGCTTGGGGCTGGTGGACAGACAGACAGACTTCTGTGCTTGACTTTCAAATTCAGGCGTTTAATTTATGCTGGTACGGATGTAACTAGTGTACCGTAAGGAAAACCTAGTGAAACCCCTGCAAAAATACGAAAAACTCCTGCTAGATAAAATCAATATGAAGTTAGTTGTGGAAAGCCCTGAGTCTGCGACATTGAGAGTGGTCAAATAAATGGGTTGCTAGGTAGTTCAGTTGGACAATCCAAGAGTCGGGGCCATAAAAGAAAAGCGCTTTCCACGCCAACACAGCCAGCAACCACTTGATGCTTCCACTGAGTCAATAGTAGATAAATGGCAATTTCTTTCCGCCCGCTTTCTTGGGCCTTTGTTTGCACTTCGAGAAAAGCAAATAGCGCCAGGGGAGCCGCAAAACCAGTGGGTGGATGGAAAAACCAGAGTCACTTCCACTTGACTATTAAAATATGCGAAAACCCCACTAAACACATGCGTGGGCATCGCATCGCACCGTATCCCACTACCCAACTCATCAGCCGAAGCGATAAACCTAATGGTGCTGGCTAACTGATTGACCGACAAACGACTGGCTCCCAGGAGCCATCCACTTTCTATGTATTTACCCACGAGCTGAAGGATTTATGGTGGCCCCAGGGGATGGAGGATGCTTCCCACTCCGCTGAGAAGTCTCCCAGGCGGAGATGGAGTCCGGAACGGAGTCGAGGTCACGATGAATGGCAGCTCTTGATTTCGGAATAATTAACTTAGACAGCTAATTCGGAGAGGGGGGCTTGGAAGGGATGAGCTGTGACTCGGATTTAACTCAAGGATTGGAAAGGGTAATTGCATCAACATTTAATAAACCTAAAATTTACAATGTATACGCAATAATAATAAATTTTATTAAAGATAAACATCTGTTGTATATTGAAGTTAAACCAACTAAGAGTAATACATTTGATTAACAATGTATATATAGTATGTGTGTTTTATTATTACTTATGGCAATACATAAAGAAAGAGTAATATTACACAAGATAAAATGTGTGTCTCACTATTTGAAGCAATCATCGATCGGAGGCAGGTCCCCACTGCAGAAGTGCCAAGTGGACCAGGCAGGCCATCCTTGTTGACCCAGGACAGTTTGGGCACATCTCACCGACCTGCTGATGTCGTCGGTCAAGAGGTCATTGCAGCTCAGCCCGCAACCGTTGTGGGAGAACTTTCCACTCGGAGGCTGACACCAATAGAGGTCGTTGATCTGGAAGATTCCATAGTCGTTGGACCCATCGGAGTTGGGTGGACCGACCACTTCAGTTCGATAGGAACTCTCGTGCTCCGCAATGCAGGTCCACTTGCTCAGTTGGTCACGAGGGACTCCCAGATTTGACATCTCCCGAGCCAAGGAGCACCGATCCATGGTGCGGGCTTGTATAGCCGGAGCAGCCAGAGCCAGGACACAAATTACCAGAAAACACCTCATAGTGGTCCGAATGAGTTGAATGTCTATAAAATATTACTTGACTTTGCCAGCTCTCTCGCAGTATTTATACCCCAGAAGATTGCGAAATTCTGTGTAGTGAAATCAACATTAAACAAAGCCCCCTGTTAGTAATGCGCTGTTGCGATAAGAATTCTTCAGATAAATAATTGACTTATCTCTAAATATGCGGTCAGCGTAAATCGGAAGCAGATTTCCTAGTAAACCCCCTCTAAAGAAGACCTGTCATTTATAGGGCTTTGTCACCTCATTTCAGTAGATGTGCAAGAATACTCATTTTACCTTTCAGTCACAGGGTAAAACGATATATTATATGTATGCCGTTAGAAAAGAGATTTTAAAGACAATTAAATAAACTATATGGAAATAAAGAATGTGATTATAATGCAGTTTTGAAATCATGCCCAACGAATCTAGTAAATTTATCTTGCAAATAATAAATCATTTTTATTGGTATTTAAAGAAAGTAAAGTAAATATATATGCGTCATAAAAGTCCAGATTAAATGTGACAAATTCAAGAGCCTTTTGAAAGCAACTATCGATTGATGGCAGGCTTCCACTGCACGATTTCCAGGAGGACCAGGCCGACCATCCCTGCTGAGCCAGGACCTTCTGGGCGCATCTCACCGACTGGTTAATGTCGTCCTTGAGGATCTCATTGCAGCTTGTGCCGCAGCTGTTGTAGGAGAATTTTCCCTTGGATGGTTGGCACCAGTACAGGTCTTTCAGCTGGAAGATGCCATAGGAGTTGGACCCATCGGGATTGGATCTTCCCTCCGCATCCGTTTTGAAGGAACTCTCCCTCTCGGCGATGCAAGCCCACTTGGCCAACTGGTCACGAGGCACTCCCAGCTTGGCCATTTCCTTGGCCAGAGAGCATCGATCCATCTTTCGAGCCAGGATAGCTGATGATGTCTGAACCATGATACAAATCACCAGAAAGGATTTCATCATTAAGTGATTGAGTTGGATGTTGAGTGACAATTGTTGATAGTGATCCACTGTCTCAGAATATTTATACCCTTGGATATCACAATAATTCCTATAACTTCTTCAACTTTACACAATCGCCCTGATTAATAATATTTCTGCTCACTTGAATTCAGTTATCTGCAAATACTAATAAGTTAACGCCAAGAACATTTCTTAGAAAAGCTCTTTAAAGGAGACTTATCCTGTATTAGCTATACCCATAGCTTATGGGGAACTGGTTCAGCTAGAAGTGTATTTTCTTGAAAAAAACTTTTGCAGACTGTTGATATTGCCATAACATTTAGACAAGGTATAGATTTCTGTAACGGTTAAAATAACATTTTTTCAAGAAGATTGATGTTATATTTTTTTCAAAAATGGTTCCACAATGAAAATAATGCCTGTTTTTTATAGCTGATGACCTTAATTATCGATCCTAATCATTTTATGACTGATTAGGAAAAAAATAATTCTTTGTCAACTTTCGTGTTTTTCATAAGGGGGTTACTTCACATTTTTTGCAAAAATAATCTGAAAAAAAAAATGTTTCTGATTTTAATGCAAAACGGTAGGGATTTAAATTATGAGTTTAGCAAGGTATGACAACCCATATTTTAAACATTATTTCCATGGCTTTCCTTAAAATTCGGAATTTATTTTGGTCCAAGTAGGTAGGAATTACAACCCACTTTCTTGCGAAGTCCGCTCCTGGCTCTACGTGCCCAAAGCGCAACAGCATTGCAATTCTTAAGACACCCCCTTTTAAAAACGGGGAGCGGATGTGAGTCACTGCGCAGGCGCGCTAATTGTCAACCCCCAAGGGATGCCGCCAACCCCCCAACCTTTGCCCTGCCAGCGGTAAACAAAAACAAGTTGGACTCTCTCCACCAGAGAGAGAGAAAGTGAGTAAGAGAGAGCTTACGCCTGACAGCTGAAAGTCCCAAATTTCCCTGGCTCGGGCCTCCACTATAAGGCATTATATGGCACCACTCACATCTGGAATTCAGACGGGGACACTCAAGTACGCCAGCAACGTCAAGGAAATTATCGATTTTCGCATGTAAAGTGAAAAAAGTGACTTCGCTGGCAGAAAACTTTAGAGTTCCTAATACTCAAGTGAAATTCCAACGAAAAACAAATCGAATCGGACTCATTAGAGCCCCAGCTAGCCAGTAGTTGTGGGCGTGGCAGCTGGCCGGAGCCCAGGTCCCAAAACGACATGGCCGACAGCGAGTTCGAGGAGTTCCACAGGCCCATATTTGAGCCACACACGATTGCAGGATTCGGATCTGGTGCAGGCAGCAAGAAAAATAATCCCCATGCATTTTACTCGTAAGTTGAAAGGTTAAGGTTTATAGTTGGGTGCAATCGAAAGAAGTGATGGGAGTAACGGGAGACCAAGAAGCTGCACGTGTCCCGAAGAGCACCCCCTAAAAATGTAGTCGGTATCCTTGAAGGCATATATGTATTTGCAAGTTTGAGAACGAAAACAAAACTTTTCGAGAGTGCTACATCACTAAGGTTTTAAAATTACTTAAAACGGAGTCTAAGAGAATGATACAGTATATTTGTAAGCCAAAAGTTGATATCATTTTTTTACTGCGTACTTTGTGACCTTTATAAAAATGTGATTGCCATTTTCCAATTCACTCATCAATGAAATTCCTTTTACAGTCTAATTCCCAACGATGATATGGAGGATTCGCACTCCTCGAAGAGCGACGGCGATGGCTCCGATCAGGAGGACGGCATCGGCCTGGTGGACCATGAGCCCAAGATGCGGCAAGTGGAGGACGACGAGTTGGGCGATGGGCTGAAGGTCACTCTGTCCTCGGATGGCTCCCTGGACACCAACGACTCCTTCAACTCGCACCGACATCATCCGTTGAACCACCAGGATGCGATTGGTGGCTTCCTGGGCATGGACACCAGTGGATTGGGTGGCAACAGTGCTCCTGTGACCATAGGAGCTAGTACAGATCTGCTGGCCCCGAATTCGGCTGCCACCCGTCGTCGTCGCAAGTTGCCCGAAATACCCAAAAACAAGAAATGTAAGTGAGATGGGGAACTTAGATCCTGGTTAGAGTGTCCTGCATGAAAGTAGTCTCACGGGGCTAGTCCGGTCCTAGAAACACATATTTTGAAGCATCTTATCTAAATTAATATATAGAAGTAGTGTCAAAAATAAATAGTAACAGTATGGTTTAGAAATCTCCTGAACAGGTGTCTAAAAGTATGCAGCAATTTATTTTTAATCAACATCCCGAAGAAATAATGCGAAGAAATGCAGGTGTAAATATAAAGGCATACTTTTAGGCATATTTGAAAAAAGATTTCAAATTACTAGCTCCTTTGTAGTTTCTTTAACTTTCATGGTTTGACTTTAGTATCTTCTATTAACCGGACAGTCCTAGTCTAACTCCCTTCGTAGTGTCGGGCTAACCCACTCATGGCCTCGTTGCAGCTTCCATTCTGCATCTTCTAGGTGGCTCCAACTATGGCTCCCTGGCAGACGAGTTCCGCAATGGCGGTGGTGGCGGCGGAGGAGCTCCTCCAGCAGCTCGGAGTGGACAACAGCGCTCATTCCTGTCCCTCAAATGCGGCTACTTGATGGACGAGGACTCCAGTCCGGACTCGGAGAGGATGCAGAGTCTGGGCGACGTGGACAGTGGTCACAGCACTGCGCACTCCCCAAATGACTTCAAGAGCATGTCGCCGCAGATCACGTCTCCCGTTTCGCAATCCCCCTTCCCGCCGCCCTTTGGGGGCGTGCCCTTTGGCCAGCTGGAGATGCTGGAGGCCACCCATCGTGGCCTGCACAAGTTTGTGCCGCGGCACCACGACGAGATCGAGCTGGAGATCGGAGACGCCGTCTATGTGCAGAAGGAGGCCGAGGACCTGTGGTGCGAGGGCGTGAACCTGCGCACCGGCAGGCAGGGCATCTTCCCCTCGGCCTACGCCGTCGACCTGGACTACAACGAGTTCGATCCCACGGTGCAGCTGGTGAAGAAGGAGCGCTACCTACTGGGCTACCTCGGGTCCGTGGAGACGCTGGCGCACAAGGGCACGGGCGTCGTCTGCCAGGCGGTGCGCAAGATTGTCGGCGAGTACGGCAACTCACCCACCGGACAGACCTGCATCCTGGAGGTCTCCGACCAGGGACTGCGCATGGTGGATCGATCGGGCCCGAATGTGAGTAGGGGACATAGGTTGAAAGGGCCAATGGAACGAATAAAGAACGATTTCAAAATCGTATATCTTCCTCCTTACCTTACCTCGAGCTTTGATACAGTTCTTAAACGGTGGCTAAAAGTATGCAAGGTCTTTTATCACTGCATACTTTTAGACACCTTCATAAATGATTTCAAAGTCCTAGTGACTAAAAATATCAAAGGCTTCGATATCGGTGGAATTTATTCTTAACTTTATTTATTATTTAAAGTACTTACTTTTAAAGTACTTTTTTAATTTATATCCACTTAAGCCGTCTAAGGAAGCACCAATCATAATAATATACCTTTTCATTATAAGGAATCATAACAAAGCCATTTAATAAACCCACATTTCTCCCCCAACAGCAAAACAAAAAGGACAAGAAGCCTTGCATCGACTACTTCTACTCCCTGAAGAACGTATCCTTCTGCGCATTTCACCCTCGCGATCACCGCTTCATTGGCTTCATCACCAAACATCCCACGGTTCAGCGGTTCGCCTGTCACGTCTTCAAGGGCTCCGAGTCCACCAGACCAGTGGCCGAGGCAGTGGGGTAAGTCCCGGTACAGTGAGCCCTCCGAAAACATACCTCATACATACCCTCCTTCTTTCAGTCGTGCTTTTCAGCGATTCTACCAGAAATTCATTGAGACCGCTTACCCCATCGAGGACATCTACATTGAGTAGGCTTGCAAGATTTGCGGTTTGTGCTTCTAGTCGAAGAACTCATTAATCAATACGATATATTTTTTGTGCGGTTATTACGAATAAAAAAAAGATAAATCTCAAGAAATATTTGCTCTTCTTCAAAGAGATCTTAACAAACAGATTCAATAAGCTCGCAATAGAAACCCTAGCTATAGATTAATATCATTTACCCGTTCCTAATTATTGTGCAAGATCTTAGACATGTAAATAGTTAACTTTGGTTGAAAACTCCCACTTGACACTCAAGCTTCAAGCAATCAGCAATAGTTGCCCTTTATAGGAACCCCCTTTACACGAGTACATAGCATATAGACAACTGCACAACCATTATGTTTAACTCCTTTAAAGAGCCCCCAATTTTGTATCGGAAAGTCGGTAGCTCAGTTGGGTCTATTGTTTACATCAGAAATGATTAATTTTGATTGGTTTCTGGAACCCGAGACCCCACTGTAACCACAACCCTATCCTGGCAAAAGCACAAAATAGAGTGAGGCCAAAGTAATCTAGAGATCTTCGTATAACCTTAGTTTAGTTATGTCAATCTTTCAGTTACGAGACTCAACAATATCGAACACCAGCTGCTACATTTTCAAGTATTCTCAATAAAAACCCAGTTCTAAGCAGACGAATATATACTGTATATGTATACAAAAGAAATATATAAAGAAACTATAAATCAAAGAGGATTGTCTTTTTGGTATGGCTTAAAAGGGTGAGTACTGTAGTGGAGGTTTTTAATATTTCTAAAAAGTATGCAACGCTATTTTAAGCACTGCTAATTTATAGACCTAGTACGTAGAAGATAACAGCATCCCAAAAATATACTATTTCTTTAAAATAAAATGTAAACAGCCTGAAAGTCAGCTACTAACTTAACCAAAATCATTTTATATGCCGGTCTACTGACACCAATTAAATTTTATGTTAATCATAAAATGGCATGGCTCGCAATATTAATTATATATTTCCTACCTGTAAAGGCAATAGCTAACTGTAGCATTACTTGAAGATTAACTCATACTAACTTATCTCTAAAATTTATTTGAAGTGTGATATCTTATGGTGACTTCTTATGATAGCCCAGAGGTTCTCTTCTGGATTTTAGCATTAATTTTTAAGTCTCAATGCGCCTTCCGGATCTGTGCCAAAAACACAATCACACATTTTTATTAAATTGCCGGCGGAATGGAGGATAAATTGCTGTGTTATTATAATGGCGATACATCAGTTAGCCCCGGGGCTTCAATCATTATGCAATTTTTATGAAGTCAGCCAGCAGCTTTGGCTACTTTCTTTGGAGGGGGTTCATTGAACGAGTTGGCGGTGGGCCTGGCCCGATCTGCCTTTGGGCAACACGCTTTAACAGGAGCAGCGACTAAACTAAAACTAACTAAATTCGTGTCGCTTTTAATGAAAATGGATATGGATAACCATACCCCAAGTAGCCTTGGCAGCGACTTTGGTTTGGATCGCTGTGGGAACTGGTTTCGGGGTTGGGTTGGTGTTGGGGTTGGGAAAATCGCTGCGGCACTCGCTTGATGCACTTGTCGACTGGCCCGGCGTCTTGGCTCTATCAACAAATGTGGCCAATTACAGATTAAACGACAATTTCAATTTAAAAACGCTTGTAAAACAGACCAGCCGAAAAGCCAACCTGATTTATCAGAGTAGCGGCAGTGGCGGCAATAGACTTGTCGAACTAATGCGATATGAAAAGGGGTCTGGAGAGACTTTAATCTGTCATTTAAATGATGTATATAGGATATTACATATAAGATATGTAGGCAAGATGGTTATTATGCATAAAACAGCAAGAATATTTTTAAGTACCAAAAAAAATGATTGGCATAATTGGCAAAAGCTGTAAAACTAATTATTTTTATATTCCACACAGCAAGAAATAGCATTGGATAATGTGAAATAAATGTTGTACTAAGTATTTTTTGATTTGTCGCCCTTCAAAATGAGAAACTCAGAGTAAATATATATTTTCTAATTTTTTGAGAAGATTATAAAATTAGTCGAGCTGATTTTTATATACTTTGGGAACACTTTGGAACATAGAAAGATTTCCCCTTCTTTATTATGATACATATGTAAGTAGCTCTAGCTTCTAACTGGAAGCTTTTTAAAGTGATACTCTTGAAAAGCCACGCTTCATCTGAGGGCTTCTGATTTTCCCCCGTGCATGGTCGGATAGAACCGATGTTTGTAGAAATCCCCCAAACAAGTTCGCTATCTACGCGCCTGAAGAGCCGCGATGCCATGTGAAAAGCTACTCCAACCGGTGGCTTCAGTCGAGCCATCTGATCGCGGACTTCATTCAGTCTGCAACTCGCGTTTCAGCCGACCAGACGCGTTCGAATAGTGAATCCCAGCCAAAACCAATCCAAAGTCGAAAATCAAAACACCCGAGGTATAGTCGTCTGGTAAAGTGAAGATCGGGTGGAAGTCGAGTCAATCAAAGCGAGGCAGCTAATAAAAAGTGCTAATGGTGTGTTTAAAATATGAATAAACCGAGTATGCCTGGGCCACAAAAACGGTTACAAAAAAAGCAACCAATGCCACAACCACAACGGTTATAGCAATAACAAAAAGAGATTTTCTTTTTTCGTGGGACGAAGAAATCGCATTTGCATTTCACCGCACCGTCTTGGCCAGTAGATTAAATTGGATCAAATCGATGGAGGTTTTGGTTTATTTGTTATGTTTGTGTGCGCGTTTCGGCTTAGAGTGCTACTTTCATAAAAAGGTTGCCAGTCACCAGATTCTGGAATAATAAATATCTGAATGCAAATATTGGAAACCCGTTAGGAAGAGCCCAGCCGATTCGAAACAATAGGAGATTTTGAGGGACTCGCAGCGGGAGTGGGTAAGTCTATCATCTATCTATCTATAGATCTGTCGATATGATCGATTGTAACTGTCACAACAAACGGGTTGGTATTTGGTATTCCCTGCTAGTTTCAGAAATCCATAAAAACGTTTTACTGGCTGAATTCGCCAATGCACTCACCCCGTTGCTCTGCATGAATCAAAGTTATTAAATAATTAATGGCCAGCGGTGCAAAAAGAAAAACACAGATAGCTGCATGTTTGGGGCATTACTTACGGCCTGCTTAGCTAGACGTCCGTATCGCGTCTCTCATTAGGCCAACCATGAAGCTCCAGAACCCCAGCCCCAGACTCATAAAGGTAGCACCTCAATCTCGCCGGCATGGTGTGCAGATCATTTAGCCATCGATTTGCATCTCGAAGAAAGCGGCTCGTCGTTGGCTCTAATTTTTGGCAATTACATAAAGCTTGTTCCCCGGGGGTTCGTTCCACAAATGATGCGGTTTAAACAAGCCACAAGTTGGTGATCCAAAAAAGAGAGCAGACAGAAATCGAAACCATTTTCCCAGAAGACGTTTATTTTTGGGCAGAATGATGGATATATCAGTCTCTTCCTAATTGATCGGTTACTATTGGTCTATCCACACGGACTACTCTTTCAGCCACATTCAGATAGGCCTCGTATTCCACTTGATCAGGGGTGGTATCGTAATGGTAGTGACCACCCCAGTTTTCGAAGGAAAACGAGTGAAAGTGCTGCAGCCTTAAGTCCAGACCCATGTCCTTGGTCACCAAAGTGCCCACCGCATTCAGCTGGGCGGGCATTTCGTAGAACTTGAGCCAGTTTTGGATCTGTTCCTGGGTGTGAATAGGGGTCTTGCTGAAGTCCCGCATCACGTGCTGGTGGACACACCCCTTCCTGACCACAAAGATCCCTCCCAGACCCACCGCCTTATCGCCGTAGTGCTTCTCCAGACCTTTTCGCATACATTCCACAAAGTTCTCCTCACCAGTTCGCTGTTTTGCGGATATTTTGAGAACTTCACCTGGTTTTCCCTCGCTGAGGAAGAGATTTAGGATCAGGGCGCAACGGGGTTCGGTCTGGGGAATCTTCTCCAGAACACAATCCTCATTTTCTCCCCTCACAGTGGCTGTGTAGCTTCCCTGGGTAAATTCATCGTCTTCATTGAGGGAAAAATTAAAGATGCCCTCGCAATTGGAATGACGAATGGGCCAAGGACCTGCTCCTGGACCCACAGCAAAAATCTTTCCAGTACCTTGAGCCCTGCGAGTAATCTCCTTTAAGTTATACAGCTTGTCGCGTTGGACTAGGGGTCGCAAATAGGGTGGTCCACCTGCTTCCAGTAGAGTGGCTTTACCACCCAGACCACTCTCCACCAGGCCAAATTGGGGGTCCTTTAGATCGGGACAAGGTCCCACACTAACATCAACGGTTCGAAAGTTCTCACTCAGAGCACCCAGTATAACTGGAGGGCAAGAGAAAAGCTCAGTACTATTTTTGTCAAGTATTCTCTCTAGTAGTTCTCACCTTTTTGCAGTTCTGAGAGGGTCGGCACATGAAGTGGTTTCTCTTCGAAGAGCAGCTGATCCGTTTGAAGGTGACTCTGGCTCATCTTATCTCTGCAAATATTTCGATATGATTTGAGGGACTTGCCTTGCTGGAGGTACACCATTGACTGACTGAAATACCATCGTCTGGTAAAAGTGTCAGCTATTCGAATGCCTGTCATGATAGTACTTTTCTGCTGATACAGGGTTTCCGCTGATATATGTATAATATTGTGGTTTTTCTTTTTTAGTTTAATTTTGTGATAAAGAAGGTGTACCAGAACTCTAATTTGTGGTTATAATTTTAAAAACTTAACTGCAGTTTAATTTTGTTTTGTAACCTTTAAGAATATTAGCAATTTTGGGGTAAGCCTGATAGCCACATACATTTCCTTACATAGATATACCAGTTTCTTAAAAAATCAACTAAGACCACTTTTAATTTCGAGCTTATGTTTTGTTTATTTACTATGATTTACGGGGGCTTGGGGTTCGGGCAATGGAAAAGTCGTCTACAACTAGATACGGCAGATAAGATCTAGTCTCGTCCCACCTTGTGCGTGGCCACCGGTTTGTCCACCCTGACCACCCTCTCGGCCACATTCAAATAGGCCTCGTACTCCACAATATCCGGGGTGGTGTCGTAATGGTAGTGACCGCCCCAGTTCTCGAAGGAGAAGGAGTGGAAGTGCTGCAGGCGGAGGTCGAGGTCGTGCTCCTTGGTCACCAGAGTTCCCACGGCATTCAGCTGGGCGGGCATCTCGTAGAACTTGAGCCACTCGTTGACCTCCGCGTCGCTGTTGATGGGCGTCTTGCTGAAGTCCCGCATCACGTGCTGGTGGGCAGCACCCTTCTTGATCACGAAGATACCGCCCAAACCCACCACCTTGTCGCCATAGTGGACCTCCAGACCCTTCCGGATGCACTCGATGAAGTTCTGTTCGCCAGTGCGCTGCTTGGCGCTGATTTTCAGGACCTGACCGGGTTTTCCCTGGCTGAGGAAGAGGTTCAGAAGCAGGGCGCAGCGGGGTTCCGAGTGGGGGATCTTCTCCAGGACGCACTCCTCCTGCGCTCCCCTTACGGTGGCCGTATAGCTGCCATTCGTGAGCTCATCCTTCTCACTCACCGAGAGATTGAAGATGCCCTCACAGTTGGATCCCCGGATGGGCCAAGGACCTGCTCCTGCTCCCACCGCGAAGATCTTGCCAGGACCCTGGATCTTCCTCGTGATCTCGGCGATGTTGTACAGCTTGTCGCGCTGCACCAGGGGCAGCAGGAAGGGAGGACCGCCTGCCTCCAGCAGGGTGGGTTTGCCACCCAGTCCACTCTCCACCAGGCTGAACTGCTTGGCCTTGAGGTCCGGACAAGGACCCACACTCACGTCCACCTGGGCGAAGTTGGCACTCAACGCACCCTGTATAACTGGAGAGAGGAGAAGAGAAATCCATTAGAGCTTTATCTCGACCTCCATCTAGACGACATATAGCGAAAAGCTAAGCCAAAAGCTTTCGGTTCAATCATATGTTTGTGTTTTGGATTGCTCAATGAAAACAGAAATAACAGAACAGTACCGACCAAAAACCGGCTATGGAAAGTTCGGCACTGTTCTTCTGAAGGTCATTTGCACATGCCTTTCGGGCGAATATGGCACGTATTGTTATCTCTGGGATCTCAAATCTGGAATCTCTGGGAACTCGGAACTCACCGTTCTGCAGCTCCGACAATGGGGGCACATACAGCGGCTTCTCCTCGAAGAGCAGTTGCTCTGTGCTCAGTTGGCTCTGGCTCATTTTGGCTGGAGGTGTGTCCTAGTTACTCTACTCCTTAGTATTAATCTGGCCTAGTTCTGATTCAGGTTCCTCGGTTCCTTTCTCTCGAACAGCGAAAACTCTACCGCTCGCTAGATCGTTGCAAACACGACTGTCTGTTAAAACCAGATGGGGTCTCGTTTTTTAAAGTTCAGTGCTCGGCACCCGGTTTGCCCTATAGTTAACATTGCTGGTCGGTTCGTACAGGGTGCATTCGTTGATAAGATAAACTCTTGTGCCGTATTTAGTTTAATTAGAGTCGAGATTCGAGTTCCTGAGGTTCTTTGGGGGGAGGAACAATGGCTATCCATCAGCTCTCACGCCTAATGCGCATGTCAGGAAGGCATATTTACGATGCGGTTAATTCAGTTACAGTAGCCCCTCCACTTAACGACCTAAGTCAACGTAACCTACCCACTTTTCCCTGGTCTCGGGTGTCCAAGAAACTTTCCACTTCGTTGTCGTCACTTTCACTGGCAGAAAAGGTTCTATAGGGCTTAGGCCCATTATAAAAGAGACCCTAAAATAACTGGTTGCTGCTCCATTTTATGACTCACATTTACATATTCTTTGTAAAGCTGGCTCCATGAAAGTTGTTCTAGAAACTCGCTCTATAATTAATGCCTAATCAAATATGTTTTTTAATACTAATTTAAAATTAAGTTTTGTTTGCCCAGGTACACGGAGAAAATGTTTGAAAAGAATTTATAATCGGATGGATTAAATTTCGAATTAATCATGATCGAAATGCAGAAGTTCGAGTTTTGAATATCTGTTTCTCGCCCTTACTCACAGAAATTGTAGTCCCAATCTTTCTCTTCTCCTTCTTTTCCGATCTTAAATCGATCTTATTTTTGAACAGAGAGCTATCAAAGTATGGCAATGTTCAATATCACTTTAACATTCTTCAATGGGCATACATAGAAACCCTGTGAGTAATCATCATATATTGTTTCTGTGTAGTGAAAATCCCTCTGTAGCACCTTTTACTGTGCCCCACTGATAAGTCCAGCCCTCTTTCGGCCGGTGACCACTGATAGTGCCCGTGGTTGGGTCTACGATCGTGTTTTGTCATTTAGCGGTCACGTTTACTACGTCAGTGGCCGCAGCAGATAAGCCTAGTTGTGGTTTCCATATAGCGTATATAGGTGGAATGTAGTTCAATTCGGGTGTTTCTTGGGTCAAGCCGCAAGTGCTGGGCGTACAAATCGAGCAAGGGCGCTAATTTGATGTATTGCCCGACTAATGATCAGAACAGATTGGCTGGCCTGAATCTCTTTGGATGATAGATAGCGTGTCATAAGATGTGCCGAGAAATGACAGCTTCCACGCCTCACAGAAGAGCCATTTGGCCGTCCAGGATCATGTCCAAACTGGTCCATGCAATCCATCATTTCGCCGATGGATGTATGGTTTATCATAATTACAAGCAGCCATCCGAAGAGCCATCTACAGGCATTTGTTCTGGGGTGACCCCAATACCAAGTTTAAGAACTCGTTGCTGACCCAATTCTGCTGGCCGCCACTTCACTTTTTTACAACGCCGTCCATTGGCAAACTGGTTGGGAGAATTGTGTCAGTTGTGATACTCGTCGTTGCATCCATGCGCACTTCCAGCTTCCAACTCTAACATATGTTGTCCATGTCCATGTCCATGTCACATTAGGCAATGTTTGACGACGGCCGCCGATCCGCGATTTTGTAAGATGGGCAATCGCAGCAGCAGGGGCGTGGACATAACCGCCGAGGAGGGGGCCGCCGGCGAGGGCAACTCCAGGTTCAACACCCGTCGGCGATACCAGCAGCACAAGCGGGAGTACTGTCTCCAGAGCGAGTACCGCTCCAAGACCCTGCCCGCCCGCCATCCGCATCACAACGATCCGCAACAGAGCCAGCGGAAGGCCCAAGACACCCAGGAGCGATTGGGCTCGAGCAGTTGCTTGGGAGCCGGTCAGAATGCCTCAAATAACGCAACACCGCACAATGGAGAGACGTCGAGGGTGCTGTTTCTGCTCTACTTGATACACCGCACCTGGAACGTGGTCATGGACACGATGGACTCACGCACCAAGAGGTAAGATGGAGTGTTGTATCGATCTAGAAAAAACTATGGCGCTATGACACTGGCTTACAAAATATCTGAGATAACTTTTAAAAAACAAAGTACAACATTTATGGATGGAACTACTTTAAAATTCGATCTGCTTCATTTTACACAGCACTTATTGTAATAACGGTTGGTTTTAAGATTATAATAACAATAATTTCCTTTAGTCTTGAAAGTAGTTTAATATTCAATGAAGCAGCTTGAATTTAAGAGCTGCTATAACACAAGAAACATATTTTAACAAAGATCGGAGTAGGTATATAAATATAGCTTTCATAAAACCACAAACCAGTTAGTTTTCCGAATTTGAAGCCAATGTCATAACACCTTAAGAAAGTGTCATAATGCCCTTACTAATTTTTGAACTTCAAGCAGTCGTTCGCAGCGAGGGGACTCCCCCCAGAAAGAGGCACCCGTGGAGATCGAGCTCCAGCCACGACCTCTAGATGAAGAGTGCTCCATTGGCATCACAGACTTGGATGCCTCCTCGTTCTGCTCCCAATACTCCTGCTGCAGCTGCAGCTACTGCGATGTGGGGACAACCGGGACACAGACGAATGTCTACAGCTCCATTGGCGACGACTACTCCCTGGACTCCATGTACGAGGCGGGAAAGTCGGTTGTTGACAGGTGAGCAGAACCAAAGACTGTTTAAGATTAAGTGAGCGCCATGGCAGGCAGCTTTTGTCAGCAGTGGATATATTGCATGCTTTCAGGCTGTAGCTAAGCCAAAACTATAAAACCAATTTAAAAGTGTTGCTTGCATTTCAGCTGAATTCTTAATTATCGTGTTTGAGTTAAAGAAATTAACTTATCAAGCTGTTCATATTGTTATTAATTAAATAATGGGTATGACCATTTAATTTATTTTAATTAATTAATCGATTAAGTTAATCAAATAATATTATTTAAAAAAAGAAAGATATCCTTACATAATATAAGTTACCACAGATATGTGCTAGCTGTAAAATCCTGGGGAGTCCCACATTTATTAGATGGTTTATTTTATACTGATCTGACTTGATCGGTGATAGTGCTTATTTGACAAAATTTTATCGGATCCAATATAACCGGCACACCTACAACTCGTAATTATCTCTATTGATATTCTGGCTATATTGGGCATTAAAGATGCTCTAAGACACTGGGCAGTCTTCATAATAATTTATAGATTTTTTGGATCTCCCTAAGGTTAACAAGTTTGAGCTCTTGGAATATATCAGCAAACTGTTTTGTCATAACGACCCCTACCGTAAGCTAGTTGTTAACATTAATTTCGATTTCTTGGTAAAGACACTTATACTTGCTAAATTGGGTTCGATTCTATTGGGGTCTGGATTGGCACATTCTTCAAACTAATCACAGTTTGTGGTCGTGCTCCAAGAATCGAGCCGAAGATTCCCTCAGGCGCCTGACAGTCTTCATTAATTCGGAGGTGTGCAGTTGCTACCGTTGCTCACAAGCGGGGTCTTATAAAAGAAGTCTTATACACCCAGTCTATGGGAGAGCTCTCTCTCTCTTACGATCTCTTCTTCGTAAGCGACTATGACTTCGGTTTTTAAGCTCGTCTTGGGTTCAGGCCAAGTTTTAAACTTCGGATCAGTTGGTGCGTGACTTTAGTTCGAGACGGACGTGTAGATCGCAGAAAGCGGATTTTTAAACTCGGTTTTGGCTAGCAATTAGACGAACGATGGCTTAGCTAGACGGTCGAAAAGGTCTAGCCAAGTTCAATCGACAGATCGATCATCGCGAAGCAAGCAAAGTGGGTCCTCGGAAGCCAAACGGCAGTGAACTCCCATTTCAAACACCTCTCGAACATCAAGTGTCGCTGACGATTACGCGATATGAATTTTCCTATTGTGTATTCTCGGAAGAAACGAGTTTGATTGGATAGAAAAGTGCGGTATTGGCACCCGGGCCCCCTTTTAACATCAGCCCCCCCCCTCGATTCTTGGGCTAACAGCATCGCGAGTGGAGTGCATTCTGCTGCTAACGGTAAAACGAGTACTGGACCCGGCTAGAACTGGCCCCAACTGGCCTATTGCAGCATCCACCATAATAATAAGAGTGGTTCTTGCTCCGGAGTTCTTCGCTTCGTACTAATCTCCTCATCTCCTCAATTTATGCCTCTTGTTCGATGACGACGCAAAGTGCAGTGTGGATGCTAGTTAGCCTTACTCGATCCTAACCATCATCGTCGTAGAATTTGAGAACGTTCTGCAGTGGCCCAATTCGGAATCGGGTCAATAAGCTGTATCTGGATTTCGGAGCCTGAACTGGAATCCAGGTTCTCCAGAGAGGATAGGCAAAATAGGTAAGCCAGTTTTCCCAACCAAGCCAACTAAGTCAGAGGGTCAGGCTTTCATTAACTTCGCTCGTTCGGAAGACCCACTTGGTCAAGATCTAGATGGGATATGCCTCTGGTTTTTTGGGCCTTATATGCTAATGGCCTCCGACTTTCTATCTTCACTGCTGCCCAAACCTAGATATGTAAATCTCCGTGTGGGCAGCTCTGACATTGAACTGTGACGCCCACACAACCATCACAAGCTAGAAAGAAACTGTCGAGAATTCGAGGAAAAAAGAAAAAGAACCCAAGAAAAAATGAGACATGGTGCGTGTGCGTTATAAAAGCATGAAAACAAATTACGTTTAACTGTACTCATGGAAAATTGAAGTGAAAATTGAATTGGCAGCGGCACGAGACTTCAAAGTCTTCGCAGCAGCCCCAATCCGAGTAACAATGCCACTTTGTCCAGATGCGAGAAGACAAAGAAGAGGCCACAAAAGAAACCAGATTGTAAATAAATAAATAACAGTCATAAGACTCAGGCACAGGCCCCAAAAAAAAGACTGAAAAATGAAAAAGCGAGTGTATGCCGAACTACAGAAAATATGTTCCGGTCTGATTTAACAATTGTTAAACAGCTTATGCATTGGCCACGGTCTGGAGGTCTGAAGTCCAAAGGGAGGAGTAGGTGCTCCCCACACACGCAACCCAGCGAATGGCCAACTTACTTTCAGCCTTACCCGAATAAAGAAAAGAAATTTCTTTCTTCACGCGATCAGACATTCTTTTCGGCACCTCCTTTTACATTGGGCTTAGTCTTCCTTCTTTGGAAACCGCGTTAAAGCCACATTAGCCCGGCCATCAACAGATGTTGGACACCTTGACGGGCCCTGACAAATGAAGCAATTGTTGGATTGGGATTGGGTAACCGTACTGGGGCAACAATCGAATGGAGGGGCCCTGAGCTCCGGCCCTTTGTCGGACCCAAGCTAATTGAAGCCAATGGGCCAGAGGCCATAATTGCGATCAGAGGCCAATTGGCCAGGCAAACAGTCCTCCATACCACATCGCAAAAGCTGCTTCCACCAATTTGCATCCATTCAGAGCAGGTGGACCTGCCTGACGTCAACTGCCAACTGCAAGGGGACTCACCAGCGAATTTCCGTAATACCTTATTCATATTATCGAATACTCCAGCCGAATTATCAATATGGTTTAATTTCTAAGCGGTTCCAGACTAAAAATACTCCAGAGATAGCACCTTGGGTAGATAACTTTCCGGCTATAAAAGCGCCCTGCTTTCCGGGATACCACATCAGTTTCTATCATGAAGGCCTTCATCGTTTTGGTTGCCCTGGCTTGTGCCGCCCCAGCTTTTGCCCGCACCATGGACCGTTGCTCCCTGGCCAGGGAGATGTCCAGCTTGGGCGTTCCCCGGGATCAGTTGGACAAGTGGACCTGCATTGCCGAGCACGAGAGCTCCTACCGCACTGGGGTGGTGGGTCCCGAGAACTACAACGGATCCAACGACTACGGCATCTTCCAGATCAACGACTACTACTGGTGCTCTCCTCCCAGCGGTCGCTTCTCCTACAACGAGTGTGGTACCAGTTGCAACGCCCTGTTGAGCGACGACATCACCAGCTCCGTCCGTTGTGCCCAGAAGGTCCTCAGCCAGCAGGGATGGTCCGCATGGTCCACCTGGCACTACTGCAGCGGATGGTTGCCGTCCATCGATGAGTGCTTCTAAACTGAATTTTACCCTCAATAAAATGATTGCTTTAAATGAATTATCCTTCTTAGTCCTTCGAAACTACTTGTATCTCTACTTCAAGAGAGTTTCATCTCGCTAAACTTTTTCAAGAACATTTTCTTCTTGGTATTGGGATCTTTCTTTCTAGAATTAGTGGGTTGGCAAATTCTCAAATTGCAAACGTTTGATCTTGCCTTTTGTGTAGATTTCACTTTTAAAATCAAAAGCCTCTTTATAGCTTGACTTCTTAATTACTTCGTTTGATCGAAATACTTTCCAATCTGCTGAACAGAATATGCTTAATTTGGCATCGCCTATCTTACTGATAAAGCCATAAATATCATCGCGGGGCTAGAAACTTTAGCACAGCCAGCACAGCATAAAATATATATCTTTTCCCCAGTAGAAAGTAAACTTAATGCTTCGCCTGACGGACAGCTAAAAAATGACAGCGGGTCAAAGCCAAATAAAATGCAAACGCAGACAAATTCATTATAATTCCAATCAGCTTCGACTTGGGGTCCGAACCAGTCAAACTGGTGGCTCAATGACTCTAAATTTATATATATACAAACAAAACTACTGGCGAATAATGCAAACTTCCGTCTCCAACGCGAGAGAACTTAAAAATCGGCAAATACAATAATGTCATAACGATTATACAAATTTTTGAGCCTAGGGCATCTCGGAATTGAGCTCACGATAGGCGATTATTAAACGAATTCGAATTTGATGGCTTAAGGGTACAATTGTGGCTTGGAAGATATCAAAATTAGGAGAAAGCTGGTCAAAACAAAGGAATTAAGCTCTTAGTTTGTCTTTATTGCGAATCACCGAAACGAACTAAGATCTTTTCTCTAGTTATTTTCGGAATGGTTTATATCAAAGGTCATAATACAATGATACAATGAAGCTAACCATTTGTTTTTGCTTGCTTGTTTGATCTACACGTGTCAAAATCTATATGTGTGTTGTATACTATGCGTGATAGAGAAAAAACTTATGTCCACGAAAGAGGGAAATAATGGCCCATACTTAGTTGATCCAAAATAAATTTGAATACACTACTGAGAATATCAATAGGCAAAGAAGGATAGGATTTGTGCAATCATTTTATTGAGGGTCGAATTCAGTTTAGAAGCACTCATCGATGGACGGCAACCATCCGCTGCAGTAGTGCCAGGTGGACCATGCAGACCATCCCTGCTGGCTGAGGACCTTCTGGGCACAACGGACGGAGCTGGTGATGTCGTCGCTCAACAAGGCATTGCAACTGGTACCACACTCGTTGTAGGAGAAGCGACCGCTGGGAGGAGAGCACCAGTAGTAGTCGTTGATCTGGAAGATGCCGTAGTCGTTGGATCCGTTGTAGTTCTCGGGACCCACCACCCCAGTGCGGTAGGAGCTCTCGTGCTCGGCAATGCAGGTCCACTTGTCCAACTGATCCCGGGGAACACCCAAGTTGGACATCTCCCTGGCCAGAGAGCAACGGTCCATGGTGCGGGCAAAAGCTGGGGCGGCACAAGCCAGGGCAACCAGAACGATGAAAGCCTTCATTTTGATTTGAGTACCAAAGTAAACTGATGGTGAGGTCCTCGCAATGGGCGCTTTTATACACCGTAGCCAGGAGCCTTATCTCAAAAAGCATAAAAACACTTGAGTTGTGATTGGGTGATAAGCATATTGGGGCTGTCAATGGCTCTTCATTTGGCGATGAACATTTAATGATAGGGATCCAAAGGGTTCCGAATGGCAGTCTTATCACCAAGTTTTGTTTGCAAATTCCTCTGACTCTGCCGTTTTTATCTCATGTGATTGTAATTGCCTTAATTGGGATAGGGAACTGTTAACCCCGGGGAAGAACAGCTATCGCTATGGCGGCTTCTTATCTTTGGAGATTCTTGGCCATTATCCTAACAGTTCTCAACTCAAAGTTTGGCTGACAATTAGCGACGATCCGTATGGAAATGAGGTTTAATTGGCCTGCGTCGATTGTAAGCTCCACAGGCACAAAGTTCCGAAGCAAACTCATGCATATGCAATGAGGTCTGGTCTGGTCGTCAGAAAATTCTTGTTGGTCAGAACTGTTAGGTGACACACTTCGGGGATAGAGAAAAGCCATTAGTTACTTTGCGGCGATTCGATAAATCAGCAAAAAGTAAAAGTGATAGGCATTCTGCGCCGACAAAAGAATCAACAACTCATCTTGAAGACGTAGACCGCTCCACTCGTTCACAAATTAGCATTAATTAATAAATTCATCTATAATTCATGGGACTCTAAGAAGGTCACGCTGGGAAGCTGGAGAGCTCTAACAAACTGACAAGAGCTCCCCCTCTCTCAAAAAATACCTCTGCAGTAGCCTTTTGTCATTTGTCTTTGGTTTTAGCCACACGCGAAAGGTTAACAACTTTCTTGGCATTGCAGAAATCCGTGGAAATCTGGGCCCCCTCCTCAGTTGCCTGGAGATTTAGGCCCACTCGTAACCCCAAGGAGTACCGCTAAAGCCCCTCCTCCCAGTTGCGAATGGGGTTAATGTAACAGCCCGCAGTTTGCATACTTGTGGTCGGGTCGTTAGTCAGAGTCGGAGAGTCTGACTTGAAGATGGAGTCGGTACTTGAGTCCAACCGACTTCATCCGCCGAGAAAGCAATGTGCAACCAAGTTGTTGTGACTGTTGATGATGTGTGGTAGCCTTGGGGTCTCTGAAGAGCCAGTGGTTTTACGATTGAACGCACGCCCGTTACAAGAGATGTGCCAGTCCGCACCAAATAGAGTTCTTTCAGGTCTTTTAGCTGAAACTCTGAAACTCTCAATATCTAGATAAAGCTCACTCAAGAGCTCCGAAGTAGAGCTTCTGCCCACTGCAGACTCTTCGTAATTGCCTACTTCAAAGGTAGCGGAGATGCTAACAAGGTTAATGGCTGGAAAAGACGACGTTTAAGCTGAAAAATGAATACAACTTGCTCTAAAGCCCAAGGGCCTGGCTGAGATGAGGCTAATCTAGTTGAACGAAATGGCCACACTCTTATGTTTTTCAAAAGGAGCTGCTTCAGACCATTTAGTAACTGATAAATAGTCTGGCGTTTTTCAAAAGCCAGTTATTAAACGTCTCGTGTGCACTTGCGATAAGGAAAGTAGTTGGCAGCACTTGAGATAGTAACATTGTGAGGATGTGCTGAGATAGTACCGCCCTATAAAAGCACGGCCCACTCTCCCTTTCGGCATCAGTTTCAATTGGAATTATGAAGGCCTTCATCGTTTTGGTAGCTTTGGCTTGCGCCGCTCCAGCTTTTGCCCGCACCATGGACCGTTGCTCCCTGGCCAGGGAGATGTCCAACCTGGGAGTTCCCCGGGATCAGTTGGACAAGTGGACCTGCATTGCCGAGCACGAGAGCTCCTACCGCACTGGAGTGGTGGGTCCCGAGAACTACAACGGATCCAACGACTACGGCATCTTCCAGATCAACGACTACTACTGGTGCTCTCCTCCCAGCGGTCGCTTCTCCTACAACGAGTGTGGTACCAGTTGCAACGCCCTGTTGAGCGACGACATCACCAGCTCCGTCCGTTGTGCCCAGAAGGTCCTCAGCCAGCAGGGATGGTCCGCATGGTCCACCTGGCACTACTGCAGCGGATGGTTGCCGTCCATCGATGAGTGCTTCTAAACCTATCTTGATCCTGAATAAAAATATTTCACAAACCCGAATCCCCCAAAATCGTTGTCTCTTTTAAAAAATAAGAAAGATAATTCTGTGACAGCTGAAAAATTAGGTATTCGTTTGGGTTACAGAATTAATTAAGAGTTTATTTATACTCTCTGCTTATGCTACTCCGATTGTGTTTTACCAGAGACTGAAAATTGGGAAACTGGAAGTTCGACTTCATCCCCTAAAAAGACATTCCAGTTCCACCTTTAAATTTCACCGAAATATTTTCTCTTTTACACTTCAAAATATACCACGTTGATCTTTACGATTTATGACTCTGTTAAAGGTTCACTTTCTAAGTTTTTGAATAGAATTTTATTGGAATTCGCCAATCAACTTGAAAGTGTCGGCCTAGCAAATCAAAGGCCATAAATACATATTAGCCAATAGGAAATATTTTTAAAACAAACAAATTTATAAGCTTCGGTTTGCCATAAAATTAGCTAGTCGCATTTTGCAGCGTTTTTTCCAAAAGAAAGTAAACTTGAAGCGCTGACTGTCAGCGGGTCAAATTCAAAAAAATAACCCCACCTAGGCTAATTCATTATAATTTCATTCAACTTGGACTTGTCTTTTGACTGAGTCCCAAACCAAACCAGTCAAACTGGTGTCTCTAAAGCGCAGAATGCGACAATGATAATTTTAAATTTAAATATAAAAGGCTCAGAGCAAAACTTCCGTCTCATGTACTTGAGAAGACAACTGCTAAGCCTTAAAATCAATAATGTGATACCGATTATAGAAAAGACTATCAGCCTGGGGCGTCCACGAAAAATATAAATAATTGTGCACACGTTTTGCAATTACTTGACGATTCGAATCTCTTTGCCTGGAGGTGTAGCTTGGATTTTCTGCTGAGAGAAAGTGAAAATCGAAAGATCAACAGGCATTTCTTCCTTAAATCATCTTCATTTCAAGTCAGTTTTAACAGTGTAGAAAAAGCTGTAAACGAATGCAAAGAAATATCTGATGAACACAACTGAATAAACATGACTTTTAAAGGTATCTAATATGTTAAGCCTTGAGTTAAAGTAATCCAAAAGAACAAGCCAAAGCTTAAAATTAAATCCAAGTTGATAGATACACAAATGGCGACCTATAGTAATATAAGTCGATAGTTTATTGACTGTCTAGAAAAAGCGGATTAAATCATAGCTAACCAATTATAGCCCATTTATCAATGAAAATATCTTGAAAAAATCCCCGAGTTACTTCTGCGCGTGTCTTTTGTGTGAATCTTATCAAAATATTTTGGTATAAGACATTTAAATTTAAAAATAAATTTTGGTTTTACTGTTAATCATATTGCTTATATTTTGTGAAGTCATGCTGGTGTAAAGTATTGATATTGATTTTGATTTTATTTAACAAAACCATTACTATATTATCATAACACAAATTACTTTGTTTATTTAAAAAAAAAACAAAAATACTGGAAAAGACTCGTATTGAAAAAGGAGCGCCATCTTAATTCTTTCTTGACGGTCAATAAACTATCGATTTTAGTTTAAGATCTGTCTTGATCTTATGGTTCTCTGAGAATAAGTCTCTTGAGACCATAACATATTAAGTCATTAAAAGTCACGCCTGCTTGGTTCTCAATCAACTTGGATTAAATCTAAAGCTTTCCCTTGTTCTTTTGGATTACCTAAACTGATACTCTTTAGGTCTTGATATATTGGGTCATTACAAGTCATGTTTATTTGGTTTTGCTCAATAGCAGTAATCAGATATTTCTTTATGTTCGTAAGCAAACAGTTCTGAACATTTCAAGATTCTTTGGTTATTTTTCTTTCTCCATACACTTTCTAAACCTAATGGGAGAAAATCGAAGAAAGAGCTGCAGCCTCTCTACCCTTCTCCTGTTCGCCTTTCCACAGGCCGATGACTTTGAGTTGGACCGGTCAATGAATTCTTAATGTAGCCACTGACCAGCACAGTGGGCAATAAATTATACAAGTAGCCGTCTCTCACTCTGGTGATAAACGTACTTCGGCTGGGCACCGAACACATCTTGACTTCTTAGAACGGGAACGGGAACCCAGAGATTGTCCAAAGGAAGTGGAAAGGTGGAAACGCACAGACCAAGACCCTCTGCTGAGTAAGTGCTGTGGGACTGATCGTCTGAGGAGCAGGCTAAAACAAAGCAGGAAACCAAAGACCGGAAAATTATACTCGTACCATTCCTGGCTTCCTATGGAGGAGAAATGAGGGGGGAGACCAGAAGAGCCCTGGTAAAGAGTGTTTCCTATAATCTGAGCACATTAGCACAAGTCGGGCCTGGAAATGCATAAGTAATTGCCCCCAGGTTGAGGTTCGCCGCCCTCTGGAGCGACATTGCGTGGGTCAGGCTAAAACAATTGCTGGAAGTCACTGTAGCGTTAAGTTATGATGGTCTACAGATAACCACACAACGTTGGAACCGACTTACCACAGGGTGGGGCTTACACTTGGTTTGTGGCCCATCTAATTGGTCTGGGGAGCTCTAGATGACAAACTGCAGGAATTGGAAGAAGGCTGCTTGGGAAACGGGTTACTGGAGAGCAAAATGTGGCAGACTTTAATGAATATCTTTTAGGAAGTGCGAACTTCTCCAGGTGTACCAACTGAACACACGAATGGTTCATAAAGAAGATAGAGGTGATAAGTTTGGAGAAACAAACGGCAGAATAAAAAGTTCTGGGTCAACCGATTTTTATAAAAAATATAAGAAAATAAAATATCTTCGAACAATTTTCCACTTGGCATAAAGTCACGTAACCGATGCCTCAAATTGTACAAATCGCTTAAACCGATAGGGGATATCTCTCAAAACCGACGGGGGTTTACCTTTATCAGCGCTCTAGTTCCTTGATATTCTCCCAAAAAAATGGAAGAAGTCAAAGTCCCATCCTCATCGTCGCAGTTGGCTTCCCCGTTTAGCGGAGTCAACAGTGTGTGGACGAGATTACTGGGGATCGCTTGAGTGATCTGGAATGTTCTGCGAGAAAGCTGGACAGGATCTGATTACCAGACATGTGACGTTGTGACTTCTAGGTATGGTGCGTCTTCTGTGGATGCTCAGGCCCTGGCTGAACTTGCACAATCCCGAAACGATCGCGTTACTATTTTTCCGCCCGGTTAAGTTAACATGATCTTCAGCAGCCATTGTCAATGACAGGCCAACTGCGTCGTAAGACCAGTGACACCTGCTTTGGCCCCCGGTTCGAGCCACTTTCGGCATCAATTACCTGTCACAAACTCGGCTCACAAATTATGAACATTTCTCTGCGACAGCCCCAAAACGCAACTGTGTCAAATGGCAAGCTCCAGAGACTCGCAGACCCCGCTGCGATATAGTTTCAACGAAAGCATAAACCCTAATTATATTATTTGACAGCTGGGGCCTGCTGATACATAACCTCGGGCGGACAGACCCACTGCAATCTGCGCCCCAAAAGTCCCAGTGAAAACTATAATGAGCGGTGGAAAATCTGTTCCCAAAAACAAAAACCCACTGAAGAAAACCATTTTAATTTAGAGTCAAGCGCGAAGCCGTCAAGCATGACAGTCGTCAATACACTTGGAAAAAAGCAGGATGAGCTTGGGTTACACTTTCTAAGACTTCATTTTCAAACGAATTTTACAATCTACCAGATACAAATACCTGGGGTTTTGAAATATATCTTCAAGGTTTATAAGACTTATTCTTTTTGAATAAGTCCATCAGATTATTGTTTTTTAAAATATAATATTGCATATCTTTAGACACCCTTAATATTGATTTAAGCCCCTATTGATTTCTGTGATTATAAGTAAATGTTTGACATGATGAATTTAAGAAAGTACAACTAATGTAGTTCTCTATTAAAATTAATAATTCTAGGAAAACATTTACTTGATATATAAAAATCTTTCTTGTGTATGAACAATTTCTAACATTTTAAAAGTGTATTTCTCTCACTGCACTATCCAGAGCACAATCAAAAAGATGACAAAAGTCGGAGATGGGCGATGCGATCTCGAATCGTAGCTCAAGGGAGCTGACAGCTTTGGGAAATCTGTTCGGGATCTCCTTGGAGAGATCTCTGACAGCTGAAAAGTGGCCACATTTCTCTCCGGCTTTGTCGGTTGCTAAATTCTCCTAATAGTTTTATCTCATTTTGGCCCGGTGAGTGTGGGTAAATTTCAGCCAAGACCAGAGACAAATGGCAAACAACACAGAAATGCAAATGGCGAAGAAAGAAATGGAACTGCCATGAGAACTTTTGCCTGTCAGCGGTGACTTAATCTCTGGCATCATCGTCAGCGAATGAATGCCACCACACACCATCACCACCGAACGTAAACCCACATCCGATCCCAAAGACTGGGTTTCAGATAGACAGTCAGATCTTGGCCATATATCTTTTCGTGTGTTTTAGCGGCTTGTGTAACAATTTGGCAAGGTGTCGGCTTGACGCGAGAAGAGAAACTTTCCCATTTCCACGGAATTTTCTTAATTCTTCTTAATTTTATGAGCTGTCCGAAATGGTGTGGTGGCCGAGAACCCGCCTTGATTGGGAAAGTTTTCTAGTGGTTAGAAGACCCTGGTATATGGCTTATGTTTTCTAATCCAATTAAAGGAATGCCATCCAACCGACACCCTTGAGAATAGCACTACAAATTAATACATTAGGCTCTAGGCTCTCCGACTCGAACTTGTCTTTGCCTTTTATCTTACATGTTTTTTGCCATCTGGCCAGGCCTAAACGAACTCTAAATGGCAAAGTTGATCTCCAGCGATTAGCCGCAAATGGCAATCCCATAGACCTACATCATGTCTCTGCTCTGCCATAGATGTAATTGAATCGAAATTGTTTTCAATCCGAGCCAAAGTCCGTTGGCACTTGCCACTAGAGACATTAAGAGTCTTCAACGAGACTAAAATATATACCAGCATAGCAGGCATGATAAATAAACGCCACGATAACGGCGACTTTTCATACGTAATTTGTTTTATGCCTGGAAATTAAATTAACTTGTTTACCAGCCATTTACCATTTACCATTTGCTATTTGCTGGCCAAGACTGAAGCTCCGCTTTGCCGGCCTGTAGTAATGTCTAATAGATTTCAGTCGCTTTGGCCAGGCCAACTGTCATAATGACTCTGTTATGTGGGGCCATTATATAAAATTTCACTTTTCGCCGCCCGTCGAGCCAAAAAGGCTCTCCTATTTCCATTTGGAGACAGTTTTGCAATTGCTAAGAGATCACCACCCAACTACACTCGAGAAATGGGGGTCTTTAAATATTGGAAATTGGCCATAAATCGAAGATGAGCTTTATGAGATGTCTTTAGATCAGTCAGTACCTCCCAAAAAAAAAGGCTGTGATAAATAAATACATGTTCTTTTGTCAGATTTTTATACTAGGTGTTATTCTATCTGCTGTTCAAAACAATCGATTCTGTGATATATTATACATCACATCTTCTACGCAAAAAGATATAGAATGCATTTTCTTTTTATTATGCTCTATAAAGATTTCCATTTACATAAGTTCAACCGATTTTCTTATCGTCAAATTGAATGATGAACATAGGGATATTATTTGCCCTTTATTAATATTTGGTTTATAGTTTGTAGAAACTCTTTTGTTTACTTTTAAGTTAGATAAAGCTCTTCATCTTAGGGGTAACCTTGTTCTGGTTGGATTAAGAGGATTTTTTTTTTGGGCAAACACATTTATTTCTATTGTTAAGACTTTAGAAGCAACTATTGATCGAGGGCAGGGATCCGCTGCAGTACTTCCAGGTGGACCATGCGGTCCACCCCTGCTGGCGCAGAACCTTCTGGGCACATCTCACGGAGTTGGTGATATCATCGGTCAGCAGGGCATTGCAACTCAAGCCGCACTCGTTATAGGAAAAGCGACCATCGGCCGGTTTGCACCAGTACTTGTTGTTGATCTGGAAGATGCCGTAGTCGTTGGATCCATTGGAATTGGCTGGACCAACCGCGCCTGTGCGGAAGGAACTCTCGTGCTGGGCAATGCAGGTCCACTTGTCCAGCTGATCCCGGGGAACCCCTAGATTGGCCATCTCCCTGGCCAGGGAGCATCTATCCATCGTTCGGGCCTGAGTGGCGACTGCTGCCAGAGCCACCACAAAAATCACAAGGAAGGCTTTCATTTTACTCACAATAAGATGCAATTATTCACTGATTGTTCCATCTTTAGTCTCGAAATATTTATACCCAAGAAGAGCAGTCTAGTCGTCGCAGTTGAGTCAACATTGTAGAACTACTTACTCGGAAAGAGCAATCAGTACTATTTACCCATCATTAGAGGGGCAAATAAGGTGGCTTTCTCATACAAAGTCGGCAGTTAAATCCACTCTTCCATTAAATGAAATGATCCATAAAATATACAATTACACCAAACATTTTTAAGATTTTCGGCTCTTTCGTTTTTATATTTTGCATTCATAAATGCAGTCACCTATGAAATCAGATTTCTAATCCTTAAAACCAGAATAACATATTAAATCATAATCTGATCTGCATTTAGTTAAAGAAATTTCCTCAAGTATGATAAGTTTGACTTCTTATCATTGGATTACATACGTTAAACCATCTTTTGTTCACAACCTTACCGACTTAAAACATTTTGAAACACACTTATAAATCGAACAATCTCCATACTCAACAAAAGGCAATTCGAGTACCATACCCCCAAAAAATACGGAAGCGTTTAGCGACCAGATATGGCAGTTTCTTCAGTTTCTTCACACTCGAGCAGACAATCTCTACGCATTGAATAAATTGGAATAAAAGCGTATCTCAGGTCTTTGTGCGTAAGAGATCCATTCGCTTCAAGTTAGCTGCCCGAAGTCTGTCTTCCACCAGCTATTCGAAATATTTATCTCTAATATAGTAGGCATTGTATTGTCTTGGTGGGTCCCTGCTCACGCAACTCGGGTGGGGTTGCATGTGGGGGCTAATTATTCAACGTTATTCATTGTGCGGCATTCGAGGTATTCGAGTCTGGAAATTGCAATACATGCGGGCTATGGCTCTTTCTTTCGCCCAGACGAATTCCCATCCCCAAGTTTAATGTCCGACTTTGAAGTGGAGTTCGGAATCGCAGGTTTAATGGCGAAAGAGCTCCACTTGACTGCAGCTATTAGCCCCCGGTTGTGGTCTGGTTTATGGCCGGTCCGAAATTGTGATTAATCATCTGGACTACCACTTGGGCGGTTCCAGAGCTCCATCAAACTATTCGGCTACTCAAACAAAATGGGCTCGAATGGGAGCCCCTTCTAAGCCAATTCATCGCCATTGTTGATATTACAGCAATTATGCTAATCAGTTTGAAGGCGCGTCGAGGTCTCTACCTTTCTCCTACATTCAATGAACTTCAACAACCCAAACGATGACGAAATATGGTTAACACTTTACTTTCAAGGTGGTTGATAGTGATAGTGGCTTATCATTCGAAAGCTCTGTGACCTCTATTTGGGTCGGAGAACAGCCTAAAACTATGCAGCACTCTCCGAATACTGAGTTCTTTTGTGTTCTTCGAGATGGAACCCTGTGATGCACCCGTTCTGCTGATAACGTTGTTTTGCTCCGAATAGAAATATTTAAATCAGTTAACCTTAATTATATGTCTATCTTCGAGTGTTCTAAGCCCAAAGACTGATAGCCAAACGACAGTTGGGGGTCTAGTCTTGCATAAATACCCGGGGCAGAAGTCGAGTAAGTCAAACAGCTTTGTTCAAACAATTCGACATGAAGGCTTTCTTTGCTCTGGTGGTTCTGGCTATTGCCGCTCCTGCTTTGGCAGGACGTACCATGGATCGGTGCTCCTTGGCCCGTGAGATGTCCAACTTGGGAGTTCCCCGTGACCAGCTGGACAAGTGGACCTGCATTGCCCAGCACGAGAGTGACTACCGCACCTGGGTGGTGGGACCGGCCAACTCCGACGGATCCAACGACTACGGAATCTTCCAGATCAACGATCTGTATTGGTGCCAGGCCGATGGTCGCTTCTCCTACAACGAGTGCGGTCTCAGCTGCAACGCCCTGTTGAGCGACGACATCACCAACTCCGTCCGTTGTGCCCAGAAGGTCCTCAGCCAGCAGGGATGGTCCGCCTGGGCTGTTTGGCACTACTGCAGCGGATGGTTGCCGTCCATCGATGAGTGCTTCTAAGCTGATTTCGACCACGAACTATAATAAAACTTTTGCATATATACATCATTTGATTCTTTCTTAATTTAAAACATTCTCACTAAGCTGGGGATAGCTCTGCTCGTTGTTTGCCGGCACACAAACAGTGTTTACACATTGATAAGCTACCCCGCGCAAATAACTCACACATATGAAAGGCAAAATGTTCTTTCATCTCGTGCCGTCGATCGTAAGACAATTTTAGAACTTTAAATTTGGTTAGTAAATTTAAATAGACACCTTCATACAGGTGTGTCACTAAAAACTAGAGATTTTAAACTAAATGGCTATACAAAATCTTCGACTGATAGGAATCCTATCCTATAAAATGTTCCACCTTTTGTTTTAATTATACTACATACCAACTAACATTGTTGATTTAAGGGAATTTTTTTTTCCAACGCAAATAATGTTGTTATTATACTTAAAATTTGAGAGAATATATCTTTATATAAAAATTAGGGCTGTTATAATTTAAAAAAAAAACCCTTTTAAAATATGCAAAAATTGATTTCAAATTGCAATGAACATCTTAAAAATAATTTGAAAATGTTTTTTTGACCAATCAGTGGCAGATTTAAGAAATTGGTGACCCCGATATTTTATTAATATGTCGAGATCAAAGTCGATTATTTATAAGAAATGCGCAATAAATTCTCTGTTAATCTATTTCATATTTGATTTTTATTTTTAGTTAAATTGTTATCAGCTCTTCTTCATTAACTAAATATTCTTTATCTTCCTCCTCAATTCAATGAACTTGAAAAACCCAAACAAAAACTACATTTTGGTAAACACCGGATATTCAAGGTAGTTGATAGAGACTTATCACTAGTTAAAATCCTGGTTCCCTATATATATGTTCTGTTAGCCTAAAACTATGCAGTGCTCTAAACAGTGAGGTTTATTTGCGTTTTTTGAGATTAAACCTTTTGATGTACCCGTTTTGCTGATAAAATACTTTGTTTTATTTAAGTTGTTTTGGACTCATTGCATTATTTAAATCTTGAAACGTATGGCTTTTAATTATATTTCTATCTCTGAGTGTTAAAATCTGAACTTCAGAACTCGAGAGCTGATAGGCCGAAGAACGTTTGAGGAATGACTTTCCATAAATACCCATGGTAGAAGCTCAGTTATTCAGACAGTTTTGTTTAAACAAATCAACATGAAGGCTTTCTTTGCTCTGGTGGTTCTGGCTATTGCCGCTCCTGCTTTGGCAGGACGTACCATGGATCGTTGCTCCTTGGCCCGTGAGATGTCCGACTTGGGAGTTCCCCGTGATCAGTTGGACAAGTGGACCTGCATTGCCCAGCACGAGAGTGACTACCGCACCTGGGTGGTGGGACCCGCCAACTCCGACGGATCCAACGACTACGGAATCTTCCAGATCAACGATCTGTACTGGTGCCAGGCCGATGGTCGCTTCTCCTACAACGAGTGCGGTCTCAGCTGCAACGCCCTGTTGAGCGACGACATCACCAACTCCGTCCGTTGTGCCCAGAAGGTCCTCAGCCAGCAGGGATGGTCCGCCTGGGCCGTCTGGCACTACTGCAGTGGATGGTTGCCGTCCATCGATGAGTGCTTCTAAACTGATTTTGACCACGATTAAAATGACTGTATACCCCAATCCTTTACCTTTTTTAAATGCAGCATTGAGAACACGCTGTGACTAGAACAAGTTGGGAATTATAGCGTCGTAAAAGTATCTTCGAAAACTAAGTAGTTTAAAAGCCAATAACGAATACATTTTTGAGTATACCTCTACTGGCTGATAGATAACTGATTTTATATTAGGATTTCTCAGCAACATTTAGTTTTCCATTTCAATCAATGACCCTGACAGAGTGCTATGAAACGAAATTACCCACGACCATCTCGGTCTAAATAAAATCGGTTGGACATCTATTGCAACTAATGGAGAGCACTCTTCGAAGCCATTAGCCCGGGGTGCCATTTCACGGCTTATCAATTCCAGTTTTGTGGAGCAGTTTTCAATTTCTGCCTCACAAATTGATTTATGCAAATTTGAGAGCTCGCACCCCGCCTCCTTGGTTTCTGTTTTGAGTGATCTTTCAACACGGCTCGCAGCTGCCGACAAGATCTGAGTTTTGAGTTTCTCCTGTCTGCGGCCAATGGCTGCTGACATTGATCGAAGTGTTTTTGTGTCTGGGCTGCTGTGGGAACCGCATCTCCATGGTAACCCCAGTCAATCAGGCTTGGAGTTGGAGTTGCGTGAGGGGTACGTGGAACTCAGGCACACCTGACGAAAGAATCAAATCAGACCCACTCCCCGGCATAACTGAGCATCCGCGGTACGTGACTGATTGGAACTGATTGATACCGACTGAGTTGAGTTGAGTTGGGTTGAGGTAACCCACCTGAGTTGCCCGTCATAACCACCCGAGCACAATGGCATATGCGATTTGCATAGCCACATATGAACCGTTAACCCCTCATTGTGGTTTAACGGTACACGGGTCTCTCGAGAGGGAACTTCAGCCCATGGGGTTATGATCAGCTCGGCTAGCTAGTCAGTGAAAGTGTCTTTATTCCTAGCACATTAAAATGCAAATTTTCATTGAAGGCAGAAACCGAAATTGAAATACAAATCAGCGACTGTCACAGATCAAAATCGCGTTCGATCGGATCGGTTAGTGGTGGCTAGGAAACAGGCCTGCAGCCCACATGCCAGACACCTCTTTGCGATCTGGGTGTCGTTGACAGCGGATATATGCAAAGGCACCTGTCCAGAGACAGAGACACCACAGAAACCACCTCAAAATCCAACTCCAACTCCAGCTACGACTGCAGATAAGCCTTGGCTCAAAATGTTCAATAAACTTAACGGCTTGTTTTTCCGGTGCGTTACGTGGTGGCGACCCAAACTCCAAACTCCCAGCTCCAGCTACCAACCACTTTTTTATATACCCACCTATATGTAAATTCAAGTTCTCCCATGTCAAGCACGTACATTAATTGACTCCACCCGATTGGTTTTCCCCTTCCAATTAACGCAGCGACAGCTCGACACTGCAGCGACACCATCCGCAACCTCGTCACCCGGGACAACCGCACCTCCACCAGATGGCTCCCAGTGTGTGCGAGATGGCCGGCCAGGGTCAAAGCAGTCAGGTTCCCCCGCAGAAGGCAGGCGGATCCAATAGCTCGGGGACGAACAAGTGCGGAGCGAGCAGTCTCAACGGATCCCTGGCCTCCTACAAAATAGGCGGCTCCGAACAGAGCTGGCCCCAGGCACCAGTTTACAGCAAGGTAATTAGTAATCTTAACTACCAGATAAAAGAGCCTCCTTGTAATAGGGAAGTTAACCGATTGCAAAAACGGTTTGGCCTAAAACTCTAAGCTAATAGACCGAAATTCAGAAATAATTATTCATTAAATATGGATTACAGGAAAACCAACGACCACCAGTCTACAATCCCGAGGACTATGTGCACTCGCTGAGGAAGTTCATCAAGGCCAGCAGTTCGGCCAAAAAGGTAACCATCTACGATGTGAGCACGGGTCCGAGTGCCAAGGAAGAGGCCTCTCGATCGGCCACCCTGCCAGCCAAACACTCGGAGTACAAGTAAGGATTGGATCTTGGAATCCTACTGGCCAACTCTTTAATCTTTTCCCTTAATCCCTTTTAGATCTCCCATTCCTGCTCCGCCAGAAAATGACAGAGAGATGTCCCTGCGTCAGTTCGGCTCCATCACAGATTTGCTCACCAAGTTGAGGGCTGATCTGCGGGTCTCCTTTCCCAGGTGAGGATGACATATTATCCTATCCATCTCTGTTGCTTACAAAGTTTCCTTCCAGCTTTGTCCAGGAGTTTGTGGGCACTCCTGCGGACGGCATCAGCCACTTACTGGAGGTCCTGCGCGCCATTCAAATGGCCCAGGCCAGCAACGCCCCTGCTCCATTGCCAGGAGCCAGTAGTTCCCTGGCCCTGACCAGGAATCCCCAGAGCTATCAGCGTCGTGCTTTGCTGGATGAGCTGTCTTGCCTGTGAGTTGGAACCCTCTTAAAAGTCTTTAGAAAGTGCACTAATCCATAATCTCCTCCAGGCAATGTCTGAGCATCTGCAGTTCGCGATCCCTGGATGCCATAGCCCGTTTGGGGAACACACCAGTGGGTCTCATGCCCCTGGCTTCCTCGGCCACGGGTCAGGGCATCCGAGCCCGCATCCTGGCCCTCCAGCTGCTCGCCTCCGCCTGCGATCGTCAGCCCTTTGGGAGCGGCAGTGGTGGTCAGAAGATAGCCTCAGCGGGTCACACAGCCGTCTCGGATGCCATGTCCACGTTGCGACTGAGATGCAGTGAACCGGTTCGGTTTCGCCTACTGGTGGGCATCCTGAACAGCGGCGGTGGTTCCGGGGAGCTTCAGTGTGCGGGTGTTAAGTAAGGGAATCCGCTGATGAAATCAAAAACAGATTGCTTCATGCCTCTAATCTCTTATAGATTCCTCAACACCTTCATCGAGAGCGCCGTGAGCATCCAGCAGCGTCTGTACATTCAGGCTGAGCTCTTCCAAGCGGGCTTAGATGCCAGCACCTTGGCCAGGACCATCTCCTCCTCATCCCCCTGGTTGGATGCCCTGAAGATCGAGGTGAAGCGCTTCAACGAACTGCATATTGATGTGGACAAGATGATAACCCAGGCCAGGGATGCGGAGCGCGTGCGCAGCCAGATGGTCATCCTGGAGCGAAGGGTGCAGATCCTGCACGAGGAGAAGGCCGTGCTGACCTCCATGGAGCGGCGTCTCCAAGAGCGATGTGCCGAACTGCAGCGCGAAATCTTCCGCCTGCAGGGCAACCAGCAGCAGTCCAAATTCAAGCCGGTGGAGTCCTCCTCCGGCCACCAGCCGGTAGCCCTTCCCCGCCAGGTTCCTCCGCCCAAGAAGAACAAGCAGAGCAGTTCGGAGCACGAGGACGAGGGCATCAGCAGTTCGGAGACGGGTGCATCCCTCAGTCCAGTGCCCATTTTGGTCCTCCCCTCCAAGGCGAAGCAGTCGCGAAAGGTTGTGCCTGAGGAGGATGAAGATGATGCGGCCACCATTGAGGATGTGATCGAGGAGTTGGACAACATTGTGAGTGAGGCGGAGAAGCAGATCAGCAGCCAGGCGAGCAGTGGTTCCCGCTCAAAGATGCGCCACCACCGCTCCGTAGAGAAGGATATTGTCCCGGTCAACATAGTACCGCAGCCTCCGAGGAAATCCCGTTCGCTGGCACATCTGGTGGCACGCACCGACTGCTCTGATCAGGAGGGTTCGGATTATGGCATGGTCTTGCACCAACCGGGAGATCCCGCTGCCGCCGAGCGGTTGGCCGCCATGCAGAGCTTCTTCGACGAGGTGGACTACGATGCTCCGGAGACGGATCAGCCGGCGTCCTACCAAATGGACTCACCCACTCCCGACATGCCGGAGGCGAATGCCACGGCCACGGCTTACAATGCCAGCACGAATCGGGAGCTCCTGGATGTGATCATGAATGCGCGGCACGACGAACACGATCCCACCATGCAGGCTTTGAGGAAGAGTGCCCAGGACACGGCGCCGGTGACGACGATTCCCCATCACCCGGTGAAGGTCAAGGCTCCAGCTCCTCCTCCTCCCACGCCGCCAGCCCAGCAATTCAACGGGGTCTTCTTTATGACCGGCATGAACACACCGCAGAAGTATCCCAAGCCCGATATCTCGGCTGCCCTGCAGGCCAGAAGGGTCACCAAGAATGTGGAGCGCCTGGAGGCCGCCTTCGCCTCCGCCCATCCCGAAGCCCTCAATGAGGCGGCCATCGGAAGGGAGAAGTCGCGAAGCAACCAGCAGATATACTTCACCAGCAACCTGGCCATGCGGATGCACGATCACTCGGGATTCGGACTTCCGAATGGTGGACAGATCCAGGGTCCCACCATGCGAACGAGATCCCACACCCAGGGATCCATGTCCAAGGTGACGGATCTGCCCTCCGGCCTCTACTAAAAGATACTCTAAAAGATCTTCTCCAGCTTCTGTGCAATAGCAATCCACTCCTAGGTTACGACAGCCCATCAGATCAGCGTATTTATAGATCATTTAAATCTACCCATATATTATAAACAAGTGTCTTATGCAACATCTCAATATAACTGCAACCCAGACTAGGTTTAGTTACGGTGGCAGCTTCAACCGGGTATCTAGTTGATAAGTCTTAGTTCCGTAGTTCATGTGTAGCCTAATTGATTTTTCTCTTTGAATAAAGTTTTTAATGAAAAAAAAAATTAAATGAAAAGAAAAATGTTCTCTTTGAATTCTTAAAATGTATGATCTCTTACAGGACCAACAGGACCCATATACTATTAAATATAGAGATATAATGCTTGTTAATATAACCTTAAAGCAAATGGTATCAAAGTTTAATGCCGCAAACATAACTTTCCCATACCCCTGCTAATCGCTACTCAGATTAGTCGTTACTTATCGCTTTGAATATTATTAGTGTTCACCATTTCGAAGTGCATTGTCGGAGTTAAGTGTTTAAAATTCTGGTTAGTCTGCAACTGATAGCGCTACCAAAATGATTGGAAGTTTCAAGCCCATAAGACCTCTACCGCCTGCTCTGCAAAAAGTGGCAATTGAGGAGCTTAACGAGGTGCCAAGTAGAGTGGAATCGGACATCGCTTCCCTCAAGGAATGGCTGCAGAAGCAACCTCATATCTGCGCCTGCCTGGAGGATCAGTTCCTGCTCAGCTTCCTCCGGGGATCGAAATTCAGTCTGGAGAAGGCCAAGCAAAAGATTGATCGATTTTACAGCTTACAAGCGCTAATTCCTGAGGTTTTCAACGAACACCGACTGGCTGACGATCCTCAGGTTCTGGAGATTATTCGAATGGGGTACTTGATAGTACTTTGTGATCTTGTAACTCTTGTTATCTTTCCCTTATCCTTTATTTTTCCAGAGTTATCTTGCGCATTCCCCTCGATAAGGAAGACACTGGACCAGCTGTGACCATCATTCGAGCTGGCTCCTATGACCTTAACAAGTTTAAGTTCCAGGATATTTTAAGAGTGGGTTCCATGTTCGGCGAGATCATGATGCTGGAGGATGATAATGCCTCGGTCAGTGGCTACGTGGAGATCATGGATATGAGTGGAGTGACGGGTGCGAATTTTTTTGCCCTCCAGCCCCATCTTCTCAGCAAATTCTCTACCTATGCGGATGAGGCAATGCCAACGCGTCAGAAGGGAATCCATTTTATCAATGTGCCCAAGGCCTTTGAGATGGGTTTCAAATCACTGCTGGGATGGTTTCCAGAAAAAATCAAAGAAAGGGTAGGATAATATAGAATTTTTTTACAACCAATCATTATAACTTCTCCACTTCTAGCTTTCAGTTACTGCCGATCCGGAGGCTATCTTTGAGAGAGTTCCCAAACATTATCTACCACTGGAGTATGGGGGTTCCAAGGGAACCATGAAGGATATGGCAACTGAGATGGAGGCCAAGCTCTCTAGCTATCGCAGTTACTTTGAGGACTGTCAACACTTTGGAACCAATGACAAGTTACGCGAGGAGCCCACCAATCTGAACCCCGAAGAGAGTCACTTTGGCCTAGATGGCTCTTTTCGCCAGTTGGTCATCGACTGAATCGGTTAAAATACCTGTAAACTCATCTGGGCCATAAACCCACAATAAATGGTTTTGATAAGCTCTGCTGCTAACTACTTATTCTTGGCGACTATATGGTTATCAGCTTTCAGGCGATAGCTTATCGATTTCAACTTGAAATACACAAATGCTGGGGTGGCAAAATCAACATTCGTTCATTGACCGTTAAGGAGACCTCAACGAGATGCCTTCCATCCGTCCACTGAGCCCCGAGCTCCAGAAAAATGCCATCGAGATCCTGAACGAGGTCCCCAAAAAGTTGGATGATGATATAGCCGCTTTAAGGGATTGGATTAGGCAGCAGCCCCACTTGAAAGCCCGCACAGATGACCAGTTCCTGGTGAACTTCCTAAGGGGTTGCAAGTTCAGCTTGGAGAGGACCAAGGCCAAGATCGATAGGTTCTACACACTAAGGACCAAGTACCCAGAGTTTTACCTGGGTCATAATGTCGATGTGGAGAAACTGTTGGATATTTTCAAATTAGGGTGAGTTCGGAAGACCAAAACCCGTAAAATGCATTGCCTTAATCTTTGTTTTAATCTTATCCCAGAACTTTAGTTATTTTGCCACGTCCCCTAAACGATAATGGTCCGCGTTTGGCTATGATTCGCATGGCCACTTACGATCCAAGCAAATACACCTTTCAGGAGGTAAATCGAGCTGGTGGTCTCATGCAGCAGATTATGCTCGACGAAGATGATGTGGCCATTGTGAATGGACTGATTTCCATTTTGGACCTTTCCAATGTCACCACCGGTCACTTCCTGCAGATGACACCGTCTTTTGCCAAGAAGATGACTGTTTTCCAGGAAGAAGCCCTTCCACTTCGTCCTCAAGGTATTCATTTCATCAACACTCCCAATGGATTTGAGACCGTATTCAATATGATCAAGCCCATGATGTCAAAGAAGCAGCAAGGACGGGTAAGTAAAAAGATCTTGAAAAGTAAGTTTAGAAAAAACTAAAGATCTTATAAAACCCCTAGCTCTACGTCCACGGAACCAAATGGGAAGCACTCTATGACCAAATCCCCAAGAAGTATTTGCCTGTGGAATATGGAGGGGAGAATGGTTCGATCCCGGAACTCATAAAGGATTGGGAGCAGCGAATTCTGGCCTACAGAAACTACTGGGAGGAGGAGAAGAACTACGGAACCGATGAGAGTCTCCGAGTGGGTCAACCCGTGGATTTCGAGAGTCTCTTCGGTCTTCAGGGCTCCTTCCGGCAATTGAATGTTGACTAAAGTTAAACCTTTTGCTATAATTTAAAAAATACTTACAGCTGCAGCTCTTATCTTAAGTTACAAAGGTGTAGGCAGTCAAGTTTAACTTGACTCTAATCGATTTTTGATAAGCTCAGAGATAAGGGCATAAAACAAACAAAGAACTTAGCACGAAATAAAAAAGATAGTTAAATTCCATGAATTTAAATTAATTCTAAACAATGCGAAAGGTCTTCGAAAATGTCCACATAATTAAATCAATTGAATTTGGTATCAACACTATTAGGATCCCAGAAATATATCACTTAACATCAAGTAATCTCATGGATTATCAGATTAAGCAATAGACCACCTGTATCAGCTGATTAAATGAGATCTTCAAACAGAGAGACGGCGTAAACAAACCACAAATTTAGATGCTAGTGAGAGCCAAACAATACAAAACAAACGAAAGGCCAGAGAAAAGGCGAAACTAAAAGTTTTTCCAAAACTATATATCTACGGAAGACAAGAGAACTTCGCGTAAGACCAAAAATAAACCGATTTCCCGAGAGATCCGTGGAGAGTCCATCTGTGTGGACGCGATCCTCAGTAAGAATTTGTGGGTCGTACGGATCGGTGCGTCGGTTCTTTGTGCGGATCGAATCGGTTCGGGGCAAATATACAGCATGGAATGTAAATTGGAAAACTAAAAAAGTTTCCCTCAGTGCGAATCAGAACGCGATCTGCAATCGGTAATCATCATCGAGAGCAATTCCAAACTCAATCCCGATGGGCCCATAAATTACCCACGCTAATTGCCCAAATGAAATCGAAGTTCATAATTGCTCGGACATGTTATGTAGTCCCCCGTCTATAAGTAAAGAGAATCAGAAGAGTTCCCGACAGGCGTGGCACGAGATTTGACGATGAGATGAATGCCCCCGCCGGGCGGCAGTAAACCCAAAATAGTCTCATGGAGTCTCGAGTCTTTCGGTGGCTTCCGCGCCCAATCCCCTCGGATCTTCGGCCTTGCCCCAGCAACCCAAATAAATAAATATTTGGACAAATAAACATGTGTGCTATAGAGCTTTGTTGCGTTTACCTTTCGGCTTGTCTGTAATTGCTCCTTTTGGAGATTACCAGAAAAAACACATGGGACTAGATAAAAAGGGATGTTTATTTGGAGGCATTAGTTTAATGATTATGGCAGCCTTCATCTAAACTGTTAGCCATTGGGAATTCTGGGAAAAACGTTTTGATTTAAAGATTCATAAGATTGGTTTAGTATATGGACTTAATAGTAATGATGATGAGTTATGACTTATCACATAACCAAGAACCATTGCTCTATTAGATGGGAACCGTGTTTTTTCTGCAGGCACACAGCATAGAACAGGGTATTTCTTATGTCGACCTGCAAACTTTTCGCTACCATCCTTTTATTTAGTTTCTTTTGCATTTCATAATTTACAGCCAGCCGAGCGGTAAATTAGCCCAGGGAAGGAGACCAGAGGAGGGTGGCCATGTCGGGTAGGCGGGCCCAATCTCTGCCGGCGCACATGATGGAGCCAGCGAAGCCGGAACGCGGACGCTGTGTGGCTGCCATCTGCTTCTCGTGGAAGGTGCTCACCTGCATTGTGTCCCATGTGCTGCTCGTGGCCCTCGTCGTTTCCTATTGCGTGGGCGGTGCCTACCTCTTCCAGCACCTCGAACGACCCCACGAACTGGAGGTGAGATGATGATCTTATTAGAAAACCACCAAGTCATATATCCCTCTTCAGGTCAAGCGAGACATACAGAATCTTCGCTTTAATCTCACGGAGAATATCTGGCTTCTGTCAGACGATGCAGTTGTCCTGCGGGAAAGCGACTGGATGGCCAATGTCAGCAAGCATCTGGCCAACTTTGAAAAGCAGATCCTTACGGCCATCAAGGCAGACGGTTGGGATGGCGACGAGGATCTGCGGAAATCCCAGTGGACCTTTGCTGGATCCTTGTTCTACTCCATCATAGTGATAACTACCATAGGTGAGTGAATATTATTAGAACACAAAAAGCTTGGTTGAATTAGGATTGTGATTTATTTGCTTAATCTAAGTCTAAACTATGCATAGAATACTGTTCACTAGGGGACTATTTACAACTCAGGATGAGAAAAGTGTAAGAAGGGAACAATACATTGTGTGGTTTTTAAATTCGATTGTAGATCTTTTAAGTCTCAGCGAGGATAAATATGGAAGATATACTTTCAGTTTCATATTTCTAAATTAGATCTTCTTACTGAGCTTATCATTCACGTTTCTGGGTGCCGCAGCCACACTTTTAGCACTTTTGCCTTCTGCCACAGCTGGAGATTTCTCATCGTAGCCAAAGCCGCCTCCGAGAGGTGGGAAACTACCGCCATATCCAATACCACCGTTTCCAAGTCCCAGTTGACCTAAGCCCAATCCTCCAGCCAGACCGTAACCCTCGGTGTACTGAGGTCCGCCGAACTGTTGGTTACCGGGGTACTGTCCCAATCCTGGGAATTGTCCACCGGCTCCCGCAAATTGGTTACCACTGAAGTCACCTCCTGGATAGGATCCATATGGGTACTGTCCGTTGCTAGGGAATTGGTTGAGACCCAGTCCATTGGTAGGATAGTTGTTGAAGTTAGTTCCGGGGAATCCAGCTCCAGGAAGACCCTGTCCTACTCCTGAATAGCCTCCGGGATATCCACCAATGCCGTTCTGGGCTCCCGAGAATCCACCATAGCCTGTTTGATAGGGATTGGGGTACAGCTGAGGTCTTCCTATGACTCCAGTCGGTCCTCCGGGTCCCACCAGCACACCTGGATTTCCGCCATAGCCTCCAAGTCCTCCGAATTGTCCGGCATTGGGTTGACCTCCATAGGGATTAAACTGACGGGTGCCCACATTTGGAGTATCTGATGATCTAGTGGGCTCCACCACATCGGCATAGTCCTCGATCTCATCGTTCTCCGGCTGGCCAGGCAAGGGTCTTCGAGTTGTAGGCTCCCTTCTCAGCTTTTGGTCATAGGAGTTCCTTATGGGGGAACTGCGATCAATGTCCCGAAAAGAGCGCTCTCGACGATTGTAAGATCGCCAGACCCACTGATCTTGATCACCCTCCGAAGACTTAGCCGCCACTAATCCAAGGAGGCATAAAGCCACGATGATGAGGCAATTGCTCTGCATGATTTGACTGGAACCGACTTATTCGTTCACACACTGACCCGTATTTTTCGCTTGGTCGCTGCAAGCTCCCGCAACAGAATAGTTCAGAAACACGATCGGCACACGCTACTTATATAACCGCACCCGAGAACCGAAAAACCAACAAAAATAAATAAAACCAGAGACATCAGCGGCGATGACGACGCACAAACTCAGTCAAGCGAAGAGGGCAGCCGCAGGTGGGGATTTGGATGTGGATGTGGATTTGGCGACTGCCCGGCCAATGAATCAACAACGATCGTGCCAGACAGAAATCTTCACAAATCTTGGGCCCACGTATCGCATGGTTGATTCACCTGAAGCGCGACCAGACCGCGATCCGCCCAGGAACCAATGAGGCAAGCGGATGGATCGGGCAGTGGTTTTGTCCACTCAGTGATCACGTTGAAATCGCATAAATCATTAGGTAATTGCTCATTGATCGACCCAATAAACCCATTCCTGGAAATCACCATGAGCTGGTACATATAAGCACTCCCTTTTCCAGGGCGGCATAGGGCAGGCACAGGTCAGAGATCCACTTTGGACACAGTTAGCTGAGCACCCATCACGTGGGTGACCTCTAAAAATGGGTTCACCTCAGGTGGTGATGGGCCAGAAAGGGGGCGGTAGCGAGGGAGGGTGTCAAATGAAACCAAAAGTGGAGTTGCTGCCATCCAATTGTCTGTGGTCAAAACAACAGCAAGGTCAAACGCCACTGACCGATCGTGATTACCTTTTTCTGTTTTAGATTTAGATTTTAACGATGGGAATTTCTCATTATCAGCATACCCCAGCAAGGGGTTTAGTGATTCGATGCAGAAGATGGAGAAGAAATTATTTGCTTTTAATATACGGTCTTAAGACTAAAGGCTTTACTCCAAAAGATGATACTCGGCTTTCACTGCCTACTTGTAATTCTACAAGATATTAAGCTTTAGTGATAACATTCCGCTAACATATCATCAAAGATTAGAGGATAATCAAATCAAGTTAAATTAATCATAGTTCTTCTAATATTTATAGTAAGCTTTAGAATAATATAACGTATTGTAACTTAATACAAAATCACATTAGTCATTAGTAAAAGCCGTTTAGGGCATTTAACTATTCGACTCTCAGGCACAAACTCATTCGTTAAAGTAGTTTATTAGCTCTGGCTTTTGATGATGGGAGCTCGGTTTTTTTGCTTTACCATTTGCACAATTCCCCGATATGGATTTATGGCTAACACACAAATGGGTTTAGTGACCGACGCCCATCAGTTAGAATTAAGCAAAGAGGTTCTGCCTTTGCTATCTATGAATTTGCACACTTCCGTAAAGGCCAAAAGCGGCCGACTTGAAATACCATGTTGGCAATTGTTTGCCATTTGCTTTTTGGGAGCGATAATGGGCTTGGCTTGTTCAAAAAGAAGTACAGATAGATTAGGCCTTAGCGGGTCTTAGATTCATTAGCGTTTCAAGAACTTTGCGGTCACAAGGTTGAAGGTGAAGCCACAAGCATAATACAAAATCCAACATACCTTTTTGGAACAAGGTAATTTCATATTCTTCATCGTATTCTGGACAGGCTATGGCCACATATCGCCGCGCACGGATTGGGGCAAGGTGACAACGATTTTCTACGCCATCGTGGGCATTCCGCTGATGCTCATCTGCCTGTCCAACATTGGAGATGTCATGGCCACATCATTCCGGTGAGTTGACAGCGATGTACTGGAAAATGTATGAATTTTATTCAGTAATGGATTATTTCTATTCAAATCTTTACTTGTACCTCTTTCATAGGTTTTTATACTGGAGAATTTGCTGCTATGTGTGCACCCGCACGGCCAAACGTCCGAGGAATGCCCGCTCCCGGCAGAGATCCATGCGCTCCCAACGCCACACTCGTTCCCAACCGCCACCCTCGTTCCGGCGGTCCATGAAGATGACCCAAAGATCGGGAAATGACTCAGGTCTAGGTCCCTCCATGGGTCATGCCTACTCCGATCCGGAACTGCGCACCATGGGCAGAGGTTATGACGACCGGGAGTTCGGGCATCGCAGCAGCGGAGGTGGACGCAGTCGCCGCCAGCAGCAGCAGCATTCGCACCACGATCCTCGCCAGCGGCACACCATATACGGGGATGAGTACGAAACCCAGACCCTGAATCGGTCCAATCGCTACAGCAGCCGGCAGAGGCAGCGGGATCGGATGAGGGACAGGCACACGGTGGAGAGGGAGCGCTATTCCCGGTCCCACTTGGACGCTGGTTCAATTGAGGACTTCAGCGACATGCCACTTCCCGCCAAAAGAGCCGCCAGTGTGCGTTCGGTTCGGTCGCCGCACAATCAGGAATCCTCGAAAGCTTCCAGGGAACTGCATCGCCTTCACTCGGCTCCTGGGAGAAGCAGGGCCAAGTCCGTGGATCCGAGGCACGTTTCATCGCACTACGAAGATGTGGATGAGGATGTGGTGAGGAAAACGCCCATTATACCAAATAGATACGCTCTGGATGAATTCGGTGGCGGTGGCAATAGAAGACAGCCGGCGCCAAGGAGCCAGTCCATGCCGAGATCTGCTCACCAGAGGCAGCGCCAGAGGGATCGGGAACGAGAGCGATCTCCGCAACCACCACCTCAGAGTTCCCATCGCCAGAATAATAATGGCAGAAGAGCTGGAAGCCTGGGCAGGCAATCCTCTCGATATGGCAACCATCTCGAACTGCCCGACTACGATGCTCCACCGCCAGGAAGGGATCATCGCCGGGATAGGCGCGGCCACTCCCAAGGACGCTACGAGGACTATGTGGAGGAGAGCTTCGATGAGGGATCTCTTTATGAAGACAACAACTACGAGGATTATCCAACGGAACGGCGTCACTCCAGGAGTCGGGAGCCCAGGAGGAATCGGCGCAGGGAACGAGCCGAACGTTTGCCTCCATCCCCGAGAATCATGTCGCCCATGGGTTTTCCAGTGCAGCGGCAAATCCGTCGACGTCCCAGCTACGATTATGATGACGATGACTCCATGTGCGGGGATGAGTACGGCGACTATGGTGATCTGCTGCCCAAAGATCGCCCCGTGCCCATTTGGCTGTGCGTCTTTTTGGTGGTTAGCTATATCCTCGGCGGAGCTGCTCTGTTTGCCTACTGGGAGAACTGGTCTTTCCTGGATTCCGCTTACTTTTGCTTTATCACGCTGACCACGATTGGTGAGTGTGCCCATAACTTTATTTGAAATTGTTTCTGATTTCACGTTTCCCTCCAGGATTTGGTGACTTTGTCCCCGCCAAAGGAGTCAAGGATGAATCGGAGCAGTCCATTGCCTATTGCTCGCTATATCTGCTCTTCGGCATTGCCTTACTGGCCATGAGTTTTAACCTTGTGCAGGAGGAGTTTATTGCCAACGTTAAGGAGGTTGCCCGTCGACTGGGTATTCTCAAAGATGATGACGACGAGCAGGACGAAGATTAATAGATAGTTAGGGTATTGACAGATATAAAACTCTTTTGTTCTTTACATTTTGAGAAGGATAATTTAAAGAAAACTTATCACTATGAAAATTAATAAACTTAGGGTTACGGTTATTTAACTTAATTACAAGTTTTAAAAACGAAACTTCAACGAATCTGAATTCTCCAAAGTAAAATAATGGTCACATCGTATTGAATTAAAGTGATTGATTTAGATGCTCGGTTGTTTCTTTCATTACATGTAGTCGCAAAAAATATTTTTGAAATCTTAAAATTTTTATATCGCACTCAAAGTGAGTCCTCAACCTTGAACCTGCACTCGAACTGAAGCCTCAAGGTTTCGTTAACTTTACATAGCATACTAAGTTTATTTAATAATAAATGTACGAAATTCAAAAGATTGATATACAGATTAAAAAGAATATCCAGAAGAGCCAAACAAACATAAACGGGTTACTGGGTAGAGTACTATTGTCATCGAATTCAATCAGGCCAAGTTTTCTTTGTTGTGCTAAAAATATGGAAAATAAAGGCAATATTTTATCGGAGGATTTATTTGTTTAGTCATTAGCGGACTTGCAGTTGACTTACCCTGCCAAAGGCGGGGGAACCCCGAGGTGAAGATTTACTGGGCGTAAGGGAGCGGGACAGGGAGCTACTGCGTTTTCCACCAGTAGTTACGGGTGGCTTCAGAGCATTCGAATTGGAGTTTCGGGTGGTGCCAGAACCGCGCTTTATGGTAACCCCATCCACGGGCTCAATGGGCGTGGAGTTCATTATGGTTTCCGTCTCGGAAAGCTCCTGTACGGATTGCAGTGAGTCGTCGTGTTCACCTTCGCTGCCCTATAGAATGTAAAAACAAGTATTAGGGGTTTCCAGTGTACATACAAATGTTCTCTTCAATTACCTCGTCTATGGTAGCTGTGGTGTCGAGATCCGACCAGTCCTGCTCCTGGCGATAGCGCTTCACGATCTCCTGGTGCGGCGACGTGGCCACCAGGGTCCGTGGATAGACAAAGTCCCTTTTCGAGGGAGTGGTCCCGGTGGGCGCATATGTTTTCAACTCCGTCTGCTGGAAGCGCACAAGCTCCTGCTCGGAAATCTGCAGCTGCTGCCGCTGGAGCGCAGCATGCTCGGTGGACTGCTTGTTCAACTCCTGCACTAGATCGGTGGCCACAGTGGAATGTCCTATAAACCGCTGCCTGTCCTCAGTGATGAGCTTCTGCCTCTCGCCCACAATGTGCTCCAGATTAGCTTCGCTTTTCTCCTGCAGCGCTTCAAGCTGATTTTTGTTCTCCTGGCAGATGGAAACCACCTGCTGGTGGTGAAGGCGACTTGAAATCACATTTTCTTCTGTTTGCTTCGCATATTCCTGGTTGAGATTCTTCATGTGCACCTGCAGCATGGAGCAGTTAGCAACGCTTGTGTCCAGACACTCCATTCCCGATTCTGTTACGAAGTTGAGCACACCTTTTGTAAATTCAGCCACTTCAATCCCCTGCTTTTGGTAGTTTTGGACGACAGACTTGGTATCATCGATGCGATGGTTCCTGGTTAGACGGCTTTCCTCCATCTTGTTGAGGCGGATGGACATGCTAATGCTATTTTTGGCACGCAAATTCTTGATCTGTTCCATCTGCATCATCATGGACTCGAGGAGAGTTTCCTCTTGCTGGGCCAGAGCCCTTTCGTTGGACAGTTCCTCTTTCAGTTGCTCCAGTTCCTCCGCATCCGGCAAACTCATCCCGCTGAGCTGTTCAAGATGGTGGTGCACTTTCTGTACATGCTCTTCTACGAGCTCTGAACTGGTTGAAATTATGTTGGATAACTTCTCCTGCATGGTGTCCAATAACTGCTTATGTAGCTCATTGTTCTGCTCAATCACCTGCAGATTACACTCGATTTCGTTGCTCATCAAAAGCTGTCGCTGCTGCAACTGCGTCATCAGCTGGGCGATAAAATTTTGACAGTGCTGATCGCTGATCTTCAAGACCTCAGTCATCAACTTATTCTGGAGCTGGGCCTGATCCTCCAGCGACTGGGTGCACCTTTCCTTAAGGATTTCAATGCTCTTGCTGGCATTGGTTGCTAGGCGTTGGCTCACATTGCTGGAGTTGACTAAAAAGAATAAGATGGTAAATAAGAAGGAAGAGAGCAAGGGGATTGTTTGTAGGTAGCTTACCCATCTCCTGGCTTAAGTGCTCCTTGGAAGCTGCCTGCTGCTCCAAATACAAATTCAGACTGCCACCGATCATCTCCAAGTTGTCTTGCATGCGATCTTTAAACTGATCACAGGATCTGCGGATCTTCTCGTCCATTTCACGCCTTCTTTCGATGGTTCCATGTAGCTGATGGGTGTCATCGGTGGCCAGATCAGCAGCGGCCAGGATTTCCTGCGCCTGTGTGGTCAGCACCTGCTCCGTCTTCATGTGCGAGGCCACCAGCTCTTTTTTCTCCTTGTAGCGCCGCTTGGTCTTGGTTAGCACTTTCTTGGTCAGAAGCAGCGAACCCTTCGTGTTCATAAGGTTCTCCTCGGTCTTCTTCAGCTCCTGTGTTTTCTCCACAAGACTCATGCTCACCTCGCTGAAGATCTTCTCCTTGTTCTGGAGTTCATCCTTCAAGGCCTTGAGCAGCAACATCTTCTCGTTAAGTTCACGGTTTTGCGATTCCAACTTCAAGGTTATCTCGCCGTAGGTTTCCTCGGCCAAATAGATTCCGTTCTTGTCCCTGGCCGCCATGAGATCTCTTTTAAGTTTGTCGATCTCCTCAGTATATTCCTTGAGCACCGTCTTCTTGGTTAGTTTTTGATTGACTTCGGGTTTGTTTTGAATGTTCTTGGCTCGATGGGCGTACTCTAAAGTGCTTAGGGTCTCCTCGATGTCCTTGTGGCCCGGTGATATGGTGGCTATGATGGAGGTCTTGGTTCTGCCACCCAGAGATTCCTGGAGCAGCCTAGTAAGCTTCGATTCGCGGTAGGGAACGTGAGGAGCACGGTCCACCAAAGCGGTAATTACTCTTCCGAGCGTCAAGAGACTCTGATTAATGTTAACTGTCTCCCGCACGCGAATTCCCTTTTCGTTTCCAGCCTTGGAAACATTTTCACTGCCCGCCAGATCGACCAGATTCAGCTTACCGATCTTCAGCATGTCCTCTCCTTCGATGCCATTCTCTCTGATGTGCACCACTATGGAGAACACAGTGTGCGATCGAGAGGACTGGGCGTTCATCAGTGTAGTGGCCGTCTTGCGGCGCTCCTTTCCCTTCTCCAGCAACTTGTACACATCATCCTTGCTGTGGACGGGAATCTCCTCCAGTCCCTGGATAATAACCGATCCCTTCTTGGTGCTATCATCGAAAATGCGTATCTTGGTGGTGTCATCGGTGGACAGCAGATCGCACAGCTCCTCGTTGTACAGCTCCAGGTAGGAAATGCGCATCGTGTACTCCACCTCCATCATGCGCAGCTCATCGAAAAGATGACTCAGAGCTCGCGGTATGATGCCAATGTCAGAGTCCTAAGCGGGGAAACAAATTAGAAAAGGTTAGATTAGTGATTCTTGGTATAAGAAAACAGGTTTTGAAGGCCTGGCCTTGAGCCAGATGGCTAGAATATTGCAAGAGCCCTTTTTTGTTGTTTTAAAATAGAAGATAAGGAGGAGGAGATGCTGTAGAACCTTAAATTCGTGGTTTGCCGATAGTTTAATTGGCTGAGAAAATTACGGTATGAAAATTATTTATATCTCAATAGGGTCTAATTATATATGGATTAAATATGAGATACGGATGTTTTAAACTATTCTTAGAGCATGAGGTTTGTTTCCTAAAATCTTATAGAAGGTATAGAAATATTTGTATCCATACCTCAGTCGTTTTGAGGTTTATTTAAAATAAATTTGGGATAAGGTGGTTTAGACGATTCTTATAGGCTGAGGCAGGTTCCTATTCTTTTATCTATTAGAATCCATAGAAATAGTTGGTATACAATGATCTTCCGCCCCTAGCCTTCCCTTATTTCAATCGCAACTCACATCTTCCCAGGAGGATTTCAGTTCGGCACACTCGTTTCCCACCATGGTGTGGGTTTTGCCCGTTCCCGTTTGTCCGTAGGCGAACACAGTGCAGTTATAGCCATTGAGGACCTCTTCGATCAGCGGAGACACCACGACGGAGTAGACATCGCACTGCTTGGACTCGGGCCCGAAGCTGCGGTCAAAGGTGAACTTCTTGGTGAGCTTGGAGTCCAGGGTGTGACGAGTGACTATTTCCCGGGGGGCCACCACATCCACGACCTCGGCGGATCGGATGCAGCGTTCACGGGAGTTAAGGGGCCTGCGGAGGATGAGAAATCGCAGTTAGATCTTGAATTCCATTAGATCCACGAGGAATGTATCAACTCACCTGACGCGCACATACACCTGGATGTTTTGGTTTGACTTCTTTGGCGGCTGGCGCGACGTATTCCCACCAGATATGTCCATTTCGATCACTTAAATCAATTAATTAAACTTTTAGCGCGTACAGCCCAAAAAGTGACGCCAGGCCTTTGCACTAGTATGCGTGCGTGTGTGTATGTGCGATTCCTGGAAATCCTTGTTTCCACTGTCCACCGAACCAAATGCTGATAATTTTTAACTACTATTTACAGAAGGACGCTGGGGGAACACTAATTTTCGCAATAATTCCAATGAGAACAGCGAAAGCAGCGTCTCAAATTGTCCGTTCGATTTTAAAATTATGCGCAAATGGTGTGACCGCAGCGGGTCACGCTCAAAATACCAACCATGCGCTTGAAAATATACTGAAAAGCACTTTGCAGTGTTGCAAAAGTGTAATTTAAAACACCACTAATTTAAATCTTTTAAATATTTTATATAATTCCGTATTTATTTATATATAGTAAATAACATTAACTATTATACTCTATGCTATGTGATGCAGAATGCCCTGCCTCACAAGGGACTCCACCTGAGCCCTAGGCAGATAGTGCTGGCTGTTCTTTTTCAGGTGGATCACCTCGCCGTCATCCAGCTCGAATTTTCCGTAATCCTCCATGCAGCGCACCTCTATGTACAGGGATTTCGGAGGACGCAGGTTGTTGGTGAGATCGATGGGCAATCCCTGGTTGTAGCCAGCACTGCACATGTAGGCAGCCAGGGACTTGGAGTAGTTGTTGAAGAAATGCACCTCCGGTTCGCAGAGCGACTGCTTGATGTCGCCGGGAATGATGGGTCCGAACTCCCAACGCAGGGCCTTGATCCTCTTGCACCGTTCGTACAAATAGGCCAGCAGGCACCGCTTGTTCCGCTGGAGGGCCGCATGCCTGAAGTTAAGCAGCGGCCACAGGCTCCGATCCCCGGAGGCATTGTAGCTGGAGGCCTGGGCCACGTTCTCCTCGAATATCGCCTTGATCTCCTCCAGAACCTGACGCACCCCGTCGTCGTCGAAGGCGGGAATGGTCTGCGAGGATCTCTCCAGTTCCTTTAGCAGTTCAAAGGCCTTGTCGCCAAACAATTTTGTTTGTCCGCTCATTGTTGATCTTTTTCTGTTATTGTTTGGTGATCTAGGGATGGATTCCCGCCAAAATGTTTGGATAGCGATAGTATCGATACTGCTTATATCGACTACTGCTTATTAAGTATTTTTGGCTTTGAGAGAAATGTCAAGTAAAAATTGGTTAAACCCAATTCAGTTACAAAATTCAAGTTTTGTGGGCCGAACTATGCTGCCCTAAACCGAAAAAAATGCCCTCCTGGTTAGATTGGTGTTCCTGCGAAAGTGCAATACCAGATGCACGTGAGTCAGTGTGAACACCTCAAAATATCACACACAAGCACATCGCTATGTCGCCACTTAGCCCATCCCTATCACACACGTAGTGTCAAAAAAGTTGGCCAAAAAACCCCAATGAAACGCCAAATTGTGTGTTAAATCAATAAAAAGCGTGTAGACCTGCTGTTTCTGTGGCTGATTTTGGTGCTGTGCGTGTGTGACAGCGATAGGGAAACCCCGATTACAGAAAGTGAGGAATCCCCTTGGAGCGAAAGAAGAAGATGAAGCACAGGTGCAGCGATTCTAATTAACCCTTATCTTAACTTTAACCCCCAGCCTTCGACTTGGGCCAACCACCGCCCCCGGAAATCATGGAGAGCATGGGGTTGGAGGAGAAGGCGGTGTACGATGATATGAACCTGTACATCACGCCGGAGAGCTTCATCATCGAGCCGAACGGAGGGCCGGAGGTGCTGGTAATCGGGCGCCACGACAAGGTCACCCGGGTTCAGCCAGCGGGCGGAGGTCATTTGGCCAACTTGCGGCCCACCAGGAGGATTTGCGGGGTGCTGGGCACCATCCACTTGCTGAGCTGCGATTACCTTCTAGTGGCCACCCACCGCCTCTTCGTGGGCGTGCTCAATGGCGCCGTCGTGTGGAGATTAGCCGGCTATGACATCATACCCTACATTCCCAATGCCATCCAGCGCAAGGAGAACGAGACGTACTTGCGCCTCCTCCGCCAGACACTGGACACCAAGTACTTTTACTTCTCCTACCGCTACGACCTCACCAACTCGCTCCAGCGGCAGCGGGAGGTGGCGGCCCAATCACGGCCAGAACAGCCTGGGTTGCTGCAGCGGGCTGAGCAGCGATTCGTTTGGAATGGCTATGTGCTGCGGCAGTTCAACTGCGACAAGATGGAGAAGTTTCAACTGCCCCTCGTCCTGGGCTTCGTGTCCATAAACCAGGTGCAAATCAACGGGCAGACCTTCTTCTGGAGCATCGTCACCAGGCGTTCTGTGCAGCGTGCGGGCACTCGACTCTTCTGCCGCGGCAGCGACGAGCAGGGTCATGTGGCCAACTTTGTGGAGACCGAGCAGATTGTGGAGTTCAATGGCCAGCTCACGGGATTCGTGCAGACGCGCGGCAGCATGCCCTTCCACTGGCACCAGCTGCCCAACCTGCGGTACAAGCCGCGACCCGTTCTGGTGCCTGGCAAGGATCATCTGGCCGCCTGCACCCTCCACTTCAACGAACAAATCAAGCTGTACGGCAACAATGTGGCTGTGAATCTGGTGGATCACAAGGGCGCCGAGGGTGAGCTGGAGGCGACTTACGCCCGTCTGGTTCGAGAAATGGGCAACCAGAGAGTGCGTTATGAGTCCTTCGACTTCCATAGCGAGTGCCGCAAGATGCGCTGGGACCGGCTGAACATACTCATCGATCGGTTGGCCCACGAGCAGGACCAATTCGGTGTCTATCATGTCTTCGACGACGGCAAGCTGGTGTCCACGCAGACGGGCGTCTTCCGAACAAATTGCATTGATTGTCTGGACAGGACGAATGTAGTGCAGAGCATGCTGGCCCGGAGATCCCTAACGGCGGTGCTCCAGAAGCTGGGAGTGCTGCATGTTGGCCAGCGAGTGGAACAGGCCTCTGCAATATTCGAGAGCACTTTCAAGGGCGTCTGGGCGGACAATGCGGACCTGGTGTCGCTGCAATACTCCGGCACGTGTGCGCTCAAGACGGACTTCACCAGGACGGGCAAGAGGACGAAGGCTGGTGCTCTGCAGGACGGCAAGAACTCGCTGATGCGCTACTATCTGAACAACTTTGCCGATGGCCAGCGGCAGGATAGCATCGACTTGTTCCTCGGCAAGTATCTGATCAACGACAACGAGGGCGGTGCCGTGCCATCGCCGCTGGAATCGAAGCGGGGCTGGCGGTTCTTCACCTTCCCCTCGGTTCTGCTGATGGCCGTGGCCATGTTCATGATCACGATGACCTACCCGGCCGAGTTCAACACGGAGAACCTGCTGTTCATGCTCTTCTGGGGAGCCATGATTGCCGTCAGTGCCACGGGAATCCTGCACTACGGCATCGAGTTCGTGCAGTGGCCGCGGCTTTTTCCGCCCATCTCCTTTCGAGACCCATGACGTTAGTGTCGTCTAGCAGAGTCACTGGGACCTACCTCTGCAGCTTCAAAAAGTCACATTGCTCCAAGGAAATATCTTGTAAACCAATTCCTGTAATCGATTTCAACTCCTATCAATTTCTGTTTGTTTTATTGTGTTCTTGTTTAGTTGTAAAGCCCAAAGTCCATTCCTTTCTGCAACATGTTAGTTATTATTACACAATACTTAGGCGAGCTTCAGGCGGCTTGAAACGGAAATGGATGGGTTTTTGGATGGGAGGGATTGGAGTTGTCAGGCGCCGCTAATTAACTGCGATTAAATGCAATGTAGATCAATCACTTTTGTAGAAACATTTTATGACATTAAATAAAGTATTTAACGCATTGCTAGAAAACCTCGTTCGAAGTCTCTTAATTACCTCTAGAGGTGAACTGCATTGCAAGCCAAGAACGTTTGTCTTGCTTGTGATACGGGTATATCGTGTTTATGGCATGCACAAAAGATGGCCAACAAAAAGATGATCGTATCTTGAAAACGTGTTAGTTGTAATAGTTGGAAACAATATTTCTAAGGAATGCAGAGCTTTAAAGAATACATAAACATGATCAAGAAAATTATTAAATAATATGGCCCTCGTTAAAAAAAATGTTAGTGTAGAATATTTGAGATTTCAACCACAATTTCATCGAGGAATCCCGCGTTTAAAACGGTATCCAATAACTCAAGTTATAGAATCAAGAAGTGCAGTTTTGGGTTCCCATACTTAAAACCTTTGGAATTACGGAGAAATCGAACATAAAAATGGGCTAAATTTTTGACCCTCATTTAAGAAAAACATTTTAATGTAGAATATTTGAGAATTCAGCCACGAATTCATAGAGGTATCCCACGTGAAAATCGAGATCCAATAACTCAAGTTATAGAATAAAGAAGTGCAGTTTTAGGTTCTCATACTGAAAACCTTTGAAATTACGGAAAAATCGAACATGAAAATGGTCTACATTTTTGACCCTCGTTTAAGAGATACATTTTAATGTAGAATATTAGAGAATTCAACCATGAATTCATAGAGGTATCCCACGTGTAAATCGAGATCCAACAACTCAAGTTATAGAATAAAGAAGTGCAGTTTTGGGTTCCCATACTGAAAACCATTGAAATTACGGAAAAATCGAACATGAAAGTGGGTTAAATTTCTGACCCTCATTTCAAAGAAAACTGTTAATATAGAATGTCGGAGAATTCAACCATAAACTCAAAGGGATATCCCACGTCTAAATCGGGATCAAACAACTCAAGATATAGAATTTTGACTAGCAGTTTAGGACTTCCATTGGAAGTTCTGAAAAATCAAACTTAAAAAGTTACAAGCAGGCTTCGGGCATTTATTCATATCATTTCAAACACCCCAGTCTATATTTTTCGGCACACCATCAAAATCGAAAAAAAATTCCAACAAATTGTTACAAAATTTGATCGTTTGTGTTTAGGACCCGAAAATTTCAAAATTCACTTTTACCACAAAAATAACAAAAACAAATAATAATTTGCCATTTGGTGTAGATATTGTAGTGTTGTCCATCTAGTTTTTAAGGCTTTTAAGATAAAATGGACAAAGCGGAGAAACCCTCCCGACTTGCAGATAACTTCCTGTACATGTTGGAGTTTGTGGTGGACGATCTCTTGATTACGCGGCCGAATCTCTGTGCCCCGGAGGAGTATCCCACCTGCACAGAGATCACCTTCCGGTCGATTTTCCTGAACATCCGCGATCGGGAGGATGGCCAATGTGTCACCCCCTGTTCCCCAAAGTGCGGAAAGTGCACTCTGTTCACGATGGATTCACCGATTACGGACGAGGATGTGATGCACATTCACGTGTATAAGAAGCGCACCGAGAGCTGCAAGTTCCTGCTCGGACTGGCGGAGCTGCCGATGAAGCCGATCTTCGACAGGGTGAAGAAGGAGTTCGACTTCCAGAACATAAACTGGGAGGACAACGTGATGACGCACGTTTCGCGCCTGCCCAGGATCAGGGGTCCCTGCAAGAAGACCAACGACTGTGTTACCTGCTACGAGAAGCACCGGGAGCGCCGCGAGCAATGGTGTCCCACATCGGAGCTGACCAAGCGGATGCTGCCCCTCTTCAACCTCTGCAAGATGCAGACCGGCAACATAGTCCTGATCCTGAGACTGGTGTGCAATGGTCCCTCCGTGGTCTCCTCCTTCCCCGTCCAGAGTCCCAAGTGCAAGAACCCCTGCTGCCCTGGCTGTTGTCCTTCGCCTGCAGTATGGCCTGCTCCGTGTCCCTCGCCATTCGATCCCTGCGATCCTTGCAAGTCCATCAAGACCAGGAAACCGTAGACGGGAGCTTCAGCAAGGATTTTACATTCCGTTTTCATCCAGTAATCTTGAGATATCTTTAATATTCGTCAAGGAACCCGCTGATTAACTATGATATGTGACCAAGTACCAATCACATTACATTTTATAAAAATAAATAAATACTTTGTAATTTTCTACATCAATCCTGGTGTTTTATCGCTATGGGGATATTTACTTGTATTAGCTGGTGTTTTATGGCTATGGGGATATTTACGTGTATTCGCTATCTGCAATTTGCTCACAGTGTCTTTTAAAAATATTAGGATACGTAAGGATAGTAATACGTATATAAATCATATCATATATGATCTAAATTATTTTAAATTACTTAGATCCATTATGTAAAGTCGAAAAATGTTTGTGTTTGGTAATGTCTTTGAAATTATGTTATATTAATAAATAAAGAATATATTGGTACACATGTTATGGCATGAAGCTTAAGTAGAAATATGCGTTTGCATGAGATTATAATGTAATTGTTATTTTAAGATATGTGAATGCTAACATGTACGTAAACTAAATAATTAAAAACGTAGAGCCCAGGTATTCAAAATAACAAGTTATAGAAATTCCTAGTCCTAGTAGTCCTTTCCAACAAATTCGTATTACCAGTTCGAACACATCATTCTCCCCGTCTGGACACCCGTTCAAAATCAAAATCAAAATTTCAAATTAATTCTCTAAATTTTAGGAAGTGCGTGTGTTCGGGTGCAAAAATTAAAAGTTTTTCCAAAAAAAACGAAGTCTAGCCAAAATTCACGTTCGGCTTCAGTGTTCGAGTTAAGGTTACCTCTTTCCGGGAATAATGGACAAGTCTGATAAGCCCGACAAAAATGAGAAACCCGAGAAACCCCCAAAAATTGCAGGAAACTTCCTGTACATGTTCGAGTTCGTGGTGGACGACCTGCTGATCACGCGCCAGAATCTCTGTGCTCCGGAGGAGTATCCCACCTGCACGGAGATCACGTTCCGTTCGTCGGTGTACGTGAATCTCTGCGATCGGGAGGTGGGCACCTGTGTTAACCCCTGTTCGCCCAAGTGCGGAAAGTGCGCCCTGTTCACCCTGGACTCGCCGATCACGGATAAGGATGTGCTGCAGGTGCATGTCTACAAGAAACGCACGGAGAGCTGCAAGTTCCTCATAGGATTGTCGGAGCTGAAGGTGAAGCCAATCTTCGACAGGGTCAAGGAGTCCTTCGACGCGGAGAATCCCAACTGGGAGGGGGCCATGCTGGGCCACATCGCCCAATTGCCCAAGATGAAGGGGCCCAACAGCAAAGGTCTCCTGGACAATTGTGCCTGCTACGAGAAGCTGAACGAACGCCACGAGCAGTGGTGCCCCACCTCGGAGTTGTCCAAGCGGCTGCTGCCCCTCTTCAATCTCTGCAAGATGCAGACCGGCAACATAGTGCTGATCCTCCGGCTGGTCTGCAATGGTCCGGCCATAGTGTCCACATTTCCCTTCAGCAAGGTCTGCTCCCGCAATCCCAAGTGCCCGGAGCCCTGCTGCGGACCCTGTGGTCCCTGTCCCCCGCCTCCCTGCTGCGGCTCGTGTCCCCCTCCTCCTGGCTGTGGGCCACCATGTCCGCCTCCCTGTGGTCCCTGTGGTCCGTGTGATCCCTGTGATCCGTGCGATCCCTGCAGCCCCTGCTGCGGCGGAGGAACCGCCACCGGGGGACCCATGGAGAAGAAGGGATGCAAGGGCCCGTGCGCCCAGCCCCCCTGTCGTCAGTGTAAAATGGTGGATCCCTGTGCCAAGCGGTACGAACCGCCGGCCAAGTGCCTCAGGTACTACTCCTGCAACCTGGACAAGCTGTGTCCCTGCGATTACTGCGAGGACGAGTTCGACAGGGGTGAGTACTTACCCTTACAGACCTTAAAAATCCAACAAGAACCTACAAGATACCAACTCTGGTTCATTATTCAAATTAGTTACATTTATTTTAAAAGGAAACCAATTTTATTTAATACACCTTTTCTCTTATGGGAGACTTCTTAAAATGTTAATACTTAAGGGAAGGAATAATTAAAACAATTTGATGTTATTTTAAGGAACCTTATATCCATTAATATCTGAAATATTATAGCGATGTATTTTCTATTTACTAAAATTAATTATTTCCACGTCCTTGGTAGTATTTGTAATCTTTAACTCAAAAGCATGTTTAAAAAACTTCCTCCTTAACTCATATTATACGAAAAAATGATATGAAATATAAAAATGTAATCCCCATCTCCCCAGAATGTCCCACTGTTCCCACAAAGCGCTGTAATATGTCTCCCATCGAGCAAAAGCTGCAGAAATGCGGTCCTTGCGGGGGAATCCCACCATATCCCCGTTTCATCCAGGAGAAACTTGACGCGGTACTTCTGGGAAAGCCGGACAAGGACAAGGATGCCAAGAAGGACAAGGATGGTAAAAAGGACAAGAAGGGAAAGGATGGCAAGGACGCCAAGGGCAAGAAGAAGCGGCAGTCGGGAGGAGCCACCTACTGCGTAGGGGATCATAACGGTCCCGCCTACGAGGAATGCGATCCTGTCTGCGAAGGTGTCCTCCAGGCGACCCGGAAAATGAGGTACAAGGAGCCCAGTGGTTCTGCATGCCACGATAGAGAGCAGGAGTACGATATGGCTTGCGATGAAGGTGAGTTCCTAACTATTTAGAATGAATGATTTATTAAAAAAATTCTAAAGAGACGATTATTAACAACAAATAATGTTTGTTATTAGGCTGTATCCAAATTCTTAAAATAGATCACTTCAAAAAATCAGTCTTACATCTTCCGGAAAATACAAAACGTTGCCACTCCTTATTTTTTTCAATATTTTCATTTCATAATTTTTAAGATGCCAAGTAGGCCCTGAAATAAACAACACATCCAGAAACTCACCTTACTTCTAGTAACACCAAGTAGACGGGGGGTAAAAGATCATTACTCGGTTTGCATTCGTTTTATATATTCAATCGGGAAATGTTGTCTGCCGCACAAAATAAACAAAAATAAATTCTTTCGTTAAAGTTACGCGAGTTTTGGATGGAAACTAAAACAGAAGAGCAGTACGCTTTAATCCAATTAACTAAATCATTATCGTGGCGATCCAATAACGCGGCCTCTCTTTTTTATTGCAGCGCGAAAACGGGCTGTGCGGAAATTGCGCCATTTACTGGTGAAGTACAATATCCAAATTGAGAATTGAAGGCCTTTGGAATCGATATTTTAGCAGCACTCCTTAAGCAGACAACACCTGCAGACGTACTTAGTGAATAGTTACATTGATTTAGAGACACTCGACCACAGAACCACACAACATGGCCAAGAAAAAGGGAAGGAAGGGCAAGAAGGGCAAGAAGCCGAAGGTCGACTGCAAGTTCAAGATCACCAATGAGATGCTCAAGCCCATGAACGAGAGTAAGTGCATCGATAACATATCTATAAACACGTCATTTAATTTGAGTAGTATATTATATTATTATATATGTCAATTATATTTACGTTTGATTTAGTATTGGTTATCTCTTACTTCCATTTTATAATTTTTTATTTTGTAATAAAACTTTACTATTTTTTTTCAATACTAGATATTGACGACTGCGATGGCTGTTGTCAATGCGCCTGCGACTGCGACTGCAGTCCGGAGCTGGCTCCTTGTTTCATCCAGCCGACCAGGCCGGATCCTGGTCCGGAGGCCTATGACGAGTTCGAGGCCTGTCTCAATGGCAGTGGTCTGACCATCCGCGTCCTCAAGAACACCCACAAGGTGGAGAGCGTCCTGGATGGCAGTGAAACGGCGCCCAATCTGGGGGCGGACGATGATCCCTGCTACCGGGAGGATCCCAACGACTGCGAGCCCAAGCAGGAGTCCTGCCTGCACGAGATGCTGCAGCGCAGCTCCTTCGCCAGGAACCACATCAAGCGCAGAACCGGTGGCAGGATCATCAACCACCCGAACATCCCCAAGGTGCGGGCCAACATCAAGTACTCGGGCAACGACGCCTGCGAGACGGACAATTACTACGTGCCCTTCTCCAAGATCAAGGAGGCCTGCGACGCCCAGGAGGCCAAGGTCGACTGCTACCGCCAGCGGCTGTGCGGCGGATCCGATCGCATTGTGCCCGCCCAGTGTCCCGCCCAGAATCAGCGATCCTGCTGCATGCAGGTGGAGCGAAAGGACATTATGCAGACCATGAAGGGCGTCAATCTGGACACGAGGCGCAAGGGCATTGAGGTGAGTTCATTGATAATATCTTTACCTTTTCCATGTAATCCCTTAAAAAGGTGTCTAAAAGAAAGCATTCTCAGATTCAATTCTATTTAATTTTTAAATTAAATGAATAACTCTAGTTTTGACAATTGGCATATTATTATTTTTTTCAAAATGTATTCCACTATTGTACGGACAATTTCACTTCTTAGAAAAGAAGGGAAACATAATCCTTTGAATTGTTATTATTGGTTTATCATTTCATGACTTATCTCTTACCGTACAAAAATGTGTCCCAGTAGTAATTGGCTCACGTAAAATCCATATTTCAAGAATGTTTAATCCTAAATCGGTGTACTATAATCACTGATCGCCTCCACATTCCTTTTTTTGGGATCGCTGGTTACGTGTGCGAATGCGGAATGTGTGATCGCTTTTCAGTCCGTGACTTGGCCCCTCTAAATGCCGAAGTTGCAGGTGGTGCAACTTCTCCTACTTCTGCAACTTCGGGAAGGCTTTCAATTGCCTCAATTGTGGTGCATTTTGTTGCGTAACATCTGCCAGCTTCAAATGTGGAGCACTTGTTTCGTTTTGCGGTGGCAAATCTGCTGCAGCTTTCCATTGGTTTTATTTATGGTAATCGCAGGGGAGATGTAATAGATTGAAGGAAACTCTTTTGAGCACATAAGTGCAAATTAGGTGATTTACCTCCCTATACAAGACTTTCTTCTTCCATCTTCCATCCGACTGAATTAATTAGGTGATTCCTATAATGATTTTAAATGTTTAGTTAATAATTAAAGATTACCTAATAATAATATTAGAATATATGTTTATTCAAACTTAATATTGTTTCCATTTAGGTCTGCTACAAGACCTGCGAGGAGACCGATAGCGACGTGTTCCTGGTGAAACTGGGCAGCAAGGCCAAGTCGCAGCACAAGAAGAACACCATTGAGATAGAGCTCAGGACCCCCAAGCAACCCGTAACCCTTCCGATCAGTAAGGTCACCACCGAGACCTATGTTTCCGAGGAAATGCTGGCAGGTGGTAAAAAGGGAAAGAAGAAGAAGAAGGGCAAGGGCAAAGGCAAGAAGGGCAAGGGCAAGAAGAAGAAGTAGTAGACCCTGAACTATCCTAAGGCGAATCCTATACCTTCAACCGGACATGATGCACACCTTATCGGAACCCATCCACTGGCTTTTACACGCGACACTCCATAAAATTCACAGCAGCTGTCTTTGAAATTTGGTTTTGGCAATTACCCTCTCGTACCAACTCGTTTAGTTAGACGCACGAATACTAAATATTTCGACTAGAGTTACGTAAATGTATGATTTGGATTCAGTTAAATCAAGAATTAAAATTAAAAATTTAAAGATTGTGGCGTCCTTTTACTTTCAAGGGTGTCAAAACCGCAAGTGAAGATTTGCTGACCTGTCGGAGTAAGCTCCCTGCAAGGGATTAAGTTACCCAGACCCTTGGTTGTTTAAAAAACCAGACTTCTTTTGGCTTTGCGAAGCTTTAAATACCCTGCACAAAAATGAATATACCCTTTTATACTTCCATTAATTCGGCAGTTTTTAATATTTTGCTCTTCTGCGATTCTCTTTGCAAACTTTAACCAGTTTATACCCCCTATTGAGCTGAAAAGAAATCTTAAAATGGTTTAAAGCATGCATTATAATATTTGACAGCTTTATGGTATCTCTTATCTTTAATTTGAAACGCAGCTTTGAAATTTTAGCCATATAAAATTATTCAAGAAACACAATATTCACCTGAATTTGTCATTTAGTGCGATCCGTATAGGATATAAAATTTAATTTTATTGGATTAAATTACTGGTTGAGAAATATCTAAAGGCTTTCATACATTGTAAACTGTTTCGCAAAATGATATAGCCCTCTTGAAGGGTTTTTAACTGCCCTTTCAAGGCCGCTGAGGTGCTAAAAATAGCGAATTCGCGATGCAGAACCGTAATGCCGATCCGTTCCGACCATCTTCGTCTATTGCACACCTGTAATTAAAAATCATGAGACCCATCTCCGCCAGAAATCTTCAGGGGAGACCAAGGGAAAGAGCCGCGGAAGAAGGCGTTGGATGCAGCGGCATTTTGTGGTCTGGTCAGCTCAAACAAGTCGAGAGACTTCGCAGATACATTATAAATGGAGAGAGCTGGCGGATCGGGCCAGCTGACCGATCGACGGTTCGGAGAGGAGTCGAGCGAGGAACTCGTTTTAGTTGCGTTCAAACGCTTTAGTCTGTAAGTTAACCCGGCGAGTGCGATCGCAGGAAAGAGTCGAGAAAATCGTAAAGATCGTGTATATCGCATTGCGGTGCCTCAGCCTAGATGTTAACTCTTCGGCGGATCGGCCCCGAATGCGAGCAACTTTTGAGATCGGTTAACGACAGACCATAAGAAAAAGTGAGAGACCCCAGAGACCCCGAAAAACCACTCCAATTCTCTCCATCCAACCCCCATCTCCCTGTCTCTCTGCGAAAGCGGAAAGAAAGTGAATTGAGTGGAGATCTAGCCGGGTGATTACTTAATCCGCGTTCGCCTTCACGACCAGGCATCGAACCCTGGCTCTTAAAATCCATATCGAAGGCGCGAATTAATGGCCCCGACTTAAAGACCCCAGCCCGCCCCGTCGACCGTTGACAGTTGGGCGGTGAAAACCAAAAGTATTTGAATATTAAAACTAGATCCGAGAGATACAAAACATTTCCCCGATATTATTTGATAATTTAGAAAGCTAAGCTGCATACCAAATAAGCTACAGATCTGGGTAGACAAACCCTCTGAAAGACCAACATCGGTCAGTTGGCTTTCAGTTACAGCTCCGGATCGGAGGTTATACCATACCATACCATAACAGACTTGCTTTCCCCGGTTTTCGGTTTCGTGCATTTGATAGAGATCTCCCAAAAGTGCACTTGCAACTTTTACTGGTGTCTAAGACTAGGCGTGAAAAGTACAAATCGGTGATAATGTTACGCCCCACGATCATTGTAGTGCTGATATCGTTGGCCAGTGTTGATTCCGGCCATAATACACCAGTTACCAAAATACCGGTGGTTAACTCTATCAGTAATATTCCACACGGCTTCCATTTGAGCCAAAACAATCACATCAGCGGGAATGCGAGTGACAGCAATATTATGGCCCATATCGGAGGAGGAAATGACCGTGATAAGAGAGGTGAGTACTTGGCCCCTTTGAGGCACTTCTCCAAGTGGCCTCCCATTGTGGTAAATCCGTGTCAGGGTCGGAGCCTCTCGGTCTTTCAGTCTCTGTGATGGACATCGTCGAGAGGCTGTGTCAATTGATTTGCAAATACTAACAATTGCTCTTGGCCAGATTGCTTTGAACCAAGCTTTTTCCTTAATGTGGTCTTAGTGTGGGCGATGTAGGTGGAAATTGTGTGGCATTTCAAGGGTTGCGTGGGTTATAAAGAGGTGTTAAGCAGGGAACAGCAATAGCTAATCTAAAAATTGTTTAACGAGCATTAGGTAAGCAAAATAATAGATTGAATAGAAATCAAAATGATTTGTATTAGATCAAAAAGCAGTCTAAAATGTTACTATATTTATTTTTAATTTATATTCTGTATTTTCTTAAAGGTTCCCTAACATGTCAATTCCCCAAGTATTTGCAATTTATTACTACCCCAACTAATAGCCATAAAACATAATAATTTGCAATGTTAAACATCAATACGATTTATGGTTTCAAAGAAAAGAAAAATGTTTTTGGTTAACTTTTATTTTGGAAATCCAAACAAATCTAGTTTTTCGTTACTAATAATACAAATCATGAAAGAATTTATAATGAGAGAGAAGTACATTTGCATAAAAAATCTCTATACATTTATCTCTACTGTTTCTTCACAACATATTAATTCGCAGCTCATCATGTGATTTTTGCATATGTTTTACAACAAAAAAGCTGATTTCAACAAAAACTGTTCTGGCTGTTATTAAAATGCTAATTGTGTTTCCCATGCACCATTTGGCATTTAAGCATTTCGCATCATAAACATATGAGTAAAATCAAATCGAGCTAAATCGAATCTGAGACTTTATCAACCCGCCCCTCATTTGGAGATACATATAGAATGTGTTATATGTATATGCATCTATAGAACCTAGTTCATTGCGCATCTTCTAGTTGCATTAATATTCAACCATAAAACGAAACAAGAAATCCAGTTTAAATCGTATTTCACTTTTTTGCCTGCGCTGCCTGACTTTGTTTTTGAAATTGGAATGCCGGTGACCTCAGAATATAAAGTGAAATATTGAGTAGAAGAAAACACTGACGCAAATCAGAAAAGGCATTAAAACGAAAGAATTATAGGAGTTGGTGAACAAAGTTTAAGTCTTTTACCTCGTGACATTTTGGCGAGAACAAAAGCCGCAGAAAGACAAACACGTGCCCACAACCTTTTCCCAAAAATGGCCAAAAGATTAATGAGTCTAGAAAGGCTAGCAGAAAACCAAAAGCGAAATCGAGAAATAAGAGTTCAAAAACCTCTCGACGAGCCTGTATCAAAAATTACTTGGTATTAAGCCAGCGAAGAATTTTGATTTGCATTGGAAATTCAATTCGCCTGTCGTGATGTTTAAAAATTAGCTGAAGTTCTCCAAAAATACGAAATATGCTAATGTATATATTCAAATGTAAGAATACAATCATAAGGCCTGCCACTTAATAGGCCCATTTGTCAAGATAAGAAAAATTATTGGTTTAAGATATATGTAGTTATTTGAATACACTTTCAGTAGCTTTTCCTTGGGTTTCCATCAATTTGAAGTTTCTATATTCTTATTAGTAATATGCGATCTGCAGAACTGTAAACCACTTTGTTCCCATTTAAAAAGTAATAATAATACTTATATTAATTGGTTGTCACACTGATAAAGTGTCTTATGTTAATTATAAATATGTTGACATTTGTTAACTAAATAAATAAATAGGTACAAAAGTTAAATAAATTTTTATTTTTATTTCTGTTAATAGTTAAAGCTAAAATCGTATAACATGCAATACCAAAAACCAGTATTTTCTGCTTTGTTAGGGTATCCACCTGAGCCTATGAATTTAATTACACATTTCAGCTTAAACAAATAAATAAATCTTTCAAGCCTTTTAGCTTGACATTGAACCACGACTGCCAACTTAACTGAATTATGATCTAATGTATCACATAAAAGACCGATTCTTGGCACCTTGGGTGCGTCAGTCAGAGAAGTTTGACCACAGCTCAAAATTCAAAAGCTGCGTAACGTATACGCCGCATTGGCTGCTCATGTAATTGCCCGAAACAAGAGATACAGCCGATTGCGCAAGCGTTTGAAAACGAATCTTTATGGAATGTGGAAGCTGGTCCACAAACAGAAAAAAATCGCAGAAAAAACAATCGTTTAGCGAGCGGAATTGCGAAATCCTTTGTCTCTGGGCAACTCCTCGCAGCTAATTGACCTCTTTTCAGCCAAGCGGCAATTGCAATTGCACGGCCCTCAAATAGTTGCAGTTGCAATTGCAGCGGCTTGTGGCAGCCCAGAGTTTCAGATACAGATACATTTTGCGACGGTTCTTGGCCACAGAACAGCGACTGCAGAGTGCAGATGCTGGTGGAAATGATTTACCGCTTTGATAGCTTCGTTTTTCACTCAAGGCGAAACCAACATCCTCAGCGAGTTGTCATGATTTATGGGGCCTGTGCAAACGACAATTAGCCGGTCCAAGTATCTGCTATATAGTTGTTGCCCGATATAGATACACATCGCCACATCGGAGACACAACTGGGTCGCCAAGTCGTGAAGTTATTGAATGCCCAGTCGATCGACAGCTGCACAGGGAAAAATACGTTCCACGATCCCCTTTTAGACTTGAGATCTATAAGATCCTTTGTAATAATCATCAAACATTTAAATTAATAATTAAAAAAGTAGTAAAAGCCATTTATAATCAAATGGCATTAAGAGAAAGTCACCTTTAACTTCAGTAATACCATAACTTCCAGCAAACGGGTTTTATTTAAGAACCCGGCTTGAAGGACCAGGAATTTAGTTGTAGTTATTCAGCTGTTCAGGTAGTTATTTGATCAGCCTTCGGTACTGACATATTTGGAAATTAAATTAAAGCGTGGGAAACCAAACGAAACGCTTCGCGAATTTAAGAAGATACTAACAAAACAAAATCTATCTGTTTTCAGTGTATTTTAGTGTTAATGGATAACAATTTATTTAAAATATACTGTCCCATTAAAAACTAGTAGAAGAAAGAATCTTATTAGACCATTTAAAAATATATTTTTGGTTCTTATATATGCACTCTTTAAGTGCACTTTTAAGATCAGCGATTGGCGATTGCGATCAGAACTCCCCCTCTTCTCTTCACAACTTCAAGAGCATTTAGGCCATCACGTTTCGGCTGTTTTCATATTTTCTGCCCGACTTTCAATCGGTCAGTAAATGGCGCTCAACAATGGCACGTAAATTATCTCGCATAATACCCAGTTAACAAGCCAAGGATTCCGTCTCTTAAAGAACAATAACTGCGCAACGAACTCGAGTTTGTTCAAGTGCGTTGAGCTGCCTTTTGTTCTCGTTTCTCTGGCGGCCTCAAAGTCTTGTTCGATGACTTGCCAATCCGCTGGGACTTCAAAGCACCTTAATTCTTGGCAAATTGTTGGAAAATGTTCACATCCGCTGATAGAGATTAAAAATTACTTAAAATTTTAAGGGATATTTCACAAAGCAATAACCTAACAGAAAATCGAGTCAACATAAATATTATAAAAACCAAGTCTAAAAGTTTTTAATCGCTTTTCTTACCCAACACAGCTTTCCAATCCATTGCCTCACAATTTTCACTTAATTGCTGAAGACATGAATTTTCGATTAACAACCTCTGATCTGAAATGAAGATCTTTTCAGCCGATTTGCTGCCAAGTGCTTCGCCCATTCAGGGAGTCCAATTTCATTGGCCGAGGGCAATCAGATAAAGCGCCGAATTATCCGCTGCACAAAGTCAAGTGAGCAGAGGCCTTGTTTTCGGTAATCCGGCTTTAATGTTTCACCTGACATCGTTGCTCTTGAAACCCCCGAAAACCCCCCAGAAAACCACCAGATAGCCGCTTATGTATGTCCCACTCAATCACAGACAAATGTCAGGGCGGAATTTTCAACTCTTTTTGCGGCGTAATGTTGTACTCTTAACTGGCGATAAGCAGTGAGCAAAAATATGTATATTTAAAAATATATTAAAAACATTACGTTAATTGCGTAATAAATTTTGTTTTATTTTTACTGCATTTTTCTTTGCGCCCTGCAGATAAATTTAACCCAAAATGCCACTCAAATTAGGAGCTGAGGGCTGGGCGGGGCACAAAAGGCACAATCTGGGAGCCCAGATTAAAAATCAAAATTTATATCAATTATTTGGCAATTTCGGACTCATCACAGGGAGCTCCGGAAACTGGAAGAGGTCGTAAAACGACTGCAATCCGCTGGGTAGTAAAAGTTTTTTTTCCGACCTTGACGCACTTTTCACTTTTTTTCGGGGGAAATGAAATGGCAAGTGATGATGTTTGGAGAGCGGGAACTCAATCATTACCATATCTTCTCACTTTCATCTGGCAGAAGTGAAGCTTAAGAGCCACGATCAAACACTTTATAAGGTGCCTCAAGGGGCCTTCCCCCGATTCCCAGACTTTTTGAATGATGTCTGCGTGTCACTTCGCAGCCCAAACGATGTAATCAAAAATTCATCAAGTGACGTGCTCATCATGTTGCCTTAACATGGGTATAAAAAATCACCACTCTATTGCCTAACTGTGCCCATTAACTCGCTATTAGGGTATATGATATCGTATGATATTTACCCACAAGGGTAACCGAACTTCGTTTATGTTTTTAAGGTTTCCGCTTTAATTACTTTATTTTCAACACTTCAGCGTAGGCTGTCAGTCCCGCACTTTATGTAATTACCCTTAAAAATCAAGACTGGGATATTGCCCAATATATTTTGGAGTGACCCACATGTGGGGACTACTTGTTCGCTGATTAATTGTGGTTCCATTTGCAGGCGCCCAACTGGATCAGAGCGAGATAGCCCGCCAGAATCAGATAACGCAGCAGATATTTGCTAACTACTTGGAGCGCCGGCTGTTTCCCAATCGCACGGCCAACCAGAAGATCCCCACCATAGCGGATATCCTGCCCAAGCCGAAACCCTCGCCCAGACCTCGTCCTCGAGGATTTGCGGCCAGTGGTGGGGGGAACTTCAAGAGGAGCGGTGGGGGAGCTCAGAGGAATCGCCTGGCAGCTGCCGCCTCCAAGAGACATGGTGGCTATAACCGGAAGCGTCTGCGGGTGGAGGAGGAGGAGGAGGACCAGGATCAGGAGCGGGAGCGGGATCAGCAGCCACAGGCCAACCAGGAGGACTTCGACTACGATGTGCAGGAATCCCTGCAGAGCGTGGAGTCGGAGCAGCATGACCAGTACTATGGCAACATATTTAATCGGGATCCCAGCGAAAACGAGGTCGATGCTGGTGAGTTGAGATGTCCTTAAAGTAACCTTTGGGATATTATAATTTACACCTTACAAATAAATATGGTGACCAATAGTAATATATTATTATATATTTATATTTTAAAGTATAATAGTACATACACTTAGATTGACTTATATGCAAGCGGATCCTCAAAACTTAAATAACACTCTTCGATAATGGTACATATCTATTAAATATCCATAAAACAACCTGCTCTTTTGCCCTAAAATCCATCAATCAATTCCCCATTTACGCGTTTATTGATAAAGTGATCAAGCATGGAATTTGTGTTAAACCCCACCTTCTAAATTACTTAGAGCTTATGCCATTAGCCGCGCTGTCCATCCATCAATCCACTTTAATTTATTTAGTTCCACTCAATGCGGTCCAGCTTTCAAGCTGCATCGTTTCAATTATTATCTCATACCATAAAATTATTTCAATTTTTAAGGTAAGTTGGAGAATTCCCTTGCCTCAAGCTGCTGTCACTTTCAATTCACTCCTTGATAAGTTGTTTTATTTTCATTCCATTTCGAGTTCGTGAAAATTCCATAAGAGGCTTCAAAATTACAATTAACGTTCCGAAGCGTTTTTCAGGTTGCCTTTTTAAGGGACTACAAAAAATTATCTGGCAGTTTCTTTAAATTCTTTATCTTAAGTTGTTCATTGAATTTTTAAAATATTTTCACATTCCTGTCGGAGTGTTTAAAATAGTTTTATAATTTAGTTTGTAGAGCTTCATTTATTGTCTTCTTGTTATTCTTTTGGAATTTGTTTCCCCACACTTTGTTTTATTAGCTGGTTGGTTAATTTAGTTCTTTGTTTAATTTATTAATTCATTTTCATCATCATGTTTTGTATTCTTCTCTTCTCTTGACTTAAAACTCTATTTCACACCACTTTTAGTGGAACTATTCCAACTCATTACCCGCACCTTTCAAGCATTACCCTCCTTCATTATTTATTTGCATTTCGCAGCTTTTTGTTGGCACTGATCGCTTTGTCGCCTCCGGGACCACAGTGCGTATGATGAATGGCCTCGGGCTGCATAAGGGGGTTTACATAACATATCAGACGAGCCTCGTTTTGTCAGGCTATTTACACAATTTAAAGGCGAAAAAATTGGCAAATTTATGAAGCTTTTATTTCACTTAACCCAGGGTCGAAACTGGTTGCCAACCGTCCCTCCTTTTTTCGCACCGATTTTAACCCTGAGCAAAATCTTCCGAATAAATTTTACGACCACGAATCGAATCGCATCGAATCGAATCGAATCAAGTTGACTCTAGAAGTAGTTCGATGACGGGATTTTATTTAACTGAAACGTCAAACCATTAAAATTTATTATCCACACACGAGTCGAAAAGAATGTGAAACAAAAGAGCTGCCATAAAACTGAAGTCGAGGAGACATTGCACCCACTTTTTAAAAGTCGAGAACTAGTTAAGGATACTTTGTTAGCGAATCTCTTAAATTCATTGCGACAGTCGTTTGAGATAAGAATGGGTTTTGAAAAAAAAAACGGAAGTGAGTTATTGTACCTTGTATCTTAAGGGGAAGAAACTGTTTTAATTAACAAGCTGCTATCGGAGTGTTTAAAAACTAATAATTTAAATTCCGGCACCTATTGCTAGTAAAATTTAAAACATTACTTTATCTATATATTTCTCCTAATAAAAATTTAAAAAACTTATAAGCTCCGCAGGTTTTATCAATTTAAAATTAGAACACAGCCAATAGGCGTCATATACCATCTAAAACTCCAACTGGAACGAGTTATCTGGTTCTAGAATCCGGCTAAACCAACAAACAATGTATTTCATATTGGCATAACAAATCTGAATTTATATTTTCAATCCATTAGCGTCAAACGAATTGTAAAAGCACAGGTTTGAAGATTCACCAGAGGCCATTCATTGCGTAGATCAAGATGATGAAGGTTTGCCCGCTGAATTTTTGTTTCGGGGGATTCACCCGAGTCAAATCACATGCGAGGGTCAAATAAGGGGAGTCTCTTGATTCCAAGAATGGCTTACGAAAACTATTTTCAGAAAATTTATGCAAGTCCCTATAGCTCACTAGCCAATGGCTTATTATATCATTAAGTTTATTAAAATATATCCACAAATTAACAGCATATTAATGACAATTAATGGTTTTATAATTTATAGTAATTAAAATTAATTGTAAATATTGAAATCATTTCCGACTCGGTGAATCCCCTCGAAGAATTTTTATCTCCATCGGCTGTAGCCTTGGTTTTTAACGGATAGCAATGAACTCGTCGCCTATATAATATTTCCGAAGTCTTCTCTATTCTGGTTTGGTTAGGGTGTTGCACATAAAACTACTGAAAATCTGAATAAATCCCCATTCAATTTTCAGCGGCTCTGAATCGTTTCTTGTTTCACCGATTGCTTGTTTCCAATTAACTAATTAGTCCACCCCAGAAGAACTTCGAAATTAAATCGATGCCGCTTACAAGATACCAGGAGACGAAAAAAAAATAATTTAAATCACGTAAGCATGCCGAGTAAAAACAAACAACATGAAGTGGTTTTTTCATGCAACAAGTGGTTGGCACTTGGTTTTTGGACTTGGTTTTTTGGATTTCTTCACAAATTGCGGCCATTGCAGATGCGTTTCCCTCCGGCTCTTTTTCCCTCCCATCTGCAATTGGAATTTTTGAATCTTTTTCTGCTGCTGCTGACATTTTCCGCAAAAAGTTGTCAATACTTTTTGTCCCCTTCGGCGGGACAATCAATTTTTATGGCCGACTCTTAATTGCCGGCACAATATGTTTTATGAACTTAATGGTTTTACAATTTGGTAAAGAACTTCAAGCTTAAATCGCAGAAATTATGAAATCTTTAAGATGGAATTTCGCAAGCTATTTTTTAAATGCTTAGCAATGGCTATATTATGTGGTATTAAATCTGTCTGAAATTATTTTTACCGCGAGGTTAACTTGTTCAAAAAATAATTAATTATAAAGTCATTTGATTTTAAAAATGCTAGAAAATTGTATAAAGTTAGTATTAACTAAATGGTTAATTTTTACTAATACTTGGCTGTAAAAAATTAATAAATGTTAAGCCCTGACAAAGGTTATAAGATTTTTACTGAAAAATATAATATTGTTCCTACCACATCTCCAAAAAAACAGCTTAAGCGAATCTTCCAAGCCCACCTATTTGATCTCAAAAAATAAATCTTATTATTATCCCACCATTTATCTTCCTATCACTTCTGTTTGGTATCTGACAAACATCGCGTATACGCAATGTGTTACCTGAGATACCACACGCAAGCCAGCATTCGCTGAATGAAAAGCAGCCGGAGAAACCAACAATCTAAGCCAAAAACTAGTTCATCATCTGCATCTCAAGGTCGCTGTCGAGAAATTCGGCCAGCAACAGAGAGATGTGAAGTTTTCTAGTTCGGCCCAGTTTATAAGCACACCAAATTCAGAGCCCACATATCGAAATGCATCCAATCCCGGGGTGAAATTGCGTAATCCGAGAACCCAGATCAGAATTGAAACCAAAATGAGAAGAGAATAGAACTGATCCGAGGGGGGAATCCAAAAACCGCAGAAGTGAAACCAGAATTTTGAAATGGTTCCACTTTTTGGCTTGCACCCGGTAGTTTCAGAGTATGTTAAATTAGCCTAGATTTATGTGAATTCTTGTATTTTATCTGTAGTCCATTTATATTTTATTTAATTAGCCAGTGAGTCATTGGTACTTTAAAAGTCTTCCGGTTTTTTTTTTTCTTTACGGGGTAATCTATGTTGCGATTAGTGGAAAAAACATACATTTAAGAGTCAGTAGAAAACCAAGATTTTTTAGTAACCTAACGACAAAAGAATTTTAAAATGTTTAAAAATCTAATAAAATAATGCTTTCTCTCTTTTTCTCTATGTATATTTAGTAGATCTTTGTTACCGGGTAACTCTCATTCGAGTCTTTTAGCTAGAGCGTTCTTGTTAAAGGTTTGGGGTTCGTTTCGCGGCACGTTTCACCTTGGTGAGGCTTCGTATTCGGCTTAAGATTCAGATTCCGAATCGGCTTCAGATGCCACTCGAGCTCTCGATCTCCAGCTGAGGTTGTGTCAAGTGTTTGACAAACAACCGCAAGTGTCCGCCGACCGTTGGCCATATCCACACATCCACATAGCCACATATGAATAACCATGTATGGTCGATCTCGGGTGATGTTAATCTTTCGGGTCCCGATTCGCTTTTTTGCGCCAAACAAGTACGTCTTCGAGTCTTCGGAGATCTTGGACTCTCTCAAACCAGTTAGCCAACTCCGAAGATCTCTCTGAGTGGTTTTCTCCGACGGCTTCTCCGCATCCCTGAGAGAAACCCGCCGAGATCTGCCTTGGTTTGAGCCAAGTTAAGCCGAAAGAGTTAGTTCTTCGACAGCCGACGGTCAGTTTGGGCGCACGCCTGCGCACACCATTTAATACGATTCAAAATACTGAAGTTTCCGTCTCCGCATTTTGTCAACTTTCGATTTCATGCGATAAGCATCTATTTTGTATTTTAAATAATTCATAATTCGAACCAGACAATCAACGACCGATAAAAATATGCGTTGAAAAACAAAAGCAACATTTTTTTCGATACACATTTTACAAATATTTTACGGAATTTTCAGGGTAAAAGTGTGCGGAAGTGTGTAAAGCAAAAAAATAAAACGGAAAAAACAACATTTGCATATAGCTCATAAATAAAATATTTGGAAACATGCAAAAGTATATCGTTTTGACTGTGATAATCTCCCTCCAAATACTATGCATATTGGACAGGACAATGGCGTCGCCGAACAAAGCACCAGGTCCTGTAGCGGGTAGGTTTTGAAAACTCTAAAAAATGCTATCCACAACCCATTGCATAACCCACATACGACAAAGGAATCCTGACAAAAAACGAACCCAAAACGATAACTCACTTTCACTTTCTCGAATTGGGTTGGTTGGTCGTTTGGTTGGGATGTGTGAAGTTAGGAAGCTTAATTGAGGAGTTTTGAGCCAAAATGGATGATGTATTTGGTATAAACTATGTTTGGACAGCTACTGTTTGTGCCATGCCATTCCATTTTAATTTATCGCGAGCTCTCTTTGTTTTTGGCCCAATTCGATTTGTTTTTGGCCTTTTCTGGTTTTTGGTATCGCTGGCCATTTGGATCGAAATTAGTCAAATGTTTATTTGTGCACCTGCCTGCATTTTTATTGCCTTTTCTGTTGCCCGTTGAAATGTTTGTAATAAAACAAGCAATTTTGTTGACACAAGCCACTCATCAAGGGAAAAAATAAATTTATACAAAAGCCAATATAAATCACTGGAAAAGGCGATCAATTTAGGTTGAAATCGAAGTAAAGGCAGCAAAAAGTGAACCGAAGGTCAGGGCTAAATTTATAAAAGGTGAATCAATATAGTAAAATAAATAAATAACAAATGGTTCGTTCTGCACTTATAAAATATATGTTTGTACATAGTACATACAAATATGTTAAAGATTTTTCTTTGTAATACAAAGTTTAATCTAATCCTAATACCCCATAAACAATTTGCAGCTGTTGAAAAATAAAAGATTTTATAACATTTATGAACCCAATCATAAACATTAAAGTAACAGAAAAAACCCATTTAAATATTTAATATTCTTTTGTCTGCTTGCATGTCCAAGATAATTAGCATAAACACGAAAATATTTCTCTACAAAAATTTGTATTTGGTAGAGAGCGACAGCTATAAATGTGGTTAAATGTCATATAAAAGTTTTAGAAAATAAACTGCATATGTCTGTCTATATTTTTGTGTATTCTTTTTAAGAATGCTTCATAAATATTCTTTAATTTTGCAGTTTAGGGGGATAAAGAAGCTGTACCAGTTCTTGAAAAATTAACAAATTGACATTGACTTTTCGACATTCTGCGTAATCGCCTCTTGAGACCAAACTGGTTTATAACTTTTATGATAAATCGCCTCTACACACGGGAAACTATAGTCGAATAGTGTTTGCCTTTAAAATCAATAAACAATCAATGAATAAATATATATTTCATTTTACGGTTATCTTTGAAGTTATTTGTCGAATGAAAGCTGCATGCAAACTTGAAATTTCATGTTTGTTCGGATCTTAATCAATTTGGCACCTTTAATTTGATTCAAGTCAGTTTTTTGATTATTTTGAGGGTTGAGGAAAGATAGATTCGAGGAGCAGGAAGAGCTTTGCTGATCGGGAATTTAACCGGTCTTTAATTTTGCTTATAAGGCAGGAAAATTAATTAACAGAGAAGCCTTAATTTCATGATGCAACACCGCAGATTGCAGTGAAAGTAGAGGATTCAGATTAACAATAATAGGTGCTAAAATGAATTACATAACAAAGCTATCAATTAACAAAAAATAGTTGTAAATTATTTTTCTTAGTCATAAAAAAGCTTAATTAACGTTTTTTTAAATGAATACTAAACTCATTAACACTAAATAGCATAAATGCCATGTTTTACAAGCACTATAAATCATAAAAGATTTTCAATTAACACCTGTTGAGCAGGGGTAATAAATAAATATGCTTATCATGTTAACAAAACAGTTGACTAATTTTATCAGCCTAAACATATAACTGAAGTAAAATTCAATTAATGAAATTTACATAATTTAGACAGACAAAATTAGAGATTATTTAGAAAACTTTACTTGTAAATAGCTCGATAGATTACCAAAAATTTGAATAAAGAACTTGCTATTCCCAAGATTTATTTCTTAAAATATTCCCCCTAATTTGTCTTTATAAGAAAGATTTTGTTTGCAATTAGCCAACTCCCAGACACCTACAACTCTTGCCAAATCTTTGCATTGTTCGGACATTACTTTAAGCCGCCTTTTTGCATTGTTTACGATGGAGCTAAAATGTTAACTGCTTTTTGTCCATGTTTTCACACGGACTTGGCCCGGTGTTCAAAGTAAATTTATTTCTTTTTGGAGTGAACCCCTTGTCACTACGCCCCTTCATATATCAGTGGCATTCGACAATCGCCATCAACATAAAATGAATTTTAGCAAGGCCTTTGCAGAATGCTCGTGGATGTAGATGGGCAGACATGGCGTATGATTAATTAATAAACATTAGCGGAAAGACAGTTACAAAACAAAGGGGAAACAGTTTCGCTTTTTTTATGATTTTTATTTTGGAAAGAATATAACGTAAGTGACCTTCACACACTTAAGATCAAACAATAGATTGGCCAGACCTTGATTTGGATATATCCAAAATGAGTTCTAGTTCAAGCTGGATTGGAGTGCGTCACTGCGGATTATGCTTAAGTCACTTGGACAAGTCGAACTGGTTCTCGGAGAATTCCAAAAGGGAACCAGTTCCCAACTCGAATTTGTTTCCTTTTGACATCCGGACAGACTTTCATAACTCAATCTGGGGACTTCAAACATTTCGCGCATCGTTCGCAATTAGTCTTTAAGTCTTTTGTCCACTTGGTGTATAAGATGGACGTTTAAGGTGGGTTCGGCATTTAAAAACACAATTTAAGATTGGTTTTATGCGACAGTTAATTAGTCAGGGGATGAGTCAATCGAAAAGTGAAAGAAAAGAACTCTGGTGCTATAAATTATATGTCCCCATATAAATTATATGTCGGATTATACTCCCCCATATAATTTATAGTTTAATGATTTTCTCTTTTGGCAATACAACATTTATAGACGAATTACGATCAAGTGTGAATCAAGCACAAGGCAACCTACCTTATAAATGCTGATAAACCCAAAGAAGCGCGAATTGTCTGCATATCACCATTTTTATTTTGGGCGTTTGACAAACGTTAAACAAACCAGTTTAAGTCCTTTTGATTTTACAAACTAACCAGCTTGTTAATACGTTCATTTTAAGTGCTACAGAAACTAGATACCTGTAACATAAATTTCGTATATTTTGAGAGTTTATAGATTTTTTTATTACAAAGGTTTGCATAAAATTTCAATGTAGCAAGAAGAATGTCAATGATCTCGAGACGCCAAAAGACGTTTTATCAGGAAATGTTTGTAAAGACATCAGAATATTTTTAGAATGTTTAACATAAAATTAAATATCATAAATAGTAAAATAAATATTTATTAATTTATGTTATCCAAATTAATTTCGTTTTGATCCCCATTTTATATAATTTTTCTGCGTGTATTATAAGGAAGAGTTTTTTAGTTATCCTTAAGTCGAAACGTCACCCAGCCCATTTGTGCCTCGTTTTTCGCATGAATTGTGTTAAGATCGCTGCCATATTTTGCCATATGCCTTTTTTAATCCTCCATCCTTTCCGATCCCTATTTTTAGACTGCCCCAACTGCGTGGATGAGTCCCAGTACACGCCGAACAAATGGACGATGCCGCTGCTGAAACTCGGGGAGAAGCGCTACTACCTCGGCATCTTCTTCAAGGTGAGCCGCATTCCACGCCCCACAAAACGGTCCATAAACAAAAAGCTACCGACCGAATGCAACTGACCCAACGGAGCCAACGGTTCCACAAGTCCGGTTTGATGGGTCTCCGATTTCTCAGCTGCCGTTGATTGCAAGATGGTTGCATATGCATATGGAATATTACAGCCGGGCGGTTAAAGAAGCTTAACTTCATGCATTACACTGATCAGCAGGTTTCTGGTTTGGTCTGGGTGTGGGCGAGAAAAACCAGAATCTGCATTTTAAAACATTTTCTTTGGCTGGGATGTTCTGTTTCCTAAAGTTTATTTTTCGGGTATTTACATAACCAAACAATCAATAGTCTTAAGTATTAGCGAATCAGGATTGTAAGGTGTTTACATCTCATTATATAATCATACTCTTTTTTTATAACATACTCTGTCTTTTTAATAATATAGACAAATTAACCTATCATCGTTTTTTTCTTTGATGAGATATAACATCATCACCACATAGATAAAATTAGTCACACCGAATATTAATTTTAAAAAATTATGCAACAGTCAAAAATGTTTCTTTAATTAAGATTGCCACTTATACTAAAAAATTATAATGTGATTAGTAACGTCAGTATTGGCAGAAAATTTAAAATTAGATATTTAAATTATTAAAATGTTTATATCCAGTTTCTATTTAAAGCTAAAAGATCCTCCAAATGCTTAAGATCATTCAATTTTATAGACTCTTGTTTCCCTGCAATATAAATGGTAATGGTAATAACCAGTCATAGAACTAAGCCCAAAGTCATCTTTAAAAACAAAGCCGATAAACATAAACAGAAACATAAAACCAAGCAAAAAGAAAAAATCCCAACAAATCGACCATGAATAAAAATATCTAGGGTATCAAAAAATGGCGCGTGTTTGGTCACTGATCAGTGGATATAGTAAAACCGATAACAAAGCGGCTATTCATATTAAAAACGAATTAGTCAAAGCATCAGAAAGGCGTTCGTAAAACCGCTATCGTTTTTTGACCACTGCCCGTATGACTAATAGAAAGAGACGGAAGGTGTGGCTATACTAAAATTGGTAATTTTACTGGTTTCACGTCAGACTGAATTATATTTTCATATTCATAAAAATGCACGGCAGAGTCTCCTTGAACTTTAAAGGTAGAGCCATAAAATTAAAGCTGCTTCACCATTGTAAAATAATCGCATGCATATCGTTAATATTAACCAATGGGGCAGGTCTTTCAGGAAGAGGTTAAATGCCGGATTTATAGAGGTTGGATTGGCGGACTAATAGATTTCCTAGCTTAACGGAACCTTGTCTTCTTAAATTGCAAACTATAAATTTTATATATTGATGGACGTTGATGCACTACGAGCAGTACAAACAAGTGGCCCAACGACACCAAGCACGTGCTTGTTACGCGCGGGGCCCTTTTATCAATTTGGGCAAAAATACGAGTTCGCGAGGAAGATACAATAAACAAATAGAGACGGAACACAAATGAAAATAAAAGAAGCATCTAAGAAAGAAGCAAATGAGTTAAAATATTAGTTTTTAATACCGGGATAGAAGTTGAAGTGCAAAGTAAATGATAAAGGTTATTATAATTATTACATAGAACGCGAAAGGGCTCGTGCAGACAAAAATTGGATGTACATCGTGGCAAATTTAGGGGATAATAATTTCGTGTAAGTCTAACAGGAACATTGAAAGTTAGGCGGCTTACAAGTTCTACAGAATCAATATCACCTCTTATAAGATTTTGCATAAAAATAGTACCAAGCATTGTTCTACGATTTGCAAGGGTAGGTAAATTAAGCAATAGTAATCTACTCTGATAGGAAGGTAGCCTTACGTTTTGATCCCAGTTCAAACTACGAAGGGCAAAAAGAAGAAATTTTTTTTGTACCGACTCAATACGGTCAATGTGCACTTGATATTGTGGACTCCAAACTGAAGAACAGTATTCCAAAATAGGACGGACAAGGGAGGTAAATAATAATTTGGTTGTATAAGGGTCATCAAATTCTTTTGACCAACGCTTTATAAACCCAAGAACACTCATGGCCTTGCTGACAGTGGACATTATGTGGCAGTCAAATTTAAGTTTTGGGTCCAGAAGAACGCCTAAGTCATTAACTGAATATATGCGGTCGAGTGGCGTATTTTTAAGAGAGTAACTAACAAAAGTAGGAGTACCCCTATGAAAAGTCATAACGTTGCATTTAAGGCAGTTCAAATTTAAAAGGTTATACTCACACCATCCCTGAAAACAATCTATATCTGACTGTAAGTTGAAACTCGACGCTGTATCATTATGTGATAAACAAAGCTTAACATCATCAGCATACATTAGTACACGAGAGTGTGTTATGATAGAGGGAAGATCGTTAATAAACAAAGTAAACAGCAAAGGGCCCAAATGACTACCCTGAGGCACTCCAGATGTCACATAGATCAGTTTTGAGGCAAAGTTCTTGAATATAACCCTCTGAGTCCTACCATTCAAATAACTTGAAATCCAAGTTAATAGATTACATGGAAACCCAAGCTGATTTAATTTAAATAAGAGAAGAGAGTGGTTGACAGAGTCAAAGGCCTTACTAAAATCGGTGTATATAACGTCAGTCTGCATTTTATTCTTAAATCCATTAATTACAATAGATGACAATTCCAGAAGATTGGTGGTGGTCGATCTTCGCTTAACAAAACCATGCTGACACGGTGATATTAGCGAGGAACATAAATGTTGCAAATGAGAAGTAATAATACGTTCAAATGCTTTAGGAATTGCCGACAATTTAGAAATACCTCTGTAATTCTGGGCATCCGCCTTCGCACCCTTTTTGTGAAGTGGAATGATAAAAGAGTCCTTCCAGATAGTAGGAAAAACTGACGATGAAATAGATAAATTAAAGAGTTTAAGAATCGGTTTACATATGGTTGAAGCACAAAACTTAAGCACACACCCGGGGAGTCCATCAGGACCGGGAGAATAAGATGGCGTTGTTTTTTCTAAGTCTCTTACGAGAGAAATTTCCGTAATTTCAGGGGTAAAGATACAATTTGCCTTATTTAAGGGATTAGGGTAGTTAGAATTTGACCAAGCAGCCGAACTATAAGTAGTTTGGAAAAACTCGGCAAATAAATCAGCAATTTCAGAATCCGTCGATGCCTCCATTGAGTTAAAACGTACCGATGAAGGCAATGCTGACGACTTACGCTTGGCATTGACAAAGTTATAAAACTGCTTCGGATCATTTGAAAATTCAAATTTACATCGACTTAAATACATAGAATAGCAATGACTATTGAGAACATTAAAATCCGATCGAGCCACCACATATTTCGAAAAATCAGATGGCGCACCCGATTTCTTATACTTTTTATAAGTGTTTGTCTTAAGGTTTTTAAGTCTTTGAAGCGCATTGGTAAACCAAGGTGGCCTGTTTGTCTTTGAAGGGAACCTATCAGGAACGCATTCATTAAAAAAGGTATTTAACACTATATAGAAGTGTTCAGTGGCACTTTCAATATCGATACAATTGTACAATTCTGTCCAATTATATTGAGAAATCATGTCGTTAAGTTTTTTATAGTCACATTTTCGGAAACATCTCACTTTAGTTTGAGAAACTAAAGGAGAGGGGGTATCAACGCATGGGAGGCAGATTGTCAATTCCATTGTTGGATGATATCGGTCTTCAGGTACAACAAGAGCGTCAATTCTAGATACCGTGACTTCAGACGGGTCTGAAACAAACACGAGATCTAGTTGTCTATTTAATGAATTCCGTATAAAGCTTACTTGCTGTAACGATAATTCTAGAAGACCATCTACAAAATCATGGGCGGATAGAGGTATAGCGAGGGATAGAGGGTATAGAGGGAAGGTTTAGTGTTTTGTTAGTCAATTAAATTTTCAAAGTCTCAGTCATACATGTAAATTCCGAACAAGCCAGTCCTTCAATTAATAACTCACTTAAAAACCAGAATAGAATCTTCCCAAACAAATGCCGTTTAAGCCCAAACACAATCTCTCAATTGCTTGGCATAATAAAAATGTTTTCGTTAATTTTGTATACCCAGGCGATGACAAATAAATCTCCACAATTTTAATTCGACATTTGAACGCTTTAATTGCAGCGGACAGCAGAAAGCAAATAAATAAATATTTAATCAACTTTCGTTGCATATTTTGGTTTATAAACGATTCTGAGTGAGCGTGTAAATAAAACAATTCTATTTGCAATCTGCCGCCGGGATAATCAAAGAAATGAATTAATTATTAGCTCGTTAATTAACTAAAAAAATCCATCTCCTTCTAACCAGTTGGCTGATTAGGCAGTGGATACCGAAAGCCACCCAGAAAACCAAACCGAAAACCCATAAATATTCCCAAATTTGATTTTACTAACGGTACCGCGCTCTATCTATATCTTGTTCTGTCCCGCACACTCCAACACCCACAATTGCCCAGCCAATTGTCAAAGCGATTCAAATTTTAAGCATCTCAAATGCTCAGGAGGTTGGCATTTTAATTTGAATTTAATTTTTAATTTGTTTTCGATCTTACTCTTACTGAAATAGGGATTAAAGATTTTAATGTTCACTTAAAAAGTCGTCTTTATCAGTGCCATTGAAATTTGAATATATATTGTTATTGAGCTTATCTTTACGACTCTGCTTTAAATTAATTGGAATTTAATTAATAAGTCGTTTATTTTGTTTTTACTCTTGCTGAGATAATATTATATTTTTGAAGAAATGGTAGTGAAGTTAATTTATAATATTTCCTGGAATGTTATGTTCAATTCAAAGTTCTTGTATATCACTAATAATTTGAATATTCATTGTTATTCTGATTATCTTTACGACTTTAAAAATTATCATAATTAAGGTGACTTAACAAGTTATAACATAACGGTTTTCTATAGCTAATGATCTTTTTTTAGAGCATTCCCAAGTTCGTTGAACAGATCAGAAAGTTTAAATATTTAATTTTTATATTTCTTTTTCGTTGCCTTCTTTGGTTTTTCTTTCTTTTTTTCATATTGCCCCGTTAATTAACCAAGCATTTAGATTCCAAAGTGTTTTCCGATTATTTATGGGAATATCTAATTAGGAATTCTACCGCAGCCTTTTATAAATATCTCAAAAGTCATTCAGTTTTTGGGTTTTTTCACTCTCTTTAGGCAGTGGCACAATGTTATGCAATACATATGAGCAATTTAATGCAAATTCATTTCGCGTGTAAATATGCAAATGAAGCAATTAATTTTTTTTTGGGGAAAATAAGACTTGACAACCGCACAGCGGCAGTCGGAGGCATAATGTCATTTTGGACTTCACGCAGGCGCAAATCAAATCAAAGCTAATTGAGAGATGGAGGTGGGCTATGTGTTGAGGTGGCTGTGCTAATGACATTAACAACACGGCCAATATTTTGTTGCCACTCAATTGAGTTTTGTGTAAACTTCAGACGCCTAATTGGACGCCGTTACCTATTGCAAATGATTTAACAGAATTTTGTGGGTCGGAATTTGATTAACCCAAAAATTGGTGCCTAATCCTTAAGACTAGAATATAGTGATGAAATCGTAGTAGAAAAAATTTCTTGGCTAATTTTTTATTAATTAACTTATAACTTTTTAAGAAAACCATAAATTTATAAAATAAAATACCTTATGAAGGCGTCTAAAAGTATGCAACATAGAAGAAAGAGGATATTATTTTTTGCTGCATACTTCTAGACATCTTTAAAGGTAATTTCCCTCTATGAATTTCTATGGAACAACCTGGTGCTCTATGAGAAGCTGAAATTCCTTGACCTCAGGATAACCATTATATTTCTAACCCAAGCAAAGACTTTCTTTGTAAGTTAACCTTGTCAGAACCTTGACAACCTTTGGAACTGCTTTAGGTTTCTTTATTATCCCCAACCAATATCAAAATGCGAGTCAGCCAAGGCATTAACCTTTTGCAGTTTCCCTGGAAGCAGAATTCCGGGCCATTTAAGGCAGCCAAGGAACTGGCTTTGTTGTGAACCCTGGCACACCAAACTAATTGACTTCTCGGCGGGGCGAGATGAACCTTTTACAGCCCAATAAACACTTTCAGGCGAGAGAAAGACAAGTGAGGGCATTAAACACCTTCCATCTTCCACCTTTGGCTGGATGGTAGATGCCACATGTGGCACGTCAGGATGGCAGGATGCCGCATCTCCCGCGTTTATTCGCGCACAATTACGGCTAATACAATTAAAGCCAAGTTAGCAGGGGAGAGAGTCTCTCGAAGGGAAAGCAGCATGCAGGATGGATTGTTGCGTAATCGATTTATGTGCACATCAGCTCACAACAGGAGATATATGGCCCCACTAACCATCAGATTTTTTTGTGCTCTAACCATCCATTCCTGCTAATGACCCAATGGCCAAAGTCCATTAGAGTTAATTGAATATGTTGTTTTTGGGGGCGGGGGGCGGACAGGATATGGCCATTCGCCATATAGACCAAAACCAATTCAGATTCCTATGCCAATTTCGATCCTGATAACATTTAGATAGGCCAACCGCATCGGATACAGAAACCAACACTAATTGGCTACAAAACCCACGCAGATCCGAAGATAAACTCGATTTCCATGCGAATGCGTGACCAATGCCGCCCCCTTCACACATTCTGGTATCTATGTGCCTGGCCGCAAAAAACTAGGAGAAAACAAATCTCTGTGATTTTTTTTATTGACAAGTGTCGGCTGTTGGGGAACCGAGATTGAATGGCACCTTTCAGTGGCTGCCGCAGGATTGAGATCTCTCGACTCTCGGAAACTGGGTCAACCGATTGCGCAAACACAATTATATAATCTTTAACTTGGCATGCATCTTAAATTCAATTCAATTCAATTCCATGTGTGCTTTTTTTTCGCTTTTTCCATTACAGGCAAACTGGTTCAAAGCCACACAATATTGCCGGTACCACGGCATGCATCTGGCCAGCATTTCATCACAGGAAGAGAACGATAGACTGGAGAAGCACATACGTGACTTTGGTAAGTTGGCGAAGGAGCTGAAAAAACGATTTCGCAGGGGCAAACTGATTAAAGTGAGAAGCGTGCCGAGATGGCATTTTATGTAGGGGGCAATCAAGAGTTTTTCTGTGAAATATGTTGCTTAGAACGCTTAATTGTTAACTCTAGTGAAATAGAATCTCTGTGAAAAGTGTCCAAAAGTATGCTACACAAATTATAGTTCACCCTAAGTAATTTTGTATTTGAAAAAAGTATTTAGATTTCTACATTTTAAAAAATCCACCAAAAAAAGTGTCTAAAAGTATGTATGCCGTAATATAAGGACTTTGTAGCCTGCTTTTGGGCACCTTATAAAAGTGCTTATAAATTTATTAAAAAAATATAACATCGTCGTTCTGCAAATTCAAAATATTTTCATGCTTTAAGACAACTTATAAAGGTGTTGTTAAAAATCTTAAATTTTCAGTTGCATATTTCTTGATATATAAAGTAAAATAAAGTATATTAACTACACCCAAAAAAAAATGATCATAGAAACTAAACTATTCGTACATTAAAACTAAACTATTGAGTGTCAAAAATATCTTGATAAGATGCGTATTAAATTTATGACACCGAAAGTATTAAACTGAAACTTTCGAAGTTATCAAAGTTAAACTAACGAGTATACAATTTATACTCACTCAGTGTACTGAAATTTATGCTGATAGTTTACTTTTTATACTATTTAGTATAAAAGCTATCCTATGTAGTCTCCGTTTTATACTATTTCGTATACATATTATACTAATCTAGAGAGCCGTAGTATACTTTTTAAGCTATTTATCGAAATCGTTAGTATACATTTTATACTATTTCGTATAAAACTTATACGATTTCCCCGTTGCCTGTAGTATACATAAAATTTATACCATTTTGTTTTTCGTGGTATCCCAAACCCAATAAAATCAAGTTGTATGTTGTTTTTCTTTTATTACTATTTCACATATTATTTTGTTATTATTTCATAAATTTTCATATTTTGCGCAACACACAACATGTTTTAGCTCCTTTTTTTTACAGACTAAAACAAGTACAAGCAACAAGAGTAGGGGCCGTGATTGCGCGGTATCATCGCAAGGTATTGCTTAGCGCAATGGTAGCCACCTAGGCTGTAGCTTCTCTCCTCTCCTTCTCGATGCGACGCTGCGTTCGCAGTACACTCGCTGCGTAGGCTGCCGTCGCTGGCCGAACTCTTGCCCCGGTGGTCTTCATCAGCATTTGGCGATCAGACCCGAAGCGGCGACATTAAAATAGGACATGCTGATCGTCCTCCTCCGTGTCGTGTCCGAAGCGCTTAAGGAAGCTTCGGAAGCAACCATGTGCACTCAGCGCCTGCGTGAGGTAGAAATCTACCTGGCCGTGCTTCCTATTTACCCTTGCGTCCAGCGTCCAGCGTCCCTTGCTGGAGTTGTCCCAGGCTGCCTGCCAGTTGTCGACGCTCTGCATCCTGGCACTCCTCTTCACCTCGGTCTTGGTGGCTCCCGCACCAGTTCACATAGGGGAACTTGGCCTGCAATGACGAGCGCTGCGTCGTCCGAGATCGTCCGGAAGGCAATAATAATTAACGCGTCAAGCAACGCCAACTCCGGTAGCATTTTCTGTGTTCGTATACTCGCTTTTGTCCTGGTTTCACACCAAAATATATGTTCGAATAATCGCTATTGTCCTAGTTTCACACCATGAAAAACTATTTAATGTTCAGTATACTATTTATACTACTGAGTCTCACTCATATAATAATTAGTATAAGCTTAATACTACAAAGTATACAGTTGAAACTAATAAGTGTTGAGTTAATACTTACATTTTTATACTAACTTTAGTATACTTTTAACACAACGCTTATTAAGTGTATACTTTTGGTTTTTTTTTTGGGTGTATAGCCCTGGGTATTTGATAGCCTAGAAAGTGCGCTCAACCCTTCAAAGCTTATTGTTATTTTCCCCACCCATTCGTGAGTGGGCGTGGCTTTTGCCCATGGCCCTGCGGCGGTCAGCTTTTAACAAAAATGTGCAACATTCACTTTTTCCGTTTGTCTGCGTCTATTGCCATGTGTGTTTTTATGGAGATTTATGCAATGGAAAGTGCATCGGAGTTCGTTACCCCAACTCCCAATCTCCAATTCTCCCACTCCCCGATCTCGACCCCTTTTCCTATGGGTTTTCGGTTACCAACTTCCGTGTATTATGGCACTAGAAAGTCCACTGTAGTGTCCAGTCCAGCTCACAATTCCCCCGGTTCCATTCCTGCGGCATTTGCAAATGCTTTTGTTTGCTGGCCGGGTCTCTATTGTCATATTGATCGGCTTTCAACCGATTTCAGTTTTTGCACGCCGAGTAGTCTGTGCCAATATGAATGCAGCTGTCCAGCTGTCAGTCTGCCTGTGTTTTGTCAGGGTAAAGATGTTTTGATTGGCTCCGTTGCACAGTTGAAAGATTTAATTTAATACTTGCCACCAGGCTGTAACCTAATCAATTTGGGTACAGTTTTTGTGGGCTATAAATCAGATTAAAACTATGAGAGTCAGGGTTTTAATTAACTTATTTTACTCTAAATGTAATTTGATTTTTCGAGCTTAGATGTATTTTGTAGTATACTTTTATCAGATCTGTCACAATATTTTGTATTTTAATTTATTTAAATTAATTATTTATTTTACTTTAAATGTAATTTGATTTTTCAAGCTTAGGTATATTTTGTAGTACTTTTGCCCACCTTTTGTTTTGTGCTTTTATCAGAGATGCACAGATAATATTTTGTAGCTTACTTTTCGATACCTTTATAAATGACTAGTCTCATTTTAGAGGATTTCGCAATGCGCTGATTCTAAGATTAGAGTGGGTAGATTTTTATAAGTAGATGCCAAGGCACTATAGATTTTCAAGAATTTCCCCGAAATCTATATACCTTTCCATACTGGAAAACAACCGGAAAAAAACACAATTTGCATACATAAGTTCCTCAAGCATAATCCGAGCGCTTTTCATTTAATTTCCAGGCCTGGGCCACGAACATTTCTGGATTTCCGGCACGGACCTGGCCGACGAGGGCAACTTCTTCTGGATGGCCACCGGGCGACCCATCACATTCACCAACTGGAACGCCGGAGAGCCCAACAATTTCCGGTACGAGAACGGCGAGGAGGAGAACTGCCTGGAGCTGTGGAACCGCGATGGCAAGGGCCTCAAGTGGAACGACTCGCCCTGCAGCTTCGAGACCTACTTCGTCTGCGAGGTGCAGCCCAATTAGGGGATCAACGTATCCATGGATAGCCCCAGAATCCGCACTCCATATAGGGATACACATGCGATTAAGTGATTTACTAGCTGGGCTGAACTGTCGGTTAATCCGGTGAAAGTGAAAGTGAATGGGAATGTGAATGTCGAACACTCACAGCTGAACGATCTAAATTCGCGTATTCTTAGCTTAGTTGCGTAAGTGTAAAAAATTCTTGTTGATAATTAGCTAGTAAACCTAATTAAATTATGCCTAGGATTGCCTGTATTTTCTCATGTAAAATATAAATAAAATGTACCTTACAAAATGAAAGTGAATGATGAAAATCAATTTAATATTAATTAAATCTGTTTATTCATTCAGTTGTCAAGGACATCAGCTGCTTTAGATTTCAATTAAATGACACTCGTCTTGTAACTGGCAAATACGATTAAGGATTATTTTCTCAAATATAATATTAATGAGCCATCGATAATTGAAAACCAAAAAATAATAATATTTTGGCCTGCTTTACCATACTTTTTAATTGGATTTAACTGTCCATTTGCATCATTTTAAACCGGCAAATTATCAAGGACATCAACTGAAATTGATGGCCATTTAACGTGTAACTTGTGAAGGCTGTTAAGGATTATTCCCTCACATTTTAATTAAAATCCCCAAAATAATATTCGCACATTTTTTAATTAGCCTAATCGTGTCCCTCTGTGTAAATGTGAACCGCAAAAGCAGTATTCATCATTTTGGCGGAAATAAGCCTATCATTTCATCGGCGGTTCCCATGGGGTGCAACGGTGCGTATGAGCAATCCATTTTGAACAGCACGCCCACTTCGCGCCCTTTTTCCCGCTCAATAATCGTGTTTCGCCATAATGCGCGCAAATAAAATGGAAAGTGCCTGTCAGCAGTTTCCCCCCGAAAGTCCTTCACTCTCTTTTTCCACACATTTTCACCTGGGGAATGAATGCAGCCACCTGTCTGTGTGGCAACTAAACAAAACTAATGCCGATAAAATAATCAGGTGGAGGGGTAGTAAAAAGAAAGGAGGAAAGGACTCCTCGGCTTCGAGATTTCCATCCTTGATTTACTTTGTTCTGCTCCAGCGATGAGAGAAGAGCTTTTGGCGAACATTGTTGCCAGCGATTCGCGACTTTGGCGTCTGTCCCATTGTCCTTATCCCAGTGGATGCCTCCTTTCTGTCCTCGAGTCCAGCTGTTCGCCAGGACTCCCCCGTCGGATCCCTCGGATTTGTGGCCGCCGGCAAGGGCTAGTCACAAAAACAGGACCCGGGGGAACAGACAGGACGACTTCGGCTCGGCCAAAGAGCCAGGATCAAGGGAGCGCATGCGCAGAAGATTCCGGAAGAGAGGGTTCTGAAGAGAGGAAATCAGCTGGTGCTGCCAGGACAATAGGCTATAGGTAGTGCTTAAGATTAAAAGCTATGAAGCAATGCCCTATAAAAGGGATTTTTATGTACAAATAAAAAATAAAACAAATCTTAAAAATGGGAAGAACTTTTAAAAAAGTTGTATCTTTTAGACAGGAAATGTGAATAAAAAGACCATATCTTCTGATTAGACTTAACAATATCTAGAGGAAAAAGGCTGTACAATTATACGTGTTACGATTTCCAAGAAATTTTTTTCATTAGGTATTTATACAATGTCTTATTTCATTACCCGTAACATAAACACTTATTACTTTGGTCCATTTTTCTGTTTAAATTTTAAAGATCCATTTATCTCTGCAAATTCAACGAATTTTTTATTAAGTAGTTTCTTATTCAGGTTTTTTTTATTTTACAACAAAATAATTTAAAAGAACCATTTATATAATAGAAGGAATTCAATAAGTTGGCTAACTAAATATTATGTAGCCTGTAAGATATATTTTCATTAATAATAATTGATTTTTAATCCATGTTTTTCCTAATGAAAGTATGAATAGAGGAGTTTGGTGTAGCAACTTAAATATAATGATATTCCTTATAACAAGTCACTTAGCTTCCATTGTAAAAAATTACACTTTCTTGGAACTAACACTTTCAATTTCACTGGAATATTTGATACCGCACCATTATGGCCAATTAATCAATCACTTATCAGCCGTCTTGGCCAGAAAATTTAAATTTCCATCAATCAGTCAGTGTTCAATCTTTCCAAAGAGAGAAAGTGCCTTAAAAAACGGCTGATTCTCTTCACTTATATCTCTTAGAGATAAAAAGGAAATTAAGTTAGCCTGAATGGTAGAAATACGGCCAAGAGCACGAAGAACAATTCACCCGACAACGCATTCCGTGGTGCGTTCTCGGTGGTCGATTCTCCCGTACTCGATTCAAAATTCTCGTAGCACTCGGCTTCTCATTTTCCGGCGCAGTTTCTCCGTCTCAGTTGGCTGTAGACATTTTCCCGGTGCGGACGTGCGTTTGGCGGTGGAAATTCTGAAACACGTTCGGTTTGAGACCAAAAAAAAATATCACAATAGTTCCGCTCTTTGTAACACACTCGGTTATTTGCGGTTTTTTCGGATTTTTCGCTTTTTGCACTCTAATTTCATTAGCCGGAAGAGGAAGGCGGGGAAATGGCCATGGAAATGTCCACCGGGCAGTGCAAATAATCCTCAGGCAGATGAAGAAGTGCTTAAATTATGACATCGGCATGGTTTAAAAAATAAGAGAGAGCGCTTGTCTCTTCGGCTGGTCGTCCTGTAACCCAAAAGCCCCAAAGTGTGTGTCCTGATAACATCGCCTCGCATCGCAGAAAGTAAAATTAGGGCAAAATGTGAGTGCCACTCCCACCACTTGACCGCCCTAGCTTAAAGTGCTCCTCGTTGTCGCAGCCTAATTAATTCAATGGCCCAAACTCTTCGGCACCTAAATTTAGGGCTGGCAGAAGGGACGACGCCACGTTTTTAAATTCCCATCGAGTTTCGAGGTATTTTTACCCCAGAAACCCTAAACAAGGGCTCCTCATGGGGACAAAAATATGTTACATTTCCAACATGATATTTAATTAAATTTTAAATGTTGTATTTTTAGAGGATGAGCTCTAAGAAATAAAATAAATATAAAATATATTCACGCTCGAAGAAGTACACTCTCCCTATAAAAACCCCCAGCAATTACTTTATATTTTTATCTCATCCCACAACTCACTATAATTCCCGCACTTACATGTTTTTCTTTGAGCAAACAACATTCGCGCTGGGTTAATTATTTTTAAATTGCAAAAACATTTCATACGCAAAGCCCCGCAGAGCAAACGCAAAAATGTATAAATAAATTTGGGTGTTTTTCATGGCCACACAAAAATGAGCGACAAAAAATCGGCATCGTCGTTTTGTAGGGCAAAAACCTCGGCAAACAAATAAAATTACAAAAAAAAAGCCACCCAAAAAGCCCAGAGAGTAAAGTGAATCAAGAATGGAATGGAAAAGTGTTCAAAACTGAGTGACAAGTGCGATTTCGGTGGAATCTTTTTTCTGTGACAGCCCGAAATGTGCGAGAATTTATGATGCATTTAATTAAAACGAATTTCGGATGGTTCAGTTAAGCTCAGGACGGGACATTTGCTCGCAAATTTGATGGTCAACAAAAAGGGACTAAATAGGGACTCGCAATGCGGGTGACAACTGCGCCCAAACACTGTGCTACATAATATGATGTTTAGTTGTAAATAGGATATTTTACTTATACCAATTCAGAATTTTATAAATGAATTTTGTGATGAAAATGAGGAAGACATTTTAAAATAATGCAACAATATATTTTCAATCGAAAATGTAATATTCATTGCATACCCTTATAAACCTTTAAGAGAGATATTAAATTATTAGATAGTTCTTTTTAGGAAACTTTTAATACATAAATTAATCACAAAATTTGTGCTTCAAGTGCCCTTTAATAGAATTAGATATATATTAACCTGAAACCAAATATAAGAATCGATTTTTCATTGGGGAGCACAAGTCCTTTGTACACACCACCTGTCTTCGCATGACTAACTCAACTCAACTCGCGTTGCGACTTTATTAAAAAATCCTTACCGCCACCGAAATTTCTTGTGGTTCTCCGGCTTCCTTCCTGCGTGCCTAGTGTAATTTGGCCATGTGTTGACACGGCCACCTATTAACCCACCCAGCACCCACTTCGTAGAACCCACCCAGTATTCCGACCATTTAGCAAATGCGTGAGTCACAAGTCATCGTACAGCCATGCTTTCCAGTATTCCGCTCCATCTCGACCACTTCACGTCATGTTTTCGGGAGCCCCCAAACAAACATGACATTTTACGGTTCTTTTATGCTTGCCACATGTCACGACACAGTTAACTGCCGCATAACGCAAAAACACCCCGCACAACATAACGCAACTCAACCCAACTGAACTGAACTGAACTGAACCGCACCGAAGCAAAACCGCACTAGACGTATGAGGCTGTGACAGGCACATGGGGTTGAGACCTCTTCCTGCCGAGATCTATGACACGACCGCTCTGAAAAAACAACATATAAGCCCCTATATATTTATATTCACATTGAAATACCTGAATATGGCCCAGCCAGGTATGCAATTATGCAAAAAGGAGGCGGGCTTCGGGCTGTCAATCAAGGGGAAATTGAAATTGCTGTCGACAATCGTAAGCTTTTAGGGTTAAAGTTGGGATAACACTAAAGGGACATCAATTGATGAAATGCCAGGTGAAGTGATGGGTAATGGTTTGGGAATTGGCCGCATTTTGGTATAAGACTAGGATACACCCTTTTTCAATGTAGTTGTGGTTTGGAATGTTTTTGGAACATATTTTATAACATTCAAACGTTTATTTTGGAATATAATGCAAGGTAGAATCGAAAACAAAAAATTTTAAAAATATTTTAAAAAGGTTTCTAAAAGTATAGTACAAATAAATTCATATGCTCTCATACCATATATAATTTATGTGATTTCAGAACCCTCTTAATATCTTGAGTACCTCCTTTTCTATTTCTAGCATTACCAAGCTTTTTAAATTTTTGTGTCATCTCCTATAAAATAATATTTAGCCAATATCCTGCGAATACCAGGTACCCGTATGAAAGGGATAACCCTCGGGTGCTCGAGGGCTGTTGGAAAGGACAAGCGATTTGCCGGGGCTGACTCTTTATTGCCTTCACTTGAGCCAATATTTGCACATTTCAACAATGTTGCCATTTTTTCCACGTGGGCATTACCCTATCTAAGCCACCCCCTAACCAAACCATACCGAATCCTCCCATTCAGCCATGCATGCTTAAATGTAATGAAATATCCTGTTCCGTCTCCAGTTTCCCCATCCATCCTCAGTCTGGTCGCATAAAAAGGCTCAATTCAATTTTTCCTCGCCCCAACCCCCGTGGGTTCCCGGATCCGTATTCCCCATACCCAATCCTACTCCACCCCCGATTCGGTCTGCTGCCAATTCAAGTTGCCATTTTCATTAGGGAGTCCAGACCCCGGAGGTCCTTCAGGTGCTCACATGCCCGCTCTACACAATGCTCAACTCGTTGAGCTTTGTTGGAGTTAACCAAGTGGGAAGGGTCCTTCACGAAGAGGGGAGCCAAAGGACGTGGATGTGGATGGTGCATATAATTAAGTCATCCGGTGGGCGGAGCAGACGCCATGCATCATGTATGCTCGGAAATGCTGCAGAAAGTTCAGCAAATTATGTTGTAGCCAACTAGTTGCAGTGCAGCCTTCATGGCTTGATAAATAATATATTTGATTTAATTATCCCAGCCGTAGCTGGAGAGTTTCTATGCTCTATGCTGCGCTAGGTTCTCGAATTTCAGGCTTCCATATTTTATTTCCCTGGGCTCTAATCCTCTGCAATGTTCTTAATTTCGCTTTGCCGGCCTGGCTTCTCAGTTCATTTTAATGAAGCTGAACTTTAACATTCCAATAAGGAGCTTCAGCTTTTTGCTGAAATAATATTTAATAAATACAATATTTTTAAAAGATCCTTCTCTCTTTACTTTAATTATGTAAATAATTTCTTTAAAATTCTATTTGTAATATGTGTGTTACGTCTTACTTACTTACTTACTTACTTACTTACTTATAAAATAAAATTATTTCAGTTTTTATTCATTAAATAACTTATATACTTTTCTTTAAATTTTACATCTTCTTGCCTCTATTTTTCTCTTCATGGAACTTAAACTTCAATGGCACCTCTTAAAGTCTCTCATCTTTCCTGGATCTTCGCCATTTTCTTGATCTTTTTCATTTCCTTTTTTCCATTTCCATTTCATTTCGCAAATCTCTTTTGAGCCTCTGCGCAATCTTACATTGCTTCGTGCTTCCTTCACTTCAATTCCATTTGATGGGCCACAAGATTTCCCATCCCGAGTTTTTCCCCGCCCAGACGTTTCAATTGCTTTCTACCACCCATTTTCCGCTTTTCCCCTGCAACGTGAGATGTGAGAGGCCCGTATAAACGTTGACCAATTCCTTGCACTCACCACAAGCCCTGTTTACCAGGTTTTTTCCTAACTTTCCTCGGTTTGGGGTCTTGTTCTTTTGTTATTGTTGGCTGCGCACTTGAGTTGTTCGGCTCGCCCTTTATGGGCCCTCCCCCCAACTTGGCCCAAACCCATTTGGGCCCCGACACGTGAACGTGAGCAAGTGGCCCGCCCGAGCGCCCCTGGCTTTTCCCCCGGCACGCGATGCACTTGGCCAAGATACCTCTGCACCTCCTTGCCCCTCGGTTCTCTTCGCCTTTTTGTAGCCGCCGTCAGCTGCAACTGTTGGCAATTTTTTTTATGCCAGTACTACCTGTTAATAGCAGGGTTATGTTGTTTTTACAGAATGCATGTAACATATCCTATAAGAATTTTTATCTTCCCACGCTTTGCCGACACTTAAAAGTAAACTACTTTAAAGAAAACGCGAATTCTTCAGCATCATGCGTTTTATGCCAGATTTTCTGGAAGCAGCTACTTACTTTTTAATTATATGAACATGTAATTTTAGTGTATAACATTTGTTGTGTTAAAGAAAATGTACCTGTTATTTAATCAGGAATCATTTTAGGAGAGAACCTTTTGACTTTTTAGTAGAGTTTAATATTTACAATCTTTTCTTGTGACGGGCAGCTACTAGTCCATACACAGGACTATATCATATTCCTTGCTTTATTGTGCACAATAGACTGGAAAAGAGTTTTGGAGGCCAGGGAAAATTATTTTCATGCTCATGGACGGCGACGAAGTCGGCACTCGAGGGCATTTTTTATGAGATTCCTGGGCAGATGTGGATGTGGGGGCCCGAGTTAGAGCCCTGGCTGGTTAACTTTCCGAGTTGATGAATAATTTAATGGAAAAACACATGTTTCAGGCATATGGAACTCGCCGCCCAGGCAAACAAATCGGTCGTTGAAATTGTCTGATATGAAATTGCCTATTTCCGGCTCAGTCTGGCTGCAAAAGAAATTGTCATGGGAATGGGACTGGGATGAAGGTGGCCCAAAGTTGCCGGACAACCAAATTGATAGAGCTTTTTCCTCTTATGGGTTGCTTCGTGTGTTTCGGGGCAACCGAGATACCACGATACCGAGATAACAATCAACAAAAAGTTTCCTCTTTCAGAGTTTCAAATTACATGCGATAAACATCTTGCCTGCAAGTTGGATAAATTTGCTTAGTATCGAAGTTTTGAAGGTTAGCGCCAACAAGTAGGCAATATAAATCGTTAATGAAGGAAATTGAGCTCCTGGATGAAACCTATTTATTTTTCAAGGACCTTTTGGTCGCAACGGGCAACGCAATCTTTTTGATCCGACTCAAGCTTGAAGCCATTCAAAATATTTTAATTAATTTTTCTCAATCATAAAGTCAGGCTTGAAGAGGAAATTAATGGAATTTATGGCCTTGAAACGAGGCCGAAAATAAAAGGGCCTCGGAAAAGGAAATGCGACCGGCCGGCCTGCGGTATTAAATTGAAATATGAACATGAAAGCTTTTCCTTTCCATTTTCCATTTTCCATTCATCAACAGGCCACGACGACCTTAGACATTAACACATTCACACGCCCTGTTTTATGTATGTGCGCCCCCCAATATACACTATACATATTCGAATATATTTATCAAAACAAGTGGGGAAGACGTAAAAAAACAGAACGTGTCGGGGTCACCAACTTATCTTCATCTGGGGGGGAAGGAAAGGCGACCAACCCTCGTTTGTCTGCCATTGACGGTCCTTAGTCCTCTTTTCTCCCTATTTTTCTTGCCATTTGGACTATGGCCAGACAGCGATAATTTAGGGCACACGTAACGAAGAGCGAAGTTGGGGAAGAAGTGGGTTTACTTTGGGAGATATGCTAGGCCATCTCCTTTCCCATTTCCTTCGCGCGGAAGTCCTTTCTTCGCCCTCCCCGGGACATTAGGGATAATCATTACGATGATAAGCACGAACGATTTGATTTCTCCCGTTTATGAGGCCGTTGTCATCGACAGCTTCGCTTGGGCTACACGGAAAAAATATGTTCTAGAAGAGGGTTCCCATTTATAGAGTGTCCAGATCGAACTACTGCAGTTCTAAAGTACTTTCCCAAAATTGCCATTTTCATTATCAAGTTAACATTATTCAATGGACTGTAAATATTTATTAACCCTTTTGATATCAATTAGGTCTTATATACATTTTTTCTCTGTGTAAAAAATTTCAGGCATGACGATCGGAAATGCTGGTCTTATGTTTTGGGTCTTTGCGCCTTTGTTTGTTTGGCCTGCCTTTTGTTTCGATAAGTGACTCAAGTGGCTTTTGTAGCTTTATTTTTATGGCGTACTCTTGGTGGTCTCTCTTTCCGATGTTGAATAGTTCACAGCTCATTTCGTTTGATATTAATTTAGTTAGGTGAATTTCCAAAACAGCCTTTCATTCAGAAACTTTATACTTTTGTGGTCTTAATGCTATTTTATGGCAGTTTCAAGTTCTCAATTAGAAACTTGATAAATGCATTTTGTCTTTGTGGTCTCCTAAGTTGCCCAAAAAATCCTTATTATAGTTCGGCATTGCTATGCTTTGTTAATCCACTGAAATTCTATTTTCCGCCTTTCCGCTTCGTCCACAGCACAAATGTGTTTTCGTAGAGCTTTTTAAAAGTTTCCGCTTGCCGTTTTATACTAAACTATACCAAACTATAATATATATGAAAAAAAAAGTCTCATTCTTTGTGGACTCATTGTTTGGCACTTTATTCACAATTCGTTTTTTGCGTGAACTTTGGCGTTGACCTAGTTTCCTTTTGCATTTTTTGGAAAAATTCGTTCAGACAACATGGCGTATGCGTAATGTTGAAAAGTTAAGCAACCATTTGAAACGCTCGTTTGTTTGCGTGGGCGAAAACTAACAAGCAAATTTGCTTTTAATTTCCGAAAGCCAAAGCCTCATAGAACATTTCAAATTCATGAACACAAATATTTGTCGAGCGAAAAGGGAGAATTGGGCGGGGCGCACACTTAATGACAAAGTAAGTCAAAATGTAGCGACAACATTTGCCCATACATCATGGGATAAAACGGGGATGTGGATGGGGATTCGGGAACTGGGAACTAGGGACTCAGGATGTGAGGATGGCAGGAGCGGCGGTTTAAGGACTTTGCTAACAAATGGCATCATCACTTTCACTCACCAAGTTGCACTAGACGAACAGTGCGGTTGGCAACTATAAGTCTGCGTCGCCTAAATCGAGATGTCAACTTGGTTGAGCTCTAAATCCCGGGCAATAGAGATGTTCTTTAAGGAAAATGTTTATATAGCTGGTTTCTAATCTTTTTATTGTCTCAAAATAAATCAAAAATAATAATCCCTTCATTTTATAAAAAGTGATTTGAAAACACTTACGATGGTACCTAAAAGTGTGCAACAATATATGTTGATAAACAACATTCGTTAATCTTGTCCATTTTCATTGCATACTTTTGGACACCTTTATAAATGATATAAAGGCCATAAAAGGTAAAGTAAATAATATATATTAACTAACTTAATTGCTAATTAATTTAGCCTATAATGCAGGAAAAGTGTCCCATAATGTTTCGGTTGGCAGTGTAACTTTTCACCCACACCTCCCACCTCTTGGCTCACTTAGGTTAACCCACATTGACAATGAGGCGAACAACAGACAGTCGGCGGAGAAGAGATGTATCTGGGGGAAAACAGACACGTTCCCTTTGCGGGGGCATCCCTGAAAGTCCACACGGAGAACAGAACTCTTTCATCAGCAGAAGCAGAAGCAAAAGTAGAAGCGAAGCAAAAGCAAGAGCAAAAGCAGCAATTTTCTTGCTTTGCTTCCATTGTGTCAACAAGCGAGGTCACCCAAAAGTGGGCGGAAAAGCGATGGGGGTGGCATTAACTGCAGCACGTTAATGTTATTGTAGGCGTGGTTTTCGCAGGCGACTGACTGACTGACTTTCCCGACTTTTCCCACTTTCCCTCTCTATCCATCTCACTCTCTCTGTTTTTTTTGTTGCCGTGAAAGGAAAGGAAAGGAGCTTTTGTTGTTTGGGCGATTAAAAGTTGTCGACGTTGTTGTTGTCTTCCTTTCGCTTTTGGCCCCATTCGACTGACATCGTGGCGGGGCTTCCCCCATTTCTGGTCCCACTGTTGTTGTTGTGGCTGACCCGCTAACCCCAGAGCACACAAACACACAAAGCAACCGAGCTACACAATGGGAAAAACATGAGAATGGCGGTCATTCATGTATTTTCACCTATTGAGTTTTACTGGTCTTTTGTGCTATCTAGATAATGTCATTTAATCCTGGAACTAATTTTAAATTCACATTTAATACAGGACTAATCCGGTTTTCTTCTAACTATACTCTTTGATTCAGTTGCAAGAACCCCTTAAACTAAAACAAAATATTTAAGAATATAATACTATACCCAAAAATCATTTTTAAGAATTTTTTAAAATAATTTGTTTTGTAACTGCAATCAATCTAGAGCTACAAACATTATTCGGTTCGACTTATTAGTTAGTTCATAAATTTGTATAGTGGATAAAAGCATTTGCGACAGCTAAAAAGCCCAAAAAAAGGGGAAACATACAAATACCTGTCTACACTAAAAAATATGACCTATTTCTAGATAAAAAAACGTCCTTTTTCTGGCCAATTTAGTTATTATTTTTTCTCTGCACAGAGGGCCACATACACCCGCGAAAAAATGCAATAAAGCGCGCTCGGCGAGAATCGCCCACTTGGCACAGTTTCCTCGCACAATTACGGGGCAATCAATTGGCCAAGCTGTCAATAGTTGCCAATAAATTTATTGAGAGCACGGCAATCGAACTTGGCAACTTGGTTGCAACGCCGATTTTCCGTGGGCGCTGCAGTAGAAGCCAAAAGGAAAAATCAAATACCATAAATAAAAGTTTAAACTTATAGCCATTTTCGTGTACTTCTTTTCCTTCTTTTGACCAGGGAGAAGCCAATGAACTTGCTGACAACTTGAGACGACCACAAGGAGGGGAGTCCCCCGTTGGGAGGTCAAGGAATCCAGGAACCATGGGCGACCTACAGGCCACCATCGAATTCGTCGTGGAGCTGCACAAGTTCTTCAATGTGGACTTGTTTCAGCGCGGGTGAGTCTTCGCTGGTGCTTTAAAAGCACTCAAGCTCGGTCGTGTATTCATCCAATGAAACGTAAAGTAAAAAGTAAGTCCCGGGAAACTTTTATTTGAACGTCGTGGAAGATGACGGATTAGCTGGCAAATGCGTTAGTCAAAGTAATATCTCTAAAAAAGTTAAGGCACAAAAAACTGAAATACCTTGTCAATAGGACTTGGAAATCTCTTACATAGGTGTCTAAAAGTATGCAACAATTTTTTACTCGATATCCATTTCGCTAAGCAAGTTGCCTTTTCTAATGCATACTTTTAGGCATATTTGTAAGTGTTTTCAAAACCTTTCTCATCTTCAATTGGTTGTCCTACTAAGAAAACCTTTTGCAAAACGAAATATTTAATATGAATTAATTATTGTTTTTGAGCATTTAAGTTGATCTATAAAAAGCGTTTTCCATACCGAATACATATTAAACAAATTTTAAAATTGTTCCATAATTGTCGAAACTATTGCTTATCCCAGTTTTTAGTGGGTAACAAAAATCATCGATTTTTTACTTGTTTAGTTTTGTGAGGCTCGTAAAAATCGAAGCAAAATTTATATTTAAGACGCTGTGCTGTCGCAAACGTTCAGTTTATTAAGGTCTTTAAAGTTTAGTTCCTGCAATTAGTAGCTCTTCGAGTGCGGGCTGCCCACGATGATTTGCACTTCGTAATTATGTGCAAACACTGAAGAAATCCGGGTCAATTGCAACATTACACACACAGCACACAACTGAACTATTGGCACAAAATATTTCAAATAAAATTGTTAATTTTTCTCCAATTTGTTGAGCACACTGGTCGACACACAGGGAGACCTTTGAAGTGTTGGGCAAACAGAAATGCAGTGCAACAAGCAAATAAAGAGTGCACAACCAATCAAGAGCAGAAAAGGGAAAAAGGGGACTCATGTGCATGTATATAGTGACCGTAGCACTCACTAATTGTCAGCCAAGTGTTTATGGGATTTCAATTTGTTGCTGCTCTTGAAGAAAACGAATGCCGGGCCACTCGGCTCGTATTTAAAAATACATAAAAAAGGAAAAACAAAGTGCAAATACAATGTGCGAGTGCCAGTGGAAATGAAAAGAAAAACCAAGCAATTGTTTGGGCTGATTTTTATGGGTTTTTCTTTGATTTCCCTTTGTTTACCCGTCACTGCGAACGATGCTGCTGACGACCAAAGTGTCAGTGGCCGACAAATCTGCAGGGAATTGAGAATTTTTGGTCTTTAAAGGTTTTGACAGCCATTGGATTGTGGGGGAAATTCGATACGAATAGCAGGAAATATACTATTAATCAAAAAAGGGAACCATTATTGTGCATGTTACGTATACAACTCGTATTTTATTATTTATATTTAATTCTTTTAACCAAGTTAAAAAAAAATAATGTCTTTAAAAACAAGTACTACACATTGAAAAACTTATAGATATTTTTATATCTTTTCATATTAAATTTTATTTACATATATTTATTTACTTACCAACGTCATGTTATGTTATGTTATGTCAAATTCAAAACGATTATTCAATAAAAAAGCTTAATTGATTGTTTAAGAATAACTTAAGAGTGCTAATTCGGGCAAATGTTATTGAAATTTAACCTCGTGTTTTAAAAACTATATATCATTTTTAACATTGTTACAAAGCTTAATTGATTGTTTTAGAATTACTTAAAAGTGCTCACTTGGGCAAATATTATTGAAATATAACCTCGAGAGCTTTGAAACCGTTTTAAACGAAAGTTTACACTGCTCCCACCTGTTTCCAATTGATAAAGTACACTTAATTAAATTGATATTCCACCCCCTGCTTTTTCCAGGCTCTACCAGGTGCGCTGTGGCCTGCGTGTTTCGCCCCGCTTACCTGTGCAGGTGGAGACGAGCATTCCGGAAGCCAGTGGCCCCGGAAAACAGAACGGACACGCGAACGGGGGCGCCACCGACCACGGCAGCAGCGACAGCGAGAGGGGGGAGCAGCTGTCGCCGGGGGAAGTGCCACGCCTCCTCGAAGCGCCGGCGGGGGGCAGCTGCACATCCGCCTCCGTTATCAACGGCAGCGGCGCCTCCCGCATCTTCCAGATACTCTACCGCAACGAGGAGGTTCCGCTGCGCGACATCATCCACTTCAGGTGCCATTTACTAGGTGAGTGCACTCGGAAAAATAAATCTACACATCCTTGAAAACAAAATTAAGTGTACAAAAGAAATATATCGTATAAAGTGGGTGTTTTGATATATTCTGTTAAAAAAAATTAAATATATATATATTCTAATATATTTAAAAAGGTTGATTTAAAAATCCAGAGGATTTTTATAATTTCCTATTTAATGCTTACTGTTGTAGGATGCATTGTAAAAATATTTTAGATTTGTATAGGGAAAATATCTATTTTATTTATAGTATCCATTAAAATGGAATATTTTTAGTACAGCATTTTCTTTCAAGTTTCCCAAGATACATATTGATGATAAATGTATAATATTTAAAGAAGTAATGAATGAAACTTTTGGGTAAAGGTAACTAACCTTTGAAGAAAAATCAAAGGCGACAAGTAGTGTTTTTAAGAGTGTGGCCATTGGCCAAGTAGGCTAGCGCATAAATTGCACTTTCGAGTGCCTCTTGCCAAGAATGCGAAAAGGCATTGCGTTCTTCCGCATTGTTGGCATTGCAGTGTTTGTGTTTTATTTTGAGAAAAAGCGTGTCGACAAACATTGAGTACAATTTCAGCCTGGAACTGCATAATTCTAGTTTTATTTATTTATATTATGACTAATTGAAATTGTATTAATAGCATTACAGGTTTACCTATTAGATTTTATACCATACAGAGTATACGACTCCGATAAAGATTGATTGTAAAACATTCTCTAAACAGATCCTAGTCAAAATAAAATATAATAAAAAAATAAAATCAATAGAAAGACAACTTTAAAATTAATTTTTTAAAGAATTAATTATTACCTCTCCATAAATCATAAATTTTTAATTATTATCACATGTTTAATATCCCTTTCCCTATCCCATATAGGCAATTTTCTTAGGCGTCCCAAATTAAATGATAACAATGTCAGGGAAATGTGCCAAGTAGGCTGGGCTAGAAATGTGCACATTGACCTGAGCCAAAAGAATGTCGGGGAATTCCCCGTTGCCGCATTGGTGGCATTTTGATGGCAAACCGGGGAAAAACCCCAAAGCGGGTAACCAGACACCAAATCACTCGTCCACTCAGCGGACAGCGAAACTTTCGGTGCCGAAATGAGTTTATTGTTCGATTGGAAGTATAAATCAAATTGTCAGGGAGACCGAACAAAGTTCTGATTCTGGCCAGAATAAAAAGAAAACTTTACAGCTCCTGGGGACGGGAGTGGAGTTGATAGCCACACGGGGCAGATGCCGAAGACGTATGGCCCGGGACGCAAACTCCAGTTTGGAAATTTCCTTTCCACCTAATTGCATTTATTGCTGACTGCAGCTAAAAGGATTTTTGCTGCCCTGGCTGCAATGCAATTACTGGAAGTTCGGAACTCCTTTTGGGAGACCCTCCAGCAAGTTAAGGGAAAAACTTGGCCCACACATTGACCCAGTTTTTATTAAAAAGAAAAAAGAAGACGCTGAACGAAAGGCAGAAGGCCAAGTATAAGGTGGAATCTAAAGTAAACAATTTGGTTATAGATTATGGTAGATGATCGACTGAAAAGTGACCTATATTGATATTATCCTATATAATATTACAAACTAAGAAATAAATATTTTAAAATACCTTTTCTTATAGGTACAGATATTTATCAATCTTTATGTGTATAAACATGTCATAAAATATTATACAAATCTTTGCACCTTGCTTAATCATATCTTAAATATTCCTTCTGTAAACTTCCCATAAATCCTAATTAAAAATCTCATTTAACGTATTCATTTAAGTTAATGCTTACATAGTTTCCATCGAGTAAGCCTTAATCCCAGATTATAAAACAATCACATTTAAAAATATTTTTCATACAGGGTGGCCACGCCATAAAACACCATAAAAGCCTCATAAAAACTTAACGGCGGAAAAAACAAATGCGTTGAAAAAGGCAAATTGAAAGTAAATTTCAACAATAACAAGAGGTGCGGAGTGAGGATGATGTGATGCTGGCGGAAAATGCGGAAAAGTCCATGAAAATATGTACACACGCGCCAACGGCAAAGCAAATGGAAATGTTGGATAAAAATATAAAGAGATATTTTTATTCTCATATTTATGGGTATTGTGTGAGGAAATAAAAGAGCGTCAAGAGACTTCTGTTTCAAGGTGTTCGAAGGCGAGACTTGCTCTTGAAAAAGTGCGAGAATGATGACGAGCACTTGATGGATGCCTATCGCAGGACCCTTATCCCTATGGTTTTTCCCCCGCTTTTTTTCTCGCCTTCACATCCTTGAACAACAATGGAAACATCATCCACTTGGCTGCCAAGTAAAGTGATTAATTCATTTGGACAAGTTTCCCAAGCAAAAGTGCGGGAAATCTAGAAAGAGCCGCACAAACAAAAGTAACTTTTCAGTTGACAGCTCTCAGTCTGTTGTTGATGCCTCGCATGTGTGTGATTGTGGGGTTTTCCCTGGCTTTCCCCACATTTCCCCGCTTTTCCACTACTCCTTACTATGCCATTTATCTTTCGTATAGTTCGCATACTGGGTTACTGCACCGCAGACAATAAAATAAACTGTGTCGAGCGGCTAGAGAAGAGGAGACCCTTGTGCAAAATCCTCGGCATTTAAATTATTCCAGCCAAAAGCAATTGTCACCATGGACCACATGGCGGATGAGCGATGCGCAGTCGAAAGATCCAAGCAAAAATCTCAACAAGCTAAAGAGATCTGTGGAACCCCCTTCTCTTTTTTTATTGCCTTCTGCCATCAGTAAATCCTTATTTTATGAAAACAAATGAATTTTATGGCCCCACACGAGAGGAGGAAGGCTGCAGGAATCCCAAGTAGCTGCCCCATAAACCACCACCGACATGTGGAGCAAATTGAATTTGATTAACATTTTCAGCTCAGGCTTCGATGGGTGGGTGGGGATTATGGAGCCATAGAGGTAGCTGTAGGTAGAGATTGGGTGCTGGAGAGCCCTGGCGAACCCTGATGGTTATTGTAATGGAGTGGCAGGCGGAATAATCGCTATATTGATGAATATATTGGAGGCTACGTTAAGGTTTTAGCCCACTTGTTGAATATTAGATGCATGAAGTCTTGGCAGCTTAAATTGATCTAGATTTTATGAAGAGCCTCTTGAAAATTTATATTTCTAATTAAGCTGAAGTACCAAAAATAACCTTGTGAAATAACTCCATTGTGTTTATAATTAGAAATATATTGTAGCACACTTTTAGACACCTAAGTTAAAAGTTATTAGGCCTTAAGCTAATTTCCCCCTAAATTTCTCATAAGCCAACATGCAAAATCATTATTATTTAATACTGGAAGCCCTGCCTGAATCGACAATGAAGCCTAATTGATTGAGTTCCCAAACACAAATGTCGGCCACTAGGACAACATTTTCCTGACTCATCGATTCACTTGGTTTCCGGCCAACGATTTGCGGTCTTCGCAGAATTTTGATTTGTCTTTGTCGCATGCACAACTACATGGACATTAACCCATTTTGTTTGGGGGTTCCAAAGGGTGGGGACCACCCACTTACCACTATACCATGCCCAACTAAACGAAAATCAATAGAAAAACAAATAAGCCAAAGACGGAATTGAAATCGGAATTCTGGGAGAATTCTGGGGGGGGGGGGGAATCGTGTGGTGGGCATGGTTTATGCAGGATGTTTGCATGCAGGATTTTCTGCCGCATTTATCCCGGGGATTTGCAGTTCACTCAACCTCAAGACGGATATTCAGTTCTCATTTTTTCTGATTTTCCCCATCTCCCCGTTTTTTTTTGCAGTTGACAGTCGTCACCTGAAGGAGTCCATTGAACGGGCCGAGTTCTCGCTGCAGCTGGAGCTCTGGTTCGGCGAGCAGAACGGGACGAGCAGCCTGAACGGCAACGGGAGCGGCAGTGGAAATGGCAGCTTCTCCGGATCCGGTGGCAGTGGCTCCACCCTGACACTGGCCTCCAGCAGGAACCTGCAGCTGAACTTCCATCCGGGCCGTGGCCTTCATTACCATCTGCCCGTGCTGTTCGACTACTTCCATCTGGCGGCCATCAGTGTGGGCATTCATGCCAGCCTGGTGGCCCTCCATCAGCCGTACATCAAGTGAGTAGTGGAGGTGTGCTCGATGTGCACTGCGAGAAATAATGGGAAGTAATGAAAAATTGTTAGCAGCACATATGGTAGCGGTTGTGGTAGAGAAACACATTTTTATTTAGAGCATGGACCTACATTGTGGGTACTTAGAGTGGGATATATAAATACCTTCAATACTTTTGGAAACAAATCTTTTTAGGATCTTCTTTTTAATAATTTAGAGAACATTTGTTAGGCAAAAGTAATATTTAAAATCTTAACACTTAAAATATACCAATAATATTTAAAATGTATAACATTTATTAAACTAATTTTTGAAGATGATGACTATTGAAAAAAAAGTATTATTGTAATCGATTTGAAGAATTAAGATAGTCGCTTCTTAAAAAACTCAGTGAATATAATATTGGTTCTTCTTAAAATTGGTCTTTTAATAAAAATATAATAAGGCAGATATTAAATAATATTATTTTATTAGTTAAAAAGTTTAAAAACAAATTTTCAAAATAGTACAAGTATTTTTTCTCAGTGCACTCATGGGTCTAAAAGTCATTCGTTGCAGGAGATGCAAAGTGAAGATGACAACATGATCTCTAATGTCACCGTTGATATAGTCATATTTTTCACAGTAAATTGAACCCGCTGCGTGGGCGGTGGTTGGGGGTGGGGCAGTGGGCGTGGCATCCCCCTCTCTATTTTTATCGCGTCCTGTTGCATGGGGATTGCAGATTGCGGCGTCAGCAGCGGAGCAGGGGGATTTCGTAGGCCAGTTACCCGCACAAATCATTTCCAACTCATTAAAATTGCACACAGGCTCCCCAGGATTTTGTCCCCCGCCCCCCTTTTTCTGCCCACTGTTCATACAAATAAAAAATGTCAAGGCATAAATTTTAATGACTCTCGCAATGCAATTGTCCTTTGGCTCCTGCCGGATAAAAAAGTCGCTGAAAAAGTAGATATATACAACACGAAACTTGCACGTCTAACAAGATGTAGAGGCGTTGCAGGATCCAAAGGGGGCGTGGCTGGATCCTTCGGGGAGTTGAGTCAATTTTTTCGCCGTTTGAATCCGCAAAAGTTTTCCATCCTTCTGCCTGTATTTTCCTCTTATTATCCTTGACAAAGTTTACCCCGTTTTTTACTTCTGCGCTCTGAGTAATTCTTTAATCTGTTTTGTATTGCTAAAAGTTGTCGGCAATTTTCGAGTGCAAATCCTCTGCTACTTCTCAAACCCAAAACGAGGTCCTCGTACGGAATCCTTCGGCCAACAAAATATGAAACGGAATTTGAAATTGACTGAGTCTATCTCCTTCGTATAAATAAAATATCATCTCATTGGGGCTCTGGAATTCCTTGTTGACCTTGGCCTTTCCTTTGCCCGATGCGGAATACTCATCCTGATTACAATCCCCTGCAAATCCCCGCCGCTTTCGTCCTCATGAGCGAAGCCGTAAATTGCCTGATTATCTTGGCAGGCTGAGGTCCAATCATGCCCAGAATTTACAGGACTTACCAGTTCGCCAGCGAATTTTCGTGGGCGAAACTTTAAAGTGCTTGGGATTAAATTTCTGCAATCTCTTGCGTTTGGCCAGTGAAAAATTTTCTGATTTACGGGCTGGGAATAATAAAGCATCCTTCTTAGTGATTTTATTATAAGTAGACCTTTTTAAAGTTCGGTAGTTGGCAAAGCTTTTGTAATCCCCATTTAACAAGGTTTACTGCCTTCCTATAAAAGAACATTCTTTTTTGTATTAGTAACTTGTATTCGAAAGCTCTTTCTTAAATTTAATAGGTAAAATTGCACACGACTATTTCTCTTAGATAATTTATTTTGGGTTGTGTTAAGATTTCATTTTTTAGAATCTTTCCAATTACAAACTAAAAGTTTTTTTAGATTTAAAAAAACTTCGTTTGCTTAGTTACTTTCTAATATTTCCTATGTAATTCTTATGCTTTCCTTTTGGGTACTTTTAAAGATGCATTAGTTTTACGACTTTCTCTTATTTTAATGTGCAAATATTTGTCAGCAATGTAATTTTAACAGATCATTTTGTTAATTTGAATCCCTTAAAAGTTGCAATATATAGTCAGAACTTCAGTTTGACGACTTAGTTGCAGTTTTATGTAAACCACTTATCATTTTCTATAACCTGCGATTCATTTATCTCATTTTTTGCGCGCCAACGATATCGAAATAAACCCAAATATATAAACCATCAAAAATCACATTTTAACGGATCTAACTCTACCAATTCAACACTGAAATCCGGTTGCGGTAGCAGGAAAAGCATGTTCTCGTATATGAAATTCTGGTAAGAGCCCATCATAACTCCATCACAACTAAATCTCCGTATCTGTGTAAATTCCGTACTTTCGCTCGGTTCACGTAGTTGGTCTCCGTAGTAGTTTTTCTGTGGCCAGGAGAGCTTGCTTTATGTATCCGTATCCGTATCCGTATTCGTCTGTCCGTCTCTGTCCTCTTCTCTCTTTTTATGTGTAACTTTATATGGTAGATATGGACTGGATGTTCCGCAAGCATTAAAATTTAATTGTGGTCTTTTATGGCCTTCTCCGTATATTTCAGTGCCCCTCGCAGTTCGAAGCCGTGGAGTGCGGGCAAGTTGAGCTGCAGGGGAAACACTTCGCCGGGACCCTTGGAGGCAGTGTTCTTCGGGCCCCAGATAGGTGGCACCACCAAGTGCAGCGGAGGTCCGGCGGGCAGGCTGCTCCAATCCAGAGCCATTCACCGGGAGATTTGCTGTTTGCTCTTAGGTTTGTATTCCAGGAAATGACTATTAATATCCATATATACACAAATTTTTTTATCTATTTATATTTTCTTAAGATTAATTGTCTAAAATATGTTCCTTAAATTTACAAAAATTTATATTTATTGGTGTTTTATAAGAAATGAAAACGTTACAACTAAAACTTGAGCTTACTCTCTTACTCTAAATAAATCGATCCGATATACGATATTTTATTTTTTTAATAATTTAAAAACTTCGATATATTGTTCGGTACTATATTTACGATTTGATTTTAAGAGAAATGAAATTTTTAAAATTTTTTAAGATAATGTTAAATGATATATTTATAAAGGACATGTTATTCTGATTGATATCCCTACTTCTAGGTGCCATTGAACAACTGAAGGCCACTCTGAACGAGTTCAGTACAGTGTTACCTCCGAGTATAAACTCGCAGATAGGATCTCCTCCCTTGAGGGAAAATGACACGGGAGAAAGACTGCAGCTTTTACTGGATCAGGCGAAGCAACTGGAGGCGGAGGAGGACTTCGCCATTCGGGCCAATTCGGATATAGCCCAACTGTGTGCGGAGAGCATTTTCTGGTGGCGGAGGGTTCTCCTGGCCTCCAGATCCTCCACAGCAGTGCACACACTCCTCGCCAGGAAACATCACATACTCAGGGTGCGAAGATTCGCCGAGGGGTTCTTTGTGCTGGAGCAACCACGTCATGCGGCGGCAGCTGGCTGCCAGGATCAGGCAAATGGATCACCCTCGCCTGGACATTGCCAGGGATACGTGGCCATAGCGGAGTTGGCCAGAAGGAGTCGCTACCTTCAGTCCCTGCCGCCGCTGCCCGTTCACTGTACGCCCATCGATGGCGATGCCTCCTCCTTGCCCCTGATCTTCGAGGATCGCTATGTGGCACCGAATAGCACGTACTCTAGGAGAAGATCGGGCAGTGATCCCCAGCTGGAGGATAGTCTAGCCATAGTCGGAGCTCCAAATCAGAAGAAAAAGGTGGACAAAACCCACTCGAGCAGCAGTTTGAACGGCATCAAGGACTGCCTGGCCTGCCATTTCGACTACGACTATCCGCAGACAAATGGATCGGGTGGTCCAGCTCATCCGCATGCCAAGTGTGTGATCACCCCGAGATTCGCTTTGGGCGGCGAGGTGCTTCAGGCGAGCCTCACCATTGCTCCCAGTAAGGAGCAGCCTGCGGAAGTGGCAGCAGCTCCTCCTACACTACGTCACAATCTGTCCAGGCACTCGGTCACCGGTTTGCTGGAGGATCTCGATCTGGACTCCAGTGTGCCAGCGCGTCACAGCAAATCCCTTGACCAACTGGATGGGTGTGAGGGCCTAACCACGGTGACCACGACCAATAACCACACATTGCCACGACTCCAGGCGGATGATCTGATGCGGAACATCTGTGAGTTCCGGCAGAGGTATGGGAAGTTCGACTATCTCCATGAGATTAAGCTGCTTAATCCTCCCAAGCAGCAGCAGCAACAACAACAGGTGGTAGTACAACAGCAGCACTGTACCAATGGGTATAACTCTCTGCCCAAGTCAATGGTTCCGCCGCGGAACTCCTATCCCCCACCCCCTCCAAGTCAGCATACCACCATGCCCAGGAGCAGCTCCTCCCAAATCCCTCGAGCTGTGGAGATAGCCAGGGTGAGGGTTTCCGACATCAAGGAGATGCTGCGGCAGGGTCAGTTGCGGAAGGAGTCGAGCAGTTCCGAGAGCGACATGATGCAGAAGCTCCAGATGCTCAGTTCCAATAGTGTGCCCTTTCGCCTGGAGGGAACAACCAGCAATAATAACACCACCAGCAGTGATCCGAATACTAGCGGTTTCAGTGAATCCCTGCCCAATTTGGCCCCCCCTCCCGAATTCGATTCGGATTCCCAGTTGAGGAGGCAGAGGAGCAACTCCACTTCGTCGCTCAGCGAGGAGAGTGGCTGGGTGAGCAGCCGGAGGAGCTCGCTGGCCATCTCCAGTCCGGATACCATCACCAGTACGGGTCTAACCAATCGCCAGAGGCACACCCAGCTGAATCTTGGCATGGGCATGGCCATGGAGACGCGCTTGAATGGCGAGCAGTTGAGATTGAGGCTGCAGAAGGTCCTGGAACAGCAGCAGCTCCAACAGCAACATCCTCACAAGACCAGGAAGAGGCAGGCCGTGGGATCCTCCAGTCAAAGTAGGACTCCTGCCCGCCAGCAAACCGAGATGCACAAGAAGATCTCCTCGGTGACGGTGAATATTAAAAGGGAACGTTCTCGCTACCAGTTGGATAGACTGCGTCAGCTTCCCAATGGCGAGTCCACGGAGGTGGAGGAGATGGAACCACCGCCGAGGAGGAATCGTCACAAGGCGACGACCTCTTCCTGCGAAAAATCCAAATCGGATTTCGATATAACCAGTCTGAAGGACATGCAACCACTGGATTCAGTTTGCTTGCCACCTCCCCAGCAGTTCCAGGATCAGGAGCAGGAGATGGCCTTGGTCCTGGCTCCGCCGCCACCTGATGAGTTCCGTGATCCACCACCAGAGCCAGCGCCTGCTCCGCCTGCTGCACTTCCTCCTCCCGCGCCAAAATCCAAAGTAATCCCTTGCCATCTGCCACCACCTCCTTTAAAAGAACGCCAACCCATAGGAGCCATTGATAATCCAGTGTACCATATCTACGAGTCACTGCGTCCCATCTCCACGCCGGCCATCTTCAGTAACAAACCGGTCCTAAAATCCCACAGCTTGGCGGAGTTGAAGAGACCCTTAAACCAGCCCAATCCCTCCCTGAACCACCAGTGCAAATCGCATGCAACAAATGGTAATGCTCAGGAGAATGGTTTGGAGCACGAACAGGACGAGAACAAGGAGAACTCCAATGGTCAGGTGACCAGGGCTGTCAAGCCGAGCCATACTTCCAATCCCAGTTCGAAGCACAAACGCAAAGGTGGAGGACACCCCGTTCAGGAGGCTCCTCCCAGCATCTCCCTGCTGGAATTCGAAAAGTACCGCGAGGAGTTCCGCAAACAGATCAAATACCAGGGCAGCATATACTCCGACTACGTCCAGTTGGCCTCGGAACTGCCCTACTTCTATATAAGTGACGAGTACCGCGCCTTTTCTCCGAATGGAATGCACCTGGTCATCTGTGTCCACGGGTTAGACGGCAACTCGGCGGATCTGCGGCTGGTGCGCACCTATCTGGAACTTGGGTTGCCCGGTGTAAATCTCGAGTTTCTCATGTCGGAGCGGAATCAGGGAGACACCTTCTCGGACTTTGACACCATGACTGATCGGTGAGTGGGGGGACACTTATATTATTCCTAAAAAATAGGGCTATTATTTTGATATCACTAATTAAAAGTGCCTAAAGGTGTGCTTTAAGAAATATTAATTTTTATATTGTATCCCTTTAGGCTGGTAACCGAGATACTCTACCATATCGATAGCTGCGCCTTGAATCCCGCTCGCATCTCATTTGTGGCCCATTCCCTGGGAACAATCATTGTGAGGAGTGCTTTGGCCAGGCCCCAAATGAGACCCTTGCTTCCCCGTCTGCACACCTTCCTCTCGCTATCAGGACCTCATCTGGGAACACTCTACAACACGAGTGGATTGGTCAATATGGGTAAGGGTCTATCAAGAGTGTCACAAAAAATCCCATGGGGTTATACATCATTTTTGAAGGTATTTAAAAGTATGCAGTACTTTCGGAATTAATACGAAATATATTATTGCATAGTTTTGAACATCCTTTGGTTATTGCTCTATATAGTAAGTTACTATTATATTACTCATTCCGTAGGAATGTGGTTCATGCAGAAGTGGAAAAAATCGGGATCCCTGCTGCAGCTCTGCATGCGCGATACCACCGACATGAGGAATAGTTTTCTGTACAGGCTGAGCCAAAGGAGCACCCTGCATCATTTCAAGAACATCCTGCTCTGTGGATCCAGCCAGGATCGCTATGTTCCAGCCCATTCGGCTCGATTGGAACTATGCAAGGCGGCCATGAGGGATAGCTCCTCGTTGGGTACAATTTACAGGTGATTATAACAATAGATTTTTTCTCATGTCTATGACTACAGAGAGGTCATTATTTTCAGAGAAATGGTGCACAACATAATCGCTCCGATTTTGGCCAGGCCGGAACTGACTTTGGCCCGTTTCGACGTCCATCATGCCCTGCCCCATACGGCCAACACTTTAATCGGTCGTGCGGCTCACATTGCTGTCCTCGATTCCGAGTTATTTATTGAGAAATTTATGCTGATTGCCGGACTGAAATACTTCAGTTAACCAGGTCACTAAGGAACCAAAAATACTGCTGACTTTTAAACTGTCTTTAGTAGAATCCTAGAGAGTTAGTCAAGTACAGTACAGTAGGCGAAAGGGTGGACAACCTATTTAGTTGATAGCTCTATAGTTAAATAAAGACAGGTCGTTATTTAATAAGAGTTTTAGTTTAAAAATGTTCATTTAAAATTCTACAATTGATATTAATTTGTATTCATTAATATTCTAGTTTTTTGCGCCCCTCACTTGTATATATTCAAAATTAATGTGTACATTTCCTATTTACTTTAACTTTTTTAACGTGCTCTGTATTTTTTATTAAATACCAAAAAAAACTTTTAAAACACACAGGGTACTTAAAAATGAATCGAAGACAAAATAAGAACCAGAGTCATCAGATCAGCCAACTGATTCCAATTGATCTTCGATTGGAACAAGGAATTTATTAAAGCAAATCGTTAGACTTGAATTTTTTACAAATGCAACTCTTTTGTAGCGAATTGATACTCACTCACACTCACATATGGAAAAATCAAAAAAAAAAAGAAAACAATGTTTAATCAAAAACCTATAACCAAAATGGCAGCATAATTGTTGAAAACACACGTGTTAACGATAATTACATTTTTAGCTATAAGAGTTGAACGCATACAAAGCAAAAACAGAAGCCAAAGACATCATACGTAGTGTTAAACTCCAGTTCAAAACTATAAACGAGACTTTTTCGAAACGGTTGAATTGCAAATGAAAAGTGAATGAAAACGAAAACAAGAACGATCATGTTAGTATACGTAATCTATCGGTTATCGATAGTAGTTGAGCACGGCAAGGCAAGGTTGCATTTTGATGAAAGTAGCGAAATAGTATTAGCAATTTTTAAGACTAATCAAAACACAAACAGAGACAAAATGGTTTTTTCCAAATCTTTTTACTGCTAGAGAAGAGAACAAATTTAGAAGATTTAGAAATAAAATAGAGGTAGTGTTGAACTAGTCGAGTTGTTGGTAGCTGAGAGCATTATTGGATCGTCAATTAGATTGAGAAAGCTGGACGAGTTGGAGGTTTAATTGCAGATTTAGATTTTTCATTGGGAACAAGATCGATAAAGCAGGTAGGACAAAACTTTGCGAATTCATAGTCTAGTCTTAGCCATATTAACTCTGTGTTTTCCGAGCTTTTTCCAATCGCTGTTGTGAACTACTTGCTGTTTGTGACCCTACCAGAAATTGCATTCTTCTTACGTGTATAACCGTCCTAAATGTAACTACTTTATCAAATTGCTAATGCGAAAAACAAAATGTGTAACTGGTTTTAAAAATGTTTGTATGCAACCAAATAACTGAATGTGTGTTGAAATGTTTCCTAGGGCACTACGATTTTACTTGTATTCGATCAAAATTGTGCAAATTCCTCTCAGTTGCAGTTTAAATGTTTTCTTTTCGAATAAAATATGCTAAAATTCAATTTTAGTGGAACATAACCCGATGGCATTTTGATTTTATGACGGGACTGTGGGTATAAGTTAAATTAGAATTTCCATTTTCGAGAGATATACATTGGTTGTAAATTAAATTTTTAAATTTCTTAACACTCTATTTTTAAGAAAGTTTGCATTTATATTGAAAAGGTAAATTTATGGAAAACAGTTGGACTAAAGATAAAAGTAGTGTATATTCCTTTCATTAAATTTTTCATTGCGTTAGGCGGTTCACACTGTGCACGAGTCGCATAGAAAGGAATCCTTCCTTTTATTTTTGGGAATCCCCTTAAAAGAACCAAACTGGTTTCATTTCATGGGCGGTAACTAAAAGCCGGCGAACCAGCTCATCTCTAACTACTGCACGATGTGCCACCCCTAGCTAACTGTCTGGCAACGCTGTCTGCATGCGTATTATTTATCTCCAATTTACACTTACGGTGGCTTACGTTCTGTTGACACTTACGTTCATCTTGCATCTCCCTTTTTTACCGACACTTACGTTTTCTTACGTCTGAGAATCTGACTCTTCTATTTTGCTGTTTTGTTTTTTTTTGTAAATTTTGTAAAATTGATTGATTGGGAAGGAACTTTATTTGCTGGAACTATAAAATATGTGCTATTTGTTTTTTGCTGATGAACTAATTTTTATACCGGTCAGCGAATAAGCGGCCCACGAAAACAAGAGGAAACAAAGGGATTCCCGGAGATAAGAGGCCACCACTCCATAGCCAAACACCCGAGATGTCGACGGCGGCGCGACCTCCTTCCTTGCGCCTGGGGCAGCAGGACCTGAAGTGCCGCATGGGCTGCGGTTTCTACGGGACTCCCCAGAACGATGGCCTGTGTTCCAAGTGTTACCGCGAGAAGTTCCACGATAAGCAGCGGAAGTTGAAGCGTAAGTCCCCTAGGCGGACTGTAGGTATCCATAACCCCATAGAGCAGTCAGTCATGAAGTGCTACTTTACAGAGAAGGCAGGCGAAACGGGCCCGGGATCCTCTAGTGCTTCCTTGGATCGAAGATCCCCACAACATGGACATAGCCATGGGAAATCGGAGCAGCAGCCGGTCAAGAAGGAGGACCTCTCGGGAACGCTACAAAAGAAAAAATTCACCGCTGTCCTGCAGAAGACCCTACAAGCTGGAGCCCAAAAAAGTAATTTTCCATAGTCATACTCCCTCCCAAAGCTTATCGTTTTGTGCTACTTAGTTACCCAGCAGCGGGGTCATGTGCCCGAGGATCAGTTCCTGCTGCAGTTGCGCCAGCTGCGCATTCCCGACGATGGCAAGCGCAAACTCAAGCTGGAAATCCAGCGTTTAGACACCGAAATACGCAAGTATATGAACGGAAATGGCGGCAAAAACATCAATGAACTATCGGATTTGGTGCAAAATGCCTACACCAAGGTCTCGGACACCGTGCACAACGATCCCAGCTTCGAGATAGCCACCAACGAGGATCGCGACAGTGCCATCGACTTCTTTGAGAAAGTGGTGATGACGCAGAACCACAAGTGAGTCATCCAGAAGTCATATATCAGTGGAGTACTTATCTCTAAGTCCCGGATAACTCTCCCTTCTTCCAGATTCCTCTTTAGTCCCTATTTTACAACCGATGAAGACAGCGATGTGAAGGTTCAGAAGCGTATTCGCAAGCTGAGCTGGATTACAGCCAAGCATCTGGACTGCAGCATCGATGAGGTCAACTCGGAGGCCAGGGATCTGGTGTACAATGCCATCTCCGAGTTGGTGGGCATCGATTCGTATTACTCGCCGCAGGAGAAGCTGCAGTGCACTTGGCGCTGCTGCAGGCACATCTTCGAGCTCCTGAAGCGGGCCACTGGTGGACCTGCGAGTGCGGATGACTTCCTGCCCGCCCTGATATTCGTGGTGCTTAAGGCCAATCCTGTGCGACTCCACAGCAACATCAATTTTGTCACGCGCTTCACAAATGCTGCGCGGGTGATGAGCGGCGAGAGCGGCTACTACTTCACCAATCTCTGCTCGGCCATTGCCTTCATTGAGAATCTGAATGGCGAGAGTCTGGGCATCAGTAGCGAGGAGTTCGAAGCTTTGATGTCCGGTCAGCAGGCCTACAGTACGCCCTGGGAAAGCGCCCTGTTGGCCTGCGAGAGTCTTCACCTGATATCCGAGAACATGAAGCGGATGGAGGAACTGCAGAAGAGGAACGCGCTGATCAGCTCCAGAATTACATCTTTTGAAATGGAGCTTATTGATTTTCAAAGAGAGGTTACCGAGCGAGTGGACACGGTGATTGCCAAGGCACCACTCAACCTGCTGCCCATCAAAACACCCGCCTTTCTGATTGGCCAGGCCCGGGCTCACCTCCTCAACGAAAGCGAAGCCGGTCATTATCAGGCGAATGTGCTGAGCGGCGGCGGCGGTACGTTGACCTCCCAATCACTGACTGCAGTTGGTGGCCTGGCAAAGCCTATAATAGCCCCCGAAGGCGCTGGATTATCCTTGAAGGACACGAGTGTGGTTTCAATGGGTCGTCTGTCGCCGCTGCAGCAGAATATTCAGCCAGCCGACAACCTCTTTGCATCTCCAATCTTCAGCTACACCGCTTTTGATTCCGTTTCCCTTTTGGAGGAGCCCTCCTCCTCCGATGTGCTCATGCTGGGCTCCGAGTTTCAAGGAGGCCTGACCAACATTAACTACGACTTTGATTTGTCGGATCAGAGTGGCGAAAACAGCACGGCGGATGATTCCAAGCTGAATCTCGACGAATTCGACCCATTGGCACAAAAAGGGCCAGTTAATCAGCCGCCTTCAGCTCTGCCGGAGACCAGTCTGCTGGACAGCACCACGGATAGTCTGATAGACAGCGAAGTGCCCGGGACAGCTGTCCTCCTTCCATCCCCTTTGAAGCCCGAGGTGGCCAACTATAGGGGCTTCTCGAATTTCGATATTCCCAGCATCTCCTGCAACACGGGAGACTTTAGTTCGCTGGGACAGGACGGCGCTGAGCCACCCAAATAATTGCCTAAAGCACCCAGTTTCGAGGCCTCCCGGCAGCACCTACACGAATGTAAATAGAGATAAGTGATATATTGTAGCTAGCCCATCGCTTCAGTTTGCACATATTTATTTGTACAATTAAATAGCTTTACAGAAAGGACTTTAAATAAATTCAATCAAAAACCAAGGAAGTACACACATTGCTTCCTTATATTTATATTTTGTAAGTGGGGTACGCTGGCTTGGACAAAAATTGAAATTGTTTTGAAATTAAAACATATCTTCCGCTTAATATTCTCAATTTCTTTATATTCTTTTTTTTACATTTACTTAACTTCTTAATAAAATTGTTTATTTTGAGTAATTAAAAAGAAAACATTTTTTTAGACATTTCTCCAACTATAACTTGTTCTTCAGTCAAAGTTTGAGTACTTTTTACTATCCGTTTTCGTACTGTATTCAAAATAATAACATAGTCTGTAGTAAAATTCGAGATCATGTTAATTTACATAGTGAAACGATTTGAAACTCTTTCTCCCGCCACCTTGTCATCACTGGTCCCCCTACGTTTTCCAACACTGCCAGAGCAACCCGAGAGTTTGTGTTTGGTTCGAATCTGAATCCCAATCTCCCACGAACTATTCTCAGTAAGCCTTTCGAACCGAACGGACGCCAGCGGAAAATGGCAAGAACCGGAACTCAGATGCTGCTACTTGTTGTTGCGCTGACGGCGACGGCGGTGGCGATAAGTGGAGCGAGTGCCTCCAGCATTCCGGAAGAGGTGCCGCCCTACAATCCCCTCGAGCACGACTCCCTGCACGCCAAGCACTTCGATGGGGGCGAGCACAACGCCCAGTTCGACCACGAGGCCTTCCTGGGTCCCGACGAGTCCAAGAAGTTCGACACCCTGACGCCGGAGGAGAGCAGGCGGAGATTGGGCCTGATTGTCGATCGCATCGATGAGGACAAGGACGGGCTCGTCACGCTGCCGGAGCTGAAGAACTGGATCGCCTACACCCAGAGGCGCTACATCGAGGAGGATGTGGGTCGCCTGTGGAGGCAACACAATCCGGAGAACAACAACACCATCAGCTGGGATTCCTACAGGAAGACGGTGTATGGTTTCATGGACGATTTGAGCAGCGAGGAGAGGGAGCAGGAAGAAAATGGTGAGTAGCTATTATAGATCTTAACATATCAGTCTAAAAAACTTAGTACTTCCTGGTTCTAAATTACAAGATACTTTTAACTACTTTAGGTTACCTTCCATCATGTGAATCACTTTGTCCCCAAGTAAATTCATCATTTTGATTCCCATCCTTTGTTCTCTTCGCAGGAATCAGCTACAAGAGCCTGCTGAAGCGCGATCGCAACCGCTGGGCGGCGGCCGACAAGGATCTGGACGACAATCTCACCAGGGAGGAGTTCACTGCCTTCCTGCATCCCGAGGAGCACCCCAGCATGAAGGCCGTGGTGCTGCAGGAGACCTTCTCCGACTTGGACAAGGACAACGATGGCAAGATCTCGGTGGACGAGTACATTGGTGACATGTACCGCTCGGCGGGCGAGGAGGACGTGGAGCCCGAGTGGGTGGCCAACGAGAGGGAGTCGTTCTCCGAGCACCGCGACCTGGACAAAGATGGCTACTTGAACGAGGAGGAGGTTAGGCAGTGGATTGCGCCCAACGACTTTGATCATTCGGAGGCGGAGGCCAAGCACCTGCTGTTCGAGGCCGATGCGGATCACGACGAGAAGTTGACCAAGGAGGAAGTATTGGACAAATACGACGTTTTCGTGGGCTCCCAGGCCACCGATTTCGGCGAGGCTTTGGCCCGCCACGACGAGTTCTAGAGAGTTCTAGGGCCACTGACCAAATAACCAGCATCCCTGAGATTAAGATTGATCCTATGAATCTCCCACTTCGCATGCCAAATAACTTGTAAAACTTGCCTAGTTCTTAAGACCATTGAAAGTGCATTATAAACCGACTCGAATGAAGGGGCCCATTTGGCACCACCACAGCTAATTGATTTGAGGTGATTTGTTTAATTGAAAGGCGTCCACGTCAGCTCGGAGCATCAATGGCCACGTCACCGGAACGAACGCCCCATCCGCTCACACATGCCGCAACTTGACCCCTCCGCTTTGCCCCGAATCTCAGATACGCCGCATTTGCCTGTGTAACATATAAACATAAATGATTTTCGCTGTAGCCCGGTTTATTTCCAGCTGCGAGAACATTCCAAATAACACACACACAGAAACTGAAGGGGAGAGCGTACACTGGGGGAAAAGTCAGAGTCGTTGTTGTGCATTCCAGACGTATCCCTTCATAACTAGTTTTTATAACAATTATTTTCCTGTGCTCTCTAAAATATTTTTTTTAATACGAAGGGATGCAAGACTTAATTTTTAACTAATACTTAACATTTCAATTTTTGTTTTAATGTGTTCAATAAAATGCTTTTATCAATACAAAAAATAGCAAATATATTATTTTAATTTTTTCTACCAATGCTTATTTTTTAAAACCTGACCCTACCAAACATTTTCAACTATTCTGATCAGGTACACCGAAATTTATGAACAAGAACTAAATGGTATTTACAAAAATAAGATATGTAATCAAATTTAAAATATGTACAAGAAAAGAATGAAAAAATATAATCTTTTCCCATCTAACACTTTTCCAGATATCCCAAAGTGTTTCTGTGTAAAACCAGACATGATCAGAAGAGGGGCTATAAGAATCGGTTACTTTGTTTCAAGCTGATTTAGATTATTTTTGGTTCTCGACTTTCGCCGAGATAAGCAAATAATTCTTTTTCGGGCGCTGATAAGTCCGTCTCCGTTTTTGGGTACAGTGAGCTCTCGTGATGTCAGCCATTGACAATTAAAGTTTGATAAGCGATTTACAGCCTGCATAAACTATTGAATGTAAGATTGTTCGCATGCTGTTCAGATCTTGGAGAAGAACAGCGCAGAACCCAGCGCCAATTGAGATAAATCGACTCTACAAGAATAAGCCCAGCTGAAACTAGTAATACGCTCTTTTCCATTCATAATTCTATCTTATTTGCATAGTCTTAGTTCATAAATCAAGTTCTAGCCATCATTTCAAGCTGGAATATGAAAATAGCTCAGATCGTATCCCAAACAAATACTTGAAAGTCCACTGACCCGAGCTTGGAAAATATCTCCAGTAAACAAATCGAATTCCTTTTATTTATGCTTTATTGATTTCCATTGAAATAGACACATTTATATAATTATCTTGGTTTCGTTCTTGTTTTGTTGCTGTTGGTTTTCTTGAATATCTGTTGTTTTAAAATACAAAGTATTCAAAGTTGCTCAGTTTGATGCCTTTAATTTCAGTACATAGTATACGAAGGACTTTTCATCTTATACATACATGTATATATAAATATTGATAGTTCCTGGATCTAGCAAAAGTTTAAAAAGTTGTTACCTGCCCGCGTCGTCGCTTCGATATCCAACAACATCTAAATACAAGTATGTAATAATGTAAGTGTAATTGCAATGGAACGTTTACTTTACTGACTCAATATTCCGATCCTGGCTGGAGGACCTTCGATCAACAGGCGACATCTATGCTTTATGCTCTTTATGCGGCTATTCTCGTCCACGTCTCACATTTTTTTTAGGTTTTCGCTTCTTTTATGTTTTTTGTTTTTGGTTTTACCTCAGTTTTACAACATTAATTTTAATTACAAAAGTTATTAAATAATACAAAATACAGTTAGAGTTTATAGTTCTCCATTTTATCTAGAAACATCTCGCTTGTAACTTTTAGTTGAAATTAATGCACGGGTAAACAGAATTGGATTATGAATTACAGAACACACGAAACGAACTCGGAACGAAACGAAAGCAAGAGTTTGAACGGGGGGCAGGCAAGTGCCCCTTGTAGCAGCGGAAATTAGTGGCAAAGTTGTAACAAAGAAACTACGGATCAGCCATTTAGCCTGGCCAACGCTTAGGTTACATAATGTTCTCTTTTATAGTTAATAATATTACGTTTAAACAGAGTCCATCGAGGGGCTGGCGGGGAACTCCGGCTCTCTAACAACTCTTTTAGAGCAGGGCGCACTTGCGCTTGGACTTGGGCTGCAGCACGGGGCACAGAACGGACCGTATGGCCTCATCGAAGACGGTCTTCAGTCCCTTCTGCGTCAGGGCCGAGCACTCTAGATACTTTACCGCCCCGATCTCCTTGGCCATGGCCAGTCCCTGTGGATAGGTGATGGGCGCCAGCTTCTTGTCGCGCAGCTTCTCGATTGTGTTCTTGTCGTCGCGCAAATCCAGCTTGGTGCCCACCAGGATGATGGGTGTGCTGGGGCAGTGATGGCGCACCTCCGGATACCATTTGGCCCGCACGTTCTCGAACGAGGCCGGATTCACCAGCGAGAAGCAGATGAGGAAGACATCGGTCTGGGGATAGGACAGTGGCCTCAGCCTATCGTAATCCTCCTGCCCAGCCGTATCCCAGAGGCCCAGATTGATGGGCTTGGCGTCCACCATCACATTGGCCGAATAGTTGTCGAAAACGGTGGGTATGTACTCGCCGGGAAAGGCATTGGTCGTGTAGCTGATCAGCAGGCAGGTCTTTCCCACGGCTCCGTCGCCCACAACGACGCACTTGATCGCCTGCATGGTGCTCTAGGCTGTAGGATTCCTTGGGCTCTGGAGTTGGCCGATTGCGGGGGTGCTTCTTCTTGTGGCTGGTTGGCAGTCCTCAGTCGTTTTTTTTTTCTCCTCTCTTTTTGGGCGGCGGCGGCGGAGGGCTGTTGCTTTCGTTGGCCCTTGTCCTGGCTATCCCTGTTCCGCGGTCTCCTTCTGCACTGCCTGTTGGTCCTCGGGGCGATTGATAATCGCGCTGCGCGTTTCGGGCCTCTTTAACTCGCCTTTTGTGCGTTTAATTCCCTAATTTTCTCAACAAAAATGTAAATTTTCTGTGTACTGCAGTGTGACCGCGGAATAGTTAACGGATAATACCGTCCGGCTCCAAGAAACATACTTGTTATACCAAATATACCAAGAGGGTGAGTGTCCTCGCTAACTTAGCCGCGCCACCCACCGTAGTTTTTTGTGAGACCATTTATTTCAGTATATACCGAAATAATGGGCCACGAGTGTGTTCTGGCTCAACCTGGTCACATTTTCGCCAGCCAATTTTTCGAAAATTAGAATCTATTTTGCTGCCCATTAGCCAAGTCGTAAACACCTGTCCATCGCTTAGCCAGAATGTCTGACGTGTTCATCGTCTCCGCCGCCCGCACGCCCATAGGTAAAGCCCATACAAACCAGCCGTTCCACACATGACATGCCACTTCCAATTGGGAAACTTTCTCTTTCTGTTTGTCCAATCCAAACAATCAACAGGTAGCTTTAATGGATCGCTTTCCAAACTGAAGGCCTCCGATCTGGGAAGCGTGGTGATCCAGGAGGTGCTCCGGCGGGCCAACGTGGAGGGCCAACAGGTCAGCGAGGTGATCTTGGGCCAGGTAGGTTCGCAATTACCATTTGTTTACGCCCGTTTCACCATTCTTTTTGTTATGTAAATTCCTTTGTCAGGCACTAACCGCCGGTCAGGGTCAAAATCCCGCTCGACAGGCGTCCCTCAAGGCGGGTCTGCCCATCCAGGTGCCCGCCTACGGCATCAATATGCTCTGTGGCTCCGGCTTGAAGTGGGTTTGCCCATCCCGTCCCATAGAGATGTTCAGCTACTTATGCCGCTTGCAATCCTTTCCAGAACTGTGGCCCTGGGTTACCAGGCCATCCGCTCGGGAGACGCACAGATTGTGGTGGCCGGCGGCCAGGAGAGCATGTCCCTCGCTCCACACGTCATGCACCTGCGGCAGGGCGTCAAAATGGGCCCCGGCACCTTGGTGGACTCGATGATCCACGACGGCCTCACCGACGCCATGGAGAACATACACATGGGCATCACCGCCGAGAATCTGGCAGAGAAATACCAAATCAGTCGCGAGGCCCAGGACGCCTATGCCGTGCAGTCACAAAATCGCGCGGAGGAGGCCCAGAAAAGTGGCTACTTCGACAAGGAGATTGTGCCCGTGGAGGTGAAGGATCGCAAGGGCACGCAGATCTTCAGCAAGGATGAGTACATCAAGGCGGGCAGCACCGTTGAGGGCATACAGAAGCTGCGGGCAGCCTTCAAAGAAGTGGGTTTCATAAGAAGAGGCAAAGATAAACACAACAATGGCTAACCCACTTTCTCCTGTTTATTTAGGGCGGCTCCATAACCGCTGGCAATGCCTCTGGCGTCAACGATTCCGCCGCCGCCGTGCTGCTAATGTCTGGCGAGGAGGTGGCCAAGAAGGGCCTGAAACCGCTGGCAAAGATTGTGGGCTGGACGCAGAGTGGCATTGAGCCCAAGGTGATGGGTCTGGGGCCAGTCACCGCAGTGGAAGCCCTGGTATACATGGAGAAATTTAATTATTCTGCATTTACTGAGATCTCCCCTCCCTTAGCTAACGAAGATCAACTGGAAGCGCGAGGAAGTGGATCTGTACGAGCTCAACGAAGCCTTCGCCGCCCAATCCCTTGCCGTGCTGCAGGACCTGCAGCTGGACGCCAGCAAGGTGAATGTTAATGGCGGTGCCATTGCCCTGGGTCATCCGATTGGCGCTTCGGGTGCCCGTGTCCTGGTCACTCTGCTCTACGCCCTGGAGCGCACTGGCGGAAGTCGAGGCATTGCATCGCTCTGCATCGGTGGCGGCATGGGAATCGCCCTGGCCGTGGAGCGGGTCCTCTAATCCCCTCTCATCGTCATCCCAGCTACATATTTATTGCCTATTTCCGTCTCCCACTTAAGTGTAAAGTTTCTATATTCTCGATCACGTAGTATTCCCACGTACTTACTTATAGGCACAACCCATGTCACAAGCTCAGTCACAAAGTGTACTCAATTAAAACTAATTTTTAGTTGAATTTTCAATTGGCCTTGATTTGGAACACCTCATCTTAAGTGATAAAGCGAAACACAGTTTGCTTTGTATTCCTGGAAAATTCAATTGTTCAATTTTCCTGAACTGCGTCAATTGTTTGTAAAAAGCATTTGAACTTGATTTGGAACACATCATCTTAAGTGGAGAAGCGAAACACAGTTTGCTTTGTATTCCTGGAAAATGCAATTGTTTAATTTTCCTGAATTGCCTCAATTGTTTATAAAAAGCATTTGTTATGATGATGCACAACCCCGTTTTATTTGCTTTTAGTTTCTCTGGTACACATGCAATTTTTTCTACACTGTGAATTAAATTAGCGATTCAGTTTCACAACGTGTCAATCCTTAACTATATATACTCAAAAAGGCATGGCATCATTATAAAACGTGTAGGTTTGGAAAATTAGTAGCTTATCGTGCTATTAAATGTTAGCTTATACAATAAATTGGGCTAAAGTATATTAAAACTTTCGGTTATTAAACTATTTAATGTATTAACAATTGCAGTAGTATGTTGATTTACGTATCCAATATTTGTGCACGTATCGGTCCTTACTTTGGACTTTGGAATAAGACCTCGGAAGTCGTAAACCGAAATAAGATAAGGATTTTAATAAAATAGTCGAAATACTTAGAATTGATGAATCATGTCTAGCATTAACAATTGAATTGGTTATGGACTCTTTTTGTATACTCAAATAATCCCTGAAAACAATTAATCTTAGTGAATTTCGAAAAACCTTATAGCTATGGCATGCACTGTATGTGCTAATTGAATATTCCAGAAGATCGCGTTGTTTATTGCTATTATCAAATACAATTGTCTGTACGTATGAATTTTGAAGCTGAAAGAAGCGTTATCGGATTAACTGCGTCCCGGGATCGCAGGTCGTTTATTGTCTGCAGGGGGAAGATAGCAGGTCAGCCACCCCCTCATCCCCGCCAGCAGCTCTTCAGCTGCACGGTCTCCAGCTCCTTGGGCAGCCGCGGACTGAAGCCATACGGATTGGAGCAGATGATCCGCTGGTCTGGCGAAGTCTGCGCCACTTGCTCCACCGAGGGCACGCACAACTGGGCGTAGCTGCTGATGAAGCTGGCCCAGAGGGTGGGTGTGCAGTCCAGAGCGAAGTACGAGCCCCACAGCTGGGAGTCCAACTCGGCGGCATACGGATACTTACCGTCCTCCAGGAGCAGCTCCTCCGCTATGGCCACGGCATCGAAGTCGCGGTGCTTGACCGGCGTGTAAACATCCTGCACAATGTTGTCACCGAAATACAGTGCCTTGGCCTGGGATGGCTCCTTGTGGAGCATCTTGGCCATGGCAGCATGTAGCTGATGCCAGTTTCCCTGGGAGTAGACCTCGCCCGCCCTTATTTCTTCCGCCTCCTGCGGCAGCTCCGCCAGTTTATCCACATCCACCTGCATGAAAGGCCGCTGCAGGGTAAAGAAACCCGGTTTCTTGGCGTACGTCACCACGAACTCAAAGTATTTGCGCCAATCCTTGCCCAGCGCTTGGGTGGCCGTCAAATTGGCAAAGTCCACATTGGAGCCGGTGAGCAGGAATAGTTTCTTGCCCGATTTTCGCAGCTCCCCCAGCCATTTCATCACGCTGGCGTCCGTTTGGAGCACAAATCTTTCAGGTTCCGCTCGCATGCTTTTGAAATACAGGCTCTTGTCGTTGCTAAAGTGCTCTCGACTATAGATGTTCATCAGGCCCGCCTGCACATCCTGCCACACCTGGTACTCCTCCCCCGCCTCTGGCTTCCTCTCCGACCTATCCACCAGATCCACTGCCTGGGCAAAGACCAAGGCACTGGGCATATCGAAGTAATCAAGAAGCGAGCGCATCTGCGTGGACGCCTCACCGTTCCAGGTGGACAGGGGATCCCTGTAGAAGGCGGTGGTGATGTCCCATTTCCGATCTTGTCCATAGATGGCCTGGATTTCCGTGTCGCTCAGGAGGCGAGTGCCGTGGGTGGCTCGCAGGATCTGGGCCTCGTTGCTTAGCTTCAGGACATTGCCACGCGGCCCGTCGAGGAACAGGCCCTTCTGCAGGAAGTCCAGATTGAGTGGTTGAGCCAGCAGCTCCTTGTCGTAGCCCCTTTGTTCCACTAGGAACTGCTTGAGCACCCCATAGATCAGCGCAGACATCTCGCGGAGATTGTAGCGCAGCAGGGTGCCGTCCAGATCGAAGCCCACTATGTCGTAGTCCTTGAGGAGCAGCTCCTTGTGGTAGGTGGTCATAATGGTGCTGGCCGAATATCGTGACTTATCCGCTGACGAGATGTGGAGGCGCCTGCTCGTCTGCTGCGAGTGTGAATGTGTTGCTATTCCTGTGCCCACAGCTGCCGGCGCTGCTCTGACAGGCGGCGTCATTGAATTTTGCGCCAATTTGTGGGGATTGCGTAACAGGAGACAAACATCTGTTTGCTGCCCCTGTTTGTGTTCGTTTGTTTTTGTTTTCGTTCGCGTTGCCAGGTGGCAAATGGCGAGGGGGCGGGCGGAAAGGGCGCCCAAGGAGGCCGTTCTGCCCAGGGCCAGCATCTTATCTTATCGGCTAGCACATCTCACTTGTCCTCCGCGTGATCTCAATTTATAACTAAGCAGAATTTCACTATCTTTCGGGTGGTTTTGACAACATCATTTTCTATCTATACATTTCTTTTGTCTACAACTGCCAGAGTTGCCAACCCTTCTAGTCAATCAGTGCCGAGCCATTGGCTGTAGCCAAAAGTAGCTAGATGTATGAAACAGAATTGAACAGTAAAATGAGTAAATGCAGCTCACAAGTGGTAAAGGTTTCTGAGGTAATGTTTCTGATTAATTTGATATTGATTTGATATTAATTACTTGTTTTGGGAAATATGTCAAAGGAGTAATAATACAAAGTGCAACACACTTGGCTTGAAACGAGGTGAGTCGCCATCTCTGGTACAGGCAAGCATCGGTATCGAAACTCGATAGCAGGTGAAGTATCGCTGTCAGTAATCGACTCTTCTGCCATCTCTAGCAAGCGTACCGGAATGGAGAAAAGATAGTTTCTTGCTAGTTTGTGCTGATTTTCGCAAATTTTTAAGAGTTTCGGGGCCAGAAAACCGTTTTTCCCCGCTCAGGCTGTTGGCTCAAGGCCACCACGAACGCAACCATGTCCAACTGCATAGAGATTCCCTTGCAGGACACCGATGAGGTAAACTTTGCTTTCGGGGATCGCAATGGAATCGCAGTTTTTGGTGCCTTATTACCATCGTTTTTGTCCCCAACTTAGGTGATCGAGGTAGACCCGGATCAACTGCCCGACTGCCCGGAGGTGCTGAGCATTCTGAAGCAGGAGCGGGCACCCCTGCATGTGTGGGTCAATGTGGCGGTAAGTTGAAAAGCCAACTAAAAATCAAGATGATCCACATGGCCAGGTATATATGTACATCTTTTTTTATATTTTCAGCTGGCCTACTACAAGCAAAAGAAGACGGAGGACTTTGTCACGCTGCTGGAGGAGTCGCGCAGCGATGACGCCACTAGGGATTACCGCGACTCGGACAAGGACCTCATGCGCGCCCTGGACATGCTCGCCGCCCATTATGTCCAGGAGGCGTACCGCGAGAAGTCCAAGGACAAGAAGCGCGAGCTCTTCATGAAGGCCACCAACCTGTACACCAGTGCCGACAAGATCATCATGTACGACCAGAGCCATCTGCTGGGCAGGGCCTACTTCTGTCTGCTGGAGGGCGATAAGATGGACCAGGCGGATGCCCAGTTCAACTTTGTGCTCAACCAGTCCCCCTCGAATATTCCCTCGCTGCTGGGCAAGGCCTGCATAGCCTTCAATCGCAAGGATTACCGCGGAGCCATGGCCTTCTACAAGAAGGCCTTGCGTACCAATCCGAATTGCCCGGCGAACGTGAGGATTGGCATGGCCCATTGTTTCCTCAAGATGGGCAATCCCGAGAAGGCCAAGTTGGCCTTCGAACGCGCTCTCCAGCTGGATCAGCAGTGTGTGGGCGCTTTGATTGGCCTGGCCGTGCTCAAGCTCAATCAACTAGAGCCGGAATCCAACAAGCTGGGCGTCCAGATGCTCTCCAAGGCCTACACCATCGACAATGCCAATCCCATGGTGCTCAATCACCTGGCCAATCACTTTTTCTTCAAGAAGGACTATCAGAAGGTCCACCATCTGGCGCTGCACGCCTTCCACAACACCGAGAACGAGGCGATGCGAGCCGAGAGCTGTTACCAACTGGCCAGGAGCTTCCACGCCCAAAGCGACTACGATCAGGCCTTCCAGTACTATTACCAGTCCACCCAGATTGCGCCAGCGAACTTTGTGCTGCCGCACTACGGACTGGGTCAGATGTACATCTATCGGGGGGACACCGAAAATGTAAGTTGCAATAAAACCTTTAGTCAATCTTAAAAGCACTAACTAACCCTGCAACTATTTCCAGGCCGCCCAGTGCTTCGAGAAGGTGCTGAAAATCCAGCCGGGCAACTACGAGACCATGAAGATCCTTGGATCGCTGTATGCGCACTCAAACTCGCAAACCAAGCGAGACATGGCCAAGACTCACCTCAAGAAGGTCACCGAACAATTCCCCGAGGACATTGAAGCCTGGATAGAACTGGCCCAGATCCTGGAGCAGAACGATTTGCAAGCCTCGCTGAATGCCTACGGCACTGCCTCTAGTATTCTGCGGGACAAAGCCAAGTATGAGATTCCCGCTGAGATTCAGAACAATGTGGCCTCGCTGCACTACCGCCTGGGCAACCTGAAGATGGCCAAGAACACTCTGGAGTCGGCCCTGAAGCACGCTACCTCTGAAATGGACAAGGATGTCAAGTACTACGAGTCCATTCAGGTCACCATGAAGTACAACCTGGCCCGCCTGAACGAGGCAATGAGCAGCTACGATGTGGCCGACAAGCTTTACAAGGAGATTCTCAAGGAGCATCCCAACTATATTGACTGCTACCTTCGGTTAGGTTGCATGGCCAGGGACAAGGGTCTCATTTTCGTGGCCTCCGATTTCTTCAAGGATGCCCTGAACATAAACAACGATAATCCGGACGCGAGATCGTTGCTGGGAAATCTTCATTTGGCCAAGATGCAGTTTGCTTTGGGACAGAAGAACTTTGAAACGATCCTCAAGAATCCGGCCACGTCTACGGATGCCTACTCGTTGATTGCCCTGGGAAACTTTTCCCTGCAGACACTTCATCAGCCGAGTAGGGACAAGGAGAAGGAGAGGAAGCACCAGGAGAAGGCTTTGGCCATATTCAAGCAGGTGGGTCTGGTTAAACTAAGCTCATAATATATATGTATTATATTTTAATTTTTCCGCTTTCCAGGTTCTCCGCAACGATCCCCGCAACATTTGGGCCACCAATGGAATCGGAGCCGTGCTGGCCCATAAGGGATGTGTGATCGAGGCGCGGGATATCTTCGCCCAGGTGCGCGAGGCCACCGCCGACTTTTGCGACGTGTGGCTGAACATTGCGCATGTTTATGTAGAACAGAAGCAGTACATCAGCGCCATCCAGATGTACGAGAACTGCATGAAGAAGTTCTACAAGCACAACAACGTCGAGGTGATGCAATATCTGGCAAGAGCATATCTGCGAGCCAACAAGCTGGTCGAGGCCAAGGCGGTGCTACTGAAGGCCCGCCGAGTCGCTCCCCAGGACACTGTGCTGCTCTTTAATATAGCCGTGGTGCTTTCACGGTTGGCCATGGCCATACTCAAGGATGAGAAATCCACGCTAGAAGTTGTGCTGCAGGCGGTCCACGAACTAGAGCTGGCTCAAAAGTAAGTTTGAACTATAAACATTGTTTGTTTGGTCATCCCTATGTTTAGGTACCACCAGATATTGTTAAATTTGAATACTGGGAGGTCTATTAAACCTTATCAGCTTATTATCATAGATTAATGCAAAGTAATCAGCATGAATTTGGGAAAATTTCGGGTAGGATTAGATTATCAACTGATATAAAATGTGGTGGAAATCAACCATAGTGATAAACACATTTCCTGTTTCAAAGTGCACTGAAATATCTTCTCTAATCTTCCACAGATACTTCCAATATCTGTCTGTGCACGGCGACAAGAACCGCTTCAACATCGAGGTGGCCGGAATCGAGGCCAACACCTGCCAGGATCTGCTCTCCCAGGCCCAATACCATGTGGGCCGTGCCAGGCGCATCGACGAGGAGGAGCGCTCGCTGCGCCAAAAGCAGGAGGAGGAGCGCGAGGCCTTTAAGATCAAAGTGGCCGAGCAGCGCAAGCGGCGCGAGGAGGAGGCCAAGACCTCCAGGGACCAGTTGCTGGCCAAGCGGCAGGAGTACGTGGAGAAGACCAAGAACATGCTCATCATTGCCGATTCAGCACCGGAAAAGGAGCGCAAGAGGGGAGGCGGGCGTGCGCGCAAGGATGACTACATCTCCGGCACTGATAGCGACAACGATGGTCCTCGCCGCGAGGGAGAACGTCCCACGAAGAAGAAGAGCAAGGCGGAGCGCAAGAAGGGCAGCGGCGGACGGAGGCGAAAAACGGAGAAGTACGAGAGCGACAGCGAGGAGGAGCCGAGGGCAAGTGGCAAGTCGGGGAAGAAGAAGGGCAAGAAGCCCAAGCCGGTTAAGGAGGCCAAGGAGAAACTCTCGGCCAAGCAGCGCCTCAAGGTGCTGTCCAAGGAGACGATCTCCACTAGTGAATCCGAATCGGATGGCAAGCGCAGCAAAAGCAGGAGTAGAAGCAGAAGCAGGAGTCGCAATCGCAGTGGCAGCAGGAGTGCCAGTGGCAGTGGAAGCGGCAGTGAGCGGGATGCCAGCCGCAAGCGCAGCAGGAGCCGCAATCGCAGTGGCAGCCGGAGTGGCAGTGGTTCTGGAAGCGGCAGTGAACGAGCTGCCAGCCGCAAGCGCAGCAGGAGCCGCAGTGGCTCTGCATCCGGCAGTGACAGTGATGGGGCCACCAAGCGCAAGAGGGCAAAGAACCGCATCGATTCTGGCGGGGAATCGGATAGATCGGGCTCCCGTGGTCGCTCGAAGTCGGGCTCCCGTGGTCGCTCAAAGTCGGGCTCCCGTGGTCGCTCAAAGTCGGGCTCCCGTGGTCGCTCGAAGTCGGGTTCCCGCTCCAGATCGCGCTCGAAGTCCGGTTCTCGCTCACGCTCGGGCAGTCGCTCCAAATCGGGTTCTCGCAGTAGGTCAGGATCTCCGGAAAAATAACGCACGACCACATCTCAAGCTGGTTAAATCACTTTTGACTATATTTAGAGTTTCCTTCGAGAGCTTCAGAAAGGTACTAATAAAAACAAACTAATTGCCACACGAAGGCAGTGGAGGAATTGCTAATGGGTATTGTTGTTCAAACCTAATCCGGATTCCAAGTCTGTTGGAAACGAATTGGGGAAATGGACAGGGCTGATAATCTGGGCTAGGGAAACCATCGACCTCATCCGCGTCGATGCTGCTGGATCATGTCCCTTACAATTCCCGCCATCGCTTGCGAATGCCGTAGGACGAAGGCGTGGGAGATCTTCTTGGTGTCCAGCTGGGCGTCCACCTTGGGGAAGTCCTTTTTGAGCTGCTCGTAATAGGAGACGGGTACCCAGCCATCGGTGGTGCCGTAGTAGAACTTCAGAAGGTCCAGATTCTGTTCCACAATCTCTCTTTGGATGCCGCGAACGCGGGCCATCTCGTCGTCGGCCAGGAACACCACCTTCTCGGCCACCGAGGGCTTGGAGTACTTCAGGGCGGTGCCCAGGAATTGCCGTGGAATGGAGAACATGAGGAAGTAGATCTGTATCAGCATCAGGCGCAGCCACACGGGCAGAAAGGTGAAGAAGCTGAAGAAGATGTAACCGAACACCGAGTACAGGGGCATGGCCACCTTGGTGAAGACCCAGCCGTTCGGCGACTCCATCATCCGCTCGACGGTGGGAAAGAGCATGTAGCATTTTTGGATGCGATTCCGTATCCGTTCGTTCTCCAGCAGCTGCAGGATCATCCAGGCACCGATGGAGTGGCCAATTAAGTGGATTTTCACATCACTCGGCACGTACTTCTCGATGAAGGCGATCTTATGCCGGATTTGTCCGTCCAGATTGAAGAGCTCCTCGTTGCCGCTGAGCTGGGGGACCTCTCGAATGCTGGCCTCTGGCGGATCATCGTGGCCAGCGTGTCCTGGAGGGGAATCAAGTGTGCTAGTAACAAGAGGGGCTGCCATGATGGAGGAAGTAAAGGCCTCTTACCTATCACCCAAACGGGAAGATCGCCCAGCTCCTTCTGCAAAGTACCCGCAAACTCTGTGTAGAAACCTGGTAGACCCGGATTTCCGGTTATGCAGATGACGATCTCCTTCTCGGTAATGGTCTCCTCGATCCACCTGCCCCAGGTGAAGATGTGGGTGGGAATGGAGTTGATGTTGACGTAGGCCTCCTGCATGTTGGCGTGGCAAACTGCGCCAGGTGAAAATCAATCGACAACTGTGCTGATCCAACTCTTTTCACACGCGATGCGATGTGTCGTTGTTGTCCAATCCCCGTGGCAACCGGTTTTTCCTTTGTTCAATCGCCGCAGGTGCAGCGTTTCCCGATTTTCGAATCTTATGGATTCGCGCGGTATCGCCAGGGCTGATGGCTCGGATAGACAATACTAAGATACGGGCCAATCTTTCGAGTCGAAATGACCAAAGGTCAGAAGTTCAGCGGTGGCGGTCTGGTAAAAAAACGGCTGATATGGAAACCAGGGCTGGAGACCATCATGGAGTCAGATGTTCTGGAATGGCGGATATATTCCTTGCACGTACTTTTATTACAATGAATAACAAACCAGTTTATTTAAAGAATTATAATTGGTTTATTCAGTGTAATATCAAAATAGTTTTATTTTCTATAACTTTGTGGTGTAGTTTGTTTGAAGCAAGCAACTGCAATTTATCCAATTTAACATTAAAAATATACCTATTGTAATTTATATCCATAAGTATTACTACTATATACATAGATTTCTTATCATAAATCTCAAATAATTCGGCAAGACCGATATACCACGTACTATTTGGCTTCTCAGCTTCCTTATCTGTGGCCTTTGATCTGTAATGATACAAGTTCTTTGGCGACATTATAAAAATTACAGTTCAACTGCCAATACATTTCGAAACAAATTACATTTACTCGTGAAATGAAAACATAATTTATAGCATTTCATAATGAATAACCATTATGACAAATAAAACTTTTTCTATTTTCCGTCATACTACAAACCTACTGATAACTCTTAGGCGATCTAAGAATATTTTTAAATCTATTATTTATTGCCAATGCGGATTTTGAAAGTCCAGTAGCGATGCAGCCCTGCCCTGCCCACCTGCGAAAAGTGAGGTCGGCGCAACAAGTTGGCAGCGCCGCCATTATTTGTTGGTTTTTTGTTGTTGCTGGTTTTTGAGTTTTTATATTTTAGTTTTCTAGAACAATAATGCAAGTGTAAATTCCAGTTAGGGAGCATTTAGGCCATAATTCAAACAGCAACAGGATCCAGCTACAGATCCAGGAGGCATACATCAAAAGGCTGGCGAGGCATGAGCAGAGAATCCAGAAACGAAAGAAAGTGGACAAAAAAGAATGCGGCCAACAATTGGGCGACTTTCTCGAAAATTCTCGTAGCACCGACAAGTAAATCAGATTGCCCCCGATAGAAGCGAGGAGCTGGATACAGGATCCCGAGGAATGGCAGCCGGCAGGGAACTCTACTGCTGGGGGAGCACCTCCCACGGACAATTGGGACTCGGCGGGATAGAGGATGAGCAGGTGGAAAGATGAAACTCGGGCCCCGGCCCACTGGGGTTACTCATGTTTTACCCACCCAAACCCCCTTTTCCGACAGATCCTCACGCCCAGCCAGATCCCCTGGTCACCGGACTCGGCCGTAATGCAGGTGGCCTGTGGCCATCGGCACACCCTCTTCCTGACCGCCAGTGGAAAGGTCTACGCCTGCGGGAGCAACGACCACTCCCAATTGGGACACGAACTGCCCACCAAAAGGCCACGTATGTCGCCATTTCGTATGTAATCTTCATTTATCGTCTTGTCAGTTCACTATCCACTCACTCCACCTCATCAACGCATCACTTCAATCACCAAACTGCTCAAATCTGTAACCAAGGTGGCCAAATCCCGGACTCACTCCTCTGCCGACTCTTTGCAGTGCTCATCCCCGAACTGCAGGACTATGTCGTTATCCAGATCGCCTGCGGCAGCCGCCATTCGCTGGCCCTTTCCGATTGGGGCCAGGTGTTGAGCTGGGGCGACAACGACTGCGGTCAGCTCGGCCACGCCACCGACCAGGACATCGTCCAGCTGCCCAAGGTGGTGCGCCAACTAGTCTCCAAGACGGTGGTGCAGATCGCCTGCGGCAACAATCATAGCCTTGCGCTGACCAGTTGTAAGTGTGAAGGGAAATCTGTGCGTTTAGTCTATGTTTCCCTGAGTTCTTATTTTTGTTTATAATTTTTTTATTTATTTATTTATTCTCAGGCTAAAAGGCAATTGAGAAATTACCTATAGCCTATGCTTTTCATTGTAGCTATAGCTACTGTGGCCTTAAGCTACGTTTGTTATATACAATTTACATTTTTACATATAGACTATGTCTAGGTTTTAAATTACATGGTATAACTTTATTGCCTTTAAGAAATTCATGGAAGCTATGATATTGGGGGTGTTGGGGGTAAGGAGTTCTGACGGGTTTGAAGGTAGGAATTTGTTTCTTTCTGATAGAAAGAGAGGACATTCTAGGAGAATGTGCTTGATGGTGATCGATGTGTTGCAGCGCACACATTGCGGTGCTGCTTGTTTGTTTATTATGTGTTCGTGCGTGAGCTTGGAGTGTCCCAGCCTTAGTCTTGAAAACTTAATCAAGTCTTGGCGATTAATATCGTTTGCTTTAATGTTGTAATTTTTTAAAGATAGTTTGTTGGGGTTTATAAGTTTATAGTGGTCTGAAGTATTTTCCCATAGAGATGCGAATTGTTTTTTGAATTTCTGTTTGATAAATAATTGTGTGTCCTTGTAGTTGTAATTGTTTTCGTAGAGGTGTGGAAATAAGTGAGCTTCCTTGGCAGCTGCGTCAGCTGTGTCGTTTCCAGTTATGTTTGTGTGTCCTGGGATCCACAATAATTTTATGTACGACTGATGGCTGTTGAGAATATCTCTGATTCGAGCGGTGTAGAAGGATTGGTTGCTTATGTTGGCTATTGATTGCAGTGACGATAGCGAGTCCGAGCAAATGACGAATCTCTTCTTTTGTGATACAGCGTAATCACACGCTGCATAAATAGCTGCCACTTCTGCGGTGAAGATAGAGCTATGTGCTGGTAGGAGTGCTGTTTTAATGATGCGTGTGTCCGTAGTGATGCTATAAGATACTCCGTGCCCAGATTTGGATCCATCTGTGTATATGAATGCGTAGTTATTGTAGAGTTCTTTAAGGGAGAGGAATTTTGTTTGGAAAACAGTTGTAGGAGTGTTCGATTTAGTTGTGTAATGTAGTGTTAAGTCTATTTTATCTTCTGAGAAGGACCATGGTGGATGTTTCTGTTTCCTTAATTTAACTGAAGTGCAGTTTATTCCATTTTCGAGAACGAATTCTGACGCTTTATGTAGGATTGAAGGTATTCTGGGTGTTCTTTTGGCGTTCTTTATCTTTTGGAGGACGGTTTGAAGTGGCGTATTTTTGGCGAATGAGAAAACCTTACAAATCCGCGCAGTGGTCAGCTCAATTCTAATCTCGATAGGTGTAATATCGGATTCAATCAGAAGGTTATTGATTGGAGTTGTGCGTGGTGCTCCAAAAGCAAGTCTTAAAGCTGCATGGTAGATAGTTTTGAGTTTTCTTAGACAAGAGAGAGGGCAATTCCCATAAAATGGGAGACAGTAGTCAATCTTGGACATAACAAGAGCGTTTATTGTATTTATTAAAGATCTGGTGTCGCAGTTGTATCTACGATTGCCTAACCATTTAATTATGTTGAGTCTTTTTGATAGTAATACTGCCAGAGTGTCTATGTGATCTTTCCACCTGTATCTACTTGATATGGTAAGGCCAAGGATTTTAAGGGAATTAGCTTGGTTAAGAGGGTATGCTTGTGATGTGATTGTAAAATTACACCTATGTTTCCGGCAGATATGCAGATGTTTACATTTTTGCACAGAGAGTTTCGCTCCTGAGTAGTCACACCAGCTTAATATGTCTGTGAATAGGCTGTTTATAGACATTGTGTTTACATTTTTATTAATTTTCTTCAGTATAGTGAAGTCGTCTGCATAGGAAAAGAATTTGAATCCCCTATGGATTTCAATGGTGCGGCATAGTTTGTTGTACGATATTAAAAAGAGAATTACGGACAGTGGTGAACCTTGAGGGATCCCATTGTACAGTGGTCTGTCTTCAGAAAAAGTGTTGCTCACTTTGACTTTTATCTTGCGATTGGTTAGGAAGTTTTTTACGTAATTCAACAATTTTGGTCCGATTCTCCATCTCTGTAACTCGTCTATTATTGCGTGAATTCCTATTTTGTCGTAAGCTTTTTCGAAGTCGAGACTAATAATTGAAATGTGGCTTCTGGTTGATAGGGCTGCGGTAGTCTGGTAGTCTAACAGAGTTAGGCATTCAGATACGGACATGCCCTTTCGAAAACCGAGCTGTCGACTATCGAGGAGTTTGCAGTTTAATGCAAGCCACCAGAGTCGGTTTGCTATGATTTTGTCTAGCACCTTCGAAAGACAAGGGTTGAGCGATATGGGACGATACGAGGTTACAGATGTTTTGGGAGTATTGGGTTTATGGATCGGTATTATAATACTGTTTTTAAATTGCTGAGGGATGTGGCTGTCTAGGATTTTGTTGTATAAATTTATTAACCGACTTGTTAATGGCTGACTGAAGTTTTTAATCATTGGGTATGAAATGCGATCAAGACCGGGTGTCTTTCCATTGAGGCTGTTTAGAGCTGCTTTGAACTCAATCAATGTGATTTTAGATTCTACTGAGATTGCTTCCGGTGATGGATTGTGGGATAAATTCATTGAGTAGACTCTGTTCTTATTAGTTTGGAATAAATCGGTAAATTTAGAGTCCGAAGACGATTCTGACCAGTGAGTGACGAGGACTTGGGCTATGGATTCTGAATTTATAATGTTTATAGATGGATCTGAGGGGGATGTTAAGCAATGTATATCATTTCTGGTTTTTCTTCCGCAGAATGTATTGATGTTTGCCCAGATTTTTGAGGGAGTTGAATTCGGGTTTATTTCTGCAGTAAACTTTTGCAGAGAGCTGCGTTTTGCTTGTTTCAGTTCTCTTCTAAACAAAGCCTTGTTTTTCTTGAACTGTATGATGTTTTCGAGAGATATACTTCTTCTTAGCAAGTACCACGATTGGTTTTTATTGGTTCTAAGTTGTTCGAGGGATGTGTTCCACCAAGGGACGGTTTTCTTTTTATTAAATGCTGGGTTTGATTGCGGGATTGCTGTACTTGCGCTTTGATGGGTTATTTTTATAATGTTGGCGGCTTCTTGATTTATTTGGCTGCTTGGTGGCCTTTTGTTGTGGAAAATATCTGTGAGTGATGTGAAGAGGGGCCAGTTTGCGGATTCAAGTTTGTATCTGGGGATCTTGTAGCTTTTACTGGAATTTTCATTATCAAAAAGATTAATATGGATGGGAAAATGATCACTACCGAAGAGTTCATGATCGGTTTTCCATTTGGTCTGAGTGGCGAGGTTCGGGGTAATTATTGTTAGGTCCACATGTGTCATTGTATGGTGAGTTGAGAAATGGGTTGGGGAGCCATCGTTTAGGGTAATTAGGTTAGATTGTGAAATGTATTTAAAAATCGTACATCCCTTTCTATTATTGTTAGGCGATCCCCAGCTTTGGTGCCAGCTGTTGAAGTCACCTGCTATGATGGTATTTTCATTGGGATTACCATACATATTTTCCAAATTTCGTAGTTCAAAATTCTTGTTTGGGGCAATGTAAGTGGATATGAGTCGAAGCTTTTGTTTGGAGTGAATAATAACTCCTACAGATTCGAAATCGTTGTTAAGATTAACTTGTTCGTTTTGAATTGAGTTGTGGATTAGAATTCCTACTCCACCGTGGGAGTTGTTTGATGTGTTTTTATGTATGAATGTGAAGTTGATAGGGATGGGAATGTTATTAAGGGAATGTAAATGGGTTTCTTGCAGGCAGATGGCTTTTGGGTTATAACAATTAAGTAATAATTGTAGTTGGTCGTAATTGTTTATGTAACCGTTACAGTTCCATTGCAGGATTAATACCATTGTGATTATTTAAATAGTTTTTTTTTTTTTTTAAATATCTACTCAAAGTTCTTCCTCAGAGCTGTTGTGATTGGCTAGTCTACTTAATTCGTTGGCTAATTTGGTAGTATTTATAGGCTTTGATTTGTCTGATTTATCTTTGGCTTTGAGAGAAGGTTTTGATGTTAGGTTTGTCTTACTATTATTTTGGCTTCTAAGCTTACGGTCGGATTCAGTCATCTTCTTCTTTGGGAGGGTCGTAGTGGAATCTGATGAAATCTCAGTCTCCATTTCTTCAATGACGGTGCGTTTGGACGAAGTGGTGGGTTGGTGATCCATGATGTCGGTGTATGACCTTAACTGACGGTTGGTGCTTGTGCTGGTAGGTGCTGGGTGCTGGCAGTCTTTTGGGCTTCGCTTACAGTGGTCGTAGGTTGATTGGTGGACGTTATCTTGGAGTACGGAGTAGTTTGATGGATGTGGCGCATATTATATATTCTTGTGGCGGTTTTGTGGTCAACTTTTTGTAGGGTTTTTATTGTTGTTATTTCTTTTTGTTTTATAAAGGCGGGGCATGTTTTATCTAGTGGGCTGTGATTGAATTGGTTGTTTATATCATACTTGCAGTTTATGCAAAACTTAGGTTTGTCGCATTCGGTGTCCTCTGTGGTGTGTGCTTCTGCGGAACAGTTGGAGCAGGTTTTGGGGCTTCTGCAGAATTTGGTCGGGTGTCCAAACTTCAGGCAGTTACGGCATTTCAGTGGGCGTGGAATATGTGGTCGAACTCTAACTCTCTCGTATCCTATCATCAAGGTTTCGGGTAGAGTTGTTGATCCAAAAGTGACGGTTATGAGTCCTGATTCTTGTAGGATATTGTTCTTCATGATACGTATTTTTTCAATGTTGGTTACCTTTTGCGACTTAAGCTCGTTTAGAATATCCAATTCATCTATGTTGCGAAGTTCATTAGAGTAGATGACTCCTTTTGAGAAATTTAGAGTTTCATGCTCGGTTACGGAAACAGTGAAGTTGTGGAATTGCGTTAGCCTTAGTAATCTATATGCCTGGTTTGCGCCTTTGGTTTTAATTAATAAGGTTCCGTTTCTATTCTTGTTACAAGACTCCACTTCGCCACCGCAGGTGAAGTCAATGACCTTTTTAATCACGAATGGTGATACTTTTTCAAATGTCTCATTGTCCGTTCTGGTGATCGTGAGAAATTTCGGTTCGAATAGTGCTGTTCTTGTAGACAGAGGGGGGAAGTCTAAGTCCGGTGGTCGATGCATTGTTGTTGTGCCTGGGCTGCCGCCCGCTGCACAAGGCGCTTGTGCGCGTTTGTAACGGTTGCGATGTGATTTTTGTTATTGGGTTTTTTTTTTGAAATTTTCTTTGAGCACTTGTTTGTGTTTACAAAAATTGTTAGAATTTTGTATTTGTAACTGCTGGTACTCGCGGAGTTCTGCTGATAGCACGTCTTTACTCGATGAGGTTTGGACTGGTACTGTTTTGTTTATAATAGTATAGTTTAAACATTTAATACCCTTTAATTCAAGACCTTGGAGATAAGTTTCATAAAATAATTTCCCAAGGTTGGTTGGTTGGTTAGGTTGCCTACCATATAATGCAACATATAAAGGGAAAACCGTAGTATCATATAAAGCAATGACTAGTACATTTCTTTGACTCCCCAGGTGGCAAGCTGTATCTTTGAATACTAATAATAATTTGAATGACTAATAATTTCTTTGTCTTCCCAGGTGGCGAGTTGTATTCCTGGGGCTCCAATATCTACGGCCAGCTAGGCGTGAAGTCGCCCAACGAGCTGACGCACTGCAACCATCCCGTCCAGCTGACCACTCTGCTGGGAATTCCTCTGGCCGCGATTGCCTGTGGCGGCAATCACTCGTTCCTCATCTCCAAGTCCAGTGCGGTGTTCGGCTGGGGCAGAAACAACTGCGGGCAACTGGGACTGAATGACGAGACGAACCGCGCCTATCCCACCCAGCTGAAAACGCTGCGCACCCTGGGCGTTCGGTTTGTGGCCTGCGGCGATGAGTTTTCCGTTTTCCTGACCAACGAGGGAGGAGTGTTCACCTGTGGAGCGGGCGCGTATGGCCAGTTGGGCCATGGCTTCAGCTCGAACGAGATGTTGCCGCGAATGGTAATGGAGCTAATGGGCAGCACCATCACTCAGGTGGCCTGTGGCAATCGGCACACCATGGCACTGGTTCCATCGCGTGGCAGAGTCTATGCCTTTGGCTTAGGAAGCTCCGGGCAGCTGGGTACAAGGAGTACCAAGAGCCTGATGCTGCCACAGGTGGTCATCGGTCCCTGGGTGTCGCCTAGTGGTTCGGCCCTGCTGCAGTCCAACGATGCAAAGGTCGCCGTGGTCATCCATCAGATTTTCTCAGGCGGGGACCAGTCAATTGTGACCACAACTCTTTTTATGGACAAGATGCCGCCAGAGGATTTCAGAAACTACAAGTAGTTATAGCTTGCAAACTTTATTTGAGCGAAAACATACTGACTTTCCTTACATTGCAGACCCAAATCGCAGATCCTGACCCTGACGGCAGAGGTCACAAAGCAATGCGCCCATTTTAAGCAGAGTGATCAGAGCGATATGGATCTGCTGAGCTCCATTGAGCTGATCTTCAAGAGTCAGGCGTGTTTGAATGGTTCTTTCCTCTTGGATCACGACAGACACTTTGGCTGCTCTGCTCGGAACCATGGATTGGATCTCGAGGAGGCTCAACTGGCATTTGACAATCTGCGCGTGGTGGAGAATGAAAGCATTAAGCAGGTGGTAGGTTATCACTTAATATACTCTTTTAGGCATCCTTTTAATCATTTCATCCCCTTAGATCTGGGACAATATAACTAAGGAGCTAGTTGGTTCGCTGGTTGGCTCGCCGGCAGATGTGGAGAGCATGCGTTTATATCTCCTGCTACCTCTCTATCATGAGTTCGTGAACTCCAAGCACTACAAGTCACTGCAGGTTCCGTTCGCCAATGCCATATTCAAGCTAACGGAGAATCCGCGCAAGGTGCTGATCAAGTGGCTGGCCCAAACGCCGGCCGAGTACTTTGAGCATCTTGTCCAGAATTTCTTGCACGTGGTTGTGCACATAATTAGCTTCAAAATGGGCTTGGCTGTCGTCTGTCCCAGCGCCGAAAGGCGTCAGAGGGTAGGTAGTTTACAATCTAATATGAAATGTATGCTAATTTTCTAGAAACGTTTCAGCTGCTGCCATACAACACCGAGCTGGAGGTGATCCTGAAACTGATGCAGACGCTCTGCGTGATTAACAACCTGCGCGAAGACCGCCTCAACTACCAAACCTTCTACTGGCCTGATCTGGCTGACTACGCGGACGTGCAGCAGGAGTACGTCAAGTGGATCATGGCCGACACTGCCAGCGAATTCAACATTTGCAACTTTTCATTCCTCTTCGATCCGTCTGCCAAGACGGCGCTGCTCCAGGCGGATCAGGCGCTGCAGATGCACTCTGCCATGGCCAATGCGGCCACTCATGTGCGTTAATCTTGTCCAGGAGAGAGATTTCGTTGCTGATAGATACTCTTTCCTCCCGTAGGCTTTCACTTTGTTCCACTACGGCATGCCCGTTTCCCAGTTCATTGTGCTGAACGTGACGCGAGAGAACCTGGTGCAGGATTCCCTTCGGGAGTTGCAGCGCTACACGCAGACTGATCTCAAGAAGCCGCTGAAAATCAAGTTCCAGGGCGAGGAGGCAGAGGACGCCGGCGGCGTTCGCAAGGAGTTCTTTATGCTGCTGCTGAAGGATCTCCTCGATCCCAAGTACGGAATGTTCAAGGAGTTCGAGGAGTCGCGTCTACTTTGGTTTGCAGATCTCACCTTCGAGACGGAGAACATGTACTTCCTAATTGGCGTACTCTGCGGCCTGGCCATCTACAACTTTACGATCATAAACTTGCCATTTCCGCTGGCTCTGTACAAGAAGTTATTGGGCAAGCCGGTGGATCTCAGCGATCTACGGCAGCTCTCGCCGCCGGAGGCCAACTCCATGCAGTCGCTGCTCGACTACCAGGGAGAGGACTTCAAGGAGGTCTTTGATCTGACCTTTGAGATTTCACGCGACGTGTTTGGCGAGGCAGAGACCAAGTGCCTCAAGCCCGGTGGCAATGAGATAGCCGTGACGCTGGAAAACAGGTGGGTGTGGTAACCGATTCTTTCCTCACATCCTTGTTGATTATCTTCCCACTTTAGGAAGGAGTTTGTGGATCTGTATGTGGACTTTGTGTTCAACAAGTCCGTCGCTCTGCACTACACTGCATTTCACAAGGGCTTTATGAAGGTGTGCTCTGGTAGGGTTATTCAGATATTCCAGCCGGAGGAGCTGATGGCCGTGGTGGTAGGAAACGAAGACTACGACTGGCAGGCACTGCAGGATAACTGCGAGTACCGGGAGGGCTACACTTCGGGCGATGATACAGTGAGTTTTTTGAAAGGAGTTGTTACCAAACCTTGACTCTTGATTTTTTGACACAGATCAAATGGTTCTGGGAGGTCATTCATGATCTGTCGGAGGCGGAGAAGAAGAGTTTTCTTCTCTATTTGACTGGCAGCGATCGTATACCCATCCAGGGGATGAAGGCCCTTAAAGTGAGTTTCTAACTTTACTTTTTAGCTGTGCACAAAGGACTTAAAAACCTTTTCCAGCTCACCATTCAACCCACCCCGGACGAACGATTCCTGCCCGTGGCTCACACCTGCTTCAATCTGCTGGACCTGCCGCGATACAAGACCAAGGAGCGCCTCAAGTACAAACTACTCCAGGCCATCCAGCAAACTCAGGGCTTTAGCCTGGTCTGATCCTGGCCCTCTCGCAAAACACATTAACTTTCAACTACAGGTATTTTTGCAAAGCTTTTCGTTACTCGCATTTCTGGATTGAAGACGACAAACCACTCTTGGAACACACATTTATCGGCGATCAAATCAATAAGTATAATGTTGTGTTATGGCTTTAAACCCTAGACTAGTTATCAGTATCACATTGTTATGGAAAGGAAGGCAGTAAAGGAGGAGAAATAAATTTGGTGAATCAGTCTGCAGACGATAATTATAATTCCTTGAGCTTACTTTTGTGTTAAGTTCGGCTTTGTTTTGTTTGTGTGTATAGTTGTTATTCTATAAATTTTAATCTTAAGTTATTAAAGTTAAATTGGATTTCAAACCCAATGATTTTGGTATCTATTGTGGGATTTAAAAAATTCAAGCCAATTACATTTATACAGATAGATAGAAGCCCTTGTTCAAATTCAAACTCGATAACGATTACTTCGAGGCGGGCTACTTCCGGCGGGAAACGAGCTGATCTGGCAGCACTGTCGGGTGCACAGCTGAGCGCGAAATGTGGCGGCAAATCAAACCGAAACCTTCCAAGTCAGTTCAAATTCAACTTTGGCAAGGTGCGCTCGCTTGCGGAAACCGCTTGTTAATTTCTTCATTTCGCCGTCGAGAACTTTTTCGGTTGCTCATTTGCATGCGTTGGGCGTGCGGTGCTTGGCAATAACATTAACATTAACCAACCGATTTCGGATACTGTATATGTGTACGCCCTAGCCTCGATTTTCAAAATTATCCACAATCCACAACTACAAGTTCGCTGTAAACATAGAAAACGTCACCTTTACCGGGTCAAGCTAACGGTACCCGCATCGAAAAAGAAATTCAAACAGGTAGAGCAGCAAAAACAAAAAAAAAAAATAACGACTTCTCGGTTGACAGTTTGTGAAATTATGGGTACTTAGCCCCCCGATTTCAAATGTGCCCGTCGTTTGTCCACCTTGGTGATGGCTCGAACTTCTTAATTCGCCGTGAACGAAGCGTGATGGCCTATAAAATCAATTACGATTGCAATTTTTGCATATCCTGACAGCCAACAAATGTCGGGGGCACCAAAAACCAGCGATTCCATGCCGCGCACATGAGTTTATAACTCAAAAAAAAAAAATAATAATAAAAAAGCTAAAGAAAAAATTCAAAAAAAGCGGTTCTGCCGGTTTGCCCGTGGTCGTGATCTGCAGCGTCTTCCGCTGCTTTCTTTCCTTTGCACGATTTGAACTTGGACACCAAACGCAACAAAAGCTACAACAGCAAAAAAGAGCAACAAAAGCAGGAGTGCACTGGGAGAAATATTCATAAATTAAAATCAGTTAAACAGAATATCTTTTAAAATATTATTTGAGGACAACAACAGTTTAATTTATTTAAAACCCTATATAATAACTCATAAACGTTCTTAAGACGTGTTAGGGTTTTATTTTGAGAGGTTCCCAAAATGGTTCGAGTGATTTAAAATTCTTTTTTAAAATATATGACCAAAGTTAAGATTATTTTTTAGTAATATAATAATCAACTGCTACATTAACCGAGTTTCTCTCAGTGTGCCAGCCACCGCAAATCGAAGAGATCTGGTTTATGGTGATGCTCCTCTAATAAAGCGAGCGTTTAGGCACCTCTATTGCGCCGTCTCTCTCCCTCCTGCGTTCGCTTCCTGGGGCCTCACTCCATATTTATGCCATATCCTCTATAAGCATGAGGATATATCGGGGTTGGGGTCCCACCTGTCTGTCTCCGTCCCGCTCACTCCCCAGGGATAAGTTTGTTTGCCCAGGTTTTATAGCAGGAACAAACAGACAAGACGCACACAAAGCGGGTCAACAGGGCGTATGCGTGTGCGTGAGCGAGCTATGAGTAATCGGTACTCCTCTGATGGTTATTATATAGGGGATATACGTGTCTCCTCCCCTCTCCCATATGTCTGACCAATTGAAATTGTATCAAATTTCAATTTCATTTCCACACTATGCCGGCCCTCCATTAATTTGACCCAGTTTTCAAAACAGTGGCCATAAGCCGCTTAAAAATAACCAACTGCAATGGATCGAAAACGAAACCAAATGATTCGCCAAATCTGTCAGCTGTTTAAATACAAACAAATAACAACAGGCAACTCCGCACTGGGAAAAAACTAGACAAATTATAAACATTTTAGGAGCTCATTTCTAATATTTAAAGGTGATACCTATAAGTCAATTTGTTTCTTTTTCCTCCAAGTGAAAATATATTTTACTCTGAAGACTAAAAATGATATGATATGTGATAGAGTGGAAAAGTAATATATGATCATAAATGACATGACTATTTGGGAACATAAAAGTATTCTTCAAAGATATATTGAAGAAACATCCATGCAAAAGATCTTATTAAACCCCCTTCAATATTTATACGATCCGCTGCTGGTTTCTTATTTTTAGAACACCTTTTTTCCAGTGCACAAAGCATTGTCCTCAATGTCATTGCCTCACACTTGGCACCCAAATTAAACGAGTTGGAAAACCAAGGGATAAAAAATAAGCAACTCACAAAAAAGTGATTATTTTGGTAATGATGTAATGCAAAGTTTTAGCCAACTAACAAGCCAAGCAAACAAAAGAGCCAAAAGAACAAACGAAGAACCGAAGAAGGAAATAAAATTGCACGCCTTTTGGTTCGGGTAATTGCGATATTTACTATCGCCCAGCCTTGTCATGTGGTGATTTTACTTCATGGCCTATAACATAACCGAATCTTGGGAACATAACGATCCGCACCCACTCAAAAAATGTTAAAATCGCTACGTGATGACAAACTTGAACTTTCTCTTATCGGAATCGGCAGCGTTATCTTTTTCCCGGGGTTCAACCAATTTCACTGATATGACTATTGATCGTACACAATGTACATTGTATATATCATACATATAGGGTGCCTTTTCCCCTGGTTCTTTAGCCAGTTGCATTCGTTAATTTCCCTTTAAAGCGCTGATTTGATAAGATACAAGAAACCACAAGCGATTGTCATAAACGTCCATATAACCATCGAAGCACATCGTTTTCCACGAAAGATTGGCACAAGACTTGAATGAGGTCTTGCTGACAATAGGTATGCTCTATTTTGTGAATGGGCAGACAATGTCATATGCAATGGAAGAGAAGTTATGAATGGTTGTTGAGATTTTATATGAAGTAGGGCTACTAAGATCTTGCATACCAAGGCTAACAATGGTTTTGGGAGGTATGAGAAGTATATCTTTCTTTCCGAAATTGTTTAATATTATAATATAATATAATATTTAATATAACATATTATACTTATATAATATAATAATAATTGATCCTACGATCATGTATAAAAGTACTGTTACTGTATTTAAAACTGCAAAGAATTTAGTAATGAGTAATCTTTTCCATTTCCAATCTGTTTATACTTTTTATACTTTTGATCCACCCTCATAAAGCGATAAACCGCCATGTGGCCATATGCCCCACACAAGCGAATGTAGTACAAAATACAAGTATATCAAAAATCCCCACTTGTCATAAAAAACTTCGATCGGCGAGCCCCAAGAACCCCGAGTTCCAGCAGTTCCATTCCATTTCTTTCGATGGAGGAGTGAGTGTCAGCTCGTGTTGGGATCACAATTACATAGCACCTCGGATTTGTTCAGTTTGGGTAAAGTGGGTAAAGTGCCAAGTAAGGGCTTTTCGTGGAAGCCGCAAGTCTTATTCAACGTGAGTACGAGCAAAAAGTCTGTTTTTGAGCAACCGAAAACAAAAGGTAAAAAACGAAACCTCTTTTTGGCAGCAGCACTTTCAGCAGATTTTTATTTTTTTTGCAATTGGCAGTAAATCGCGTTCAAGATCAGCCCCAACTGTTGACGCTTTTTATGGCCGCAATGAGCTAAGAAAAACAGCGGGCTGCGGTGATTGTTTAATACTCAATGGTTACATAGCTATATGGTTATCCGAGCCCCAGCCACTTGGCATGCGTCACAAATACAAATGCCGGCAAGATCTCCTCGAACCGGGCCTCGATACCTCGTCCCCCAAAGCGGATGACTCACGGTTAGTAGGTCCAGAATTTTGTATTTTTGATGCGGTCTTTTGAATCTTAATTTCCAGTCTTTGCGAGTGCGAGAAATGGCGATGACGATCGCCCGAACGAATTCGATCATCGATTCTTTCGGTCAGCGGCCTTTGTTGAGTTCCCTGCGCATTTAATGATCCGTTCATGTAGATGATCTTGCAAAGTTTTGTATCCACTGATCTTGGGTTGATTAAGAACAAACACCTCTTTGCCTTTCTACTTGCCTAAGGTGATTTTCTATTATTATACCTATTCAGTGGAATGATTTCTTTTTATATACCACAGTCTAAACCCGATCCATTTATAAGGTTCGTGGGTTATGTTGAAGAATTAAATGTTATATATCGCAAATTTTTTCATTTTTTTGGTTAGAAATACACAGAGAGAAATATCAAAGAACATTGTTCTTGAATTGAGAACATTCGTTCTTAAAAACCGTTTAAGTACATTTTGGTATCAATGTTCTCAATATTAAGTATACTTTTAAGTATACACTACAGACTGATCTAAAAGTTTATTTGTTGAGATATAAAATGTACATAAGTACCGCCAAATCAACTTGATTCGAGCAAAATAAAAACATTTTCAACTTTAAAATGTCGTTCTATTTTTAAGATCATTTTCAACTCAGATGAAAACGTTAGAATTTTCTCTGTGTGGTACTCAGCACTTCTTTGTTTAACTCCCTGTTTAAAACTAACAACTCTTTAAGCCACATATGTATTACATAAGTTATTCAGTTTTATTTAGGAATTCGTTCACATCACTCTAGGTCCTGGCCATTTGGAGCAGGTGATATAATGGCACAATGTTGGCGTTGTTTCTGCCCTCGAGGAAGTTCGGTTGGCTCAGCAGGGTGGCCCTGCCCTGGAAAACGCCAGGAATGCCGGAGGGTGTAAGACCCTCGGGAACGGACAGTTGGTTATCCACATCGCCGACTCCTCCTGCCGAGGAGCGGAAGAAGGGATAGTAGGGAAAGCCAGGATAGCCGCCGAAGCCGGGATAGCCATAGGCCCCATATCCATAGCCGCCGTAGTAGTTGAAACCATTGTAGTAGGGATTGTAGAAGGGCGGCTGGACTGGCGGAGGAGGTGGCGGTCCTGGTCCCGGAGGCGGTGGTGGCCCCCAAGGACGCTGTGGGTAGATAGGTGGCGGTGGTGGTGGTGGTGCCGGCGACCATGGTGGCGGAGGACCGTAGCCATACTGACGCGGGTGCTGCTGATCCTCTGGTGGATAATAGTAATGGTGTTGTACTGACGGTTTCGGTGTGGTGGACGGGGCGCCCGAGGCCATCACCAGCTTGATGCCGCCCTTACCAATGGTCTTCATCAGGTGCTCTTCGAGCCCGCGTCCACTGCCCAGTGGATCGTCTAGCACCTGTTGCTGCTTATCCGTCCTGGTCTGTCCGGAGATCAGGCTCGTCTGCCCCGGAGCCTTCTCCTGGAAACACAAGGTGCTTCCCAGCAGGGGCAGGAAAACTGAAAGGATGGAGTGTGCCGCCCTTTAAAAGGATCTCTTTCTGGGAAACCGAATATCCATACTTACCCAACGAAATAGCTGTCACTCTTCGATCCATGATCTCTCTCCGAATAACCTGACCTCTCTAGCTGCATTGCCTTTTTATACGCGGTGCATCTGGAATAATCTCACATCTTGCTCTCGGTTTTCTCATTAGAATAAACCCATGCATTGGCCCAAATTTGGGCCGCCTTTCTTTCTCGATCTCGATCACGGATCAATCAAGAACCGTTCTAATAACCGCGCTCATTAGTTTGCATACGATTATGCGGGCTTTGTGGGATCTTTCCTCTTCATGCCCTTCTTCTTTGTAGGTTTTTCAGTTCTTTAATCGATCTGCCAGCCCTGCAGTTTCCCCATCCTAACTCGAAGAGTTCAATATCCCGCGATATTGCTATATGATAAATGACGTAATTTGTATGCATAAAGCTTAGTGCACTGAAGGAAAAAGTGGAGTTCAACTCAAGAGTTCAAAAGATGATATTACATTTTTGAAAGATCTTTAACTTCTTTAAAACCATTTTATATTTACCCACATCATTTTTTTCCGTGTGCGATTAAGAGCTTTAAAGAACTTTTTCGTTTGGGCGGGTCTCATGATATTGGGTTCCGTTATGGGTCGTGTGTCGTAGACATGTTTACGAGTTGTTTGATACCACTAAAAGCCGGAGTTCTGTGTTACATCACAGGTGGAGTATTTCTGGAACGGAGAAACCAGTTCTCCAACTACAGAGCTGAATGGGGATAAAAGAATGCGTAGAACAAGCCGACAAAAACGACTCCCCCAGGAAAAGATAAAAAACTGGGCGAAAGTCAATGACTTTTGATACCCTTTCAAAATAAATATTATCGTTACAAGGTTAGTCGTTCAAGAAGGTAGAGAACTTAATCTATCTGAAAGCCTTATCACAACAATTACATTGTTATTTTGCAATTTAATAAGTACTATTAATTAACTTACTTATATTTATAACGCAACCCATTACTCATTCATATACCTGTTTATATATTTTTATCAATATCCCTTAATAAGTTTATCTAATCATAATGATATCTGACCGTTTGTTCCAACAAATAATCATATGTTTTTGTGTTATCACAAATGCGTGCCGAAATCGGCCCAAACAGTCTATATAAACGCCATATAACGAGTTTCTCTGGGTTAAAGAACCTTATCAATTCCTTAAACAGACGTAGCATAATCTTAGGCGTCTGTTGATTTGATTTAAAGGTGCTAAAATGACTGCAGAATGACTGCAAAAGGCAGTGCCCATTATGTCATGCACTCATATATGGTTCTCATCCAAGTTTACCCATCCACATCAATCCGTCCTACGTGCAATTAAACAATTATGTGACAAACATCGACTGGCAGCGATCTCGGCCTTTGAAAGTGGGACGTGTCTGCCGGTCTCTTCCAGAATTCCTGGGAAGTCTGCCCGTCTTGAAACGTCGGCAAACATTTTGTAATTAGTCAGGCACTCCAGTATTTTCCCCCATCGAATGGAACCCCTTTTCCGAATTGAGCAAGACCAGAGTAAATGTAAAATGGAAATAAACAATAGTGACATCAATTGAAAACGAGTGTGTGTACTTACAATGTTTGCATTCGGCAATGACTTATTATTTAGCGCACTGATAGCTGATAACACAGTGCTAATGTGCGCCTGGAGTGCTTTTCTGAGTCGGGGTTCGCAATTCTGACTCAGAAATAACCCAAAAACGCTAGCCAGTCATCTAGAAAACTTTGAACAATTAAGTTCTAACTTCGGTTTTTTGCGGACTACTTGTATTTCATATATCCTAGTGGGAGTATTTTCCTTGACCTCGAGTTAAAGTGCTAATTTTGGACCCAGATCTATAAATATTTCTTAATGTACATTGAAATTCAATCTTTAGCCTGCGGTCTAATGGAAGACAAAAATTTTCTAGAGTAAGCTTTAGTAAACAAGAAAAAGTGAAAGTGAAATGTTTTGGTATACTTGGGAATTTAAATATTACAGAACACCTAGATTATCTCTCCCGAATAGGGGACAAATCAAATAATGTTTTAGACCCTAAGTATCTCCTTTACTCCTAATCATTTTATGATTCATTTCCTGAAATGAATGATTTACTTCTAAAATATGATATGCATGTTTTTTATTTCTCCAAAACAAGTTGTTTTTTTAAGTTTCGTATCCCAAACAAAAGCTATTTTTAAATGTAGCGAAAACAAAGAAATATTCCATGGAAGTATTACAAGTGTTATCTGAATTGCATTTGGCACAATTTATTTGAAGAAACAAATCTGAAAAATTCTTATATACAAATAGATTTATCTAAACTTCTTGTTTCACGACAGTGATTCATGGCAAATATCTCGAATTATTAAGAAGACGAGAGAGTAGAACTTCAGGATTGACGCATACGACCAAGACTTATCGTGATCTCAGATACTTGGAGCCCCTTAGTACAACATCCACTCCGGAATTCTTTGCTTTCCTGCGTTTCTGTCATGGTATTCTAAATCGGGTCCCGAGTTTATTCGCGAAAGGCACTATCTAATCGGGGACTGATTGGCGGCATTGCCCTCCGCCTCCTCCTCCTCATCGCGGCCACGGGTATATTATCGTTGATAAATGTGCCGACTAAAAAAAACAACAGAAATACAGACGAGGCCAATTGATATGCAGGGTAGAGAAGTATTGATGGTTAAAACGCCTCAACTTCCAGCGGATCGGTTTAGTTTGCCAGCGGAGCCGTCAAAGGGCGGAATATGCGTGACATTTGACATCTTCTCTAGAGGTCCCAGTTCTGAAAGCCCAAGTGTTGTGGAATAATATTAGTCGAAGCACAATAAGGATAATCGAATAACCATGGCCAGGTAGTGAAGAATCTATAAAGAACTTTTGAATAAAGTGACCTTTGTTAACTTAACAAATAGTGATAAAACAAGGAGAGCATAAATAAACTTTAAAGACTCCTTTTTATGATCGCTTATTCCATTTCGGCCAATTGAGACCTCGAAATTTATTGCATAATCGTTTCTTTTATGAATTTACCCGCCGCGTATCAGTAGATCTGGAGCAGTCATCCAATAAAGCCAACTCTAACCTCCTTCCCCCATGAAATATGGCATCGATAAGGTGAATTGCACCTGCCCACCAATATTTATATTCTTCTATAAATACCAAAGACTTGATTGCAATGGAACGCAGATAAAATATTATTGGATATGTCTGATGAAGTCATGGCATTCGGATTTGGGCAAAACCAACTTCATTCATGGCTCACTGTCATTTGGCCGCTCAAGTTTTCATTTCCGCAGAGTAGTTATAAATTATTATTCCCATACACTCTATAAACTTTACGTAAATCTTATCTATGGGTATTCGGCTTTCTATGGGCTTTTCTATAGTGGTTTCAAGAGGTTTCTCCTAATCAAGGCGGTTAAACATGGCAACCCTTTCTGGTGGACAATAAGATTAGTTACGTGATAGATAAGGCTTTGAAAGAGGGTTTTTCTTAGAATGTTAAAAAATCTGAAAAGGTTGTTAAAAAAAATCCTGAAATGTTTTCCAGAGAATCTTTAAAGTTCACTTTTTTTCTTATAATTTTTCAGAAATCTTTTTTAAGATTAAGGCTATCTGTACGAAAATTTAAAGCATAGACAGTATCATAATCGAAATACTTAAGGTCTCTCTCTTTTCGATTTGGGCGCCAGAAGTACACTTGTCAATATCAAGTTTACTTTATTCTGTTTTGCTCTTGAAATATCAACTTACCCTGTGATAATTCAATTGATTTTGACCTTTTTGATTGATCCTCTTCTCATCTTAGCAATTTTTTATTTTTGGTTACTTTATTGTTTCAGCTATACTTCTCAACTCAAAATGGAGACGGGTTTGCACGAAAGAGATCGTGCTGGAGTGCAGGACTTTGTGCTTTTGGAAAACTACCAGGACGAAGGTGCCTTCATTGAGAACTTGAAAAAGCGTTTCCAGGAGAACCTGATTTATGTGAGTACAAAGTTCGACATTTAAGTAAACCTCTATAATAATATATTAATCCCTATTTTTTTCAGACCTACATTGGCCAGGTGCTAGTCTCCGTGAATCCCTACAAGCAGCTGCCCATTTATACGGCTGACCATGTCAAGGCGTACAGGAACAAGCACTTCTACGAGATGCCCCCACACATGTGAGTCCAAAGACCTTACCAGGGAACCTTTAAGTAATCCTTGATCCCCTCCAGCTTCGCGGTGACCGACAATGCCTTCCGCTCGCTGATCGAGGAGAACCGTGGCCAGTGTGTTCTGATCTCCGGCGAGAGTGGTTCAGGCAAGACTGAGGCTTCCAAGAAGGTGCTGCAGTTCATAGCCGCCTGCTCCGGCAACCAGACGACTGTCGAGGGTGTAAAGGATCGTCTGCTGAAGAGTAATCCTGTCCTGGAAGCTTTCGGAAATGCCAAGACGAACAGGAACGACAACTCCTCCCGCTTTGGCAAGTACATGGACATCCAATTCGACTTCAAGGGAGCTCCCATCGGAGGTAACATCCTCAACTATCTGCTGGAGAAGTCGCGAGTGGTGGCCCAAATGGGTGGCGAGCGCAACTTCCACATCTTCTATCAACTGCTGGCCGGCGCCGATGAGGATCTTCTGCAGGAACTGCGTCTGGAGCGGGCTCTGGACAAATATAGCTACCTGACAGATGGGGTAAGTCTCTGGATCTCTACTATCTCTATCTACTATCTCTACTATCGACAACCAATATAACCAAAGTTTATATTTTTCTGAAGAATTCACGTTTGATTTATTATTGATCCATGGGATCATAATTGCCTAACTAGTCTTTAATATAACAACTATTCTAGTAAATAAAAAGTAAACCACTTATATTTTTCGATCAATAGTACCGATGTCTAAAATGCTTTAGTCTCTGGAAGACATTTAGAACCAACGACCTAATCCCTGAATTCCGATTCCCAGCTCAATGGCAGTGTGACGAGCATCGACGATGCGGATAGCTTCAAGCAGGTGCAGCAGGCCTTGAGTGTGATCGACTTCAGCCAGGAGGAGCAGCGCGAGATCTTCGGAATTGTGGCGAGTATCCTGCACCTGGGCAACGTCGCTTTCAACGAGGTGGAGGGCAATGCCAAGGTGAACAGCAGGGATCTGGTGGTCACCGCCGCTCGCTTGCTGGGCGTGAATGCCAGCGAACTGGAGGCCGCTTTGACGCACCGCACCATCGATGCTCGTGGGGATGTGGTCACTTCGCCACTCAACCACGAGCTGGCCATCTATGCCAGGGATGCCCTGGCTAAGGCTGTCTACGATCGCTTGTTCTCCTGGTTGGTTCAGCGTCTGAACATCTCGCTCCAGGCGAAAGAGACGCGTGGAGCCAGGAACAATGTGATGGGCATCCTGGATATTTACGGGTTCGAGATCTTCCAAAAGAACAGCTTCGAGCAGTTCTGCATCAATTTCTGCAACGAGAAGCTGCAGCAGTTGTTCATCGAGCTGACCCTGAAATCGGAGCAGGATGAGTACAGGAGGGAGGGCATCGAATGGATACCCGTGGAGTACTTCGACAACAAGGTGATCTGCAATCTGATCGAGGAGAAGCACAAGGGCATCATCTCTATATTGGATGAGGAGTGCCTGCGACCGGGAGAACCCACGGATAAGACGTTCCTGGAGAAGCTCACCCAGAAACTGGCGCAGCATCATCACTACGTTTGCCATGAGAAGGCTCCGGCGCACATCAAGAAGATCATGCTGCGGGATGAGTTCCGTCTGGTCCACTATGCCGGCGAGGTCACCTACAGCGTCAATGGCTTCCTGGACAAGAACAACGATCTGCTGTTCAGGGATCTCAAGGAGACACTCAGCAAGGCGGGCAATGGCATTGTGAGGAGCTGCTTCCCGGAGAAGGAGCTCCGCAGCCTCAAGCGTCCCGAGACGGCCATCACCCAGTTCCGCGCTTCGCTGAACAACCTCATGGACATCCTGATGTGCAAGGAGCCCAGTTACATTCGCTGCATCAAGCCAAATGACCTGCAGACTGCCACCGTCTTTAACGATGAGTTGGTCCTCCACCAGGTCAAGTACCTGGGTCTGATGGAGAACCTGAGGGTGAGGCGAGCTGGTTTCGCCTACCGTCGCACCTATGACCTCTTCCTGGAGCGCTACAAGTCGCTGAGCAAGTCCACGTGGCCCAATTACAAGGGACCCGGCGGCCCTAAGGCGGGAGTCCAGCAGCTGGTCAAGGATCTGGGTTGGGACGAGGAGAAGTACCGGGTGGGCGAGACGAAGCTGTTCATCCGCTGGCCCAGGACCCTGTTCGATACGGAGGATGCCTACCAGGAGAAGAAGCACCAGATAGCCGCGATCATTCAGGCCCACTGGAAGGGTTTGGTGCAGAGGAGGAAGTACCTTAAGCTGCGTGCCCAGGTGATCATCCTGCAGAGCTATTGCAGGAGGAAGTTGGCCCAGCAGGCGGCCAAGAAGCGCCGTGAGGCGGCCGACAAGATCAGGGCCTTCATCAAGGGCTTCATCACGAGGAACGATGCTCCAAATGGCTTCAACGAGGAGTTCATCGCCAATGCCAAGCGAATGTGGCTGCTCCGGCTGGCCAAGGAGCTGCCCACCAAGGTGCTGGACAAGAGCTGGCCCCATGCCCCGGGACACTGTGTGGAGGCCTCTGGCATCCTGCACCGCCTGCATCGCCTCCATCTGGCCAGGATCTACCGCCTGAAACTGACGGCCCAGCAGAAGAGGCAGTTTGAGTTGAAGGTTCTCGCGGAGAAGGTCTTCAAGGACAAGAAGAACAACTATCCCAGTAGTGTGTCTAGCTGGTTCCAGGAGGATCGCATCCCCAAGGAGCACATCCAGCGGGTCAACGACTTTGTGGCCAGCACCTTTGGCAGCGAGCAGCTGAAGTACCAGTCCTTCTGCACCAAGTTCGATAGACATGGCTACAAGTCCCGCGATCGCTTTATCCTGCTGAGCAACAAGGCCGTCTACGTTCTGGACGGAAAGACCTACAAGCAGAAGCACCGCCTGCCGCTGGAGAAGATCGACTTCACGCTGACGAACCACAACGACGACCTGATGGTCATCCGGATACCGCTCGAGCTGAAGAAGGACAAGGGCGACCTGATCCTGATCATCCCCCACCTCATCGAGTTCAGCACCTATATCATCGATACCGTGGGAACAGCCTCCATTGTCTCCATTGTGGACAGAGATTCGTGAGTACTTGAATGGGGCTGTCTTCTGGGGTTCCCTCTAATCACTTGGGTTTTTCTCGATTCCAGGGTGCAACACAATGTGGTCAAGGGCAAGGGCGGCGTCATCGACATCCAAACGGGCGCTGAGCCGGGTGTGGTTCGTGATAAGGGCCATCTAGTTATCGTAAGTAACGTCATTCGTTAATGGGCCTGCAGCTCCGGCTCCAGCTGCCCCAGAGAAAACACTCCTTATCGGGCTGACCTCATTTCTTAATTATTTCCCTTGCAGATTGGAACGCAATAAGGAATTTACTATGACTTTCAACGGAAAAGTGGCTTTAAAACGACTTTTGTTTTGTTATATTCGTGTAATTTATATAGTGTACCTATGTATTTTTGTTACTGCAGCGCCAGCGAGTTGTGTAATTTGGATTTTATATGGATAATGTTCCGACTAAATGTATATTGTTTATAAAAAAAATACCTATAAATATATGAAAGTTTGTATATGAATTGTTGGTTTCTTATCATTTTCATTTGGATTGCCATTAGTCACGTGTTTTTTTTTCAATGTGCAAACGTGGCTATTTTTCCTTATCTCTTTGCTTGTGAGATTTTAAATGAACCGCCTATTCGATTGGTAAAATGGTAAGCAATCGATAATACTGTTTCGATATGTAAATGGTGCTGCCAGATCTTAGGTTAGGATTTAACGGTATTTTGGAATATACATTTCTAAAACTAAATGTAGTGTAGGAGTATGAAAAATAAGTAAAGTAAAATAATTTAAATTATCAACTTAGAATTAATCGGCCTATGATAATGAATAGGAGTTAGTTACTTTAAATTGGATCCAAATATTTTTGGTATTTTTGAAGGTACTTGTCAAAAAGATTGTCGCTCAAGTCTGGTCACACTCACTTGCCGTCTTTCACTTGCTCCAGAACTTTTACATAATCTTGAAAACTCAGTGTAAATATTGCTCAATTTCCGTGCCTGCATTCCGGGCAGCGTGCAGAAAGACGCGATATTAATCCGGGTGCATTTCCGTTGCAGGAGAACCGAGATGTCGTTCACACAGATCGCGCGCAGCTGCAGTCGACTGGCGGCGACTTTGGCCCCCCGAAGGATCGCCTCCGGCGCCCTCGTCCAGTCACAGGCCTCCAGGATGATGCACAGGATTGCCGTGCCCTCGATGACCAGCCAGCTGAGCCAAGTAAGCGGTCGTTCGGTGGGGAAACCTCCTTTCGGAGGAGCGCACCGCCCAGCCCAGTTAGATACCTAACCTCATTGGTTCGGCGATTTACGGGTTCCAAAACGTAACATCCAGGTGTTTGTAGCTCCAAAACGACAGTAGAACCTCGACATGTGGTAATCGAACCATCCAAATTGATTGCATCACATTGTTTTGCATAAAACATGATTGTTTCTATCGTCTATCGCGCACACACACACCGTCAACACCGGTGATTGCCTTTGTGTGTGTGGTTGATAGTACTACAGTGGAAACTGGCTAAAAGTAAACGCGGAAAGTCCAGCAAACTTACTGCTTTTAGAATTCCAATAACACGAACATTTTCGTCTTGTTTAAGGATGTAATAATAATTTCATTTGAAAGCCAGCAACACAATCGAATAATGACTGTAGTACATATAGACCTCTTTAGTACCAACTTATAATATCAAGTACCCATTATCTTGAAGAAAGCAAGACAGAATAAGTTAGGACAGTCAGGTTTTTAAATTGTAAAAATGATTTAGGCCTTCAATATTACTTCAGTTTGTAGTTAAAGGCAACTCAAGATTAAAGCCCCATCATACTGATTAGCCCTAGTCTCACCCCACAAGTCATTAAACATTACAATTCGCAGAAGTTCGCTGTGCGCAGCTACTCGGCCAAGAGCACCATCGAGGACATCAAGTTCCGCGTGCTGAAGGTGGTCTCCGCCTACGACAAAGTCACCGCCGACAAGGTAAACTAAACCACTTCGTGGCGCCACTAACCCGGTTTCTGTGTTTCGTTCCTTTCTTCTCGGGCTGGCCAAAAAACCAAAAACCCAGGAGTGCAGTGGTCGCTGGCAAACGCAATCGGTGCGCAGATACTCGGCGAAACCGCCGCTCTCGCTGAAGCTGATCAATGAGCGCGTCTTGCTTGTGCTCAAGCTCTACGACAAGATCGATCCCAGCAAGGTAAACGCCACACATTGCCTTTGCCAGTGCAATGGTCGCCTCAGAACTCAGAACTGAACAAAGCTCATTGCGCCATTGTGCCATTGAATATCCAAATGCTAATCGCTCGCAATTACAGCTCAACGTTGAGTCGCACTTCATCAACGACCTGGGACTGGACTCCTTGGACCACGTGGAGGTCATCATGGCCATGGAGGACGAGTTCGGTTTCGAGATCCCCGACTCCGATGCCGAGAAGCTGCTTAAACCTGCCGACATTATTAAGTACGTCGCCGACAAGGAGGATGTGTACGAGTAAATTGTAATTGTAATGCTAACCAAACGGATTACACTTAAATTTAAATAGAAAACAAGTCAAATACAATTTGAACAACTGAATAAACCAAACGTTAAATTAACTTTTTGCGTTGGAAATGGTGTACATTTTGGCAGTTTTAAAATGGCAAAGGATGTTGATTGTTCAAATTTTGTACATATATGATAAAGTACCTGTTAGTAAACAAAGAAACTAAAAAAAAGAAATATTCATTAGTTATTTTGGAATACAAACTTTCGAATTTCACAATTTAAGAACTAACCGTTGTTTCAAGTTTAATTTTAGATAGAACTTCGATTTATTTGGTATATTCTTTTGAAGCAACAGTATTGTTTCCCTGAAAGCCACGGTCACTCTGTTCTTCTGGCAAAAAAAAAAGAAACAATTTCGAAATGTCTGACGCTGTGGATAAAATGTTGGCGGGAATGGGTAAATATTAACTAATTATAAGATAAAACTAGTAACCAAGATGGCTTATTACTGCGTTATATTAGCCGCCAATCGGCAGACCATGAACCGTCAGTTGGCCAAGATCGATGAGATAATGGAGCGGTCGAACAACACTTTGCTCCACATCGAGTCCAACAGCAAGGCTCTTAGTCAGAATGTGGCTCCTACGGAGTCCCAAAAGGTCTATAACCTTCGCCCGGAGGCCGAGATGGCCCTGTCCAAGATCCTGGAGAACTTTAAGCTCCTGATGCGGAGCACCGACCAGCGAGAGGAGGCCTTCAGCGACCTGGACGGATGTCTGGCCTACAGGCACCGAGTGGAGCACCTGGGCAGCTCCGTGCGCAAGCTGGTGGCTCTGTACGACACCGTCGGCCAGATGAGGAGCTCCCAGGAGGTGCAAGATGCCAGCGAGGACTCCCCCTAACTCGTCCAAATGTGCTTAGATGGGATAAGACATTTTGGAGGACCCTTTTTCTTATCTAGGTGCATCTAATTGTATATTTAAGCTATATATAATTGCCATTGTAATCATAAATTGTTTAATTTGGAAGCACACTGTGTTGGGATGTTATGGCTGAAAGCAGCAAATAAACACGTATGTACATATAAAAGGCTTGAACATAGCTTCTTGATTCCTAAGTGGTTTAAATACTGTCCTAATTGCCACCGGAATCTTTCTTCTATTAAAGGGATCTCAATTTTATTAGATTTTCTATTAAATATTCATATTAGTGGATTCATGTAGTTGACTCTCGATTAAACCTTAGATCAAGGCCATGTTGTAGCTGCTGATTTGGAGGAGAGTATAGGTGAGCACCTCGACGAACATCTCGAGGCGGGCGGCCACACTTCCGTTGGCCAGTATCTCGTTGGGATTGGGCAGCTGGAGGCTGTTGGAGCGGAGATAGTTGAGCTGCTCCATGTTGGCGGCAATTGCTAATAGTGTCTCCTGCTCCTCGGATGTGAAGGCATCTGGCGGGGATTCACCGCCGGTGGGCATCAGCTTCTCCAGCTGCTGGGCAAAACCGTGGAGCTGCGACAGCTTCTGTTTGTATATGGAATCCGTGGTGTCCAGGGCGGCGGCCTCGTCGTAGATCTTGGCCAGCTTCCGCTGGAAGGCCTTGAAGTCATTGTACACGTCCACGGAACTGCGCTGCTCCTCCAGACGTGTCAGGCTGAGCGAGACGTTGGAAGTGTTCATGGCCATGGCCACCGAGTCCTCCGCTGCTCCTGCTCCTCGCAGAAACGTCGAGTTGGTGCGCTGTAGCTCACGCTTCTTAGGCATCCGCTGCAGGTTGGCCGGGTACTCCTCCAGGGTCGTGAAGAGCTCCGCATAGTCGGCCACCGAGCCCATATCCTTCGCGGGCGTGGTAACCGCCGCCTCCTCCTCCATCATCTGCTTCAGGTTGTCGAAGAAGGCGCCCGGTTTCATTACCGTCTTGGACACGCACACGTCCTTTAGGTTCTTCACATGCTGTGCGTATTTCTGGTATAACTTGGACGAAATCCTGCTAAAATCTACATTATTTTCCATTTTATTGTCTACGCTTCTCACTTTCCGATCACTTCTTTTGAATGACTTGCGCCGCAGCTATCGGATATCGATAGCACCAGCGGTGGCGGTTTGATTTTTAAAAGTGATTAGTTATAAAAATATCATGACTTCTTTTTCTGACAAATAAGTTAATTAAGATTTTTTCAACTTAAGAATTATGAATACATTTTAAATGGTAAATATTGAAATCTCTAGAGTTATATTCTCACTTTGAAGCTTCTTAATATAATAAAATCGCTTAATAAGTTGATTATTATGGAGTGGCAATTACTCCTTATCATATGTATGGCTAAGAAAATGACGTTAACGTACAAGCGGTCTTAATAAACATACAGTCTAGACCAGTATTAAAAATAACTTATTTGGTAAACAATTACTTCCTTAGGATTATAAAGCTTAACTTATAAGATCAGTTTTAATTATTAATCTCCGATTTTAACAGGACAATCATCCATACTCCGACTGAACAGTGAGCGAAAACTGACCCTTGGGGATGGTATTGGCATGGTACCAATTGCGCGTGTCCACCAGGACAGCATCGCCGGGCTCCACGTAGAAGGAGAAGGGCTGGCACTGGTGGTCACATTCGGGGGCGGGGGCCAGAAACCAGCTCTTGTTGCCCTTCAGCTGGGCCTGCCACATCAGACGGGGAATGTAGTCCAGCTGAAAAACCGAGATATTAGCCTTAAGTAGTCTGATTTTCCAGTGCACACCTACATGCATCACAGCCCCCTGCTCGTAGCCCATCAAAATGAAATCCGTGTGTGGCATTTCGGCATCGACAGGAAGAAAATGAGGGCGGGGATATAGCTTCCTCAGCTCCGCCAGGACAGCCGGTTGGCAGACACTCCAGCCAACGAACCAGGGCACTCCCTGGCTCAGATTCGAACGCTCCGCAGACATGGCAAGCACATCCTTCAGCGTCTTGAGATCCGAGTTGAAGTGCAGGAACTGACAGTCCGTATCCATGGCTCCAGGGACACTCTCGTACAGATCCTTAATGTAGGCAAAGCTAAGGTCCTTTTGGGCTGGCCAATGGGCCACCGCCCGCTTTACAATGATGGGCAGCGAGGAGTAGGCGTGCGGCGCAAACTCCTCCATGGTGAGATTGGCCAGGATCAGAGGAGCCCGGACGCCCTTGCAGAACTCACAGTCGCTGATGGGACGCGTGGCCTCCCAGACCAGGTAGTTGTTGGGCAGGAAGCAGCGCACGCCGAGCAGGAACGAGATGGTCTCGTAGAAGACCGGCGTGGCCACCATAATAAAGAAGACAATACCAAGCAGCCAGAGCAGATTCAAGCGGTTCGGGTTGTGGTCCCTGACGCGCGTCTTGCGGAATGCCTCCTCTAACTCCTTGGTGGACACCAGGCCAGTTCGCATCACATTCCGATGCAGTGCGTCCAGTTGTTCGGCTAAATCCGCGCCCAGACGCTCGCGAACCGCCTGCATCCGGTTGCCCAGCGTCCGCGTGGGACGGCTGATGAACTGATGGATACAACAAGTGGTTAAAATTATGTTTTTTTTGTATTAAGGACATTTTCTCACCAGAAACATTTATAATCCGTTTGTATTTTCTTTGTTTTTCTTTTCCTGCCGAACAGCTGAGATTGATAGGTTGGGCGCGAGTGTTAGTTATCGAATGCAGAGTTGCAAGGTTTTCATTACAAAGTGAATAATGGTATTTTTCCATTACATTGTTTAATACAAATAATTAAGGTATTCCCTAAACTGTTGAGTATTAAGCCTAGTACTTACATCGACGAAAACCGCGAGCTAATCATAGGAGTGAGCGAGAGGCAAACAGGCGGCTAAAGGTTTTCGTCGGGTCTGTTTTTCAGCGTGGTACTCAGATGAGCTAAGGAAATACCAGAAAAAATACCAGATTTCGGGAGTGAATTTTCGATGAACGCCGTTAGCCGCGGCCCAAAGAATAAGAAATTTAATCTTTGGCGGTGTTCGTGCAGAAGCAGTGGGGAATTAAAAAATGTTAAATGGAACAAAAACCCCAAAAACGGTTAAAGGAGGTCAGTGCAGATGAAAAAGGACGCCTAATCCAAGCTGTTGCCCATTATTGTGGGATTTGACCGACAGGAAGCAATACCACAACAGGGGCAAGTCCGCAGAATAGTTGAAGTGCTGGAGCAGATCCACTAGAGAATCCCAGTGGGAAGGAACATGCCGAGTGGGACTTCGCTCTCTACATGGACATCCTGCCGGGCGTGTCCTGGCAAAGAAAGTAAGATCTAGCCAAAATAATTTGGTTGCGTTTTACTAATAGAAGTATTTTTTCAGCAGAACCACCAGTAATATGATCTCCGAAGACCTCTCCATTAGGACTCCGTACACCATAACCACCAGCTACTTGGCAGTTTAAGCGGAGCTGGAGGACGCGCTGCCTTCTACAGGGAGGAGCAAAATAGGGCGCCCGCTGGGCGACTTCCTGCAGCATCAGCGGATCAACCCTGTTCCCAATCCGGCTCCCATTTCCTCAAGGTCCAATATGCCTATTGGGACTCGGAGCTGGACTGCGGTGGAGCGGGAAAGATTTCGAAGCATCCGTGGGACGAAAAGGATGCTTTAAACAACTAATTTACATAAATAAAAACATTCGTTGAACATTCCATCTATTTTTAATTTAACTTCTTTGTGTACCAGCAGACTCCTCCTTTTTAAGTTTCTCCAATTGGTTTGTTTTCCGTTTGGCAACAAACCCAGCTGCTTGTCAGTAAGACCATGCTACATGCATTGCGGGTGAACTTTGAAAACTTCGGTCACACTACAAAGAATAAGATTTTTCGACTAGTGAAACTCTTAGCCGATCTGAGTACTAGGCTTAAGCCAATTACTTTATATTTTAAATACCTTTTCAGAGTTAAAATGCTATAAGACATGGTAAAATAGAAAAAAAATAAAATTAATAGAAAATTTCTTTTACACTATGTTTAAATCTAAGCTAATTTTAAATGACATGGCGCTAGCCCCAAACACCCCCACGCTCTCGGCAACCCTATCCACCCTGCCTCGTATATTTCAACGGCCCGCCCGCGGTCACACTTTGTTCACATTCACGTTCACATTGCTCGGTCGTAGTATCGGCCAGCAGCAGCTAAAATTTTAAAAGATCTAACGATTTGGGATTAGCCACCGCTTAGTACAAAGCCAACGTGACAATAACCTAATAATGTGTCTTGAATAGTGCGTGCATTTACGTTTTCATTCATCGTTCATCTCTGGGCTCCCTCTCGCTCGCACCCGCGTCTTAAGTTGCTGCCAACGTGACCCCGAAAGCTGTCCTTCTCGCACCCACTTTCACTTTGCAGCCAAAAACAACAGAAACCACGAACAAATAACCTAGCATAAACAATTATTGTGCAATACTGATTAGCGAAACTTTAAGGCTGTTATAATGTCGGCGCAGGAAAAGGTTATACGCGTTGGTTCGCGAAAGAGCGAGGTAAGAATCGAAATATATGTGCATACATCCGCTTTGAATTCGAATTGGAATGCTGCATTTGAATTTCAATCACATTTTGTTGGCTCTCTCTTTCCCGCCCCCTCCCCTCTCTTCGCCTTCCACTCCCTAAATGCAAGACTTGTTGCTCTCCGCACTGTGTACTTGTAGTTGTTGTACTTGCTCTGCTTTTTGGTTACTTTACTGTTACACAATTCGCAATAGCAACAACACGCACTTTTGCAGGGGGAGAGAGAGAGAGAGAGGGTCCAAACTTATACAGTACACACTCAAAAAGTGGAACTTTGTTATCAGTCAAATTGGCAGGGGAAAATAATAATAAAACAGCACAAAAATGTATTTAAGTGCTTATTTTACTAGCTAAATAGATACTTTAAAACAAAATGTATTTAATTGCCTAATTTTTATGGTACCTATTAGTAACATTTACATTACTGAAATCCCCACTGTACATATTTTTTGTTTGATGCTTTTTACTTGACTGCCGCTCTCTTGATCTCCATTCCAAAAACTTGATTTTAAACCTCAAGCTTTTTAATAATTTTTGTGTTAATTGCACTGAGCCACCTTTGATCGTGCTTGAAATGAAGGCCACCTGTGTGCTGCTGGCATTTTAATTTCAAATTACTTGACTTATTTGCACGTTGAGTGAGCCACTCTCTCTCCTTTTCACTCGGTTCATTTGCATTTAGCATTTAATGGACACTTTATTAATCAATTAAATTATCCCCCTCCTTTCAGCTGGCTCTCATTCAGACCAAACATGTCATCGGCCGCCTGCAGAAGCTATATCCCAAGCAGAAATTCGAGATCCGTAAGTGAAAGTCGGGGTAAACACAAATATTGGGATATCGGCTGGGGCTGGGGCTGGAAAGGGGAATTGGAGTTGGAATTGGAAACTCGTGCCGCATAGTGAGACATTGGAAGCCCTTCCAAGCCAAGGCAAACAGCCAACTCATGCTGCATAAAGAGATTTGGAAACTGGAAGCGCAGCATGACTCGTGGAAAGTCCAGCTGGAAGCCATCGGCTTATCACGAATTTTGATAGTGGTCAAACGAAATGTTACGATCGTTTAAATAGGATTGCATATGATCGGTATTTTTAGTTGAGTTTCGATCTCTTCTTTATTTTCCCGGCGGTTGTGCTCTTTCGTCATCCGTTTCCCGCTCACGTGCCATTTTGGCATAGTTTGCTCAATGTCAATGCCTATAGTAGTTTTTGTTGCTATCGAGATTAGGGAATGCCAAAAAATGTTATATCACACTCACACACACCGATTCCCGCAAACCTACAGTGTAGGGTATTAAAATAGCACTGAAAATTATTAATATTTCCATTATTAACTGAACGGGTTTGCTTAGATGTGAATCGTGCGAAGGTACTACCTTAATTGATAATTGATGTAACTTATTTATATAAATTACAACAGGTTGTAGATAAATGCAACTAGTAATTATTTTAAGCCTTTTATTGAAAGTGTAAAGTACATTTTTTGATTTGAAAAAAAAATCCAAATTGATCTTGGTAAGAACCTTATACTGTTTCTCAAAAAATTATTTAATATGTTAGTTCCATATGTGTGCCAAACTTTGTAGACGTACTTATGCGCTCTGCCATTACGTGTGGATTTTTCTTTTGGATGATATGGTATCTGATCAGTTTATCTGATCGCTACCGTTCTGCCAACGATTAAGTAAATATTTCCGATTAGATATACTCTTTCTGTCGACATTATAGGGAAATCTTTTGAAATTGTATTCAAACAGGCATGTTGAGTACCTATGAACCTGATAAGATTGGCCAGTTTTTGGAAATATTTTTGGAAGCCCTCACGATGAGTCAGTTTGATTTATGGTTTTGGCATGGCGAGCACGAACAAACGTAATCTACTTGGATTACTTGCAGTTCACTCGCCCTATCGATATTCCATTAAAATAAAATTCAGCAAGTGCTTTATTCAACGCCCCGCACGCAATATCCTCTTTTGATATGGACATTTATTCAAATTGTATTCCCGAACCGATAAGCAAAACATTTGGAAAAGACATTATCGTTGCGTGTCCATAATGGAAGAAGGGGACGTTGGGGAGATATATTCCGTTTGCATGTCTCGCTTGATTGTTGTCATAAAGTTGATATACTTGGGGTGCTACTGGGTTCCTTATCAGGTGATGATGACATAACAGACTGTAATTATGGGAACACCTTTTCCAGATGATCAATTTAAGAGGTTTCCTTTCTAGATACTGTGTTTCGGGGCTTTTTAGTTTTCAAATTTTTTGAAAATAAATTTAAGTATGTATACAATAAAAGGCAGCAGTCTTTAAAAAAACATTATGACAGAAAATTTGTATTTACACATAAAGTAACAAATTTACAAAGATAAATAATGAAGGGAAAGTAAGCATTGTATGTATATTATATCCATTTAGTCTGTTAACTATTATTTTGTACAAATTCACAAAAATTAGATTACAAAGATTATGGCGGGTATTATGATAGCAAATATTTGACTACTTATCAAAATTAACTATTTGTCAAGATAAATAGGGCAAACTGTAATGTAATTTAAACCTTGTAAACCTTAGATTATTAAAAATACCATATAAGACTGTTAACAGAGTCCATTTACATTTTGCAGACACCATGTCGACCTTTGGCGATCGTGTGCTGAACGTTTCCCTGCCCAAGATTGGCGAAAAGAGCCTGTTCACCCGCGACCTGGAAGATGCACTGCGCAACGGGGGCGTCGACTTTGTGGTGCATTCACTCAAGGATCTGCCCACCGCACTGCCGACAGGAATGGCTATCGGAGCAGTCCTGGAGCGAGAAGATGCCCGGGATGCGCTGGTGCTGCGGGAGAACTTCAAGGGCCACACGATAGCCTCGCTTCCCAAGGGCAGTGTGATTGGTGAGTGTGGATAAATACATGATAATTATTATTTTATTAACTGAAAAATGCTGCTATCTTTAGGAACCTCCTCTCTCCGTCGCACGGCTCAGATCCGTCGGATGTATCCCCATTTAACTGTATGCGATATCCGCGGAAATCTGAACACCCGATTGGCCAAATTGGATGCCGCCGATTCCAAGTTCTCCGGCATCATTCTCGCCCAGGCAGGCCTGGTGAGGATGGGCTGGATGAGTCGCATCAGCCAGGTGCTGGAGCCAACCGACTTGCTCTATGCCGTCGGACAAGGCGCCCTGGCCGTAGAGTGCCGCGCTAATGACGACCAAGTGCTGACCATGCTGCAGAAACTGATGTGCCTGAATACAACGTGCCGCATCCTGGCAGAACGAAGCTTTCTGAAGACTCTGGGCGGTGGCTGCTCTGCCCCAGTGGCGGTTTGGAGTATCCTAAAGGGTGAACCCTTGAATGGAAACAGCCAGGAAGTGGGACTGTCCCTCACCGGTGCTGTTTGGAGTCTGGATGGCGCCATCGAGATACGTAATAACCTGGCTTGTGCCTTGAATGAGCAGAAATCGGAAGTGGAGCAGCGGAAACGGGGAGCCCAGGAGAGCGCCAGCCAGCTGCAGGAGGAGAACAGCAGCAGCTGCGATTCCCCGCCAGCTACGAAGCGTGCCAGGAATGGTAACGACAGCTCCTCTGGCTCGGATTCGAACTCAAGCAGTCCGCGCCAGCAGGGCAGCCCTCCGGTGATCTGTGAAGATGTGGCCGCCTGCGAGGCTCTCTCCGGTTACACCGTGGATCAGCTCTCTGAGTTGGCCAGCCAGTGTCCAGTGTTGGGAAACAGCAGTGCTGTAGGATCAGCCGGGATCGGCGGAGGCGATGCGGATACCAGCAATGCCAACACAACTCCCCGACAGTGCCCGCTGCGCTTGGTGGCCGGCCAGGAAGTGATGGGCCAGTGTCCAGTGACGCACAATCCGACCAAGGCACCCGCCAAGTGCCCAGTGGCTCACGCTGACTCGGGCGATTCCTGCAACGCAAACAATGGTAATGGTAATGAAAATGAAGCTGCCAACACGGCACACTGTCCGCTGCAGATGCCCGTGGGTCAGGACTTTATGGGCGAGTGTCCGTATGTTAACAAGGAGACCAAGGTATCCTATGCTCAGGCGGGCAAGTGTCCAGTGACGGGAGGTGTACCGGCCGGAGCACCTGCTTCCATTCTGCCCACGCCACCGAGCAGCAGAGCCAGTAATGCCAGCAGCGTTGGCGATGAAGTGGACAATGTGGCCACCTCCTCCAAGTGCCCATTCGCCTCGATGCATCAGGGCAGCGGTCTAGAGGCGCCGGCGGCCAAGGGCAACGGAAATGCAACCCTAGCCAAGTGCCCGTTCCTGCAGAAAACGGTCCAAATGTTCGACTACGCCGACGAGGAGCAGCCAACTCCGCAGCAATCGGTACTCATTGAGGATGTGGAGAACCTGTTCTGCGGCCTCTTCCAGCACGCCTGCCACAGTCGGGGGATCTACGAGAAGGCCAACCAGTTGGGCAAGACGCTGGCGGAGGACCTGATCAAGCGGGGAGCCCTCGAGGTGATGAAGGTGGCCCAGGCGGAGATTCACGGCAAAGTGGCTACGTCCTGAGTGATCGGGTAGCATCCTGGGTCCAATTACTCCCACCTCCCATCACCCCTCATCACTATCATCGTTTACATTAAGTAGAAAAGTGTAACTAGACAATACGGTTTTCATTTCACCCTCGTTGTTGAACTCCTGTGGAGAATCTATGCTTCCCCAGATTTAACATCTGTATTGTATTCAATCCTTGTGCTCTCCTAAGCGACTGGCTCTCGCATATTGTTGGTTTTCGCGTACACGCAATTTTAGTTTTGTTTTTGTTGGGGGAATATGACAAATAAATGTATAAGAACACTTTAAATGCTTTGTTTCCCTATCCTGCGGTTAAAACAAGTTCTCTGTGTGCCGTAGTCATTGGACATTTTTATTAACAGCTTATTGTTCAGTACAAAATAATTTTTTAAAATGTATTTAATTTATACATACTCTTGTTAAGTACGTAAAAATGTATATTTTCCGTCTCTGGCTTTTTATGGATAAATTTTAGCTTGAGCTCGTGTCGCATGTCTTAAGCATTTTACAAATAGGAGTCTCAAAGTTATTCAATAGTCAAAAATTTAAAGAGATGTAACCAAGTTATACATTGCATATCAGTTTTTGTTGACTTCAATAGGAACACCCAAAAGTTAAGTATAAAACCTTACAAAAACAAAAACAAACAAATGTACTTCATGATACATTAGCTAATCAATAACCTAACGTAAGACTAAAATGGTCAAGGAAATGAAAACTAAAACGCCTAGGAGCAGTGGTGGCGCTTGCGGAGGTGAGAGCTCAGGTAGTTGGCCTCCGTGAAGACCTTCGTGCACTTGTCCACGCCGCAGGGCAATCCGTTGTCGGTCAAACAATCCGAAAAGTGGCTCACATAGTTTAGCTGTTGGGTGAAGACATCCTTGCACTTTGGACACTTCAACTGGGAGATGTGCTTCTTCTGAATGTGCGAGTCCAGACGTTGGCGCGAGCCGACAGACTTGCCGCACTGGTCGCAGCTAAGTACAGACTCGTCGGTAGTGGAGTCGCCAACGGACTCCAGCCGGGCCTTTTTGTGTGGCTTCACATTGTGGTTTATTTCTTCCAGCTGAGACACATCGGAAATGGAAATGGAGGATGTCTCCTCGGACTTGACTTGTTTTTTGCGCTTGGAGGGAGATTCTCCATTTGTGGTGACCCCAGAAACGTCTAGGAGGCTTGCTTTACCTTTCTTTGCCTTCTTAACGGGCGAGAGCGGAGCGGACATGAGCCCACCAACCTTAGACTGACCGAGTTTTAAGGAGGTATCCTTACTAGGCTTCTCTCTTACAATCTTCTCCTCCCTAGGCCCCTCATCATCCTCGATAGTTTTGTTCTTCTCAAAACTGCCCTCAATATCAACGTCCTCATCCTCTTCTTGGAGTATCTTTCGCTTGGTGGACTTGCCCACCTCAGCACCATCGCTATGAAGAGCCTGGTGCGTTTTTAGCGACTGTTTGGTGGTCAGACTCTTCTCGCAGACGTGACACTTGAACACCTTCGGCTTGTCAATGGCGTGAGCAGTCTTCATGTGGTCCTGCATCTGCTTGGCGGTTGCCAGCTCGCAGTCGCATATGTCGCACTGAAAATTGGTGGACTCGGCCCTGGGAGTGGAGGCACTGGATCCGTTGATGGCAAATGTGTACTCGGAGTCGAGCACGTTCTCCAGCATCCTTTTCCTCATTAGGGATTCGTTTAGGGCTTTAAAGGAGGCGACTTTGGGCTCCGGAGTCTCAACTGCTTTCTCTTGGCTGAGCACTGTTTTCTCTTCTGACTTAAGGAGGGCGACTTTAGGATCCTGGGTGTCATCCGGCTTCTCCTGGCTCACTACTATATCCTTTTCTGCCTCCACCTCTGTTGGCTTCTTCTTAGACTTGCTTTCTGCTGCCGCTTCTGCCTTTTTGGCCTTCGACTTTGCTTCCTTTGGCTTTTTTTTCTGCTTCTGAGTCTCCGGCACCTTTGGCTTCTTAGTCTGCGACTTTGGCTTTGGATCGGCTTCCGACTCATTCGGCTTTCCCTTGTTATTTGCCTTGGTCTTGGCCTCGGCCTCGCTTATTAAAACGCGCGAATGGACGTCCCGTACATGGTCCTTTATGGTCTTTAGCACTCCGAAGTTCTTGGTACACATGGGGCAGCTGTATATGCGGGCACGCTGTTGGCCGTGTTCCTTTAGCATGTGTTCCTTTATGTAATTGGGGAACCTTGTATGGAACTCGCACTCAGCGCACTGGAAGTTGTTGGTATTGATCGTGAGGTAGCCAGCTTCGGCTTCCTCCCCTTCCTCGCTTTCGGTCTCAAATTCCTTTTCCATGGCATCATCGCCGTTGCCAAAGAGATTTAGGAAAGCCTTTTTGGAGGACGACACATCTTTGGCAGGCGTCAGTTTCACGGAATCGTCGAGACTGTCCCCGAGCAAGCGGGACAGCTGCCTTTTGGCAGGCGAAGCCTTGATGTTTGCTACCCCAGCAAGATCTGGAACCATGTGGCTGGCGGGGAAGGCAACCGATTTGCTGCGCTGACGAATGGTGGTGTTCTTCTTTGGTTGCGGCTTGGCCGGCGTCTTCTCCGTCTCTGCAGTGAGGTCCACAATATCAGGGGCCGGTTCATCAGCGGACCCTTGATCCTGTGCATCCTGTGCCGCCGCCTTGCTGACCCTGCCCTTCTTGGCGGGCGCGGCCAGGATCCTGTCCACCGTCTCACGGACCTTGTCGATCAGGGCGCGGGTGGACATGAAGCCCGAAGCACAGATGAAGCATATCTTGACGTTTGCGTTGGGTGGGATCTGAAAGGGGGTGATGGGGATAGACCGGGGTCTGATTTGGAGATACGAATGCCGCGCTTTTACTCACGCTCTTGTGGGTGATGGCCTCCAGCAAGTCCACGACTTTCGTCCCCACGAACGTCTTTTGCGCGGTATAAACCATCTTTGCCTCATAGCCTTCGTGGCAATGGTCGCACAGCACCTCCTTCTTAGCTTTGCTGGCCATGTTTTCACTTAGTTTTTCAATAAAAACAAAACCGAAGAGCAAAAAATCCGAAAACGAAACGTGCGCACGTTTTTTTTTTGATAGCTGCTCTCAGGGCTGCAATGTGACAGAAGTTATCGGTCTGTTATCAGCGTCGGATACCAAAAATACTAATTAGTACAAAAAATACTAACAATAGGAGGGCAGAATTTTTTGTTGGAAAATTCAACAGGAAATGTGAGCAATGGAGGGAACACTTAGTTTTGAAACTATTGTCAACTTGTTTGGAACAAAATCATGTTCTTTTTTATTTTGCATTTTTAGTTAAGCCCTAGTAATCATATCGACGAAAATCGCGAGCTAACCATTGGAGTGAGCGAGAGGCAAATACGCGGATAACGCTGTTTATTTGTTTTTCAGCACTGTACTTAGATGAACTAAGGAAATACCAGAAAAACTACCTGATTTAGAGAGTGAATTTGGACGAGAAAAATAGGGCGCTCGCTAAGGAACAGTTGGAGATGCCATAACCAGCCATTGCCGGGATGCTGGGCGACTTCCTGCAGCATCAGCGGAACAACCCCACTTCCTCAAGGTCCAATATGCCCAGTAAGACTCGGAGCTGGACTGCGGTGGCGCGGGAAAGATGGCGAAGCATCCGTCGAACGAGAAGGAAGCTTTAAACTACTAATTACTAAATTATTTTAATTTATTGTTTATTTATCGCTTGGTAACAAACCCATCTGCTTGACAGTAAGACCATGCTACATGCATTGCGGGTGATCTTTGAAATTTTCGGTCACACAAAAAAAGAATAACAGTTTTCGACTAGTAAACTCTTGGCCGATCTGAGTACTAGGCTTTACTGTCTAAAATTATTTCTAAATAATACTCAACAGCTTAGGGAATACCCTAACTATAGGAATATGTAGGCGATTTAATAATTATCGCAGTCCAACTGGTATATTTCAAAACATGGTCATACTAAACATAACATTCTGCTACCGACTTTCCGCTGTTACATAACAGCTGCGCACTGAAATAAATTCATCGATAAATGAGCGTTACACTTTGAAAATGTTCAGTAATTTGAAAAACATTTATTTTGGCATTAGAAGCTACAGTAATGCGAAATGATATGTTAGATTTGTTTCTTTGTGTTGGTGCTGGACTGGATGGGCTGTGCCGTTACTTTGTCTTGGACTTTTTGTGTCGATTTTCGCGTCTGAAAACAGAGAGATGAAAACATGTTATGAATGACAGTAAGGAATACGCCAAGTTAAAGCGGTTCGCATTTTCGTGTCTTAAATGATTAGCTTTATTTGAATACTTTCTCTCACTTCTCTTTTCTTTCTCATAGGCATTATATATAGTACTTGTGTTGGTTTGTGTTGTGTGGTGTTCGATTTGTTTCCGTGTGTGGATGGTGTACTTAGCCGACGTTCAGTTAACTAGGCATTACTATAGGTATTGTTCATGTTATTACTTGTTACTGTTAAATATAATTAATATAAATATGTATTTTCGTTTATTAGTTATCCTCCTTGGCTCATCCGATTTCGTATCTCTTCGTGGGTGGTTACTTGAATTTTCGTTAAATTGTGGGTTACACATATAAAAAATAATTCTTGTCGTTTTTTTTTGCGTCCTCTCACGCTACACGTTTATATAAATATGTTTCTTGGGATTGGGGGTTACACACTTACTCTACTGGAAAAACCATTGAATAGTTTTCCGCCTTTTCTCCCTTCGTTTGTTGAATACAAGTGATTTTGCCCTGGCAAAACCAGCATTACAATTAAATCATACACCTATACTTCGCTTAGCGACGCAGTAAAATATTCGTTAATTTAATTTAGTATGCAACTAGCCGAGTCCAAGGTTACAATTTGGAAAAGAATCACTTTTTTTGATTTCAGATGGTTCGATTCATGTACGAAATAAAATTAATTTTGATTATAAAACTCCTAAAAAGCAAGCGGTAAACGAGATATAGGTGTACTTTGTGCTACATATGTTTGCTTTTTTATATTATTGCTTTAATGGCGTCGCATTTTTCGATTTTTTCAATATAGTGCTTTTCAAAGACGAATATTTCTAAACACAACAATTCAAAGTTAGTACGGGGCGGGTTGGCAAAGTAAAATTAAAAGTCATAAGGGGCTTTGCTTTCATACAATTCTCCGTTTCGATTCGTTTCTTTTTGGCACATTGCTGCACTTTATATTTTGCCATGTACTACAACAAGTGTTTGTTTCTCATAAATCTTCATAAATAAATATACATAGGTCGTATGCTATAAGAAATTGCTGTACAACAACAAGTGAAGCGTGTGGGTGGATGTCGGGGTGCTTGAATCGTTGATCGTAGTTATAAAAGGTATAATAATCAATTTTATTGCATAGCGAGCGAATATAAGGGGGAGCTAGCGATTTGGTGTGGTTCGTTTCGGAGGATTCTTCTGGTCTGTTATGAATCCATTTTTAGAGTGTAGAAAATAAATTTGTTCTAAAATGTCAGTCTATTGCGCAAAATCTACATTTGACGTGATTTCTACCCGATTCTCGTTTAGTTTAGTTGCATGTTTTGTTTTGTTTTTTCTCTTTTTCGTATATATATAAAAAATTCCCTAATATTTATGCTTCGTGTATCGTTCATTCAGCTCAATCCGGCATCCGCAATCTGCAATCCTTGGTTTGCGATTGCGATGCGACTCCATCCGATCTCTGAACCTATCCGATCCGATCCACTGCCGATCCGTCCCTTGTCGTGTCCTTGATTTGTGGCCATATTTCATGCCAGGCCAGGCCAGGCGGACGTGCGCTGGTGGGGATCGGTGGTAGGGATCGGCGGAAATCGGTCATCAGGGAGGGAGGAATCGGTGATCAGTGTCCTACGGCAACTAAATACGTCATACAGCTATCGCTACTGGTCTACGACTACTTAGTGGCTAATGGGGGCACTTATCCTAGCTTCGTGTATGCGTAGGCGCAGATCACGCCCACCACAACACCAGCGGCAATATATGTGAGTAATGACCTTCGTTTCTTTGCCGCCAGCTGGCTGTCCTCGTTCTCCCGCTGCTTCCGCTTGATGTCGTTGACCTTCTGCTCCAGACTGGCCTGGTACTCGTTGCGTTTCCGCCGCTTCAGCTCGTTCTCGGGACTGCAAGGATAGGAGATTATTAGAAAGTTTGTTTATATCTCATATGTTATTAGGTTGCTTCTGTTGAGAGCAATGTAGGTAGTTTTGAAATATTCGGTTTCCCATTAAAGCCACCTATTCTACATTACGACTGGGTTCTTACCTGGCTGGGAGCTGGCCTGGAATTGGATCGATGCCGTTGGCCTTGTACTGCTCATCGACTGGCGCCGCTGGTTTCTCGCTGTTGGCATTCACATCGTCGTCATGCGGCTGTGTCGTCGTCAGGGGCACATGGCCATTAACTGGCTCGGCGTCGTGCTCGTTAATGGTCTCGTACTCCTCGTCCTCGTCCGTATCGTCCTCCTCGTCGTCGTCCAGCAAGTAATCCTCGTCGCTGTCCGATTCGTTCGAAGCTCTCGTGGGTATCGGCGGCAAGGGACGTCTGTCGGCCACCTCAGAGTAGGGCAGCATATCGTGCTGATTGATGAAGTTGTTAAGGGCATCCTTGCTCAGCTTGTCGCCAGCGTTGTCAGCAGCTCCATTGGCCTGGGCGGCGCGCATATTGAGCGATAGTATGCCACCGGAGTTGGGGGCCAGCGGCAGGTTAAGCGATTGAACGCGAGGCGGCAGTGGCGGCGGCTGTTCATCCAGTGTGTGGGTGTCTGTGTCGTTTGCGATGATGGGTTCCTCAGCGTCGAGAAAGGTCTGAAGAGGTACAAAGGCTACAATTAGTTTTGTATAATATTCAGGGCTGTCACAGAAATCTCTACCAACCGAAGATCAACGCAATCTCCTTCGCATCAATGAAATTGAAAATTAATTTAGTTTAGTATCAATCTTGAATATTTTTAAACCAACACACTGAACGGGTGAAAATTGAAAACGAAAACAAAGCATGTATCATAACAAATCATATAGTTGTGGTGGTAAATAAAATTCCATTGAAAACCATAAAAAATTGAAAATAATAAACAACTAATAAAATCTCTAGAGACACTGTGACGCACACAAAGTATGTGAACAATTTCCCCACTAAGCGATGTCACAGTCTCTAGAGATTTCTGTGACACCCCCAGGACAGGCGAGATCTCCAAGGTGAACGGCGGCACCTGGCAGCCCCCGAGGAACCGGCTCCCAGACGCCGGCCGCTGGTCGCGCATACATACGGGATCGTGCAGCTTCGTGATGCCCTCGATGATCGCCTGGTAGGAGAAGTCCAGCTGGTCGGCCGTTTGGATTAGGCCCATGCGGTAGCTGCGCAGCTCACAGAGCACCTTGGACACATTGCACTCGCCGTACTTGTCGATCAGGACCAGGCAGCAGTCCACCAGGCAGAAGGTGCCCGAGCGACCGATGCCGGCGCTGCAGTGCACCACGGCGGGACCCACGTCGCGGCTGAGGCAGTCAGAGTCGCGCACCTGCTGCAAGAACTTGAGGAATGCGTTCGGCGAACTGGGAATGCCGAAGTCCGGCCATGTCGTATAGTGGAACTGCATCACCTCGCGACTCTGCTGTGTTTCGAGATCGGTAAGTCTGTAAAGGTAATGCATTGTAGTTAAGTGATATACCACTTTGGAATAGGCTTATGTGGTTGCCAAGACCTCAGCCAGAGGAAGGACTTACTTGAACCACCGCCGCACAAAGTTCTGGTAGGTCTCGCAGCGGATGAGCTCCACGGTGAGCTTGACATTTGGAAGCTTAAGGGCCTTGTCCGCTCCCATCTCGTTGGGCCAGTAGAGGTGGCATTTGATCTGCTTCTTTTCCATCAGCTTGTTGAGCATGAGGATCCCCCGGGACTTCTGCTCCCAGACCATCAGCCAGAAGTGGCCCACTGTGTCCACCAGCGGTCCCTGGGTCAGGATGTACTGACGCTCGGCGCGCTCCAGCTAAAGATTGAAAATGGAGCGTTAAACCGGGTGAAACAGTATGCCTTAAAACATGACCCACCTGAACCAGGTTGGCATTGATGTAGTCCACGCTGCCGCGCTTCAGAACAATGCGGGAATGGTCGTACGGGTTCACATCCCGATAGCGATTCAGGCCGCGGTTCGCGTGACGCTCCGATTCCAATGTGGTGAACAGCTTCTCCTTTGCCTCCCTGTCGCAGCACTCGCAAATTTCCTGGAATTTCACAAAAAGCGATTAGTCTAATCGAAATTAACCATAAACTGAAGTCAACGTTCGGCGGTTTAAATTTTTAAGTTATCAGTCACTTTCCTTGCAGTTAATTAGGGATTTTGACTTGTGCTATGCGATCTAATTTAAAAAAAAAACTAGCTTATAATCGTCAAGTTCTTAAAATACAATGCCTCATTGGAATACGAAAAATATGCCATTTTCCTAGAAATAAGTTTATTGGACAATAAAAAGTTTTGTACATACTTAAGTAGCTAGTTGAACGATTCAAGAGAACTCAGTTTGGGGAGTATTTTTGTGGTAATCGATCACTGAAGCAGTCTTAAATAAGATAAGTGCCAATTATTTAAATATTTAATGATTCAATGCCTTCTTAAGAAAGCAAACAATAATTAATAGTAGACAAGTATCATTTAATTTCTATTGTTATACCTATCTCTAAGAAAGTAAACAAATAGAACAAATATGATTTAACCCCTTAAAAAACACACCACTGAAAATTGAAACTCATAGGGTTCCCAGAAATTTTAAACATTACGTATGCATAGCTGATAAATAGAAACGAAACATATTTGTCTGACTGAATTTCCTTTTAAATTAATTTTAAGTGAAATATTTGCTAGTGCTGGAAATCCCATTGATAAGTCCTGGGTATATTCCGCTCTCGTGTTTGCAAAACACTGACGTTTAGCATTTTGCACCCATAAATCCAATGGGGTTGCCCCATTGGGCCGTGATTCACCACCTGGCCCACTATCAAGGGCTTCTCTGGGTGGCCAAACCCTCCTTCTGCTGCGCAGATAAATGTGGGAACTTGGCCTGGGAGGAACTGGGACAGGGAACTAGAACCGAAGCCCACCCAGCCAACAAACCCGGCGTGACTAATTAGCCAGGCTGTTGTTAATGGCATTATCTTGGGCATGACCGGCGCTGGTGGCGGTGCTTTATCAGCCGAATGTATGTACATACAATTGCTGGCACAGCTGTAAAGTGCCATGGACAATCGAACCATCGGATCCATCGGCAAACCAACACCAAACACCGAACAAGGTCAATGGCGCCAACCTGGCGGTGACAAGTGCTCCGTTTCTCAAAACGCGGCTCAAAGTCAGCGGATAACCTAATCACATGCATGCGAGTCCGATGATGAGTAACCATACATGATTTTACACACATACTTCACTTTGTTTCTCCTGCAGCTCGAAAATCAGTTGTTAATTGCCAGTTCGTCATGTTTCAAAAGTGAATCAGCTGCAAACTTGCCGTGCTGTTATGAAATCACTTTGGTAAGCCAAGCTCTTACGTAATCTCCAAATCTGAGGAGGGCAATGTCCGATAAGGGGAATTCTTAGAGAAATATCAGCGACTGACTTTCTACGCAACGCATCGCTATCGGTATTATTGATAATTCTTTTGAAACGGAAAGTAAACTGGGCTTGCATTAAATATTCCCGGAATTCATACAATAATGGTATTTTCTATTGTTTGATGTCTGATAATCAACATGTCAAGTGAGAATATGCGCAGATAATTGGGGTATTCTATTCAAATATTTGCTAGTGATAAAGACTTTTGTCTACTTCCCAGAATTCACTTTTGCCATCTGTTGCGCGAGGGTAATTTATATGCTACCAAACTGGAACTGTTATTATTTAAATTGGGAACTAACTTTGATATTTGGTTCTAAGCATCTTGGGGGTCTTAAAAATCCCACTGCTATACCAATATGTATACAATTCCTTCAGAAAGAGAAAACAGTTCTTCGGCTCCATTGAACATCAAGTCTTGGGCCGTTTACCGCAGCTACAAACTGTTTTTTATGCTCTGTGGCTATCCAGGTGACTCTTCTAGGCAGAATGGCGAAATCTTGGGGTCTTGAATTTCCAAAGCGTGTCGTGCCAACAGTTTTATTGTTATTATTTTTTTCTGTTTTGCATTGCAGGGCTTAAAGAAAAGCCAGAGCAGTAACAAAAACATTGCATGCATACATGAGAGCATAATTGCAGCGAGAAAGGAAATTGACTTGGGTAGGCCGGATTGTATATACCCTTCTATATGATCTATAAAGAACTGATAAATAACATCGATTTTTAATGGGAAAGTCTCTTAAATGGTTTCAAATCTTCATCTGCAGGGATTATAATAGATTTTTAATTTTTCTAACCATCATCTGTTGATACTAACTTCTGGTCAAGATTGTTTTACCTTTTGGAAGCTAAGAAGCTTCGTCACAGTCGACGGAGTTTGTCATAATGGAGCGCAATGGAATGGGTGGGATGACGGAAAGGATGGATCGAGAAGGCGCTAGGTGTAAGCCGATAAGAAGGAGGAGAAGACCCAGTAACGGGAGTGCGTTCAATGGAAATGATTATACATGAAGTGCGCAAAAAGCATAACAAAACAATACGATCCGAATGCGTCATTGCGTTTTTGGCATACAGTCCGACAACCCTATGTTTAGTTATCACATCGCAAATCTTAAATTCGAAAAAGTTGACCTACATATCTTCGGGTTTATTAGTAATTTAAGATATTGAAAGACTGCAAATTAAATCAAATATGATTATCTTAAAATATTACATTCAAGGCCAAGCACGAATTAATAAAAACACTCCTAAGACTAATCTTAGACCTTTAAAAACCTTTCATCTAATCTTAATTGACCTTAAAGCTGTCTTGGGAACCTAATAATCTTAATGCTTGCAAATTTGTAGGTTTTTAAAAATCCATTTAGCTTTTTAAAATCTGGTTTGAACTGAAATAGGTATGATCCAATTTCCGAGTACTAACGGAAGAGAAATTCAAAGTTCAACTTGTGCAATGGATTGATAAGAATTTTAAAATTTCACTTAATTATATTATAGCGGAACTTTCAATTGAAAATGTGGTTCGGCTTAAATCGTTAAAAATTTCACAGAAAAATGTGCATTTGTAAACTCAAACTTCTACTTATGGAAATCGTGGTTAGCCAGGCTAGACTGTATTTCAATTGAAATGGCTTCCAGCGATTTTTCCATCCAGTTGAGACTCACAATTGCGAGCAGACTCCTTTTTTCAGTTAGCTGGAAAATTAGATTATCCTCGGCGCGGGGGCACAAAGGATGCTGATGATGATGATGGACGAGGATGCCCGAGGAGAGGGTCCAGAAACGGGTATGTGTACGTGTGTATGGATGGTGTATACTGTGTCATCCTAACTGCGGAGTGGAATTCCGTGAAATCCCAACTCAAGTGAGTGGAAGCACTGGAAGAGGAACGAGGAGCAGGAGGAGGAGGAGGAGCAGCTGAAGACACAGTTCGCCGGAACTGGCTATAAAGCAGAAAGAGAGGAGCAGCAGCAGGAGGCGGAGGAGGGGGCAAGAAGAGGATTCCGATTCCAATTCCGACAGGCAGCCAAAGAAGAAGAAGCAGCAGCCCAAAGCGAGACTCAAAAAACCAGACGCATGCCCTTTGTGCCCCTGTGTGCGTGAGCCTCTCTCTTCTAGACCAAATGTATGCCTGTGTGTGCGGGGAGTTCTTAAGTGGAGAGCACACTGTCACCCCTCCACGGCTGTATTTGTTGTATTTGGTTTTTGGGGGGCACATCCAGCAACAATCACAACACACAACAACAAACGCAACGCTCTTCCCAGAAATCGCCTCCAATTTGATTTGGCCAAACGGGAATGGCATGGAATTCGCGGAATAGCTCAACGCTCTATTGATAGTCAAGGAAATCGTTTTTGGGGAAAGGTATCGCTGCTATATAGAGATATATATGGCAAGCATAAATATGCCAAATACACACACACACACATAGGCGCACACATGTACCGAAGAGAATGCAAAGTAAAGTGCAGCAGGTGAGCAGCCTGGTGCATGTGTATAGGTGAGAATCTGTTTGTACATTCTTTTTCGCTGCCTTTTGTTTTTGTTTTTGGCCCAAACCAAAGCCTGGCTGTTAAAGCAACAACAACATTGACACCGACACACACACACGCACGCACACACTGAAAGCTTGCCGTGGTATTGGTGGCATCTGCAGAAGCCTTTTGCGCACTCATCACATTTTCGTGGAAATCGAACCGCCAAAGGAGCTCTGCGAAAGGTGTGTGCTTTGCATCACACAACGATCCCCTGCGGATTCCACATATTTATCCACTTTTCCCCCAGTTTTCTGTGCAATTGGAAGGTTGCAGGCGCAGTTGTTGTTGCCAATCCAATCCAATTTCCATTTCCATTTACCTTGTAGAAGCGATGCCATCCCGCCCGTTTGTCCTTGTACTCCGCCTCGATTTGCTGTCGCGCCGCGGACGCTGACCTACTCCCACTCGTTTTCTGCTCGCTCATTGTGCACACTTGGCTGCGGTTTTGTTGCGATTTAATAACTTTTAATTTTTATCAGGCGGCTGGTTAATTTTCTGGAGACTATCTAGAGTGACCAGATGGCGGGAGAGCACTGGCCCCCACTTGTCAGCACTAACGCGTTATGGGCTGTACGAAAAAATATCGTGTTCTCATTGAACGCATTAATTTGACAGCCGATGATTAGCATAATATCGATATCAACAAAAACATCGAGAAATGTAGCCTTCCCTAATTTTAAAAATCACATCACTAGCCCGGCTCTGCAACGTCCAACAACTTGTCACTTCAAAAATCTGATTTTCGGAACCGCATCGTTTTTCCTTACATATCTATTAATTAAATCCCATATAAAATATGACTGATATTGAGGAAGTTAACTTGGACAGGGGTCGTTTCAAGGTTGTAACAAAAAACACCAGCCAGAAGCGACTTATTGTTGTTTTGGAAGGTGCCCAATTGGAAGTGGTTAAGGTATTTATAACTTTTTTAAATAGATACAAATCTTATATTTACATATAACATCCAAAGGTCAACGACAAGTTTGAGCTGCTGAATTGCGATGACCATGTGGATATTTTGCGACAAAACCAAAGGGATCCAGCCACAGTTCGTCCGGATATCACCCTCCAGACCCTGACGATGCTCTACGACTCTCCCTTGCATAGAGCTGGTTACCTACAGGTTTTTGTACACACGGAGAAGGATGTCCTCATCGAGGTCAATCAAGAAACCCTTATACCCAGAACCTTCAAGGGCTTTGCTCCATTAATAGTGAAATTGCTGAATGAGGGCGAGGTTCGATCCAAGGAGGACCCCTCCTTGAAACTGTTGAGTGTGATCAAGAATCCCATCTCCGATCACCTTCCTGTGGGATGCAAACGGTACGCCTTGAGCGCCGCTGGTAAACCACTACGTAATCTAAGAGATCTAGTGCCAAAGGAAGAGGAACCAGTGGTTATCGTCATGGGAACCTATGCCTTTGGAAACCTGACAACTGACTTGACAGAGGAGTTCTTCTCCGTGAGCAGCTATCCTCTGGCGGCGAATGACGTGTGCTCCAGACTCGCCACCGCCTTCGCGGATGCCTGGGGTGTGTTCTAGGCTTTTAAATATGAATTTTCTAATGTTTTATATCTTAACAATTTGTATTTTTGAATATATATAAAATGGTTCAGCATAAAATATTAAAATTTCTAGTTTTGTTTTTATTCGCATTTTACAAAAAAACATTTTTTATTCGTTGTTTTTATTGTAATCTTTACAAAATGACATGTCTGGCAAAACAATTTTTTTAAAACAAATTTTAAATTATAAAATTTTAAAAATATGTTATGACAAAAACTAAAAATATTTACAAAACACATATTTTTTGTAGTTATTTTCGAGAAAACGTAGAAGAAATACCAGACAATTTTAAAAGTGCTGCGGAAAGAAATTACAGATTTTGGGCGACAAATATAGGCCTTTGGCCCACTGTGCCCTGTCCAAATTAAATTCCGCAATAACAGCCATTTGTTTGATGGAATTTAATAAGAAAAGATATGTTTTAAAAATAGGACGCGCGTGTGCAAAGATCGTATTTTTGGAAAGCATAGCATTGATAAGTTTAAAATTAGCTATTAAGAATGTTATCCCACATGCATTTGCATAAAATTCAGTATAGGTTTCGAATTTAACTGACCATAGAATCGTTGGGTTTCGGAAGAAGGGTGTCACCAGGTCACCCGCAATTATTTAATTGCACTTATTATGCCAGACGGGCTAAATGCACCTCTTTCTTTATTATGCAGCAATATGCAAAAATATTAAAATGTATTACATTTTTGAAAAAAGGCGCCATCCATTTTTCTGGTCTGGTATATTATTAAATATAGAGGATCACACTGTCTTGTCGACAAATATATCGCCTGCCGTGTTAATAGTAGATAATAATTTTGATGCCAACCTAATCGATAATCGAATAGGTATCGAATAAACAACTTTGTGCTCTAAATTGTTACTTAATTAATTATAAATAACAGAAATGCTGACCCGCGTGTTCCGCCTGGTCCACGACAGGCGCCTGAGTGTGCCTGTCCTGCGCTGCTTCCACCACGAGTTCTCCAAACCGCCCCAACAGTCTGGAAAGAGCCAGGAAACTGAGGCTAATCCCGGCAAGAATTTGGTGGCCGGTGTGCAGGACAAGTACAAAATATTCCGGGATGAGGAGGCCACAGAGATTTTCGATGTGGAGGAGGCGCGCCACCAGGAGCAGCAGCTTCCCGAGGATTCGGAACTTGAGCAGGATCACTACTATGGCCTGAATTTAAAGCGTAAGTGGGAGGTCTTTCCGGATGAACATGATTTTAAAGACCTTTCTCCAATTACAGGTGGCACTCGTGGCGTTTTCGATGTGGAGGATTTGGTGGAGCTGCTCCGCAAGGAGAATGTGGACGACATATTCGTCTGCTATGTGCCGGAGAACCTGAAATATGTGGACCACCTCGTGGTCTGCAGTGGACGCAGTTATCGGCACATGCTGACCACGGCTGAGTTTGTGCGTCGCATGTTCAAGATCAAGCGGACCAGGGGCGACATTCTGCCCCGCATCGAGGGCGACAAGAGTCGGGATTGGATGGCCATGGATTTGGGTAGGTCTGGTTGAAAGTTCAGGTTGATAGACCCCTGATAGATCATATCAGTAGATCCCATCTTAAACCTTCACTCTCCTTTTAGGCAACATTGCCCTGCATATATTTTCCCCGAGCGCTCGGGAGGAATACGATCTGGAGTCGCTGTGGGCCATTGGCTCCGAATACGACCGCGAGAGCCAAAAGCCGCATAATCCCTATGGCGATATATTCATGGCTCAAACTCCATTCACCGTTCCGGGTAATTCGAAACTGGAGACGTGAAATTCTTTAGTTCTAGTTAAATATAGATACAATCAATCACTATAACAGACTGGTTTGCTAAGTACATTTTATGTTCCTGTTAAATAAGATAAAGATTGAGATTCCCCAACACATTTTCAAAGACGTATGATATTTTGATCATATTTGTCTATGATAAAGTCTAGCGATTCGTAATTTTACTTATGATCTCCCATCAGTTTTGAAAAGTATGCTGCATTTCTTGTGCGGGAAAAAAACATCTGTGACACAAAAGTACGCTATGTTAGGGTCAGGAAGAGAAAAAAGGAAGAAACAAGTTATAAAATTTAAGCATAATTAATTCCATTGTGAAAGACAATTGATTCTTAATTTCTGACTGGATTATTATAAATGTCAGTCGAAGATCTAACAAGATAGTTTCAGTTAAGTCTTAAGATTTGGTGCCACTGTTACCATTAGCCACATGATATATAAAAGCTGATCCATTAAATATTTTAGTTCGCAACCGAATTTTCCAGTCATTTAAAGTACACGGCCATTTAACTCATTTCTGATGGCCCAAATATATCCTGTGGTGTTTTTTAACGACTGTTTGCTCAAAATATAAATGTGCCCACTCAATGATGTTCGGTTCATTGTGTTTTTATAGTCATCGAGCGAGGTGTGAATATTATTATAAAGCCGATGATGCTTGTTTGCCTCAAATTGATTTGTGCGTTTGCACCGGTTAGCTACTGAATGAAATTTCGAAAATCGGGGAGGCAGGGAAGGTGAGATCCCAGAAGGAGATTCTCCTGGCATTTGTGGGATCCATTTGGTTACCATTTGTTCGCAGGCCATCAGCGCGAGTTGGGCGTCAGAATTTACTACTTTGCGTCACGAGGAGATCGAACCTAATAATTCAGAAATACGTGTTCGGATATAAGTTATTTGTGTTTATGAAAACAAACAATGGCAGACGAACAGCCTCACGGTCGGACACCAATTGGCCGACACATGATAGGCGTAAAATTTTATGAAATTGTTGAAAATCTCTTGGTTTTAATACAAGTTGTCGACGTCAATCAGGAACGATGGAGGAGAATGGATGAAATGGGGGCTGGGTTTTCAATGGTCTACCACTTGAACATGTGATTTGGTGAGGATTTTTGCGCTGGGGATGTTGCCTGTTCGTAATCAGCCCATAATCGCTGAATCGATGGGTTGAAAAACAAATCCCTGGCTGGACTCCATCTCAAATGGGTCAGAGGTGAGCGAGAGCAAGTGCTGATTTTACATCTCATCACCTGCCCATGTTGGGGGTTAAAACTGAATATCAAGTCGATTAAATATGCTTTAATGACCTGATAGGGGTCAGCAGTTGTTGAGAACTGGCCTCATCAGCTTGTCTACATAAAGAGAAATCTGATCATTAATTGGAAATCGGGAGGGGAACTTAAAACACTTGATTACCTGAAGAGTTTATGATATAATTCATAAATTTAAATAGATTGAAATATGAATTTAAACAATTAAAATTATAAGGATGGATTGATAAACGAGGAAAATATATACTAATTTTAACTAAGTTCTTTTTGGTTTATCACTATAAATCAAAGTAAAAGAAGTAATTGGGGATAAAATGCCTTTTCTTGTGAACAACCCTAATGTTTATCCATCAAATCTGTACACAAAATGCTAATTTATCCAGGCATTTGATCACAACATAAGGTGGGAAATGACCAGTTTATTCAAACATGAAAAGGGAACCACCCGACTATAACTTTTCCGAAGTGTCTATTTTAAAGCTATAGATTGCTATCGTATATATGTGGAGGCGTTTTGCGAAAACAAGGCGCAATTCCCCTTAAATACAAATAAATAAACCCAGACCAAAGACGCAATCTCCCCATGAGAGACCCCAAGTTCCCAGTCAATCAACCAGGTCATCGAGAGATTCTGCAGCTGAATTCTTCGTAGAGCAGTGATGACCACCCACTGATCTCAACGATCAGTTGAGCGATCCAAGTGACGTCACTGAAATCCCACAGATCATAAGATCAGATAAATAATGCTCCACCCCAAAAATAATAAATAAATATATGGGATCGGTGACGTTAGCGCCGCGACGTCATCAGTAGCGTCGTGTGCCCACGAAAACTTTGATAATATATATTTGGAACCTCTGATACACCCCGATCTCCCCAAATTTCCTCTGGCAGGCAACAGAAAACGAACTCATTCTATTTTCAGAGGATTGCACGAGAGTTTATTTCAATCGCCGGCCAGGTAAACAAACAACATCGCCAAAACCACCGCCATCCCCATAAGACTTGGGATCACTTAATAATGTTCTATACTTGATGCCGTGACGAAGAGGGTCTTCCATGGACTGGGACTGTAATCGAGTGGGTGGATGGGTTGAGTTGGTTAAATGGGTGGTTTCCTCCAAATGGGCACTGAGTGATTGGCAATTTATTACAAAACATTTCGGCTTTCTGTTGAAATAATATCTCAAATCAACTTTCTGCCGAACTGGTTGTGGAATTATGGGGGATCTTTCCATTGATGATAAGTTCCTTGAACTCATTTTATACGAGTTAATTAATGGATCTATCAGGTAAATTATGATTAAGCTAATGTTTGATCGAGTTCTGAGAACTTCTTCCGATTGGGTTGCTTTATATTCTTTGGATTTGTATATTGGCTTAGTTTCGGTTATATAGAGTTTCGAAAGTGATTTTCCAATGCTTTTAGGTTTTTGGTGATTTTTGTTAATTTTTTGAAACCATACATTTTTAATGGAAACAAGATGATTCTATCAATAAGTTGATTACTTGGGGTATTTCACTCTCTGCGGGGAATTTTAATGTGGAATCCAAATTATAATAATTAGAAAACAGCATGCAAGTGTTTTCTTAAGTATAAATACTGGAAAGAATTCAGAAAAATATGGTATAGTTAGATCTATATAGTAAGATCTATTTGCCATTAGCATCTTAAGTGTTTTAGGGGTTTTTCTTATATTGCCTTAAAATTCCAGTTATAGTTTTTTAAATTAGTTTATATATTTAATGAATTGTAAAATATTTCAAGTTTCCGCAAACCGTTTTATTTACCATATCTTAAGAACTATGATTATAGTTTATGGGATCCGCATGACCCAACTTCTTTTGGGCACTCTAATCTCGTTTCTTGTGCCGCAGCACGTGTCCTGGCATTCTGTTCCAGGATATGTGTAACCCCTGCACTTGGCCCTTCTGCTGGATTCAGAGTCCGCCCCCCGCCCAGGATTTTCCGCTTTTCCGGACTGTGCGTGCAGTTGAGCCTAATCCGCGGGTTAGTTTCCGACCTGAAAGGCAACCCCTGTTGCTGCCCAGGGAATCCCCCGTCCCACAGCTGAACTCAACATCCAGTCACCATGATGGGGCAGATTTTGAGTTTCCTAGCTGGACAAACAAATTAATAGCGGCGAGTACGAGGGCTGGGCCTTTGGGACGCGCCCCTTTTTGGGCTAAAGACCCCCGCCCCCTTTTTCCATTTTCCTCGGCCATCGCCGCCCCTGTGGTCATAATACGCGTAATTTTCCCTCCTTTGTTAGGATGTGGATGTCCTTGGCTGCTGCTTCCACATAATGACTTTTGATTAGTGCGCCATTAAGCGTTCTCTTGAATTCGAATTCGAACGACTGTTTATCCTGCTGCTCTCGTACATCTGTTGGATTTTTCCCTTTGGCATCTTGGAGTCGCAGGGGTTTGGCCATGACCCTTGGCATGATGTCTGCGTTGCCATAAGAACTTGTTAAATGGATCAGGGTAAATCACTTTGGTAATTCGTTTTGCAATTCAATTCCAATTGAAATTCATCTAGAGAGCGGGTACATTTTCCCCAATTAAATTGTTTCGCCTCACTTTTAACTCAATTGCGTTTAGGGAGTTCGTTTCCCTGGGATTGTTTACGGCTTTTCAGGGCGCATTCTTTGCATAATTTGATTGCCTGTCAGTTGCTGCTTAGAAAAGTCAAAGAGCAAGTAAAGTATACCACTTTTAAGCCATAAATTAGGCAAGTTTTTCAATAAACTGCACAAGTTGCGCATACGACGCGTGTTCCCTCGAGAGGAAAGTGGGTGGCAGGTGGGCGAGAAGTGGGTGGCAGGTGGATGCCAGGTGGGTGACGAAGCCAACAAGGTGCAGCAAATATTGCCACATCAATTGCGGCTGCCCCGCCCACCTAACCACACACGTACATGTGTTCATATGCAGCCCCCCACAGGCACATCAATTCGAAAGTGCATACACTGAGAAAATATGAACTTCAGCTATCAAAAGATGACAAATTATGATACTCTTTATAAGTTGATACTAAAGAGATTGCTCTAGGGTATGGTGAGTAAATATAAATTAAAAAATAAAAGTGTATTAGTTAAATATTTGGAGTATAAGTATATATCAATAATTTGGAATTTTATGTAAGTGAAACCTAAAACCGTCGTAAAATGTTCTAAACTATTTAATGTAATTATATATTGAGTGTTGCTACAAAAATCACCGGAGATATCTCTTATATAGTTGTCTTTCGGAACATAAATATAAAGAAGCATACTTTAGTACACCTTTCAACGAATTTTATTACTTTTGATAACGATTTCTTAGACACCATACCATACATCTTTATACCCGTTACTCGTAGAGTAAAAGGGTATACTAGATTCGTCGGAAAGTATGTAACAGGCAGAAGGAAGCGTTTCCGACCCCATAAAGTATATATATTCTTGATCAGGATCACTAGCCGAGTCGATCTAGCCATGTCCGTCTGTCCGTCTGTCCGTCTGTCCGTCTGTCCGTCTGTCTGTCCGTCCGGATGAACGCTGAGATCTTGGAAACTATAAGAGCTAGGCTATTGAGATTAGGCGTGCAGATTCCTGAGCTTCTTACGCAGCGCAAGTTTGTTTCAGCAGAGTGCCACGCCCACTCTAACGCCCACAAACCGCCCAAAACTGAGGCTCCTACAGTTTTCATGCTAGAATAAAAATTTTAACTGAAATGTATTGTTCTCATCAATACCTATCGATTGACCCAAAAAAAAGTTTGCCACGCCCACTTGAACGCCCACAAACCGCCCACAAACTTCAAAAAATCGTAAATATGAACGCAGATATCTCGGAAAATATCAAAGATAGAGAAATGGGAATTCAGATTTAGATTCCGTAGGCTTGAGCGCAGCGCAGGTTTGTCACGCGAATATGCCACGCCCACTCTAACGCCCACAAACCGCCCAAGCCTGTGGCGCCCACAATATTCATGCTAGATACAAAATTTTAACTGAAATGTATTGGTCTTGTCAATACCTATCGATTGATCCAAAAAAAACTTTGCCACGCCCACTCTAACGCCCACAACGCTTAAATCTGTCTACCGCCGGTAGGTGGCGCATTTCAACCTCGCTTTGCTGCATATCTCCATTTTCCTTTGGTCCTTTTAGCTGAGTAACGGGTATCTGATAGTCGAGGTACTCGACTATAGCGTTCTTCCTTGTTTTATTTATATTGACTATTGTTACCTCCATTATTTTTCCCCAAGTGTTGGACTATTTCGACAGCTTAGAGAAGACTGAAGTGAGGAGAGCAGGCAACTAAGTTCCACCTCTGGAACCACCCCATAATTCCCCATCAGCCTCGACTGCAATTCGACTTCTCCCGCAGGTCGACTGAAAGTCTTGTAATGCTCGTGTAATCTTCGAGACAAAAAGTTATTTGCTCAAATGGAACTCGGTGCGATTTCCTTGGGTATCTATATACATAGCGCACCATTCACCCCGCCTCGAATCACCTTTATCTTTATGTTTAATTCTGTTTTTGTTAGGCGCCCCATCCATTTCGCTGCACCCAAAAAAACTTTCTTTTGCCAGAAAGTTTTTCGCCCAGAAGTTTGTGCAGTTTTCAGGTGTCAAAATCAATTTCGGAGCTGCGATAAAAAGCTGAAAAGCTGGAGGAGAACTGGGAAACTTGCGCGTACCTTTGCGCAGAGGAATGCTAATTATTCAGCTTAATGGAAAACAATCGCGAAAGTTGTGAAAAGGAGTGGCAGAGCGGAAATGCTGCTCAGTTTTTGCGTAATTTTCACATTTTCTCACTTTCACGGGGTGGACAGGGCACTAATCCCGCTGATTCGTTGGATTTCGTTGGAGTTCGGAGTTCGGGGCTAATTAAAAGCGACACTCGCGATGCATTTAATTTAATTCCTGCCACTGTCCATCCATCAATCAGGCAATCACTGCCCTTCAATCAGACCCATCCCCCTCAATCCTTCATGCGGGCAAGCGATTTCCCTTTTTTGATTTTTGAATAGATTCACTTTGCCCCTAATTGAAATGTAATTTTTCATAATCACTCCTAATCCGCATGTCATCATCTCTCTGCCGCATTGTCAGCATGTTAATTGAAATACATGGAAAGTCGATGCCTAGCCAAAATCAAATCAAGATGACAGCACCGCAGAGTGCGGGATGAAAATGGAAAATGCTGGGAAAATTCTAATATTCTAATGGCCTGTGGGCAAATGTTGATTCTCACAGTTAGAGTCTGTATTACTTGCATTGATATTTATGGCCTCGAGATGTTTTGGTTTTAGTTACAGTTCATTATTGCAGCCTTTTCGGTTTATTAAAACTGGTTGTTGTCTTGTATTCAACTCCTTGTTGGTTGGAGATAGGCTTAATAGATAAAGGGACAAATGTAATTATCTTGTAGGAGGGAAAATTGTATTCTAACAAAATGAAGAAGAAATGACAACGTACATTAACATATTATCATTTGTATTCCTTTATAACATGTAAACATAATTGCTAAATTCCTTGCCTATAATAAAAAATTTGCATAGTTCAATATAATGAAAGGTTTTTAAATCACTTTTAAGTGTAATTTTAGGTGTCTAAAAGTATGCAACAATATCTTTTAATCCCAGAAGTACAATGAATCCATTCAGAAAGACTGCCTTTTTTGTTCACAGCATACTTTTGGACAAGGAAAATGAACTTTAAAGCAAAGTGATTAAAAGTGTTCCAAAAAAATGTGGTAGGCTCCAACTATTAGGACATTTTTCCTTAAGTTTAGGTAATTATTCCAAAATTAATTAACTGTTTCAGAGTTTTGTTTTGGCAATCATCAATCAAGTGGTTGGACTTAAATTGCCACCCATGTATTGAGTACTTTCAACTGCAACTATAAGCGTCCTTTGAGGTCCTTTGACTCCCGGCAGCTAAGCACTTGGATTGCAATTAGGCTCAAGTAGACGGGGACTGATACTCCAGTCGATTGGAACATCGATAGACAAGACCCATCCCCCCGGAACTACTGAGCCGCCATTCAGAACCACCTGCCCGCATTTGGAAACCGAGCGGTAAACACAGGCAGCACATCCTGCAGACAATGGCAGCAGCCAAATCACACCTTGCCCTCTCTATATATGTGTTTGTGAACCCAACCCCAACCCCCAGACATCTTGGCAAACAAAGTCTTCTGCGGCAGGGTCGAAGGATAAGGATGCAAGGATGCGGATAAGGAGCTCACAAACACACAAAAACACACATGGGTCTCGGGCGCTATCAACTCAATCGCAAACGGAATCGGAATCGGAATCGCAGTTGCATCTCGGGATCTGTTTGTGAACAACTCGAATTACCATTTCGATTCAGTTTTAATGAGATTTGTCGCCGACTCCGCTCCCCTGCCATCTCATCTGTCGAATGAGGAGGATGAGAGGAGCGTGCCAGAGGTCCTGGCACTGGGATCTGGGATCTGGGTTCGGGGTTCGGGGTCCTCACTTCTGGGCCACGAGTTATGGGCTTGTAATATCGTGTTTTCCGCTCGTTAGCCCGGCTCCTTTCTCCGCTTTCTACCGCAGCTGAGACTTGTTTGGGCCAAGGATGCCTACACTGAGACAATTAATTTGGCCTGTCAATAATAACTAATAAATAATAATTTACTTGGCTTTAGGCAGGTTTATGTTTCCAACTGCAGCGCTTTCAAAAATAATATTAATCAAAAGACTCTGCTGGTAGGAAAAGGAAAATCCAGACACTTTCTGGTGAAACGTATGCTATCTTTAAAAATCTTGTATCTTTAGTTTAATATGAACTCAAAGATCAACATATTTTAGTAAATCTAAGATAGTTACATACGTATTTAACTAAATTTGATATTTTTATTTATTTTATGATTTCTTTTATCTCAGTGCACTTATATCTTGTGGTGCATCCTTGGCTTTTCTCTTTATCAGCACGGCTGCATCTTTGCTACAAACATGTGACAGGCTGCAATCCTGTCCTGCATTCCCTTTCGTCCCTTTCTCCCCTTCCCCACGGAACTGCATCACTTCGATTATCCTCTGCCTGCGGTCGACAGGTCCTGGGTTCGATATGCCTGTTCCACTTTTATTATTTTCCCGAACGCTGAAACGCTGCCAGTTGGCCATAAAAAAATCACTGAACCAATTAATGCAGTGCGCCGACTTGGCGATGCCCTCGTCCACATTGTCCACATCGACAGGATGTCGAGCTCATTGTCCGTGTGGTTCCCCTTTCCACGGTCCTGGGTTCTGTTCTGGCTCCTGTTATTATCCCAACTTGTGTTTCACAAGGAACAGGAGTTTCTGCGGCGGTTTGGCCTTGCTGCAGTTTCGCGTGCCTCCTGGCTTATGGCTCCTCACCCTCCTCGTCCCTTTCTCCTTTCTCTTGGCACCTTTCTCTGGGTTCCTTGTTCCTGACCCCATCAAACTGACTGCTGCCAAATGTTTTCTTCGCTGCGCATTAAGCACACAGCGCTTCATTGGGCCAAGTACAGTGAAGTAGGACTAAAAAAAACCTGGGGGCCACAGAAATTGCAAATTTAAATATCCAAAGTTTGAAGTTCGATTAGGTTTTGTTTGCCATTGCATACTTTTAGACACTTTCTGATATGATTTTAAAACTCTAGCAATTTTGTGAGTAGAGTAACAAGTATAAACTATTATTAATCAAGCCTTATTAAGTAATTATTAAACTTCAAGTGTAGACATGATCAAAAAATACCCTGGACCTTTAAGTTAATCTTCAAAGAAAAGAACTAATTGTTTTTGATTAAGGACACCTTTTTTTATTAAAAATTGGTATAATCCTTAAACATGTATCGTATGATATTTATTTTCAAAGCTTAGGTATTGTAGTACTATAAAAAACTATAAAATATTTTGAATTTTTACTAGTTGTCTCTTGTTTTATCGGTCGGTTAATTGCAATGAGGTAAGACTGTAGCGCTGGCCTCGCCTCTCCTCCAGCTCATCCCCATCCCTCATCCCTTCTGGCTGCCACTTGTTCCGGTGTCGAGTTGCACACGCGCTTCCCTGTCCCTCGCTGCTCCTCCTCCTGCTCCTTGGCACTTTGATTTCCTCCAGGTGCACACATCTGCTCCTGATCCTGTTCCTGCTCCTGCTCCTTTATCGCCCGGCTCCTCCTGCCGAACGCTAAATGAATTGTGTTGAAAATGTTGCTGGTTTATTGATTCGCAAGTCGAAATTTAATTGAACCTCCGGCTGCCTGCTCGGGATTTATGAGGCCAGGCGGCAGTAGCAGTATCTGATGGTGGTCAGGCTCATATTTTGCGGTGCACTAATTAGAAAATGCACCACCCCCTCAACCCACCACCCACCACTTTCTACTTCCAACTGCCGGGCCACCAAAAAAACCTGTTTACCTGGCCACGATGCAAAAACACACAGAGAAAGTGCACGAGTTGGCTCTAAAATCTAATTACTCGATATGGTTGCAGATGGTTGCAGGTCAGCAGTGGGCAGCAAAATCAGGAGCAGGAGCACGATCCTGGCCAGGAACTTATCAGCGTCCTAACAGGTCAGTGAGCACAGGCATTCGCTTGGTCAGTCGGCATAGGTCAAAAAGATTTGCCGGGTGGCCCAAATGGGGTCCGTTTTTTTTTGCTTAAGCCAGATTTATTTGCTGAAAAAATCTCCTTTGCTAGAAATTTCTTTAAAAGATGGTACAATTTTTAATAGAATCTAGAAAAGTAGACAGCGTTTTAAGTATTCTCATAGGTAAGACTTGTAATTGTCTTTGGAAGTATAGAATGTTAATAATCATATTCCCGTAACAATACTTTACAAAATTCTGCAAAAATTTACTTTATACTTGTAGCTGCAAGCAAATAAGCAAAAAACAGCTAAATATTTGTAATATAATTAGTAAGTTTTTCTTATTATCTCTTTCTAACCTACCTAACATTCAATAAAACTTTAACTCTTCAGACTTCTAAATATCTTTTAATGGTTTTAAAATATGAATAATAATGTTTATAATTCCGGATAATTTTTCCAAGTCTTGTAATTGTCTTTCGGAATGCAGTAATGCAAAGTAATGTTTCGTATCCCCCGACCTGACATACCTCACAAAATCCCCCTCCAGAACCCACTTGTCGGGGGTCAGAACCTCTGTCCCATAATTGGGATGCAAAACAATCGGATTCGGGGGAAGCACACCATGAAGAATAATAATAATAAATCTTGCGGTACCGAAAACCAAAACTATTTCGTAGGTTAAATGCCTGGAGAGATCAAAGAGGAGCAGGAGAATCGGATCGGACCCGAGCGGGATGAATGGAGAAGGCAGGGGGATGCACTTCCGATTTGCTGGCGGCACACGCGTTCCTGTTCCTCGTCTTCGTCCTCAATAAAAACATCTGTTCCCCGGCCAGAGGATTTCAAATGGAGGGTGAGGACCTGAGATTTGCCCCTCAATCAGTGCGCTTCCTGTCGGGACAACATGTGTGTGTGTGCCCGAAGTCCTTTGTCCCGGTGTTTACAAAAAGGATGCGCGTGCTGCTGGGGAAAACGACGGCAGATGCCGGGCCAGGGGACATGGAAAGCAGACTGAATTGATCGAATTTGCACATGGATCGCATGGATCTCGAATCGCAGGAGTCGTCGTCTCTCTGTGGCCCGAGTCAAAGGATTTCCCTGCCGCAAAAAGGCCAGGGATGAATGCCAAATTCGTAGCTCATTAATGGAGAACAAGGAGGTGGAGGACAGCTGCCTGGGTGTTCCAGCAATTAAACCGTTCCACGTCAAAGTTGCACTTAATCAGGAACATCGCAGGATCAGCCAGGACATGCCTTGTCACATCCATTAGCAGGCGAGTACAAAGGCAGCTTTTCAGGGGGGCTAGGGGGATAAAAGAGGTTTAGGATTTCCACTGCGAGAAACACTTCAAAGAGGTTTATGTTCTTAAAATGTTAGGTCTTATAAAGAAGATGTCCGTGAAAAGTTTTGAACCTTAAACCCTATGGCAAATTTATAATTCCGATAAATAAACAATTGATAAATATTTTACATTACTTTAATTAGAGAACATATAAAATTTTCAAGTCCCAAGAGATGTTTGTCATTATTGCAAATAAGAAATTCTTCTCTAACAAGGATATATTATAGCTGGTTTAAAAAAATTGGTACTTTGTAAAAGGAGATGTGCCTTAGTGCCTTTATAAGATAAAAAGTGTATTAGATGGGATACATTAGTATACCTCTAAAAACAATCATAAATTTAACTTTAATGAGTATCCTTATAAGACCCCTGTAATGACATCATAAACGTATGTTGGATTTTCCGCAGTGTGGCCTCATCATCAGCCTAATCCCCAACGAAGGGCTTGTATCAGAAGGATGGTAGTGCAGGGGGTCGAAAAGAAGAGCACTTCATGTACTCCACAACTCGTTATCGCATCGCTTATATCGCTTATTAACCCCGCAGCTGGAAGCGTCAACACTCGCTTTCACTTCCCCGTCCTCCGACCTCCATCCTCCGTCCTGCGACATCATCATAATCCCCCTCTTTGATGCAGAATACCCACCTCCACGCACTTGCACTTGCCGGATATGCTCGAGATGAAGATGATGTTCCTATCAGATTCCAGCTGCATCCCATTCCCTTTCCCTTACCCGGCATCCTCCTCCGTTTTTCTTCCGGTGATTGTGCCCTCTGCCATTGTCTCCGTTTTCGCTTTCGTCTTGGGTTTCGGTTTCATCTGTTGGCCCCTCCTCATCCAGGAAAACTCTCGAGGAGTTGGCACGAGCGCTGCCAGGTCGTCCTCCATTATTCCCCGGCTGAGATGTGGAGATGTGGTATTCGGATCTGGATGCTTCCCCACTTCACTTGGCGTCTCGTGTTCCCGGCTTAAGTGCAGTTGAGGTTGTTAATGGCTCGCTTTCGGTGCTTATTCTCCTCCAAGCCGGGGTTAATCGAAGGTTTTGTTGTGGCACAGGAACTTTCAGGGGTTTTGAGAGGTGTCCAGATGGATTTGGGGACATTTCGGTTGGTTATGAAGGGATCTATTGAATATTCAGGGGTTTTAAAGGGGTATAATCACTAGGTATACCAAATGTTAGTACATCATTTTGGGAACTTAAAAACCATTTTAATAAAGATGTGTTGTGAAGGATTTTATAAAGGTTATCCACTTCTCATGATAAAAACATTATTCTAATTTAATTTTACCAATTTGACAATGGCTTGACTCGTGTCTTGGGGAACAACTTTTACTCTACTCACAAGTTAATTTCAAAGAATTGAATAAAAGTTCTGTATAGTTTGTTTACTTCCAAGTTCATACTACAGAAATTCTACTTCCATTGTCCCACATTGTATGCACATTAGTCATTCCCTTGCAATCCATTCAAGAACGTTTATTCCACTCACAGTACCTTTCATTCATTTATACCTTGTTTGCTTTTATTTAATTTTATTTCACTTTTGTTTTGAATTCTTGTGCCATTTGAGTGATTGGAAAAACGGAAGGTGGAATCGCCATAGGTGTTGGGTGTTTTTCTTTTTCATTTTTCGCCGCCGAGAGTGCATTAATCGGGAATTTGCAAAAACGATAAAGAAGCCCCACGAATCTCGATGGGGGAAAAGTGGAAAGTGTCCCTGGCGTAGAGATTCTCGTGCCAGTGAAAAGTAATCCAATTGAATTAAAATGGAACTGAGGGCGATTTGGCAGGTGTTTAGTCTTCTCGCTATTGATTCTGATTCTACATTTAAATTTCTGCTTTTTACAGCACCCTTCTACTTTTGTTTTGCCTTGGATTCGATTCAATTTGGTTTGATTTGATTTGATTTCGTTTTCGTTTTCGTTTTCATTTTCTTTTTCGATTTTTTTTTTTTCACTTTTTCTGCTTTTCTGCTGCTGCTGGCAGAACATCCGCATTAAAAAGTTTCGTCTATTCGAGCGGAAATCAAAAAGTTTTATTGAGTAAGGGACAGCGGCCTTGATGGGTGGGAATGTGGGGTATGGGTATAGGTATGGGTTTTCCCGGGCTGCCAGAGGCTGTACTTATGCAGCTGAAACTTGAAAATCGAATAGAAATATATATTGTAGTAGTGGGGGAAAAAGAACAGGAAGAAGAAAACTGTCGATGCATTTTATTGCCACGTCCTGCGGACACAAACAGGCAGCCAAAAATTGGGAGGAAAATCATGAGGAGACACGAATTTCCGATTTCACACTACGTCGCTTTCTATGTCTTAAAGTCATCCCCCGATTTCCCCGAGAATGTTTATTTACTCCGGCAATTTGCATTTCAATTCATTCAAATTTTCATTTTCCCGCGAGGAGAGTGAGGGGTTACGTATACGCCTCGTTGAGCGCAAGTAAAACTGATTAATTGCCTTGCAATTAATAATGAGGAACGGTAAATGGCAGGTAATAAATTGCACCAGCTCCCTACAGAGCTCCTCTATAAGGTGGTGGGTCAGCGGGGCATTTTCCGGGGAGAAAAGCGACGGGAAAAAGATGCCAAATGCGAGGTGATTTTAATTTAGATGTTCAAGAAAATCCTCTGCATCATCATTCGCAGCTGCTCGAATCCAGAATTTGTTTATGCACCGCACTCGAAGAGAGATATTTAAAGGAAACCATTTGAGGAGGCGCTGCACTGGGTGAAAACTTTCCACTTGGCAACCCCAAATTGGGTTAGAGGTCATCTGGCCAACGATCTGCTGGGCAATCGAAGATGTATTGCTTGAGAACAATTCAAGGAATTTGTTTACTACGGAATTTATTCATTCAGAACACAATTTTGGCCTTTTCCTACTAAAGGAGAAAAACTTTTCTTTGGATATAATCTTAGGGGATTTTCAAAACGTAATATTAACTTTTTGCTTTATAGGGAGAATACATTTAATGAATAATCAAATTCCATTACAAAATGAAGTCAGGGGATTTTAAAATGCCTAGGTTCTATGGTACCCATAGTTTTCAACATACTCTATTCAGCATCCTTAGGATAACTTAATTACTTTGATCTTGTTCAAGTACTTTTGAAATACTTTCCACACCCTACTTGGTATTTAATTTTCAAGTAATGCAACCTATGTCAACTAATCCAGTGCTCCCTCATGATCACCTTTAGTGGAGTGCTTAAGTTCCATTCATGGAATACCACTAAAATACCTAGTCAATTAGAAGATGATTTATGAAGTCCGCCTCTGGAAACCGCAAGAGAAAGATCTATTGCCACCTTTTTGGGATGCTCTACACTCAGTGACTGATGATGGTGCCTAAAAGGTTCCCCAACTCCTGCAGCTTCTCATTTTTCCCCCTCCCCAATCTTAATAAACATATTTCCCCATATATTTCCTATATTTTCCGTTCCGGCTGCGCCTGCGCACTCTAATTTTTATTGCACCCTGAGGTCGTGGCCTCTTCTCCCTCCCTTTCCGCCTTTCACCCCGCATTTTCCTCAGTTTTCCTTGGCTTCCCCAAGTAAATTTTTTATGAATTGTCTGCCGCCTGTTGTTGTCGGTTGTTTGTTTTCTTTTGGCTCTTTTGGAACGCGCTATTAGCATAAGTTCCTTGTTATTACTTTTCTATTTTCGGAGCCAGCTCCCTCGAGTGCAATTCAATTGTGACTTCTCCGAGTATCTCTGTGTCGAGAGTTGAGAATCGAGAGATGAGAATCTCAGTCGACAAGTGTTTCTGTCCCTGAACAGAAACGGGGAATCATCTGGGCGGTGATTACGTTGAGTGGGCTCTGAAAACGAACTCTGAGCCGGGGTACCTCCTTTGAAGTCTTCCCTTTATTCTGCTTGGAAAATTGCAGCTGGAGCTGAGAAAAGCAGAGATTTGCCTGGGCAGGTGTAGTCAAATGCAAATGGAGAAGTTTTTGTAAAATATAGCAACATATTCAAGAACCTAAGACTTTATTAAGTTATAGTTACAGTTGGATCATAAACAACCTAAGCATTTAAAAATATACATTACTTTTTATGAATGGGAACTACCGGACCTTTGAGGTTCCTTGACACATAAGACAATTATATAACTATTTGGAAGGGTTAAACAAACAATTCAAGAAACCCCTTGAGAAACCATGCATTCCCACAAATTAATCAGCCTGGCTTTAACCCACCCAAATGAATGTGTTTTATACCTCTTAAATTCTCTCGGTTGCGCCTCATTAGCCACGACGTGTTAACCATTACGACAATAGTTTACTTGGCTTAGATCTACCCTTTCTTTCTTATAGAGGAACTACCCCTAATCCATATCGGAGGCTTATTAATGACCGGGCTGCGACTTGTGACTCTGTGGTTCTCTGTGTTCTGCTTAACGGACAACGGACATCGAGTTACGGACAAGGCAAATGGCAGGTAGCGCAGGCACCTCAACTCCCTTCTATATCTTTCTTTTTTTGGACTCTTCCAATCACAGGCAAGTGAGCGAGCGAGAAGGGAAACCAGAACTGAGAACTAATAAATGAGAACTGAGAACCCAGAAACGGGTTTCGTAACCTGACCCATAAGGCCCTGGTCATCCGCAGATGCTGCCTCTTTCTGACCCGAAGACTTGGGTCTCCCAACTGGACCCAACTGGCAATCGCCATTGCTCCGATCGGAGAGGCCCCGCCCACAGCTATTGCTTTTTTTGGTCATTCGGTCATACACTTGCTGGTGCAACATATTTTGATTTAATTAAAAACTATGCAAAATGGAAGAAAACTAGAAATTAAAGGGGAAATGGACGGGGGAGGGTTGCAACTCTGTGTTTTCTGAATTCGAAGGAAGTCAGAAATGGATTATAAAGGTGGCTGGACTAAGGGATATCCTATGACGAATTATTAAAGTGCATAAATAAATATTATGGAATAATAATAATATTATCATATATCATATTTGGTTATAATTTATATATTTTAGATATATTATCTGTCAGACCTTGTGCATTTGCTGAGCATGTTTAAGTTAATTGTCCTCCCAAAACATCAAAACCCTATAATTGCTGCAAGCGGCTTTCCAGTGCTATAATCCTTATTATCGCACACCTTTCCGTAATCCCAACAAACCCCACCAATGGCAGGGACTCCAAGGGATAGCAGAACCCCATGAAAAAGGATAAAGTTAATCTGCCGAAATTGCAGAGTGGGTGGAGGAGCAAAACCAGACAGCCGGGGATCCAGAGATGTCAGACATTTGTGGTTGCGGCCAAGAGTGGGCGATGGATATGGATATGTATCCCTATAGATGTATAGAGAGCGGAGGGTGCCAAATATTTAATTCAAATGTAAATTTTGCATATGCCAGGACTGTCAAATGCTCGGCTGCACTTGGAGCTTGGCTGCAGAAACAAATCCCCACCCAAAACCCAAAGTTTCTCCTCACTTTTTGCTCATCCAGCCAATTTCCCGAGATGCTTTGCCACAGTCAATACTCGGTTGACGTCACAGATTCTCCGGTTCTACCCATGGCACGATTTATACCCACAGTGACATTCTCCTAATCCCCAAAACACTCTGCTCTTAGCTATTTCTCATTTTCCACTGTCTTAAAGTATGCACGCAAATAAAAACATAAGCATTTTCCACTGCAGAATCGTAAAGAAAAGTGGGGTTTAAGAAATGCATTTTGCTTTAGGGTGGTGATGGAAAAATATGTGGCTATGTTATATGATATGCATGTTATAAAGAGTAATTTATTATATTATCTTTTTTAATTATTTCTACAAATGTGTAGTTATATATTATATATATTTTACTATTTGTGGAATAATTTAATATACATACAAGGGTGGTCAAAAGTATTTTCACAAAAAAAATGTTAAATATATTCATAATTTGAACTTACATCTTGTTAACTTTGGCATCAATGGAAAGGTAATTTAAATGCCGTTTGAATGATACAATACATTTCTTAACACATTCAGTACTTATTGATAAGGACGAATTTGTGTGAAAATGTCCTTTTTGAACTTTTTTCCTCGACTTGAAAACTTAAATTTTTTGATGCAAAAAGTTTCTTCAAACAAAAATAATAGTAACTGCAAAAAGAATTTTTCAAAAATCATTTTGCTTATATTTTTTATGATTTTTTAAAGGTGACACTGTCGGAAAAAATTTGTATGAAAAAGAGAAAAATATGGCTAAAATGCATGTTTCTAAGCATTTTCAAAAAATCATAAAAAATATAAGCAAAATGATTTTTGAAAAATTCTTTTTGCAGTTACTATTATTTTTGTTTGAAGAAACTTTTTGCATCAAAAAATTTAAGTTTTCAAGTCGAGGAAAAAAGTTCAAAAAGGACATTTTCACACAAATTCGTCCTTTTCAATAAGTACTGAATGTGTTAAGAAATGTATTGTATCATTCAAACGGCATTTAAATTACCTTTCCATTGATGCCAAAGTTAACAAGATGTAAGTTCAAATTATGAATATATTTAACTTTTTTTTTGTGAAAATACTTTTGACCACCCTTGTATGTATTTGTTTTAAAAGTGGAGTACCTTATGGGCCCCAATTTTTATCTCTCTTCTTGGCAAAAGTCAAGGAATCGAGCGGCGGCGACACCTTGACTTCCTTTTGCTCAACGTTTTCGTTTTCATTTAGTTTTTGGCGGTTCTACGGCTGGGCTTAAATTCCCATTTGGCCAAAACTAGAAAGCAAAGGATCCAAGTATTTTCATACAATTAGGCAAGGGGGACGAAATGGATGTGGAAATGGGGTTTCGGGGGGTAATTCCAACGCAAATATGAACTCCACATTTGACTGCCGAAAACTTGGACAAAACTTTCGACCAAGACACTCACAAAGAGGGGGTTTCGGGGTGGGTTTAGTTATTTTGTTTCATTCCGGTTAAATTGCATTTTATTTTGGCCTGCAATGTGGGGCCAAATGGGGGGGTTCTAAAACGTTTCTTGCCTGCAGTTTGAATCTTATGCAAATATTTTTCGGCTAAGCTTTTCAAAATGGCATTGGCCGGGGAAAGGAGGCCATTGTGTGCAGAGGAAAAGGACGAGAGATGGTTTTAAATTGAGCCTTGTGGGCTTCGTTACCCATGTGGGAAATGGAAAATGGGAAATGGTATAGGGGGCTGTATGCAGAACGAGGCTTTATGGGAGCCACCGACTGCCAAAAGGAGCCCCCAACGTTTTATGGCTGAAATATAAACTCTAATGGATTTCATTTGAATGGTTTACATTGAATTAATGGACAAGGCGCACAGTTGCCCCTGCCAAAGATTTCCCCAAAAGGAAAGGAGATGGGCTTGGAAAAGGGGTTTTCTCCGAGAAAAGTTTCAGTTTGAACAGGTGATGGATAGGAGCTCTAGGAAATTCTAACTTTCAGCTGGTAAAAATATGCACAATTCGCAATTGTTTGTCTTGAATGCGTGTTTGCGAAGGAAGCCGAAATGTTTACCTAAACTCACAAATTAATCGACCCAAATAAACTGTTACGCACCGGTAGTAATTTTCCACTTTTCGTCTGCTGTTTTGTTTTCGCCTTTACTTGAATGGAAAAGTAACTCATTGATGGATTTTTGAACAAATAAAATAAATCTATGGCAAGGAATCCGAAAAAAGGCAATAAATGTCTGCAGTAGTTCCCCTTTCTTTTTAGTTTTTCCGTTTAAATATAAACAGTGAGTAAGTTAAAAGGCATCTTAAATTTTGAAGTTAGACGCCAAAATATTAATACCTAATTCAAAAACTAAAAAAACTTATAATTAATGAATTAAAAAAGGAAAAAACTTAATATCAATCTAAGTTTAGTTTCAAAACCCATTGAATTGCACAAATATCTGAAATTATTTCACCAGCGATCATGAATGATCGTGTTTCGCTCCCCCACTTTTTCTGCACTTCCACTTCCACTTCCCCTTCCCCTCCCCCTTCCCGTAAACCAAGAAAAAACACAACACTTGTCTCTTATATTCAAACAAACTTATACGCAACATTTTGCATGGTGCTCTCTTATACAAGTCGAACATGTTCGAACGTATAAGAGCGCGTATCTTTGAGATACAATTTGTTTTTGTTTTTCCTTCTTCGGCTGTTTTGTTTGCCTTGGTTTGCTTTTGCGGATGCACTGAGTTGCGTTTCTAAAAGATACTCGGATATTTACTCAGATAAAGATACTTATTTATACAATACAATTTTTTAAAAACTTTTTTTTGATAATTAAATAAGATTCCTATTCTGACATTGTAATATTAATATATTTTTAAATAGTTCTATCCAAGCGAAAAGACAAGAACACAAGAAGTTAGAGCGCGTTTTGGGCCCACTGTGCGGATGCGTATCTAAAAGATACTCAGATACTTGGACACTCGATTTCGATTCCTAAGATACTTGCATCGGCACTGTTTTTTTTTCTCTTTGTTTTTTTGTTTGTTATTATGCGGCAGGCGTCGCATTCCTTAGACATTCGTACTTCTTGGCTTGTGCCCTCTTCCTTTCGGATTTCTCGATAAAATTACTACTAGCCACTTTCCGTTTTCCGTTTCCCCCACTTTTGTACTTTCGTATGCGAAGAGTGTTTTAAAAGGGGTTTTCGGATGGGGGCAATACTTGGACCGAAGTCTAGAAATGTTTTACAGAACGAATCGCACATTGACATTGGCGGTATTTGCAGTACATAGAAAAATTATAATTTCTATTTCCAACAGGGAAATCTTTGAAAATATCGAAATATTTTTATACGTAAGTAGGTGCTTTCTTTTGCTTTCAGAGTATCTTTTTGGGTGCTTTAATAAACAAAATATCTTCGATTAAAATTGTATTATTATGAACTGCTGCTTTCTGTTTACATGTATTAATAGAAATATAGAACATTATATTTATAGGAAGTGCTTGAAAAAATTGTTTTGGTCTGGCTGATGACGATTTTCTGAAGCAATTGCTAATTTTGGGCTATTGGATTGTTTGTTAACTTGAATATGAGCGATCTAATGAGTTGAATTTAGAATATAAAGTAACTTTTTCATATATCAACTTCTACTGTACCTCGATCCTGGTCCTTTTCCATATTTTTTTAGGTGGCGTGTTGCAACTATATCCCCATCCCTTTTCCTCTGTCTGGGACGGAAGCAGACACAAAGGAGGGGCTTAACGGGGGTTTGAGGGGGCGGTGCATGTCATAATAATTATTTTATGTTATAAGAAGCAGAGTCCACAGAGAAACGAGAAGGAAGCAGTGCGAAAAAAGAGGGAAGCAGCGAAATTTGAGCGGCGGCATGTGGCAGAGGCAGGTGAGGCTCATGCCCGAAAAAATAAACTATAGTTGACTGAAATCCTTGATTTCCTCGCTCTCTTCCTGTCAAAGGATATCTTTGTAGTTGGCCATCTCTTCCTCAGGCACGAGCAGCAAACAAAATAAACAACAAGCCCGAGAAGAAGAGGGGAAAAGAGCCAGTAACAGCTCCTCCAACTGTTGTTGCTACCAGTGGCGTGCAGAGGACTTTTTTAGGGGGGCTTAGGTAACAAAAAGGAAATGGTACGAGTTTTGAATTCATCAAAATATATATTTAGCGATCTCAAGAATGATTTATAACCTAAAGATACAGATACTTTTCAATATTGAGTAATATAATAACGTGTTTTAAGAATCAATTCAAAAATAAGATTCACTCTTAGATTAAAACTATAAAGTTTTTTTTTTTAATTTTAAATTCATCATAATATATACTTTGCGGTCTCAAAACTGAATTATATCCCAAAGGTACAGGTACTTTTCGAAATTGAGTAACATAATAACGTGTTTTTAGGATCAATTCAAAAATAAGATTCACTCTTAGATTAAAACCTAAAGTTTTTTTTTTTTTTTTTTTTTTTTTTTTTTTTTACTAATATTTATTAAAAGTTGATCAACCAACTTAATGGCTATAAAACGCATAAAACGCAAAGATAAAATACTTTAAAGTAAATACTATAAAATATATGTAAATTAAATTTTCTAGCCTGACTCTGATAATTAATACATAAAATTCCGAAGTCATAGTCCACCCCCTTTAATCCCCCACCTACACCCCTGTTTGTTACTGTTATTTTTGTTGTTTTTTTGCCGTGTCGAACATCTGTTTCGATTTGCCCCTCCCTTAAGCACCCCCCCCCCCCCCCAGTAATCACATTTTATTGGATTTTATTTTGCGTGCGTTAAATCGCCTAATCGTCTTTGTTTTTTTTTGTTTTTCTTTTTTGGCTTATCTGTATTTTGCATAAATCGCTTTTTGCTTTTGCTTTTCGCCTCTGTTTGAATTTGTTTGATTTTTGTTTTTTGCTTTAGCCTCTTTTGTTATTTTTGTGATTTTTTATTTTGGCTTTGCGCAATATTTTCACCTTGTTTTTGTATGTAGTATTTTTGGCTTTTATGATTTTTTCTTTGTTTTCGTTTCATTTTCTTGATTTTTTTGCGGCTCCGAGGGACGGCAATTAAACACGCTAAAAAAGAAAAAATAATATAAATGGGCGAGAGTGAAAATGAGCGACGAAAAAATATACAAAACACGAAACGATAACAACTTAAAAAACTGTCTTTTTAGCCAATGCAATTTTTATGGGCAAATGTTTTCCTTGTGTTTTCATTTTTTACGACTGGCCGAAATGGAATTGGATTGAAAGTGTTTTCCTTGGTGGCGTTGAAAAAACATTTGCGGTGCAAGAAATTAATTATAAGCTGTTTTTTGGGTATTTAGCTTATAACACGACAGGCTGCTCTTCAAATAAAAAAAGATTTTGTGGAAAAAAATTAAATAAAATGTATTATTTTTACTGCTTGCATAAATTTAACGCCCATGGTAATATTATCTTAAATTTGGTTTAATATAATCTAATAAAATATTTCCTTTTAATGCAATTTTTTATTTAATATCATAATATTTTTTATCAGTAACATTTAACTGCTGACAACACCCCCATATCATCAGTTATCCCCCGGCTAATTAGGGTAATATCTGGTTCCGTTAGGATCTTGGCACCCCTACGATCTATAAAGGGAACACATAGACCCCCGTCCAACTGCCACTTAATTCAGCACTCGAAATCACTTTGAATCCAATCTGCGCGAATTGAAAGAGGATTCACAGAGGGTGCAAGTGAGATAGGGGTAGTGTGGGAGTGAGAGGGAGCGAGAGCCCTCATCAGCTGTCAGCGGCAGCAGAATAGGGCCCATTTGATGAAGATGTTTCTGCAATTGTTAATGTATCTCTGGCTCACTCGATGTTTGCTATTTGCTGTTTGGGGAGAGAGAACCTCAAAAAGCAAGAGGCCACAACATATAGAAATTGTATTCGATATGTTAACAAGCCGCGGTACAAAAGAAATGAGTAGTCCCAAGAGATGCCAAGAGATAGCCCACATAAATAAGTATCTCGTGGCTGGTAGTCCGTATCTGGTGTCTTGTATTTCGTATCTGATGGATGCACCTTTTGACACCCAATAAACAAGACGAAAACAGCAGCTGTATTCGAAGCGATTTGATTAATTTGGCCATGCCTTGGAATTTACAAAAAAAAGGTTTAGTCAAGAAAGGTAAGTGCGAAATAATAATAGCAAATTGATGTGGATTAATTGATAAATTAATTTTAGAAATGTAAAAATTTCAAAAGAGAAAAATAAAAATAGAAACGAATATTTTAGTTGATATTTGGATGGAATATGGAACTAAACCCTCCCTAAATTGTTTTGTTAATGCAATAATTAAGTCAATTAACTTAAAAGGCAAAATACCTTGTATCACAAATGAGTTGAGAGGAGTGATGGTTTTTGAGAGGGGGTTTCTTGGGGTGTGCTAACTTAATGAGTGACTTGTTAATTATCCGTCGGCGGCTGCATCTGTATCTCTCTGTCGCACCTGCCGGTAAAAGCCAGCTGGCTCCTTGCTAGCCCCCTCCCTTTTGCACACTCTCCCGCTCTCGCTTCCTCGCGCGATTCCTTGTGGGTTTACCTATACCTATACCTTACCTTTACCTTTACCGTTCACCGGATGGTTGGCCAAAAGCAAAAAGCCACGACAAAGGAAAACTTGGCAACGCGTTCGAACTTCGAACATGTTTCTGCACCTGGCTTTATTGTTCAAAAATGGGGGGGGGGTTCACCGAGGGGGTGCAGGGTGCCGAAGGGGGTTCCTTACCTTGGCCAGAAAGAGCCGGCTTTTCGAAAAAGGGGTGAAAAATAAAACAACACACAACTAACACATAGCGGAATGTAACCCCTTCGGTAAGAGAGCCTCTACCCCTTTTCTTTTTATTTTGTTGTTTTTTTTTTGTTTTGGCCAGGCCCGGCACTTTGCGAATCTATAAAAGTATCGGGCCGCATAAAAAACGAGCTCAGTTGCGAACGGTACTTTGTAAAGGCAACCGGCGGCAGCACGCGCGACTAACGGTTAACTGGAAAATCGAGGAAAATAGTGGAAAACCCCTTGAGGGAAAAATAGTGAGAGAAGGCCCCAAGCCAACAGTTTACTGCTCGGATCTACTGCCGCAGTAACTTGTCGCTTTTCAGCTCAGAAATAGAAGGGGAAAAGAAGCTGCACACCATCTAGTAAACATAATCCTCTCCCCCCCGGATGTCCTGAAAAAAGTCAACCCATTTCAGCACCCCCTTCGGTAAGTCATAACACCCCCGCCTTGGATCCTAACACTGTACCTACTACTATATCTCGCCCTCGGAGATCCCGACCCCCGAAAAAATAAATCCATCGGCTTAAAACTTGGCAAAGCTCAACTCCTAACTGAACCAAGCTGAGCTGAACGTATTTGAGTAGAGTAAGCACTGGAAAAAATAGACTTAACTTTCTTATAATGTTTAGATACATGTTATAAGCTTCAAGTATATGTAGGACTATATAATTCGTCCACGTATATTATAAATTAGGTATTACAAACCCATATAATTAATATTTTTGGAGTGATAATAAATCAAAAACCTTTAAAATATAAATTTTACAAGATAGTATAGAATATATTATTAAACATTTTAGAGACTTAGAAAATGTTTTATTTTTAAGTATACCCTTCTTATTGAAATTTATTAATTTTCCTCCAAATCTCCAACCAACTCAAATCTCAGTGCATGTAAATATGCATCTGTCAGTGCGGCAGCAGCTCCAGCATCAGTATCTGTGTCTGCTTTGTATCTTCTGGGTTGTAAAAACATCTGTGCTTGTCGTTCGGCATCCGTATTTGTTGCCCTTCCTGGGATGGGCCAACTGCATTTCCTTCGCAGCCAACCCAGCCACCCACTAGTCACACATTGCGTATACGCAACGTGGATGTAAGCAGGGTTTGTGGGTGAAAATCGCTTGTGAGTGGAACGCGGGTTTAACTAAAAACCGTTTGCGCGCGAGCTGTCAGCAAATGGCAACCACTTTCCGTAGAGGTCTCCCCCCAAGATCCCCAGATCTGCGTAGCCCCCACTTTCCTATGTGGGCTGCCCTGCTCCATTTTCGATATCTTTTGTGGGATCTCGGACAAGTGCTACTTCTGACCGACTTCTTGGCCAGCTCAGCTACTGGTTGGCTGTTCGATTTCTATTGTATCTAGTGTTTTTCGGAATGGAATCGGACTGAGTGCGTGTAGGCAGGAATGGCCAACGATCGATGGAGGGTCTCCGAGAAGTGTATAGAGCTCCACATTCCATGTGGGCGTTCCTAGGGCTCCCAGTTTGGACATCCATCTTGCCACCAACTAAGTTCGACTGTCTCCGGGGTGCGAATCATCCACTTTTGTTTACTCTTTGATTTATTTACGAAGTCTCAAAAAGTATTTCATTCAGTCGCATCGATGCGAATTTTATTTTATTCACTTTCCAAATTCTTTGGTTTGGCTGGGAAAAGTTTTGCAGAAGAGACTCAAAATCAGATTCAGATACATAAATCATATACTCAATGACATGGGCGGGGGGGAAGGGGGTCTTCTGCCTTGGGCTTTTGTCTCTGGTTAAGTTTTTTGTTTATTGTCGAGTGCAGGGAAAATACGAAAAAATTATTGCGTTGGCTATTTTTAAAAAAATCATACGCAATGCATTTTAATTTTTCTGGTCTCTTGTTCGTTTTTTGTTTGTAATATATGGTTTTTAAATGTGTCAAGTTTGTTTTTTTACAGAGATCAGAGCGAGGGGCTGAACAAAATTAAACCAAAATAGCGAAACAAACAGAATAAAGGGAAAAAAGACCCAAAGACCTGATTTCTGAGTGGCTTAGTTTTGTTTCAACCGAATTTCGGGCTACTTTTCTTTTGTTATTGTGTGCAGAAGTGGAAAAGTTTTAAAGAGAGAGTGAAGGAGTGTGGGAAAAAGTTTTCTAACTCATATATTGAATCAAAAAAATACGCAAAGTTAAGCTGCGTATTAAAATTACTATCCAGCTCGTAAAACTTAATTACTATTTATTTCCTCCTACACTTCCTCCGATCTTAATTTGGCCAAAACTTTTGACTGCCATTAAATTCAGCAACTGATTTGTGCTCTCCCCCTGTTTCTCAAGGCAATTTCAACGCAAAAGTCAACAGTTTATAGTGTTTAATCATTCTTAAGCTGTCTTCAACTAACTTCCATCCCCCCCCCCAAAAGCTTTTCCGCCCTTTTGGACCACCTTTGACCTTCATTAGTGTCAGTTCCTCTCGCATTCGCATTAATCTAAGCAGACATTTCAAGTTGAGCTGTTGCAAAGACAATGGCTCTAACAGTTTTGTAGTTTGTCTTGTCGGCCAAGGTGCACACGCACACTCCGTATAAAGATATAGATACAGATGGTATCTATGGGATACTCGCAGAAACGCATACAAATCAGAGCTAATAAATTAGTGCAGTTTATGCCAGAGCAGCGAAATAAATTCAAAAAATATTGTGCAAAATTTTTAAGGTCATTACGGCAACGGAATAATAGGAATAAAATTTAAACGAATTTTTGGTGGATTGAGTAAGAAAAAATATTTTTTATAAAATATGTATATATGTATTCTGCGCCAAAACTTGTATCTATCTTAGCTTACATGAACTTTTAAGCACAAGTATTTAAGATACAGATATAATCCACACTCTTCAAAATCACAGCAAATAATTCACAGCACTTTATGCTTGAGAAATTGAATAAATTCCACAAAAACTGCCGGATTATGCAACCATTTGAAGTCGCAACACCCCCAGAAGTTCCGCCCCCGTCCACCTGCTGGCCACGCCCCCATTTCGGAGGCGCCCCAAAGTCTCAGGGCGACACAAACAACAAAAAAACAAAGAATTCAAGTGGCGTGTGTGTGTGTGTTGCACAAAAAACCAAACCGAAACGAAAAGTCCGAAAAAACCAACACACTCGGCTGAAGGAAAAACCTTCGCGGCGGAAAAACAAAAAAATAAGCAGAGCAACGATGTGAAAAGTTGAATGCCTAACAAGTTGAAACACGCTGAAAATGCAAAAGAAAAAATCACAAAAAAATAAATAAAGAAAAACAAAAGCTCAAAGATGGAGCTCACAATAATAACAACAAGAACAATGACTTGGAAAATGTGGAAATGTCTTGGGAACCTTGCAAAATGGATGAAGCTGACGTTGTTGTGGCCTCTGGTGTCGTTGTTGTTGCTGCTGCAGTTTGTTGAATTAGATAAAAGTTTAGGAAATGTTTATGCCAAAAGTAAGGCGCAGATGAAAAGCGAAGGAAACTCCTTTTTTGCCAAATACCCTTGATGGAGTCGAGGGGTTTTTAAGTCCATTGGGATTTCGATGGCCCAAAAATGGGTTAAATAGCTGTTCTGCAATTATTAAATAGAAAAAATTCTCCCTCTTTGCCTACTAAAAGGAGATTAACTTTGATAACATGAACTAATTTTTAAAAAAATGAAAAGAGTTTATTCTTCACTTTATAAAAGAAACGAAATATATCTGTTGCTTTTGATCTTATAATTTTTTTTTCACGGTGTACTTTATTTTTATTTAAACTCCTTTCCCAAAAAATAAAATACATACTTGTATACATAGTTCCATAAAATAAATATTTGTAAAATTGTTTTTAACAATACATTTTTGTGTATTTTACTATCTTTCATTATTTTTTAATGCATCGGTTTTAATGTGAATTTCAGGGTAGTCCATTTTCAGTGCTAGCCTTTTCCCTGAGATTTTTTCCCCTATTTTTTTTCTGCCCTACTGGGAAAGTGATGTATAGGAAAATGGGTAAGGAGTAGGATAAGGTAACCTGGCAAATGGCAGGCGGAAATGCACCGAAAATAAATGTGGGTAAAAATTCCAAGGAAAACTGCAAGTCTGTGTGAGTTAGTGCGTTTATCAAGCTTGCTTCTTTTACTATGGGATTTCAGTTGGGAGAACGTTGTCTACACTCGAATATTTCACACCAAACACAAAAGGGGGTTCTTCAAGTGCCGGAAAAATGCCTAACCAGCGCAATGTGCGAATGCAAATGCGACTGCGATTGCAACTGCAACTGCAACTGCGACTGCGGAATATGAATCACAAGAATAAAAAAAAAGTGCAGCCACCAAGGGAACTCCGCACACTCATCGCTTATCGGCAATTTCCCCCCTTTTTCACCTGCCCAAACCCCCTTTTCATTCATCAATGCTGTTCGACGGAGGTGAAAATTTCGTGCGCGCGACTAAAACAAAAGAAAAAGCGATGAAAAAGTACTGAAAAGAAAGAAGAGCAGCCAAAGATAAGACAACAAAGATTCGCGAACTGGCGATAAACAAAAACAAAGCAAACAATTGCGAATACTGCAGTGCAAACCACAAACAAGCATGCCAAGAATGCATCCCACAGATACAGATACAGTGGCAATTCCATTTAGAAAAAGAAACAAACATTTCAGATGTAGTACTTTACAGAATTTAATTTTAGCATATAGTTTGAAATGGGTTTCGAATTTTATATCATTTTGAATTTATGAATTATTTTCAAGTGAACTTTCGGGGTAATAATGGTAGACCCCTTTCTTAGCTAGCACCTATAAATTTATTCTGAAGTTCGGTTTTTGATATTAGATTTTTTTCTGAGCTCATATCCTCCAGTAAAAAGGGGCCTCATTTATAATTCAATAAATAATATAATTCTTGCTTTATTGTAATTAGAAAAATAAATATCTTCCACTTAGCAACCGATCACTGTAGGCCTGCATCTTACGTGTGAATCGAAACTAAACCGTCTCAACAAATGCTTTCGAAAAGTAAAATACAAATGCATAACTCTGACGAAAAGTGAAACGGAACCCCGCCAGGGTCGAATTCTATTAGAGAACCGAACCGAACCAATCCAATCCGAACTGCGTTGAGGTGAATTTCAGGTGAGTCAGGCCCACGCAATGCGAACACCTGAAATCCGCAAAGATAAGAAAATATTGGAGGGATTCGGAGGGGGTCACGGGGGCTTTGGTGCCCCTAAAACCAGTTTCTCACGAAGCGTGGGCCCAAGTCTTTGACGTCAGCAATTGAAGTTGGTTGACAACTATCAAAGCCCAGCTATTGACACAATTTGTATAAATGCTTTTCGATTGGGAGAGTGCTTATGACGAGGTTGTCACGGCTAAGGGGTATTTCCTATTGGCAATGCAAAAAGTATCTCCTCATATGACAAATATTTTTCAACAGAAGATTGTTCAACTATTTAATTAAACAAATCTGAGCTGGTTCACATTACTTACCTAAAGTTTAGTTAAATAATTCAATATACTGAATGTGTTAAATGGGTTTTAATTTTCTAGACAATATAATATGATACCATTATGATATTTTTTTTTAATAAAATGTTTTCTCTGTTAATCCCCTATACCGTTTTTTTTTAATTTGAACTTTTTTGATCCATTGCAACGCACTTTTGTCATGTCGTATTTATGATGGAATTAAGCAAAAATCACGGACAAACCGAACGCAAATCGTTTACAAAGAGTTATCGCAGCTATTTGGGCTATTATTTCGCATTGACAAAATGTGAAAAACCAGAAACGTCAGACAAAAAAAGAGGATACATCAAAGCTGAAAAACCAAATTCGAGAAAAACACAGAAATGTCCGACAAATAGTACAAAAAGAAAAAATGCATAGAAAACTCATATATCTGAAATGAAATATTCTGGCAATTAAACAGCAAAAATTGTTGGTTTGTTCTTTTTTCTTTCGGTTTTGTTTAATTTTAATGTTTTCAACCGCAACACGAATTATGCAGATTTACAAAAGCCGACAAAAAGGTGAAAAGTATTTATATAATTAAAACAGTATTCTCGGCGAGGGATGGGGACTGACCACCCATAGATAGTTGCTCCCGATCATCACAACTGGCATCCGATGGAGAGATATAAGTACATATATCTGGCGGATACCGAAGCCAATCTGCATCTGCAAATGACCACAAAGTGAGAGCGTTGCACAGTTAACTCAATTAACTTATAAAATGTAAACTATGCGAGGCAACAGCTATACTATACTATGCTATATGTATTGTATATGTGGCTCCAACTCCCAGACGAGATCCAACTGGAGCCCCAGCAACAAGCTCAGTGAGCTAAACGGCAACGGTGATTAACTTTTGTCCAGCCACGAAAGCGATGGCCACGTGACTCACGGCGGAAGATAAGTTAACAAACAATAACGGGAAATTCCAAACATATTTAAAAAGAATTAAAAAAAATAACCCAACAACTATGATTTATCCGTGTTTTCAATTTTTGCAGGATTTTTATTTAAATCTCTATAAAACTTACGTTGGTTTGTGCACAAGTTTAGGTAAGGGTAATATTATTGGAGAAACAATAACTAAGTAGTTTTCCATTTATTTATTTCATTTATATAATACAAAAAAAAATTCATAAGAAGTCTGTTCTTTAAAAATCAGATTGTTTTGAACATTTAGAATATCCATAGCATGTAAATCTTACCATATATGTTATACCATATATATTTATAGTTTCTCAAACACTGAAAATTTATAGATAAGTTAGGATTTTTGGTATGTGGAATGTATTTATCATTTGGTTACTATTCCATAACCCACCTGCTAGAAAACCTGCTCATCTCTAGCGCTTTTCACAGTTTCCAGCTTCGGCCCATGCCCAAGTTTTCCATATGTAGATGCGTGCGAAGAGATACGTGGATGTATCTACAAGCTACAAGTTACGCTTTGCAGACTCGCGTACTCACCTGAGCGCGAATAATTACCACGCCAAGAAAGGGGAGTGAAAGAGGGTGGGGCAGGTGAGTCTAGAAGGGGGGGGGGGGGATGGGTTATCTATAGGTAGGCGCCGCTTTCGTCCAAAGAAGAAGAGGCGGTAAAGGGGCGGAACGGGCCCACTGAATGCGGCAACAAAGTTGCCTGGTGAACGTCGAGGAAGCGAATGTAGATCGGGGATATATGTGTATGTGGATACACCCCGAGGGGCAGGGGGCAAGGGGCAGGTGGGTCATCGGCGGGTCGAGGGCAGCGCCAGCAGTGCTAATGTGGTTATAACCGCCAGTTGGCAGGTCAGCAGGCAGCGGAGCAGCTCCGTCTTGGAGTCGCGGTCTTCGCTAATCGAAATGTGATAATCGGGGCGGGGCAGAGTCCAGTTCATTGAGCCCACAAAGGGCGGCCAGGGGAAAATCCGGGTGTGAACCACATTCGCACCGACTTCGCTCAGCTATTGAACCCATTAATGACGCCGCTTTTGCGCTATACATATGCCCGCGATTTTCTCGGCCCGTGGAAAGTCGCACGAATTATGGATCGCACATTAGCTTGGGAAAACTTGACCATCGGTGAAATCGCGAGGGAAATCGAAGGCAAATACGAACATCTTTATTGGAAAAGCCCTAGAAATGTAAGATTTTCTTAATTTACTAAGATTATTAAGCTTTATTTTATGGAAATAATACAAAACTATTTTTCTTAACACTTAAATAAAACAACTTCTTTATTTTCGATGTGTTTTTTATATCAAATGTAAAATTGTGATAAAAATTATTATTGGAATATGACTTTATCGTATTTATATATTAAAGAAAAAATCACCTTAACTTGGTATTAATTAAATTGAGTTTTTTTAATATCTAACAAGATGATAATTTTCCCAGCAGTCACCATAAAAAATAAAAAGCAGTTCTAGCTTTCCCAAGAAAAGTACGCATCACTCATTTACCCATGGATCCCCACTACAGATGGAACTTGATAGCTTCAGGCTTGCTTGTTAAAATAAGAACTATTTAAGCACCAATTTAAGCTGTCTCATTTTAGAACATTCCTCTTGGCTTCTTGAGTTTTTTGTTCGGCCAACTGGTTCCTTCCTTCCTTCCTTGGCAATCTGTGGTTTTTGCCTCTTTTATTTGTCTTTGGTTGCCAGAGAAAAACGCGAGAACAAAAGGCTTGTCAAGCCATTTCCATTTTCATTTCCATTACCGTGCGAATTCTGGCCCGCTTTTCTTTCGCTGTTTTCTTATTAACATTTTCCAGTGGGTGATGGTGAGGAGTGGGTTTGGGGTAGCATAATTGCCTTTTGATGTTGCTGCTCGCCTTTGGCCATGGTCATGTTGGTCCCCGCCCCCTCTTACTACCTTCCGAACATTTAAGGCCACATTAATTGTTATGATTTACAATGAGAAAAAATCATAAATTAATTATTCATGGGGCAACAGCAAACAAGCGGACAGCTTCGGATGGGGAAAAAATTCCTGCCCTGGGTCAATGTTCCATTGGCAGGGCAATTTCCGCCGGGTTTCCTTCCTGGCTAAGTGGTCAGTGGCCGCCAAATCGATTGGCAGGGAATCGGAGGCAGATCAGCTTCCAATTAGCTAACGGAACTACGTGCAAATCGTTGCATCTCAACTAGCATTTCTCGAACCGTTCGGCGAGCGGCGAAAGATACTTTTGTATCTCGGCGGTAAAAGCGGGTTAATTGATGGCTTTTGCATTAAATTGCTTCACTCGACACAATCAGCTGAAAAAGCAGTCGGGGCAAAAAGAAAGACGGGGGGCTTTTTTGCAGCAATTGACCCGCTCGGCGCTATTTGTATCTTTGTATCTTTAGCATGGAAGTTAATTATCACAGTGTCTCGCGGAGTTCGTGCTGCAATTTCCATAGATGCTTATTAGATCGGACTCGGGCGAAATTCTCAAGCCATAAATCAAGCTCGGAATGATCTCAGAATGCCATCTGCTGGCCATACGCAAAAGTATCTATGAAATTGTAGGTTTTTTGGGTTATCTGCATGGTACAAAAATCACTTGAGTAGGATTATTCACTTGTAAATTGTTAAATATTGTTTAATTGTTTCGCTTCATAAATTCAATCTAATTATTTTAGAAGACAACAAAATTATGTCCATCAAATAAATACAATTAAATACAATTTCTGTATATTTTAAAGTCCCAAGAAAATACCAAATACATATTTACAAAATATCCATGATTTTTTCTCCCTGTATTTGGGTGTTTAATTGGATTCTCCTTCGTCTAGACTTTGTCTCGCTGCTGTACGCACTTTAATCGGCTGCGTGCCTAATTTATTGATATGTCATCGTCTGCCCAGCAACCACTTCCACATTAATCCCCCCTTTATTTAGATTCTCCTTGACAGTCTCCACTGTGGCCTCATGCCAAAGTGTTTGTCATTTCCTGGCATTCCGCAAATACTTGGCCCTACTTCTTTGGATTTCGGCTGTAGTGCTCGTTTTCGTTTTCATTTTCATTTTAGTTGCCATATTACGAAATGGGCCTCCCCTTTTGGACTGTTTATATATCTGGTTATATATCTGGGAATGTTAAATTTCCAAACTGAATGAAACTTTAGCCACCCCGATTCGATCTGCGCTGGCTGTTTGCGTGATTCATTTTTTCCACATTTTTTGGTTGTTCCGTTTTGATTAAATGTATATGTACGTATGAGCATTGTGCTCGTCTGGTCGTCTTTTATATTTCGTTTTTCGTTTTATTATTATTCTTGTATTTTCCTATATTTCCGTGTGAACTTCCGTTTTGAACCCCCCTCGCTCCATGCCTCTGCACTGGACTCTACTCCCCTCTGAAAAAGGCAAAAGTTTGGAACGTGTTTGAAATATTGATAGCGAAATGAGCAGGGACCACAAGAACAACCTACACAGCTACAAGCCAATGCACAGAGAGAAAAACCATTCTTTTTTACAATCAGAATGCAGAGTATTGCTAGAAATTGAAAGGTATTGAATAATAAATATTTAATAATCTTATTATTATAGAATACAGTAAATTTAACAATATATAACCTATGTGTATGAGACCCTACTTTTATTAATTATAATAATAGTAATACTAATGAAGTTAAATGCTAACAGTGTTGTTATAATTCCCAAGTGATCAAAAATTATAGAAGAGTTAGTCTACATTCTTAAAAATTATAGCTTTATTACAGCACCATAGCAAGTTTACCCCTTGACATTCAGTTCGCAGATCATCTTGAATTTCGAATTAGTATTTATTTATTAACCTCTCAAATGTATCCCAATTTTTTTCGGTGCACTCTCACCCACTTGGACCTTGCACCATCGGTGGTTGCAGGCAACACCTACTGCAGTCCCAAAGTTGTCCAGGGTTCCCGTACCCCCGATCCCCGATTCTGTCTGTCGTTGGTCTGGTTGTGGTTGCTGTTCGTCGTCTGCCTTGTTTTTTCGTTTTTTTTTTTTGCTTCCAGTGGTGGTAGTGGGGCGTGTGACCTCTCCCACCTTACCCCGCGGTGGCCCCTTTTACGGTTGCATTAGACAATAACTGGTAATAATCGTTGAACCGTAAAATAAACATGGATACCCGGTGCACTTGTTTAGGCAGCAACAACAACAGTGGTCAGGTGGTTCAGGTGGATCAGGTGGTTCGGGTGGTTCCGTCGGTGGTGTCTTTGTCGCTGCAGGTGATTAAGTCTGTCCACCGTCTGTCCATCCTCCACTTTTAACCATCCACCACGTTGTCGTCTGCCGGACGTTAACTGATTTGTGCATTGACGCGAAGTCGTAGAAATATACGAAAAGACATAAATACTTAAGCTGGGAGACAGAGCAAACTAAGAAAAGCTAAGGGGTAAAATGGGCGGAGGGAAACTTGCGGTTTTCCACAGATCACGGACTGGCAGAATTATAAGCATATGCCAACGCTTGGCATTCCATTTCAATCCGATCCCATCCAAAGGTAATTTACATTCGTCATCGTGTTTGGATTTTCTGCGTAGCCGTCTGTGATTCAGTGGCTATATATAGACGTCGATCGAAATAAATCTTCAAAAACAAAAGCTCACGATCAACTATCGAAAAACGATCTTGCTTTGCGCTCGACTCAATTTGACGTTTGGCGCGCCACGTATTCATATCCCATATTGTCTAGTGGTTAGGATATCCGGCTCTCACCCGGAAGGCCCGGGTTCAATTCCCGGTATGGGAAATATGGTTCAACTTTTTTTTCGAATTTTTTATATTTTGTAGATATTGAAAAAGCCAAAAACCAACCAGATTTTTAAAAATCAGTACGAAATTTTTTTTTATACAATTTGGTTCATATTAAAATTTTAAAAATACATAACCCTATACATTTCTTTGAAGATTTCCTATCTATAAATAGGTACTACCAAAGTTCCTAATCACCTGTATGATAACAACATCCAAGTCCCATATTGTCTAGTGGTTAGGATATCCGGCTCTCACCCGGAAGGCCCGGGTTCAATTCCCGGTATGGGAAATATGGTTCAATTACTTTTTGTATTTCATTTTTAAAATATTTTAATTATTTTGATAATTTTATTCGTCTGCTAAGTTTATTTTGAATAATTTTGGTGTTAAGGGTCAGCATAAAATCATCACCATCATCAATTATAATAAGATAAAATCTAAAATATTTTTCATCCATAATGATATCTATAAATAAGTATTACGATAATTCTTAAAAACTTTTGGGAATAGCAAGTTCAAGTCCCATATTGTCTAGTGGTTAGGATATCCGGCTCTCACCCGGAAGGCCCGGGTTCAATTCCCGGTATGGGAAATATGGATGAAAGATTTTTTATTTTTCATACGTTTTATAAAATTGTATATATTACTTGGTGTGGTAGTGACTTGCTCTAGTTTTAGTTTATTTACATGCTTTCCAGTTTAAGTATGGCTCTGCTTGACGTTTTTACCACCAACGAATTGGGCAGCTTCGAAATTCCGTTCTGTGGGATGTTCTAAATCTCAGAAATCTCGACTCGCCATCAAGAGCAGCTTCTGCTCCATTCATTCTTCTGTTGAAATTGTGCAAACAATAACAGAAACAACAACAGAATCAGAGGCAAGCTCTTGTGGTTAAAATTTTATGTTGAGCATTTTATGGCCCAGAGGCGGTCCAAAGGGTACGTAAAGGGGGGACCGAGGAAGGGCAAGTGTTTCACACAGTAAACACAAGTTAATGAAATTAAAACGTAAGCAGCAGACACACAAAAACGCAATAAACACAAAAGAAATTACAATTAAATTGAAAGCAAAGAGAAAGACCATCTATTGGAGTGCGAGGAAGCGAGAGGGCTGTAGGTTGGAGCGAGACGGGGCTAGCGTGCTTCCCACATTCGGCTCTCCTCACTCCTTTGCCACTGCAACTTGACATGCAACCCGAATGGAAATGAACTTTGAAGCCTGCGTGGGCCGTTGTTTCTCCGCTTCTCAGTTTCTCGGCTTGAGAATTCCAAGTCGCCGGCTATCGCGATGCTCCAAATGCCCCCTTCTCGAAGACCCCCTTCTCACTTTTTCCCAACTCCACCCCTCCCTTCGCATTTCTTATGTGATGGCGTGCACGACTTTTAATCGCATTCGCTTCAATTGTCGGAATTTTATTGTGAAACCAACTAAGACTTTGGGCGTCAAAGCCTCCCTGCCAACCCCATCCACTAGCTAAACTATCCCCCAAACCCCTTTTGGCTTTCCATGAACATCTTTCATAACGCTTCATTATCGTCTCATACAAGAAATGCGAATAAAAACCTTTGAAAAAATTAAAAAAAAAGTGAAAACCTTTCCCAGAGTTGTGCAGTACAGTGAAAGCTCTCATGGGTGACCTTTAAAGGTACGTAAGTACATTATTCACTTTAATAAAGAGTAATGGGTGAGTCTTATCAGAAGCTAAATCTGCTTTGTACTCATATAGAACTTTCGTCCTGAAACAAAAAACCATGTGGTGACCCCGACATTTTAGGAATGACCTTAAAAAGTTAAAATTTGATTCTTATTTCGTTTTCATTTATCGGTTTTCTATTTTGTAAGAAAAAGTCATGACACTAACCTAAACTGTTTTTATTTATTTTGTAAATTTATGAATGCATTTAGTAAATGGTGACCCAAATTATTCGTTTTAGTACAAATTTCTTTTGGTTTTTTTTGCAACGTATGTATATTTTTTATTAACCATGTATATTGATATAAATTCAAATGATTGTCCAAATGTGTGGATATCCATTTCTTCGGTGTAAGCTCCCATAATTTTTTCTTTGATCCCACCATCGCCCGACATAAGAGCCACCCACCTGGTAAACATTTTTCAATTATAGTTTTATAATAATTTTCTCGTCATTGTTGGTGGTTCGTGTTCATCGTCTGGATGTTGCTTGCAGTTAATTTGTTGTTGCGTTTGTTAACGTAACTTTCTTCGGTATTCTTTCACTTTTTTCGACCCGCCCACTGAACTGACTCCGCCGACTCGAGGGAGCTGCCAACTCAACTCGTTTTCCATAACTTTTGCTCTCGACCCAAAGGCATTTAAGCCGCGTTGTAATTATGTATTTTTTCAGTACATTTCTCTCTCACTGTTTCTTTTTGGGTGGCTTTGTGCACCCTGCGGCTTCAGTAATTAAATTTGTTATTGTCTCTCGCCCTTTCGCTTGCCAACTGCAAATGCAACTAACTAACTAACCGTATTTACTTGGAGGAGAAATCCCAGTTTCCCCAATTGTGAAATAATTTCGAACGTGTGTTTCGAGCCAATTTAGCTGGCCCATTGAACCGCATAAATCAATAAAAGAAAATACCTAAAAAACGGGTGGGGCTGTGCTCACATATTTGATAACCTTAGGAAAGTACTTGGGGCGAAGGAATGGCAGGCAAATAATGCAAACACAAATAGTCAGCATTATGTAAATGAAATGTTTGTCCAATGCAAACACAAAATGCGGTCGACTAGAGGGAAATCTAGAACAGCAGCTCAAGGAGCAGGTCACTGGAAAAATAGATTGAGTGAACCAATTACCACCTACTTTAAGGCAAATAAAAGCTAATTGAAAACTAAAGCACTAAAAATGTCACTGAAGTTGTTGTCTAATTCTTTCAATGGAAGAGCAATAAGTAAAAAATGTAATTACTAAAAAATGTTATAGTTGGACTAAAGCTTTTCTTTTTTGAGTAGACTAAACCAATTTATTGGGAAAAACTTATTTCATATTATAAACATACACCTCGGTAAGTAAAATTTTGAGGACAAATTTATGTATATATGTATGTAGGTAAACCCAATCTTGGCTAACTAAGGGACTATTGTACACATATGCTCCCCATCTTGGCCATAACACATTTCATACTTATTTAATTGGTAATGAACCTTTTGCATAATCTACCCATTAATATTTTATTTGCTGTGTAACGAGGGGAGACGTTACAGCATTGGAGGAGTACCGAAGGAGGTTGGCTTGCATAATCAACTTCAACGGCGAGTTGAACTTCGATTTTTGCCTTTTGCCAAATGAGCCAAGCAGGAAGGCAAACACAGGGTCTCAGAAGGGGGTACAAAAAGGGGAAAAAAGGATGGGAGTATGGGGAATGGCACCGGCACAGAGGAAGTTGGATGTTTGTTTCAAGGATATTGTGCGTTTCAGTGTCCTGCACACGAACGAGTTGCGTGCCAAGGACAGAGCGGCTTGAAAAAGCGGCAGACCGAGTTGAACAAACCAGCCAAAGCTACCAGGAATCGATGTTTAAGGACATTAAGGATACACCTGTCGATATTTTTACAGTTTTGGCATGCGCCTGCCCGCCAGCCAGCTCCTTTGGTCCCCACATTTCGGATCCATTAACCGGTTTGCCAGTTGTGCGCCAGGATCATTAAGGGGCCGACCGAGAGCAACACTTCCGTCTGTGAAACAAGTTTTTTTGGTCTGGCTTTGGGCTTGGGTTCGGTGCAAACAGAAACATATAACAGCAGAGAGGGCAGGACAACACGACAGGACCTTCCACCATCCCAGTTGTTCTGGGCCAGAGGTAATCACCATTAAAACTCATTACCAAGAGCGACTGCACCGCACCACAACAGAACTGAACAGAACCGAACAGGACACGCCATGGGACCTCAGAACTGAAAGCCCTCTAAAATAAACCAAAAACATAAACTAGCCAAAACCAAAACATGCACATAAAGTAGTAAACCCTCTGGCAAAAGCTCACTGGTTCTTTTAGATTAGCAAAAGGACGAGTTATTTAGTGTCTGCTCGAAACAAGAATCCCATAAATTGAATTAGTCCTTGGTTACCTTGGTTGGGTATATATTTCAAAAATTGAAATAAGTTCTCTTTTCTATTTATTCCACCAGCTGTTAAAGTTCCTTTGATAAAAAGTGGAACAATGTGTGTAATGGATTGCCTGCTCTATTAGTTCCCACCATACATTACTTTCTTATGCAACATTTAATTTGAAGATTTATGATCATAGGTCCGCCGGACTTTATATCCCTCGAAAGCTCCCGGCTTATTGCAAAATGCCTTTTCGGCGTTCTTTCGACTGCTTCCTCCGGGCAAGAATTCCGAATTCCGTCTTAATCTCAAGTTCGAGCACTTTCGGGGTTGCATTTTGGCCTTCTTTTCTTTGGTGCTGCCGCAGCGGAAATAAATTTCTTGTGAGTGCAAAAAAAGAAATAAATTCTTGACTCTTTTATGGCCGTCTAGGGCCATTAAAGGGGGACACAAAGGAGGGGGCCCCGGGGGATATAGACCTGAATGATGGCGCCTCTGGCGATGTCGAATGTCGTCGTCTGCCAAATCGAGACGCGTCGGGGAGAAATTGCGCTGCAGTTGTCGTCAAAGTCGGAGACAGTCGCAGAAAGAGAGACAACCTTGAGCTAATTTGGCCATAGTCAGCACCGCGTAATCCCCAAAGGCACTGGGAGAAAATAGAGCCAAGTCAATAACAGTATTTTTACAATAAAACAAAAGCAGCTCACATACTATGACCATTCGATTTTCAGGCATGACTTATTGACGTGTATGCTAACCTCTAAAGGTAGGTATACTGTGTATATCGGCAGAGCTCCGTCAGAACATAAATCGTAACCTGTGGGCCTCTGCTTCTGCTGGTGACCACAGCACTTAGCAAATACTTTTTATTAAGTTTGCAATTCCTTTGTGGTTTTGACTTATCATGTGCCTTGTTTCTATTTCATCAAAACTAATAAGATCATCAATGCCCTAAGATTTTATTATCTTAGGATCATTGTAAAGTTTTTTCTGTGAGAAAAAATCACGGAAAGGTATTCTAAATATTTTGTTTAAGTGATCACTTTTCCCCTTCCTTCCAGAAGGCCGCCGCCGGGGCCAGACAGCATTCCGCTCGTCTCACCATGACAGAAGCCGCCTCAGCTGCTCCTGCTAAGTGGGGCACCGTCACAAGGCAGACGCCCCAAAAATAGACACCTCGGCCGCACGAAGGAGGAGGAGGAGCAGTTGGAGGTGGAGCAGTCGGAGGAGGAGGAGATGCCGCCCAGTACCGTTCTGCAAATGCCGCCGGCTCCGTCCTCGTCGAAATCCGGACTGGTGCTGGGCGTCTGCTGCGACCAGCTGATGGCGGTGCAGCCAGTGCATCCAGGGCAGCGGGCATCCGGAGCAGCAGCATCCAAAAGTAGAGCCCCGGACTGGGGGAACCACAAGGCGAAACATCTTGAGGGGACTGCCCCGACTTCCAAGTGGATTCCGCCCTTTTTCATTATCCTCGCCTCGCTCTTGGAGGTGAGTACGTACATAGCTTCTGCCCCACGTTGGGCGCCAAATGTGACCGCTTTTTAATGCGATTACCCTCGAGGGTTGATTGAGGGTCATAAAAGCCACATTTGGGGGTGGCCTCAAGGGTTGGGGATGGCTTTGGGCTGAGGTTTCCATGACATCGCATATAAAAGCACAACATTCTGGTTTGGTTTAATTGTTGGCTTATAAAAGTTGTTCTGCAACCCTTGTGATGGCCAACATATTGGATTGGGCTCCCAAGTAACCCCTGATCTTTTGTGTCTGATGACTGTCTCGGTAATTTTGATTGCTTATTGCACGATAAGTCCTCAATCCTTGAATGTTGCCTTTTTATTACATTTTCACTTAATTCTCAAAAGAAGTACAGAAGTCTTTATTCAAGTGTTTAAAGTACTTTTAGTCCTAAATATCCCATGAAACTTATTCGATTTGTTGTGTAAGTCTTATTAACTGAACTTCCACTTAATATAATGTTTTATTAATACATAACTCAATCTTATAAGGCATTATCATTACCCCAAACACGTTTCCATACCATTTTTACTTATCAAATGCAGTTCAAGTCCAGTTTTCATTACACTTAGCCCCCCATCCAAGCATTTGGAGCCATCATTCTGCAGTCACGTCTGAATCGCGTTTTGTATCTCAAATTAAACGAGATGGCCAGCGAAGAGGGTTGTTTGCTTGGCCATAACAAAGATGCTGTATCATATTTCAGCCCCGACCAGCTCGAGAATTCCACCCATACCACCCACGCATCGCAGATCTGGTCGAGCAATTGACTTTTGAGGCAAACAAATTGCCGACAGGGCCACACACACAGAATACGACTTAGCTGCCCTCGCTGGAAACCCAACCCAATGCATTTGTAAATGGAAGTTGGCTTCCGGTTAAAGGATATACGAGTAGCATAGGCGTGGGGCGGGTAGAAAGGGGGCCTTGGGATATAGAAGAAGGGATACGGAGTGCGTGCGAAAAATCCAACACGTCTACGATTTGTTTTCCGCGTCTGGCTTTTTGCACACCACACAGACTGGACGCCGCCGGGCCACAGAAAAGGGGGATTTTAGATGGGGATCGAGGGGGAATAATGGGGCTTATGTATAGGGAAAAGGGAGAAAAGGAATAGGAACGGGAACGAAAGGAAGCCCGGGGATTGGGGGGAATTGATGGCGACGTCTCGTCGCTGTCTGCTGGCAGTCTGCGCCTTTGGGGGTTGCTCTGGCCACCCCTTCTCCTCCAAAAAAGCTGTCTCGGCTGTGCGGACTTGATGATTTTATTGCTTCCCTCCGTTTTCCTCGTTCTTGAGTGCGAATGGGGGTTCCCCCATAGCAGTCATGCTCTTCAAGTGGTTCGGAACTAGTTCGGGATAATGGAGATTTATGCAAAAGGTTGTTTAGGACGCAGAACCTTCGTTTGCTGAGTCATAAAAAAAGTTATGTGGAACAGGATACGTTGAACCGTTTTAACTTTGTTTAAAGTTTTTATTATATTTACTACAATGTCATAGCCTTTAACTCTTCTTAACAGATCCTTGTGTTTCTATGGGTGGGAGCTGATTCCCCCGAGGATTCACTTCTGGTGTATAGACCTGACCGGCGGCTCCAGCTCTGGAGATTCCTGAGCTATGCCCTGCTCCATGCCAGTTGGCTCCATCTGGGATACAATGTGCTCACCCAGCTGCTATTTGGTGTGCCCTTGGAATTGGTACATGGATCGCTGAGGACAGGGGTGATTTATACGGCCGGAGTTTTGGCTGGTTCTTTGGGAACTTCGGTGGTGGACTCGGAGGTTTATCTGGTGGGTGCCAGCGGAGGAGTATATGCCCTACTGGCAGCCCAACTGGCGAGTCTTTTGCTCAACTTTGGCCAGATGCGACATGGAGTATTTCAGCTAATGGCGGTGATTGTTTTTGGTGAGTTTACAAGGAAGCTTTGGGGTTAAAATGTATTGTAAAATGTATTAAGTCTCTCTAATTACATATTATTTTATTTTGTCAAAGTCTTTTGCGATCTGGGTTATGCCCTCTATTCCCGAGAACTGTCCGTGCAGCAACTGCAGACGCGACCCTCGGTCTCCTACATCGCCCACATGACCGGAGCTCTGGCGGGGATCAGTGTGGGTCTGTTGCTCCTCCGGCAGCTGGATGGGGGACTGCGGCCACGCCCCCTCCGTTGGCTGGCCCTGGGCGTGTGGTGTATATTCAGCGCCTTTGGAATCGCCTTCAACCTGGTCAACACGGTCACAGCTCAACTCCTGGCCGAGCAGGAGGGTCAGGTGATCAGGCAGCACCTGATGAACGACCTCGGAATGGGATGATCCTCATTGGACATATAGTCCAAAGACTGCATCCCGCTCATATACACATACATGTCTCCTCTTATGCCTTAGTCTCTAGTCACTAGTCGGTAAGACTTTCCCCAGGACAGTGTGCTCAAACAACATATCTATCAATATGTATCCCTCGATAATATCCTGTAACCTGGCCCCCACTTCAAGAGGGGATCGCTCAAAATACTCTTAGCTCGTAAGTCCCAACATTCATCTTATGCCAATGCCAAAGGAGTGGAGATGGGCCTTTCAAGAACTGAGCCTGGCTCACATCAAAGACTTAGGATCGGGTTTGGGCTGCTATCTAATCGATGGACTCCTCCATTGAGTTGCCTACTTAGTGTTAATGCCAAACCAGAGCTTAAAGACATAATACTATATCTGAATACTATTAGTTGAAACGAGAATTCCAGCTCAATAAATTACCAGACTAAAGTTTCATTGTGTTTTATTTGTTTTAGTTCTCCCTTGAAAGCCATGTTCACCTACAAACCACTCCGTTTGAATTCCAATCTGAGGTAAAAACTGCGCCAAAATCCCATGCTAATTTCCCCAATCAGCCGAAACAACCTGCCATCAATAGGCCAACATTTCGAGGGGCCATGCCAGAAATTAATAACAAACAAAAACAGAAATTGGCCATCAGCTTTTGGGCATTGTTCTGTTTTCAGATTGCCCCATCATGTGGTGGCCCCATTAGCCATGGAACTCCCGGGGGGGGGGAGCTCTATTATTATCGGTTTTGGATTTCGCATTGCCCGAAAATGAAATTGTAAACTTCTACTGGATGTGTTGGTAATTCAATAGCTGCAAGCCACGATTTCGGGGAGCAAAAAGAGCCAACTGCCAACCGCAGCACCACCCAAAAACCGAGTGCATTTTGATGAGACATTGATGGTTCAATCGAACAAACCGACCCACCCAGTCAGCAGAGCCAATTTAGCAAGACTTTTGCGATTTCTCAATCGAATCAGATCGAAATCGGAGGGGAGGGATCTTTTTGGAATCTGGAGGATCGCGGAGGAGCATGGAGGATCACCTGGAGCTCGAGTTCTCGTTAAGTCGTCACCAGTGGCAGTGCTTCAAATCGCCTGGTATCGAGTATCCCAGTATCCACTATCCAGTATCGTACTGCCTCCAACTCAATTGACAGTTGACAACAAATATTTGTGACATTAAATGCGGTTGCTCGCAGATGCGAACCTTCAGAGGTTCCTCAATGAAACAAGAGGTTCTTAAGAGTTTAAGCATCTTCGAGATCGTGCACTGAAGGCATAATTGAGGTTGAATAAAAATATATTCCAGAAAAATTATACAATTTGTTTGGACTGATCTGATGAATGAAAAATATTAAATTGTCCAAGTAAATGTATTTTAAGTTATCATTTTATATGGATTAAAAATATCTACAAAATTGCAACCTTGAAAACAAATCTGGCTCAGAAGTCAAGGAATGGAGTCCCAAAAGATGATCATTAAATCGTGATAAATAAGGTAAATCAAGTTAGATCAAGTCTTTTCATTTAAAACTATATTTAAGAGATATATTAAATAAGCAAAATACCTATTCTGGTATGAAGTGCACTCCCTTCTTTATTCGGGTCCATATTTTTCGGAGTGTGCCACCTCCAGTTGAGTTGCAGCTGAATCCTCGGCGACTTGCTCATTTCACTAATTTAATGAAGACCTTTTGCGATAAAAGCGGGGAGTGGAGTGGGCCCATTGTCTCGGTTTCTCTCACTCGAGGAGACCGAGTCCTCCCCAGATTGATGATGCGGTTTGGCCGGGCAGCTTTTGAAACTCCAACTCCAACTCCAACTCAAACTCAACCCGTTCCCGATCCTTTCGGTGGGTTGCAGGGGGATGGGATGGGCCTGCATCAATAATTTGTGTCCGCCGTTGAAAATAATTGACCAAGTTTGTCTGTTTGCGGTTGTGGCATTTAATCTACTTGCAGCTTAAGTTCCGAGGCTGAAGCGACAACTGAACTGCAGCAGCTGCCATTCTGCCTTTGCCGCTTTGCCATTCGGAGAAGAGGACAAGTCGACAAAAAAGCCAGGTCCCGGGGATTTGGGTGCCTCCCCGGGCTCCTTGGCCTGCACTTGGCGTAATTGAAATAATTTTAAGTGAAAAATCTGCATTCAAAAAATATTTCAGCGCACACACAAATGTCAGCGTCAGGGGAAATAAGGAGCACAAGGAGGAGACAAAATACCAGAAGCAGGACGGGTTGGAAATCGAGGTATATGGTTGATCGCGAAATTCCCTACACAGGATCGGGAAATATTCAACAATTTTATGATTAATAAATACGGTTAGAAAAAGTTGTAACTACCAAATCATCATCATATTATTCAGAACCTTAGGTATGTGCAACAAACTATAGATAAACTCTGACCACCACATTTATAAAGGCAAAGAAGGCATCATATCATTAGAACTATAGAAACCTCTTTAAATGTTGTTAGTTGAATCACAGAGAGGTTTTTTCCTAAGGATAAATCTTTAAAAAATGTAATATATATCATATTACATTAAGGAGTATAAAAACAAACTCCCCTTGCCAATCCATATGCCTGTCTCAATAGGTCAGCGACTTTTGCAGACGCTAAAATTTACATGCGCCAATTTGAGGGGACACGGCAAAAAAGAGTCAACAGTTTGCAGCTTTCGCAGTCGCTCCGAAGTTCGAACATAATCCTGGGCATTAAGGCAAATTGCAGCATCTGCTGGGGAGACAGGGGCGGCGATTCAGAGGGGGCACAATTCGGATCGATCATTGGCAGTCGGGCCCTCCATAATTTGCTTAATTCGACGCTCAGCCCAAAGAGCACCTTTTCCTTGGATCTCTGGAGTTCAGCACGCGGCTGCCACTCGTCGATCGACTGATGAGGATGATCTTCCAGCCCCAATCCTCAATTCCCTCAAGGAACCCAGGTTCTTCAGGTACTTCGGGTACTCCTCCTCTGCCAGGTGAGGCGGCTTCTTCAGCGGCAGCCTCAATTTGCCATTGCCTGCCCTCGGGGGCAATTTGGAACTCGGTTTTTATCTCCGCTTTTTTGGGTTATTTTTTGTGGGCTGCCTTACTTTTTGGTGGCTGTAATTTCTGGGCCAGGCTTTAAGTGACCATTCACCCGATACATGTGCCATCTTCCAGCCCCCCTCTGATAACCTAGAAAAACACATCCCAAAATGTCACAGCTTTCCTATTTCCCCCCTTGGGGAGCACTTAAATTCGATAAACAAATGGTTGGAAAACAAAAGAAATACAATATGCATGTCCTGTCCCAATCGATAACAGCTCGAATTTCCAGCATAAATATTTTTTGGCACTTCTATGCGCATATTCTCTGTTGCAATTTGCAAACTTTCGGTGTTCATTCATTTTGTTTCCCATCCGAAGGTCTCATGAATTTATCAAAAGTATCTGCATAAAGTCTTGTTTGCCATTCGCCATCAATTCTAATTCATATTCTCCTCTGGTTTCGGTATGCAAAGCTTTCAGTAACTATGGAAACAGCCAAAAGGGGAGTGCAGGTGACAGGAACTCTGGTAGGGATTTCATATCTGCAGCTTGAGGAACGAAACAAATGGGGAATGGACTGATAGTGGGGGTCAGATATACAAAAGTATTGTAAATTGATCACATTCAATGCTTACAGTAATTGGAAGTGGCTAGGTCTGAAGAGACATATTTAATTAAAATAAATGTGAAATCAAAATTATTCCTTTTCTTTATGAATTACTATTACCTAAGAAGATAAATTTATATAAACGTATAAACACGTACGTAAAATTTAATACTAATATTACATTTTACAATCTTTAAAATAAACATACAGTGGTCGGCATAAGTATTTTGACAAAATAAAAGTTAAGTATACTCATAACTTGAATTTACTTCTTGTAAACTATAGGCATCAATGGAAAGGTAATTTCAATGCCGTTTGAATGATACAATACATTTCTTTACCCATTCAGTACTTATTGAAAAGGACGAATTTGTGTAAATCAACTTTGAAATTAAAAAAAAAAACTTTTTTCCTCGTCTTGAAAACTTAAATTTTTTGATGCAAAAAGTTTCTTCAAACAAAAACAATAGTAACTGCAAAAAGAATTTTTCAAAAATCATTTTTCTTATATTTTTTATGAATTTTTGAAAATGCTTAAAAACAGGCATTTGAGCCATATTTTTGTCTTTTTCATACAAATTTTTTCCGACATTGTCACTTTCAAAAAATCATAAAAAATATAAGCAAAATGATATTTGAAAAATTCTTTTTGCAGTTACTATTATTTTTGTTTGAAGAAACTTTTTGCATCAAAAAATTTAAGTTTTCAAGACGAGGAAAAAAGTTTTTTTTTTAAATTTCAAAGTTCATTTACACAAATTCGTCCTTTTCAATAAGTACTGAATGGGTAAAGAAATGTATTGTATCATTCAAACGGCATTGAAATTACCTTTCCATTGATGCCTATAGTTTACAAGAAGTAAATTCAAGTTATGAGTATACTTAACTTTTATTTTGTCAAAATACTTATGCCGACCACTGTATATAGACAAAAAACCTAAACCATAAAATTTTTATGGATATGTTCTTATAACTTATATATTATATCTTGATGAGAAAGGACACAAAAAATCTGAAGTGACCCTTTAAGGAGTTAATATCTGGTAATCCTTAAAACGATTACAGGACTTTCCCTGGATGGATGCAGTCCACATCCCAAGGGGTCTATAAGCCCGAGTTAATTTCACTGATCCCGATCACATTGGCATCCCCCATTTCGGTGGGAGGAACTCATTAAATCTCCGCTCGCCGCTGGCTCATAATTCAGCTCAATATAAATCTGTTAACAAAACGCTTAATCCGCATTGTGCGCCTTATTTATGGCCATTTGATGGCGCATTATCGCATCAGGCACATGGCACCCGTCGGGGTCGGACCCATTGGAGTCTCCCCTCCTTGGATCCTCCAGCTGGCGCGCCTCATAATTGGATTCGTCACAGAGGCCCCTGCAGGCTCCCTCGGGATCCAAGATCCTACGGATGGGCCATAAATCGCGGGCTGCTTGAAATGCAAATTTTCGGGACTGCAGCTTGTTGAAGTTTCAGTTTTGGCTGGAGTATCTTCGGCAGGGCATCAAAGTGGCAGCAAATGTTTCGCCGGCTGCTGCCCAATTAACGCCACCGAAGAAAGCTGGCGAGGAATCTGGACTCGGATTCGGATTCGGGTTCGGAGCAGCAGCAATCAGAGTTCACTTGAACACCTCGCAATTAAGCCTGCTGGCGAGGAAAAAGTGCGTGGCTCAGTTGCGGGTGGAGTGAAAACAAGAAATCCAACACGAAGTGGCTCCATGTTCCCAGTGCTCCTCCTCCTGGCCAACTTGTTGTCGATGCCCAACAAAGGATAATCCAGAATGACCAGCCTCTACTCCTTCGTCCCGAACTACACCCACTTTGGCCACCAAAAGTCAACAGAAACCACCTCTAAACATTCGACGGCCAGAAAACAACATCCCACGCAGGAAAATTGGTGGTCATAGCCGGAGGTTTAATGCCCTGAAAGCGAAGACTATACTATATTGTATTCCAATAAACTGCTGGCTTGTAAAATATTTATTTATAAGGTCTAACAAAGTATGTTAAATAGCTTTAGTGACACCTTTACGTGCTCCAAATTTACGAAGATACTATTTATAAAAAGATTTTGGCGCTTTAAAGATACTGCCATAAAATTAGTTTAAGGTAAAATACCATTTAACCAAAAATAGCTTGGGATGTAGTATACGCAGTGATGTAAAATAAATAAAAGGCGATATACGTTTTTACTAGGCAGTGGGTTGATTATATGGTCCCATACTTGGTCTAATACATTTCAGGGGTTAATAACCGCGATTTAGTTACTATTACTTAATTCCACACAGATCCAATAATATACATCTATTGGTAATATTTACAAATGAGTATCATTTTTAACGTTACGTAATGAAAGCTGTGCAATTTTCTAGTCTATTATATCTTGCAGTATTCTTCTGGTAAGTGGATTACCCCTACTATTAACACCCCACGAAGACAGCCAAAACAGGCGGCAATTGCACAACACTTGGCTATTGGCCACGCCCCTTGCCACCGCCCCTCGCGATGTGGATTAAGTGGTTTGTGGCCCAAAGATTCTGGCCAAGAAGAACAGGCGACGCGCTTGTTACCCCCGATGCGCATCTAATGCGACCCGCAATCCGAAATCCTACATCCGACATCCGAAATCCTGCTGCCAATGCAATTGGGACTCGGTTTGCATTAATTAAGCGCACTTAAGTGGCCCAAAAGTACCTGTGTTTGTGTTCCCTGTCCGACTGTCTGGAGCAGGCCAATTAACTTGTGCCCGGCGAGGTGAGCAGTTCCCTGGTTTTTCGATTCCTGGAGCATCCCACAATCAATTAGTGCCGCCCTGAAATATCTCCAACTCGAAAAAAGGAGGGAAACACTTGAGGAAAACATCAATGCGAGAAATGAAAATCGTTGCGAAAAGTGGCAATAAATTATGTCTGCGGTGGCGTCCGCCGGCTGAATGGAATCCTCTTTTTTTCGTGGACTCCGTCTGATCGGTCGGAATTAAGTTCTGTTAACCCGGCAAAAACAACGTCAGGTATGCAAAAGAGCAATATTTCAGAGAATGATGAGTTGCAGATGACGCTGCCCAGGGACCGCAGCATCAACAGATGCGGAATATTACAGTCTCCATCGATTTCGATGGTCTTCTATGTCTTCGATGGGTAAGAGGAGTCCGGAGCAAGGGGACCCAGTCTGCGAATAGACAGTGGAAACTTCACAAACTTCCGACTGGCAAAACAATCTTGGCAGGTTTACAGTGGAATATATTGAACTTGATACAACAGCCATTTTAATAAATTTCTAAAATAAGATTAGTATGATTAAATTATTAATATTTATTTTATATTTGTATCAAGACGTTATAAAACAAAATCATAAGAAAACCTGATTTAATCTGCAGTAAGATTAAATTATTAATATTTATTTTCTATTTGTAACAAAATTTCATAAAACTAAATCATAAGTAAATCTGATTACTACTTAAGTTATTACCACATGCTTGAATAGGACCTTTTTCCAATTTGGATTTTCATTAATCAGTAAACCAGTAAACACACAAGTTTTTAAGATAATGTTTGGCTTAGCTTACAATGTGTTTTGTACATAAATAAAATTCCCATTTCGCTTCTATTTGTACACAATGAAGATGAGCTATAATTTGCATATTAACCTATTGGAAAAAAAGGTTTAATTTGCAGTAAACAACTTTTGGAGAAATGGGAAAAATCGTGTAAACTTAAAGCTTAATATAAATTCACTTGGTTAGTAAATATATTCTTGATCAAGATATAAGCAACCTACAAGCCTGCCTCAAATCTTTAAGAACAAACCAACCCATTTTAAGCCGTCAGTTCCACGGTTACGTGACTCATCTGGCACATGGTGGGGATCCAGCTCCTGGCTCCTCCCCCAGCTCCTCCAGCTCGACTGCTGCCGGTGCATTGTTTACTCCGCACAGACCAAAACAAAAATGCAGCCATGGACTGCCCCAGACATCCGAATCCGAGTAACTCTAGCGAGGAGGAGGAAAGGCGGGCTGGGGTCTGCTGCGGTTTATCCGGTTGCGGGGAGCGAGGCTGAGTTTTATGGATTTATTGAAAATTGAACGCACTTGAACTGCCGGGAAGGGGAAAGCAAGATGCTGGGCTGCTGGGGCTGCATCTGTCCGCCTGCCTGTCTGCAAAAGAGGCTTGTTTGGAAAACAAATAGATGAACTCCGCCAGGAGGAGCAGAATCACCCAGAAGACGGTGCCAAAAGCAGGAGCGAAATGGGATTAAAGGGGGTTTTATATATCTCTTACGTTCTTGAAAAACAATTTATTCACAAGTTAACACTAATATAATATTTTAAAACAATGGTCAGCATGCGTTTTACTTGTTTTCCGTAAAGTATACTGTGTGAGTCAGCAGAGGTTCGGAAAGCAGAGATACTAATGTGTACCCTCAATTCCCAAATTAAAATTAAAATACTAATACAATAATAACATAATGAACCTTATTATTATACGGTTATATCCATTAAACCGCACCTGTACTCGGAAAACTTGGGACTGCCACGCGAGCGTTGTATACTGCATCTTGTTTGTTTGGTTTTTAGTTTGGCTTGCCTCAAGTTTTTGGTGTTTTGTTTATGAAAACGCGTGCGGTCAACAACAGCAGCAATATTGAGACTGAAAAATTAACACATGAAAATGTGGCCAAGACAGGGGATTGCTAGTCTGAGTTTAACAGTTTAACAGACTCTGTGGCAGAGCTTTGAAGATTAGTTTGTGATAGGTATTTGGAGCTGAAAAATATTGTAAAATATTATGTGTTTAAAAACAAAGTCTGGATAAAATATATATATAACAATATTATTCGTTTTTTAAATGGTAAGGATGGGTTTTTTAAGTTAACTATTAACTTTTCAAGAATATCTGGGCCTGGTCTACATTTTTTAAGTTTTAATACTTACACAAATTTATTTAATTTATAAGTTTTTCTTTAAAAGTTCTATGGTTTTGTAATAATTACCATTAAGCACCAATTCAACTTATCAGCCGGCCGATAAAGAAATAAAGGAACAAAAGTCGTAGATCAGACGGCGACAGGCCGAGAAATAATGTGATGCATCCCCAGCTAAATTGGCGCCTGGCGAATAACAAGTTTTGGGCTTTCGTTCAGGCCGGTTCTCGATTTGATTTAGTTGATCTGGCTGCCCGGGACTAGAGTTCCTCAGTTCCTTGGTCCCTCAGTTACCGAGATCTAGGGATCCGATCCTACACACACCTCCGAGGTCGCCCACTCAGTTTCCCAGGATGTCGCAGACATCTTCGACTTCGTTGGAGTCGAGGAATGCGAGTGCAGCCACGTGGGCAGTCCCCACTGTACTGGTACTGGTAGTGGTCCTGGTACTGTAGTACCTCTATAAAGACCCCCCCCTCCGGGTTTTCCCACTCCCCACTATCATGCACTCGATGTGTGACAACAAACAAAACACTTTGCGAATCGCTTTCATCTGCTCGAAAATAAAACGAAATTCCAAGAAACATTCGCTCTTTGTTTTGTGAATTGTGAATAACGTACGACAGCTCTTTAAAGTTCTTTCTTTTTTTGGCTCGGAAAACGAATTGAAAATCACCCACGCAAAATGGGAAAATGCGAATGGGTATGGGGTGACCAATTGGCGCCTGGCGACACTCGAAACGATTTAAATCCGAAAGCACGAGGGGAGCATTTTCCCCACCAGACCAGGCCAGACAGGTGGCCAATGGCCATTATGTAGAGACAGACCAGAGACCCCCTAAAGTGTCCCATAAATTCATTAATTTGTCGCGCTTTTTTCACACTAGCATTCGCCATAAAATATTTGTCAGCTTTACGATGGCTTTAATTTCTAGCGACGACGCATTAAAAACTAATGCGGGAAAATTAATACGAATAAATTCTGAGAACCGCGAAAATGTGAAATGGGGGAAAAGGGGGATTGCACCGGCCGGTCCCCATGAATGTCGTTATGGATGTTTGGGCATTTAAATTTAGCAGCCACCACGACGAGGCGACGATCGACATCAGCCCACTGAACGAGAATTGGAATAGGAATCGGAATCACAATCTCAGACGAGAATGAATCAGCCAGAAATAGAAACTGAGAAAATAAACGGCGGCAGTGGCAGCAGCACGATATTTATAGGGATACACTGATCCTTGGGGGTATGATCTTTATAGTTAGGATTTAAGTTTTCTGATTTTAAAAACAATTATAATAATAAATAGTATATTATTATATTTAAGTTTGTATTTACATATTTGGTATTTAATATAGGGGTATGATCTTTATAGTTAGGATCTTAGATCTTCTGATTTAAAAAAACATTCATAGAGATTCAACATTTTCTGACTTAAATATAAAGGGTTTCTTAAAAAACCATTTATAACAATATCATTAAAGCAACAGAACACCATTAATGTGATATTAAAGGGATATGAGTGTTATAAAGAAAGTTAGTTAAGAAGAGCTACCATAACAATATTTAACAATAATATTTATAATTTGAGAAAATAATGGTATTATATCTTGAATCATGTCTTTTTAGACATGATAACTATAAATGATTATAAACTGCAAATTATATGCTTACAATAAGTGCAGCTCATAAAAAAAGATTACCTGTTAATATTGATATGAAAATGAAAGACCCATTACATTATAATGATAATTATGATTTAATAAATATAAATGGTGGGACTTGAAGTCTGCGCATAGTATTTAAACTTTCTCATCTCTCACGAAATACTTAGTAAAATTGGCAAGATATCATACAACACCTCAGTTTGCAAGTACTGTTAAGGTAGAGCATTCCAACTGTCTCCGCTCTCAAAGACCAAAATACATCTTGTTTTATATATACAAAATCGTACGATATCGCAGACAGATGCGATCTGGCCACCTCCCCCATTTGGCCAATCTATTTTGGTGGCCCGCGCGACAAAAGCCAAAAGCGAAACAATTTGCGAATGTTTGGACCTGTTCTGTTGTGGGTCTAAATCTGTCGATAAGACGGGCGGGAAACGGAACTTCGGGGACTACTAGATCAGCCCTATTTAGTCCATCAGTCAGTCAGTCAATCAGTCAGTCAATCAACGACCCACACGCAGCCATGTTTCTCGGCCAGTTTGTCACTTGGCTGTCCCATTAGCCACCTCACTTTGGGTCAGCGGCCCATAACGGAGTCTTAAGTTTGGTTTCCAGTGGGGATTTTGGATGGAGAAGGGCGTTTTGCGATGTGGGCGTCTGGCTAATCCCACCTTTTAGGGCCTAAGCAGCTTCTTTTTGCGCCGCCTGCAAATTTATGCAAATTGCTGATTGAATTCAAATTTTCCAACTCGAAATTCTCGCCTCGACAAATATGGCAGCACGCCTTTGGCCTACGAAATTAATTCGGTTTGCGAGTAGCCAAAGATAGCGACCAAAAGCGACAGCGGAGACGCCATGAATCAAAAATTGTATAAATCGTATCAAGATCTTGGCGAGAGTCAAGGTCTTTTCGCCGTGGCCACGGCCCACATCTTGGGTTTTGGAAAGGAGGGGTAATCGGGCATATATATGAAGGTATAGGTGGATAGGTAGTCCGCTGGCATAATTAACATGCGCCAGAGATGCCAACGACTTGTCAGTCGGGGAATGATACAAAAAAAAAGAAGTAAAACCGAATAAATCCCAGCAAACAAAGGCAAAATTCCCTAGCTGGTGGGTGTCTTGAAACAATCTCCAGCTATGGATCCATTTTTTTCGATACATCGTATTTCGTATTTCAGTTTCTAGTTTCATTGCACTTGCAGTGCCCGAAGGCCCCATGCCGGGGGTTCCAGTTTTTAGCCCTCGGGGAGATCGGTAGACCAGCCACTGCGTGAGTTATTTTATGATTTCTGCAGTCTTTCATGGGGGTTCATGCTATCAACATAAACATATATAGAAAATAGCCCTACATTTGAAAAACAATATTTTTAAGTTTTTTGTGCCTTGAAAATGATAATACGGATAATGATTTCGATAAAAACAACTCTTCCCAGTACTTACTTTTGTTTAATATATATGATATGTAAATAAAATGTACCTAAGAGGTACTAACTTTATATAATATAATATTTTTGACCATAAAACCTAGAAACTGTATTTGGTAAAGACAATTCTTTGAATTCTTTATTTGGAGCCTTAGTACTTTCACTAAACCCTACGTTTCTGCGAACCATCCTACGTGACATCATGCTACCTACTAATTCGCCACTTCTTAATGAGATTCTTTCCCACACGTTAGGCAGAACTATCCATCTGGCTTTCCCCTTCTAGACCAGCCAAAAAAAAGAAACACCGTTTAGAGGCCAATAAAAAATACAAAAAACACTCTCTAATTGCCGACCTTTTCGCAGACGAACTTTCCTCATAATCGCGTCTGGCAGTTGTCGTGTCCAGTCTTTTGGCCATTTCATTTGGCCCGTTGCAGAAACCGCTCACTTTCGGTTAACAAATCTCCAACTGACCTCGATGCAGGCCACACACATCCGAATGTCCCACGTAAAAGGGCTGGGAAAATAGAAAGAACTTTGCGCTTTTCATTAATAAAGTGCCGCTGTCTGTCGGTTTGTCGGCATGTCGGTCTTTCGGACGGTCTGTGCCAGTAACACATATATTACATAGTAAAAGACCTGGCCAGCGGGCAAGTAATCAAGTGAGCCGTGTACCAAGAGTTACGCGGAGTAACCAGTTACGTTTTATGACCTGGTCAGTCCATAGATGGCCAGCAGTTGCGGGCGGCTAATGAAAAGAAATGAAGTCCGAGTTGGAGGTTGTGGGGTTTCGGGGCATTCGAGAGGAAGTTCTCGAAACGTGAAAAGATTGGGCAACATTGCAGCTCGAGCTGCTATGATTTTCCCGCACTTTATGGGCCGCATTTTCCGGGGAAATGCTGCTGTGCGGCTGCAAGTCCAAGAGCAATAACTCCCGACACGGCTGTGCTGTCACTTTTGTCGCTTCATTGCGGAAACCATTCAAACGACATTTTCGGGGACACCCAAGTGGATAGGAAGCCGGCTCTAAACGGCGATTACCGTGCAAGTTCAGGTGAGGTGAGATCTACGCTGATGACAGAACCGAAATAACATTGTTTTACGACTGCTACATGTGGAAGCCCCCGGAATTTATGTGGAAATAAAACGCGACACATCACGGACCGATGGAAACAAATGCTGCCAGAGACCAGCGACAGTTTATTAATTATGATGGAAAGCCCCATGCTCTGATAATCCCTTCAAACGATGGCGCCACGGGGCCTAAGCTCCTGAAATCCCTGTGGTGGAAATTCAGGAAATGTTTGTCCGGCAGCAAAGACATCCCAAAGGCGGAAATTGATTTATAGTATTTAGCCGAGGAGGCTTTCGCTTTATCACTTGAAAAAAATATCACCAAAATATGCCTATATAATATATATCTTAAAAAATTTTTATTATCTCTCAATAATGAACATTTAGACATTAGGACATATAGAAAAGATAACAAATCATAATACAAATTAAGAAGAAGGAGATGTATGTACTAGTGTTAAGTGCTTATCAAAGATGTTATATGGACTGTTGTCACCAAAAGTTTTTTTGGACCTTACCCTATCATAAGGTGGAAGAACTTACTATTAAATCTGCTGTGATATGGTATTTATTGAATACTTTTATTAATCGAAAAATACTTATATTTAAAAGGACCATGTGTACTTGATTTTTTTTCCAGTATATCTTGTCATATTTATAGATCTTTAGATAAATGTATATAATACATTTCCGCCCTTGGACAACTGGAAAAGCTCTGTCGCTGGGTCCTCATACTTTCTATATCCTATCATCTATTTCCCCTATCACCCTCTGATAAGCAGCGACAATTGCTGTGGTGCGGATGATGCCCCAGAACATCCCACATCCCACGAGGCCAGACAGAAATAGCCAGGCAAAGCCACGGCACGGCCAATAAACCTCAAATTATATGTGCTATATGTGCTTTATATATAGAATAGAGGCGACACATTAAAACAAATTGAAATTACCAAATGCATCTATGAAATTTATCGCACCGACACCCAGACTGACTAAAAAGATACAATGAAATGCAGGGGAGAGACGGGGCGGCGAGGAATTAATTTATGGACATCAATCTCAATACCGCAGTATCCAACAAGCCCATTGCCCCTCAGAATCCCCTATTTGCCCGTCCGTTGCTCCGAAATTTGTATGTTTGTTGATTCGGGTTGGAAATTTATTTTTAATATTTTTTCGTAGCGATTTTTCGTCTGCATTCGCCGCCGCCTGTTGCCATTGTGGGCGGCCAAGCCCGATTCGAAAACATAATAAATTAAGAATATTTATTTGTTTGCGGTAATTGTGCGAATAATTGATGATTATGTGCCTCATTCCCAGCCACTGGAGTCCGTCGAGTCGTGGGCATCGGCGAATGCAACTGCCAGCGCCGAGTGTTGAATGGTTTTTAATTAATTCCGAAAGAGGTTATATGAAGTTGACCCCTCATTACAGTGAATCTGAAATGCTGCGTGGGTCCCCCGCGAGGAGGTTATTCAATATTAAGTGTTGACGGGCGTTAAGCCTGATGACCAATTGGATTTATAAACCACCGAAGAATTCCTTCGGTTCTCAAGAAAGCTTGGGCAAAAACTTTGTCGATGGCCCTATCACATCCCATATTGTCTAGTGGTTAGGATATCCGGCTCTCACCCGGAAGGCCCGGGTTCAATTCCCGGTATGGGAAATGTGGTAGACATGCTTTTTTCACAAAATAACAGATGAATTTAACATTTGGAAATTCTGGATAATATTGAAAATTATGAATGTCTCTCAAATTTTTGCATATTCGTATTTTTTTCTAAAAATCCTAGAATAAACATAATCGTTAGCCAACACTGCTTATCGGAAGATCTCATCTCCCATATTGTCTAGTGGTTAGGATATCCGGCTCTCACCCGGAAGGCCCGGGTTCAATTCCCGGTATGGGAAATGTGGTTAACAGATTCTTTTTTTTTTAAGTAATATAAGTATAATTTTTAAGTTCAGAAAAATATTTATAATAATTTGAAAGTTGTTAGGTACATTTTCTGAACGTCAATTGAAAATGTATTTGTGTATTTTTTTAAATAATCCAAATCGTTAGCCAACACTGCTTATCCAAATATCTTAACTCCCATATTGTCTAGTGGTTAGGATATCCGGCTCTCACCCGGAAGGCCCGGGTTCAATTCCCGGTATGGGAAATATGGATGTATTCAAAAATTTTTTAAATGAGTAATTTTAAACCTTTTTATTGAAAGCAACTCAGACTTTTTCCAGATTTGTTTGACTTTTCTGTCGCTTATATTACTAGTAGTAAAAACTATACCTTAACTTTAATAATTTTACATGTGAATATGAAAGACTCACACAATTTAAGCGAGCGTAAGCACAGAAGAGCTGACGTACATGATAGACAACGCAGGAATGCATTAAAACACCCAAGTGAAGTGGGTGAGGATGTCATAAATGAAGAAAGATCGGCGCTCCCAACTGCCAAAGGAGTTAACAACTCATATAAGAATTATTATATTACTACGGATCGGGGGCAGCCAGATTCTAGAAAACAGCGAGAGCCCAGTCCCGAGGGAGATGCTCCCATCTATAAATTAAGTCCACCAGAGGATCCAACGGATCCTGATCCAGAATGTAATGCTGCAGAACGGTACCAAATGTCCCTGTTGGAATGTCGAGACAAGACTTTACTTTACATTATCGCAGGATATGTGGTCGGAATATTAATGGTACTGATCTGGTATTACAAAAATCCCAAAAAGGCCTGCATGGATCTGAATGGAAAATGGGTTTTCATTGTTCTGTTCTTTCTTTTAGTGCTCATATTGGTTCAGAGACGTCCAGCGAGGTGTGTTGGATTTGGAAAAGTCCTCGTTTTTTAATAACTCATTTTTTTTACAGGTGCATTGCAGCTCTATGCTTTGCCAGCTTATCAAGCTACCAATTTCGAGCTGTGATTATAGCCTTAGCTTTCCTTGTAGCTTGCACGGGACCCGTAAAGAATATTATTCACAACATTTGCATCATGGCAAACTCTGTCTCCTGCGGACAAACTGTCCTTATAAAGGCTGTGAGGCTCATGCAACGTATTATATATGATCCTTCTCATTCAGTGGAAGAGTCATTTCAGGCAACATTGGCTGAGGTGCGCCTGATCATGAATAAACTAGATAAGCTTTTGCTAAATCTGGAGAGGCCCATATCTCAAATACGTTAGTATACCATAGCTTTATAGACTTTTTTTAAAAAGGTACTATGTCATCTACAGATGCCACTTATAAGACCTGTGAAGATTGGTTGGTCTTGCAAAAGGATCAGTTTGATTACAAGATGGGAACTCCCTTTTATCGGTGCTTAAAAGCAGGCAACTTAAGTATTACTCAGTGCAGAAGAGAATTCGGAGAGAAGACCAAAGATTGCTGTAATGAAGAAAGATTTGCTTGGTTCTGCGATAGTCTCAAGAACTTGAAAACTTTTTTCGATGATAACCTCCAATGGTCCCAGGTGGTCATTGAGGAAATATTCCAACGTGCGTTGAGATATAATACATATACTTTAACCTGACTAAAAAATATAATTTCTTACAGGTTTGCAGTTATGCTTTATGAAAATCCGATATACTTTTATAACCACCATTAGCTTTGATCACAGTTTGAAATTGAATTCGACAAGTTCACTAACCTCAGAAAGAGGTCAGCTGAACGATCAGGATATAACCAGAAACTTTGAGTCTCAGAGGCACAAGTTCTTCTATGTGTTTATTTATCTTGATTTAATTATTTTCATACTTCTGCTCACTGTGATCCTGCAATCTCTATACTTCTGGTTTCGATACTTGGCCAGTGACAGCTTCGAAAATGTCTATATAACCAAGGGCTTCGAAAACTATGATGATCAACAACATGAGATAATGGGAGTAAGAGCCTTACCCTTGAGCAACTGTGAAGAGAATCTATATGTGAAGGTATAATCTAAATTAATATTAAAATCTGTTGTTATTCATTTAGATATTTAGATTAATTCGATGCGAATTCTGCCCAAAGAATACAGTACGGTTTGTCGCTCATGGATGTTCCTAATGATCACTGGAATCCAGCTCTTCTGCATCTGCTTCGTAGACTACAGTCTTTATAATATGCTGACTTTAATGTCCTTTCATGGACATATGACTGGTGGTCTTCAACGTAAGCTTCAGCCTGGGATTGGTTTTTAATATTTTTAAAGTCAATTTTACAGCTCTCGCTTACCAAAAGATTGTTATCAAGGGCGGAGGTAAAATTGGTGACATTTTAAGAGACCTTGTTCACGCTTTTGAGCCAAAAGCTTTTAAAATGAAAACCCAAAGATGCCTTCCGAACCCAGGGAAGCCTAACTACCTCCGATATTTTTGGATTCTACTGTTGTATTTGCTGGCCTGGTTTATGGTTTTTTGGGAGCCATATGGTCTCCGCAAAAGACACCGTATTATGGTCTACTTTTACCCCGAGGAATCCAGTCGAAGAGTTCACGATTTGCATTATACCATCTTGAAAGAAAGAAGTGAGCAGTGCTTAGGTATTTTATTATTCATTTCTTAATTTATATTTTTTTAGAAAATGTTTTTAAAGAAAGATGTCAGCAGGCACGTTTATTAAAAGCTTTTGAGAATAACGATACATTATTATCCAGGTTTCCTTGGTTTGACAATCGTGTAAAAGGGTATGTTTCCAAACGTTTATGTTTTAAAAATCTTATACAATTTTCTGTTATAGGTGCCTAATTGGCTGTCGTAGAAATTTTATTGGCAAAAACTGCACTATTTGCAATAAGCCGCTGACCAAGTAAGTTAGCTTAACCTTATTCCGAGTATATTTAATTATCTTTCCCTTTTGCAGGTCTGATAATATTCCCTGTGATTCGTCGAACTGCAAGGGAATCTATTGTACTATGTGCTTTCAGGAGTGCAACAATTTATGTATTGTGTGCAGTTCGCGATACGATGGTGATATATTGGAACTTGGGTAGTTTTGAACAGTGCTAGTTTGTGGCTAGTTATTAATCTTTTCATCTCTTTAGAAACTCCTCTGACGATCCAGATGATGATTACTGCAGCCTTGATAACATAAACCAGCAGCGAGATAAGAAAGCATAGCTATAGAACCATAAAACTATTCGGACAAGAATTCTATATTGAGACAGGATTTCATCTGAAAGTAGAAGAATTATGACTGGCTGCTTCTTATCAAGTCCCATATTGTCTAGTGGTTAGGATATCCGGCTCTCACCCGGAAGGCCCGGGTTCAATTCCCGGTATGGGAAACTTGTGTGGACATTTTTTTCTACACTCTCCTAAGTTTTGTTTTTTATTAATTTAGAATCTTATTTTTTAATTTAAATTAAAGAAAATGTTTAATAAACAAATAATTTCCTGTTAACTCAGAAACCATTATACGACCTTTATTATCGACGTTAAAAAAAATACATAACAATATCTATAAATAGAACGCCACGTTCACATAAACTTCATAGCGGCAGCGAATCGCTGTGTTTAGATACACTAATTCGCCGCCTCGAATCTCATGTCCCATATTGTCTAGTGGTTAGGATATCCGGCTCTCACCCGGAAGGCCCGGGTTCAATTCCCGGTATGGGAAACTTCTGAGTACGTTTTTTTTTATTAAGTCCTAAATAGCATTACCTAAGCCGATTAAAAAGTTTTTCAAAACAAAAATCTTTTGTTTTTTCTGTTTTCCCTCCTAATCGAATTCCAATAAGTTTGCAAAGCTATTTTTTATATAGGCTGACTCAAAGTTTTCTTTTAATTTGCTGAGGTATAAATTGTGTTTTCTTATTATTATGCTCTCCACTAAATCCACTCGAGTCCCCAGCTTACTTAATCTCCTTCCCGAGTAATTTTCTATCCCATTACCTAATTTCCTCCTACTCAATGGTCAAGGGCCCTTCTTCTTTAATCCAAATAACTTTCAGCATAATTTTCTAATTCAATCGGTGGTCCTTTTTGGCAAAACAAACCCAAAGTTCCGTGTTTTTCTGGGCGGTGATATGGAAACGGGCAGATGGGAAGTGAAAAGATGGGCTAACCTGCGGGTCTGAGTTACGAGACAGTTCCAAAACGGTTCCAGTTCAAGCGAAACGGACAGATTTTACGAGCCGCCTGCCAACTGAAAGTAAACTACAAATGTTTACACAACCGGAGGACTAAAGGACTACAGGACTACAGGACTAGGAGGCGGAGAGTTGGGACAGCCTGGTAAAGTTGGGGCAAAAATTGAAAAACTTTTGCCATCGCCTTGTTTTTTTATGATGATGACGGGCACGACGACGACGAGTGCCGCCCGTTGGAAACGCCTATTTTTGGAATAGGGGGCGCCCCCTTTGCCACGCCTCCTTTGCCGCCCCTTTCGGAAGTAGGACAGATAAATATAAAATTCGGCGAAAAGTTTTCCACACGTCTGGCTGCTTTTCCTGGCTCCCAATTCCTAGCAATTGAAATTGGTTTCTATGGAGCTACTTAAGGCCGAGATACAAACTCAACTTCATGTGAGCAACTAAAGAAAAAGGAAGTGAAACAAAATCCTGGGGTATTTGCATTTTCTCCCCTCGCCTCTAATTGTGTGGAAAATTGCAAGAAAATAATTCGCCAAACGCAAATGCCAGACACTCTTGCATAAATATTTAAGCGATTGAGTATTTCTGCTACAATTCTGGGGTTAGACGTCTGAATTTCCCCCCGTTTCGAACCCCTTTTGCGGTTAGATCCCGAGCTTAATCAGACCCCTCCAATCGGATAGGTTCTCGCATTACACGCGGTTGGCTTTTCCCCCTCGACTGTTTTCCAGCTTTTCCTGTGGTTTGGCAATTTTGCTAAAGATACAAAGCGCCGATACGGAACAATGAGATGTGTGTGAGCTGTGAGGTGAGAACAAAGCGTTACCGACCACAAAACAGCGGAAAAGTGAGAATGGGCAGCCGGAATTTGCATAGAGGAGCCCAAACCACGGTGGTGCAGGATGCAGGGCTAAGCGGAAAATATTACCGAGGGCTTGCATTCCGATAGATGGGAAGAATTCCATAAGATTATAAAAGAAATTACTTTGAAAATACTTTGCATTTTCAAGGTATTGAACCATTTTATAAGATGGATATAAGTTTTGCTAAGAAATGTATATAATGTATATGATATGAATACGAATGTCGTATTCAGTACTAATGGTTAATTTCTACTGTGTGTGTGTCGAAAGAGCGCCGGCAGCAATAAACCCTATCCCCACTATATAGGAAAATGTGATCCAACTCTTAAGCCTGAAAAATATTCCTTTAATATCATTAACTGGAAGTTAAAGTAATATAAAAAATCAGTAGATCTCTACTTATATTTCTTGGAGCTATCCGGAATACTTGTTCCACTGTCCTATTTAGGAATGATATCTGGCTCGCAGTTTTCGCCCAACAAAGGGATCCCGCAAAGAAAAGCCACAATACAACAAACCCTCGAAAAGCCGGCGAGTCTTTTCATTCCGCGAGGCAACGAGAAAGGAGGTCCTTTGCGTAATTGCAGCTCCCCGAACAACGGACGGAGTGACCACGCCCACTCAATGAGCAAACACTTTTCAAATGAAAGGTGTTCTCCTGCCCGCCGGGTGATAGTATTCCTATAGTATTCCTAATTACAGCTTTAAAGGCGGGCGCACATGCGAAACCAAATTAATGTGGTCGGTGGGGTAAAAAGGGGCATCCTTTTTAGGTTTTAGGGAGGGGTTAGTGCACTTTTTGATCGCCGAATCGCGTGTCACAGGCATTTCCGCCCACAACCAGCGGTATTTCCACTTCTAAAAGGTTCAAGTGCAATTTAATTGAGCGAAATGCATAAAGAAACACAAACACAAATTAAATGTGACATTTTTATTTGCGGTCTTCTGACCGCTCGAATTAATATGGCGTCGCCGTGTCACAGGAAAATGGCTTTAATTACCATTAGAATGTTGGGAGTGTTTGTCGGGGAAATGGCACATAAAAGGGGAAATATGGGGCGACAAAATGGGAGGTATACAGCAAAAAGGGGACTTAAACTTTGAATAGATTTACCAGTTTATAAAAGGCATCATCAAACTTTGGTTGACCTTTTAAATCCTAAAGTGTAAAAACCATTCTAAAAATGGAAATAAAGGTCAGCTATTGTCCTTTAAAGTATATTATAGTGCCTAAAAAGTTACTTGTTTTTGGTTTTCGTAGATTTTTAAAAACCATGAATAGATTTCAGTAACAAAGAGATATATTTGTAACCACAACCACCACAATGAAAACTGAAAACCAGGTAATGAAAGGCAAGAAAGGTGAAAGTGGGGATGGGGATGGCATTTACTCATTCTATCTGCAGGTCGTAAGCAAGGTATTCCATCCTTTCCGCGATGCTACACATGAGATACGCAAGTGCAGTGGCGCTAACAGGATCATAAATCCAGCGATATAAATCTGAGTTGCAGAGGGAGATGCGTTGTGTGGGTCCCTAGTTCCCTGCTCAGGTGATAAACCCTCGCACACGTCGAAGATTTTGAATTACTTTCGTTTTTATCGCCAGTTTTCATAATTTACACGCGACCTGCCTAGCAAAACGAAGAAGATTCTGATAAAATCGGGCGAGGTGAGAGGAGCATAATGCTGACGACTCACTTCATCATAAATTCACCTGTCGTTGCCAGTCCATCGAGGAGCCAGAAGAAAAAAAACCGGACCTGCAACGGAAGTTGCCCAACATTGTCCTGGGAAAATCAGGGAAAAAGTAGGGAGTCGACGTCGTCCGAGGAAATATATGAATTTTCCCGGCGTGGCGAGTGCGCGAAAATTTCGTGGAATTTCTCAGGCTGCTCAGGCTGGTCAGGTCGTTGCTCAGGAGACGTTGTCGCGTCATTCGAATTGAAATTTCATTAGTTTTACGAGGGGCCCAGCCTTCGATTTCGGTTTACGATGCTTCCAGGGAAATCTATGTACAGAACCAGGCAAAATCCGGTGCTCCGGAGTCGAGTCGAGTCAGCTCAATGCGATGCGATGAATTATGGAAAGCGATTTACATTTGCTGGCTCATATTTTATTGCTGCTTGTTAATGTTTTCATTGCTGCTCCGCTTTTTTTCCCTGCTTTCCCGACGCTTTTCTTATTTGCCGAATGCATGAATTATGGATTTCCCCCTTATGGCGCTGCCAAAAGAATGCAAGCACCGAAAAAGAGAAAATTTGTTTCCATTGTTGAAACATTCGCGCAAATTTATTGAATTATTTAAAGAGGGGAGTAACCAATCGCTGTCGGTTTCACAAAATGGATGGGTCTCGAGGCCAAGAAGGATATCTTTGGAAATTGCGTGGCCCAACTTTAAATTCGTTTTTGAAGAAACTTTCGCGGGAGAGGCGACAATACATAGAAAAGTCTTTAAAATGTATTATGTGACAAAGGAAGAAGCTAAGAAGTTTATAAGTGTGTTTAATATTTGAACAACGTATTTCAATTTGAGATAGAAATACTTTATGAATTGAGTTTTTAGTAAGCTTCTCAATGGAGATGCCAATACATTAGAAAAGTTTTTTCAAAGAAGTTAAACTGTTTTAACCAAATAATCGATTTGGTAGTATAAATACTTTTTAGAGGGCATTGTTGGGTTTGATTTGTTGGGGTTTTTTAAAGTTCTGACGATCCTAAATATAGGTCATGTTTTTCTTTCTTTAAAAATCTTACTCTCGTTATTTTAAAAGAGCATATGCTAAAATAATGACTGAAATATAATCCCCTGAATAAAAATGGCTTAAAAAACTAACTCTCCTGATTTTAAAAGAGCATATGCTAAAATAATGATTGAAGTATAATCCCCTGAATAAAAACGGCTATATTATTTGGTAATAGAAATACTTTTTAGGGAGGCATTGTTGGGTTTGATTTGTTGGGGTTTTTTAAAGTTCTGACGATCCTAAATATAGGTTATGTTTTTCTTTCTTTAAAAAACATACTCTCGTTATTTTAAAAGAGCATATGCCAAAATAATGACTGAAATATAATCCCCTGAATAAAAACGGCTTAAAAAACTAACTCTCCTGATTTTAAAATAGCATATGCTAAAAAAATGATTGAAATATAATCCCCTGAATAAAAATGGCTATATTACCCGCTGCAGTTTAATCCAAACTTCCGCCAGAGGGCGCCCCCATATTGAGTCACTGCTGACCCCTTTGGACTGCCATAAAAGGAGACAACTCCCCACTCGAATGCAATAAAAATGTATCAAGGGCCCCAACGAAAGGGAAAAGCGCAGGCAGATAGAGGAAAATGGCAGCTGACATTAGTGCTGCAAGCGGAGAATGGAGAACGGAGAATGCAGAATTGTTATATTCTTAACAATATTCCGGATATTTATGACCCGCACTGGATCCCATCGCAGTGGCTGGTCAAATGGAGCGTGTCCCGTGCTCCAGTTGCCATTCCATTTGTGCTGAAATACTGAAATACTGAGCACTGAATGTCGGATGCTGAATATGCGTGAAAAATGTTGCGAAAAATTTTAATGCGCTCGCTGCGGGCGCCAAATGGAAATGGATGGGGAAAATGGAAAACTGGGATGCTGGGCGAAATGGAAAGATGACAAATGATTATGGAGCATAATAAATTTCAGTGCTGATTGAGCGACTGCAGCTGCTAAGGAATCGCATGCAAGAATCTAGCAGAATCTAGTGGTTCGTTCACCTCCTCCGGGGGAGAATAAGTCATCCATTAATGAAGCTAATTTGCTGCACAAATCCCAGTAGCTCTGGCTGGGTTCTTTTTAAATCCCATTTTCCCAGTCGGAAAAGTTGATCCTAGCTGCTTATGGCTGACACGAGTGTCATCCACTCCTATCATATCTTTTTTCCGCCTCCTAACCCCCAGCAAATAACTGAGAAATTGCAGTGCCAGCAAGTTTATTGTCTCCGAATCCTTGGACCCACACACACAAGGAGTTTGAATTTATTTTCCTCGAGTGCTTCCCTGCAATTGCAAGTGAAATGTCCGAGTGCAGGTCACTTTTCCAGCTTTTCCCCTGATTGGGCGCACACAGTCGCCGAGAAAAGTGCGCCCTCAGTATTGGCTTCGCCCCATTTCCTACGAGTGTGTGGATGAGGATGTGGCTGAGGATGTGGATGTCCTTTGTCCATCTGCTTGTCACAAGAGCAGCAATAAGCCCAGCTGGACATGCGGATTATGCTGGGTTATTGGAGGGGCGCCAGGGACACGAGAGGTGAACAATGACTTCCCTGCTTTAGTTTTATGATTTTTAGGTAAGGGGTTCTTGAAAACTTTTCCGTTTAAAATTCTCCAAAATGTTGACTCTTGTGGGATGTGTATCAAATATATGAATTTGTTAGCTTAGCTCTTGAGAAAAGTTTAAAAAGTTTTGGTACTAGTTTCATATTTACAATTGCGAGCATTTTATATTGGTAGGATGTTGATCTATATAGATACAAATATTGCTGTTTAATACCATGTATTTATTTTATTTGTTTGTTTCATCGTTGTTAATATGATATCTTGTACAGAAAAAAATCACATAATAGTAAGACAATATGTTATTATTCTTATTAAGATACTTTATGGGCTTGGACACAATACGTTTATTTTTAATAGGTACATTTAACGATACAACTTTGTACTTGATAGCCAAATTCCCAGACCTGCAGAAGAGTCACCCCATCCACAATGGTTAGTGACTGTAAAATCGTAGCGGTGAATATTACCCAATAACACATAAAAATCGACACAATGACGCACTACAAGTGAAGCACCTACAATATCTATAGCAAACGCAGATGAGACACGAATTTCTGGGTTTCTTTTCATTTTTCGGAGGTGAGAAGTCGCGGGCGAAGGTGGGTCAACAGTAATAAAATATTTAAAGAAGGCGAGGGAGTGAGTGTAGGAAAAAGCGCCCAAGAAAATGAAGTCATCTTGTGCAAATATGTCAACAAAGTCAAGTGTTAATTTGCGTGGGAAAACAATTTTTCAGTTTGAAGGCCCCAAAAAGTGAGGCGGCTAAAAGTTCTTTTGATAACGAATGCTCTTGTTAATTTTGTTGTAATTCCTTGAAAGCAAAAGTGTGTATGGGTGGGGGGATTGGAGGAAAATGGGTTTCTTTTTCGACAATCTGGGAGCGTGTGAAAGGTCAAACTTGGCAGCGACAAGCCCATCACTTGCGATTAGCCAACTAAAATAAAGGCTAATTTTGTCGAGCCAAATTAGAGAAAATCCCCGACCATTAAAAGCCGCTCTCCATTGCAAAAGCCCAGGCAAAACACCAAAAACCGAACCCAACCCAACCATCGAGGAACCAGGCAAAAGTTGACACCACAAAACATTAACTTTCAAGTACATCAAACATTTTGTTGGCTGTTATCTCAGCAGACCCCACAAAAGGTGCCACCAACTTTGCCGCAAACTGGGGCACCAAGGGGTTAAGAGTGGAGAATTGAAACTTTGTGCGTTGTTTCGTTGTTGGTTGTTGCCCGTTGTAGTTGGCCATCATCATCATCGTCATCATGGTTCGTTGTCTTTTGTTGTTATGCGAATGACATTTCCATGTAGTACAAAAGTTTCTCGACTGCTTCTCGTTTTTATTATTATTATTTGTTTGTTGTTTTTGTTTCGGTTTTGGCTGCCTCCACAAAAGTGTGGGAAAATGTATTTATTTTTATGATTGTTTAATGTTTTATTTTCCCCATAGTTCCAACGAAAAAGTTGGCCGTTTCGTGTATGTGTGTTTTACTTTAAATGTTTTAATTAGTTCCGAATCGAACCCATCATCACTGCATCTGCATTATCGACTGCATCCTCGGAGATCTGTTCCCAGTTCCCATTCGAATTAATCAAATCATCATCATCATCGCCCGAACGCCACTTTCGATCCCTTTGATCTGCGGCCCAAACATATTTCAATTAACGGGCCATGACCGTGGCAAGGGCCAAAAGCGATACCAAAACCGAGTCCACTACCAATTCTACTAGCCAAGATGCAACACTCAAGGCTCCCGAGCCGAGATCCAAGTTCAAGGCAAACAGATGAGGAATATGAAGGTGATCGAGAAGGCCGGCGTCTGGGTCTTTGGGTCTGGGTGTGGCCATGTGTGGGTCTCTCTTCTTTTATCCCAGTGCATGTGTGGGGGCATCAATCAAAGCCGCAGTTAGTACACAGGGAAAAAATGTCTATTGAATTGAAATAAAATAAAATTTCTTTAAGAAATATTCCGGTACAATACAAGACAATTCTAATCATTGGAAACATTTATTGCAATATTTTCAATCTGGTAACATGAATAGTTCAAGGACCAGTATTAATGGTATAGTACTATTTAAAAGTTAGGATCCATATTGTCCAATTTATGTTCTTGGTATTACTATGAAACCAATTCTTTATTTCAATTAAAAAACTTTTTTATCTTATATGTTTTTTTAAAGTTTTTTATCCGTACTTATTTTTTAATCCTTAATAATCTTTGATTTTAATCATAAATTTTATTTTCTCTTTTAACAATGGCTAGTAGTAGTAAGATATGATCGTATCCTTTGTATTAAGTTAAAAATATCTCCCATCCAATGTCCTTATTTTTCCCCAGTGTAATAACCTCTGGTAAACAAGTGAGTGATGCCCTGGCCGAAAGGGGCAGACAGATCGGCTCGACTCCAAGTTACCCAGTGAGTGATAAATCAAAGCAGGGCCCCTTCTCCATATTTAAAGGGAGGGTCTCTATCTCCATATGGGGGCGCCATTCGTGTGGTCTTTGAGGGCCACGAGATCCCAGCTCAACTCCAAGTGGCTATTCGATTCTGGTGGTTCCCCGGCCGCTGTGTTGCTTGATTTTCAATTTCATACGCACCGTTGGATGCATTTCCATGGATGGGTTGGGGAAAATCATCGCTGCACTGGGCGGCAATTTATTGATTAACGCGTTTTGTTTTCCCCCTCTCTCTCTCACTGCGGGCAATTTTCATCACTTTTCGAGCGCCGTAATTAAAATGTATTTTCTTAAATCATTTTCAGGGGATTGTTCTGACTGCTGGGTGGTCATTCCCCAGTTTTTCCCGCACTCCACGCCTTTTTTTCAGAAGCAGCTGTCGTCACCAAGCCAAGGCAATAACTCAGGGTCCATCATCAATTTTACAAACACCGCCGGCCCTCTCCCCGCATTCAAAAAAGTGTTAAAGCGCGAAAAGCAGCAGCAGAAACGGCAACTAAAGTTGGGCAATTTGTTTCGCTTTGTCTGCCGTGGAAAGGGAAAAACAATGCCAGGTGAACCCAGAAGGGCAAAAAGGGGGTATATGTACTTTTCGACACTCATTTGCAATTTTTTGTTAATTTTTTCTGCCTTTGTCAGCCGACTGGCGTTGATGGCTGCCTTTGATAAGAACTTGCCGCAACTCCGACGCAACAATGCAATAATTACAATTTATATTTGCAGATAGAAATCGCACATTAAGCAACGGCGGCGCAGAGGCAAAATGCAACTGCCACTGTTAGCCCATGAAGCCCATAAAGAAAGGCTCAAAAAAAATTATAAACAAAAAAAAAGCTGTCACCGTGTGCGTTTTAACGCTTCGTCGATTTGGCCAGTGGGCAAACTAAAGGTCGCTGTTAACGTTAATGGCCAAGTTAAAGTTGGGGCAGCTGCTTCCAGTCTGCTGCTTCCAGCTGCTTTTGCTTTCTGCTCTCTGCTCTTGCTTGTGCTTTTGCTTTCTGCTCTTGCTGCCGTCTTGGCCACAATTCTCGGCTGCTGCAGGGGTCATTGCCGAAATTTCAATCAACTCTGGTGGCCAACAAAAAAAAGAAACAGGCCAAAGACAATTTTGAAGGCCCCAAAAAAATTAAAGAGATCGGGGGGAGAAAAGAAGAAGGATCAGCATTATAACAACGGATGTTGTATGCTCTGCAATTTTTTAATGACTTTGAAAACACTTTTAAATATTTTTTTGTGGGTTTCTTTATTTTATTAAAAACAAGATACTGGCAGATAAACGTACGAACGACTTTAAGGAATTATTATGATGTATGTTAATAGATATAATATTTAAGAATGTTTAACTGTCTTTTAATTTTCCTGGAAATATAGAAATATATTGATATAATACTTTATCTAAAATAAGAAAGAGGCAGCAACATCTACCTTTAATTCTACAAATATATTTAGAGTATATAGCTTTTCCAACTAAATGTTTCTCCCTTTAAGTGCCTAAAAGTAAAGATCCTCAGGATATTTCTGGAACACCCTCAATATAATTACCATACCATCTCATAATCAATACTCTATACCCCATAAGCCTCTATAGAGTATCGCCCAGGAGTGACCCAAAAACAGCAGACGGTCGATCCAGTCAATTTGGTGGTCCACTTTGCATATGCCAAAACTAAAGATGAACTGATCCCGATCCCGATCCCGATCCCGAGGAGGTGGCCAGAGGAGTATCCAGTTACACGTTTGACACCTGGCCTTACCTGACTGGGTCTGCCCTCTGGGTCTCCCCCGATCCTATGCCTTTCATCTGACGTAACTCCAACTGCTGGCGACTGCCGAAAAAGATCAGAGAGAGAGAGTGATCCACTTGGCCAGACGACCAATTGATCCTGCTCCTGGGGTCCTGAGGTCTTGCGACTTGAGCTGGCCACGCGTGCGCCAGATCGAATTACCAAACAAAGTCATCGGAGGAGAGGGGGTTTTCTGGGGGCCAAGGACCTCCTGCCAGGATATGAAAGAACAGCAGTTTGCTGGACTCACTGGGTGGTCCACTCGGATGCTGCTGTCATCATCTTCAGACGCCGCTTTCGATGGCAATGAAAGGCAAAGGGCTAAACTGCACTGGGAAAAAAGGCTATTATGTTACTATAGTATACAAACTTATAACAGGCAGGGTTGGTAAATGAATGAGAAATAGTAACTGCTTTTATGAAAAAATTGTCAGAACTAATTAACCCAAAGATCTATTATAAAAGGAAACGGTATTATAAAACCAGCTTGCATACATACAAGTAGTACATCTAAAGTGACTTTCTCATTTTAAGTTTAGAGTGCTTGAATGTAACACGTTTAGAACCCTTATATACCTTTGTACATATTATACCTTAAGAATATTCGAGACCTGGCCGTTGTCCTTCCTTTTTGGTATTGAATCAGTCTCGTTGGTACTCCTTTTTTTTCTCTGTGTAGTTGCACCTTTGCCAATCGGCAGCTACCTCCTTCCTCAAGCGCCGGGCAGTAAATCATCGCGCGGCAAGGACACTTCAATTAGGCTAGAGCGCCGCCTCAGCAGCTCCTTTGTCCCGTTTTCTGTTTTCTGTTTCTGTTTTCCATTTCCACCGCGTTCCAATCGCAATTAGCAATTAGCACAACATTAGCGCGGCTGACCTTTGACCTCGCTGCCACTCCCGCTGCGCCCACTGTCCATTGTCCATTGTCCATTGTCCTTGTGCGCGAGTGTCGCCTGTGTCTCCTGTGAATACTCCCCGTTTCCATCCAAGGAGTGTCCTCTGTGCCCTGTGTTTTGTCACGCATTCATTCGCCAAATGGCCGGCAATAATTTGCGGTTGTCCCATTGTGTCCTTCGTCCTTAGTCCTGTAGACTTTCCCAGCTAGCAGGCGCCGCCGCATATTTACATAATTGCCCATGTCTCAGTGTCTCACGCCATAAGGCTATAAACAAGGCTGGGAAGATATAGCCCACGGTGCCAGATAGTCAGCTTGATTTGTGTGCTTGGGCACTCTCTCAAACTCGCATAAATATGCATTTTGAAAAGTGCTGAAAGACACACCATTAAAAGAGGAGCCATCGGTAAGGAAATCTAAAAGAAGAAATGGATTTCTAGATAGTATTATTATTACGAAATAAAGAGTTAAGAAGTATACTCCCAGTATTTTAACTAAACTGATCCATGACAAACTATAACTCAGCATAACTAATTTCGCTACTATAATAATGCTACCCATAATAACCTTATCTAATGATAATTCAGTCGATATAATGGGTCTAAAGAGTAATGTACTTTTACTCTGTAGCCTTGGCTTTATACTGTGCATTGCCAAACTGGCTTTGCACTCCCACTATCCAAACATCGAACATTTTTCCAGAAAAAAGCAACAATATTACGTGGATAGCCCTTCTTGCAAGATGCCCAAAAGTGATCCCTTTTCCTCTGACATAATGAAAGTCTTCAAGAAAAAGCATTTCAAAGAGTGCAGCACCGATAATGATTTGGTTTTAAGTGAGTTCGATCCGGAACTAAGACAATACAGACTCAATATTGACGATGGCGTCTTTGAAAAGCTTTCAAAAAAGGTCGTAAATGCGACACTACGATGTCAATACCAGGTGATTGGAAGGAATACAAGCGCTTCATATCCGGATAAGGATTTTACGTGGGTTCCACAATAATATATATTATCTAGGTCTTATAAGTATTCCCTTATCTCTTACAGTCTGTCTGATCCTCGACCTCTGAACCAATCTTTTTTGGTACCCAAGGACATTGACTTTTTGAGTAGCCAATGCTATGCCGTAAATGAAAAAAATGAAATGAAGCTTCTTCAAGAGGATGGGTTTCTCTTTGTTCAGGACCGTCTCAGTCATAACACTAAGAATCCAGAGGAAGATCGCCCTGATGAGGAATCCAAGCCAAATGTGATCATCCTGGGTATTGATTCCACATCTCGTCTGAACCTAAGACGCTCCATGCCGAAGCTCCATGAATTCTTGCAACGACCAGGATGGTTCGAGATGCAGGGATTTAACAAGGTGGGTGAGAATACCATACCCAATCTTTTGGCCATGCTCACTGGAAACGCCGAGGAAAAGGCCATGGCACAGAGTCGATTCAGTCATGGCGGATTTATCGACAAACTGAAATACATTTGGCAGAGGTTCAAGAGCTATGGTTATCTAACAGCTTTCGGCGAAGACTGTGGTAAGATCAATACCTTCAACTATAATAAACCCGGTTTTAAGAAGCAGCCAGTGGATTACTATCTCAGAAACTTCATAGTTGCCTTGGAAACTATCTTAAAAACTCGACGTGAGTTCGGAAATGTTTTCTGCCTTGGCCGCAAGTTGGGTTTCAAGTATGTATTCGACTTTGCCAGGCAGTTTATGCAACGTTTTGAGAAAGTGGCACCCATATTTGGCCTCTTCTGGAGCAACAGCTTCACTCATGAGGATTTCCTGGGAGCCACCGCTTTGGACAAGGTATTCTGGGAATATCTTTTAGTGTACGATGCACTGGGATTTTTCAACCGCTCGATAGTATTTGTGCTGAGTGATCACGGCTATAGATACGGTGTAACTCGACAGAATGCCAAATCGGGTTATTTGGAAGAACGTCTACCCATGATGTTTATATATGTTCCACCCTGGTTTAGAAAAAGATATCCCCAGTATGTGGAGAACCTAAAGACAAACCAGAATCGCCTGTCCTCAGGTTTCGATGTGCACATGACTCTGCACCACTTACTCCAACTGAACGTAAGCTCCATGTCAAAGTTTAATCCAAATCTTCGGGCTTCACAGTGCAAGGGATGTCAGTCCCTGTTCTTCGAACTTCCTCATAATAGAAAATGCTCTCAGGCGGGAATTCGTGACAAGTGGTGCTCCTGTGAACCCATTGAAACGGTGACAAATAAGAAACACATTACGAAAGTGGCTCTCGAGGTGGTGCGCCATATGAACCAACATCTGGAGGATCGAAATCTCACCGAGCTCTGCGAAAACTATACCCTGAAAAAGGTAGTTCAGATGGACCGCAAGATCCCAGTTACCGATGAGTCCGTGGAAGACGATGAGCTGCACACCTACGTCATCTCGTTCTACACCAGACCCACCTTGGCGCATTTCGAGGCTACTGTACAGTGGAACACGCATAAGGAGTCTCTGATCATGAAGGTGGACGAGCTGAGTCGCCTGGAGTCCTACAAAAAGCACAGTAAGTGCACGAATGATCCAGTAATCAAGAAGTATTGTATATGTATTCCGTTTTAATAAAATACTAGTAGGATTTATTATTATAAAAACGCTATAAACCATAACTATAAAAGTTACCACTTAACTTAGAAGAACCTGAGCCATGGCTAATATGATTATACCTCACATTAAAGTATGTACTTTAACCCTACTATGACTTATAATACATTCATTATAAACCAAGCAGAATGGATCAAAATAAGTGTATCAAAATCTTTAAATACCATTTTAAGCTGTAGATTTCTTTCAAATTACTCTCAAAAAATTTATGACATAGCCTTTGTCACAAAAAAGATTTGTGGTCCACTTAATCCAATTTATGATGAACTTTTGCAGTTGCATTCATAAAATCATAGATAAACCTCGAAAGGGGGTCACAATTAGTTGGCCCCGCTCAAATCGGCGGAATCCGCTTTTCTCCGGTTTGCTGATTGCCTGTTTCCGGATGTGTCATCCCCTGATGGAACGGAGCAGTCTCCGCCGTTGATCGCGGCAATTGCCCTTCCCTTGATTGCCATCAATTGCGCAAAACAGTCGGGATGAATTGGGATTTGGACAATGAGTGCTCCATATTACCCTGCAGAGTATAGTGCCGGGCAGTGATAAGCACAACCGAGTGGACAAGTGTGTCAGTGATGGATTACACTCATACGCCGAATAAGTGGCGCCCAAATGCGTGAGGGGATGCGTCAACCCCGAGATTATGTCATGTTCGTGTGTAGGTCAACAGGTCTTTAAATCGGTATTATACGTTTTTTAAAAATGCGTAGGGATTTTAAAGTTTTTTTTACTGGCTGCCAAGAAAATAATGCTGGTTATTAGTTTACTCGCACAGTGTGCTATCCCCTGCTCATCAGAACCAATTATTAAATCGAAAACAAGACATTAGGAATTTTTTTTGTTATTAATATGTTTACCATAGCATTACACAAAAATTTAGAAATATTAAGAATCATATCGCATTAAGCTCGTAACTCGTAACACATCGGTAAATGTTGATGTTTTACAAGTATCCGAAGTTACACTTTTTAACCCAAAAAAATGAAGTATTTTGGCCGAAACAATAAAAGTACCGCTCCAAACATAGAATGTCATACATCGTTAAGCTCGTAACAAAATTTCCAAGCGATTGGCATTTAAAACTGATAAACTTAATTTTTGGCCAATTTTTGCAAAAATAGGTGATGTTACCCCTATAAAAAATGCGAAAATTTGTGAAATTTTGGATCTTTCTAAACAAGCCGGAAAGTGATGGAAATCGATTACGTGGCTTGTTAGCTGTTCATAACAGTGCGTCTTTTAGATGTGAGACCAGTTTTGGCCAAGTTACAGCAAAAAACGCAACTAAAAATGTTGGTTTTTAACAAAAATCCAAAGTTACACTTTTTCACCCAAAAACATGTAGTATTTTGGCCGAAACAATAAAAGTACCGCTCCAAATGTGGAATGTCATACCTTGTTGAACTCGTAACAAAATTCCCAATCGATTGGCATTTAAAACTGATAAACTTAGTTTTTGACCAATTTTTGCAAAAATAGATGATGTTACCCCTTGTGAAAAATGCAAAATTTTGTGAAATTTAAAATTTTTGTAAACGTGCCGGAAAGTGATGAATATTGATTACGCAGCTTGTATGTTGTATATAGCAGTGAGTCTTTTTAATGTGGGATAAGTTTTGGCCAAGTTATCTCAAAAAAACACATCGTAAAATGTTTATTTTTAACAAAAACCACTTTTCCACCCAAAGAAATTGAGTATTTTGACCGCAACCTTATTTTCCGTTAAAAAACCGGAGTTTTTATTTTAAAAATATCCAATTGAAAATTGTTAACCTAAGTTCTATTATAATATTCCGCTTACCGGTGGCGCCAAGCTGCTTGTTAATAGTGAAAGTCTTCGGAGGTCTTCGAGGTGTAGCTCATTTAATCACTCCAAGAAACCACCACTGGCCGAGCCTTCTCACTTTGTCGGCCACATTAAAGGAGCCAAACCCGAGTCGTAGATAACACCTAATTAGGGTGTAGAGGATCGTCGCCTGCGGACAAGGCGACTGACAACTTTAGCGCCACTTGCCCCTTCCCCTCGTCTTATTAGTGCGGGTGGTCGGTTCAGTTGGGATCAGCTCAGTTCGAAGGGTCCACGAAGTCAGAGATCAATTTGGGAATCCGCCTAAGAAGGACCACGCCCCCAGGAGCGGGAATTGGGAATCAAAGGGGCGGAGGAAGAAGCGGCACGCACGCAACCTGCGGCAGCTGCTACCTCAGCCTCTGGGGACTCGGAATCCCTCGCATCTTTGCTCGGGTCTAGGCTGCAGTCGCGGTTCTGGGTAACAAAGATGCCTTTTATAGGTGATAAAAAATAGCTAAATCTGAATTCTAACGTTCTCATCTGAGTTGAAAATGTTCTTAAAAATAGAACGAAGTTAAAATGGCGGTATGTTCATTGTATATGTTTACAACTAAACTATTAGTCAAAAATTTGTTAAATAAACTTTTTTAAACTTTTCTCTTCTCACCATTTCTCACTAATATTCAGACCATTGATTCCAAAATGTACTTACACGGTTTTTAAGAACGATTGTTCTCAATTAAAGAACGAGGTACTTTAATTATTGATTCATTATATATAATGTTAACTTGATATTGAAAAATGTAATTCGTAGTTTATTCTCTGATCAATAAAACCCCTAAATCGAAAAATATAAACCAAGCAAGATTACTACAAAAAGTACTGATAGTGAGAACGATAAAGACATATCCGAGTTTCAAACATATATAGTTTTGAGTTTTTTCAAAATCAGGACAGAAAATAGCCGAAATGGCATTACTGTTAGCCAGTTTTGTTTTTGGTCCGGGTGTCGCCGTCGATTCGATGCGTTTCCTTTGGCCAGCGGCCCAAGCTGAGATAATTACATGTTAATTCGTTAGCTCCTTTCCCTAAGACTTAGGTCTTAAGACTTAGGACCCGAGGTCCGAGAGACAACGCAATCGATCCGAAGGCGGCTCTTTGGATTCGAATCGAATCGAATGGGATCGAATGGATAATTAAGCAGTTGCCAACAATGTGTGCGGCATTTAATTGCCGATCGCGTTCGAGATCTGGGCTTAAGGACACCTTCCAGTTTCGTTTCGAGTTCCAGTTCCGATAAGTAGCCCCTTAAATGAGTCAGAAGTCAAAAGTCAGAGGAGACTGTTCAGTTTGGAGTCTCTGGAATGGGCAGACAGACAGATCTTGTGGTTAGGTAAATCACCTAGTCCAGAAAGAGGAGCCGTATTAATAACTTTAATTAAAAACGGCTGGGCTGCCAGTGGAGAGATCTTCGAAAGTGTGGGAACCAAATTATTCAAATCGCCATAACTCGGCTCCTCGGGACTCCTTTTTGAAGCACCTCCTTTGGAGGTGAGCTCTCTCATATGCATATTTATTGCATTTTTTCTCGACGCGCCGGCAACGCCCCCAAAAAATATTCACAATGGAATTTCAATTCCATTCGCCATTCGCCGACTTGGAGCAGCAGGATCGGTGGTACTCGGTATATGGTATATGGTATTTGGTATTGGGATCGGGATCTCAGAATGCATTCGTTTTCCTTCGCAAGCGTTTCGCGGGAATAATTAAAATTTATATATGTTTGGGTTCGCTTCGGTTGGGTTTTCTTTGTTTTGTTCGGTGGCTCGGTTCGGCGGTCTTCTAATTTCGCTCGTCTGGCCGGCAATCACAAATCCATTTCACTTTCATAACTCATCGGATCCAGGCAATTTACATGGTCTCCTCTCCACCGAAACCCTTTTGGAATACTTCTGCTTCGCGGCGAGTCACGTTGTGGAAGTTAACATGAGTGCGTAACATTTAAATGGTTGTCAATTCGAAAATTGCTAGCTCCTCCCGCAAGGCTACACTGGCAAAATAAAAGTGGTGTGTATACACAGTGTCGCATGAAACCTCGCGAATTCTTCAGCTTTCTGAGGTACTCTGAGTAGTAAAACCGAAACAAATTCCATAAAATGTGAACAATTCAACGATGTTCTGTTCTTTAGTTAATTGTTGTCACCGCGAATTCTTCAGAAAATGAAAGGAAATCCTTTTTTAAGTGCACTTCCTCTTTGTACATATGTTTTTTCTCCTTCTCACTGGCACTCTCCCATAATTGAGACAACGTGCGTGGCGGAGAAGGATGGGATGGGATGGGTGAGGAAACAATGACACCGGCATCATCCATCCACTCCATCGCTCCGACGATCCATTGGAGCGCCTGGCACGTCCGCAAAGTGGCGTTTCCACTGTCCACTATTCGGCACCCACTCCACCCCATCCACCCACTCCACGTCCACATCCACATCCACAGACACATCCACGTCCACATCCACATCCACATCCACATCCTCATCGCGGATGCGGAACGCATTTGAAATGAGCCCAGAACTGGAGGACGATGAGGAGCAGGCGTCGGAAAAACAACAGCGGAGAAATGAATATTCGAAATTGCAGTGATATATCATCGATGGCTATATGCTCCCCCCTCTCGTAACGCCCAAAACTCCCCCCTCAACGGTGAATCGTGAAACGTTACGCAAATTTTCTGGCAGATTGTCATGTTTCTGATGGTTTGGCAAAATGATTGATTACTTTGTTCCTGTTCGCCTGAACGGACTGAAAATGGCAAAAAGGCGAAGAGGAAGCGTGGCCATTCTGATGAAAGTGCCAAATCGGAAATGCAAAAGTGGCCAGGTGGAGTGGAAACGGGTGTGGGGGGTGTTAAATCGCTAGATTGATTGAAAAGGGGTTTTCCATAGATGCCCGATCGAGGCAATCGATTCCCAGCGACGTTTTGTTGCCAGGCAATTTGTATTTTATTCCATTCTATGAGGATACATAAATCAAAGAACGTGAAAGTGATAATGGAATATTCGAGTATTCGCTGATTTTTAGATCAAAATTTATACACAACAACTCAAGCTCTTCTATTCTGTCAACATACAAACCTTTTCAAGATACAAGTATTTTATTTTAAATTTGTTTTCCAAAAATTGGGCTATTAGAAATTGTTATTTTGGCAGTTTCTTTATTTTCCTGCCCCTTTTTGCCAAATTATTTGTAAATTATACATCCAGTTTCAAGAGCTGTTACTGGCAATGCCTATAGATAGACTTCGTGCAATGCCAGTGGACAAGATCCTCAGTTTCCGGAGGAATCCCGATCCGCAGCAGCTGGAAAGACAGCAGACTGATGGAATGGAGGAAATCCCTAGATTTCTACCATCACAGCTCTTAAAGGATGAGGAAATTGGTAAGGATGGTAATCGCAGGATGCCGGATAGCGACTCGATAAACTCTGAGGATGCCATTAGGCTACCTCCTCCCCGGAGATCTCCAGTCTCGATGAGGAATCTCCAGCGGGAGCTGTACTCACCCAATCAATGTATGAATGTCCTGAAAGCCATGGTGGCTGTGGTCACCGTTTGCATGCTCTTCGCCACAATTCCCCTATATCGTCGTCAGAATAGAGACAAAGACCACGACCTCAAGATGATCTTGCTGTGGAATGAGCCTCTGGTCGGTGGACCTGCCCACATGGAGTGCGGTTGCCTGGTCACCAACCAAAGGAACTACAACGACAAAGCTTTCGATGCGGTGGTCATTAATGCAGATCATCCTTATACCCTGGAGGGTTTGAATGGCACCCAACATAATCCCGATTACTGTGTGGTTTATGCAGCCAAGAAGCCCATGTCGCAGGATCTGCTGCCTGACTTTATGTTGTTCAATTTGACCATGACCTATCGTCTGGATTCTCAGCTCATCTGGACGGATTACTATTTCTCCTATACGAATCTGGCCAGGAGGCTCAACTGGTTCCGTTCTCCCAGCCTCAACTTTGCCGATGATATGCCAGGTTCTATGATCCAACGTCTGGAGGGGGAAATAAATAAGAAGTCTGTACTGGCTATGTATTTAATGTATGAAGTGGATGAGAATAGTCTGCCAGAGAGCCTGTATTTGGAGGAGCTGCGCAAGTATGCTGATCTCGATGCCCATGATAGTTGCCTGGGTTCCGATGAGTAGGTTATTATATACCGATCTTGTGAAAGTTTTAACCGTTTCCTGATTTTCATCCCTTTTAGCTGCAGTCACTATTATTTCATGCTGATCTTTGAACCCACCGCATGTCCGGATTATGTGCCCCCGCAGATGTTTACAGCCATGAATAAATATCTAGTACCCGTTCTGATTGGAGGAGGAAACCTAACCAATCTGGTGCCTCAGCATTCTTATATTAGCAGCCTGGACTTTGCCACCCCAAAGGATCTTATGGGTCATCTAAAGGATCTAACAAATAACCCGGAGGAATACAAGCGCTACTTCTGGTGGCACTCCCTCTACAAGCTGCGCAAAACCTCGCAACCCTACTGCGCCCTATGCTATCTCATCCAACAGCCTCTCGAGAAGCGCAAGATTCCTGCGGGATCTTCCAGCCTGGACTTCATCGGCTGGTGGACCAAATACCACTGCCCCAATCGATCCACCACCTTCCTCTGAGTGGCAGTATTCCCCCTACGATCCCCAATCCCAATTATAATTACCAACGATCGCAAATTGCCCTTGTTCGGTGTGGTTCCGTTTAGTTCGAGTTGAGTTCTTCCTTCGTCTTGGGGCTTTTGGTTATTTTCGGCAGGTTCTTGCTGGTTTAATTCCGCGGAATTTCGGCGGCACTCCATTGACCTCGCCGACAGCTCCGGAATGAAGGGAGCTTAATAAGTTGTACTCTATCGGGGAGTTATGGTTGCTTGAAAAGATAAATGGTTGTTAATATTAGGTAACCTTTCTACATTATATGTAGTTTGATCTAGGGTTTTTAAAGTTATATAAAATGTGTGAACAATATTTAAAGTACCTATCACAAATTTCAATTGCAATGATACTTTATAAAAATGGTTCACTATCCCATTAAGAAAATCGTAAGATAGGTTGTATAAATAGTCAAACTTAGTGTACCATATTTTTAAAGAACTTTTTTTTTATCCAGTATTAAAAGCTCCTTTCTCCAATATTTTGCAAAGGGTAAGAGCACCCATCATTCGGCTTTCTGTTCCCAAAAAAGCAGGCATAATTCCCTTCAAAATGTTGGGTTATTTTAGCAACTCGCTGGAAGGATGTCAGGATGCCTTGGATGCCGACCCGTGCCGGGCGGCCTGTTGAAATACCCATCAGCTAATGCCGCCATATGGGAGACCGACCAGTTGGAGGAGCCCCCTCCGGTGGGCAGAAGTGGAGGATGGGGATGGGAATTGCCTGGCAGCTATTGTCGCTCAAGAGGAGCCTTGTGCCTGGGAAAAAGCAGAGACAGCCGTCACCGGCAATGGGCATAGATAAAGCAAATAGAGCAAACTAGTTCCACACATTGTGGACCATTCCAGATGAGATGGCCATGGAGATGGGGATGGGGATGGGTAACCTGTGTTGGGCAGCCCTCGATGACGGGGGCCTCCACGAACGAGTGGGCGACGAGTCGAGACAAGGCGGTCCAGAAATGTGGGATAAGTTGGGTGGAGTGGTGGAGTGGTGGAGTCCGTCCAGGTGAGGTGCCAACCGAGCACACAATGCACGAAAAACAAACAGAATTGTCATGGGAAATATTTCACAGCGCTGCGAGTGAAGTGCCCGAGATGCCCCCAATTCCCCCACCAACTTACAACTCCCCTCCGCACACCATATCGCCACTCGGAATGTCTTTCAAAACGGTATCACATGCACAAAACACTTTTCCTCTTGCCACACACAATCATATTTAAAAGTTAAATGCTTCACTAAACAATAAGCCAGAGCGGCCAACTGGCCGAGTGATGCGAATGGGATGGCACTGAGAAAAAAAGCGGTGCTGATTGGTCCACTTTGATTTTATGTTATGTTAGTACGATACCCTAGGAAACGGAAATTTAAATATAAATAAGGTTAACCTTATAATATATGGGAGTGAAAGATAAAAAACATATCCTAGAAAGTATTGTACTGTTATTTTAATAAAATATCCTTGGTGATTGAATATAACCCGACTATTTAATTATAATTTAACCAACTCTCTCTCTTAATATATATTTTTGATGAACTTAAATTTAACAATTATACTTTAAAGTTTTTTATAGTTTTAGTTAATTTCTTTGATTTTTAAGCTAAAAAGTTTTCGCACCATTTTAATGCTTCCCTATAAATGGGGCATATAGTCTTATCGAAAAATGTAAACCGTAATATCTTGTGATCGGTTCCCTTAAAAAAAACTTCCTTTAAACATCTACCTTGATGTGATAAAAGGTATACTTTCATTAGTATTCCACCTTATAATATTCAGTTTTTCCCTATTTTTCCCAGTGCATAATTCGAACTGGGCCTGGGACATGGTAAAATTGAAGTTGAAGGCGAGGCGATAATGAAACCAAAGTCAAGCACATCGAGTCAGTCCAGCCTTCGGGCCTTTTGGGCCCTTTTGGGTTGACAGGTTGTCCCTGGCTGCTCCTCTGCCCTCCAGTTCCCCCGTTTGCCCCAACATTTACAGCATTTCGGTTCTGGGAAGTTCTCATCATCTCACTCCCTCTGACTGCACTTCGTGTTTGCCCATTCTGTTATCAACTATTACAATATTTTTGTTTAATTGACAAACAGGTTTATCATTAACATTTTTCTCACTGCTCTTGGAGTCGAACTTCTTGGATGCGTTGGCGGCGGCCTTCTCCACACTTGATTCTTCTTTTTTTGTGGAGTTTCAGGTGGAAGCGGCGCTTCAGTTGACGCTCCAACTGTTTTCCCACACTGATTTCTGATTTCTGGACACCGTGAAGCAGCGGAGCAAACTGAACCACAATGGGATGATGTGAGAAGTGTACTAACTGGTCAATAAATAAGGAGTTAAGGTGGGAGTGAGATGTGCTGCGCTGGGAAAATCGAAAAAACTTCACAGGTTTTGAAATAAAATTTTACATATCAATAATGTTAAAAAAAAATTTTAAAATATGTATTATCTAAAAATTTATTTAAACATCTATATAGTAAAACCATTTAATTATATATAACATCCTCTCAAAACTCCACTTTTAATCACACATCAAACTTTAACAACTCAATCTCGACAAAGTGTCGCCAAAAAAGCACCGGATGGAAGGCTTTACGGTTTTCTCCATATCTTATTTTCCACCTGGGTATTTAAATACTTTAAAGGGCTCCTCTCGAGAGCCTCGTAAACCGCTAAGTGCTACCAAAGTTTTTGGGATTAAAGAGCTTCTGGCCGCTGCCGTTTTCCAGTTGCTGTCTGGGTTATTTGCTTTTGGCGCTGCCGTGAAAATGCATTTTCCCTGCCAACCCCCCTCTGGCCACTTTTCCCCATTTTCCGGACACCCAGCCCCGTTTTCTCACCTGAGGCAAAGTCTGCAGCTGCTGTCGATGCTCGTTTTAATTTGTTTGTTTACATTTTCGGCTGCCCCACCTGCAGCAGCGGCGAAGTTTGTTCCCATCTCGCGGCTGGGCGAAATGTTTGGAAATAGAGGTCCATGGGGAGATGGCATAAACGGAGGAGGAGGGGTATTGGCTATAGGGTGTTGGGTAGTGGGGATTGGGCATTGGGCCCTGGGGATCGGGAGGAGTAGGCTGCACCACTGGGAGCAAGGCGTGTGTTTTGGTGTTAACAACTCGACACTTCATTAATTGAAGTTGAAAAAGTGCAGCTATAAAAAGACTATTAAGCTTCAGGCCCACAACAATGGAACAGATCGATACAAAACATACACCTAGAAAAATTATAGTAGCTCTTAATTAAAACTTGTAAAAGTTACTTAGCTATACATTTCCATAGATGGGATTGGAAATTAAAGCGTACCATTATCTACCATTAATAATTCATTATTTCAGATATATTTTCAGGTATATATATCTTTTTTAAAAAATCCCTTACTGGTTATTTTATTTTCAACTAGTACTCACACTGGGTTTAAAATTTTTTTGATATCGTTTAAACAAGTGTCTAAAAGTATGCAACATAAATATTGTTGCATACTTTAAGGACCCTGTATAAGTGATTTCAATATCATTGTAATTTCGCTGGCTTTCTAGATTTAAAATCAAGTTAAATCCCATTCTTTAATTCCAATATTTTTCTCCGAGTGCATTAGAATCCAACAATCAAAGTGAACTTCGAGTGGCTGCAGTGTCTATTGAGTGCAGGGGTTTAACAAATTCGAAGACGATGGCGGGGAACTTTCGGGTCTCAGTTCGCATTAGACGCAAATTTGATGGCTACTGAAAAGTTCAATGGTTTCTTGCGTCTCTTGAACAGCTTCCAAGTTCTATCCAAAATCGAAAAGTGGCACTCAATTGAGTGTGAGGGCTTTGTTTACCCCAACAGACACAATACCCATCAGAAATAAGGGAATGGGAAGACACATCAAATCTGGGCTAATAGAGAAACTCAATGTGAGCATATCATAATTAAGAATTTGGCAAGACGGAATTATCCAGAGATTTCCAATATTTCCAAATATTTAATGGGGGTCTTTAAATGCCAGCATAGTTGGGCAAGAAACGATCCTCGGCTAGAGATCTTTCTCCCCCAACCGATCCGATCGTCACACATAAATAGTTCACGAGCCATCCGAGGGCAGTGGCCATAAAAATAAATCTATATGCAAATGTGACTTCAGTTTAACATGCCACAGCGACAGACAGATGCGAAGACATTCGAAAAGACAGGCGGGAGGAATTCGAGGGTAAAGTCTGAGCCTAGCCAAAAATAGAGAGGGTAAGTCGGGATAATTGGACTATAGGAAGCCCCCTAAAAATTAAGCTTAAGTTTTCGAAAGATCCCACTTAAACTTGTATCACTTTTACTTAAAATATTTTTAACAGAGTTCCAGTAAACATTGTTCATACAACGAATATTACTTTTTCCCTCTAATCTTTACAGATCATCATGAATTTTGGTATATGAGTGCATATAAGTATTATATGGTATGATATACTCTTTTGACTACTGCAAATTTCTCAATATTATATTTTAACCATATATTTACTCCTTTATGTATTTTCCAGTTATAGTCGATTAACCCCTATTATACCCTGTAATAATAGTCCCATCCTGACAGTCAAGGACTCCTTTCATTGCTGGCCAATCCCCGAATCCCTGGCGCAGAGGCGTCTGCAGTTTAGTGCCTGTCTCTGCGACTTTGAATCTTACAAAATGTGACAAGTTGCGGAATTATTTTTCGCAGAAGATGTTCTCCAGCTTCAGCTTCGTTCTCTGTTTTTTTTTTTTTTGTTATTTTTTGTCTGGTTTAGTTCTGTTCTGTTCTGCGTGCAGATGAGCTGAGATTGATAAGCGGTGAGGAGGAGCGTGAATCCGAATCCGAATCCGCGGATCCGCAGCTCTGTTCGGAGCGAGATGCAAGTGCTTAGATAAGGGCAGCGATTTATGTGGAAGCTCCTGGGAGCTGCTGGGCGGAGCAGCCGGCGATGACAACAGTAGCTCCAACCCATCGAATGCCACATCCCATAGCCCATATCCCATTCCAGGCTGGGCAAAAAAGCGAGGTGCCAGCAATTTAGAGGCGATTACAACCGGCAATGGCATTTTAAGTGGCCATTGTCAAGGCGCGATCTGTGGGCGCGTGATAAGCGCCGGCTCCCGTGTGGGCGATCGATTCCCCAGGTGGCAATGGGATTGGGATTGGGAATAGGACAGGGAGTGGGTGGCCCAGGGGAATAGCAAGTCGTTGAACTAAAGGTGACACCAGGAGTGACAGAACACCTCCCGCACTTTGAGACTTCTGAACTTTTGTAGGATTAAAAAAGTCTGAAAGGATAGTAAGAACTGCCTACATGTATATCTAGCTTATCGTTTCTTCAAAATTTATTTGTTGAACACATTCTTTGTTTCCGTTTTCTAATTTCCTTCACTCAATAATTTATATAGCCAAAATATGTATAGAGAAATATAGGATTCCAATAACTAATCCTTGCACTTAAGACACTTCAAACCAGGTGGTTCAATGGTTCTGGGCACATACGAAGGATTCTTCTTTTGAGCCACCTCCTCGGCCCACAGTTTGTTAAGGTAATCCTCCAACTTGGCCACCACGTCCTCCTCTTTATCATCGCCCTCTTCGCAGGTGGCAAAGTCACTTCCCGAAGATTCCGAGGAGGAGGTGCTATGACATACATTCGAGGATTCGCTGCAGGAGTCGTGCTTGCAGTCGATGGGACAATGATGGTTGTCCCAATCGTCTGGAGGTTCCAAGGCCTCCGCATAGCTGGTGTCCTGCTCCTCGTCGCCAAGCGACTGGGGTTTGGGTTGGGAAATGGGCACTGGTTCCTCCAGGCGATACCACTTCACCTTGTAGGAGTCCTGACCACATTCACCAAACTGCTCGCCTGTCAACTGATCGATATTGCACTCGCAGATGAGAAAAGGCGAGTTGCACTGCTGGCATCTGGGAAGATTGACCTCGTGGTTGATGATGGGTCGCGGAGGCTTCATCTTGATCTTCACATCCTTCTCCATTCGCGGCACTTGCAGGCCACAGAGGATGCAGGGTTCCGGGAGATCTGCACCCTCCGACAGCTTGATCTTGGTCATCTGCTTTTGGCCCGCCTTGGGATGCCCGGGAACCTCCTGCTTGGAGCAGCCCTTGCAGGGGCAACCGGGCACCAGGAGGGGATCCGATCTGGTGGTCATCCGCTGGTAGAGCGCACTGTACACCAGATTGATCTGCCTCTCGTAGTGCTTGTGGGCCCAGAAGAAGGCCGCCTTGTAGTTGTCGAAGATCCTGGCTGTCTTGTGGGCGGCATGCATCCAGGCGGCATGCTGGGTGTGGACCGCCATGGCGTCCACGATGGGGTTACTGATGGTCACCAGGGGCTTGCCATGGTAGAAGGCCTTGAAGGCCCGCTTGATGATCGCATAGGTGAGCATCGCCTCCACGGGTTCCATTTCGCACTTGAGTCGCAGAGCCTGCAGCAAGTCCTCCCGATTCAAGCGACTCCCTGGCGCCGGATTTGGTGGACAAGAGGTCCTCAAGCGTTCGTGGTAAACGAAGGCCCTCTTGATAATCGACCTGGCAGCACAGGATTTCGCCGTGCTGATGCCGCAGATCAGCATTATCTGAGCCAGGCTCTTGGCAATATCCTCCACATTATCATCGAACAGTTGGTAGGGATCCAGTTTCCTTCTGCAGTTGCAGCAACATCGCTTGACGCCCCCAGGAGGAACTCCCGCCTCCTCCTGAAGTGTCCTGGCCCTCGCATAACTGTCCATGGCAATTTGGATCTCAAAGAAATTACAAGTACTGCAAATTTTGCAGTATACACAACACACAGAAATTTAAAATATATTACACAATGAGTTCTGATGGAGAATTAAGTGAAAGGTTACTTTGTCTTAAGGCAAATTGATAGATTTTGTTATCATAATATATTATTTGGCTTAAGCTTAATTTATTATCGATGCCTGTGAATTTTTCACAATCTCATTGTAACATGTTTCAGTCGCTAACTCTCAAGGAATAATCATAAGCATCACTTGTCTAGTTCGTACCGCGAATTCTTGAGATTCTACATTTTTAAAGTGTAAAACTTAACTAGTAACAACAAAATCAAAAAAACTTTCAAAAATTAATAGCTTTATTGAAATCGAGGACCAACCAGAAAGAAACGTATCCAGCTTTAATAAACCTACCATTTTGTGAGCATACTTGACACTATTTAGTTTGAAAAGTTACCCAATTCCAATATAGAATGCTTTCCCCAGTAAGATTAGAACTAATGCCATGACCAGGTTTACCATAATAGAACAATAAACGGTTTGTCCCAATATTTTCCCTGGCCTTTTAATTTGGTTATTTGACCCACTGTGGCCTATCTAGGATTACACAGACCCCTCACAAGAATGCATTATTATCTGGTTCTCTCGGTTCCGATCGTAGCTGCAATTATGCTAAATAGATTGGGTTCCGACTGGCCATCGAAATAAATAAGAGGACCGAGAACACGACAGCCAAACGATGGCTGTTGTGTCAGACCTAAATTGTCCAAATAAATTAAGTTGTAGCTTTCGAATGGAATGGGGGATTGGAGATCGGGGATCGGTAAGATGAGATCGGGGTCTTTGGTGTGGGGATTGGGGCAAGTAAATACGGGAACGAAAACGTTCAGAGGCCGCCGATGCCGCCGCCTGTTGCATTGTCATTTGATAAATTATGATATTTGATCAATTGTTCCGCTGCGGTGGCTGGAAGTGCTGCCTCGGATATATACACATGTATGAGGAGAAGTATCTGGAGATGGAGATGAAGACGTCCCCTGGTCCAGGCGCGCATCAAGTTTGCCGAGTGAACTTTTGTTGGGTTTACATTGTAATGGCATCTGGCGGGGCAAACACACAAACACCCAGTCAGTCAGTCAGTCAGTCCCATATCCATTCATCTGCATAATAGAATTTCCAGGGGGATTGGGGATTTGGAGGTGGCAGGGGGCTGCCTCTTTATTGTGGCTAATAGGCCTCTTGGCCGCTTTGTTGTTGTGCCGCCTCGGCCGCCTTCGTTTGCATTCGCTTTGGTCACCATCACCATCACCATCACCTCTCCATCTCCATATCCATTCCATCGGCTCACTATCAACATCTCACTCTGCCATTGGCATTTCTATGTGGATTAATGAATGGCAGCAGCACCAAGATGACGCTCCAGCCGGAGGTGGTTAGGAACAAGTAGAAGTTAAGGTGCACTGGGAGAAATTTAGAACTAAGCTGGTAAGCCACAGAAAAAAACACTTCCCTATAATAATTAAAGCTCGTTTACAGCTAGTTAAATAATTTAAAGAACCATTAAGGAATGAATAGCATTTATAAGACATTGAATAACGAATTTAAGATTAAACAAAGTTAGCTGGGCTTATAAACCAATGTCTATTAAACATATATCCAGTGATCATCAATCAAGTCCCAGAACTTTCTTTATATTTCTTGCAGTGCCTTGGCTTAGACATGTGTTTACCTTCCATATAGACACACACATCCATTGTCGGGAGCAGTCAACAGGCCCCTAATTATGTGTAAAGGTGTTGTATGTGCTCCTCGGCCCAAGATCCCGCCCCATCCCATTTTTGTCATCCATCTCGCCGAGCTACAAGGGTTAATTAGTGTGGTATACAGGATTGTCGGCGCTACAAACGGATATGTAGAGAGCCGTAGATGAAGGCATTCAATCGTTATGGGCTACTGTAAAAGCTTCTGGTTCTGTTCTGATTGTAACTTATTGATTTCTATCCAAAGACAGCTGCCCCCTTAAGATACCCTGCCCAGGAAAATTCCCCAATGTTTGACCATTTGCACTTTTATGACCCTCGACGAATCGAAATCGAATGCCCCGGGAACTGTATACATATAAACAATATTAAAACGGAGGAAAGGGAGGGCGCAGAGTCATCATAAAATGACAAAATACAATAAAAATAAATTTAACACAACATTTGCTTTGGGCATCCGCAAACGCCGCCTCATCCTTGGGATCATCATGATGCCACATCCTTGCAGCAAGGAAAGGACCCCAAAACGCAATACCAAGGACAGCCAAAATATTTTCAATAATAAATCTATTTGATGGCCTGAGTTTTTACGATCGCCGCGATGACAGCAGGCGCAGTCATTAAAAATCTCACCGAAAGTTATGTCTCTTCGCATGATTAATTGTTGAGGATGTGTCGGATCGCATGGGGTTGTTCGGTCCATTGGGAAATTATATCTACAAGTTTATGGAATATTTGTATATCGATGGCATGGTAATTAATTCTCATTCACTTTCCCTTCGCAAAGGGCCAAGAAGTGCATCTGGGGTCCCGGAAAGCAACACTTGACCCCTGACCATCTGTGGTCAACGTCTTTGGCCTGTCAACTAATTTGTCCAGTTTGTGGTCCGTGTCAGGTGTTGTAAATATCGCATTTAATTGAACTGTCCCGGTGTCAAGTCGAGTGTCCTAGGAAAGGCCAGAAGACCTTCCTATTTTGTAAACCCAATGGAGTGGAGAGGGGGTAGTATCTAAAATGGGTGGAGGAACATTTCCCGCTCGAATTTAGCCTCAGAGGAAGTATTGTTCATTCATTTGTAAAATGTATTACTGGAAAATAAGCTCCATTACTGCACTTAAATAAATTTATCCACACAAAGACAGTTCAATTCAATTCAATAATTCATGGAGAAAGTTGTATGAATGATTACTTCATAATAAGAAAGAAGTTGGATAAGGGACTTATTAAAGTTAGGGATAGATCTACTACATTTTTGTTTACTTTTATATAAACATAGGTTTCTAATAGCTACAATTTCACCATCATGCAAAACCCCAACTTAAATCTGTACGGAAATCATCTCTAGAGGTTCCATATCCACCAACTGCCTTGCTCTCCACTTTTCCCCTTTTCCAGTATTATAAATCAACACGCCAAAAGCAGCTTAACAACACGCTTGTAATTGCTTAATTAGATTGCCACTAAAATTATAATTTGGGAAAAGAAGGCAGACCCGAGAACGAAAAGCTGAGCGCAGGCCGGGATTTGGGTTCGAGGAGAAAAAGGAGCAGATGGCGCGTAAATCAGATTTGCTGACAGGGCTCGACTAATTTTAACCCTGGCACTTAAGCCAGAGGACCCTGGGTCCTGGCCCTTGGCCGCCTGCTTACACCACGTAGCCCCCGGAGTGGAGTCGAAATTCGTTATCCTTTCAAGTGGCTGCGCGTGCGCGGAGAACGCGTGCTAATGGGGCCAAAAGGTGCAGGATCAGGAACCGGGGATTAGGGCTACAATCAGCGTAACTCCCGGCCCGTTAATTTATGCGTGTCCTGAACGAGTTCAGCTGCACCCCGGCACCTTTGTCCTTTCAAGGATTTGTGTGTGTGTCAAAGGACATATGTTAAAGACGGCGACATGCAGACACATGACATTGTTGATACACAAGAAGCACGGAAAATATTTTTACGGATTTAGGGTACTAAATAAGAAAGCGATTAGTTCTAGGATCAACTAAAGTTGTATTATTATTAAAATATCTTATTAGATTGTGTTCAGAAATTAAATAAGAACTCATAGCCATTATATAAGTGCCCATCGCTAAACTTCAACTATATTAAGATAGTTTCTAGGAATTTTTTGTAATTTCTCATATTCCTTATTCCAATTCGTATACTAATATACCTTACATATGTACCCAACGAAATACCAAAATTTTATTAAATTAAATTCTAGGAATTTCTAATAAGTTGGGTTTGGGAAATGTATTACAAATTTTTCTGAAAATCATTATAACTTACAGTAATTCAAAATTCCCAAAATCCCGTTAAGCACCTTTCATTTTTCTCCGTGTAAGGGGCGAGGTAGGAGTCCTTAGGGCAACATCTAATGGTATTTATTGGTTTGCCAAGCCGGCGACGGCTGTCGAGCGCATCCTGTGTTGCCAGCGCGGCAAGGATTGAGTTACGCGATGGCGACACATTTGTAAACAGGCGGCCTGATTTACACACACCGTGCCTGCCGGGAGCACAGGACATCCAGGGGATATGGGACATGCGGAGGACATGCAGGACTACCGTGGCAGAAGTCGTCGCCAGGAGCGACGCTCCTTATTTGCCAAGACATTAGGCAGCAGCAACAATAACAAAAACAGAAAAAAAACGAGTAAGGACAACACCGCGTGTTTGCTGTCAGTCGAGGAGTCGAGAGGGATCACCTCGAACTCAAAAACTCAAACCCAAGATCCTCTGATTGACAATCGACAAATTTCGTTTGGCATTTATCAATGGAACCGCGAGGATCCGAAGGACCTCGAGTGAGGACCTCCTGACGCGATGATGAATCGAGAAATTCGTGTTTTTACACGCAACTTGACGGGGCCAACACGGATTTGGTTAAGTTCATATTGTTAATGTTGTTACTCCTCAAACGATTAGAAAGACATTTTTCAAATCAAATGGAGAGGGAAAAGGTTGCCTCAGAAGATTGATAAATGATGGGATATTATATATATAGGATACGGGTAGAAAATGCTACTTATTTGATATGTTCAGCAAATTGGAAATATTGGGTAAATAAACTGTTTATCCTATAAATAATGCTTAAGGTTATGTCAAAAAACATTTTAGGAATTATATTTCTCAATATTTTAAATAAAACTAATTATAAATGTATAATATGTGCAATAAAGAACTGTATATCATATATTTTAACATTGAAACAAGGTAAATTAGCACGAACATGTTCAAAATTTCTAAAATTACCATAATACGTATACAATTTTTTATTGAAAAAAGGTGAACACCCAAAATATGGCACTTCTAACAGGCCATATTTTCCCCGCACTGGCAAAGCTCTTAACCCTTTTAGGCCCTAATAGCGCTGGAGGTCCGGTGTGGTCACACTTTGTCCGCTGAAATTCAAATTCACAGCCGAAAAAGGCCGAAACAAGCAATAAATTCATGTTAATAACAGTTGCAACAGCCAACGACCCCTCCCCCAAGAATTCCCGATGCCCAACGGCAACTGGCCATAAATATCGGCCAAATGGGTTGACAGTTGGCAAGAGGAGTAAACGAAACTTAAAAAAAAAACTGAAGAGGAACCCTTCCCTACCGAAATGTAAACTACCGAAATAGTCCAGAAATGTGATACGAATCAAGTGCCACGTGTCGCCCCTTCTTGGGTATTTAAAACTCGTCTTTTTTTTGCAAGCAATTCTGTACTTTTTCGGGGGCCACAACTGTTCCTTGAAGATCCGACAACCGAAACTCAAAACGAACGACAGATGCGCGTGTCTGAAATTGTGTTACACTTTCGCTCGAGGAGCGGACGGGGTTTATTATTAGGTCCAAAAATCGTGCTAGGGGAGATCTCGGCTCGGGGGTTTCTGTGGAGGCGTGTGTCGAGGGGGCGGGCGCACATCTCGTTAAACCGCAACCGAGGGCGATCGGATCTGCTGTGGCCGTCAGGACATCTGTGATCAGGTTCCGTTGGCGCTGGCGAGCCCAGGATCTGAGATCGGGGGAGATCGGAAAGGACCGTGAAATGCAATTGCCATGGCCTAGCGGTTCTCGCAGCCCGTTACGCGAAATTGATGGCCAGGTTGCTTGGCTCAGTTCGTTGCTACCTGTCGAATACACTGGGAAAAATACTACTACTCTTATAATAGGGGCTATCTTTATAATAACCCAACGATAAACAAGATCTTAAGGACTCCTATCAATAAGAAAACAAGTTATTCGTGGTACAATAACCTTTCACGGACTTTCTTTTACAATACACACCATAATATAATGCTTTAAATTGTTAAATAACACTTCTCCTAAAATTAAGAAGGATGGAGAACTATTTAGTTTATAATTTCTGTTGAACACAACATCCCAGCACTACTTAATAGTTCCGGTTATAATCAATATTTATTTATATAAATATATGTATATATTTTTTTTTAATTTATGTGTAGATTTCCTTTTTACACTTTTAAGCATTACAACTTTATAGGCTGATTTTTCTTCCAGTGCAGAACAAGATCCACCGGAGTGTGCCTCCTTTGAGGAGATGTTCCAATTAAGATCAGTATGACCAGATGTTGCTCCCCAACGATCGATCCGCCTTGTGCTTGATGGCCAGGAATGTTTCGCCGAGCATCTCCCACAGCTGTGTCCGCTGGAATCTGCAAAAGTACTGCCGTTTCTATATGGGAGTTTGTAGGTTTTCCCGGTGCCCCGAAATCGGATACTCGGCGACCACTTGGCATGTGCCAAGGAAATGGACAAACGGCCGGGCACTTGAAAACCAAAACCAGAAGTGACCCAATATCCACTTGAATTTCATTTCGTGTAGTTTCGTTTCCAAAATTTTAGCGCCCACCTTGAGGGCTCTGGGATTGGATTCCCTGCCCGCCATCTCCATTTCGGGGTGTCAAAGGCCGTGTTGGCTCGAGCAGCCTTTGACATGAGGAACCCCCCCACCATTTCACTCCTCTAGAGAACCCACAAAGTTGCGAGTCAATTTGTCAGCGAGCGGGCATCGAAATTGAAAATTGCTGAGCAGCCTTCGATATGAATGGGACTCGGAAATTCGATACCACGGCAGCTGCCGACTGAATGCAGCCTGCAGATACAAGATACTGGGCGTTATTACGTAACCTTTTGTGGCCGTTTGAGCGAAAGGTGGCACTGCAGCAGGAAAAGCTCCGCTAAGTGCTGCAGGCGAAACGGAGATGGGTTTTCCAATTTCAGTCAAACTCACACAGAAAGGTAGCCAGGATGAACACGAATGTGCGGACACACGTCGAACCAATTGAACTCGGAGACCTAAACTCCAAAACATTCTCAACTTAAGTGCACTAACATTTGAAGGAGTTAATCAAACAGAAGCAGCATTTAATTTCCAAATCTCTTCCCCGTTCTCTTTGTATAATCAAGACAATGAATCATTTAAGAGTTAAGCTCCCTATGTTGCCACCCAAACATCCGAACGACCCCTTCTTAAGTAAGCACCCAAAGCGGAACGATATGCTTCCAAAGGCTCCCACTCCTCCCTGTTGCAGGAAGGTAACGCCGGCTGCTCAATGGTCTGAAGTAATTCCAAAATCTTGACCTTGTCCTGCCTTAGAAGCTGCGGCACAAACATCTGCATGACCCGCAAGAAGAGTAGATTTTTCGGGGCAGCGGTGGGTCGGTCCGGAACCGATTCCTTAACGTACATAATTCCAGCTTTGTGGAGAGTTATCATAGCGTTGCGATTTCTAGAGGTATTGCAACTCAGGGTCTCCGCCAATCGAGTGGCCAGGCTGATAAGTTCAAGAAACTCTGGGGAACCGGCAGCCCTGACACTATCACCGCCATTATCGTCCATAATCTTCTGGTAGAGCAACATGCCGGTGTGGAACAGTGCCATACCATAGTGGATGGAGTTGACTTTGATTGTGAGTTCCATGGAACATCTCAAAACGTCACCAAAGGGAGCATAGTACTGAAAACGGCAAGGCGATTAAATTAAAAGCTTCGAATTTTATCATTTCACTTGCCAACCTTTTCGTAGTACTGATAAATCCTAGCGGCGCGCATTGGTGGAATCACATTGAAGGCCACCAGTTTGCAGTAGCTGGCCAGGCTGCGACGCAGGACCTGCAACTGAAGAAAGTTCGATTCCTTCATAAGATCCGCAGGACTCGTCCGAAAGAGGTGTCGCAACACGAAGTTGTCCAGTATCTCCACCTCATTTATTGTCGGTGCGTACGCCAGTGAACGCACTAATTCATGGTGACTGTCAAGTAGTTGATATCCATATAGCACAAATAGATCGCATATAAATGAGAGGCACTGGAAACATTAATATACGTTAGTTAAACTGTTAGTTAAAGCTATTTGTTCTTCACTCACACTATATGCCTGTGACATATTGTTAGCGCTCACAATCTGTTCAAAGGTGACAAACAGATAGTCCTCAAAGTGTTTCTTGAGGGCGGCACAAGAATCATCCATGTTTGAATTGCTTGCGGCCTCTTTCCTGAAGGTGTATAGGTCCCAGAAAAGGCTGAAGTAGCCAGCAGCCAGATAAAGAGACACTGCCTCCGCCGGCAGACCATCCTTGCCCATATCCCGCACCCTGACCACTCTCTTCAGGCTGGACAGAACCGACTCGGTCAGCCCCCCGAAACTGAGATTAAAGTGTGCGTAAAGGGCACACAACAAACGCAAGGTGTTCAGCAGCCGGCGGGAGCGGCTCTTCGGAGTTTTGGAGGAGTCCGATGACGATGTAGAGGACGATGAGCTGGCCAGGCCATACCTCTCCTGCCAAGTGCGCAGCGCGATCTTGTAGTTGGTCACCGCACTGTTGAGCATCTGTAGTATGTGGAGATGAGTGCGTTCCATTTTAAAAAGAAAACTCAGAGTGTGAGCTCCACGCCGCAGCACACGGTTGCTCGTTTGATGGAACATAAGGATGTCCATCTCATCTAAGAGTTTCTCAAGTTGACCCTGGTTGTTAATCTCCCGGTAGTATTTGGAACAAAAGTATTGCGGCAGTTCCAGAAGATTTATCACATCGTCTGGTCGGTCTACATACTTTCGAAGTAGTTGGGGCAGCACAGGTGCTAGTAATTCGGTGGCCTTCACCTGGGCTCCCGCCTTTGGCTGCCTCTTCAGATCCTTGGTATATCTTCCTTGTGGAATTTCACCAGTTATTGCTTGAATAACGCCTTTGGTGAGAATTTCAATCAATGCGGAGGATTCAGCTTCGGTTAGATTTGGGTACTGTTCCTCCATAAGCATTTTTATCATGGGCTCCCAGTCCAAAACCATTTCGCAGTTGTCCCAAAAAGAATCCACCAGATAGCCAGCATGTTCATGTTCACATCTATCGACGTAAAACTGTAGCAGATGTCGAATTTTTTGCGAAAATGGAGCTTCTTCCGTTTCTTTTCTGCGCAGGACGAAAAATTCCGCCGCTGCCTGGGCTACTCCTCGATTTGCAAAGAACACAAATTCTTCAATCACCTTGCAATCGTCCTCACTAAGAATTTCTGAAGAATATCGATAAAATTCGGTAAGGACGCGCAGGGATTCCTCTGCTATTTCGTTTTCCCTGTCCACGGATAAGTTCATGAATAGTTGCCGGAACTCACAGCCCAATTCCAAGCACATGGTGCGGAGGTCCTCATGGCGGCAAAGCCGTGAGAGGTTGGCCAGGATGCACTGCCTCACCATTGTCGAGCTATCAGACAAAGCTTCGAAGAAGTAACGCAGGTGGTGTGGCTCCAGATGGCACTCTGGGTACTTGCTGAACCACAGGCCCAGTTCGGAGATACAAAGGAACCTTATGTCGTCCACCACATCCTGGTAGCGATTCACAAATAGCCAGTTGAACATCTGTATCCACAGTGTCTTCAGTAGCTCATTATCCACGGATGTGAGATCGCACAAAATGGTCATCATTTTGAGACCTACAAGGAAAGACAAATGATTATCATTTCAAATAGTTGCTTCTAATTCTATTTAATTAATATTGCTTTAGTTACTTACCCAACATGGTGCTCGTGTGACGAAAAGGACGAACACTGGACTCCGAGCAGGCCATCAGAAAGCCCGTCACCTCTTGCAAAAACATATTGTACATAGGAACGGGTATGTCATAGACCGCCTTCAGAAGGGCCTCCAAAAAGCTGACCACTCTGCGGGCAAATACTTCGGCCGTCTTCGTAATCAGGGGATAATACATGCTGACCTAAGAAGAGATAAGGGAAAGTTAGGATGAGCAATTCTGAGTTAAGTACCTCTAATATACTTACACTACGATATTGCAGGGAGCTTTGAAGCAGGATGTCCCCATAGGAGAACGGCATTGCAGCATCTTTTGGAATCTTATAGTTACTTCCACTGGCCTCCACCACAAACTCCATTATAATAAGCAAGGCATGTTCGGGACTAGCCATGTAAAGCTCGACCCAATGGCTGGCCAATTCATCATGGTTTGCATTCTTGATTAGCACACATTTCAGGAGAGTCGTGTGCGGCGCCTGCTCCTCCTCCTGATCCTCATGACTTTGGGGATTACAGAATTTTTGATTAGGGAAAGACTTGCAGACTTAGTAATGCAGCTTTTTAGCTCACCCAGACTGTTCCTCTGCCTGCAAATCAATCTGCTCATCAGCTAAAGCACTCATTCTGAAGAACTCTAGGCTGCTAACAAAATAAAAAAGCCGTACAAATTATCCAAGAACTCGAAAGAAAATTCCCATACCACAAGATGCAGTGAAATGGCAAATTTCTTCTGTCAGCTGGACAAAATCAAGTGACAGAAAATGAACCGTGAACTTATGAACCAATAAAATGACAATGCATGAACTGCTAAGAAGGGTTACCTCCAGGGTTGCAGCAAAAAAAATTGGCTCATTGGGAAAATTCAAAAATGAAGCAGGCTTTGGGAATCGAAATAAAACTCCATTACTTTAGACTGTACTTATTCAAATATCAAGCAGGCTTTGGAAATAGAAATAAAACTTCATTACTTTAGCCTGTACTATCCCCACTCATTTTTCATTCTACTTCGTTTGCGTACAGACGTATCAATTTAATAACATTTTTTGAAATAAAATAACTTTTTTCCAAACATTTTTTAAAAATTTATTAAGTGAAAATGTCTTTCGAAATTAATCATGAGGACCCTATGGAGGAGATTGTTTGGCAGTCTATAGATGTGGTGGGAGGTGCTGCTTCCAAGGAGCAGATCCTGCGCATGGTGAGCATTACGACCAAGAAGAGAGTGCTGAAACTGGTGGACAATGTGGACGAGGCCATGGAAAATCTATTAGAGAAGGGACTGATCTGCAAGCAGGAGGGAAAGTATCAGATCACCAATCAAAAAGAATAGCTTAAGCCACATCTTCATACTTTTTGGATCCTCTCAACCAGTTATAATAAATTTTATTGTATATAAAATACTGAAGTTAAGCACACCTGTAGAGAATGGTGAAGTATGTCTGACATTTGTTTATCATGGCTGTTCTTATAAAGAAAATTTCGTTTTATTTGCAGATATTGTTGTGATCAAGAAAAATTCCAAAGAATGTTGTGTGAACTATAAATGTTTGAATAAATATCTACAAGTTTTGTACGAAATCTAAAATAATTTTTTCCCTAATTTTTTGATACAAAATACAAAATAAATACTAGACCAGGATGTCAACACCACAATATCTCATTCCCTTTCTTTCAGTCACCTCGTAAAAAGTGTCCAGTAAACTCTAAACAATTTGTACGACCCAAAGAACTTGTTAAATTTCTAGCCTGCTTGCAGTTTTCCCACATCCACCGCAAAATAATGAAATGCAGGGCAAATAAAACCGCCGAGATTCCCATAGTTGGATCGAGATCGGGTCAGGTAGCCGATCTTTAAGGGCACAAAACAATTAGCCTGGCCCACAAAATGATACACAAACAGAGCGCAAATTGGGCAGCCACTTGTTCGACCTCAAAGCGAAAGCGCCGCCAATTCAAAGGGACTAACAAGGACCTCATAATCATGCCCATGCCCATGGCCATGCCCATTCCCAACTGATCCGATCCGATCCGAGCCAGAAATAAACACAAATATTGACGTTGCCTATCGCACGCGATCTCCGCTCCTCCCCAGGAATATACACATATATACACCCAGAGATCTGAGGCCACGACCGCTGACCAATTCGGGATGACTTGGCAAGTTGGCAACTCGGAATTATTTCAATCTGCGCTCATGACGCGGCTCCTTTTGGGCGGTGGCACGATAAAAAGCTGGCGATAACGTGCCTGATCCTCAGTGGTTTAAGTGGGGATATCGGGCGGTATTCCGCCTTTAAAGGAAGTGATTAGATCGAGTTTAGTGACCGGTACCCTTCAGAAGGAAAGTGTATTTCAACGACTATTATAAATTCATTAATCCTATTAGAATTATGGCAACTATCTGATGATTTTTAAAAATAAATAAGAAGTGCTCTTTTAGATTTGACTGGGCCTACAAATTTAAACTACAGGATACCCAATAGTCTACTCCTATCTTGAGATATCCAACTTGATTTGCCCCAAAAACAGGGCATTCCTGGAATTTCCAATCCGCCTTAAGTCCAGGCAAATATTGACGTTCGAGATTGAAAATTGGCGCACTCCAAAGGCAGCTGCCATTGATTGAAAGATCAATCGAGATCGAGGAGATTGCGAATCCGAATCCGATTCCGAGTCCAAAACAAGACGAGGCCAGGCGAGGCGGTTCCAGCTGCCGTAGGGTAATTGGAGTCCACCTACGGTCAAGGCGACTACCATTTCTCGACCCGTTGTGTGCCAATCTCATTTCATATTCAAAACGATTCCTTTGTCCATTGTTTGATTGCCCGAAATCTGACCTTCACCCTGTGCGTCGACCATTGTTGCCGCCTTACCATTCTGGCATTTGGCAGGCGGACGGGGAATTAGCCGCTGTCCATTCAGCGGCAGCTGCTGTGGCGCTCGTGCTCCGGCTCCTCGGATTCCCCCGCTCCTTGGGACTCCTGAATCCCTACTCTTTTGGCATTGAAATCCCCTGGCGAACACACCTGCCGTGGGACGCGGCTCGTCATCTGGAATTTAAGAAGGAAATTTATTGTGGCGAAAGTAAATAATATAAAAATGAATTTAACACTTTCATTGAGGCAGAAATTAAATGTAACCTTTTTTTGGAATACAACATTTATGTTAGTTTCTAACTTCAGGCCATTTTTTTCCGCAGTGCATGAACCTCCCCAAAGTTATCCACCGGTTTACTTTATTCTCCTTCTCGGCCTCCAATTTGGGGGGCTCAACAATAAACTCGACTTTTGCCCGTGTGGCCGCCTAATTGATAGTAAAATTGCGCACTGCCTTCCTCCTGGCGGCTGTTTTCGCCACTTTGTTGCAACTTTCGAGGGAAATTCGCAGCAGGAAAATTGTAACAAAATAAGAACAAGTAGGCAGGCAGCCAAGAAATCAAGCCAAGGATGAAGTTTAGCCGGGAAGGCTAAATGGAAAATGCAGAGCCTGGTGTGGGTTGTAGGCAGAAGTTGATGGTAAGCCTATAATGAAGACTCTTTTAGGAAATATTACTTATTTTGTTGTATAAAGTAATGTTCTATTTAATAAGTAATTTACTTGCTAAGTAACTCTTGGCATACTCATGACTCATGAATTAGGATATCTTTAAAATTTAATATAAACATTGGTATTGCTTTTAAACAAATTTTTTCCAAATCTTTTTACTTAATAGAAATACATACATTTTTTTTTTCTTTAGGGAGTTCTTTAATAATTTTGATAAATTAATTAACCAAATAAACCTGACTTAAACACAGATTTTTTACCCGAGATAAAGCCACCGGAGCTATTGTTCAATGGACATGAAAAATCATTCCGCCGTGTCCAGATATCCCCGATGTCCTCATAATTGGGTCAATTGTTGTGTGTTACAGCCAGTTACAGACGAATAAAGCAAACGAATGTACCAGAACAATGACAGTTAACCATTCAAAGGGAAAGAGGAGGAGGAGCGGCACGCGGCTGTGGGCGCCACAAAGCGAGCCGACAATGCCAAACCCAGAACTCTGGGCTTCGAAACCCCAACCAAAAACGAATCCGCGGCGGAGAATCCCGCCCAGCACGTGAGTTGGAGTTGGGAACTGTGGAGTTCTGGAGTCGGGGGGCAGGAACTTGTTGGAATACGAATGCCGCCCTCTTCCGCATTTAATAGAGAAGCCAGCGGATGTGGATACACAGTATTGAAGTGGTTGTGCGGAACACCCGCACAATTATCGCTGGCCTGTGGATCATGTGGGTGCCCACTTCCAGTCGCCAGTCGTCTACCTCCAAGTCTCGGCTTTAGTCTGGGCCTCCAGATCAAGTCTAGGGCGCAGGAAGTCTGGGCGCTGAAAAAACCAGTTGGCAATTGCTTCATTCATAAATTGGCATAGGCGTTAGTCTTCAGAGATGAACGTTCCAGTTCCACGTTGAACTAGTTTTTGGGTATACAAATTTCTTTTCTTTCGGATCTGTGAAACAAAAAAAAAGAATTATAATAGGAAACACTTTTAAAAATATGATATCCTGAGTTAAATTTGAACAAAGAACTAGTTCATTTTGTGAGGATGTCTGTGAACTTTAAGGGATGGATATTTTCTTAATCGATAAATCCCAAAACTTAATTCTTTAATCTTAAAAATCCTATTACCAAACTATAAATATTAAAATAAATTTAAAAATTCTTGTTATATAAAATATACATATATCGTCTTCAAATCTAACGACTCATCTGTCTGGATAGCAAGAATTTCGCTAATTTCTAAGCAAAGAACCAGAGAATAGAAACCTCTTTGGCAACAGCAGCTCCCATGACGAGATGAGTCACGCCCTGGACTCAAACAGCCAGCTATCACCTACTCCTCATCCTCGTGCAGCAACCCAATCCACTATCCCCATCTCCCATCCTCCTGTGACCGCCTCTTCAACTGCAACAACTGCTAATTGACACACCTCGACGATGGCATCACGTGCCCCATTGCCATCCATAGCCATACCATATCCCATATCCCATTCCCAGCCAGTGGAGATGAGTCATCCGGCGAAGAGCACGTTGCCAAAACCCGCTTGGCATGGCCATTTATGAATGGAGTCGCGTCGCCTCGCGTCGGGTCTAAAAACTCTAAACTCCTCCGGGCCTCGGACTTGAGTCTTGAGACCATGGAACTCCTCCATTCAGCCACTCCACTCCATTCAATTTCTTCTATGCGACGTCAAAAGTTGTTTGTTGTCTGGCTTCTGTGGTTCCTCCCTGCGATCCCCTATCCCCTTTTCCCCAATTTGGTTTGTATTTTTCTTTTTTTTGTTGTACTGTCTGCGCATTTTGCCTTAATAGTAAATCGTGTTTTGCATGCGCGAGTAGGTTGGGACCCCGATTTGCCCCCGCCAAATGCCCCTTCTTATCGCTATTGTGGTGTAGGAGTTGTGGAAATCGAAATTCATTCACTCACTCACTCATTGGTTCATTCATGAAAATGTTCGCTTGATTCGAATCGGTCGTTTGGCGAGTTTCGTTGTTAGTCTCTGGATTACCAAGATTACGATATGATTATGTGAGGGTAAGAAACCTGGAGGTAAGAGAGCGATAGAGAAGTTAAGGCATTTCAACACGTCGATGGGTTTCTGGTTAAACGTTCAATACGTTAATTGGGATATTGGAAACGAAAATTATCAAGCCTCAAGTTGAGCTGGAAAAAGAAGAAAATTTAAGAATTTAAATTGATATAATATTAACAATTTTTTCACTAACTAATATTTAAAATATAGTGTCTCGGAAATCAATTCTTCCTTGATTTTTGAATGGTTCTTTAAAGTAAAACCCCTGATCTTAAGAGATGTATTGATATATGATAATAAATATGTATAAAGAATCAATAGGTATTAATAGACTTAATTCAAAATAATTTTTAGGAAGTTTAGAAGGTCTAATCCATATTAAATTAATAAGCTCTGCAAGGTGTTTCTGTGGTGCGTTGAATAGAAAAGAAAATGTATGCAATCTCCTTTCAATTCCCAGCAGCTGGAGATAATGGAGGAACCCCCAGTGGACAATCTAATCGGTTTAAATCTAGCTAGGGGAAAAGTAGAGCAGAAAGCTCTGAGGTCTGGCATTCCGTAACGAATTCCCTCGAATCTTATTTTCTCGATCTCTTTCCCTCAGCTAAAAACCAAGATAAAAAAAACTTGCAATAAAGCAAACATAATTCCCAAAAATCGAGGCGGGGGAACAGACCACCTGCTCTCCACCTCCCAATTTTTTTGGATGAGACCCGACCCCACAAGAAGCCGAGTTGTCAACACTTTTCCCGCCCGGCAGCTGATTCTATGGAACTTGTTGCTGCGGTCGCCCACAAAAAGTGCATCCCAATGTCCAATGTCCAAGATACATGTCCAAAAAATCCCCGGTTATGGCCATCTCGAAGCGCCGGAGAGCAGCTGCCCCTTGTTAATGATGCTTTATGACTCTCGGCCGGTGACCATTTCTCAGGCTCATAACTCCGCGATCCCGGGGCCCAAGATTGATTGCCCCGTGTGGCAAGTGAAATTAAAAAGTGTTAAGCCACACAGTCCAATGGTGGTCCCCAATAAATCCCAGCAGCTAAGCCCGTCCGAAAATCCGTAACCGAAACAAGGGGACACGAGAAAAAAACAGAACAGAACCCGACGGCCCTTTTAATGTCTTTATTTAGTGGAAAACAAAATCGAGGCGAGTGACAAGCCCCGCAGATAACAGACATCGGTCGAGAAAAGAGGGCCGAGTTTATGGGCCGCCTTAATTGAAACAGCAAGTTCCCAGTTGTCACACAGAGGCGGTCCACGGATCGGGGGATCTGGTATCTGGTTCCAGGTCCATTAGGTCGATAAAAGCGTCGCTCTGACTGCACTTTAATCCCAGAGATCCCAAAGATACACTGCCTTAAAATCAATTGCTGAATTGAAAAATTATTATGGTCTTGCATATATTTTCTGAATCTGACGAAGCTCTGAAATTTGTATTTAAACCATTAAATAACGAAGAGGTCAGTTTTCGTATCAAGTGAATAATAAGAAAAACATTAAATATTAACTTCTACAAAATGTTAATTGAAGTCGACTTCAAGCCCCTTTTTTTTAGTGCATGGATACGGACTTGGCCCCGAGCATGGATTCGGATTTTGGGCATCGGACATGGACACGGTCGGTCGCCACCTTCGAGCCCTGTTAACTGGGCCTTAATCGGCGCGTTGCGTGCGACACTTGCGCGGCTCATTAATAAGAGTTTAAAGAGCGGCTCGGATCTGTCCAGAACCAACAGACGCAGCCCCAACAGATCCCCACATCTCGCTGTGAATAAATTAGACGGCGGTGGTCTTCGGTCTCCAAACGCGCTGCGATCTTTGCCGATCATTATGACCCTTTGTGCATTATGGCTTCGCTCCTCTCTCCGTTCTCTTTGGGTACAGGGTATTCATATTAGTTGTTGTACTTTGGTGGAAAATATCAAGCTTGGTATTATTTTAGATACTGCCATCATTATATAAAGCTGTAATACATCGATTTTGCAAGATTCATATCAATCTAATAACGTTAAGAGAAACATATCTCCCATTTCAAAATTACAAGTTTGCAATATGATTCATAAGGAAAACCTTAACGTTTTATAAAAATGTTAAATATATAATTTTGAGTTATTTTAGTCAAACTAAAAGGTATCCCAAAGTCGCCCTACTTATTACCTGCTCTCCTTCATTTCTTTTTATCGGGTCTTTCTTTTTCGTAGCTTGTTAGGCTCTGTAGCCACAGAGTTCTCTTAATTTGGCCTGCAGTCTGTGGCTGGGCTTCTTTGATGTCTTCTTATTTTCGGGTTATCATTTTTTATTCGGTTATTAAGCGGAGACAGACCTGGACCACCTTCGATGCAGACTCCGCCGAGATCGGGGAACAGATGTGTGAAGCTCGTTGGGGGTAGGCCCAGAAAACATAAGCATATGGTATTATATGGTGTCACACGTAGCAGATAAGACTTGTCCAACGGGTTTCTCTGACCAGCGGCTCACTTGTCCAATTGTTTCGATAATTCTTTCGGGAAATTCTTCCTCAAAACTTTGCCGCCGTTCGAATTTAACTCGCATTTGACCCTGCCTTTCAACACAAATGTATAAAAGTATTAAATATCCATATCCGCCCACAGGACAATCGTTGGGATAATACATTTCCACTACATTTTCTACTTTGCAAAAGAGTTATTAAAAAATTGTAGGAAATGTGTTCACAATACGGATAGAAACGGAACTGAATGCCAAAAGGATCCTCCCAAACAGTGGCACACAAAAGGATTATGTCCACTTAGGGATTATTAGAAATTTCGCATCCCTTTGTGAGACAAAAAGGTATGGCAATGGCCCGAAGGAAATTAGTAGAAATATGGGCAACAAAAGGAGGCTGGACATGGGCGATTAAGGGATTACCCTGCATAATATTTCCAAAACAGAAGGAACCGAAGATCGTGGAGGGCGGCAGGGTGTTGTCAACATTGTTGCACCTGAACTTTGATGGAGCCGAAAGCTCCGACCACAGCAGTTGGCCAAAGTGACTTCTTTTGCGGTTATCCAACTTCGACTCCTCCAGACAGACAATTTAATGCACGAATGCAGGTACGGATTGGAATTTATGCAAATGAGCCGCAGCTGTCAACCGAAAGATCTCCGATCTCCGCCAGATCGATCCACTTCAATGTCACTGCAGTTGCCGTTCCCACGGAATCAAATCCAAAAGTCATTACGATCACTTGCCCGGAGTGCTACTAATCCCCCAGATGCAACACCCGGCACACATTCCACTTGAAAAAGCTATGGGAATTGGGCAAGACCCAGAGATCTCTGATCTCCCCGGTCCAAGTGGATGTCTCAATTTCGTGTGGGCGCTTTCAGGTGTCATGGGTCCGGTCAAAAAAAAAAGAGGAAAAGAAAAGCCAGAATGAAAATCCGTTTCATTTTCAATTCTTCTCCGGCGATCAAAGAACCCCAAACCGTTCGCAGGAAAGCTCTGTGGGAAAATGCTTCTGCTCCGCTGCACTTTCCATAACAACAGAAGCTGTATGATTTTTTTTTGAGAAATATCTCAATGGAGCCGAGATTCTGTTTATTTCGATCCAAAAGAAATGCTTAATTTGTGTAAATATTTTGACATTTATGGGAGTTTCTTACGAATTTATTGAGGATCAGCTTTGGGGATCCCAGAAAAGCTGAACAAATTGTTGAAAATTTCTTACGGTTTAGTTCGAGATCTTCGAGAGATTGCCTAAGTTGCTTAAACTAGAGATCATGAGAGCAAAGCAGATTTTCAGCGCTAACAAAGGCCTTAGGGATGGGTATTTCTACAAGACGATCCACTAATTATGCTAAGCACTTTATATGCTTTGCCAGATCTGCGGCGCCTTAAGAGGTCTTTCATCTATTGCTCCGGATTCGGATCACTCCCAAAAACGAAGTAGAGTAGAGTTAAACTTTGGAACAAATTTCTTTCGGTACAGATCAAACAAAGACAATGCGGCTTAAGAGGACGGAGACCGGGAGAAGAAAGGCCTCAAGATCAGGGACAATTTTGCGGTTAAAGCGGGCTCAGCTCCGAATAATTGCCATCAATTTCTGTTTTCGGCTCACGCACCTGAATTAGAGCACGAAACAGTTAATTGTCCTTTGTGTGTCCCTGGATTATCCCCATGTCGATCCGAACCAATCCGATCGGTTCCCAAGGATCACGCCTAGACGCTTTCTACAAAAGTTTATCGGTTTTCTGGTCCAGCTGGCTGGATTCCTTGGGAACTGAGCCCTGCTTAAAGGACATTTGCAGCGCCATTAATGCAATTGTTTGAATTGGTCCTTCCGGGCTTAGTCCTAAACAGATTTGCATAATTTAAAGGTTCCTATCTCGACCACGTGGTTCGGTTTAGCTGGTTTCTGTTTGCTTCCCTCTTCTCTAATTGCCCTTTCAGTGTCCGAAACAATTTTCGATGATCAGTTCGGCTTGTTTCCGAGTTCGGTGATCGGTGATCGCTTTGATCCAGCCTAACAACATAATTGAAGCTCCTGACTCCGACTGACAGACGGCGGCGCCTTCAGTGATCGTTGACCAAGTGGCGATCCCGATCCCGGTCCCCCAACCCTAACCCTAAACCTGACCCAAAGCTAATTGTTTTGTGCCCCCTCTAACGATGAGCATCTCCTTGGGCACTCGAAAAAAATGATGCGACCAATTGCGAGAATGATTTTAAATAGTGATCTTTCAAGATATGATATTGATTGCATAGTTAGGAATTTATCCATTGTTTATTATAGTAACCTAAAAAGTTACTTATAAAAACAGGAATAGGCCATGACTTATCTTAAATGGTATATTTTCTCCAGGTGTATGTGAGACCATCTATCTGACCAAATTACACGAATCAGTTTTCAACTACTCAGCACTCCAAGGATCGCTGGATGGCTTCTCCCTTCCAATTTAGTTCTTTCAGCCTCTGATGATGATGTATTGCCCTTTTCGATGTGGAGGATCCAGGAGGATCGTTTGTCGGCACGCCCTGGCCAGAAATCGGCGACGCCCGCACCTCCAGTGGGCGTTTTGACGACTCTCTCTCTCCGATCTCCAGATCCCCGATTTCGGTTTTTAGTTCCTTCCTTGGCGCTTGGCCCGGGGCAGAAATGGAAATCCCTGGCAAACTGTGATAATTACACATTAATTGTTTAATTCAAGGCGATTGTTTCGCTCCATTCATCCATCTGAGATTCGCTGTGTGAGGTTCTGTTCACTTCCCACTCCCCGAATACGTGGGAGTGTTTTGGGTTGGGTAAATCACTAATTAAGCAGCCATGAAATTCTCCAGCACGCATAAATCAGACGCAGTCAGCAGAGACCACCGGGTTCTCCGTCTCCCGAAGAACGAAGAGGTTCACTCAACGCCCACGCCGCTCAGCCACGAAGGCGAGTCCTTTGTTCCAGGATGATGGGTTTCTTTTCGGGCCCTCGATTGGCCTTATCAAACGAGGCAATGAAATTGTTTTCATGACTCTGTGACGCATGCTCGGGGAATGTTTTCTTATCGCTGGAGCGGAATGTCAGCTAGGTAGCCTTGTTGTGTAAAGTGCGAGTGTGATCAAGGTCAGGTAGTATCCCAAAATAAATCTAGAGAGTTCATTTTAAAACATGAATGAACAGTACCAACTAAAAATTTTAAATTATAATATTTTAAAAACATGTTAAAAAGATAATATATGTCTTAAACTACCATCCTACCACGTAAGTATACTTAATCTATACCTGCCGTCACACGAACGGTATACAATATCCGTGATGTTTGTTTTAAAGACACCTTATCATCAGTATTATAGCCAACAATATGCTCTTCTTTTAAAGATATGTTTATACCTTTAAAAAACACCATTAGTTATGAACAACTCCCTTGACCAAGCTTAATATTTCAACCTCTTTACACCACATTGAATCAAAAAGTCCCCCCATTTCACTGTGACCCCTGTACAACTGAATTTCTATTTCAATTATATGTATGCCAGCTTGAGAGCAAACAAGTTCCCTGTCAGCTGCTGTCAAAGCCACCGCAAAAGGCAACCGCAGAAATCTATTTGGCAACTCTGGTTCGAGATTGCCAACACATTTCGGTGTTCGGTGTTTGAGGTGGGGAATTCAAGTCTTTAAACTTTAAGTTGGTGGACCTTATCGGCCAGAAATATCTTGCATTTTCCTCGCGATGTTTTCCACTTTGTTTGTTTGCGTCTTCACATTCGGGCTTAATTAAGTTTTCACACCTTCTGCAGCTGAATTTTCTTCAGTTAGGTAGGTAAGTATAGCCCCTGTCCGAAAACCCGGGGAACTGTTTAATTGCGCGATTCATTTTTGACCTGTCGGAAGTGCACTCTCCTTCCACTTGCAGCGCAAAGTTTTAATTTCTCACTTGTCTCTCGAGAAAGGCGGAGAAAAAGTTCAGGTCGCTCAGGTGCAGGCAGGGCGGGCAAAATAATTAATTGCAATGTCGCTTCTTAGTTCTGTCGACAATTTGTCTTTGATTCTAATTCTCTTTGTCTCTTTAGTCACATTATAATTGCACTTAAACTCAGGGGCGAGTGTGAAACTGCCCATGTATTTGAGAATTCCAGGCGAGTTTTGAACGGCGGTCATCAATCCAGGCAAATCAAATTGGAATGTTTATTGCAATTTCGTTGCACTTCCGAACTCCGGATCGTAAAAAACAATTTTCGATGGTAAACAAAAAATAGAGTCATAAAATGTATACACATTTGGACTGACTGGCTGAATGGTGAGCAGGTAACAGAACCCAAACCTGAGGGTCCCATTGTCTCTTGGACGCCGAGATTCCTCTTTATTTTTTATGCGTTTCTCCCTGTTACCCCGGCTCATAATTGCGGCCGGGGCATAAATATTTTGATCATATTTCACGGCTCACTGATGACCGAAAAGAGTGGAGAGCGGAGAGATAATGATCTAGTCATTGCCCATATCTCTGGACTTCTAACTGTTCTCGCTCCGTGTCATTTGTCGCGTCTCGAATTCTCACACTTTCCATCGTAAATCTCGGAGGTTGCCCACGTTTTGCATCATCTTCGGTTCCGTCCTACATACCATATATATGTATCTCTTGGCCTATCTGGTATTGGGCATACTAAAGACCCCTTATCGGTGTTTGCTCATCGGATCCACTCCTCCATCCAATCATCATCGCACCGAGTTGACATCTCAATTTACTTCCACGAATAACATCGAAATCGGGGATTTGGTTTTACTTACCAGTAGCACGTAGGGTAGCATCGAGATCCCTATAATAAAAAGGAAGTGCATTAACAGTTATGTCAGTGGATGGGTTTTATAAGGAAATTGACTTGGGAGGAAGCAAGATGAGATGGTGTGAGGATTAGGAAGGGTGTAATGCACAATTAGTAAGTGCTGGGTGTTTTTATTTATGTAGAAACCTTAAATAGTGATTTAAGGTATTTTCTTGATAAGAGGGAAGCCAAATTCTACACTTTACAAAATTTATTTAGGATGGATCCTTACTGTATACGATTTAAAATAAAACCTGTGGTCTACTGTCTCAAATAAACCTTATAGTAATATATGATATTTAATACACAGTGTTATTCAACTTTTGTGGAAAAACTTGCAATACCCTTAGAAAAGAATATTAATTACAATTTTGAAACTCCTCGTTCGGCGTTAATGGACTTCAAAACCCTATAAATGCTGAAAATATAATGAAGGGGCGGTAAATGGCTTTTCCTCGGCACAAACATGCGAAAATAAGCACTTTCCTAGGAAAATGAAACCCCTTTTCCTCAACAAAGTTCCCCCAAGTTAGGAACATGCAATTCCTAGGCATTGAAGCGTGCCTCTAATAGGTGTCTTATACTATATGCAGCTGGACTATCTGAAAAGCACACACGAGGTAAGCATTGATAGAATTGTTCAGAGAAAAACCCTATTAACTCGGGACATGATGATGATGACGATGGAATCGGGAAGACGCGAGGTGTGACCACGGGCCAAGAAGAAGATGTCGTATGTATGGAGAGAGCTCTGCTCCCGAAGAACCCGCCGACTGCTCCAGATGATTATATAGTATATCGCCGAATGCTGATTCCTCCATATATGGAGAATTGCAGACATAAAACGTTGTACTAACACCACTAATGATGATTGTGTTTGGTGTTTGTTCGCTCTTCGTTTTTTTTTTCGTTGTTAGTTGGGCTTACTTGTAAGCGTGTTCGTTACGCTTGGCAGTTGCATCAACATCGCGTCTTGGAGCCAAGTTAATGTTAATGTCGCGTTCCAGAAATGATAATGATGCTTTTTCCCCATCCCACGTACCATATACCATATACCGCACATATAAGGCAGATGAGGAAAGTGCAGCGTCATCGCTCCGCTGGCGAAACAGTTGAGTTGACAACAGTAGTTGTTGTGCTCCAGAAAACAAACAACCAGCTGCGATATAAAGTTATTACAATTTCGTATTCTGTATTTATTTTCCCTTAATTCCCCCTAGTCCGACTCCGCCCGTTTTTAATTGGAAACAGTTTCCCAAATACACCAAAAAAAAAAAAACACCCTTTCGGATCTGGAAAACTTGAGCCCGAGAGTCAAGAAGTCTAATTACCAAAAGTCATTTCGTTTGCCAGCCCCCCACTTTTCTCTTCTCTCTGATTTACATTTTTGACATAAACTTTTGTTCAACTAAAAAGCCAACAGCTATAGAAAAAAAAACACGGAAAAATGCCAGAAGGGGGAAAATAAAAATAGCAAAGTCATTTAATTGCGAAAACGCGTTTTAATTGCTTCTGGGTTGGCCTGGGATCCGAGGAGCTGGGAACTGGGAGTTCTTCTTCGCCGGAATGGGAATCCAACTGTTATAGTCATAGTTCGCTCGGAATTTTAACCTCTTTCCAAGTGCTTTCCCAGCCCGTCGCGTTAATTTGCCCGGCCGCAGAACAGACATCTTGCCAAAAAAAAAAAGATAATAAAATAAAGAAAAATAAAGGGAACAAGCCAAAAAGCTGAGAAATGCCTCATAATTTCATTAGGCAAAGTTACACTCCAGTAACGCGGCTCGGACTCTCGGAACTGGCCACTTGGCTTGTTTATCTTTTGGCCGGGTTGAAAAGTCAGGGGCGGAAAAGTCATCAAAATTGGTGACCCCGACAATTATACGCTAGGGTGAACCCTGCAAGCAAGTCACTCCGCCACTAAAATTATTACGAAAACTTATGCCAACTAACAGGATTAGCCAGCAACTGTTTGCTGTCCAAAGTTTCATAGGAAGGTTTATCAATGGATTGTTTCTGACCTTATCAATGAATTTCTGAGAGCTCAGAGATATAGTGCTGACAAAAGGAAACCATAATAAAACTATTACTGTATGGATTACATTTCGAAGACAGGGTATTTCTATATATATCATTAAAACTGACCAATTATGAGGTATGCATATATCACTCGTTTTACTAGGACTAACAGGCCTAAATATCACCAACAAAATTCCCCTTCTTTAACAGCACACACCACTGCTTTCAACTACATAAATTAAAATCAATTATTGCCACAAATCTAAGCCATGAGAAACTGCAGCTTTGGCCAGTTTCCTTAGCCCGCTGGAATGGATTCAGTTCGGTTTGGCTTGGTTCGGTTGGATCGGTTGGGCTGGGTTCATTTTGGTCTTTTGGTGCGATTTGAAGGCCGAAAGGGGTCTCCGGGGCGTAGGCTCATAAATCGAGCCAAGTTGTCATGGCCGTGGGGCAAAGTTTTGGACATTGATTGCCAGCTTCTACATATTTTCCCACAGTGCAACTGATCTAAAAGTGAAAGAACCGCAGAGCTAAGTAATTGCACAGGATACGACTTAAAGAGTACCCTTTAAAGGTTATAAATGGAATATTTAGATGTTAAACATGTGATTCAAGTTTGAGTTTACTTTATGGAACCAATATCCTATTGCTACGGGTTTTAAAAAATATATTACATATAATTTCAATACCTACAAATAATATTTTAGAAATTAATATAATTCTTACACAGATACACAAGTTCAAGATCATTTTGGTATCCACACGCTTACCATTACCACAACTGAATAATGCTAACAATCGTTATTCTTTTCGTTATTTCTAATTACTCTTTTTGTAATTCTGGGATAATATTTTAATCCTTTAATCCAGTTCATCACACCCCTGCACCTGTCATTTTCCATGCAGGGTGATGCGAATAAAAAGTTATTAAATGCACTCGGAGGAGGAGGCAAGGAGTGGGAGCCTCTGTGGCAGCCACCTGTGACATGAAGTGGAGCATGGAGCATGGAGCAGTGGAGAATGGAGCGCGGATCTGGGATCTTGGTGGACACCGGGGAGTGGGCCATGCCAAGTGGGGCTTAGACGCACGGCAATTACGCGTCTCTAAACAGCTGAGACGGGCACAAGGACCAATCGGAATGGCAGTGGAGGATGGGGATGCCACAGGAGTGGGACTGCAGAAATTAAAATTACACCCGCGGGCCAGATGGACCAATACCAAATGGCACAGGCCCCGCGCTTCTAAAATAATAAATACAACAATTCAAAGGGGTGAGAGGAGCAGCACAGCCCCAACCAAACGAAACGAAACCCCAAACCCAAACCCAAACCGATCCGATCCAATCCAATCCAGGCGATGCCATACCATGGGAATTACACTAATTTAAAGTAATTGGCTATAGTTTTTCACTTGGCATTTAAATACGAGTGTGTGTCCAGGAACCCAAACTCAAACCCAAACCCAAACCTGGTCCCAATCCCAGTGTCCATTCCATTCCAGTCCGCTGGACGCGCTGCGGTCCGCAATTTTAATCGATTTGCGTATATGGCGAATGGAGGACTATTAAAAAAAAGACCAGCAGAGAGAGCCGAAAATGAGACTGGCGAACTTGGAACTTGGAGCGTACCCAAAAGTGGGCGTTGCCCCAAACTGAATGGGAAAATGAGTGAGTTCTGGGGTTGGGAGTCCGCCGGTGAATTGGGCATTGCCACGATGACGACGACGTCGCATTCCAAGTAGCGCATATGCTGCACCACTTTGCCTTTGACTCGGACTCTGATTCTACCATTGGGAGCTGCAGGCAGCCCTGGAGCTGGAACTCTGGACTGCCTTCAAAGCAAAACTAATTAAAAGTGCCCCGAAAACAAAACACATCCAAGGGCAGGATTAGCCTAAGCGGAACCAAAATTCGGAATACCCTTGCAGTAAATTAAAGGGACTATGACATTTTTCGGGGGTACTCAAAAGATTTTGGAACATTTTAAGATATTTTATGGTAAGAATACTGGTCTTACCATAACTAAAACCCATACATAATGGAAATATATGGAAAATTTATCTGTAATAACAGCTTAAGTACTTTTTGTTCATATCAGTGTACTTAAAAATATTAAAAATCTAAAAATATTGCATAATTCCCATGGAACAGACAGAAATCATTGGATGATATGTTTTGATGGTGGGCAATAACCATCTGATCAGATACAGATTCCTTAAAAGAAGTTTTGATATTACCTATATAACGTAAGTATTTTACAGATAAAGTTCAGAGCCCAAGTGGTTTATATCTCAGCTTTCAAGACAAATGAAGAACACCCCTTCGTAAGGGCATCCAAATCAGAGCAAACCAAACAAAACCAACCCAAGACTTGACTCGAGTCGACTCGAGCCAAGATGGGACATTGCCAGGAACCTTTTGCCCATCTGCATGCCTTTTTGAGGCCCGAGGCACTGCCGATCGGCAGAGTTGAGGCTCAGGGAGTTCGGGGACCCGAGGAGCTCCCATTTTCTTAACCACTAAAATTAATAATAAGTGATCTGGATCTGGTTTCGAGCAAAAACAAAACGGTCGAGGCTGCGGTTGAGTTTGAGGTCGGGGCTGCAGTAGAACGACGTCTCGGGCATAAATAAATGTTATGTGTTTTTTGCCAGCCACCGCAGAAGGAGAAAAAGGAGCAGCAGGAGCAGGAGCAGGAGCAGGAGCAGGAGCTGGAGCAGAAGGAGCTGAATCTGGGCAGGCAAATCCATAATGCGCCTGAAATCCCATACCATACCACGTTCCTTTGGCACCTTTGTGGCCTGCGGCGAGACAACAAAATCATTTTGCCGCCGCCGCCGCCGATGGTTCCCCATTTTCGCAGGGGCTACACAGGGGTTCTCGGGGGCTTGGGGCGCCCATTATTGATTGGCTAATCAAATCATTTGCCAGACTTACGGCAACTTGTAGAGCCCGAGAAACAGACCAACGACAGGCGCAATTATCATTCCAAAGTCGCGACGCGACACGGCTAACTAATTAATAATCCCAGCGATTAGCCCAGTCCCAAAAAGTCCAGACCCTCAGACCTCGCCCCTTTTCCTCAGCAGCCCCTATTTTGCGGGCCGTTTATTAATTAAAAGTCTCTGGGTTTCTTGGAGGCTGTAACTGGGCAAGGCTGCTCAACTCAACACCCAGCTAAGGCCAAGTCCATCTGTTGTTCCATTGCGGAAAAGAAAATGCCCTGCGAGTTAGTAAGGGCTTAGTTCTTTAGATAAGAACGTTTGTTAGTGGAGAATTCCCGAAAGAAAGTCAAATTGAACTAATAAATAAGATATCTTAATTTGTTTTAAAAAGTTAGAAGAGATATTCCATTAAAGCTTGGTAAAAATTTTGAGTACAAATCTAAAGATCTGTTCCCAAGTAAGTTGTCTTTTTTTTGTTACAATCCATAACCAATCCTCCTAATCCCAAGTAACTAGGCTCGCTTTATTGCTATTCCTGTTAAACTTGGTATACAACTATCTTAAGATAAGAACATTAAGACCCCATATGTTTCACAGTACTGTGAAGGGTATCCCACATTCAATATCCTCTATGCAACAATTTCCACCTTGTTTTCATTTGTTTATTTCGCGCTTTTCGGTGTTTCGGCATTAATTAGTTCTTTTGCGTGTCCAGTGGGCTTGGTTGGGTTTCTTTCAGGCTCAGAGGTAGGTGTTTCCTAATGAGTCGCCGCAGACGCCCTCCTGGTAAAGAAGTCGCATTTCAGAACAAGGATCCAGACCCACATCCAGGGGCCATAGGAAGGTGTACTTGATGGGGTGTTCCCCAAATGTTTGCTCAAGTTAGTTGTGCAAATAAGTTTATTAGTGCGATTGGGGCGGGGGAATCGAAAGGGGCGTTCATTATGATAAAGAGCAGAAACCCAGGGGAAGCTGAGGATGGACACATAAATATATGTAGTCCATTCGCGTCCATTAGCGCAAGTGGAAATCGGTTGAGTGAAGAGTTTGGCTCGAGATGTGTATTTAAAGTGCGAAATTTCATTTTTAATAAGCGAGGATTTTCTCATTAAGCGAATTCACAATTTGCGGCCAGGATACCCCGGCAAGTGTGTCTGTGCGGGCCATAAGGCATTAAGAGCATTAAAAAATGCAGCGAGGTGAGCGGTAAAACACGAGATGTAATTGCGGATTTATGTGCCGCCAGTGCGGAAGAGTGTTGACCAAAGGATAATGGAGTCCTCGAGCGTAAATAAAGTCTCATAATATATTCCAGCATTTTCTTTATTTCTCTGAGTAACGCGGGATGTCCTGCATCCAATTTAAACACACTTTAAATCAATTGAAAGGAATGGGCAAATTTTTACTGCACTGCCACACAATCCCAATCCGAATCCCATGTCCTGTGGCCACAACATAAACAACGGAGGCAATATCAAATAATTCCCTTTGGCGGCTACACATGCTAATTAAATTAGTTTTGAATGAATCCACACCAAGCACACACAGACGAACGACCGAAAATTCAATTTTAGCTCTGGCCAAATTCCACCAAAATTTGCTAAATCCGTTTGCAGGGATTACATTACCATAATCATCGCCGTTTGCAGCAGTAGGACAGAAGGCCGTTGACCATGTGGCATTAAATGCCAATTAAATGGCCAAATGGAAGCGGGTACAAATAGCTAATTGATATATATGTATCCCTATCTGGTATCGTATCTGCGCCAGTCCGAGTTGGGGATTATGGAGGCACTAATCGCGCTATTATGACGGACGACTGACCGACCGATTGGGGGCCAAAGGATGGTTGTTATGACAGCAGCGTGTTATAATTGGTTGCCAATTGAAGGGAATTCGGCGTGGTGTCAGCCGAGTAGGAAACAGTATTGGTTGGGAATTATAAGCTGCTAATGAGACACTGATATGACGGCCTAATTAAAGTTATTGATGGGTTATTCATTTTACAATTTGTGCAACATAAAGCTGCTGACATAAACAGTTTACTGTACGTTTACAGACCGTTTGGGTAGTAGAATATAAAATTGGATTAAAATATTATGAAAATGGAACGGAAAATTAGTGGTACATAACATTTACCTTAATAATACAAGGGAAATTCAAAATTATCTCTCACTTGAAATTAATATAAAACCCGTAATGATCATGGATAAGGTTTTCTATATATCAAGCACCTACTAATGAACAACGATTGTTAAATAGACAAGCAGGACCCCCTGAAACGATTCCCTTAATGGGATCTGCCTCCTTTCACTTTAAATACGCTGATTAGTTTTGGGTCCTGCAGGAGCTATTCCTGGAAAGCGTGTGTTGGGCACGCGCTTTGGGATCACCATATGGCCAAACCCCGGGTCCAGCAAATGGTCAGCATTATTAACAAAGGGCCAGTACCCAAAACAGGACCTCAATCAAGGCCAAGATCCTGGAGAAACAGCAGCCAAAGACGCAGCAGCCGTCATAACAGCGTCAAAACTAATTTTCATTTTCGAAAACAAAACAAGGGATCAAAGGTCCAGGATCGAAGAATCTAGCAGCGGCATCTGTTGCGGCAACCAAATTAAATTTACAAATTATTGACGAAACACTTTTCATTTTAGGAAAAGTGAAAACTCTCGTGCTGGCTGGGCAACTCAACCAACTGTTGTCGTTCTCGGGGCAAATCTGACAGCATCATCATTAGGAAAGGAGCTCCCCGCTCCCTAAAACATCCTATAAGGACTGACTGACTGACTGACAACTGACACGAGTCTTTCGTTCAGGTGGCGAACTACCAATGCATCGTGATAAGCAAGACTCCTTGGGGCGTCCTTTCGGTACTTTCCCTATCTGCATCCATCCACTTTCCCTGCTCCTTTTGGGTGCCACGCGCTTCTTGGTGTCAGCTGTGGACCGCAAGACTAGACCAACACCCAGATCTTAGCCATATGGCATCGGGTTGGGATCTTCTGAACAGAATCGAGGAACAGAACATGTGACAAGGCGGCTGGCCGACTCATTTGATTCCATAATTTGCAATAAACACGAATGTTTATGGTAGGAAAACGGCGACTCATTGGAGATGAAGCAAAGTGCGCCCTGGAAGAACGTCAGCTGGAGGAGTGATCCTCTTCTTTGGGTTGAGATCGTTCCGTTTCGAGCTCTGGATACAATAGGCCTTCCGGCTTGATTCTTTTATTGAGCATAAATTTCAGCATCCTTGAATGTTTTATGATATGGAATGTTCAAGTCTGATTCTTAAGGGTGGAGATTACAGAATAAGCTATGTAAAACTAGTTTCCTACTCGACATTCAAGCTTTGCTAACCAGAAAAGACACCCTTACAACTTTTTTCAAAGGTATACATATCGTACCATATCATATCATATTTATAAAATTGTCATCTCTGTGTCAGTTACTTACAAGTATTTTACTTCTAGCTATATTCAAAGGAATTTCTATGTTATTAAAAAATTCACCCTTATAACTTTCTCCAAAGTTATATCATATCATCTTTAAGGTCTAAAGAATTCTAAAGTCTTCGATTCTTTTCTGAAGGTTATCTTTTAGTAAAAATACGTTTTCCATCATTATTTTATCATCTCCGTGTGAGTTCCTTGCGAAAATTGTACATTTACAAGGTTGAATACCGAAATCCCCGGAATCCCCGAATGCATGAACGTGCCCTTTGCCAGCATCGCTAATTCCCTGCCCATTGAAGGGAGCAGGAACCAGAAAAGGAGCACCAAACTGGAATAGGAAGAACCACCCGAATTGAATGCGAATAAATGTTCATTTCCATTGCAATGCGTTTTCATTTCCATTTCCATAAACGTGACCGAGTGAAATGTGTGTCATGGTCAGGCCATGACAAATTGCAGGGCGCGTGAGCAGGAGAATGACAGCCGGCCTTTGGAGATTTACGGACCGACTGGTCCTGGATGTTCTGATCCCCGATTGCGAAAAAAACCAAACAATGACACAGCGTGAGGCCTCAGATTTTCCGCTTTATGTTTTGTTTTTTTTTTTCTTCGGGGCTAGGGGTTTACGATTTTCAGGGTTTTGGAGGCATAAACCGATTGAGGAATTATTACGCAAAATAGAGTTTCCACAATCGAGGCAAATGGCTTAGCAGAGCAGGGATTTTCCAAATAGAACTAGATATTAGATGGTAGACTACCCTTTTGTGGATCTGCCTTTCTCTAATGTTTCGAAAATTCAACCGAAGCGTTGGATTGGAAAGCGGAATTATCAGCACGCGATTGCGCCAGCGATCTGTCACTAATTACTCGGCTGCAATTGCTGGGCAGGTGCAACAACTGCAACTGCATCTGGAGTTGATTGAGTCGCAGCAGATCGGAACGGAGCGGTACAGCCGAGCGGCAGAGGGGAGCGGTACTGCAGAGCCCAGCGGTCAACGGCTTTGAGTGCTGATCGCGAGCGGCGCGTGCTTTACTTTTTACTTTCAACTTGGCCCCGCGTCCGACCGTCCACTTTGGTTATGGATTTTTTTTCGGCTTTTCGGGATTCGTGAGCGTCGCTTCCGTGCGCCAGCTGCAATTTGTGGCCCATTGCAGACGGCCTACAATGCCATCGAAAAAAGGGCCAGCCGGAACGGAGAGCGTGGAGAAAGGAATACCCCAAAACGAATGATATATGCCCTATCCCTGCAGGGATAAGCGTATCATACTATTTTAAATTTTAAGAGCATTTTAAAAGACTGTAATATATGGTTTTCAATAAAACAATTAAAGACTTTAATTACATTTTTAATTCCAAATATTGTAAACAAAGAAATAACCGAGAAGAAAGTATCCTTTCTTGAAAACGAGAAGAAATTATTCTTGATTTTTTGTAAGCTAGATAGTTCAAGCCGCTACATCAAGAAGATAATATTTTCCAAAAACAGTTCGATCTTCTTTTAACAATTCTTTTAAAAACGAAAATCTCCCTAATAAATATTTATTTTGCAGTTATTAAAAACTTATTTTGTGAGTCCTTAAAAATCTACAAAACCCTTCGAGAAAATGAGTTGAAACTCCGCCACCCTTTTCAAGTTTTGCCAAAAACCTAACCTTTTGCAAACCTAACTTCCTAGATGACCGTGTCTGTAACTCCTTATCAACCCCCTGCCAAAGTAGGCATACCCTACGATCCGAACTTTAAGCGATTTCCATGAAAAAACGAGAGCGCATATAGCAACAGGAACGCGAGTCAGCATTTAAAAGGCCAAGCGAGGCGTTTTACCGGCAATTATCGCGCTGGTCGGTCGCAGAGGGGAGGATTCCAGGAGGGCAGACTTATCGGATGGTTCAACTGTCCATGCCACACGGCGAACGGCGATTCAGGCTCATCATTAACCACAAACAAAAAAAAAATACAGAAAACACAAAAAATAAATTAAAACAAAAACCCAAGCAGAAAACAAAAGCGCAAAAACCACGCCGAAAAACGATGGCCAGGCTCCAATGGATATTTTCGGGTGTTGTTGTTTTTTCCTGTTTTAACTCCAACTTTTTTCGGTTTCAGTTTCGGTTTCGGTTCGGAGATGGAAGTGCGGCTGGAAGTGGAAGCGGAGATGGAAGTGGAGATGGAAGCTGGAGCCGGAGGACCAACCTGTTGTCTGGCCTGCGTTCGTTCGCGTGTTGTAATTGCCGACGCCGTCTGCCAGCATCTGTTTTGGGGCCGTTTATCGATGGTCGATGCTCCCCTGTACCCTACACTCAGAAAAAATATTGTAGTATATTAATAAAGTAACAAAATGAACCGAAATTAAAGATTTTACCAACAACAATGCTGCATATTACAATTCCAATAAAAACTATCTTGATAATATGACCATATTTCATCTTGTGCTTATAATTCCCAACCCTTTATTCAGGAAATGCAAGGGTTACAGAAAATATGTGTGTTCTTATAATTCCCAACCTACAATTCAGTGAATCAAAATCCTTTATAAGCGAAAAATAAACAATTAATAACATTTTTGATACGAGAAAGTAAAGATCCAATATACTTAATTTCAAAAAATTGTAATTGTAAAAATTTTACACTTTTCTCCGTGTCAATCTGGAACCATCTCCCCCATCCCACTGTTTTCCACCTTGGGCACTGTACCTCATAACCGCAGTGTCAATAATCGACAGCTGCCTCGCTTCAATATCCATCGCTCCTTATTTTCTGGGGGGGGGGAACTACGACAACCCCCCTTTTACATAACTTCGCAGCTGCCCAAAAGTCGGTTCAGTTTCGGTTTCGGTTTCCTCCCCGAGCGTTTTTCGAAGCTGGGTCGAGTGCAGCTTTCAATTAGCCGCCTGCTCCTTGTAATGAATGCCGACAGAGCGGACCGAAAAGGCTGGCCCCACATCCTCCTCCCCAATCCCCCTCCTTGGGGGTCTCCAGCCCCCAAGTGACGACTTGTCGAGTCCCCAAAAGAGAGGTAGATAGAGGGGGAGGGGCGATAAGCGAGGGGAGGCACGTGCCACAGGCGCAGGGAAAGGGGGGCTTAAGGAGGAGCAATTTACCAGAGATTGACAGCATAATCCATCAATGGCAGTGCCCCGAACGGAGGGCTTTCAGTCGTGTAGCGGAGATCGCTCTGGTAACTGGGTCTTAACCCCCCAAAGCTGACAGACCAACAGGTGTAGCTTTTTATGGGGCATATGCCAACGCAAATGATGAAGTAATTTAAGGGATCAACATAAAAAATTTCAAATTAAAAGTAAACTTTCAAATAAAAAATATGAAATATTACAAATCTTCACCATACATTAAAAAAATAAATTTACAACGTTTGGATATTTTATAATATTAACAACATACCAAATAAAATTCAATTTGAAAACATTTTAAAATATTAAATACTAAGTCTTTAAAAGAGAGCCCCTAATCCCCCTTAACAAAAATGTATAAAAACTCCAATAAAGTTTTTCTCATTAACCCTATATCATTTCTGAAAACTTATCTAGTGAAACTAAAAAGTTTTCATTAAAAAATTGAACAAAACTACCCACACTTGAACCCCTTTTTTATATAGTGCTCAGGTCAGGACAATTAAAATAATCATGATTAGAAACTGAAACCCATTAACCCCTAACCCTAGGACCCTGCAACCCTTTCCTCTCCACTCGAGCATTAAGATTTCCCCTCCCATTTCTTCCCCTTTTGACCAAATATTTTCGGTTGCAATGTTTGCTCGAATCCGTAATTAAAACGTTGAGTGGTAGAGAAAACTGAGCTCTTCATTGGGTTTGTTGGCCAGCAGGGGTTTGGGGAGGCCAACAAGGTCATCTTGGGGGTGACTCTCTATGCTTCTGGGGTGTCCATTTCCGCTGGCCAGGAGGAGCGAAGTCACTTCACGCCGGGCGTACAAATTAAAACGGAATTACAGAGCTGACTGGACTTCTGGTTCCGCTGAGCAAATATCCAAGCTGCCAGGGATTGGGTTTCAGCGGTGTCACGAGTGCAGACGGGTCGCAGACACCAACCAGACACCTCCTCCTCCTCTATCTCTTCCTCCCACTCCTCCTCCAGAAAGGGTTCAGTTGCATTCCCAGCTGGATTTGAAGTCGCACAAGTGCAGCCCACACTCCACGAGGGGATCAGGAGGCACAGGGGTGGGCTCAGCTGGCCACTTGGCATAATAATATTTCAAATTGGGCCAAGTTCTGCCCAGATCCCAGCCAGATCCCAATGAAATGCCATAAAAAAGATGTGCAACTTGCACACAAGTTTTCGCTCCTCATCCAGAGAGCAAACTTTTGTAATAAAATGTTCATTAGTGCTGCAAGCCCCTGCTGAGCTGTAGAACCTCCAAAAGGGCCATCCAAATCCCCTCCTGCAGCCTCTTCCAGCCTCCTCATCCACCCATCCTTTCGACCATGTGTGGCCTCCTCTGCGGCTGCGGATGAATTGCAGTTTTAATGTGTTGCCAGCACTTTAACTAACTGGGAATCCCGGCGAGATGCTGCAGCGAAAAATTCGCCAGATTGCAAAGTTGGCGATGAAGAGCTGGGGAGGTTGGGCATGGGGTTGGTGGGGAGCCAGTGGCAGTTGCAGATGCGGATGAGGTCCAACTTTTGCCGCGTAATTAAAACCAAAGCATTGCCAAAGTGGACAAGCGCCCTTTAAACTGATTAGCGCCACGAGTTTCGCGAGCGGGGTCCAGTGGTCAAGTGCTCCTCGATGGTGAGTGCTGGTTTTAAACATGGTTGGTCAGGGGAAAATAAAGAGTTCCCCCTTTTTTTTTTACTGAGCTGCGGCGCTTGCCAATTTAGGAGTTCTGCTGAATACTCAAATTAAATACAAATGGGTCGCAACTTAAGTGTGGACGCTGTGATTTATATGGAAGGGCTTAAATTGCTCAAACTTTGTTGATCTTACAAATTTACTTTCAACTGATTGAAGTTGATGGCTTAAGAGTTCTTGTATAGAGTCATCAACTTGCAAAGCATCAATATGTACCCAACTCTTTACAAATCGCTCTTTAAACTCTGGTTCACGTACCCATCATTTTTCGTATTGATTCAGGACCTCTTTCTCGGCCATTATCTGAAACCATTATCGTATCCTCACCAGGCCCTGTTTATTTATTCATTCTGATGACTTACTCCACAAAGTCAGAGCCAATTTGGATTTGGCCATTGCTCCGTTTTGGCCTTCTTTTGTCTCAGCGCTTGGGAGAAATGCGGGCATCAACATTTGTGTGTTTGCACTGGTGTTTCCCTTTTGGCTGCCCCGAAATGGCAGTGTCGACATGTCCTGGGAACTATTCCAAATTCCAAATCGTCTATGGCATACATACAAATGTCCTTTTTAACTAGGACCGGCCTGGGGTTTACTTTTTTTTGTGGACAAACTGCTTATTTTCAGACCCAAGAACTACTGACCGCAGAGCCAGAACCTTCGTTGTCCTGCGTTCGTTTCGGTTTCTTGGTTCGGGATTAGGATGCACAATAATTTCAACAATTACTACTTGAATGCAATGTTTATGTTCAATTATCGTGGCCGCACTACTGACCCATGGACTCGATTCCCTGGATGCGGATGCGGATGCGGAGGCGAGGACTCCTTTCGGGTCGTTGCAGTTCATTGATTGACATTTTTATTATGCATATTCGCTGGTCTGTTATCCTTGCTACGCTTCCTTCCTTCCGAAACCGCCGCCATCTCCTGCCAATAACAATAAATTTCCAATTTGTCTTTGGCATTGGCCATAATGACGTCCACAAAAGAGACCTTAATCCAATAGATAAATTTCGAGCATGTCCTGGCTCCTTGGCCAGCACTCTTTGCTCCTTTTGGTCCTCGACTCCCACGATTCCCTCGGCTGTTGCGGACAGTCTCATTACTTGTCCATTATTATTGGCCTTCATTCTCAATCAATTTTTCAATTCCATTCCCATTGCCGTTTGCAATTGGCCCGTCAAGTTCGGTTGCCTCTTTATGGTTCTATAAAATTTGCATTTCGCCTGGGGCATCCTTAACGCCTTTTAGTTCTGGCCTTTCCCTGGTTGTTTTCCTGAAAGTTTGTAAATTGCTTAAAGAGTAAACTGATTTTTAAGATGATAGAGGAATAATAATATTGTAAATAAAATACTAAAAAGACTTAAAATTTATAAATTCTACTTGAAGTAAATTGTATACTTCAGTTAACTAAACATTTATACAAACATCTTAGATCCATATATTATTTAAATTCTATATATCAACTTAGAGATTTAATTTAGTTACACAAATGTCATTAATATAATCAAAATTTCAAACTTTTATTCAATTTTTAACACATTTCTGGAATTCTATTGTATAATATTAAATTTTTAACATTTTTTTATAGTTAATTACCAACTTTTGCAGTCAGTTAGAGGTGACCTTTATAGGTCTTAGGCCCTCTTACCAGATCGCAAACACCTCTTTGCATCTGCCTTCCGAGAAGCTGCTTGAAAGACGCGCCCCTGGCCGATGATTAGTCCTTAGATCCTTGGTCAGGACTCCTATATATGCGCTGGGAAAACCACACACACATCGCGAAACATTTGGCGGAACTTGCGGAAGACAAGTGCGCGGGAAATAAAATAAAATCGCGAAATGAGATGAAAATCCGGGAAGCGGAAAAGGGACACCTTGCTGGGCGGTGGGAAGCGCAAGTGGCGGACGGAATTTCCTGATTCCCGGCCCATGAGGCACTCGGCATTCGCATATGTTGAGCACATGTTGGCTGGAGGAATTTCCCGAGCGACGGGCCAGGAATCAACGTCCTGCGTGGGAAAAGCCCACCCACGCCCACTTGGTTACCTGTAGTCGAGTGTTTTTTTTTTTTGGGTGGGTAGATGGTTGGGTGGTGGGTGACCTTGTCAGAGCAGTGGGTCCCTGACCGTGGAGTGTTCAGTTTTGAGATGCGTGTCTGGCACAATGAAAATCCAGCGGTGGTTGGAGAACCCGACCTGAGGGAACGTGGGAAAAAAGGATTTACGATGAAGATGATTCTCAGCCAAGAGAACTGAGAACTGGGAACTCAGAATTCAGAGCTGATGACGTGCCTGGTCATGGCCATGTAATGCAACTGTGTCTTTGTGCCTGCTTACCTGTTGCACACGCACATGTTAAAAAGTCATCATAAATCTCAGTCGACGAGGACGAGCACACTCCGTCTCATCTCATCTCGTCCCATCTCTCTCTCTTCCCTCGCTGTGAAAATATTTTCACATTTTCACTTTTCACATGCGGCAGTGGGAGTTCTTCTCCTCGATGATGACTGGCCAGGATGGGTATTTGTCTTATCTATCAGATCTGTGTAAATTCCCAGCTTATCATGCAAAACACGTAATAACGTCGCCTGATCCTTTAGGCCAGGAAGCCACCGGTAAAGCTACTCCTTTTGTGCAACATGCCGTGACCTTTCCCGCGAACTCGTGACTGCAGCGGCTTAGGCTGCCTAATAATTTGTATAAATATTTATTTTTGCTACCGATTTCTATCTGCTCAACGCCTCCGAGGGAGCTGAAGAAGGTGTGAAATTTAAAACCCCCTGACCATGATGATCTCTTACCGGGAATCGAGGAATCAAGGGGAATCTGAGGGTTACGGTTTCGAATTCAAATCCGGGACATGTTCTGCCTTGCTAAACTGATTCTTGATTTGCATTTTAGTTCACTTGCTGTGGCACGTTCCCCAAAAAAAACCAATCATGTGTTAGATATTGAATAAAGCGTAACGGTTTTTGCATTTTGAAAATATTTGTTAACGTTCGAGAGAGTGTTATACGTTTAACAAATACGAATATTTGAAAATACAGCCCAAAGTTCCAGAACATCGTTAACCAGAAAATAAAATTGTTATTTGGGTCCTATTCAAGAACAGCTGTGTAGTACCCCATACCAATTACAATGACATTACTTAATAGCATTGATTTAACTTCTGAAAATTGTTCGGAATTGCGAAGCCCAAGATAAATCACTTTTAATCTGGCTCTCATCGTCTTTAATTGTTTTTTAAATTTGATTGACTTTTATGGCCCCTTTGTTTAAAAGCATCGAAGACTCTTTGAAATCATCAAAATACAGGGCAATGGCACTTCCTGTAAATTGCCTGATGAGAGTCACTATGAGGCAAAAAGCTAAATATAAACTAAAATTTTCATGCATTTAGGTTAAATTTGTTTGGTAAGTGATATCTATTTAAAAAAAAAAACATTATTTCTATTTCTAATCGCGTAATCAGAAGAAATCTTAATTAAAACTTTTATATCAAGAAATGTTATAGTCATAATCTGGTTAAAATTATGAAACTCCTGAATACAGTATCTTTTGAGACCTGTGTTAAAGGTAAACCACAAATCAGATTAAAAAACTCAATGTTCTTAAAATAAAAATAATTTGCATCATTATATAGAACAAGACATCATATTTCCAGTTCTGGTTCGATGAAAAGATTTTCTACACTAATAATTAGTCATAAAAACGCCGCAACACCTTCTCGTAACAACCTTGCTGGAATTTCGCAAGGTGGCGAAGATTAGAAGACCCCAGATCTGCGTAGTAAGTCATGACAAAGATCGCAAATCGTCGAAGATGGTTAGTCAGTGTGGCATTGGCAAGAAGTGCTGGCCCCTCTGGATGAGTCACCACCAGCCGTTATGGGTTACCAAACAGCGGATGGGGAAACCAAGCCGGTGAATAACCAGTCCTAGAACCACAAACCCAACGAACCGCTCGCCCCGAGCTGCAGCAGGCGAATAACTGCAGTGCACCCACATAGTATCTGTATCTGGATGGCCATACCTTCCGACTCTCTTATACGGTGGAACGAAAACACAACACGTTTGAGTTCGAGGCCCTCTCTTATAAACCCCCTGCTCATCGAGCACTTATAAAGCCGGCTGATTTCCCTGTTGAAAGTCAGTTGCGTGCGAGCCGCGAGCGCGAGATCATCGAATTTCCAAAAAGAACTCAGACAGCGTCTCGAAATAAACAGAAACATAAAAATCTTCAAATTGTCGTGTGCGGTGTGTGGGTGCAACCAGAATAATATAATTACAAAAAAATATCTGAAAAACAAGCTCCTGGATTTATGAGCAATACTACTACCAAAACCAAGTTACCAATGTGTGAGCCACAAAAATCAAGTGAAAACCGAGCGAATATGCCAATAAACTAAAGACACTTTTGGATTACAAGAAACCCACGCATTTTGGATTATAATATTGCGAAAGGCAGAAAAACCTAAGGTAAGCCCGGGGCCCCGACCTTAATGAGACTATATCCGCGAGATACGAAGATACTATGTGAAGGAGAGATGCAAGAAATGTGCAAATTGCAATAGAAATTGTCACAGCGGCAAAACAAAAGCACTTAAACTTAGAGGCGTAATGAGTTTGTTCAACCTGTGTGTTGTGTGTGCCCTCTCTCTTTCGCACCCTTTGGCACTTTTTTAGGGGTGCGAGTGGTGCGGCAGAAAGCATAAAAAATGCAAATTACACCGCGGGTCATGTGAAACTATGCTAAACTGACCATAGACCATAGACCATAGAAAAAAAGAGTTATATGAATTAATTCATTATGCTGAAAAGACCGCTTTCGACATCTCTTCTTCATGCTCGCATGGGTATTCAGTGCAGTCTGCAATGAAAATTAATAAATAAATTAATTAATAAGCGCCCGACTGCGATTTCGTGCCATATTGTAATTGCTAGGCAACCGAAAAAAATAAAAACAAAATAAAGCCCAGCCAAGGCGTTGCTCCCACTCACTTTTTCGAGCAGTGTAGGTAGTAGGTAGCGGCCACAAAAACGCAACGCGACTTAAAGAAAGAGAGGGGGCCATACGAACATAACGAGTGGGAGTGAGAAAAACGCGTTTTTTGGAATTTTTTTTGTTGTGCAAGGCAATGAATTCGGTTTTTTTTCTTTCGAACAATTGTTTGAGGAATTTAAGAAGATTTGTGCGCTGTGACTGTAATTGAATCGAATGCGATTAACATAATTTGTGAGGGGAAATGTCGCTGGCCAGGCAAATTACAATAATGCCTGACCATTAGCTGATTAGTTGGCCATTAGCGAAGATGATTTCAGGGCTAAAAAGTGCAGTTTATGTAACGTACTACAAAAGTATCTTCAAGATTGTCCGGCTAATTTTAGAGGCCCCCGTAACGTGGGGAAAAGCAAACTTGGCCCATCAAATTTTATGGTTAGCCGTTACCCAGCCAGCCAGCCAGCTGACCCAGTTTTCCCTTCAGCCTTGCCGAAACCAGGGGGAAAACCAGGAAGTTGCAGAGCCATCGGAATCCGTGTCCCAGACCATAAACAAAATTCTTGGCCACAAAAAAGCATGCTTTTCCCCGCTTTTCTTTTATTTCTGCTGCATTTTCCCCGTCTGAAGTCTGAAGTGTTGTTATTGCTCTTGTTTTGTTCTGCGTTTTTATGAATAACTTATGCACTTAATTGATTTTTGTTTATTGTTCGGTTCAAGTTAATTAATTACTCACTTTATGCGTGTTCCGTCTTTACAGAATTTCTTCAACGGCGCCAGAATGGAGAGCCCCGCACATAATGTAAACGAAACCAAGGTGGATCTGGGCCAGGAGAATGAGGCCCAGGAGGAGGAGCATTCTACAGTCGACGCGACCGCCGCCGCCAAGGAGACCATCATTGACATTCCCGCCTCCATTGCCTCCAGCTCCTCGTCCTACGACACGGACTGCAGCACGGCCAGCAGCACCTGCTGCACCCGCCAGGGGGAGCACATCTACATGCAGCGGGAGGCCATTCCGGCCACGCCCCTTCCGGAGGCCGAGGATCTGGGCCTGCTGAAGTACGTCCACCGTCAGCACTTTCCCTGGTTCATCCTAGTGATCTCCATCATTGAGGTAAGTCGAGATACACTCATCCCATTAAATCAAAGAAGCCGCAAACTTTCATCCCAAGAGCGATAAAAAAAATTGTATAGGGGGCGGGGCGGTGAAGTTGCGAAGGGCGGAAGTTTTCTTTCCAAGAGTTTTCCTCGCCTTTCCCGCTTTTACATGTTTCGTTTTCTGCGTCTGACTCGCTGGCGCCCCCGAAAATCGATTGTAAACAAGTTGAACAACAAACAGCTGAAGGAAAAGCGAATAGAAAAGCATATGAAACCAGAAACTCGCAGTTTTTAAGGCCATTTTGGTCATATAAAAACTGAGGAGATATGACTAGAAATGGTAGTTAGATAACAAATATGAAGAACTTCTAACTTTAGGTTTGAAAACCCCAGAAATTTCTATATTTTATATAATTTTAAATGAAAAACAACCTCTCCGCAGTACATGCTCTTTTACTTCTATAATAAAAACGCTTCCCTTCGAATAGAAACTAGCACGAATATCAAATAAACCTACAGGGCGGCCCACGGGGCGTATGAGTTTTAGTTTTTGAAGCCCTGCCAAGTTGGCAGGACTCGCCCTAAACATTTTCATAAGACTTTATTTGGGACGCGGTCGCGTGCCAGACAGCAACAACATAAATCAGTGTATGAGACCCCCAAAACTAACCCCCAAATCTCCCTTCTTCTCTCCATTTTAGATTGCCATCTTCGCCTACGACCGCTACACAATGCCCGCCCAGAACTTCGGGCTCCCGGTTCCAATTCCCTCGGATTCGGTACTGGTCTATCGCCCAGATAGGCGGCTCCAGGTGTGGCGCTTCTTCAGCTACATGTTCCTCCACGCCAACTGGTTCCATCTGGGCTTCAACATCGTCATCCAGCTGTTCTTCGGCATTCCCCTGGAGGTGATGCACGGCACGGCCAGGATCGGTGTGATCTACATGGCGGGCGTGTTCGCCGGATCCCTGGGCACCAGTGTCGTCGACTCGGAGGTGTTCCTTGTGGGCGCCAGCGGTGGCGTCTATGCCCTTTTGGCCGCCCACCTGGCCAACATCACACTGAACTATGCGCACATGAAGAGCGCATCCACGCAGCTGGGATCTGTTGTCATCTTTGGTGAGTTTCTTTTCTTTTTAATCTCTAAAAAAAAAAACAAATATAACTGTCATTTCACTCTTTCACTTGGTCTATTTATTTTATTACTTACTTACCAAACGCGAATTCTTCAGTAAATCATACACCTTTTTAACTAAACGCGAATTCTTCAGTAAATTTCCTTTTACTTTCCTTGTATACATTGTTAACGACTTGTAACTAACTTGATCCCTTGCCATTCTTCTATTTTTAGTCTCCTGCGACTTGGGCTATGCTCTGTACACCCAATACTTCGATGGCGGGGCCTTCGCCAAGGGTCCCCAGGTGTCGTACATTGCCCACCTGACGGGAGCTCTGGCAGGACTCACGATTGGCTTCCTGGTGCTGAAGAACTTCGGTCATCGCGAGTACGAGCAGCTCATCTGGTGGCTGGCCTTGGGCGTCTACTGTGCCTTCACCGTCTTCGCCATTGTGTTCAACCTGATCAACACGGTCACTGCCCAGCTGATGGAGGAGCAGGGCGAGGTGATCACCCAGCACCTGCTGCACGATCTGGGTGTGTCCTAAGTATGAGGATCGGCATCCGGAGTCACGTGCAATATCAGCTCCAGCTTCAGGAGAGACCGAGAGACAGAGAGTTGGTGGAAAAGAAAAGTTCACTCAACGATTTAGTTCAAAACTAAATTCGAAATTCGTTTGGCTTTTGCTTTTCGTTAGCATTACCGTTACCGCTACCGTTTGCAGTTACCCGTTAACCGTTTCAGTTCCGAAACACCATACACAAACTCAAAAAACTCAAAAAAAAATATGAACATAAACATAAGCCGAAGCCGAAACGTGTAAACAAATGTTGTGATAGAACCAAAGACTGAATTTATTTCGCGTGTAAAAACAAAGTAAAAATCAAGAGGAAAATCAAGAAACAGAACTAATCGCCTCTCGCTATGATTTAAATTAACCCATTATCCATGTTTTCGTTTAATGGTTTCTGCCTGTTTTCTTAAATTATGTATTTATTGGCCGCAATTACTCTGAATGAATCGAAGCATCAGCAAACTGTATCAAATTGTTTATACATCCATAAGCATAATCTGCTCCCGAACTATGTAGCTCCTAGCGATTATATATAATACATATTTAGTTATAACTAGCCCCTAACAAATTGTTTCAAATTGTAAATACTATTAAGTCGCACACTAGTCAAACAACAACTACAAAAAGAACGATGAAAAACCACAGCAAAGAACCATTCAATTCAGATCAATTAAGCAAATCGAATTAAATTAAAGTCACTTAATGCGTTACAAAATCGAGCAAATATTTATCATAATCCCCCTACACACACACACACAGACACTCAAAAGTATTACTAATTATATTTATTTATTGTAGGGCAGCGAGGGTTTATTAATTTGTCAATCGAGCCAACTATTTATTTATTTATTTAATAATATAGTGAAATTCACACAAAACAAAAACAAGCACTAAAAAACAAAAACAACACACAGAAGTGGGAAAAAAACCAACAATTCAACTGTAAAATATCCAATTCAAAAAATACACACGAAAAGCCAAAGATAATAAAATCAAAACATTTCAAGAATACAACAGAAATACAAAAGCAACAAAAGCGTTTTCATTTCCCTCATTTTTCTTTCAGTTTCAGTTGCCGATATGGTTTTTGGTCACAATTTAAAGGCAATAAATAATCGAGCAAGACGATTATCAAGATGCTTGACATATTGACCCATACGATACCATACGATACGATACACACGCACACAAAATCGCCGGAATACATGTAGATAGATAGCAATGTATATCTCGTACGCAAATAGAGAAATATCCAAAGTAATCGCAGAATGAAAATAGCTAATCTGGCATAAAAGCCAGCAGGGCGTAAGCCAAAATAGAATCCTTGCGGGCCCCAAAAACCCCAAGATAGCATATTCGATTTTCAAAATAATGGAACCACACACAGCCCATCCTTCGCTCCACTTCCCTCCACTCCCAAAAACAAAAAAAAATCAACTAGGAAACGGAAATGTTCAGCACGAGACAACAGAAAACCAAATAGCAAAGACAAAAAAAATTATAGATAAATAAATAAACAGAGAAAAATTGAACAAAAATAAATGTCTAAATTATAAATGAAATTCTCGTTTTCCTCATAAATAACTCAGGGCGGTTAAGCATACACAGGGAGTTTGAAGTGGAAAGTGGGAGCCACTCAATCAATATTTGCTCCACATAAATATGAGTCGGAATTCAAAGCGAAAGACTGCAACTAAAACTTGAGGAAAATCCTTAATTAATATCCACTCCGAAGGAGACTCGTGTGTCAACGAATTTTCCCACTCCAAAAAGCGGGGCAAGCCAACAACTATCGTCCCACCAATCGATATTTGCTCTATATTAGTTTGCGCCGTGGCAAATTGAAAATCCCCCATGAAATATGAAGGCGTAGCATAAGAATTTCGTAATAATTCATATTGTCATTCCACGTCGTTTTCAATCCTGCCGGATTACCAGGACTTAAGTTCATGAATTTCCAAGCAGGCATTCCGCTTGAAGCACTTTTGTCGAATCAAAAATCATTATTAGCTATCTCTTTGTTGCTCGACTAAAAGATACCTCTTCCGAATTATTTCTTGGCTTTCCTCTAAGTAGATTTCGCTGTGCATTGATTCTTAGCTTAAAAGGGCTAGCTTTTTATATATAGATAGAAGATTTACAGAGTAATCTCCATTCTTTGTGGATGAAAAATTTACAGGTCTGAAGTCCATGAATTTTCAAGTAAGCATTTCAATTGAAGGGTTTTAATGTTACATAAAACACAAATAACTAAAATACCTTTCAAACTCTTTTTCCTAAAAAGAACAGGGTATAATATCCCTATTTGATGGTCCTAAAATGCCACTTATTAATGATGCATAATCAAAGAAGCGTTGCGAAATCAAAGATGTTTGATTACTTCGGCGAATAAATAAAACACTCAGAGAGCTTAATATAAATTAAGCACGAAATTCACTTGTGTCTCAATGAGCAGGCAATAATCGAAGTCAAGAGTAAATTACTACAAAAATTGGCGTACACCCTTGTCATATAGTCGCATACAGTCCCTAATTTGCAATTAATAATTGTCCATAATCAGAATTGGCTGATTGCGCCTACCAATTAAGTTCCAATTAAATTATACAATTAGCAGGAGGACATGCAAGTGCCAGATATAGCAGATAAAGCAGAAGCGACTCCTTTGGATTTCGGGGGCGGAGTAGAACTCCCATTGAGGACAGACAGACAGGCAGAGAATGCCAGAGCCAAACCAATCCAATCCTGAGAGTCTAGGAGGCAGTTGGTCGACCAAGATTTATGGTAGACAGGAGCTGCCGCCTCGTGGACATCAAATTGAAATTCAGGCACAATGTCAACAGCAATCGGGGACGAGGTCAGACAGGCTCAGACGGCGACGGCAACGGCGACCGCGACTCGGTATCCAGAGCTGCAGCTCTCTGAAGCCGAAAAATCCACATAAATAACGCGGGCATCCAACTGCCCCCATCCCGCTCCTGTTCTCGTCCAGCTTGTTTCTGCGAATGGCAGGTGCAACTCAATCAACGCTTCACCTCTTCGCGCCGCCCCTTCCACCGAGGTTTCTGCCACAACGTTGCATGTCATCTGTTCTCTGTTCCCTGGCCTCTGGATCTGCGGAGCTGTGGACAGAAGCTGCGGCTTCGGCTGGGAGCCACCTGCCCAAAAGTTGACTTTGGACGTTTTTGTTTACATTTGGCGGAAAGGTGAAGTGTATGGAATGGAGTCAGAGTTAAAGTCAAAGTCAGAGTCGGACTCAGACCCAGAATCGGATCCAGAACTCAACTGAGGAAGCTGGTAGCAAGTTTCGAGTGGGTATCACAGATCAACGATCTGCGGGCTGAAAGACCTCCGACGAGAAGCTCCAAGGGTTCAATGTTCCTCAGAGAACTCTCTGAAGGAAAGCGATGACCTGAAAGAGGTGCTCAATCGATGAATGTTTCCTTAAATCCAAGAACAAGTATTTATCTTTTTAGTGGAGGGAATGAGAACTAGAAATATACGCAATCAAAGGTTCATTAGTTTAGCATATCAATAATTTTAAAACATTTAGAATTTTTATCAGGTTCTTGGGAATTAAATTAGTTTAAGTCATGACCATTACAATCACACCCATGCTATAACAAGTCCTATAAAAAGAGTGCTTTAAAAGATACTAAGGGACCACCAGAGATTTATTTACTACCAAACAGGCCCCATCAAAACAAGCAACCTTGTAAATAACTGCTGAAAGACATTCTTCGAGAACTTGACGATAATCCCTCAATCGGTATGAATGAATCTGAAGGGAATGCCGATGCAGGACCACCTATCAAAGCATAACCTTATCGAGGCGACGAGTGCTCCTTAATGTGTCGAGACTTTGACCCTGAGAGGCAATTATCCCTTCTGGTCGATCGGTTTGATCACCCTGCCCGGCATGACTCTTTGCAGTTTCCATCGGCATCGCCATCAAAATCGACCGTTTTGCGGCTCAATTAGGCGGCGGAGTTTCATCTACCTGGTTTGAGAAGTCCTTGGACTCCAGAGTCTATCTTTTCGGGCTACCCAAGTAGCAGCATGCTGGGGCGCTAATTGAAGAGAACGGAGCAAAGGTCAGAGAAATGAAAACCACCTCGAAACCGATCAGAAGCCTTCATTAACAAAAGGGAGCCACCACTAACTATGCTAATCCTCGCTCAGGGGCAGCATGCAGGAGTCATGGAGCACAAGTTTCAGACGAAAAGCATCCACTCCATTCATGTAATACCGCAATAGCCGCCTTTCCCGAATGAATCCCAAACTCTGATACAGGGCCAATGCCGGTTTGTTGGTCAGCTCCGTTTCCAGGGAAATCATGGCTGCATCCTTCATCGCCATGGTCTCTATGGCCATTTCCGAGAGGGCCTTTCCAATGCCCAGCTTCCTGTACTCCACTTCCACCGCCAGCATGGCGATGTAACCCATCTGGACTCCCTCCATTGTCTCTTCCATTTTGCACACTATCACGCCCACATAGCGATCTCCATCAAGGGCAAAGAAGCACAGATCTGGCCAATTGTAGACAAAGTAGCGATAGGTGTAAATGGAGTACGGTTCGGAGAGCTCCTTGTCGATCAGGCTCTGGAGCACCTTCAGCTGCGATTCATCTTGGAAGTCACAGAAGGTGAACTGCTGCTCTTCCCTGGCCTTCTGGTTATCGTTTGACTCCTTTTCAAGAACTGCTTCTTCTTGATAGGCTGAGTGAATCTTCTCAACAAGATCTGTTTCCTCAATAGAGGAAGCCAGATTCTTTTCTACAAGAACTGCTTCCGATACATCTTCATCCATTGTTGACAACTGTGTTTTGTTTCTTAAAAATAAAGTTTACAAAATTTCGAATTTGTGAGAAAAGCTAACTAAGTATAGCGGTAATTTTCCACTTTTACGAAATTATTCCAACTTAACATATAATATTATAAAACGATATTAGACTGATTTAAGGTTTGTAACTCGAACACATCCTACTTAATGGTATAATTTGTGAGCCCAACCCAAAATTGTCAGATTGAAAAAAGAGTGAAAATGTCGTGAAAATTCCTGTCGCGACCTTGGTGGCAAGGCACTCGCACAAATCCCAGCAGGTGACAGTCGGCGTGGCAGGCTCTAAATAGCATTACCCTGACTCCTGTCACGCTTCCCACTTTGCCCAGCTCCATTCAGGGCAATTAAGAGGCACGCCTGGGACAAAAAAAAGTGGGTTCGGGGAAGGAGAAAGGGAAAAACTCCCTGAGCATGTGAAAATTATGAAAATGTCTGCCACGACTTTGACAGTTGCCCTCGAAGAGGAATTCTTTGTTGTCTGTGCCAGGATGACGACGAGGACGACGAAGAACTGCCGGCAAGCACGCACAGGTGTCCGCCAGGTGGGTGGTGGATCCCGATCCCTGGGAGCTGACAGCTTTGAGCCAAGGCTCCCGCCCTCGGCTTTGCATATATGAAAACTAATTTCGTGCATTAGGTTCGTGTTGATTGTGTTTCCCGGTCGCCTTTCCCTTTTCCCCACCCGGTCTCGTTTCCTATTTTACATCCGGATAAGGAAGTACTCCCCCAGAATGAAGCCACAATGACCTCATGTGACCAATGGTTAATGGAGGGAATGCAACAGAAGCAATTAACCTAAAAGGCCCATAAAGGACACACAGGACAAGGTGGCAGGACGGACTCGCTTTTCGGGGTAACTCAATATGGGCTTTAAGTCACTTTCTTGCCGTAAATCAGATTAGCTCGGCTATAACTATAACACTGCTTGCTCACTTACCCCGCATTTGTTTGATTTGTGTCCTGGTTTTTCGTTGTTTGCCAGGTGTCCTGTGAACCTTTGGAAATCCTTAGGCAGTTGCCTTAATTATTATTGGTTCGGTGACACGCCAAAGTTTATTGATCGAGTAAATCCGATAATTTCGATTAACACTTGTTCATCCCACATCAGTTGGGAATTATGTAAGGTATTTACAAGTAATTAAAATATTACTGAATGTGGAATGAAACATTCTGTTATGGTTATTTTGTGGCAAATTCTTTTGCACTCTCTGGCCTTATCTTTGAGGTAGCTCTTTTCATAGTTATTTACAGAGTTTCATTATTTGCATTCATAACTGCAATCCTTTCTGAAACTCCAGTTTCTTTCTCCGACTTCTTGTGTTATTATCCCCGCCACTCGACTCCCTTTCATAATAGCTCCTGTGGCACGGGAAACCCTGCCGCCGCTCCTCGGCCGCATTTCTAAGCTTTTTCAAATACTCGACTGTGGCAGAAATTAATTACACCGCCAGGACATAAGGACACTTGGCCCAGGACAGGGAGTTCATGGAGTGTTTAATGAAGCGGTTTAAGTGGCGGGTTTGCGGGGGTCTCACAAAAAAAAGGGGGCGGCCAGGGCAACGAATTTCCATATTTGCCCGTTGCCGTCACCGGCGTCGAGTGAGATAAATGGATGGAGGACAAGTCCTGGGGCATTTCTGGTGCCTTTGCCCCTTTCTTTCCACCTCAAGTGGACTTTTTGTCCAGTGCATCCAACTCCATTGAGAAAAATGGGGTGGGAATGGGGATAGCCGTTTCGGTTTCTGCTTGGACTGGGGCTGGGGCTGCCAATATTTCAGTTGGCCTTATGACAGCTACAAGTGCGCCCCTTGATAAGCATTCCGACGATCCCGGTCCCCATGTCCATGTTGCGGATAAAGCGACGACAACTGGACGATGTGCGATGCGAGATGTGTGAGGTTCCTGGGCAAGACAAAAGGCACATTGCAGGTTGCAGGTTGATTTCTGGCTCTCGCGTGGGACGCCCTCCTCAAGACTTCGCTCCACATGGTCGCGTGCTCCATTGTTTGTGTGTTCCCTGGAATTCCCCGATTCCGATTTCGATTCCGCATGAATATGTCAATGTAATGATCTCTCCACCGCCGTCTTCTTCTGGTTCCTCTGGCCGCGTTCGCATCTGTGGAATTACATAAATATTAACTTGTACTTTTTATAAACATGTTTTGCGCACCAGAATCCGAGGATTGGCTGCCTGTTCTCCTGGTCATGTTGACTTCGGAGCGGAGGAAGGCTTCGATTGATATGATTTATACACTGACGACCACTCCAGTCTGTCTTCATTCCTGGGGAATAAGTTAAGTGCCGTCCAGCAAGTTAATCTATTGACCAAGGCGAGTTATTAAACCTGATCTTAAAGTATTCCTAAAGAGCCAGCGCATTAGAGGCTCGGCTACAAATTATGTTCTGGTTTTTCTTTAGAAATCTACTTTAATACTGGTACTAATGGGAGTAGGTATTACAAAAAATTGAATCTGAACCCATAAAATAACCATAAAGTAATAAGTTATTCGTTGCTATGAACTTAAGAGAGGGTTTATAAAAGACTTTTATTTCAAGTTGATACTAAAATATTTCAATAGGCTAAAAACAATTATTGGTCAAACTTTTTTTACAATGTGTTTTCGAATTAGTTTTATCTTTAAACTAGTAAACTATGATATCATTTTACAACTATTAATATTAATATATGTAGGTTATTTCAAACTCAAATAGTTATATAATATATATAACATTTCTCTTGTACTCTGCAATATTACTTTATATATTTGCTTTAAAAAATTGATGAACAAAAAAAGTTTATGCACTAAAAAAATATAATTGTTATATATATTTTTAGAAATGGAAAATGTATAAATAATTTAGCAGTTACCTTTTTTTTGGAATTGATCCCTTTTTTGCCAAACTTGTGCAAGGACATAAATAAGTATGAATATTAGCCCAATTCCACATTAATCAGCGTCAATGGGAGCGGAGCAGCTCCTGTCCACCGGATCGCTAAAGGGTCTCAGTTGCGTTCCTGTCACATTTTGCATTTGTTTTTCCTTTTCCGCATTTTTTCCATCATTTTCTGCTTCTTCCCGCAGCCCCCTCCCCCGCGGAAGTATTATACATGTGACAAGACTGACGAATGACTTGACGGCGAAATGTGCTCAAACAAACATAAATTCCGTGTCCGCCGGGATTGGGATTTGTTGACTACTCCTCCGAATGGCTGTCCCAATGTCCTGGCCAAAAACACGCAACTGAGAAACGCCGGAAAAAGCCAAAGTTAACACACAAAACGAAGGATTGGCGCAGGTGCGCGTGTCGCGTCGTCTGAAATTGTAGTTTTTTGCCAGCGGATTGTGTCATAACTCATGGCAATGATAAGGATGGATGGCCCCACCTTATCGCTCACCACGCCAATCGGTTAAAACACACTCTATCTCACTTTTTAAGCCAATTTAAAGAAGTTTTCACGGAAGGAATGACAAAATGACGCGTCCTGAGAATCAGTGTGTCCACACCGCGATCGGTGGACAACAAGGTGGCAACGCTGTCCATACGATCATGGCCAGTGTGTCCACATGCCAATCTGTGTAAAACCAATTGGCAGCGCCTTTATAACTTAACCCCCTTATTTAAAAATAATTGTCTTTAAATTTGAAAGTTATTTTTTATTTATTTACAAGTTAAACAAGTATGTAAATACAAAATATGTGTATTTTCACTTAACTCTGTTGGTGCTTGGTCTTAATTGATTTCTTAAAGCTGGCAGTGCTCTTGTACGCTCGGCTATATCAAATTGAAACCGATTGTATTCAACTTTTTGCATTATACTCGTTATTATTTATCAGTTGTGGTCTTGAGGTAGTTATCTCAATTTGTTATAAGGCCTGTGAATTTAGAATAAATTGCTTGCTTTGCCAATATCGGTTTCCATATAGCTCTCAAAGCATATATATTTTTTATTTATATTTTACAGCTTCTTGGGGAGATTTATTCTAAGCTCCTAAATAAAGTCTTCTGATTCTGCAGTTATATTTAAGTAAATATAGAAAATGTGTAATTCCTTGAGCATTATGTTACACCTAATCAGTTCGATTTGTTGTAAATATTCTCTTACAATTCTTACGATATAATGTTTGTACTTAACTAGCAAACAAAACGAAATAATTTACGCCGAAAGACACGTAAGCATACAATGGGATATATATCTGATCCTACAGATACACCGCTAACAAAACAATAAACGCAAAACTTAATCGACGTCCGAAAACAATAAAAAACTTCAACGGAACGCATTGAACAAAATGTAAGCATATCAATTAAATACGAGATAAGGAATTCATTTTGGTTATCCCTTAACAAATCCTCCTGGGATTTCACACCTGGAAATCATTGAAATACGTTTCCGTCACCCGGATCTTCTCCACGCGAATATTGAACATGGCAAATCCGTTCATAATGTTGAAGGCGATGGCAAAAACCACCAGCGCCGAGTAGGTTCCCAAGGCGATCCACCAGAGCAGCTGTTCGTGGAGCTTCTGCTCAAAGCTCTTGAGGACCAGCAGACCGATGGTTAGGCCAGCTATGGCTCCTGCCAAATGGGCCACATACGAAACAGCCACCACTGTTTCCGTCTGATCTATGGACACGAACTCAGTCGAAGATCCCAGCTGCAGCTCATCGCCAGCATAGCGAGCATATATGGCGAATCCAAAGTCAAAGGAAACTGTAAACGAAAAGAAGTTCTAGTATGATCTATAGGAGTTACTCTTCAGTCAAATAACCCACCGAAAACCAGAATGTGAAGCAACTTGATGACTCCATAGCGCATCTGGTGATAGTTGAGCAGGACATTGGCCAGATGGGCGGCCAGCAGAGCGTAGACTCCTCCACTGGCGCCCACAAGGAACACATCCGGGTCGAAGATGCTAGTGCCCAGGCTGCCCGCCAACACTCCGGAAAAGTAGATGCAGGCAATCCTTGTGGAACCATGGACCATCTCTAATGGCAGGCCGAAAACCAGCTGCACTGCCACATTGAAACCGAGATGGAGCCACCCGGCATGGAGCACCATGTAGAAAAGGAAGCGCCAGATCTCGTGTCGTTTATCCGGGCGGTAGATGAACATCGAGTCCGAAGGGATGGGTCCCCTTGGAGCAGCCTCACCCGTGACCACTGAGTGATACACAAAGAAACCCAGCTGAGGGGGGAAAATAATGTAAGTGTAAGTTATATTAAAGGAGGAGCCTTGAACCCACCTCCACCACAGTGACCAGGATGATGAAAAAAGGCGGCGGACAGCAGGTGTAGCGATCAGCATAGTACTTGCGATCCCGCTCCTCGGGCAGGATCTCCATGGCCACGGCGTGCACCATTTTTCGGAAGAGTGGCGGTTCGTTGAGCACCAACTGGAAATCGTTTTCAGAACAGACTTCACGATCTCGATGGTGTACGGCACATTTAAAGCTACGTGTCCGCTTGCCGCTCATCTGGAAATAAGTTTTGGGGGTTAAATTAATAATTAAGTTCATTAAATGTGAAAAATTATGGGGAAACACCTATAATTACATACTTTTTTTGTAGGTTGAAGGACATTTTTAGCTAGGGTAGTTCGATAATTTCTTGTCAATGGATTTTTTATGAATAGGGATAGTTAAGATTCATTACGAGGAATGAGATCTGTATAAAATGGTACTAGCTAATTAATTTAAAAAAAAATGCTTTTAATAGGACATCTTAAAACGGTTCTGATATGATGATACATATTACAATAAAGCTGCCATCCCAGTAAGCTTGTGCCCTAAACTCAAAAAGCTATCATTGGAAACTCTGTAAATCTTCAGTCCCCTGACAACCTTATTGGAATACGGATCACAGATCATAACTAGCAAACAAATTTTAATTTTAATTTATAGTTTTTCAAGTCTCTTTAAAAATGTCAAAAATTTATCTGAAGGCCATGGAGGAGGTGGTGCAGCGGAACAACGACAACACGAACCGGATTACGGAGCAGGCCCAGGGATTCGTGGTGTCGGAGAATGCTACCGATAGTCTGCTGCACACATCCTTCGATCTGACCACCGCCCAGTCGATTGTGAAGCACCTGCACGCCAGTTTCCTGAAATTGGCCCAGAGTTGCGTCCGTGATTTGGATCCCGATGATAAGCTGTGCTTCCTGCGTGTGAAAACCCGCAAACATGAATTTTTAGTTAGTCCGGAGGAGGCTTTCACCGTGACCGTGGTGTTATAACCCCCTCGTCAAGTGAAGGGTTAATACACAGGGTGAACAGTGTGTACACACAGGAAAGGATGAAAATGGACCAAAACACTTGCTTACACCCACATGCTACTGCTGTCTCGCTCGCTCATTGATGGTGTTGCTGTTGCAAATCGCCGGTATTCTTTAACCCACCGAAAACAAAAAACTAAACGAGCCATAAAATTATGAACATAACATTTATGCGTGTGACCGGCCAAACTAAATTATGTTTATTATGTAATTAAGATGTTGGCACAGAGATGCCGATGTCGGCCATTAAAAATAACCACGAAGCGGGCAAAAATCCGCAAAAAGCGGAAAATGTGAATTGTGTTTAATTAAAAGTGGGGACGGCGCATCCAAATGAAGCCTACACGCAATTAAAATGCCCGATTACGATTGCGAAAGAAAAAAGGCCACAAATTAAAAGCTTGCCACGGCCTCAGGGCACAAAATAGTTACTTCCGCCAGTCTGGGAGGGGGAAAATTTATGTATCTTCTAGTTAATCAGCACTAGTCGGCCAGCCTTAATGGTAGTAATTATCAAATTTTGTTTTAATTGATAAATTTTCTCTTGACAACTGGAAGCTGTGGCACTGGAATAACAATCAGGTGGCAACTCTGGTTATTGCGTGGGTGTAGTGTGTGTGTGTGTAAGCAACCGTTTAATTAACATAAAGTATAGGTTTAAGTGCAGTTAATAGAGGTAAACATGATTCCTGTAGTTTTCATAGCACATATTTTATGTGAGTACTTTTATAACTGTAACTTCTCACTACTTTTGAGCTTCACTTAAAACAACGACTTACGCGGTGAAATTACAACTTGAGTGCAATACTCCTTAATTTTCCTTATAACATAGCCATTATTATTATTTGTTAAACACAATTAACACTTAAACATTGAGGAAAAACGATCGATTTACAACTTTCCCGCCAGCGTGCGTAAGTTTCTCTTCGCGCTCTGCGCTTTCCACGCTGATTCTAATTCCATTCCAGTATTCCATTGAGAACAGTGTTTCCCAAACAGTGTTGCAAAACGTCAGATGATCTAATTGAAGACGACGAGATCAAAAATAATCCGACTTTACTTCCGAGTTGACTTTCCCTTCCGATTTGGACCAATTTCTGGGTATTAAATTGTTACGATTCGCAGACAAAGGGCGCTGAGAATCTGTGTTGTCAACAATGGGAACACGAACACCCACACGCATTGTAAACGGGTGACAAATCGCATTTTTCGGCAAGATCAAGCGATCACAACAAAGTGCCAACAGGGCCAATAGGGGAAAACTGTATTCCCAACAAATAATTGCTTATCGTTTGTTTGGCGGACGAAGGCTGCTGCGGCTGATAATGTCATTATCCTGGACGCAAAAGGGAAAAGGAGTCGGAGTCCTGCTCTCCGCATGACGTCACCAGGTAGGCGACTGCCCTGGCATTTAACGGTGTTAAAAGCATACGGTACAGTCGTGTGCAAAATATTAAGACAAGTGACGGTAAACCACTTAAAAAAATATTCAATATGAAAGGGCGGTCTATATTGATTTATCTAGTCTTATCTATTTTTTTATACTAACCCAAATAACCCTAAATTGTTTTTAATAAATAGATTCCAAAAATGGATCTTAGTGTGTTTTTTAATAGATTAAGAAGCTTAAGAACTTTATAATAAAATTTGTATTAAATTTTTTTTCTCAATTTAGTATTTTTATTTATGGTAACCCAAATAACTAAAAAAAAATTATATAAATTCGAGTTCAAACCATATTCTCAAAATATTTTTGAAAATACTTAAAAGTTTAAATACTTTGTTATAATATAACTTGATTTGAAATGTTGAATCATATCGAAAACCTTTTTCTTTTATTTTTCAGGAATGCTTAAATATCCATGTGGTTTCTTAAGGACTATAATTTTGCCCCTAAGTGTATCTTCACCTCATTCACCTTTGGCAGGACAGGCCGACAAATTGACGCAAAACATTTAACGCTGGGGATCTCGGGATTGGGTCGGCGGACATGGTCGAACGGCAGACGGGAGCAAGGAGTGAGGGAAGGACCACAGGACGACGGTGCCGGCTCTTTCTGTGGGCCACAAAAAATTCCTTTGAATTGCGTCCGTTGCAGCAGAAACACACAAACACGGCGATATGTGTTTTCAGTATTTTTTGTTGCCTGCGGCCTGTGGCTATGCGCAAAAAAGGACATCTCCTCCGGCGGTTGCTCCGGTGGTAGGATGACTGGCGGTCCACAGGATCGGTGGTTCGGACGTTCAGAGGTTCGGAGGTTTTTGTGGGCCCTCTATTATGCATTGCGTACGGCCTCGCCCGGCGTGTTGACATTTTTATTCCAAACAGTTGAGCAATATTTATAAACTGCCCGGGAAAAAAGGAGCAAGGAGGATGAGGATGAGGAGGTCATGGTGCATGATGCATGCCCAATGGCTTTATTTCAGGGTGACCATGTAAAATGTCCTCGTGGTTTGCTGCTTATTAAATGAGCTATTTGATTAACATTGTTCTGTGCTTGCTGTTTCGCTAATGAAAGAACAAAAGCGAGTATTTGGCCTGTAGGCACAGAGGTCACAAGGCAAAAACCATGGACAGCCATTTTAAACATTTATCAGAAAATATATGTTCCATATTTTATGCATGTTAGGAACCTCTTTCACTGAGATATTTCAGTCTTGTTAAGTAGATGCCGTAAACATTTTATTGTAAGCGAATGTTGGTTAGATACCATTTAAAGAAATGTATGAGAGATGTTTTTGATTAATCATAGGTCGTGTTATGCTTATCATCTGATATTTAATGATAACCTAAGGTTATTAAAAGAGTCATTTTTAACGATGTTTATAAATTTTAAATGATATTCCGATTAAAAGATATTCCTATCCTAAGTTAAAGTTTGGCAAAGATAGCCCTTACCGAAATTAATTAAATATATATTTTATTTTATTTATAGTTTCAAGATATTCCTATCCTTAGTTAAAGTCTGGCTAGGACAGTCTTAAACATACATAACCTTCCCACTAATAGTAGTGTTCATAAACAGCAACCTAAACATCAACAAACGTTTCTCAATTAACCGTTAATGTACAATTTGGCCTGCCACTCAATTACTTTGTTTTTCTTTGGCAGCTTATTAAATGTTATATTTTGCATGCCCAAGAGCAAGACAAAGTCTGTGGGATTGCGGCTCTGGAATTGTTGATGTTTGCACTGGCGAAACACCTTGGAGACTGGGAACGAGATGATCTAATTGAATGACAATATTATGCCAAGGCCTAATTCAATTTGCAATTTGCATTGCTTGGGGAGCGCTGCAGGTGGAGGAACATGGCTGGAACATGGGTTGAATCTTAAACAAACACGGCAATTACAGCAAACGGATGCACTTGTCTGGCCAAAAGACTTGGGCCTGCTCTGTAATTAGCCCGGGGACGAAAGGATGCGGGATGGGCTTCTGCTGGCCCTTTGTCGGCCTCCTCGGGGGTCCCGCCTAATTATCACATTTTTACTCATTAAATTCACATTTGCTTGTTTTTCTCCCGCGTTTCTTTTTGTTTTTTTTCTTTTTCGCAGGACCGAGCCCGCTGCCTAATTACGGGGTAATCAGGCTTTCAGCCGCCGTGGCTACCGAATGATGATTGATTCGAGGATGGAGGAGTATGCTAAAAAGCCAGAAAATTCCCACTTATCAACTCATTTTCATTTCAGGTGACATCTGCCCAAGCGCGTGCCAAACAAAGGGAAAAAAACACAGAGAGGAAAGTGCAAACAGCAGCTGAAATGAATATGGAAAGCAGGGGCGTAGTCGAGGAAAAAGGAAATCGAAAACTGATTTGGAGCGGAAGTTCGTTTGCACCTTTCTGCAGTTTCCTGTATTTGCCGCCGCCAGAACAATAAACACACACAAGCTGCGGCATCCACAATTCCGCAATCTACAGCCACTTCCATATCCACAATCGCAATCAGAATCGCCGAGTGTTCCATATAGTACGAGTACCTTAACTTGTCTTGCCCTTTGACGCCGTCTTTTGTACTAAGAGAGTTGAGATGGGAAATGGGATGGGAATGGAATGGAGATGGAGACGAAGTCACCGCCCGTTGGCTTTTGAATGAGCTGCAAATCTAAAGCTATACGCGATTTTGCAAAAGTACAGATTAAGGATATGCGTGTGCAGGCAAAAAAATATCGAAGAACTACACAAATTGTGATTATAATTTTTAAAAGAAAATATCCGAAATATCATTGTAAGCGAGGCAATATGTTCCTATTTTGATAAGATTTTCACTTATCATTGATTAAGTACCTTTAAGATTAGTCTAAAATGTTTTATACGAATCCATTAAAAATGTACAATGAATAATGATTTCTATATCTACATTTTCTTTCCATGTATGCAAAAGCAAGGAGCACGGATCCCTGGCAGCTGCTCCTTCGAAACGCTGTATTTGATTTGCGATTCGAGGCAGGCGGAAATGGAATGACACGCGAGGCACTCTTACTTTGTTTGAGGATTGGCAAAAATGGTGCCTCCATTGCCCGACAAAAAACAGAAGGAACCAAGGACTAAGGACCCGTGAGCCGTAAGAGACTTCCACTTGAGCCGCACGCATTGTTTGCATTTGCGAGTCGGAGGGGCGTGCTGGAAATCGGATATAGGATCGCTCGCTCGGGACAATCAAATAGCGCAGCGGAGTTTTCCAACCCACTGAGCAGCCGCAATCGGCGAGGGAATCAGCTGCCTATTGCCCATGAGAAGACTACTCTATGAGGAGATGAGGTGCCAACCCGAGCCACGCGTGTTCTATGTCCAGTGGTCAAAATTGGACACTGGCCGTCTCATTAGCGCACCAAAGGTTGCAAGGTTAATGATGCGCACCCCGTGCTTGGGCTTCCGTCTGCCCATCTCCACCTCCTCGGGCAATTATGCGACGCACTTGAGCTTGAAGGGCCACGGAGCAGGGGAGTGCACAGTAAGAAATTGATTTTACTAAATTTACCAATGAAATATAATAGATATACATGGGTATTCCTGGAGTAGTAAGTTAAAGGAGAAGCTTTAAAATTTTATAGTTGAATCAAAGTAATTTGTATCTTGTCAGAATAACATATTTTAGGATTGTTTTATAGTTAAGTAATATCAATTACTTTCTATAAAAAGCGGAGCCTGAATAAATAGTTGGGAATTATACGCAAAAGCAAATTAAAATGTTTGGAAATTGTAAACATTTCTGAAGAATATTTTTTAAGTGACCACGCTTTAATAATTTAATCAAAACCTTAAATATTATTATAGGGCACCCATTTGTATTGTTAAAACATTTTTTTTGTCTGCACGCGTAGGAGGAATGCAATGGACATTCATTGACCCCGGCTAGTAGCTAGTAGCTCGGGTTTTTATGGTGTCGTCGTAAATGTCAGGTGCGCACCCCATTTAAATTTATTCAACGTAATTAGTTGTCTCCCTATAAAGTGAGTATATTGTTTTGTACAGAGTGCCAGCCTAGGAATCTAATTTGATTGCCAACTACAAGTGTTAAAGGATTACAATGCAGTTCTCCCGAAAAAATTCGATTTCCTCTTTTTTGGTAGATACATTTTGGTCGCGCGGATTATACAACATATAAACCAAATAAATGGGACCCAACACCTGCAGGTGGAAAAACATGAAAAAATGATCATTGCGAGATATGTAAACGGGACATGACGCCGCAGGATGCCAAACAGAGGACGCTCCTCCAGTTGCAGTCCAATCTCCACCACTTGCGCCTGGGTTATCGGTGAATATTCCGTGACGATGGCAAAAATATTGCAACGCAGCCAAAAAGGGGGAGAGGAGGAGTGCCAGGGAGGCCAGGAAAAGGGGTCGGGGTCTGGGTCCTGGTCCATTTCGTGTGCACGTCGTTATCCTTGCCCCGGATGCACAACAATCAAAATAAACGGCTGCCAAATTGACCATTGACCAAACATCGTCAGCAGCAAAAAACGAGTAGGTGGAGCAGGAGGTGCAAAACGACTGCAGCAGGATGTGGAGGCGAAAAAGACCTCCAGGATGTGGGTGAGTCAGTAAAGCCCCATTGGACAGCGACATCATCTTTGGCCCCGTCACGTCGACTTCGAGCACAATTCACGAGTCAAGCAGCCATCACGAAATAAACATGAAATTCTCCGGTTTTTGTTCAGCAAAGTGCAGGAAAAACGATTAAAGGTAAGAATGGGAAAACCTTAAGGATATTTCGATTAAGAAACGAGTTCAAGGTGATCCATTAAATGTGAAAGTCATTAAATGAAGGACATGCCTCTTATTAAGATTTCTAAATATCAAAGGTTATATTTTGCAGTAGAAAATATAATCAATAAACTTGGTAAAATTTGGAATCCATTGAAGAACTCAGCTTAAAAATGTCCAATATCAAAAGGCAATACATTCTATGCAATCGTATTAATAGAGAATCAAACTGCCTTCCTAATATTGATATCGCTTAACCCAGAAAAATGTGTAATGGCCCATAATTGATACCCTATAAGCTGTAAGATGCCGTCAAGAGTTAGTAACTGCCGCTTCATAATTAACCAGAAATGTTCGCTCATCTCATCGTGGCCCCACTCGATTTGCGCGATATTATTGCAGAATAATGAAATCGCCAAGAGATTCCAATTCAATCTACGCGCCGCGTAGGCCATTTATGGATTGGCATTGATTTAATACCGCGTCGCAAAAGATCGCCTCCAGGTTTTGTTTGGTTTCCCCCGGGTCCGAGGCGCAAGGCATTTTGCACCTACTTCGGGGCCCGAGAGCAAGATCAAACCCGAGACCAAGTCGCACTCGCGGCTCCAAAGTCCGAATCTGATCTGATTCCGATTCCGCCGCCTATCGCTCCGCGAGATCAGCGGCAGCAGACGCCACCTCGTCGGAGGCTGGATCAGAGGGCAGTTGAAGTGTGGAGGGCATCACAGCACTCAGGGAAATCCAACTTATAAAGGTGGTCATAACAAAATATTTGTATATTTTTAAGGAAAAACTTGATTTAAGAAACTGGAATGAATTGAGAAGTATATTTTACTTGTGCCATTTTATATTGCTCAAGATTTAAGATTATTATAAAACATATCACACTTGCAATGATACATCATCATATTTACATTGATATCATAGGAACCATATCCTGCATTTACAAACTATATGTATAGTATTTCAACGCCTTGATCCTTTATTTGTAAAATATACTTTTAAAGCCCAGAGATATTTATTTTTGAATCTGCAACTATACATTTTTAAGGTAAAGGTGTTTTGAGAAGTATGAATATTATTTCAGAGACTTCAAAAAGAATACCAAGAATTATCTGAATAAATTTTTTAAAATTCATATTTCTTTTTTTTATTCCAGAGAATTCTTCAGAACTCTACAACTTTTTTTCCGAATACAAAACAATTAAAAGGATTTTTTCTGAATGCAGGCACTCCAATGTTTATTCAATAAACCCGATCTGAGATGCGGCACCAGGAGGAGAGGCTGCAGAGCAGATCAGAACAGCAGCTGGCTGGCATTCCTTCGAGAAGCAACCGTTCTGCAGTTGGCCTGGCCCATTCAAGACAAGCCGCTGGAATTTCTTGGTGCGTGCTCGGCACAGGCACAGTCACTGGCACAGGTTCAGATATGAGATTCAGCTGGTCCAGCGTCTGCCAGCTGCGTCTCCTGATTATGATAATGGCAGTTGGACGGACTGGACCGGATCGGGTTGGACCGGGACAGGAATCGGTACTGGGAATGGGAATGGGAGACTGGGACCACATAGCACCACCAGGCAGTGGAAGCCCAGCTCAGCTCATCCCGTCTTCGCTGGCCAGTTGTGTGCAATTGCTTTCGTTTATGATCGAATGATCGAATGCCTGGCAGCTCCGTTGACTTTCTGATTAATGCAAGAATGCTCCTTGGCGGCGTTCCTGCTTTTTGCCCGATCCCACCACCACCGACTGCAATTAAAAGTGGATACTCCTCAATGGAAGGGTCACTGAAAATTGGCGAAGGCAATACACGACATTGCAGCCAAAGACAAGGTCGGAGCATCAACTTACTTATCCCTAAAAGCGTACTACCACAATGAGATCTTTTTTGTTTAACTAAACTTGAGGTTGCCCTAGGAAAAAATAAATGTGAGGTAGCTGTATGTACTTAAAAACTGTTCAAAAGAACAAGACATATATCAAAATCCCCTAAAAATGTAATACTATTTGCTAAATTTTGTCATATATTTAAGTATTTATAACTATAAATAAAATTACTTAACTTTGATTATTGGTTTAAACGAGAGTTAAATAAGATTTACTGCATGTTATCATTTAGATAAGATATACGAGTAATATGTTTACAAGGGAAACCCAGAACTTTACATGGTCAAGATATTCAAGTTTATTATTTAACCTTCTAATGTAATAAGTTTATAACCCTATGAAATTCACAACTAATCAAATCTTGCCTATATAGCTTATTGTATTGCAGATGAGAGCATTACCAGTTCGCCTACGACCATGGAGCCGCAGATTGATTCTTGACCGGCTGCCGCCGCCTGCTGTGCCTGATGCCCCATGCCAGCGAAAGAAATCCCGAACTCGAACCCAAACCACGGCCAGATGCAGACCGATCCGAGGAAGAAGACAAACGACAGTCGCCAGCTAGCCTCGTGCCTCCAGTTGTCATAACGTTCAACACATCGCGCCCCTCGGTGGCGTCTTTCGTCTTGGCCACGTCCACATCCACAACCACATCCTCGCCCGACTCCGATTTCTGTGCGCTGCCATAAAAGGATTTGTCACGTGCGAGCTTTTGTTGAAAATGCAACAATCATCAGCCTGCATTATGCATGGCGCATTGTCAGGTCGGACATCGTATCTCGGCATTCCTGGCGATCCCTCTCCAGCACTCCTGCTCCATCACATGCTCTCCTCCGGCAGCAGATCATTGAAATTTATAATTAAGTGGAAATATGTTGTCTACGATAGCAACAAGGATCTCAGATTGCTGGCGGAGATATGAATTCCTTTCGGAAGATACAGAAACAGAGCCCTCAATTGGACTAACAAATGCATTAGCAGGCCAAACAAGGACCTAATAATGTCCTCGTCGGGGGACAGTGAATGGAAATCCATTTAACAAAGAATGGAATGGGTTGGGTCTCATCCACAATTACCGTTAGGCACACACACACACCACACACAGGGACAAATAAGGACATGCCAGCCTGGCTAATTCATGACTTTAAGGACACTTTGGCAAACAATCGAATGGCCCAAGGCGAAGGCGATGGAATATTCACTTTGCAATTGATTATGCATGAGTGTTTTGTCGTGTGCGGTTTGTGTGCGTGCCAATCAACTGGGTAGAATCAATCAAAATGCAATAGGATTGCCCTGCCAATCAAAGGCAAAGCCGAGAAAAGAGCTACCACCCCCACAGAAGTCACTTGTCCCGCAGGAGCAGCTGCCTCGGAGTTTAAATCCAAGGCAGCCAGATCCTGGCCAGTATTTTCGGACCACATCAGGACAAATAGCCAGAGCCTAGGTAACCAGGACAAACACTCAAATGTCCAGCGAAGCATTGCGAAAGGGCCAAAGGAGATATAGGAGTACTTGGAGAAAAAACCCTATCAAAGTTTGTAAGTAATTCTAAATTCTTTGGTATATAATTAGGTATGTTCTATATATGATATGCAAATGTTTTTTCAAAATTGAATTATTAATTAGTTCATGTTCGATTGGTATGAAATTTGAAATGTGGGTGGGAGCTTTAAAAATATTGTAATTTTCCTTGTGGTCAGAGAACTCTATCTATTAAACTTTGACTTTTACATACTTTTGGTGTTGCTAGAGTAGGACATATTGTGTTTTTTCATCGTATAAAATGATTTGGAACTATGAACTTCTATAAAGTAACCCTATTTTTCCACTGTGTATCCGTAAGCGTTGCATTTATTTGCCAAGCGCACTTTTTGCATTTGCCAAACAAGAGTGTGGCTCTTGCCAGGACGAAGGAAGCCTTGTCCTCCGTCCGTTCTGTTTGAACACGAGCCTACACTTCGGTCGTCGTCCTGGCCGAGTACTTTGCACCTGTGTTTGCACTTAAATCGAGTTTACCGTTGATGAGCAGCCAGGGACAAACACACGCACGGTAACTTCGGTACTTTGGTTACCCGGTTACTTGGCCAGTTGGCCAAAGGATAGTGGATAGTGGCGATTGTAATTGCGGTGCACTCACCACATTCACAAAGTCCTGGAACGTCACGTAGCCAGGTCCGATGGGCAGTTTCGCCTTCTTGGCCCGCTCCAAAAGAAGCTCCCGCTTGTTCATAGGCACTTGGGACAGGAACTCCGGAGACCTTAGGGCCACCAGGAATTCCTCGACGGATATTTCGCCGAAACCCTCGGGATCGAACTGGAAAAGAGAAGTAATGATAAAAACCGAGCAGAATTTGGTATAGGGGCATTAGTTTACTCACCATATCAAAGAGCAGTTTCCATTTCTATAAATAATGATAAAACAGAAAATATTAAGGACGGTATTTAAGATTAGCAAAATATATTGTTGTATATAGCTCAATACAAATTAATTCCGATTCATTGAAACTTCATTAGAAAATTTATAATAAAATGTAAATTAAAGATTTTCTGAGGGAACTCACATCTCTCAGTAACTCCCGACGTAGTTCGGCCTCATCAAAGTCAGAGTTGAGGGAAGTGTGTTCCGTATCATAGCCGGCATCATTGGTGCATTGCTGGAAATTGTTAGAATTTGTAGATCTAGTCCTTAAAAACATCTCCAAGACCTTACATATCGCATTTGGGTGTGTGAAATGGATCCAATGGAGGCCAGGGATCCGGCTATGGTGGATATGTGTTCTATATCAGCCAGGGTCTCCTGCTGACTACTACCGCCGGCATTTTGCTGACTGGTTGGGTTTTCCAGGGCCCGAGAGCTTCCTCGCTCGGAACCGGGCCACATCCTGTTGTTCCTGGCTATCCAGTTTTGTTCTTGGGATCAGGGGTATATTTTGTTGATATATTGTAGATTGGCAGTGATTGTAGGGATTGAAGTTCCGCTGTGGATCATATCATATTCATTCAAGGATTTTCAGAATCTTCTTAACTAATCTTTAGAAAATGTGAAATAAAACTTGTTATTTAAAAAAAATTTCCTTAAACCATTTTTTTTTAATTTAAAGAAATAATTATATAGAATAAATAAATAAATTTATAAAAGTCATACCATATCATACATCCAGATATTTATTTCGTTTACGTTTCGTTTAAAAATCATTTTTGGGACTAAACATCTTAAATTAGACTGAATGTTATAATAGTGGTTTATTTTAAGTATTCTATTTATACTTCCTAAATTCGTTTCGGGTTTTAGTTATCTGAGTTTCCCCAAATGGAGCCACTGTGCAGAGCTTTTCCCGAGCTCTTTCCCCAAAAGCTCTTCTGATTGAAATGAAATGAAACTTGGGCGACGGAGCTTCCACCACCGATTTGGTCGAATGCGTTGAGATGTGGTTTTCTCGCGTGTTTAAGATTTTCGAGTGGCGGTTCGAATACCGCCGAGGTCGAAATGATATTTATTTATTTATTTGATTTTCGAATACCCCCGTTGTTAGGGCCTGTGAAAACAGTTTGTTACAATTTGTCGTGTTTGGGATTGTAGCACTACTTTGCGGGCCCAGAAAAAATAATTGTCGGTTAATCATAGGCTAAAGCCGGTAATCAATACCTTAGTCTATTTCATGCCCGGCAAACATATATCCTTTTTTTTTTTTAATATTTTCTTATCCTTGAGAGCCCTTTGTTTTGATTGCCAAGGCAACGGTTTGTTGTCGTTTTCCCCTATTTCCTTGTTATCAATAAGGAGAGGTTATTGATCCTGAAGGGAATCCCTGAAAACTGCGCAGAATCCGTCTGGCAAACAATTGTTTTGCACTTTGTTTACGCCTCGTCAATTGCCGGAACTATTTTGTTTTGATTTTGTTGAATTAAACTAGGCAATTTGCAGTGATTGAATGCTTTTGTTGGCAAAATGAATGAAATTCTCTTTCTTTACGTTCTTACTGACTTTTGATGGTTTTTTTAGCTAACCCCTGGGGATAATTGCTTTCTTTGTTATTGAAGGACCGGATTCTTGGATATAACTTAACATTAAGCTTTTTTTTTTTTTAGCTTTTTACCGTATTGCTTGCACCCAGAAATTAAAAAATATTGCACATTCACATCCAGGCAACAACAAACAAGCGAACTTTCCACCGGCAAAATGACAACTAAAGGGAGAAATGCCAAAATAGAGAGGAGGGAAAGCCAAAGAGAGAGCAGGTGAATGGGGTTGCTAAGGGCTGCTCTCTGGGGGATGCAGGCTTCCCACGGCACATGCGCTCCGTCTGGAAAGCATTTCCAACCCGTTGGCATTTCCTTCCACTTCCGCCCCTTCCCTCTTCGTGGACAAATTACGCAATTCCAGAGCTCTACACTCACACCCTCCAACGTTTGTATTGATGCAGCTTTATTGAAATTTCATACGAAGGAGAAGCTCTCCTTTTGCCACACTCCACACTCTGCTACAAAGTTGCGATTGTATGGTGATGCTTTATAATTACAGTCGAACTTTTAAACATTTCACTGAAAATTTTGAGTAGTCCTTTTTTTTTGGCAATAAAAGATCGAACAATAGTTTAATAAAGTTTTAAAATCTTAGAAGTTTTTCCTAGTTATAATTTAAACCAGTTAAAATTTTAAATCTGCATAGTTAATATTTTTGAAATAGAAAATTTTATGAGTTTCCTGAGTTTGGTTTTAGTTAAGCTAATGAACTTCCCCACTTATGGTAATGTTTATAATGTAATAATCAAAAGAAAAGTTCAACTGTAAGATTATAAATTAACAACAGAGGGAATATGTGGGTGAAAACTCTCATCCCATCTAATTATTTGGATGGTGCAAAGAAAGTGTAAGACACAGGCGTGATCACGCTTACGAATCAAATTATATGTATACGTAATATAAGATAACTAAATGATAACATACAATGTTATAAATATTATTAATGCCAAGCGCAGAACTGTTACTTGCAATTATTTACAGTGCTTACGGTCTAGTCTCTATGGGTCTAGATTATATAGCTAGATTATGCAGAACGATCCTCCAGAACTTGGAGCGATTAAGGTGGTTGATGCGAAAGCACAAAAAATGGGGAGTGGGCATCGAATAATGAACACAAATCTAGGAACAGATCGCACTGTTAAATTCAATACGTTTATCTATATAGCTAGAGAAAATAACTATCGATCCAGGGGAATTCAATTCTTAAGGATTTATTTAATCTCCAGCTGTCTTGCTTTTTCTATCAGTTATTATCCTCCTCTTTCCGGTTTTAACAATATTTACACTTCTGACGGCCTAAAAAGATCGCTGGCTTACAACATGTGGTACATCATATACATATATAATCTAGTAATTATGTAATTATCGAATATTTTTGCTTGCTTTTGCTTCATTAGGTTTTAAGTTGCATAATTCTCGCGTAGCTTAAACTTGCATCTATCTGTTGCTCTCGCTGTAAACATAAAAGTCAAGGGAGAATCTCTTGAACAGTATAACACTTGCACACTTGCCTTAAAACGGGGAACAGAGGAAGCAGAAAAAAACATTACAACAAACTCGAATCCTAAAAGTAAGGTGCTATCCTACATATCCGCTTGGCCATCAGCCCTCGACCATGCGATCCGATCCGGAGTCGCACTGCTCTATAACCAGGCGAGCGATTCGCTTGATCTCACAGTAGGGACTCTCGTGCTCGATCAGCTCGTTGAGGATCTGGATGCCGTTCTCCTGCTCCACCAGCTGGCAATATTTTTCTGGATAAACCTGTGGGAGATGTGCAAAAATTAATTGAGAGTTCTATACAGGATTAGGGGATGTACACCCACCTGCGTCAGATTGGCCAGAGCCCAGACAGCCCAATGTTGGCACTGGGGCGTCTCGTAGCAGCGCACCAGACTCAGGATCGGCTCAAAGCTGCGATAGTTGATGTTCCGCTCGCTCTTGATGTTCCACCGCTGGATGGCGGCCACCATGCGCTCCAGCACGTGCTCCCGACTGGGCGTCTTGATCGTCCAGGCATCGGCTCCGTCCGAGGCAATGTGCGCCAGCACTCCAGCCGCATTGTAGCTGACCTGGAAGCGCAGGTTAGCATGGTTAGCACTGCCCACCTCTCTCTCCCGCAATCTCGCCATCAAATTCGCACTAGCACCACCCACCTCGATGCCATCACTCAGGGAGTCCAGCAGGCGGGCGAACACCTCGATGAATTCCTGGGTCATCAGCTTGGGCCGCAGCCACTTGACCTCGGCCACGTTGCCCAGCAGGCCCATCATGTTCCGCAGCAGCTCGTCGCGATCCGGGAAGGTCTATTACAGAAAATACAGTTCAGTTTAAAAGGTTTCAATGTACAGGAAGCAATCCTAATTGTTGATGAGACCAAGGAGTTTACATATTTTCGCTTCCCCACAGCTAGTCTTGAAGTTCCTCTAATACGACAATAAACATAGATTTATAGAACTCAATCTTTTCATCCTCAGTTCTCTGTATACAGTAAATCTCTTCCAAACTTACATGTAAACACTTGAGGAAATACTCCATGCCGCGGCCTTCGAGGAATCTCTTACAATTAATAGCAGTCTCATCGGTTACGTTCCACATGGTGGACCAAGCCACTTCCATCACATCGTCGAAGACGGAGCGAGTCAGGCGATCCTTGATCAGCGTCAGCATGGTCTACAAAAACATCATCGATTAATATAAATTCCTGCAGGATTTTTTTTTATTTAGACATACACTAACTACGCCCAACTCGCCAAGGAAGAGCTTCTGTCGCCCATCCACTTGGCAAGCCAGTGTATTCAGCAGATAGATGGCTATGCGCTGGACAAATCCCTCTTGTTCTGTCTTGGAAACGCCGTGCAGCAAGATCTTGATGAGACGCTCGTACTCGAAGAGCTGGGAATTCAGGAATTTTAGCTCGGGTCAATGGAATATAAGAGCAATCCTTACCACATCGACTGGCATGTGAAACTGGGTAAGAGTGAGGTAACCATTTCGCAGCATGGTGTCGTCGGTGAGATGCATCTCCATGCCATTAAGCAGCGTGCGAATGATGTGGTTGCGCAGCAGTGTTCCAAACTTGGAGCGATCCCTGCCCTTTACAATATAGAACAGCGTGGCACTGAAAAGGAATACCCGTATAAAAAAGGATGTTATTTATTTTAATATTAAGACCCACCTGCCGGAGATTTGCATGTGCTTGAACTTGAGATGCCGGTCCATGGCGGAGAGCACAACGTCCAGTGCTGTGTGTATGTCCTTGCAGTTCTCGAAACGGAAGAGATGGTACAGATCGTTGAGTACCTACAAAGGGAAACAATATAAAATCAGCTTAAACAATCCAATTGCCAAACTCACCCTTGTCAGTAGCACTGGTCTGTCGTGATAATAGCGAGCTGCGGTGAGGATCTGCTGCTCGTTGGCATCTCCAGCCACTTCCAGAGCTGGGATATCGTGTCTTTTGCATGCCCAGTGGGCCGTGTGATAGAGTCCGAGGAACTGCAGCGGTCGCTGTGTGCGTGACGCCAGTCCCGGGATGTCGGTGAGGGCAAAGTTCTGCTCCATTTTGGGGCTGGGCGTGGAACTGGCACTCGTCGACTCCTTGGTGGCCACCCCGTTGCCCGCCAAATTCGTGCCCGAGATATCCAAGTGTGTGAGGTGCCGCAGGTTGTCCATCAGCATCTCCAGCGTTTGATCGGGCAGATCGTAGGTGCCATGGCCATTCCCAGAGCTGGAGATGGAAATGTCCAATGTGCAGAGACGCCTCAAACAGCAGATTGCATGCAGCTGATTGGCAATTGGCCACACATTGAACAGGATGAGTGTGTGCAGATTGGGCAGCGAACCCAAAGCCTCCAGGCTGAAGTTGGCCAGCACGCAGGAGGTCAGATCCAGGTGGCCCAAGTCGTGCAGGTGGGCGAACTGCAGCCGGTGGTGCATCACCACACCGTTGAGCACTAAGCGCCGCAGGTGGGGACAGGTCAATTGGAAGTCCACCGGATCTTTTTCGTTGGGCTCCGCATACTGCAGCAGATGGGAACTGATGCCCAGCTCCAGGGATCGCAGGCTGTCGCCATAGTGGGCCAGCAGGTGGTGAGATCCCACGGTTATCATGTCGCAATACCACATGGACAGAGCGAAAAGCTTGTGGCGCATCAGGGTCTCCAACCCTAAAAAATTAAAAAACAGTTTTAATAAGTGGAACAAATTTGTTTAAATTTTCAAAGTTGAGAAAAGATAGAACACTTATTTGTCTGAAATAATCAACGAGTTGGGGATCTTTTTGCTTTAAAACATACAGCAAAAGGCTATGTGCATAGAGATTTACATAATTTTACATATGCAGCCCGATTCCGATTGATTAATTTGAAGGCTTCAGAGCAACGTGTAGAAGATTTGGAATATTTTGTTTGGGACAAGGTTTTAAATCTCCGACAGACGGACACAAAAGACATCATGATCTCCGAGTGAATTCTGTCCAATTACTATTCAATGGAATTATACAACGCCGGTTGCGAAGAATCCAGCTCACCTATGCTGCTCAGGGTGCTGTTGCGCAGATTGACGATTTTGAGCGATGTGCGCTGTGTGTCCTCGAAAAGGCGGATGACGCTGTCGTCCAGGGGGCGATTGAAGCGCTGGTAGTTCTCCAGAAAGCCGTCACAGATCTCGTTGGGCAGCACGATGCCCGGATTAAGGCCACGCTTGCCATCGGGGCGATGGCAGCTGATTATGTCCAGGTTGTTGCACAGCTTCTGGTAGGCGATCTCCTTGAGGGTCAGCGGCTCCTCGTCCAGCGAGCCATCCTCCATCAGCCGCACCTTGCAGCTCATCTTGGGGCCGCAGTTCCTGTGCTCCGCCAGTGGTGCCTCAATGGTGCCCCTGTTGTCTGGAACGAAGTGGAGATGTTGGAACGATGAATCATCGGAAGCTTACAGTGTGTTGTTTGGGTATTTGGCCTACGCTACACATCATCGCCTGAAATAAAAAACTACTCATTTCCCAATTCTAAACTTCTTATTTGTCATATTTATAAATTATCAGTGTCAACTTGGTGCCAAATACTTAATATATTTGGCTTTATCTGAATCGAGCATCATTTAAACTTTCGTACAATAGTTCTTATGAAAGGGATTGCACGTGTTAATTCAAATATAATGTTCAATTATTAAAAATACTTTTATTATAGTATTTCTGACATACTATAAAACCACAGATTTATGACATCATGATTATTATAGTATCGATCTTATACGGTTGATAATAAAATTTAATTGAAAACAGGTTTCCTATTGAAAACTAAATTCAATAAAAACCTTTGTAGACAGGCTTTTACTTTACTTTATTCCATTTAGTGCGTTTAATATAAGAATTTACAAAGTTATAGTTTGTTTGTCGTTTGGAAAGGGGTTTGACCTTTAACAGATTTTTAATCTATTTGGTTCTAATAAGAAAATGCTGGTTAAAGAAGTATACATTTTTAAAAGTATAGTATAGCATCTGAAAAAGTTTGACTCTTCATTTAATTTCGTTTTAAGATTGCAAGTCACTAAGGAAGTGATTTGACCTTTAATTGAAATCAGCTCTATTTAAGATTACAAACAACATTTATTTTTGTAATGGAGCCCATTACTGTAGGAATTTTGTGAAGACAAAGTGTTTGTTGTTGCCATAAACTCTATAATTATTATTATTTATCCTATAGGCATTACTTATCGTTATTTGAGTATGGAAAGTGGCTTGACCTTAGAACTGTTGCAACTTGAGTTCCCTTGGTGACTGGCCAATCTTGCCCAGACTTTCAAACAGAGGCACGTGCCTTTTGGCTTTAATCTGTTTTCAGTTCTTGGGTTCCGATAGCCATTATATAGCGTTACATAACCAAGGGTCATCTAATTGGCCAGGTGAGATAGGGATACACAGATTGTAATCTCGGGGCAATCTCACTCAAAGACCAAAACAAAGTGTAAATCTATATCGTGTGTGTATGCACAAAAGACAATCTCAAGTTCCACGGATCACATATGTACATATATATCAACTATCACAAAATATGTACAATAAAAAATGCCAACAAACAAAATGTTTGCGTGTGTGTGGGTGCGTAGTTATTGAAGAAATCGAAAAAAAAAGCTCAAAAAACACAATAAAAAGCGTCAGTCTGTCTGGCTTATCTGGGCGACTAGACGAAACGGAAAAACCTGAATAGCACGGAACTCCAAAGTGCTAGAGAACAGCTGTCCGGATATTTTTATCCCGGATCCATGACAATCCGCTGCCGAATCCGTGGATCCCCACGCTTTCTGTACCTTTTATCTCCTAATGTCGCCCCAAAAAAGTAGCCTCCAAAAATCCCTCGCTGTTTTTGCGTTTGTCTTTGCTTTTGACTTTGCCTTCCTTGCCTTTGCTCGGCCACTGCTGCTGCTGTCTTTGTTTGCTTTTGCCACCGAACTGGCGAATTGCGAGAGTTTTTCACGCGATTGCACAGCGTTTTTGCGTTAGCCGCGGCACTCGAGCGCCAGCAAATGCTATTTGTTTTTCTGCTATTTCGCGTTTTTCGTATGGAAATCACTTCATTATTTTGATTTCTATTTTCTTTCTTCTCGGCAGCGTGACCAGATGGCGGAACTGGAATAACGGTGAAAAATACCTTCACTTGCATTTTAAAAATCGCTCGGTCTATCGATAGTTTTTTTTTAATGTGTGCGCTGGAGATGGGCAAGGAGGCGATATACAAATATTAACAGATTTCTAATTTTTCAAATTACCAAAAATTTGTATATTGGAATAATTAATATATAATTTTTACTGAGCACCAAATCTAAAATATATTTTAATTTCTGCTTTTTAAAAACTAAAAATGAAAGTTAGGGATAATAATGTATAAAAAAATAGTCTAAACATGAATTCTAGATGATATTTATTCCCTAATTTTCATTCCTTGTTACTTAATTTTTAACCCATTTATAAACACAATCGAATTTTAATGGGAAACTAATATTTATTTTGAAAGCGCTGAAATTAGTCAAATGTAAATGTACACGTTGTTAGTCGGCCGTTGTGTGCTTGCTTGGGCTTTCTTTTGTGGTTTTCGGTGTTCCGAGGGCAAGCAATAATACAAAAACACTGAAAATCGCTCCCCTCGCTACGGGGATCTCTCTTTAAATCTAAATCACTGCGTTGCAGAATCATCTCATCATAATCATAATTGTAATCTGGCTGCCGCGCCGCTCAACAATGGTCGGTTGTCTCCGGACTGGCGTAATAAATAAACTTGCATCGTTTTCGTTTTTAGGTGCTACGTAAAAAATGACAGAACAAAGACCGGGGGGATCGGGATCATCTCCCCCTTCTAGCCGGACAGATCTCCCTGATCGAAAATTCCCTGGTCGTAGAGCTCGGCCACAACTCTTCGTCCGCCAAAGAACCTGCCGTCGAGCGCTTCCTTTCCTCGCATGGCTTCCGCGCCGGCCGAGAACTCCACAAAGATCTTCACAATGATCTCCGCCTCGTCGTCGTCCTCGTTCTCCGTCTGCTTTTCGTTGAAGATGATCACCCGGCTGACGGTGCCGAATTTACTGCACTCCTCCTGGATCTCCTCCTGCAGGGTCTCGTCCACATCCTCGGGACCAACCATGTTTCGCAGAATGATCACCCGTGAGTCCACCGGCCGCATTAGCCGCTGCATCACCAGCTGCCTTGCGCTCTGGCCCTTGATTGACATGTTCTCCTGCTGCTGCAGCGTCTGCACATCGCCCTCGTCCATCAGCTTCTTCTGCAGCTCCTCCTGCTGCTTCTCATGCGCCTTCTTGATGTTCTCCGAGAGATTGGCTGCCGTGACAGCGGCGTTATTTGCAGCGGCCGAGAGTACAGCCGCAGCGGCGGCTCCATTGCTGGCCTCCGAGACCGACAAAGTGGCCACCGTGGGCACTATGCCCACACCAACACCGCCGACTGACATGGGCAGAGTGGGTGTGGCCAAGAGCGCGGGCGGCGGAAGAGTGGGCACGACCGGCTGAAGAGGCTGGAGTCCAGCGGGAACACCCAGCAAACTGGGCGCCACGGGAGAGGGTGCCTGGAATATTCCGGGCGGAAGAAGAGCAGGTGCCGCCTGGGCCAACGCAGGATGCAGAGCAGCCGCCGATGTGGCTGCAGAAACCACTGGCATGGCTCCCACCTTGGTGACCACCGCGCCGGCTGCCATGACGGGAGTGTTCTGTGACAGGCCCAGCACAGCATTGCTGGCCACCGCGTCCAGGGCCTGGATCTTGGCTGTTGCCGCCGCTGCAGCCACTGCCGCGGCCGTGGGCATCGTGGAGTTTGTTGTGGGACAGGCAAGGGCATTCGGCGGCGTAATCGAGCGACCCACTCTGCAAAGGATACACCGGATTAGATCACCGGATTTTATTGTTTCAAGTACAAGCAACTCACCTCAGTAACTGTCCACCCAGATCAAAAAGATTCATGCTGGCAATGGCCTCGTCCATGGCCTGTTTGTTGGCATACTCGATGAAGCCGTAGCCCTTGTGCGTGTGCAAGGAGGTGCCCTGGGCCAGCTTGCAGTAGAGGATCGGTCCGAAGGCCTCGAAGACACTCTTGATGTCCTCCTCGGACAGATCGGGATGGATGGAGGCCACGTAGATGCGGTTGAAGCTCTTGGCCTCCTCCTGCACCTCGTCGATCACCTGCTGGGCCTGTGGCATGTTACTGGGTCGTCCTACCTTGATGTTCCTGCCGCCCATCAGGGCTCCGTTCATCTGCTCCAGCGCCAGCTGTGCCCCCTCGGGAATCTCGTACTCCACAAAGGCGAAACCCTTGTGCTTCTGCGTGATGGGATCCCAGGACATGTTGATGGATTTGATTGGACCGAAGGGAGTGAAGGCCACGCGAATGGTGTCTTCTTTGAGCTCAAACGAAATGCTGCCCACGTAGACTCTGTAAGCGGAAGGTGAATTAGTTACTGGTCTCCTTATAAAGGGAATTTAAGGAATTGATGGTTGTTGGAGTCAGATCTTATCAGCTAAGAGGGCACAGCGATTGGAACCCTATCGACTGCCTCCAGTAACGCGGAGCAGCAGTCGTGAGTGCCAATCTTCGCCAGACATTTACACAATCTACATCATCCAGCATACCAGAGTATTACCCCAGAAACCATCTAGCTCACCTGCACATAAGCGCCAGTGCCTGTTGCCTCTGAACCTGAGTTCGCTGGGTGGCCAATTGCTGCTGCTGGTGGGCCAGTGTCTGCTTCATGAGCACCATCTTGATGCTCTGCTCCATGGCGTACTTCTTGGCCTTGCTGACCAGGTCGTGCTGCTCCGAGGAGAGCTTGGGCAGGGCGCCGCCCAAGAGGCCGAGGAGCGCCGATCGAGTGCCCGGACCGAACTTAACATCGCCCGTCTGCTTGAGATCGTACAGGGGCTGCGAAAGGTAGGGAATTTTCGAATCCGTGGACTTGCCTAGAATTGGGAAGAGGGATTAGTGCATCTCATACTGGGGGAGGGTTCAGTTCAGTTCAGTTGATCGATCATCAGCTATGCAATTTGTTTGGGATTCGATTCGACTTTTCATTTGACTTGTTCGGTATTTTTCTTTTTCTGCCTGTTTCCGAAGGCATAATTGGCATGGGACAGACAAATTGGTCAAGAGATTGCGTTTGAAACCGCTTAAATAAAGACAAAAACTGCCTGCTGCCTGCAAGAAAGATGAAGACAAAAAGGAAAAAATAAGAAAACAAATTGTTAATCATATAGTGGCTCCTCGAGCGGATCAGTTGGGATATATGGAGCGCGTATCAATCGGTACATATTGCCGCTATAACTTGATCATTATTGATTATTGGATACTTAAGGTTAATGCATATTTCACTTTTCGTTTCTTTTGCGTTGGATGAGAGTCTTTCTATGAGTCTATCGTTTATGCAGAGGGGCTTGAGTTTTTGTCATTTATTTGTCAAGGCTGGAAAATGCAAGAATAAAAAGAGAAAGCTCCCGTCAAATAAAACATATTCGCTTATCGGTAGGCAATTGATTGATATACGTAGTGTATGTGATGCAAGTGTGATTATCATATATACATATACCATATACATATATAAAATAGGAGGTAGTAATGTGTCGGGTTATGTGTAATGTATATCAAATCAAAATTCATCCGCTGGACAAGGCGAACTGGGCACACAGCAGGACATCCGGGGAATCCCCTCCAGGTGAAGTGAGAACAAAAAATCGCGGGCTGGGCCTTTGGGGATTTGCCGATCTCCTCGCGTGTGCTCAGCTCTGGCGAGTAGTTTATAAAAATTAGAAATTATAAGCAACCTTAGGTGCGGTTTTCGTATTCGTTTTCGTATTCGATTTCCATGAGTTGGGGGCGCGGTAACTGACTTGAAGAAGGGTCACACACATTTTACATTGCTCAGTGATAAAAAGAGAAAAATAAAAAAAAGAAAACAAGACGCTGAAACGATAATAAGAGCAACAATATGTTTAAGTTGGTTAGGTTCTCCACCGCCCTACCTACAAAAAGCTGTTATCTACCCACTGTTAATGTTTCTTCTAGAAAGATAGAAGCTCGCAAGGAGCTAGACCCATGGGTCTTAAGTTAATGGATTACTAGATGCGGATGTTGATCGAAAAGATCGTTTACTTAAAGACTGATTAGTTGGTGATGTTTAGTACCCCATTTTAACAAATCGGACAAATGACAGGACGGACGATTGGTTGGTTGATCTGAACTAGCTAAGACAAAACACAAAATCATTGGTACTTAATGTAAATGCAACCAGGACAGGACCGGAGCCAGAATCAGAGTCTCGGGAATCTCAGGATCGGGACCCGGATCAGTCCCCGGCTGGCGGCACACGACGACGTGGTGGCGAGGTGGTTAGAAGCGGATTAATGTCGATGTACTGGTTGGGCTTGGTTGTTTTGTGGCTGATTGGTAGTAGTAGTAGATTGGTAGTAGAGTAGTAGTGGAGTTATCTAATTGGTCATCTCTCTCTCGATCTCGAATACCCGCGATCTCGAATACCTCGTTTTCGATTTCGATTGCGAACTCGATCTTGAGCTCGATTAAACTTATGTCTTAGGCGGAACAAACTTAAAAGGAGAAAAACGCTTACGAGAACTAAAAAAGAGAGATATAGAAGAAAGAGAAAGAGAGAGATAATAGTTATATATGCATTTTGGATTAGTTCTGGCGATTCGTCGACTCGTTTCGGTTTCGGTTTTTGTTTTCAGGACTCACTGATGCCCTAGATTTAACAACAATACGCATACGCATTTCATTGCGCTTTCGCTTTCGTTATTTAGCATATATGTAATCGTTATCGTTTCGTTTATCGACTGGGGATCGCGCCTTTTTCGATTTTTTGGCGATAGACTGACTCTCAAATCGATTTGTTTGACTCTCACCTCACCTCACACCTCACAGTCTGAGTTAGAGTTCATCGTGCGTTTATGAAGTCTGCAATTACTTAAGCAGAACAAAAAGAAAAACCGATTATTTAGTGGCGTCAGTGCTGCCCTTAGATGCAACGGAGTAGAGTAGAGTACAAATACAAAGTAGGAGAGAAAATATAAGATGTGCTTATGTTTTATGCTTGGACAACCAAAAAATACAATACAATTCGGAAGGCCGTGGATCCTCCTCGTGGATTCCGTTTCGTGGATTGTTGGATTCTTGATAAACCTATGTGCCAAGCTTATTCTCAGACATACACAACATGTTTATTGTTTTTTTTTGTTTGGGGGCGATGTGCTGATCGCCACGGTTATCATTCCATCATACATAGTTATTTATAGACGGACAGCTGGGAAACTCACCCGAGTCGGAGCGCGATCTTTTGGTGGCCGGCATATCGTTGATCTCGCGCTGATCATCCGAACGCGGTGATCTCGATGCTCTGTCGTTGCTGCCCTGTAAGAGAAAGAGGGTTGAAAGGGGTTAAGTAAAATGTTTTTATATTTACAAGCTCTAGCCAAGGGAATATGGTTTCTCAAATGAAAATAAAAGTTTTTTAAGCATTTCTCTTACTTTTGCCTAATTATTGGGTTGTCACACAAAGAACAGGCTATATTGAAGATTATTTGTCATGATCCCACTATTTCTCACTGTTTTCGCAGAAATCAGTTCATCAAAAGATGCTTTAAAAATTAATCTAAATTTCAAAAGTTATATTATGATAGATATTATAGGCTGTTTCCTATTATTTATAGCTGTATTAGAGGTTTTAAGAAATAGTTAGCATATTGTGGTTAATCCCCACTCTTTTCTATAAGTCAGTAGTAGTAATATCACTAAAAGAGGATTTTTGCAGATATGACCATGCTAACAGATAAAAAGGTTTCACCATATGGTCAGATAATTAGGTCTTGAACGATAGATTATTTATAGTTCTTTAAATGGGTTTCCATTGTTTGGGTTTCGAATACGGCAGTTATCCGTAGTGATTGAGGGTTTTGTACAATATGGCTAGTTAAACATTTGTTAAAGGTAGGTCTACAAGGACCCTACACATCTCACATCTGTCCCCTCCCTTTTTCAGGTAAAATCCGTCTATGGGACCAAAGGGCTGTACGAAACCGGAGGTGCGAGAGCGCGTGGTGTTAATTCGGATAGATACACATCCGCCGAGGGTCCGCAATTGTGACGTACTGCTTCCAAACGGAGGCAAGGTCACAAAGGGGTGCTCCATCGATTCCACCCCCAACAACGAACACCCTCAGCGTCCCCCATGGAACCCCCTGAACCGCTTATTGCAACGCCACTGGTTAAGTACCGAAAAAATGCGCAAATTTCACAGTTAACCGAAACACGCGATGTGGAAAACCCCTTGAAAACTCTGTCCTCGGGTGCAACTTCATCTGAATTCGCTAATACTAACCATGCTCGCTGCTTTCCAGTTGTTATTGTGGCGATTTAGTACCCGCAACGCTGTTATTTGCTAACTTATTTCTTTTGCGAAAATTTTTTGTCAAGATGGATACGAAATAGTGGTGGAACTTGGGTCGATGTTTTTACTTTTCTTAAGTACCGATTGTTTGTTGTGACTATCGATATAAGCCATAGTCTGGCAACTCTCATAACCGATATTTTTACTAACGGTTATAAATTACATTTAAACATTTATATTGTAAAATTAATTTACTATATTAAAAAAAAATGTTAATAATGTTAATGTAATTTTTGTTTTAAAAGTAAGTTTTTTTTTTCCCTAAATTGGATTATATGTGGGGCTTTAGATCGGCAAAGCTACGATTACGTTCTATAAGATTACGTTATATGGACCATCCGTTTAACGGATGGTAGATGGTGGATGGATCTCTGTGAGAAGAGGGTATTACTAGAATATACACCCTGTTTAATAATATTTTATCGATTGGATTATGTGAGCACTATTATTCGATTGTTTTGAAAACATCGATGATATCGATGTTTCTGCACCTCTATCTAAAAAATCCCGCTGATCGCAACGGCTTTAAGGGTTAGTGTTAAAAATTATGAAATATTCGTTGTGAAAAATAGTTTACCGAGTATAAAGTGCAAAAAATTAAAGTACATATAAAAGTTAAAAGTAACGACCAAAATATGGGCAATGGTCTTTTGTTCTTCACTTGTTGCACCTGCATATGTACATATATTATATATGAAAGTGACTATCTATAACGCCGGTGATTAAGAGCCTATAAACTGCAAGTAAGCACACTCTTTAATTTCAACTGCATGTAGTTTTTCTTTATTCAACCCTTTTCTTAAGGACTACGACTAAAATTAAACTATGCAATAATATTTACAACTCTCGATCTTTCTGTGAGAGTTTTCCCCATGGTTTCTGGGCTTTTCTTTGACGTTTCTAAAGTAGTGCACGATGGGGATGAGGAGAGCGGGAAGGGATCACCCGATGAGGCAAGATTTCGCAGATTAGTGGGAGGGGGAATCTATCTATTGTTTTCTTTTTTTCACAAGGGGGTGCAGGAACTTGAACAGTGACTCACTTGAAAGGGTTAATTACAACAGCTTAGGGTGTAAGTAATCACAATCACAATGGTCTATTACGATCTACAGGCTCGTGGTATCCGTGCGTATTCCGTTCTTTTTAAAGCTAATGTCAGTCGCGCGACTTGCTTTCATATCAACATGACGAATTCAAAATAAAAGCCGAATCAAAAATAAAAAACTTTCAAAAAATGGTTCACAAATTTGAGCTAAAAATCCTAGTCCTGGGATAAAATGATCCTACGAATAAATTAGCGAGACCGAAGCACGCCTCCCAGGATCGCTAAGTACACATGTTGCTTCGGCTTAAGTAAATGGTTTGGTTTGGCGAGTGTTAAGTAAGTTTTCCAGGCTCATCAGTTTTAAGTTGCTGTTGCTGCTGCTGCAGGTGTTGCATGTTGCTGTTGGTGATTGGTTGATTTCTAGTTGCTGGTTGCTGGTTGCCTGGGTGAGCACCTTGGCGGCTAACGGGGTCGAGGGCCGGGCGGGCAGCAGCTTTTCAAGCTCGAATACCAATCCGCACTCGACGACGACGACTATCACAAGGTTCAGTTTTTGGGGGGGCAGGTCGTTCTCCGTCCGCCGCGCCCTAGTACAGGTCATCCTCCATGTTGTGGATGAGTATCTTCTTGTCCTCCTTGCAGCTGGACTTGGCCAGCGTCTGCTCCACCAGCTTGGGGTCGAAACAGGGCTGCAAAGTGACAGAAAAGTTAGATCGCTTCTATGGAACTACAATGACAGCCCTACCGTTTCGCAGATGTTCATGTTGCAGCAGTTCTCTATCGTAATCTCGCACTGCTCGGTGGCCAGTGGGCGGTTGGTCAGCGGCGTGTCTCCCGCCGAGTTGGTCCTGGCCTGCTTGCGCACCACAAAGGTCTTCCTGATGCGCGGTCGCTTGGGTTTGTACAGGCGACGGATTCCGTGGACGATGACGGCCAGGAGCAGCAAGCTAGTCGTGATGCCCACGACCAGGATGATGATCACGCTGCAGGTCCACACTGTGGGCGTGATGCACACATCCAAGTGCTTAAATTGCGGAACGGCGATCTCTGTGCTGTTTTCCTGGGCCAGTTCCTCACAGCTAAGGGGGAACAGAAGGTACAATTAGTTAGAGTTCCTTAAAAAGTCCCAAAACACGACTTACATATCATGGCAGCCGAAGGGCACATAGGTCTTCGGCTCGTGTTTCAGCAGGCGGCAGAAGAGGGAGCAGATTTCAGTGGAGTTCTGCTCGCAGCGGGCTCCTCCGAAGTTGGGAGGACACTCACAGCTGGGCGCCTCCTTCTCGTTCTTGGACAGACGACAGTGACCGCCATTGAGGCACAGACCGGTGCACATGCTGACCTCACAGCGCTCGCCCTCGAATCCCGGCTGGCAAAAGCACTTGGGGTAGGCCTGCTCAGACATGTAGCAGGTGCCGTGAATGCAGTAGTGGTGACACTCGCGGATCTCACAGCGGGATCCCTTGAAGCCGGTCGGACAGATGCACAGATCGGTGTGCGCCTTGTATTCGCCTCCGTTCATGCAGCGCTCGTCCTCCAGAACTTTCATCTTCTGGTCCAGCACAGTGCGTATTTCCTTCTTATTGACCTGCTCGTCCAAACGCTCCTTCACCTTGCGCACAATGCTGGCGCAGTGGTGGTCCTTTTGGAGTCTTTGGTAGAAACCTGTGCGCACCACAATTCCTCGCGCCTCTTCGCTAAGATTGGCCACGCGTACCAGCGGACTGACCTCAATCACCGGCTCAGGATCAAAGTTCGTCTTATCCGTGGAATCCTCCTCCTCCTCATCCGGTTTGGCAGTGGTGGTTACCTTAATCACTCGGACTTTTGGATGACTCCAAACCGCCTTGGTGGTCCTGTCTGTCCAGTAAATGGCATCGTTGGTCACAGCCAAATTCAGGGGTTCTTGGTTTTTGTCCTTCAGCACCAACTGACGATCGGAACCGTCCAACTTGGAACTCTCCACCGAAAAGTATATGCCATCGAGGTCGTCAATCCAGAAGAGACGATCCGAAAATTGATCCACCACGATTCCTTTTGGCATATGGATGGAGGAGTTAACGATCGTGGTTCTGTTGCTGCCATCCAGATTGATTCGCTCCACAGTGGGCTTTGAGTGGTTCGAGTTGGTCCAGTAGAGCTTCCGACGGCACACATCCACGGCCACGCCATCTGGGCGGCCTCCTTCTGCACTCAGATCCACCAGGACCTTGGGCGGCGCCGAACCGCGAATGGGGGCGAAGAAGATTTTCCTGTGCTCGGTGTCTGACCAAAAGAGGTTCATGGTGAGTGGATCGTAGGCCAGACCGCCCACAGTTTCGTTGACCGTGCGTGCGATCGTCTGCTCCACCACATGGGAGGCGGCTAGGAGATCCCTTTTCAGGGAGAATATGCTGCCATTCTTGTGCTTCAGGTCATTAAAGTAGATCAGCTCCTCGGATTCGTCAAAGGTTAGGGCGGACAGCTCGTCGAACTCGTGGGCGGCGGTGGCTATCGTCTGCCAATTGCTGTCCATGAACTGGATCCTCGACCTCAGCGTGACGGCGAAGTCTGTAGTTAGAGAAAAACAGGAAAGTCAATAAGAGTGGTTATCTCAAGGTTAAAATAACATAATTAAGTTATATAACCTATAAGTTTTACTATTTCAATATCACTTATAAATGCTTTAAAAGTACGAATTTATACTTCATACTTTTAGGCATCCTTATAAAAACTCCTTTGAAATCCTTTAAAATCGAATTAAATTAATGATGTTATTGCGTTGACCTTTATTTTAGTATTTGTTTATGCTTTAATAATTTTATTACAAGTTAAGGTTGCTCAAAAAAATCAAAACTAACTAGTTTTTCCCACCCGGACTTATTTATCGACCGATCATCTACATGACAGCTACGTGATCAATATAGTTGGCCGGTTTCCCTGACTCATTTACCAATAATTTAAAGCACTACTCATAATAGGATAATCGAATACATACGTATATCTGAGTAATCTTATCTGGAAACCGATATGCTTCATTGCGAGCGTGAAAATGGCAACTGTTAAAATCAAAAATAGTTTCTGGTAGGCTTCTAGAATTGGCAAACGTGACCGATAGCATCACTTGACTATATCATATCGATAAGAGTATGAAACGCCTAAGACCCCCTGCTTTATTTGCGGAAATTAAGCTCAATCAATGGCAAAAGACCCTCGAATTGTCGAGCCCCCCCGAACGGCCGTCATTAAAGTTGCCAAAAATGGCGCGAATTCCAATCAAGCTCCGCCATTTGTGGAAATTGCGATTCAAATTAAATTTTGCAACACAATTCAGGCAATGAATTCTGATCGAACTGCGTTTCATTTTTATTAATTGATTATTTAATGCGGCGCCAACTGCCGCGGAAAATCTAATACCTAGTTCCAAATCATCAAAAAAAAAATGTGTCTAAAGGTCTAGACTGATAAGGTGTTGTAAATTAGTCAACAGGCGACGAAGATCCTAAGACGTCAACCTGCAAAAGCCCTAGGGAAATCCCTTGATACGTAATGTCATCTTTTTGACCTAAGAAATCAGTTCTAATCACTGATGTTATTCAAGGCTATTACTAGTATTTGATTTCAGTTAAGTCTCTATTTGATTCCCAAAGCCTCATTTGGTTGCAATAAAAAAATCATAACCAAAGTATTTAAGAGGTTAATAGACTTTAAATTAACAATTTTAATTGCCAACTGCGGTAAATTCTCAAAAATAATTTATTCTCTCTAATTGGTATATATACAAGTTCTCAAACCATAAACACCTCAATTTCAAGTGACGTCAGAATCAGGCAATGTTATAATAGTATCAGTCCCCTAAACCAATGGCAAACTTGAAATTTGTACACAAAAACATGGCGGTCCCAAGATTAGTGTGCAAAAAATATGGTGACATGATTTGATAAGCGTTCCAAAATCTGGCTTCGCCTGCCTAACCCCTCGGTTTTGGATTTCGATTTCGATTTTGAATACCCCCTCCCCAACGAGATCAAAGAACCTGTTGCCAACGTTCTGGGGGCGTGTCATTTAGTCATTTAATTAATTAGCCAGGCAGGTGGGTAAAGTGCGACACCTGCCGCCTTGCAAACAAATAAAGCAAACAATCCTGACTCGCTTTTTCCACTTCTCTCGCGGAAATGGGAAAACTGCAGCTGGCGGAACAGAAACAACCGAAATGGCAGCAGTTCCGCATTGGATAGTACAGTATTTGTATTATATCAATATCAAGGCTTTACTTTCACAGTTCCTTAAGCAATAACCCCATAAGCAATCGATCAGATCGATAATCCATCATACGCGACCTGGTCATTGGCCCTAGCTTTATGGCCAAAAACACCTTTCTAGGTCACTGTCGCTGTGAGAAAACACCGAAAGACCACAACAAACTGCAAAAAGCCAAAACAGATAGCAAAATATTAGAGGAACTTGTTTAACTGCAAGTTATTTTGACTTATAATGGCTCTAAATCCTAATTACAGAGCTTCGAATAGATAATATCATTGGTATGCCATATTAATTGGTTATTCATGATTCATTCCAATTATCGATGGTTGTAAAAAAGAGCCGCAAAAACAAAAGCCTAGCCAGCATTTAACATTTACCACTCGAAACGCAGTTGCGAACGAACCTTTCGGTCGACCTCCACGCTTCTGGTTTGAGGTCAACGTTTTTATCGATGCAGAAAATGCTAAATTGGCAATATACCATAATACCTACGTATTGCTGAGTTCATTCGTGGAGCGGTTGATTGAAAACTAAGGGACAGAGCTACAAAAACCTATCTTATAATAATAATTGGCCTTTTTACATTTTATTCCCACTAATTCCCCTCATTACTTTTAAGTAACTTTAGTTTAATTACTACTTTATGATCATAAGTACTTGTTTATAAGTTATAAATCTGACGCAGAAAATTTATTTTTAGTTTGTGCGTTAGCAAAGTGAATTTAATGCTGAAAGGCTTAGGCAACATCTGTGAAGTGATTAAAAAACCAAGTGTACGTTCATTCTCGTGGAATTATTAAAACTGAAACATTGTACAAGTTATGTAAGAAATTTCTTACAATAATTTTTTTATCCAGTGCAAAAATGAATATGTGGCTGCCGTGTCAGCATAAAAATGAAGTGGAAAACAAATACCGCGAAGGAAGCAACGTTGAAAAATATATGCAAACCTAGCAAAAAGGGTTTCGTTTTATAAAGAATTTTTCTGTACGAAATGTAATTCTTGCTAAAGCTGATAAGTGTTATCGTTTTCGGAAATGTTTAAGATGACGAATTTAAAATAGTTCCGGATTCAAAGTTATTATACAGTATTTCAATAGTTAATCCCAGAAGAAAATCAAACTAAAACTAAAGGATTTACATATAAAACCTAGATCTTTCCCAGCCATTACTTGACAGCAACTGAAGTGATTGAGATTTATAATGGGCTACTTGAAATGCCCGATAGATAGAACGGTCAATAATTCTTATGACTTGGCCCAATATAACCCAAGAAATAGCCGGTATATCTCGATATACCCGCAAGATATGGATTTTCGCACGGCTTTTGGAGCGTCACGGCGCGATTTCCACCCATTAGCAATATCTAATACTCAAGCGAGCAAGTGTTAATGGAATGCCTCGGAAAAGTTCCCAAGTCGCACGTGGGGCCCGCCGATCGCGTCGTTATAGGCTATATGCTATGTATATGTCAAGTCGGATCGGGTTTCCAGATGGCTGTTTCTGGGTTTATTTACCCAAGCAATCAGTGCTTGCCCGATTAGAAGAGAATTAAATGGATCTTTCGCCTCGGATTGCGATATAGAAATTCCATGGCAACCGTCATTTGGTTTAAAGTTATACAGAACACAGCAAACACTGCATAGGTTCTCAACTTCTTCTGCAACAAGAAACCCCGCTGGGGACTGTTGAAATATTAGAAATCGCTGAAATCTAAACAAACCGGCAAACACGATGTGGCATACGTGACAAAGTAAATCGGGCACATGGCGGCCAAGGTGGTGGCAAATGCCGAGTACAGTGCAACTACATGCTGGTGAACCATCCATCTGAAGGAGATTGATAGTAAATCAGCGGAGATCTTCCCTTTTCATAGAGTTGAGATCAATTTTAAATTCAAATTTTCACCTTCACCTAATGGTCAGTGGTTTTTCCAGTTTGTGGACCTGGAATTTTCGACGGTCCAACTGTATTTTACAGTCCAGCTAAACGTTGATGGACAAATTTGTTGACAGGATGTTAAATTGCTATTACATTATGTTTTTAAAACCTTTTTATGGGCTATAAACTAGAAAATTGCACTTTACAAAATATTTTTTTTATACATGAAACTTGTATTTAGGCAAGTTTAACTGTAGTTTGTTTTTGCCGGCCACGTTTAGTCCAAAAGAGAGTGAAAGAAAGAGCGAGAGAGCGTGTAACCCTTCCAGGAGAAAGCGTAACAACAACAACGCTAGCATTTACGAGAAAACGTCTAATAACAATGAGTATCGAACATTAAAAGGTAGCTATTTAGCTATTCGTTATCAGCTATCAGCGACGTGTGCATTGATAGCAAAAGGGGCGCCTCTGCCACTGATAAAAGAGATAACAAAAGAAATCGTTTTTTTTACCGGGGCAGCTCCGATAGTCAGCTGATAGCGGTCACAAACACATGCGTGCGTTGGGAATATGCTACGGGGTAATGTCAAGCGATTACATAAGACCACTGGCTGCATTGTTTATGTCGAATTGATTTCAAACTTAAGTCTTGGCGACGGTAAAATGAAGGTTAGGCCCCAGGGTTGCCAGCTGGTCAGTAGCTCCTCCTAACTGTTCTTATCCTCCATTCCCTCTTAGCACTGGAAGGCGCCGATGGTCTTACCCCATTCCAGTGGTGTTCCGTGGACTGTCAGAAGGCAGGTGGCTAGTATTAAACAGGGCAGAATCGCCATTCCGATTCGGTTACGGATCATTATACAGGTGGATTATATATGTAGGACGAGAAACCTTCGATTGCACAATCGCCTGGCTTTATGGTTAGGTTAAGGGAATTGATTGAGGCAGTGCCGTTGCTCTGCCGATTGGAAGGGGTTTGCGGGATGGAAGGAGTCTAGAAAACAGCGCGCTGATTTTACGGACTTTCGGAGGGGTTTTGAAAGTACGCGCCGCGGAACCCGGTTACGCACCGTTCGATCCGACAAGTTTTTTTGAACTAACTTTTAAATTCACTTGATTTGATCGGAGGTAGCAAATCCATGGCTGACCAGTGTTGCCGGGCGGCCACTGGAAAGCAGTCGGCAACACTGGCGAGGGCTCGATAGGTTTCGATAGAATATATCGAAAAAATTAGAAAATTTAATTTTTTTAAAATTGTTGATAATCGTTCAATATTGTACTCCATTTATTTCGCTTGTGGTAGAATGACAAGGGTGACCATCGTGTCCTAATACAGTGTAACATAGAGGGGTAATATACACCTTAACCAAGAAAAAAAGCTAGATTTCTGTAATTTTTTTCTGTACAAAAGAAACATTTTTTAAAGTTCTGTTTCTTGTTTCTTAATGTTTACAATTTCAACTTGCTCTGAAATAAAAAATAAATATAAGAACTAGTTTTTCAACGAAATGTGCGTATAAACTGCCAGACCTCTATTTCCAGTACAATGAGGTGGTTGCGATTCCTTGAAAACTCGTCCGAAATGAATAATGTAAAAATAAAAAATGTTAGGCGAGTACAATGTTACCTAAAATATACTATACTTTGAGAAATACTTCATAGCAGAGGAAAACGTAACAAAAATTGAAGGGGTATTTCAAACGAAAAGTAACGTCTGGAAGCCGAGCGTCAGTGTTGGTAAGTGCCCCACTTTTAACACACAAAAACTGCCGTAGAGTTGCTCCGCTGTGTTTTCATTTTTATTTTAATTTTATTCGGGCCAAAGTCATGTACAAAAATGCACTAAAAGGCGGTATACGCACGGCCAAGCAGGCTTGGAAGTTGAAGAACGGTGATTAGACAATGGTTTTAGTTAGTTTAAGTTGGCATAATAACTGGGAACAGCTGATCGGCGGTCGGGGGCGGCCCACTTACGGCTTACGGTGGCTTACGTTTAACGTTGCGTTCACGTTGTGGGCCACTCCACTCGAAGCGTGTTGTACGCATATTGCTCGTTTTATTTTATCCTCCGCCTTGTTAATTCCGGAATATATCCGGAATCGTGAATTAATAGTAAGACAGTATACTTGCAGAACTGGGCAAACTCAACTTGGACTTGGCCAAGGCGAATTCCGATTTCGAACAGCATTTGTGCGAAGGTTTGCTTTTCGTTTTCCCTCGAATCCCAGACCCCGCCCCCCCGGAAATCTTGTATAGCTAATCAAATAACAACGCTTATCAGTGTGCATTATATGCTATATATCCCAGTGCTAACCCGCTTTTACGCTCTTCCAGCTGCCAGATCTTTACAGAGTTGCTACATCCCCGCGAGAAACCCGCAGAAACTCCCTTTGTTGCTAATAAATAGAGCGAAACCAGGCGATAACAACAGCTCCACCTCCTTCAGTATCGTTGCTAACCACTATCGGACTACTCCAACTAACCCCCCGGAGAGGCCTAGAGGAAGAGCAGATAAGACCACCTCACTGAACCCATTTTTCCGAGCAGAAAGCGGCCACCTCAACGCCCTAATCTCCTCGAAGCAGTTTGTGAAGGTGCAGAAGCAGTTCTACAGGGACTACTCTTGTGTCTCGCTTGGAGCCCCTCTGAAGAGCAGTGACGCTCCTTTACTGGGAGATCTGTGCAGTCAATACCGTGCCATCCTAGCCCACACATCGGCGGACGTTCTATCTGGTCAGGATCGCCACCATCCAGGGTGCAACCATCAGCAGATTAGGCTAGCCCATCAGCAGACGCACTTACTCAGCAAGGAGGAGCAATCGGATCAGGAGCGCAAGATGGCCCAGAAGGCAAAGTTCGAGAGGCTGCCCACCAATGTGGTGCCGCGACACTACGAGCTGCTCCTGCAGCCCAATCTCCAGGAGTTCACCTTCAAGGGCAAGACCATAGTGCAAGTCAATGTGAGTACAGTCAAGATGCGGTAACGTGTACCAGTCCTAGCTTTATAGATATGTGTGTCAATCGGCAATCAGCTCAAGCAGTTTTATCTAACTGAATCAAAGAACTGATAGATAAGGTTTATTTCTGAACATATAAGAAGGAACAATAAATTCAATTGATTTCCTTTCTAAAACATTTATATCATGTTATCCCAAGCAGAAGTTATTCAACAAGTATTTAGTGACTTAAGTTAGGGAGTTACGACTGTATCCTCCATCTCTTTCCATTTCTCTCTACTCCACCCACTTTCACTTTTCCCGCATTGTTACTTTCTGCGCCCCATTGTGTGAACTTTTTCCTCTGACGTGTGCAAAAATATTTCGTATTGGACATTCTCCTTGTTAACATTTCTCTTTATGCTGCAATTTGCATGCAAGCAAACACTTGGAGTGATGAACAGCCATAGAGATATATATATAGATATGGGTACACCCACTGGGAAGAGCGATTTCTTTGTCGGCGCAGAAGGAATGAAATGACTGGCGGTTTCGATATGGAACTCGGGGGTACCGCGCAAAAAAATATATATTCGAGACAATCTCTTTTTGCAAACGCCGCTCATAACGGTGGATTTTGTTTACGTTTTGTTTGCGTCAACGACGAAAATGATTTACTACCCTTAGTCGCACTTTTGATACCCTAGAACTAGGATTGTATTATTATATAATGAATATTGTTATGAAAATTTGGAAAGAATCTTTAAATTATTACGATTATCGTAAGAAAACATAATATAAAGATAGAATTTGTTTGTAAACTTGTTTATAAATCTTAATACAATTCCTATTTCCAATTAATCATTTTATCAAGCACTGAAAGGTATGTGGGATAGAAATTACCGATCATTTTTCATACACAAACTAAATATTTTTTTTGCCTTCCAATCAATCATTTAATCATTTTATAGGAATTTGTTTGGGTTAGATATTAAAGAACCTATTGAATATTTACAAATCTTAGGATAACCGAAGCGAATCAAATATTTCCATCTTTTTAAAAAGCAATTAAGATATTTCATTATTTTAATTAAGTTTTAAAGACACACGTCTATTAAATTATTCATATTTTATAAAAGCCTTAACTTGTTTAATCATATTCGACAGCAAAAAAAAGTTGTTTACGCTGCAAGTTTATGCAAATGAATGGTTTTTAAGCCGGCGATTGCGCAAAGACTTGATTAATCTGATAAGAGGGGTGAAAGAATTGCATTATCATTTGATTAGATCATAAATAAGACTGCCAATCGGCTGGATCCTCCCCTAGGCAGGGTATAAATTTCGCCAAAAACCCGTTTTCGAGCGCTTTGATTGCCTGGTTCAAGCCGGAAACCCACAAAGCCAAGAAAGCCGCATTTCTACGACCTTGAAGTAACTGTTTGTGGATTCTGGCCATTCTTCTCATCGGCCTGGCTAACCTGGCTAGCTTGGCTAACTGTTTCTGCTTTCTGTTTTTTTTTTTTTGTGTTTTCGGTTTTCGATCCTAAGTTTCGGGTTGCTCACCTAACGGTTACTGACATTTTGACTGATTATCTTGCAGGTCAAGGAGCCCACCACACAGATAACCCTTAATGCCCTGGATATTGTGATTGATTCGGTGGAACTCAACTATGAGTGCAGCAAGCTAAAGCCGGATAAGATTGTCTACTCGGCAGAGAATGAGACGGCCACGTTGGAGTTCGCCCAGGAGATTCCGGCGGAAACGCAGGGCGTCCTGCACATGTCCTTCACGGGCGAGTTGAACGACAAGATGAAGGGCTTCTACAGGAGCAAGTACTTCGGACCCAACGGCGAGGAGCGCTATGCGGGAGTTACCCAGTTCGAGGCCACCGATGCCCGACGCTGCTTCCCCTGCTGGGACGAGCCGGCCATCAAGGCCACCTTCGACATCACCCTGGTGGTGCCCAAGGATCGGGTGGCCCTCTCCAATATGCCGGTCATCAAGGAGGACTCCCTGCCAGACGGTCTGCGGCGTGTGCGTTTCGACCGCACACCCATCATGTCCACCTACCTGGTGGCCGTCGTCGTAGGAGAATACGATTATGTGGAGGGCAAGTCCGACGATGGCGTCCTCGTCAGGGTCTTTACGCCCGTTGGCAAGCGCGAGCAGGGCACTTTCGCCCTAGAGGTGGCCACCAAGGTGCTGCCTTACTACAAGGACTACTTCAACATCGCCTATCCGCTGCCCAAGATGGATCTTATCGCCATCTCCGACTTTTCGGCCGGTGCCATGGAGAACTGGGGCCTGGTCACCTACCGCGAGACTTTCGTGCTAGTGGATCCCAAGAACACATCGCTGATGCGCAAGCAGTCGATTGCCCTGACTGTGGGTCACGAGATTGCCCATCAGTGGTTCGGTGAGTACTACATACTACATCCGGTAAAGGGGAATCGGAGGATTCGCCCTCATTCCCCATGGAACTTAAAATTCAGCAGCAGGTTTTTATCTTTAAAAAATTCTTCAAATAATTTCTGATTCACAGATTCAGGTTGTCTGACGCAAAAGCACCTGAAGCTCAATTTGGTATGCAGATTGCTTGGGAATTGATACTTCTTTTGGGTTTTAGTGTCAATGTCTTTGAGGTTTAAAATGAATGAACTCGGGTTGTTATTTAAATTGTTCTTTAAGGGTGTTCCCCTATCAGATTCAATAGGAGTAAAAATAATCTATAGTGGTTTTTCTTTTGGGCTCCCTTAATTACACATACATATTTTTCTAATAAAAGCCATATCTTTCAGGCAATTTGGTTACCATGGAGTGGTGGACCCATCTGTGGTTGAACGAGGGCTACGCCTCCTTTGTGGAGTTCCTGTGCGTGCACCACCTGTTCCCCGAATACGATATTTGGACGCAGTTCGTCACGGACATGTACACGCGAGCCCTGGAGCTGGACTCCCTTAAGAATTCGCATCCCATCGAAGTGCCCGTGGGTCATCCCTCCGAAATCGACGAGATCTTTGACGAGATCAGCTACAACAAGGGTGCCTCGGTGATTCGCATGCTGCACGATTACATCGGCGAGGATGACTTCCGCAAGGGCATGAACCTGTATCTCACTCGCCATCAGTATGGCAACACCTGCACCGAGGACCTGTGGGCTGCTCTGCAGGAGGCCAGCTCCAAGAATGTGGGCGATGTGATGACCTCGTGGACGCAGCACAAGGGCTTCCCGGTGGTCAGCGTGGAGTCGGAGCAGACGAGCAAGAACCAACGTCTCCTGCGCCTAAAGCAGTGCAAATTCACGGCGGATGGCTCGCAGGCAGATGAGAACTGCCTGTGGGTGGTGCCCATTTCGGTGTCCACGTCAAAGAATCCCACGGGAATTGCCAAGACCTTCCTGCTGGACAAGACCTCCATGGAGGTGACCCTCGAGGATGTCGACGAGGACGATTGGATCAAGATAAATCCGGGAACGGTGGGCTACTACCGCACCCGCTACTCGAAAGAGATGCTGGAGCAACTGATGCCCGCCGTGGAGAAGATGGAGCTGCCGCCTCTGGATCGTCTGGGACTGATCGATGATATGTTCGCCATGGTGCAGGCGGGACACGCCAGTACTGCTGAGGTCTTGGCTCTGGTGGATTCGTATAGGAACGAGACGAACTACACGGTGTGGACTGCGATCACTAACTCGCTCACCAATCTGCACATCCTTATCTCTCACACCGATCTTATGGAGGACTTCCATCGCTTCGGCAGGAATCTGTACGAGCCGGTGGCCCATCGCCTGGGCTGGGAGCCCCGTGACGGGGAAAATCACCTGGACACTTTGCTCAGGAGCTTGGTTCTCACTCGCCTCGTCTCGTTCCGCAGTGAAGATGCCATCGAGGAGGCGCAATTACGCTTCCGCGGTCATGTGAACGGTACGAATCCGCTGCCGGCGGATTTGCGCACCACTTGCTACAAGGCAGTCCTGCAGGATGGCGACGAGAAGATCTTCGAGGAGATGCTCGATCTGTACAGGGCCACCGATCTGCACGAGGAGCAGGACCGCATCTCGCGCGCCTTGGGCTGCTGCGGGGATGTGAAGCTGTTGCGTCGCGTCATTGACTTTGCCATGTCGGTAGGTAGTCCTTCATTCGGGGATTACTCTGTGGATTTATTTACTTTATGTTTTCTAGGGTGAAGTGAGGGCTCAGGACTCTGTCTTTGTCATTGTCGCCGTGGCCATCAATCCCAAGGGCCGAGACATGGCCTGGGACTTCTTCAAGGAGAACAACAAACAGCTCCTGGAACGCTACCAGGGCGGCTTCCTGCTCTCCCGACTGATCAAGTATCTCATCGAGAACTTCGCCTCCGAGGAGCGCGCCAAGGAAGTGGAGGAGTTCTTCCAGGTCAACCAGATCCCCGGCTGCGAGCGTACTGTGTCCCAGGGCGTGGAGACGATCCGCCTCAACGCCGCCTGGCTGCAGCGGGATCGCGAGCAGTTGGCCCTGTTCCTGAGGGACGATGAATAAACGTAATACCGCTCGCCAGCATACCAAAGCATTTAACAAGAATCACCAGCAGTGTAGCCACAGCAACAGCACCAGTAACCCGTAACCAGGTCATCGTACACCACAACTAATAACACCATAACACCACCACACGACCAAAGCCGTCACAAATGAAGTAAATGCAAGCGAACCCCCAGAAGAGGAGAGCCAAATAGGTTAGCTTTAGTCAAGGATCCACCTATAGCCACTGCTCTAAACGGGAGTGAGTACACATATATCTATTTGACTACACGCCCTAACACTCAAGGGCGGATTCGGACGCAGACCCCTAGCAGCATTTAAGACCCCAAAGCTTATCGAATGTGTATCGCCATTCAAATTTTCAATACCCTGGAAATTATGTACGTGTTGAGTTTATTACGATAAATAAATGCAATTTCTAGTAAGAATCAAGCAAGTGAGTTCCTAACGATTCTTTGGGATCTATCAAGCCCAACTGGTTACCAGAAAGCAGTCAAATTAGGCTTATATTCGATCCGATTTATTTATAGTCTTTATATTGTTTATGTACAATCTAAAAAGCGAATCACTTGTACTCTAAGCTCTGATCTTCAACTCGTCGGTGTTATTGTTGTTATTCTCGAACTTCTGGGCCCTGCGCTTCAGTTCCTGGGATTGTGCCCAGAAAGTGGACAGGCGCTGATCGCTGTTCGAGCAGAACTCGCGGAAGTCCTTCAGCATCTTAAGCTGAAAGAGCTCCCCGTCTGCGGAGTTGTTGATAGTCTGGGCCTTCCACTTCTTGTTGGGTATCATGTGATTCCAGGCCCACAGGAAACCCACTTTCTTGGGCACATTGGTGTTGTTCGTGTGACCATAGACGCAGCGCGTGACATTCGCCTCCTGCAGAATGGGGGATTCCACCTGGTAATTGTTCGTGGCGCAGCTGGAAGGGATTATGGATTAGAACACATTAAAGGTTATAACAGATTCCAAAAACTCACCGTATCAAAGCAAACATGTTGCCCGTGCAGTGCACATACTGATACTCCTTTGGTAGCTATAACAGATCAATTATATTGGAAAGTCCTTTAAAAACATATAAAAGAACCACTCACATCCTTGCCGACACTGTATTTCTTTTCCAAAACGCAGGGCAAAAATCCAAACTTGGCCAAGATGGCCTCCTGCAAGAACAACATGCGATCCGATCTGCTATCCTCGGGAAATTCTGCCAACATACGAAGTTTATAAGTAAGTTATATGAAAATGTAAGATGTAACCCAAAGTACCATCGAAAAGAGCAGCTCCATTGGACAGGAATGTAGTGCATAGCGGAATGAATATAGGTCCCCTCAGAGGATCTGACTTCTTGGTGAAAGGCTCTGCCATTGGATCTGCTGGCACTGATACCAGGAAATTAAACTGATTCGCCTTGCGCATCCAGCCGCCAATCTGTAATGGTCAACAATGTTATAAAAGAGATCATATATTTTAATGCCCTAACGATATTACTAACCAAATCAGCCACTATGGGACCCGATGAGGTGACCCACTCCACCACAATCTCAAAGGCGAATCTCGGCTGCAGCACTGTGTGATGCTTGACATGACCCCACTCCATTCGATCGCTCTTCTGGTTCACATCGATCTCCAGATGCGACTGGCGATAGACGCGCTCTGGAAATTGGGTTGCGTTATATTATAAGTTATATGGGTAGTTCAAAAATACGAACTGTTACTGCAGGTTTCTGTCCAGGATTGGGGGGCGGGACAGTCCCTCAGGAAATTGGGCACTGGGGTGGTCACCGGCTCATCGTGCCAGAGGAAGCTGCAGCCCTGGAACTCAATCTCCAGCCATTCGTTGACAAAGGCGCTGTAGTCACCCAAAGGTGCGGCGTAATCTAAATGAGAAGGCATCGTTAAATGTTACATTGGAGTACAGAAGAAATCATAAACCAAACCACCTTTGGCATTCTTGTCCTGCTGCACCACATAGTAGAAGACAAAACCAGGCACCACAGGCTTCTTCCAGTCACCAGAGGCATGGCAGATCATGCGCTCCCTAGAAGAAAGCAGAGGTAAGAACATTTCATTCTTCATATAACAAAGTAACCCACTTTCGCATGGCCTCCAGCAAATCCAGGGGATGATGTCGTCCATTGTTGAGGCGGGTCTTCAGCCACATCAGCGCATCGTAGGACACAAAAGTGCAGGAGGGCAGTGACTGGGTCTGGGAGAAGAAGCCCACTCCGTTCACTGGATGCTTCATGGCCTCAAAGATCTCGGCCAGCGTGGCATTCGGACTGAATTGGATGTCAACGTGGAAGCTGAAGGAAAGGTAATCGTAAACTTAAATGGAACTACCCATGAGCGAAGGACTTACCCGTCATCCTGGTCATCTCTGGCGGCGATTCCTGCAGCTGCCACTGCATCGGTGGCGGGAAATATACGAGGAATCCTTCCGTTTTCCAATTTGGGACGCACATTAATGCTGTCATGTGGAGTGGCAGACAAGATAAATGGATTAGATATGACATGATTGGGTAACCCATCTCATCAGAGGTTCCTTATCCATGGTGGGTCTGGTGTGTGTGTGTGTGTGTGTGTGTGTATCTGGGTTGGGAATACAGGATTCAGCAGGCCAATTGCGTGTGTGTTTGTTAGGGATTTCGGGTATGAGGTAGTGGAAGGGATTAGTCGAGTCGTGATAGATAAACGGAGCCAGGACGGATGGCATCCTGGCCCTCTGGGTGGCACAAACCTTTGCTGCGGTGAGTTTAATTGGTTATGATGCTTTTCAGTGATTCTAGGTGTGTCATGCTGCTGAAAGCCAAATACCAAATTAAATTATATAAAAATTACGTAACGAAACCAAAGGAAATGAAACAAACAACCGACAAAATCTGAGAGAACGGGATGCACAAAACGACAGGACTACGAGTACAATACAAAAAGGGTATAACCAAACAACAAGCCAGCAACAGTAAATATATACAATTAGCCTAGGCCCAGGAACCTGAAAGTCCTGGGAGCAAACCAGCTAGGAACAGTAGCCAACCAAACCCCCAGCGAATCGTGCAGCTTATACCAGGTACCGTAAGTAAAATACCTAAATGATAGAATACGTTTTTGAGACCACAAGTACGAATTTTTCAAAATAGTATACGTTTTTGTATAATAATTGTAATTTTTTAACATTTATAGCTACCAATTTTTAGTCAACTAATAAGTAGAACTGCAAATCATATCATATTTTAGTATTTTTTTAGTATTTTTAGGTATCAGATCCTGAAGAATTCGCGGAGTTCTTTGTACTATATAGGGATACTATCATCGATACTATGTTTTTACAATCAATGTTTGCAGCTTTATATATTATTAAAATTATTATTTTTGATATCACTAAACTAATTAATGAAATAAATATATAACTATTACGGTTCCTGGTTTATGCAAATGCTAGTACAGTGTTTTTATGTGCGAATTGTGTGTATGTTTGTGTACAAGAGAGATAAGGGGCCTTAAGATCTATTTTGTTTTTTTTTGGAGTCGATATAAAAACCTGGGTCGCTTTTCCGGCAGTCGATTACTGCCGACTCGCTCCCGGAACGGAGAGTTCGTGAGTCCCTGAGGAGTTGGATTCGGTTTCAGATTCGGAGCGGATTGGGGCAGGTCGAAAGTGGGTGTGGCGGGAAGACAGAGACATTTAAAAGAGATACAAAAAATATTAATACCGATCCTTAAGCAATCCGATCGAAGTAATTACAAAATATTGAATTCAAACGTGCGCAAATGAAAGTTAATTTTGAGTCGAAAATAAGCAAAAGTGCGCATTAAGATGAAACAAAAAAAAATTGCTTTAACGTTTAATTTGTTTAAATAATTTGAGTAGATAACCTGGTTAGGCTGAGGCCTGGATATAATGCTGGTACTGTGTCTCCGCTTGGTTATGTGGGCGATGGGGCTGTCCTGCAAAAGTGAGGCGAGATACTCGATACATCAGGGGAAAGGCAACGGGCACTAAAAGCGGGCTTTGTGATGCAGGGTTAATTAAGTCAACAGTTCTAGATTACGCTTCTTCTTTCTAACCTCCTTTTAAAGTTACCAAACAATAGATAACATTCGTTTTCTTAGGGAAATAAAGCATTATTTACAAAGTATGTTTAGTTTCCTAACTCATTTTGGGAAATATTAGAGGTTTTTTTTTTAGGCTTTATCAATAGTTATTAAAATTAATCAGAAACCTTTAGAGAATAATATTTTAATATGGCTTTTCAACAGTAAGTTGAAGATCATTAAAATAAATCTTTTTAAAAAAATATGTACAATAGTTTCTTGGGCATTTTAAAAGAGGATCTTTAAAATTGTAGGAATTATATAAAAAAAATTTAAATCTTTTTTTAATTTTCAGTAGTTTGTAGTTTTTCAAAGTGTTCAAAAACGAACTAGCTAGAAAGCCTGTTTGACCGATCAATCCTCGATTGATCCACCGTCGACATTGCTGGCAGGACGATTAGTCAATTAGGAGTCAGAACGCAATTACAGAATTAACGCAACGGATCACGAATGCACAGAAGCCAAGCCAAGGAATTCTTTTCTATCTTACTCTCGCCTTGCGCGCATATTGGCGCTTCAGCTTGCTGACCGCCTCGATAAGGCGGACAAAGTCCTCCACCTGTTCCCGGGTATTATCCGCAGTCACATCGGGGAATATGTCGCAGCGCTGGCAGCTGGCGATCTTGGTCACAATGTTCTCCCTGGGCAGCAGGTACATGCGATAGCGCCAGTACTTGAGGCTCTAAAAGAGAAATTCTTTAGAGGATTGCAAGTATAAATTGCATTATAGAATATACCTCCATTAGTGGGTAATCCACATCACCACGCGTGCAGATGTACAGATCCATGTGGTTCCAGTTAAAGTTCTCCAGCTTCTCCGTGGTGAAATTCACGCCGGAGATTTCGTAGGTCTCGTGCTGTGGGGCATGGAAGCGGTACCGGTAGTCCACATTTATGGGGGGATAAGGGTGTCTGAAGAAGGAAAATATCATTGATATTAGGAACGTCAAGAATTCGCGGAGAGGTTTAAAATAATATAATAATAATATAATCATAACCAATAATAAACTATCAAAATGACCTGCAAATCATATCATGTATTGACACTATCCTTAGTCGGTATAATGGATCTATAGAGTTATTACGTTCATCAGCTCTGTTAAAGTGTCAAATGCTTAAGGTTATTGCTGATATTACACAGTTAACTTATACTATAAATCTTATAAATATAATATAATTTGAATTCTAAATTTAGATTAGATTTAGATATAGATTAGGCTTACCTGGGTCTGTAGCCCGTGACCGTGATCACAGAACCGCTCAGAGAGATCTTGTGAAAGATGCGGCCAATGGAGAGCAGGTACTCCTTGTTAATCTCACACGGAGGCTTCACTGGCAGCACGGCCGATCCCGAGGAGCAACCGCCCGCCGACGGGGGCTTCTCATCGACCACAATCAGCTGGAAGCCCTGAGCCAGGCGCTGCGACACGATCTCCTTGCACACTTCCTCCGTGGACAGGGGCTTCCGGTAGACAGCTCTACTCTGGGCATAATCATGATTCACATCATCGGGCAGCAGGGTATAATCCGAGATCACATAGTCGTTATTCAGAGAACGTTTGTCCGGGAAGTAGTCCGTGGTGATGGGCAGACAGGCGGGGATCGTGAGCGACTTCCAGTCGACGCCTGCAAACGGATCCAGGCGGGGATTAGCAGGTTTCTCACGGGGATCGGGTCAGGGATCAGAGCAGAGAGAAAGCCAACGCCGGTACAGGTGTGTAAATCAAAATCGCTCAAGCTAGAAGGACTACGAAAATCATAACCAAAGTGGGAGGAGGTCTCCAGTCCGGGAACGAGAGCTGTCACCAACGGATGGGTTAGCGTGTGTGGAGGTTGTGCGTACGAAATACAGGTGGCAGGTGGCAGGTGGGCGTGGCAAGCATGCTAACGCTACAAAACTACACAACGACAACATGCTGAACATGCTCTGGTGGTCAACATGCTCCCATCTCCGTGGGGATTACCAACTAAGAGGGTTCCAATCACCTCCCTATGGGCGTGTCTGTGGGTTTCTGGGCTGTGCAGTTTTGGGTGGCTTCTACAAACTACGGAATAAGCTATAATTATAATGGATGAGTAACTACATGCAGGGGTTTCTTTTTTTTCTTGTGCATTGGCCGAGGTATCGGGGATTCAAAGCGGGGTGAGTGCAAAGCAAAGATAATCTACAGACTTGGATGAAGGGTCACCCATAAGCAAATATGATCCTACTTTCATGGTGAATATTTTTTTAGTTCAAAGTTATCCCAAGATATAAAATCATGATAAATTAATAAATATACAGTTTATGAGTGAGGGAAACCCTTGGGTATTTCTATTCTAGAAAACTTCATATAAAACCCTGTTGATAGTAAAATATTCCTAGTACTTTTAATATTTATAAAGTTATTAGATATATCAACATCTTAAAAGTAAGTATACACTTTATAAGATTTTGAAATACTGAAGCTTTATTTTAGTTTACTTTTCTAGTATTTTTGTCTCTATTTTAAAACTCTCAACTACTGGGTTTAATAAAAAAAACCTGTATAGTACTCTAAAAACCCTATATATACATAAGCAAAGCAGCAACTGAATAAAGGGAAGCCTCTACTTTAGCTCCCTGGACTATATCTACAATAACGCCAAACTTCAGATCCATAGATCATTAGAAACCAAGTGTATCTAATCGTGTTTCGTGTGTGGTTGCAGGTGAGTTTTTGTGTGCTTGTGTTTTGGATGCATCGCTAATGCTTTGTACAGAGTTCAAAAGTGGTGAATTTGTTTTTGTCCAAACCTATGATGATCTTTCCTCTTCCGCCGCCCGCCTCCGCCTCCGGCTCGGGGGGCGGGTCTACAGCCCTTAGGGCCTCCAGGCCGCCCAGATGATGATGCTCGCCCTCGACGATCGGCCTCAGATGCTTGACTAAACGACCAATGGATGGAGGATTCGATGGGTTACGTATATGATGGGTTGCAAATTTCGATTCGTTGGTTAGATCCGATTGGTGGGTTGTTTCATTTGTGTAGGGCAATAATGTGAATCATACGTAAAATTAGATTAGACTTAGTATTCGTTTCTATATCGGCAAGGGTTTTAGTGATTAGGATGAGCTACTGGATTAATCCCCGGGGTTGCGGTTAGTGGGCGGTGACCTTTTTCTGCACCCGAAGCTCTGGCGGATTTCCACCAGAAAGGCGACTCCGCTGCCCACCAGTCCGCACAGAAACAGACTGAAGGCGGGCGCCAGCAGATTGAGGGCCAGCGGTCGGAGCTGCAGCTTCTCCTCCAGCTCCGCCAGAGTGGAAAAGTCCTTCAGGTAGCCCATGTGACGGGCCTTGCGGTAGCATGTCTCCAGCCAAAGATCCTGCAGTCCGCCCTGCTGGACGTGCATCAGGAAGCGATGGAGGGCATCCTTGACATGTGAGTCCACCCGGAGCTGATACTGATATGGATAGGAGCCATGGCAGATCTTGGAGAAGTAGAAGCGTTTCTTTCGCAGGAATCGCTGCTGCAGATTAAAGAAACGCCAACGGATATTGCTGATGGGGTAGATGTACTCCGGGGCCATGGCGATTCTCTTTTGGTTAAAGTCCTCGGGATCTGTGAAGCTGAACTTGGTGGCAAACTGCTCCGCATGCCCCAGGGAGCCCACAATGGGCTCCACATCCGAGGGCAACACCAGGATGCTGTAAGGCAGCCCGAACAGCTGATCCAGGCTGCTGGCCGGACTCCGGGTGAGGGTTACGGTCAGAAAGGAGGACAGTTTGGTACTGTACGACTGGACAAGAATAAAGATCCCGACGAGAATGAGAAAGGTGCATGTGTTTCTGCCCATTTTGCATTTCCTACATCTGGCTGTGCCAGCTCCTGGCACTCCCAGTATGGCCCAGAGACCACAATCCGGCATCAGGCGACGCACAAAGACGAACTGCACCAGGAGCAGCGTGACGAGCAGACACAGCCAGAGGGGGAGACTGAATGGCAGGAACACATACAGGCTCCTCGAAATCTCATTGTCCAGGGGGATCATAAAGCAGCGCGGAGCCACCTGCGATGGATAAGAGTAGTCGACTTCGGTGTTCGGATGCAGGGTATCGTACAAGTGTGGACTCAGCTCCACCTCGTCACGCACAATCAATTCCGTTAGAGCGGTCATGTTCATCACTAAGGAACCATTCACCTTAAAGGGAAACAAATCCATGGTCACATTCAGGTGCTTCATCAGCTGGTTAATCAAAATCCCGCCCAAGCCCTCCAGTTCCCAGACCTTAGTCCGCAGGTTCTGGTACCAAAAGGTATTCGGCACATCATGCTGTACGGGCATGCGTATCCTGTATCCCAAGAAGTTCCTTCGATTGGGATACGGAAAGAGGTGATGCGGATCGTAGGAGGATATTTTCCGCATGCGTATCACTCGGACAGTGGGATAGGGATCCATTTGGTAGAACTTTTTAGCGCCCACCACCACCAAAGAGGATCGGAACTGCAGTTTCCATAGGAGGTTAAAAAAGTATTCCAGCTCCACCTTGGACTCCTGCCTTTTGAGCAGGAACATCGTCTTGGAGTAGCGCCTTCCCCTGGCCCTGAGCGCCTGCATCTGAACCACTGGATCCCTGGAGTCCCTGGCGAACACCAAGTACAGCGTCTCCTCATCCTGGAGCTGACTGAAGCGCACCTGCGTGGAATTGCTATCGGTGGCCGTCATCTGTGGCACCAAATAAAAGTGATTGCTGCTGTTGCCCATCAGCCCGCGATGCAGGTCATCCAGATAGCTGGCATCAACCGATTCCAGGCTATGCACTACGGTGATGGCATGCAGGCGATGCAAGCGACCAATCCTGTCCAGAAACTGAGCCAGGTCAGAGGGTCGCACAAAGCTTGCCTTGGCTCCGATTTGGTAGCCCAATAGGATTATCAGCAACTGGAGGAACATTTCCGCGGGAGAAACGAAGCCAAACTGGCTGGGACTTGCTTTTGCACTGCATACTTAAAGGGCATCTCAACTGGTGCCCGCGATACGATCTCTAAAACAATAACCCACAACTGTTTGAGCAACACTTACCCGTGGTAATTGCTGGCGTCCATTCCTGCTCACCGGTGGCTCCCCAGAGGTAGGACTTCGCCTGGGTGGCCGTTAGGTTGGGCACATTGGCGGGCTGGGCGTTCATCAGCGAGTTCTGACGCCTCTTGAAAACTGAGGGTACAAAAATTATACGAGCTCTAAGATTAGTTGGTAATGCAACTCACAGTCCATCTTCTCATCACCCATCACAAAGCTCTGCGAGGAGGCTGACTTGCTCAGCAGCGAATGGCTGGACACTCGGTCGTACTGCTCTGCACTCTCGCATCCGTAATCGTCCTGCTCGTTGTTGTTGTTGCACCCAGACTGGCTGTTGTTCTGGATCTGCTGCAAGGGTTTCTGCTGACCTGCTTGTGGAGCTTTCGCCGGCACCGCTTGGTAGTGATGCTGCTGTATAAGCACACCGGTTGGACCCTTTGGAAAGATGTGCGTCCATCGACGACGATTGGAGGTCAGTTTGATGGTCACTTGCGAGGGATCAAAGGGATTGATCAGGGCACGGCCGGGACGCACTATGGGAGCAATGCTGACGATCGTCCGCCGGGAGTTTTTCTCTGAAGCCAGTGACTCTGAGAGATTCGTGGTATCCGGCTGCTATAATCAGAAGGGGAAAATTTAAGAAGATCAAGGATAGGGAGTTTTGTGCCTCACCAATGCCGCCAGCATTGCTGAGGTGCCGTGGTGAATGTCTGGGTCGGACATCTTGCGCCGCATGGCCGGGATCTGAGTGGGCGTGAGGTTCTCCCAGTCGTTGTTCCTATAAGCATAGGTCTCCAGACTGGGCACCGAAGTCTTCTTGGCACGCACCACGCGCTGCAAGGAGCTAGGACAGGAGAACATACATTTTATAAGGCATAACGGTTATATTTATAAAGCCCAATCCTACCAAGTACTTTGAGCGGGCAGCGGCTGGAAGATCTGCTCGTCATAAGCATCGTAGTCGAAGAGCGAGTTGTGCTTGTACTCCGACTGATTGCAGCTAAGGAAGTGACGCTCGTTCTCCTCGCCCTCGCCGTCGCCCACACCATCGTGGAGCGTTAGCTGTGAGCCAAAGAGAGGCAGTTTGATTCTGGGTATAAAACTGGAATAAGCAATCTTCTTATTGGTAGAGTAAAAGCTCAGGTTAATCCAGTGCGGCAGGGAGTAGTCATCAGCGGAGGTCAAAGTAGTGTCCTTGTTGTGGAATTTAAGCAATGGAACCGCATGCAGGGGCTGCTCTCCCACGCAGACCAGATCGCTGCCCACTCCATTGTCGATAATGCGCTGCTTGGTGATGTTGGTAAGCTCCCGATCCACGGAAAAGACCCCCACTCCCGGGGTGATGACCACAGAAAGCTGCCCGGTGCGGTCGAAGGTTCTATCCAGGTAGTGTTTCTCAAAGGTGTTCAGTGAGATGTTCAGCACCTCTAAAAAGTTGCCCTGCGTGGCAGAGGAATTCGTGGCCGGAGGGATCTTCATATTCTCCCTTTCATGGTAGCGCAACACTGTGGCCTGGTAGGAAGTGAACAGCTTGCGCAGCTGTCCCAGCACAGTGCACCAGTCGTCACATCTTTCGTTTTGGATGGCCACGCGGTAGAAATCCTCATAGAAGCGACCCTTGTAGTCTTGCTGCAGGCAGTCGCGCATGTGTTCGGGGAACTCATCCAGACATTTAGCCGCGTAGAAGGTGCGGGAGAAGAGCACTACGGTCACCTCGTGGTTGCAGCTCAGCTTGCGCCACTTCTGGAAAAGCTCAGTCAGAAAGCCATTCACAGCCTTCTCAAAGTACAGGTCTCCGTGAATGTCAAAGTCCCACATCTCGGAGGACATCTGCAGGAAAAGATAGACCATGGAGGTGCTACTGCGAAAGACGATCTTGGTGTCCTCCGTGATGACGCCGCTGGCCACGCGCTCGCCCTGCGACCACATCTCGTACACCTGGCACCGGATCTGCATGTCGTTGTAGTCTATCTTCTTGTTTACATACACACAGGTGTCAGTCTGCGGGATGAGATATACTTTTAGAGTAGATCCTGACCAGAAAGAAGGCGATTACCTTACCAAATAGGTCTTTAGGCGCCACATTTCCGAACGTCCCATGTACTGGTCCTTGAAGGTGATCTCTATGGAGTCCAGGGCCACATCCGCCGGGTTGACTATCCTCATCACCACATTGGAGTACTGACGCATCTTAAAGGCATTGGCGATGCCCGATTCGATGCTGATCACATCCCGGCCACAGCTGCCGTTGAACTCGGTGATCTGGAGCAGCAGGTGGGTGCCATTCTCCTCGTCGGGGGCATAGATCTCGACGACATCGCCCACATTGGCGTTGGGATGGTCCTTCAGATTCATCACCAGGTCCGCATCTGTGTGGAAATGTCCATGTAACACAATGTTTGCACAACGTCCACACTGCCTTACCGTAGGATTTATTGCATCCACGCGTGTGCGTGTTCAGCTTGTACAGCTTCATGTTGACTTTGTTGCAAAGCCAACGGACAATTATTTATTTAATTCCGAAAACAATTTGCCCATTTCGCATGCTAAAAAAATAAGAATTCTATTTTTTCGCCTTTTGTTTTGATTCCTTATCTGCATAGTGATGGCACTTCGTGCCGTTTTTGGTATATTTTCGGTATTTAACCTCTAAAAAATGTACCAAAAGATAATACGTATTTGAAGTACACTGATATAAAATGTAAAGATTTCATATTGAATTTAAATATTTTAGCTAATCCCTATATATCAAAAAAAAAAAATAAATAAAAATTGTACTTTTTGTATGCGAGAGATGCCTTCGCTACCATTTGTGAGGGTTTTTGTATGATATTATTGATTGTTATTTAGTTCAATTAAAAATATATGGATACTTTTTTGTTTGCCCTCGATTGTAATTATATATTTACACATTTTTTGACCTGGCGCTAATCTTTCCAATTAGAAAGATGTGTTCTATATAAAACCTGTTATATTATTGATTTAATGCATATAGGTAAGCCTGCGTCACAGAAGCGCAATCGATTTCTTCCAGATAATAAAAAACAAATAACTTTCGAGTGGTTTTATAATTTAAAAATAAATATGCCCTGTACTGGTGTAAAGAATAGATTGTAACAGCGTATTAAAAAGACACAACCAACCCCCAGTGTTATCAACCCGACCGCTGCTGTATCTATTAATTTACATCTTTCTGGCCCTGAGCTAATCTAAGCAATTAGAACGTTCTATATAAGTTTTCCGTACTTTTTCATTAGTTAAACATATTTATTGGTTTAATGAATTTATCTCGAAATGACTTGGCATTCGTTGTGGGTTTTCAATGAATAATTTTATTGGGTCGCAAATATCAGTGAGTACATTTCGACAAAAATTGTTTAAAGACAGTTCGTTCGCCTGGTTAAATCCCGGCTAATCCTCAGTCCTCAGTCAGATAGCTGCACTCGAATCGACTCGGCTCCATTCCGGGTCCATTATCCGGACCCCAGACTCGTATTCCTAATCCTCGGCGTCGAAGTTTGTTTCGCAATCGGTTGTTTGTTTATTGTTTGTGGTGATTAGAATGCCACTGACGACAGAGATCGCCAGATCTGGCAGATAGTTCGCATTTCTCTACTTACAGCGAGGGGTTATGTATACAATCAAGGCGGGGGTCGCTCACCAGGATGCGTCGAAGTTCGTCGGTTGTTCGAAAATGAGTTTTCTCGTATATATGTAACTAACAATTCATGGGGTCAAGGGTCGTCGTTGCGTCATTGCATCTTTGTGTCGTCCTCGTCATCATCCACAATCTCAATTTCAACATGCAGCTTAAACGGTAGACAGAACCACGGAACAGGCTCCTAAAGCTAACTAAACACGTACGGACTACAAGTAAACGTTAATCACTAGGGAGGATGGTTGGGGCAGGGGGGCACCACCACGCATCTCACATCGCCACGGTGGCCAGGACGACGGTGATGTCGTCCGGCTTGCCGCCCCTCGCCTGGATGTTATTCCTCCGGGCGCTGAGGGCGAAGGGCGAGAGGAACTCGCTGTTGAGGGACAGGGTGCGGGCCATCAGCGCCAGGCTGTTGGCCGTCATCTGCAGCTTGACGGGATCGCGTTCGCCCTCCACCTCGCTGAGCACCTGCAGCATCAGATCCTCGGGCACGTTGTCGAACACTCCGTCCGTGGCAATGAGAATCACGTCGCCGTCGCGCACCGGGAAGCTCATGGTGTCCGCCGACTCCGGGCTGTCGCTGAGGACATTTGGGCCATGTCCTGGCGGGGGCAGGGACAGTTGGAAGGGTGTGTTGAAGTAGTGCTGCTGCTCCTCTGACTTGTGCACCACCTGGCCCTGCCGCACCACAATGAAGCCGCTGTCGCCGATGTTGGCCGTGTGCACGGTGCTCGTCTCACGGTTGAGGATCAGGACGCAGGCGGTGCTGCTCCCGAGGATCGGCTTCTTCTGCTCCATCAGCTCGCAGTAGCTGTAGGCCAGCAGGTTGACCGGTCGCTGGGGATTGAAGTGGCTGCACTGCACCAGGCGCTCGCAGGTGCGCATCAGAAACGAGGAGAACTCCCCGGGATCGATGCCATAGCTCCGCCAGCCGCCCACGCCGTCGGCCACGCCCATCACATCGGCGCTGGCTGTGGAGGCCTTGAACCAGGAGTCCTCGCCGTACTTTCCCGGCTTGTACTTGTGTCGCAGGTTGTCCTTGGCAAAGCCGCAGACGACGGAAACGAAACGGGGTCGTGGGGCGCCCGAGGATCCTGCTCCTGCTCCAGACTTGGAGGCCCCCTTGGCGGCTGCCCCTCCTCCGCCTCCCGTGGCCGTCTCCAGGAGCGTGGAGAAGCTGTTGCGCAGGACGCGCGAGATCGCGCGTGATGTCCAGTTGAGTGACGAATGCATATCGCCCTAGAACTCGTGGTCTCGTGCTCTCAATCAATCAATTGCATGCGGGGGATGTGGGATGCGTTTCGTTCGATTCGTTTGATGCTTCGGTGTGGGAGTGCTCCTCCTTGGCGTTCACTCCTATGCGCCACTCCTCCGCACTCGTTTTTCCCGGGTGAAAACTCCTGTCGCGATGGGGGACACAATTTACGTTCCAAATTAATACGAAAAATGTTATGTGATGTGATACACTTTTTCACGTCAGGTCGCGATCCGGTTCATAACTGGTTCCGCGCTGGCTGCCTGCTGGTTCCCCACCCCAACTCCCCTGCTGTAGAATTGGTTCCACGGCCATAGTCACCCTGTGGCGGTATTTAACGAACCAGTTTGGCGGTTGATTTTATAGTATTTTTGTATGGCTTTTTGTTTTGGATCTTTATTAATTTATATACGTATATCTAATATTTATTAACTATTATTCATTTATTTGATTAATTTATATCCCATGTATGAGAGCTTAATTTAATCCAAATTATTTGGTTTATTTAATAAGTTATGTTAATTTCAATTGTGGTATTTAAAAAGAACACCCCTAAGATTTTAGTGTTCTTGGGTGAAGGGAATAAAATACCAAAACGTTCTAGCACATCGACTGCGACCAAAAGTAGTTCGTTTTCGTAAATAATTCTGAGAAAATAGAGGTCAATAATGGAAAAAAGGTGCTTTTGATATATTTTAACCGCAATTACACCCAACGGGCTCTTGGTTTGTTAATTCGAAAAAGCATTTGAAAAGTGTCATTCTTAATTTTTAATGTGAGTAATGTTTTTAAGTTAAAAACGGGTAAATATCAAGCTAAAAGCGAGTACGAGATGGTTTCTCTTCCCATGAAATCGCTTCCAGAAAAAATACCAGATTTTACGAGTGAATTTCGATGAACACCGTTAGCCGCGGCCCAAAGAATAAGAAATTTGATCTTTGGCGGTGTTCGTGCAAAGGCGTTATGGAAACTAAAAATGGAAGGAAAACCCCAAAATCGACTGCAGGAGGTCAGTGCAGATCAAATAGGACGCCTAATCCAAGCTGTTGCCCTTTATTGTGGGATTTCACCGACAGGAAGCAATACCACAACAGGGGCAAATCCGCAGAATAGTTGAATCCCACTAGAGAATTCCAGTGCGAAGGAACATGCCGAGTGGGATTTCGCTCTCTACATGGACATCCTCCCGGACGTGTCCTCGTAAATAAAGTAAGTCCTGGCCAAAAGAATTTGGTTACGTTGTACTAATTTAAGTATCTTTTTAGCAGAACCACCAGTAATAAGATATCCGACGACCTCTTCATTAGGACTCCGGACACCACCACCACCAGCTACTTGGCCAGCTTAAGCGGAGCTTGAGGACCCACTGGCTTATATAGGGAGGAGGAAAATAGGACGCCCGCTAAGCAACAGTTGGAGAAGCCATAGCCAGCCACTGCCAGGATGCTGGGCGACTTCCTGCAGCATCAGCGGATAAACTCCGTTCCCAATCCGGCTCCCACTTCCTCAAGGTCCAATATGCCTCTTGGGACTCGGAGCTGGACTGCGGTGGAGAGGGAAAGATGGCGAAGCATCCGTGGGACGAGATGGAAGCTTTAAACTACTAATTTACATAAATAAAAACATTTGTTGAACATTCCATTTATTTTTTTTTTTAATTCTTTGTGTACCAGCAGACTCCTCCTTTTTAAATTTCTTCAATTGATTTGTTTTCCGTTTGGCAACAAACCCAACTGCTTGTCAATACGCTACATGCATAGCGGGTGAACTTTGAAAACTTCGGCCACACTACAAAGAATAAGATTTTTCGACTAGTGAAACTCTTAGCCGAGAGAGCAGCCGCCAGGAATAGAGATGGAAAACAGAATTCATCGATGTTTGGCTAGCCAACTGATGCTTTGAAAACATCGACGTTTCCCCACCTCTATTTGTTTTCGCCAAAAAGTTGAGCGTTGAGCTCTCTCTCTTCTCTCGCGCATCTTGCATCTCCCTTTTTTACTGACACTTACGCTGAGGCTATCTCCCTTTTTTACTGACACTTACGGTGGCTTACGTTTTGTTGACACTTACGTTCGCATCTTCCATCTCCCTTTTTCACTGACACTTACGCTGAGGCTGTCTCCCTTTTTTACTGACACTTACGTTTTGCTGACACTTACGTTTTTCTTACGTAGTCTTGCCTCTTCTGCTGTTTTTGTTTTGTTTTTGTTTTTGTAAAATTTGGCCGACGAGACTCACTCGTCGAAAATTAAAGGTCTCCCATCAGACATCAAGTAGTCCGTAGTCCCGAGATCCGTTCGCAATTTCGACTCGAATAAAACCAATATACACATGCATATAAATAAACAAATAGAAGGAATCCTCAGAGAAGTGTGTTTCAAAAACCAAACAACTTTCTTACGTTTGTGTTAAAAACAAAAAGTTGAGCGTTGAGCTCTCTCAAATCTAAAACTCCGCGCTCGCTCCACGCTATTTGTTTGCCCAGCTGCTGTTGTTGCTGTTGTTGGTAGGTTCAAACTCGAATCCAAACAAAGACGCAGTCAGTGCTTAACCCAGTTTCCAAGTTGAAGACAGTTTTAACAGTCCACCAGTGGGTTTCAGTTTAAAGAGTGCAAGAAGAAGAGTGGGGGTGGGAAAATAAGAGGTAGGAGGAGAGTGTTTTTGTTGTTGCTGGTGGACGACATTGGCATAGAAAACTTTGCATACCCTTCTTCCCACACACACGCACACACACTCTCGTCGAAAGTGTAAAAATAAAAACAAACAAGTAAAAATAGCACTTGAACTGTTGTTGTAACCAAAAACGTATGTATTTTTTTTTTGCAGACGGAAATTGATTGGTTGTGTAAATTGGAAAGTGCACGAAATCGCGAGCGCATAACGGTACATGTATACACACACAAGCAGCACACGCACACACATGGGGGCCGTGCTTTTTGTTTGATGTCCCATTTGGCGGATTAAAGACAAAGAAGAGACAGAAAAGGAGGAGGAGGAGGACGTCGACCAGGAGCGATGACCACGCGGGAGAATGTGGTCGCCAGTCGCCTGTCCAAGCTGATGCTCAGCAGCAGCAGCGGGAATGGAAGTGGAAGTGGAAGTGGGAGCTCCAACAACCAGGTGCCACCATCGCCCACCTCGCCCGGAGAGCAGTCCCAGTCCCAATCCGAGCTGAACCAACTGAAGCGAGACGCTGATCCGCAATTCTCGCGCTTTGCCGACTACTTTGTGATATGCGGACTGGATCTGGACACGGGCCTCGAGCCGGATCGTTTTGCGGGTGAGTGGCGAACGCTTGCCGAGATTCCCCCCGGGGACTCATCTGGAATTCTTGTGCCTCCTAGGGGACAACCTGCACTGCTCGCCGCTGGACCGCGCCTACAAGAGCAAGCCTTTGGCCCACTATCCCGAGAATGTGCCCTGGAACCCCTTCGATGCCCACGGCATTTGCATGGTAAACCCGAAGTACATTTGAGTTCATGCCCAGCCATATTTGTTAGGGTGGGTCGGTTGATAATGTCAGATAGGACTAGTAGCCCAAAATAACCTTTAACATCGTGTACCTTGTCAAATTTTGATGGAAAATGTGTGTTTTTAGGTCAGAAGATGATGGATAAATATGTGACAATGGAATTAGGTCATTATAATATACTCGATTTTATAGGAGAACATTGTACTACAAACTACAATGATTGTAGTTTACCTATTCTTTAGATATTCCAATCAATCAGTCTTATAACTACGAAGCAGTCATTTTTGATAACTGCATATTTCTTATAATAAATCTTAACTATATTTTTTAGTAGAACCCCAGTAAAAAAACCTTAGGTATGCAAAACAACCGACCCACCCTAATCCATATTCATGTCTAATTGAGCTCAATTGGCTGCCCTTTCGGTGGAAATTCATGCTTGGCTAGCCAGCTCATTGATAGTGTGGAGTGAAGAGCGGAGCGTTTATAATTGATGCCACGAATACTGCCGCGTAACCCCACTCCCGTTCCGATAAACCCTCTTATCTCCGACATCTGGCCATGTGTTCGAATGAATGGATTTTATTTATGCCCGCCACTTGAGATCGCCAAGTCACCCAACCCTGTCCTCCGTTTGTCTTCCACAGCTCTCCCTGCCCCAGGGTCTGCGCTTCCGCACCCAGAAGCATAACATTGAGCCCAGATTCCACTCGTTTGCCACCACGCGGGAGGATGGAAAGCGCTGCTATGGGTTCAGCCTGGTGTTCTACGAGGAGATCCGCAACAGGAACATTTGCGGGGCCATACACACGCTGCAGAGCATGTTCATCACAGAGCTGTCCAATGGCCAGCAGACGCACTCGCTCAGCCGGGTGAAGCAGGACGGTCCGGTCAGCCGCTCGCTGCCCAGGCACTTCAAGGTGGCCGGCCAGGCGCCGCAGTCCGCACAAAGCTACTACGACATCAACAAGGACAAGTTGTACGTGGCCAAGAGCATCACGCTGATTTGCCAGGCTCCCTACGCCTTTGCCGCCCAATTGTTTCTCAAGAATCTCTACAGGTTAGTGTTGGAATATAGATTAGATGTGGGTCAGTCTGTGTACCAAATCTCATTTCTTCTTTTACCCATAGGTGTCTTCCGCGGCAGCCCGGTGCTGGCATAAGCTTGGAGTCCTACGTGTACAACATTCTCTACGAAGTTATGCTGCCGCAACCGGGCAAGTCCATCCGCGTTTACCTGCCGCCCACAGAGCCGCATCTGCCCGCCATCGCCCTGATACTTCAGCGTCCGCTTCTGGCTACCGAGTTGCCTCTCCTTGACTTTCCACTGCGGCTGCTTTTCAAGTACCTGGGCGTGGAATGTGTCATACAGCTGCTCACGTGCGTCCTTCTGGAGAATCAAGTCCTGCTGCGGTCCACAGGTAGGAGGGTTTTCAGCAGTATAGCAAGGGGACTAACCCACAAGGCCAAACAGATGTTTTAATGTCCCCCGTTTCCATTGCAGACTACCAAAGACTTATGATCGTGGGCGAGTGCATTACCTCGTTGCTGTTTCCCTTCGTTTGGCCGCACGTATATGCTCCTATTCTGCCGGCCGCGCTCCACCACTTTTTGGATGCGCCGGTGCCCTTTGTGATGGGACTGCACGCCGAGTGCGAAGCGGCTCATAAGATAGGCAGCGAGGCCACCCTCTGCTTCGTGGACATCGACAAGAAGCACATCCAGCTGCCCGAGGAGCTCCCAGTCTTTCCGCACAAGATGGACTTTATGGCCGAGATCGGTTCGGTGCTGGACAAGTTCGAGATCGAACGGGACCGCGATCATGAGCCCAGCTTTAGAAATGGCTATGTGGGCAGGGGAGCTGGTGGAGGGATTGGAGGATCCGTAAGTGGTGGAGCAGGTGGTGTCGACGCCATGATCTCCAGCTGCACCCTGCCCACCGGCTTGCAGGCAGTGCGCCGCAGCAAGGAGCGATTTCAGCAGCTGCAGGAGACCGTCTACACGCTGTCGGGATCGCCAGGCGGTGGCGTGGTAGACTACCAGCCGCTGATAGCGCATCCCTCGCGCATCGATCACGTGCCACGCATCGCTGACTTTCTCCGTAGGAAAGGAGGCATCCGGGGAGCTGGCTCCCCGGTGGGCAGTCCCACCGTCTCGCTCTCTTCCTCGCCGGTTGGCATCTACCACGACGTGGACGCAGTGGACGCCACCATGCCAGCCAGTGCCCGGCGCACGGAGAAACAAAAACTGACGCCGGTGGAGCAGTACTACCAAGACCTGCGCATCAACAACTCGGTGCGGGAGATCTTTCTCAATCGCTTTGTGCATATGTTCCATGCCTACGAGTACTTTGTGATCTATCCAAACCAGGCGCGGGACGAGTGGATCTCGAACCGTGAAACGCTGCAGAACTTCGACAAATCCTCGTTCCTGTCGGATCAGCCGGAGCACCACCGCGCCTTCCTCTCGCGCTTCCTTGAATCTCAAATGTTCGCCACGCTGATCGACAACAAGATCCTGGCCATGTGGGAGTCGCAGCCCGATGAGCAGCTCCAGCTGTTCGACCAGCGCGTGAAGCTACTGAGGTGAGCCTCCAATTACCTTTAGTTGGCAACTTACTGGTTCAGATTTTTCCGAGTTTATTTTAAAGATACAAATTTATAGCGAAGAGAAGCAGCAGGATAACATAATTGGGTTTTCCACAAGTAGTTAAACTACGTCGTCGGCCGCCCCCTCCACGAAATCTACGCCGTTTCTTTCTCGGCTTCCACTTATACCAACCTTTTTTTCTACGTGCATGCTCTGAGGGCACAATATTCAACAATCTAAAGATTATATTGTTTAACTGTAGCGCGACATTGGAACTCCGGTATCGTAACTTACTCTTCCCTTTTTGCTCGTCTTACATCCGCGAGAGATGCGTTTGAGGTATTAGTGGAAAGTGGAGTGGAGCAACTGCTAGTTTCCGTCAGGCTTACATCCTCAATGAGTAAAATTATACAGATAGACACAATTAAAATTTGGATAAAATTCATTCTACTTCATTTTTATGCTGAATATGTGCATTTTGTAAATAGAGGGCAATGACAGGTTTTCCAAAGCTTTTACATTTTTTTTTTTAATTGATATTTGCTAGCATTTAAAAATAATTTAATTTATTTTATACAAAAGAACACAAAATTCTTTTTATTATAACGTTCCAAATGATATACAATTTACAATTGATGGGATGAGAATGAGGGCAGCATTGTTGAGTTTTCTACAACCAGTGGACCGTCTTCTTCCTCGACCACGCCTTGCAGCACGCTTTGCAGCACCACCCCAACGCTTTGCACCACCACCTCTTCCACCACCTCTTCCACCACCTTTTCTAAGCTCATAGCCAGTCCGAAAGTCCCAAAATCTAACAAGGATAAGGTGTCACTTAAGCATTGATGTGAGATGTTAGTATTATCAACCTACTCTCTCTTCGCTCGATTAACGTCCTTGAGGGACGAGTTCAACATGGTGGCGGAATACGGACTCGATACATTGGGGATTACGTCCTCAATGATTATAATCACAGCAATAAAAACCATAACAATTTTGATAAAGTACATTTTATAAAATTTTAAAAATGTATGTTTTTGACAGTTTTTTCATGGTGTGTTAAATGATTTGTGCGATATAAAGACTTGACATTTAAGACTTTGGTAATGGATAGATTTTTACCTTGATATCTTACGTCCATTTCAGGCGACGACACGGGGAGAACATGATCGCCGCAACCAGTTACGAGCCGTGCGTGCTTAGCCAGGACTCCCAGCAGGGCTTCGAGAAGCGGCTCAACTGCATCGACATCGAGGTGACGCCGCCCAGCGAGATACTGGCCAACCGGGCGGCCTACTTCCGCAGCTTTCCGCTGCTCGAGAAGGGCGTCCTCAACCAGGAGTGCGCCTCGAGGTAGTTGCCCTAGTCGGCTAGTTCCCACAGTTGTTCCCCTTCTTGTATAGTTAGTCGTAGAGCACGTCCTGCTTTAAGATCAAACACCGGTCCCATACCCCTTCTAACACCCGCACTCATCCTATAACAAGAGAGAAATGTACCTTAGCCCCTCAAAAGGGTTGACAAACGTTTGATATTACCTAAATGTTAATTATACATAGATACCATAGACACCTAGTTGTACGTAGATGTATTTCATGTACCTTTGTTAGCCCAAATTGGATCAATTCGAATCAAGTAGCGCGTTTTACACTGGATACTCACCTCCGTTGGTACCCACATATCTTTATTTCTACTCGTATTGTTTTCTTTTAGTGCATACCACTTAACAATAAATTTTGCATTCTCCAATCGTTAACCGAGACTCTTCTTTTCGTTTTGTTTTGTTCCGTTTCCCCGCCGTAAATTGCACCGCATGCACACCGCCCACAGCTCACCGCCTGCTCCTCCTCCACCCGGTCACCCAGTCACCCCATCCTCCAGTCCCCTTCGGAATCCCCACTAATCCGCTGTCTCTTTGTTCTCGTTCGAAATTCTAAACTAAACTCAAACCGATACTTCAAACTCATCCGCGCTAACCTCCATCAACCAACCGACCAACCTAAACCAAAAACCGTATCCGAATCCGCCTCCGATTCCGCATCCGCATCCGAATCCCCAACAGAGGCAACAGCCTGCGGCGGGTGAAGAACGGCAACAAGTGGCGGGCCAGAGAGATCTCGCTGGACCAGAAGCCCGGCTCCAATGCCATCAATCGACTCTCGGCCAACCTGACCACAGCGGATGTGAGTCCAGCGCTGATAGCCCAGGCGAACTGGACGTTTGTGGAGCGACTGCTGAAGGTGGGATTTGGCTAGCTGGTATTTTGAAACAGAATGTTTCTAACTTATTTCATTGCAGGACATAAAGTCGAAGACCAAGCGCATGCTGCTCGAGAAGATGGGCAATGAGGCAGTGGCCCTGGGGCTAAAGGGCGATGGCATCGAGGAGAACACCTTGATAGCCAGCATGTGTGATCTACTGGAGAAGATCTGGTCGCACGGCCTGCAGAACAAGCAGGGCAAGTCCGCCCTGTGGGCCCATTTGCAGGCCTACCTCGAGATGCAGGAGGCGCGCGGGGCAGGTGAAAATTCCGGGGCGGAGCAACTGCCGCCGGTGTCCAGCAGTCCGGGTAGCAAGATGACCATTGCCACAGCCTCGCCTGCGTTGGCCTGGAACGCTATGCGCAAGCGAATGGACTGTAAGATGTGATTCCCTTTTTGTTAAGTGCTTGCCTAAGATTTTTCTATTCCGTGCCAGATCTCTCCACATTCCAAACGGACTTCGACAGTCCGCCCAGTCCAAATCGCAGTCGCTCGCGAGATCGGAACAAATTCGTGGGCCTGGAGCAGCTGTGTCCCCTACCCGAGTCTCTGGAGTTCGATGTGAAGTGAGTGGCAAAATGGAAAAATCCAAAAATCAATCAATAATTGATTTTTCTTAGGAACGTTCTGGCCATGGCGGACATCAAGACGCACATTGGCTACACCCGCGCCTGGGTGCGTCTGTCGCTGGAGAAGAAGCTGCTGTCCAGGCATTTTCGTACCCTGCTCTCCGACGAATCCCTGCTGCGGTCGCTGTACAAGCGATCGGCCTTCCTGCGCTGCGAGGAGGAGAAGGAGCAGTTTCTCTACCACCTGCTAACCTTGAACACGGTGGACTACTTCAGCTTCACCAACATTTACCCCACGACGAGTATGTCCCGCCGCTAGCGGTCCAATATTTTGCCTGTGCTTATTGGCCTTTTGGCTTCGATTCCCTTCCCCGCCCACAGAGTTGCCCTACCGCGTCGTGATCTTCCCCTCCCGCAAGTATGGCTCCTACCACACCTCCAGCAACGTCTGGATCATGGTATCCGGCACCATGAACGAGACACAACGGGTGCCCGTGCCGAAGGGATCCTTGGAGTTCATCTTCCACGTAAGTTAGTCGGTTTTCGGACGAGCTTCCCTACTAATCCAAGGCCCTTCACTCGCAGTACAAGAACCTTGGCCTACTGACAACCATGCGCATTGGTCACGACAACTCGGGACCCAGCCACAAGTGGCTGGTGGAGCAGGTGGTGATGCGCAATGAGGTCACCGGCCACACCTACAAGTGAGCTAAAAAGCAAGCCGTATAACCGTGGTCCCCGTGTGTAACATCATATTTTTTTCCCCCCGCCCAAAAGATTTCCCTGTGGCCGCTGGCTGGGCCGTGGTGTAGATGACGATTCCACGGAGCGCCTGTTGGTGGGCCAAAGGGTGTCGACGAGTGTCAAGAATGCAGAACTGGTACCAGGAGCGGATACTCGCACTCCGCCCCGGACGCGCAGTCCCAGTGTGCAGCGCCAGGAGTCGCTGGCGCCTTCGGAGATTCAGCACCAGCTGGGTAACTGCGTCAATGTTCTTGTCAAATGGCACTACAAACCCAGCCGTGATCGGGATGTGGGCACGCTGACCAACCTGCTGTGCGGGGACGATGGACTGGTCAAGTGTCTGGAGCAGGTCTTTCTTTGCGGCTTCCGCTCGGCGAGGTTCTTTGGACGGAATCTGTACATCTGGGACTATTTCAGTAAGGGTTACTTTTAAGTGGAGTTTAGGCAACAACCCGGCTATACTATTTGAAAATCCAGTTTACTAATTATGGTTGTTAATTCCATTACAGCCAAGGTTAAGGAGCTCTTTGAGCACAACCTGCAGATGGAGCTGGAGGACTCGGCGTCCAGCCTGGACTCCTCGTTCAGCAATGGTAGCGGAAGCGGTGGCAGCAGTCTACAGCGCCGGGAGATCTCCAGCATCTGGCGTCTGTACGTTCAGCTGATGGACGAGATTAACGGAACGGCGCTCGGCAAGGACGGCAAGTTCCAGCTGCTAATCTGCCTGAGCCTGCGAGAGCACCTGCTGACGCGGCTCATAAAACCCATGGCCCTGACCAAAGTCACCCACGAGATGTACGAGGAGGAGAGCTTCCTGCGGCGCCGCAACCTTCTCACCTTTCTCATCCAAATCCTCGAGCCGCTGGACGACTGCCACATAGTGCTGGAGAACTCAATCACACAGGGCATTCGCATACCGTCCCAATGCTGAGGGGCGGATGCATCACACCCACTGCAATACTCATACCACACCTCTCCCACGGACATTTTTGCAACCAGTGACCTAGAGAATACTCACATACATATGCTCTTGAGGAATCTCGGAACTCTCGAATTCGTTGTTAGCTTTTAATATGAAGCGGCGGAACACTTTCCCCCTATTACACCTAATTCTAATTGTAATCCCAAGCCTAGCCACTTGCCATTCGACTCGACAGCTTGCCAAGAAACCAAGTCAAACGCTGAACGTTTTGGCGGGGATGAACGCGCCAGACCCGGGAACATTGAAGCCAAAGTTGAACAAAATTCCTTGTCATCGACGCAATCGAATTTTAAAGACATTTACTGTGCAATTAAGACGTTTACTATAAAGAATTCTAAAATGTTGTTCAAAAATCTACATATATATGAAACGTATGCGTGTGTGTAGCTAGTTGATAAGGCCCCCAGCCCTAAACCGAATCCAGTCAATTCTCCTGAGTTCCAACTTCAACGGTAGCTTTTGATTTAGTTGATTTGCCAAAGAATCTTTGTTTTTTTATAACGAATATTTTTTATAAACTATGTATTTGGTGATTTAAGAGTGAGTGAAATGAGATTATCCAAAGGTGTTTGTTATTTTCAAGCTTTATTTTTACAATACATTTTAGCCAAACCCGTTTGCAGATAAAACCTTAAGACACTGAAAGTCAATAAATACGCAAAAGACATTAATGAAATTTAAAAATGGCGTTTGCTTTAAATAATCCCTAGGAAGGACGAAAAAATAGGATGAACAGCCGAATATATTTGTGTTAAAATGTACGTTTTAAAGATCCAATTAGCAAATGCACTGGAGCCAGAGTTAGAATGAGTTGTAGTGCGTACTGCATGATGGTTATGGTCAACGTCAACTGTTTCTTCTACTTTATCCCAAAAATGAGTTTGTCGTTTGGGCACATTGAATTCCATGTCCTTAAAGATGTTTCCAGGTGGAACATACCTCACCACTAAGAACCGCGTATCCTTTCTGCGGAGAGATTGCCTTGCACTATCGACCGATATGGGTAAATTTATCCGTGACTTACACTCTCGCCAGACCAACGCCAAGTCTAGTGGAGGCATTCCATATCATAGCCGTAAATTTGTAATATTTCTTATTATTACGGTAGCCTCGATAATGGAACCAATTTCGAACACAAGCCCTGGGAAAAGCATCACGAAAAACGCATACGTTTTGGGTATATCTGCCATCAATAGGGCCACCTCCGTCCAAGACCGAATGGATATCGGCGCACTCCCCTACTAAGTTTTCATCTGAATGGCCCTCTACGCAAACGCTTTCGAATCCATCCTTAACTAATTTCTGAGTGTTAGAACTGTTTAAAAGCTTTTTAAGGACATACCAAAATAAGAAAGTGGTACCACATACAAATATATGTACATGTTCTAATATTTAGAATTTGAAAAAATTTAGATTTTAAAAATAAAGTTTCTTGATTCGAAGTAAAAATGGATGCACACAATAGGATGGATAAGGAATATATAATAATAAAAGAAATAGCAATTATTTCTACGTCTTTTATACATCTACATATTCAAGTATGTGCATATCCTTTTAAGGAGTTCTGGGAATCAATTGTAAAGGACTTGCCTCTGCGAATGTTTTACATTCCTGACTGAGCTTGTCGTCCAGGACCAGCGGTTGATTTCCATACTTGGCCCTTCTGCGATTGTGTGCCTCTAGGATCATAGGTCGAAGGCCTATTCCAAATACCCGGTTGCACTGCCGTGGAGGACAAAATCCTTAAACTGAAACAAAATTGCGCATGGACTTACCTCGAGGGCGATTAAAAACCAAATAATTTTAAAAAACATTGTGCAATCCTTCTTTTTTTACCAATATTATTAATATGACAGATTTTACTTGGTGACTTAAAGTTGAATATTTTTTTTTTAAATACTATTAACAAAATGTTTAGGAGTATCCATGTTTCTAACAATTATGTCCTTACTCTGCAATACCATTTACCAATGTTTTAGCAGTATGGAAAAAAAAGTTTTTTTATGAATCATTGATGAATTTTTAAACAAAACGATGATGAATTGATGTATTTTTATTCAAAAGAAGACTTATTTTATAAAATGGAGTGTGTATGTGTGTTTTTGTCAGCTTCAGCTTAAAGTTATCATGGATAACAAAAAACATCTGTAAGCCGATCTCCTAGCCTGTCTCTATATAGAAACTGTAAGTTGGGGATTAACTTAATTTAAATCATATTTACTATATGGTTGCATTCAGCTATTTTATAGTTTAGGGGAATCCCCTAACTATTTTAGTTGTTTGGTATATTAATGGTATTTCTCGAAACTGAGACGGTATTTATTTTCAGGGTAGGTGGTATTGCAATCGGCGCGACCACACTGCCGAGACAACAAAAAAGTTTCGTTCGGCTGGCGTTATTCGAAATCGAGTTTGCGGCGACGAAACAACAAACAAAAAGTGCTAACTCGACAGACCGAGCGACGAGTGCTCCGAGTTCCGTGCGTGTGTGTCATTCCAGCTGAAAACCATTGAGTTCCGCTTCAAAATCGAAGATTAAACAGCAGAAGGGCGAAAGAAGGCCAATCGATAAACGAAAGAACCGTTCCGTTCCGAGTTGGAAGAAAGTGGAAAGTAAGTGGAGAGTGGAAACTATTTTGGTTTGCTGTATGTGATGATTTTTCAATGCGGGTCAATGGGAGAGGATGACGTGAGCAGACGCACAGAGAGAGAGAGAGAGCTCTCTTTTTTGAATTCTTTTTGGGCAATGTGCGTTTTGGATTCTTCTTGCTCCTCAAGGCGCTTGTTTGCATAATCACCTTCTCCTGCTCTGTTTATGCCCCTCGCCAATCAGCTGCTGCGCTGTCGCCGCGGCTTATCGATTTTTTTCCTCCTTTTGTTTTTGTTGCTTTGCAGCCGGCAAGACGACGCCATTAATTGGCCGTCGCCACGTCATGCCTTGTCGTATGATTTTTTGCGCCTGAACCTGCAACGGACACCCGCTCTCTCTCTCTCACTCTCGTGACGCGTCATTAGGGGCCGCACTTTGCCCTGCGATCGTACGATTTCCCCAGGCGGCAGCGTCATTCCAATGGGGCAAGTCTTACTCACTGCTCCACTTTCCCAAGCGCCTTTTTACCGTTGCCTCGCGTTGCGTGGCCGCTCTTTTCCAGCCAAACAAACACAACAGAGAGAGGCGAGAGAGAATGAGAGAGAGAGTGGGGGCGCGTGGTTGGAGAGATCACACGCACAATCAGAATCAGCTGTTTTGGCTTCTCAATGGAGTTCGTATTTTAATGCGTAGGCTCGTGAGATAGAGATAGCGATAGCCCCAGGTATTGTGCAATTGCAGGCAATCTAATCTCTCTCCCTCTCTTTCGAACCCTAAACCGCTATAAACTTTTATTAGGGTGGCCCAGCACAACGTGTTTATAAGTAAATTGCAGTTCCTATTCCCTAAACGATAGTAGTTCTCACAGAGAGTACATTTAAGCACGTAGCATCCAAAAATCACAGTTGACGTCAGCTCAGTTTTTCGGTGTATTTCAACCATTAATGATAAGCTCCCTTACGCCACAAGGTTATCACTGGCAATATACTATAGTAGAGTGTCGTATACCAAGTTCAGTCTATAATTGTCCACCGATCGCAGCTTATCAATGGCAAAAACACTCGTACGTACAGAGATTTGAATAATGCTTGGGAATCGCACTTATTTATTTCGAGGGTTCCAACTCAGAACTGTACTTTCAACCTTTCGCTCTTGGCCAAAAGCGAACGATCAGCCAAAAGGCAATCTCCAAAATCATTTCTTCCTATACCGCGAGATTCGCAAAAGGTTTTTGGCCTTCTGAAATCTTTATCCCTTACTACGGTTGCTAAAATCGGGTACTGCTCATAGTCCACAGAGTGAATTTACAAAATAAAAATTTTTTTAATGATCTCGACACGTTCCACGGATGATCTAATTTAATAAATCATTTGGAATAATCTGAGCACATCCGGTTCCCGTGTTGACAAGTGTAACACAAAAAGTGTACGAGTATAGAATGCTATCATTATTTCAACAATTAAGGGTGTATATTCGTAGAAAAATATGTGTGATCCTTTTCAAGAGTTTGTATTACAGGTTTTGTTTACAAAATTTATTATTTACATTCTTTTGTGTGAGTTTTTTTCAATTTGAGCAAATATGTGACGAACCAAACTGGTTTAAAGATTATCAGAGTGCTTAAAATATGTTCAGAGGAACTAAATTGTCAGCTTTTAATTACAATTTAATGCAATGAAATAGTAATCAAATATTATTTAGGTATGGAAAATAGGCTTGTCTTAAATAAAATTCACAAAAGGTATTACCATGAAGTAAAATTAGCGTTAATGCTAAATCAGACGATTTAAAAATGATCTTTCTAGTGGCTCCACACATCTGATAGTGACAGGGTTAGCCTGGCCTTCGTCTGGGGGAAAATACGTACCTAGTATAAAGAAATAATCCCGCACTGATAGGGAACTTTGCCCACCCTCCGTTTTGCCAGGCTGGCAAGATCGCACAGTCCGATTATCAGGCTTGGAGAGTGTGTTTGCTGTGTGTTTAATATAATTAAGAAGTTAGTCTGTGTTCGTCATATCGCTGGAGATAGTGTTGGTAGAAACACGGCTCGTTTCCGCCAAACCCAATTATCGTGTTTCGATATTCGCGATTCCAGTGCAGCGGAAGCGCCCGTCACCCACAAATATTGTTCTTTTCGCAGATAAGGTAAAAACAGGTAGGGAAATCTTATCGCTCACCTGCTTTTACTGCACGGCAATTTGACAATCGATTTTACGGGTGCCACACTCGTCCACTTGACCACTTCTCCGCCCCGATAGTTTCAAATGGAACTCTCTCCGGGCTTTGTTTACGTTTTGACTCACTTCGCTGGAGGCGGCTCTTCGTCATTATTGTTAAAAAGTTGAAGTCATTACCGTTGAAACTCGTAAGGGAGATTAGATACATATGTTGGCTATATTATCTTTTGGGATTTTGGGCGCTACTTCTACCATTTGCTTCCACCCTTTAAAGTTATTCGTTTTTAAAAATCACCGTGATAAGAAGTGATTTAATATCTCATGCAAACTTGTTAAATCATTTTGTTATAATCATAACCGATTTGACAGCTTTGATTATAAACCTCCGTTCTACTTAAATAAAAAACTTGAAAGAAATGATTCACTGATGTGGTTTTAAAAAAATATTTAAAAAAAATGTATTTTCGGAAAATTTTCGAATATATCAAGAAACATGGAGAAATCAGAAACAGTTTTATCGTTATGAAAGCAATGAATCACTTTTATCACTTTCTTAGAATATTTCATGACTAAAATGTTCGAAAATTCAGAAATATAAATAATTTGTAAATTTTTTATTAAAAAACGGTATTTTTATATATCTCAGAATCTTTTTCAATTTTTGATGATATGAAAATGTATTTTACATAGAAAAATAGCCGTATATCGTACGATCCTGACGTATCGCAGCTAAAGGTGGCCAAAGTGTTACCTAAAATTCAGCTTGGCAACCAAATTAGCATGCTTTAAAGAGACACAACATGCTTGGTTCCCAAATAATGCTTACATCAGATCTGATTTTATTCGGAGTTTCATCTCTTGAACTTGAACTGCAAGTGCCAAGTGACTCAGAGCTCGATTAAACCTTGAACACCTCAAAAATACACTCCCAAAAATAACTCTCTGCACCTGATTTGGGGTCTCCAAGTGGAATTTCGCTGGTCGGTTTGTTAGGGGATCTCGAGATAAGGAAAGCAAAGTGTGTAGACAACTCTGACGTATTCTCAATGCCAAGAAATATTCCGACGTAAGCCACATATGTAGATTAATAGATATGTGTGCCGTGATGAATAAACATGAGAAATCGTTTGTCTACCTTAAATTATTGTTAGCCACGCACCAGACAGCTGACCGCACAGTGGGTTTTTGGCTGGAAAATTAACAAATTTATGAAGCACATGTTAATCGTTAAATGTTTATATTAAAATACACCTTGTCTTAAATTTCTTTGAAGTAAAAAATATTTTATCTTTAAAAACATTCTTAAAACGCACATATTATATTATAATATGTTATATTTTATAAAGAGCATATTAAAATAATATTTTTCTTAAAACACGCAAGGTTTAACATATATAATGCTATTCTTATTAAAGCTATTTTCTAATTTTCGTCATTAAAAATCTTAAATATAAAAAAAATAGCCATGACCAAATAATGTCCCAGTATGCCACATGACGATCTTGTTAATCATTTCGCATACAGCATCGATATTTTTTGGCACAAAAACTGTTTTTGGACGACCTTCAGAAAATTCGTCATTGAGTGAGCACAAGAAAATTCCTGGTAGCTCAAATATATGATTAAATACATTTAGATATTACGAGGTATATAGGTTTACTATACCATTGTCTATAGAAGGGCGGTATAGAAGTTTTGGGCTACTGGGTCATCACGTGCTGTTCCGTCTGCCCTTGTTTACGTAAAGTGCAGCGCCACTCGGAACTAGTTCGGTCGCCCACTTTGCCACCCCCAGCCAGCTGCCCCCCATTGCTTCAGTTGCTCATCTCACTCCGCTCCGAGAACGAGAATACTACGTGTCTATTATTACCACCAACCTACCCGTCTCTTGTTGTTTTTGTTTACCAGCAGTTTTCAGTTGCGCTTTATTTCTAGGGAATTTCTGTGGTTCGATGCGCGTGGCAAATTAAATCATCCGTTTGACAATTAAAATCGAAATCGATTTGCCGTGTCTCAACTTCGTATAAAAGGGGCGGGGCTGGGGGAGTAGGGTCAGATGTATCACACGTGACAGCGAAAAGTTATTCCAAATTTTGCAACTCGAAGTCTACATAAGTGGGTTAATAAGAAAGATATTTGATACTCGTATCTGTTTGGTTTGTTTTTTATAATACAAAAAGATTGTCTGTAGTCCAAAATTGCTTACCACCTCAATAAGTTAATGTGGTTTTGTTTATGCAGAAATGCATTCAATCTAATTTCAAAAATAATTTTGTTTACCTAAAGATGTTTACGGCTTTATTGGATTTTATTTTTAAATTGTTTAGTAAACAAGTGCATACCATTTAAGTATACATTAAACTAATAAAAATATAATTTGCGCTGTTTCTTTGAAGTAATAATAATATTTTCTTGATTAAAAATAGGTAGGAATTAATTAAAAACGCTAATGATTGTTATAAATCATTGTTCACTAAACAAAAAGATAAATAAAGGGCCAATGTGTAAGACCCCATTTTAAAAATTTCCATGAATGAATAAAATTAATTAATGATGTTTAAAGTTATAACGACCTCATAATAGCAAGTAAAGCAGGGGTCAAAAATAACTTTCCAATTTCGTAATGGTGGTTATGTTATGTTTAATATGTGGCCACCAAAACTTGTTAATGCGATTAAACAGATGGATTTTTTTAGAGGAATTTTATAATAATATTATTAAAGAAAAAATCACATGATTAAGGTGCTTATAAAGAAATACATACTTTAGATCCTTAAAATTGGTACAATTTTTCAGGCTCTATCCTAGCTTTTCATGTAAAAAATAATTTCCAATCAATATTAAACCCATCTAATCTTGTTCCATCTCTTCCAGCTGAAAGTCACTTGAATCTCTGTTCCTGCGTTACCGTGTTGCGAAACCGTTAAAACTGCCGCTCCCAAACATTCGCTGCGATGGCCACCTCATCGATACTCGCCAAAAGCACAATTAACAGCACATCGCCACCGGCCACGCCCAGCAGTTCCGCCTCCTCCGCCGCCTCCACATTGACCACCCGGAAGCGGACCTACGAGACAGCCATTGCCATGCCCTCGTCCACCAGCGCCTCAAAGGGATCGGGCTCGGATGTCCAGGATCAGCGCACAAACAGCCCCGGCAAGGGGCTGTCCAAGTCCAAGGGCGTGGGCCAGCTGGAGGGCGTGCTGGTGGTCGGCGAGGGAGCCAGTGAGCCCACCACCGCGGCCACCACTCTGCGGGACAGCACACGAACCATCTCACAGAGCGACGCCGACGATGGAGGCGAAGCAGCAGCCGCCGAGGACCTGCTGCCCGCCATCTCCGGCGCCTCCACATCGGATTACCTCAGCGGCGTCAAGCGCAAGTACCTCCCGCAGCTGCAGACGTCGCCGGATCCCCTTGTGGTGCCCGCCTCCACCTCGGCGCCGATCTTCAATTTCAGCAGTGCCTCCGATTTTGCGGTGAGCATCGTAGATTTTTGGGATAATATGATTGGACTAAAATTTAGTTAACTAGTTAAGGATCGTGAGAAAAGGGATGTTCATTCATGTTGATTCCATTTCATATTTCCATTGGTCATTTGCTTTTATGAAAAGTACATACATATGTATGTAGTAACCCATCGGGCTTGACAGTTCTAGAAATCATTTCAAAGTACAATTGAAATATTAGTGAAACATATATTTTCTAGTTGTAAGAGGAATTCCTAACCATGTGTGACAATATTCAAGATGATTGTGTAGGCAGAGGACTCTCTATCCCCCCGTTGAACAACCCAACTAATAGTTGTTTCCCTTTGCAGACCATTTGCAAGCCAGCGCCCTTCTCCCACGACGAGGAGGCCATGTTGGAGCGCGAGAGGTGCGACTACACGAACCGGATCACCTACCAAATGGCCCGCTCCGGACAGACTAACCGCAGGGTGAGGGTCTACGCCGATGGCATCTACGACCTGTTCCATCAGGGCCACGCCCGCCAACTGATGCAGGCCAAGAACATCTTTCCCAACGTGTACTTAATCGTCGGTGTGTGCAACGATGAGCTGACCCACCGCATGAAGGGACGCACCGTGATGAACGCCTTCGAGCGGTACGAGGGAGTGCGTCACTGCCGCTACGTGGATGAGGTGGGTTTTCCCGCTCATTGATTAGACTTATCCTTCAATAACACGCTTCTCTTCCCCACAGATTGTGCAGAATGCACCATGGTCGCTGTCCGACGATTTCATTGCCGACAACAAAATCGATTTTGTGGCCCACGACGACATTCCGTACGGTACCGATAACATGGACGACATCTATGCACCGCTGAAGGCGCGCGGCATGTTCGTGGCCACGGAGCGCACTGAGGGCGTGTCCACCTCGGACATTGTGGCCCGGATCGTGAAGGACTATGATCTATATGTGCGTCGCAATCTGGCCAGAGGCTATTCGGCCAAGGAGCTGAACGTTTCGTTCCTGTCCGAGAAGAAATTCCGGCTGCAGAATAAGATGGACGAGCTGAAGTCGCGCGGCAAGCGGGAGCTGAGCAAGGTGAAGGTGGACATTATCACCAAGTGGGAGGAGAAGTCGCGCGAGTTCATCGACACCTTCTTGCTGCTGTTCGGGCGCGAGCACCTCAACCACTTGTGGAACGAGTCGAAGGGCAAGCTGCTGCAGGCGCTCAGTCCGCCGGGCAGTCCGTCGGGATCGGTGAACGGCGATGACACGGAGGGCGGCGAGGACTACAGCGAGACCATTGACGAGTACTTGGAGATGGCCGAGAAGCTGAGCGAGGGCAGCGGCAGCAGTGGCTCGCTGAACGGCAAGCAGCGGCCAAAGCAGAAGCGCTCCTCGCTGGCACGCCGCAGTTACCAGAGCCTGCAGAGCCGGTCACCGGAACTGGGTGCGGATGGGGACGAGGAGGCGGAGTACGAGCGGCGTAGCGATTGATTCTAGTGCGGGACAGCAGCCCGACCTTTTCTTCTTCTCTTACTGTCTTTGATGCTACTGTAAATTGACTCGTTTGCAACTAGTAGTGTTCAGCGGCACACCCTAGATGCCCTAGGATCGCCACTCGCAGGCCACCCGAATCCGAAACGGAACCCACTTCTATTTACTCTAGCCCTAAGTGGTACTGTAATCCCCTAGTTTTAGTTGGCACTCGTGTTCTCCTCCTTACTCCACTCAGCCACTCCACCTTTCCATCGCCATCTTTGAGAATCGAGGGAATCGAGGAAACCTGTAGCTAATTCAGCTGTGTGTGGTGGGACAAAAGCAACCAACGCAGAAAAGACTCATTTTTGTATTAGGCACTCGGCGGATCGTGCATGAAATCGGCGGCGGCAGCGTTAGTTCCAGGTGCCGCAAAATATCTAGAAATATTTATATTAAATTATTTCGCATAACATTAAATTAAGTTAACAAACACAACAACAACAAGAACACCAACCAATTATAGAGAAAACAACCAAACAAAACGCATTCGGAAAACTCAAAAAAACCAGAAACAGTTGGCAATAGCGGAATTATTGCAAATGCTTTGTTAAATATTTTTTGAAAAATAAACATTGAATCGAAAAAAAAGGTGTATTCATTTAAAGAGGTAAAGGAATTAGCCATAAAGATAAAGAAATAAGATGTTATTAAATTTAAATTGTCAGAAAAGTCTAATTCAAAAGAGATGGAAATGCAATCGACCACCCTCTTTAATTATCTATAAGATATTTGCATCATACCCACAAGCATGTGTAGTCGACTGCTTCTCCAGCTATTGCGCATCCGATTCAGTCGCCATCTAAGGCAATTGCGGAACTCTTGCGCCCGCCAACGATGATGAAACCGTTCGCCTTGATTGGACACCCATTCCCTCGCAATTAGCCGCCTGCTTCCATTCACCGGCTGGAGGCGGTTCACTGATTTGTTTAATGGCGCTGCGGTTTATATATAGCTGCAAGCCCATCGCCTGATCGGATTGGTGGACCCGTGCCAAGTCAGGCGACCACCCGCCGCCGCTTCCTATTTGTTTGCTCCTCAATTTGCGGCAATTGAAGATGAGCAATGAATCCGGGCCTAGAGCCGCCACCAAGGCGTGTGCCTCGCCAGCCTCCGGACTCAATTGTATTGATTCGCCACCAGTTGCCGCCAATTTATTCTGATCGCCGCTAGTGCGCAGTTGGCGGGCATCTCTCCATCAAAGTCTCGTAGTCAGAACTCAATCCTCGACAGAGTAGACTGGTGTGTTCTATGCCGGCTCAGTCTCAATTTATATAATCAGTCGTCCGGCTGAAAGCCCCTCGAGCGGACCACTTTTGTTGTACTTAGAGCCGGGTATATATTTTCTTTTGTAAGCAATGGACAAAATGCCCGAAGAGGACGAGGTCTCCCCGGTGTCCACGGCTCCTGCGACGCCCACCTCTCCGCTGGAGTTTAAGATGCTGCCGCTGTTTATGGATTTCGAGGATTTTGTAAGTCCCATACCTATAATTTATCTCCAGGTATACTGATATACACCAATCTCTTCCAGAATATTTGCCAGCCAGCCCCTTTTTCCTACGACGACAAGGCCATGCTGGAGCTGGAGCGGTGTGACTACACCCAGAGGATCACCTATCAGATGGCCAGAGCCGGAAAGACGTCGCGTAGGGTGCGGGTGTATTCCGATGGCATCTACGATCTGTTCCACCAGGGTCATGCCCGCCAGCTGATGCAGGCGAAGAACATATTTCCAAACGTCTATCTCATCGTGGGCGTGTGCAATGATGAGCTGACCCTCAGGATGAAGGGCCGCACGGTGATGAACGGATTCGAGCGGTACGAGGCGGTGCGCCATTGTCGCTATGTGGATGAGGTCAGTTTGTACAAATATAAGGACCTTTTAAATATATGTATATAAAATCCTAAAGATATATGACATAATACATGATATATATGATCAGTTCTTTTAACATATGTTATAATACCTGATATACTTAAGATTAATTCTCCTTCTTTTCCCATAGATCGTTCCCAATGCTCCTTGGTCGATAAATGAAGAGTACCTCAACGAGCACAAGATCGATTTCGTGGCTCACGATGACTTGCCCTACGGCGCTGGTGGAGTCAATGACATCTATGCTCCTCTCAAGGCGAAGGGAATGTTCGTGGTCACGGAGAGAACAGAGGGTGTGTCCACCTCGGACATTGTGGCCCGGATAGTGAAGGACTACGATGTGTATGTGCGCAGGAATCTGGCCAGAGGCTACTCGGCCAAGGAGCTGAACGTGTCCTTTCTCTCCGAGAAGAAGTTCCGCTTGCAGAACAAGATGGACGAGCTAAAGACACGGGGCAAGCGGGAGCTAACCAAAGTCAAGGTGGACATCATTACAAAGTGGGAGGAAAAGTCACGCGAGTTCATTGATGCCTTCCTGCTGCTGTTTGGAAGGGAGCGGCTGAACAACCTGTGGAACGAGTCCAAGGGCCGGATCATCCAGGCCCTTAGCCCGCCGGGCAGTCCAAATGGCTCCATCAACGGTGACGATGCGGACCCAACCGATGGAGAAGGGTCCGAGGACGAGTACATGGAGCTGCCGCCCGAATACGGAGCGGGAAGTGGGGGCTCCCTTAACAGAAAACATAAGCGCCGCGGCCAGATGAACCCTTCCCCAAGTGCCAACGACGAGGCGGTAGCGGAAGATTTAGATCTCGAGTACGAGCGACGCAGCGATTGACGACGGATTTGGCCGGCCTTTAAATTTCCTCTTCCTCTTCCTCTATCCTTTCAAATGTAAATTAATTCGTTTGTAATTCGTTGTAACAACGCAATACTGGCACGTCATTTCTACACTTCCATTGGGAGCTACGAAAAGAGCAGTCAGGGGTCAATTGAATGTCATTCAACACACAATTACCAGTTTAAAATACATTTATAACACTACGGTTTGACAAAGGAAAAATAGTAACATTTGATATTTTACTTGCTGCCTTTATTGTATCGATTATGCTTATGAGTAATGTGAATATAAGTTGGGTTAAATTATAGATTAGCTGAATGATTTTTCAAATCCTGAATGAAATAACAATCGCGTGTTTGTTATTTGAAATAACGTTGAAATATTCTCATAATTAAACAAAAAATACAATAAATCTTGTAATCTTTCTAGGAGGATGCACTACTTCCTACTCCTTCATGGAGCTCTATTCATGCCAGTGGCAAAAAGGGGAACCATCTTCTTGCCCTTGGCCTTCTTTTGCTTCTTGGATTCAGCAGGAGCTGCTGCATTGGCTTTTCCTGCTCCTACCTTCTGCTTCTTCTGATCCAAAGCTCCTACCAAAAGTTCTCCCAGGCCCCAGTGGCCAACGGATCGCTGCTCGAAATCCTCTTCACTGGTTCGTGGCGCCAAAACAGCGCGTGGCAGCGGGGGAGCTGACCGTCCCCAAGCTCCCACCTGAAACTCCAATGATGCAGCACCACTGCCCGGAGATCCGCTTCCAATGGTGGGCCACAACTCCTGCTTGGGACTGGCGCTGGCCAGAGTGACGCTGGAGTAGCGGGAGCCACTGTCCTGGCGATTGATGGTCATGGGAACAGAGCCACTGGGACTGGGCAAAGCCTCCTCAAAGCCGCACTGAAGAGAAAGCCACTTATTAACAAACGAACCATATGATGGCAAATGGAAACTCACAGTGGGAAATTCATGGGATGAATTCAGGTTGAGATTGGCTGCACTTGCAATCAGTTTACCCATCTGACGATCGTTTATCTCGTTGATGTGCTGCTCTCTCTTACGCTCCTCACGATCCCGGCGCTGGCGTTCCTTCTTACGATGTAAAATATCCTCTGCAAAAATAATTTTTACTGGCTGAGTTTCTAAAATTCACATTTTCCTACGGTGGCCTTACCTTTGAATAGTTTGAGTATTCCTCCAGAGACAGTCGGCGGTTGTAGCTCGACCTCCACTACTGAAAACTGGCAAGTCAAAGGCAAATGCCCCAGGCATGTGAACTTGCGACGATGGTCCTCGTCCATAGAGTGCTGCTCCATCTGCACGATCTGCGCTTCGATGAGTAGGGGACCCAAATCCAAGGTGCCATAGCAAGCCTGCAGCATCTTCACATTCAAAGGATGCAAGTAGATGTTTTGTCCGTCGTTTGATTGGTAGAAATAATAGTACTTATGATGGTTGCTTGAGGAGCAGCTCAGGCTGCTAGATGCCTCTCCTGACGAGATGGAGGCATCGTCAGGCTTCTCAATATCAATCTTGGCTTCTGCTTCTGGGCAATTTGCCGGTGGTACCTCCTCCTCCTCCTCTCTGGGATCTGGTTTTTCGAGACCCAACTTTTCGCCGCGCTCCTGAAGCATCACAAGCGCCTGCTGGATAAACACATCCTCAGGACAGGAGTCATCGGATTCAGCTAGCAGCTCGCAACGCTCTCTCTCAATGATGGCGCCCACATCCGACCGCTTTGCTATTAGAAACTTGGAGTAGCGTCTAGCCTCTTCGCCAGCCGAGACGAATGGAAAACGTTCAACGGTTTCGCCCAATCCTGCAGCATGCTTTTCAATGTACATGGAGCCCTTGCGGCGCCGCATCAATTCGAAGGTAATTTTCTCTCCCACTTGCGAGTCCCTCAGCTGCTCGATGGTGCAGCTCTTCAGATCTCCCGCGTGGATGGCGTCATAGCAGATGGGACACTTGCGCCAGGTCTTATCGCTCAGCGAGAGGTAGTGCAGCAAGCAGGGCCAACAGTAGGCATGTCCGCATCTGGTAAGCTTGGCAGCCACCGGCGGATACAGGCAGATGGGGCACTGCAACTCCTCGGTGGTCTGGATGTTGATCTGCTCGATGTAGCTCCAATCGATGAGGGCATCCGGCGAGCCATTCACCTGGGCTTTTGCCCCCGACCGAATAACGAACTGGAAGTTGGCCTGCAGGAACTGCTCCTTGTTGTAGCGCTGCTTCCGGCTGCCAACGCCGTGGTGCTGCTGGTGCTGGTGGTGATGTCCCCGCTCCAGTTCCCTGGGCACGCAGTGGAAGTTAAGCAGATGGTTCAAGTTCTGCTTCTTGCTGCCCTGTGCGTACACAGAGTTCAGTTCATGGTCAAAGTCACCGCTACGTGGGTAGCCGGCGCCGGCGTAGGCTAGTCGGGAGCCGCCTGGAGTCCCGTCCTCGCCGCGCGAGGCAGGGAAATCGTATGTCCCTCCGCCACCGCGAGCCCTAGGTCGCTTGTCCACATTGGGACGTAGCTTGGCAGGCTGCTGTGCCTGTTGCTGTTGCTGCTGCCTGGCGCTGCGCTGCTGCTGTTCGTTGCGTGGTGTGGGAAGCTGCTCCCGTCGGCGGCTGTTCCGCTGCTTGTTGCTGTTGGCATGTACGTCTGCGGGAAAGGTGAACAAGTATATTGAAAAATATAGGATTTATAGTTGAAAGGTGATATTCCTCTAGCAAAATGATTTTTTACGATTTTTTTATATTGGAAAATTATTGCCAGAAATGCCAATATTCATGGAATTCTACATAATATGCTATTTTAATTAATAACATTGTTTAAGAACTTGAATTTAAAGAATATTTTTATACAATAATCAATAAAAACAAATTAAAATGGAAAACGAAAGCACATAATTGGAAAATAGATGGTTATCAAGAACCAAATGAATTAGGAACTTTCGATTCACCAGACGTTGATTTGCAATGGCAAGTCATAATGATGAGGCTTAAAAACTATTTCATTTTAAAGGTTCTGTTCTGTCCCAGAATATTTGATATGAATAGGTCATCAAGAATGCCAGATACCCGATAAACAAAAGTTCCGGACGGAAAGTCTAGGCCCTCTGCTAGAGAACGAGGAGCAAGAGTACAATTGGAGTACCCACCACTGGACTTCCTTTGCGATTCACCAGAAGAGGATTTGCCATGATGCGAGGATTGAGGTTGCTTCTTGCTGCTGCTGTTGTTGTTGTTGTTGTTGTTGTTGTTGTTGTTGCTGTCCATCGTTGTGGCTATAAAGAGTGCACTCGGGATGGGGAATAGTACTGATGATATGGCTGGGCAGCTGCCAGCGGGCGGCTAATTGCGTCTTGCCTTGGTCTCCACACGGAGTGCGTTGAGCAGGGTATTCTCGTTGCGGATTCATGTTTACTGAGCCATGATTAACCAACGGATACGACTAGAAATAGTACTTGCGTAATATTTCCAAAAGTTCAATGCGGCTTTCGCGAGGAAATGCAGTTAGATTTGAGGCGAAAGTACTAAAAAGTACTTTGACTTTTGCGGATAGGTTCGCTAGTTCTTCTTCTTCTTGTTTTCTAGCACTTGTTTTTGTTGTTGTATTAGTCTGTGAGTCGTGGTATTAGTAACTGTAATCGTATTGGTGCCTAAAAAGGTGTGACGTCTTCGGCTGGTTACTTTTTCGGGGTCTAAAACTGTTCCTTTCCGACAATTTCCACTTGCCAATTGCACACACGCTGCCGGTACACAATCTTGTTTATTGGGGGCTTTCGAAATAACGTCTCGAAATCAACGAATTTTGATGGAAAAACCAAATATCCTTTGGTCAGGGAGAAAAAGCATCCGCGATGCCCTAATGCAAAATGGCTGACTGTAAGTGTTGGAAAGTGCGCTGCCGTTAGCTAGAGGTGAGCGTTCCGTCGGTCGTGACTATTGCAACTATTGCAAGAGCAGTTGTTTTGAAAGTTGTTACAAACAATTTTGATTGGAAAAACTATGAAAAATTTATTGGGAAGCAACTAAAGTTAAGTATAAACACTTGCCATTTTACGTTCTAACAAAATTGAATTTAATGATAAATGGAATTAATGTTTTTTATATTTTAAGCATCGTGTCCGAGCTTCTCTTTCAAATTTAGTGTTTAAAAATGCCATTATTATTCCTAGCAAAAGTGTCATCTCAATTACCAATAAGAAGAAGCAACAACCCGCGCAAAACAGCTGATTTTGTTATCTGGTCCGCACTTTGATCGGCCTTTGGATGAAATATGTTAAAGTCAACATTCCATTAGCCCCGTCAGCATGGACTTTCGGAATGCCCGTGCCCGGCAGCCGGAGATCGTGAGATCCGTGCAGAAGGATGCCCGGTACACCAACGAGCTGGCTGAGGATTTCTCCGATGTCCTGCGCCTCACTGGTCCGCGGAACTGGATAAAGTACAACCAGATGTGCAGGCTGCTGGCGGAGCTGAGTTACCATGGATTCGCCTCGGCCAATAGCCTCCAGACGCTGGGCGAGGAATACACGGGTATCATTCAAGTGGACGGTAACTACAAGCAGATCCCCAGCAGATTGGTAAGCTTAACAAAGGCATTCTTTATAAAATTGTCTTAAGATCTCGAGTTATTTCCAGCTTCAACTCATAGCTATTGTCCTGGAGTTTGGTGGCGACTCCCTGTTCCAGCGACTGCTGCAAAAAGTGGACGCATATGTGGCAAACCACGAGGAGATCCGACCAGAGGCCAAACCGCAACTCAAGAAGATCATACAAAGGCTGAGGCAATCTCCCAGCTATGTCAAGGCTCTGCACAAATCACTTTTCTACTTGGACGCCAGCAAGTACCAGCTGTCCAAGCGCACCACAGGCATCAACTACGTACTCATTCGCCACTGGCTGCAGCCGGAATTCTCGCTGTACGGTTACAAGATCCTGGGTGTCATCACATTCCTGCAGGTCAGCTTTTCGCTGGCCATCAGTGGCTGGGACGCCTGGCGGGAGCACAAGCGCCAACAGCTGGAAGCTATTAAGCAGACCGGAAAGAAGTTCCTGCAACGAGGATCGAGTGTAAGGCACGCAGATCCAGATGCCCCACAGTGCATCCTTTGCCTGGAACCACGCTCTAACAGCAGTTTGACTCCCTGCGGGCACATCTTCTGTTGGAGCTGCCTGCTCGAATGGCTGGAGGAGCGGGATGAATGCCCCTTGTGCCGGGAGTCACTGAAAAAGTCACAAGTGATACCGCTACAGAACTATGCCTAAGATTGAATTAAGATTGCCACTGATTTGTATAGCCTTTTATATGTGTTATGGAGAGCATTTTTGGACCTTAAATGTACATGTATTATGAATATTTTTATTGACAAGCTCTTGATGAAAACTATTCTGGTTAATGCTATTATATAGGTAGGAACACGTATCCATCCTAAGTTTGGATAAATAATTTGTTGGTTTTGTAACATTTTAAACAAAGTTTTATTTTGTTATGACTTACAATAATGTTCTTAATATTTAAATATTTTTGAAAAGACTTACATAAATTGGATTTTAAAAAAAATAAAATCAAACATAGGCTTTGATGGGTTTATGAAGTTACTATGCGTCTTTGGGTATCGTATTTCCACATTTAAATGTATAATGTAAAGTTTCTCGCTTTGTTGCACATGGTTTTTAGTTTTATTTGAAAAGGTCTATGTACATGACAAATGAAACAGCTTGGGGGCTAGTTAGTATGTTTGGTGTTAGTCTTAATATTACTTATTTACAATATACACTAGCGATGGTCAAACAGTCGAGGGCCAATAGCCTAAATAATATCAAGGTAGACGGTGCGATTGAATATCTGTTTCCTGCGGCGCGATTCGAAAGCGGAACGCGCCTCTGATGGCGATTCAAAAGCCACACGAGTGTCTCCGGTGGGTTTTCCTTCATCATTGAAACGTCTGATGATGTCATCCGGACTTAACTTGTAGTCGCCGAAGAAGCGCAGAATATCCTTTAGCTCCGCCTTGAAGGGGACATTTCGCATGGCCACCACGCATCCCGGACGATTGAACTTGTCCGGGATTTGGGAAGCTGGGACCGGCACCGGAGAGGCTTGCTTGCTTTGGCTCAGATTGCTGGGCGAGAGGGAGCTGCTGCTCAGAGGAGGATCCGGTCGAGCGAAGGGATTGAAGTGCTGTTTGACGGGGGCGTTGGAGCTGCTATTGCTGTTCTCCTCCTTTTCCAATGATTGCTGTCGCTCCAGGCGTTCTGGTGGCTGATCCTGCGGCTGATCGAAGCGACTGGGTCCGCGACGACGGGATGGCGGTGCTCCGTGACTACCGTCAGATCTTCCACTACCTCCATTTACACTGCCACTTCCACTCACATCGTTACTTTCCACATTCCTGGAACCGTTTCCTCCCGGCAGATAGTCCATGAAGGGCTTATTCATCCTATCAGCAATCTCCTGTGGTGTGATCGAAACCACACGCAATCCCCTTCCTCGAAAGCGTCGATTGTGGTACTCTCTGATGGCCTGCTTGCAGCTGGCAGGATCGGTGAACTCCACAATGAATTCGCCGGAACTCTGGTTACGCTCATTGAAAAGCTGTTCGATGTGCTCGATGCCCAGCTGTTCGATGGAGAAGAGTTCGCCCAGATCATTGACCCTGGTGGCATACTCACAGTTGTGGACACGCACGAACACGTCTTCTTGCCGAGGACGCTGCATGCCAACCCCGCCTCCGTTATCGTTGTGGAAGTTCGGTCCATTGCCATTGGGATCGCCGTTGTTATTCATGTTGAAGTTGTTGTTCATGTTAAACGGGAAGTTGCTGCCTCCGTTTTGCTGCTGAGGTGGCATGTTAAAGGGCATGTTGCCACCATTCATAAAGGCAGGCATCATGTTGGGATTCATATTGTGATTGATGCTGGGACCCATATTCATCTGCTGCTGCTGCATCTGAAGCTGCTGCTGTTGTTTTTGCTGCTGCTGCTGAAGCTCATCCACTTGGCGTCTTCTAGGATCGGCGGCGAACCTGCTGGCTTGGTTATTGTTCTCCTGCTCCTGTTGCTGCAGCTTCTGCCTCCTTTGCTGATCCTTCAAGAGCTCCTCGCGCTGATCGGCCTCCTCCTTGAGCAGCTGCTCATTCGCTCTGCGCTGCTTCTCCTTGGCATTCTGCATCTCCGCCTGACTGCTGGGCCTCACCCTAAGCTGGCGGAATCCTATATAGTGCTTGGCGGTATCCTGCAGAGCGGCCTCTGCATCGGCCTCCCTGGCAAACAGGACAAAGGCCACGCACTCGCGACGATTGTTGGGACTGGGGCTCAAGAGAATGTCCACAACGGTGTAGCTGGCGGAGAACATCTTCATGATCTCCTGCTCGGTGGTGAGCTGTGGCAGATCCTCTACATAGAGGACATTGGTGATGGGTATGGGCATGGGCATACCTCCTCCGCTACGTTCGCTCCTCTCGCCACCGTTGTGGTTATGATTGCGCTTCCCCTCGCTTTGCTGTCGATTGGCATGCTCCTCCGCCCGCTCAAATTCTTCGTCGCCCACTGGGGCTATCTGAATCAAGCGATCCCGAAACATAGTATTGTTCCGTTGAACTGCTTTCTGGGCACTGGACACGCGGGAGAACTCCACGTAGGCCACTCCGGTGCGGTTGCCATTCGACATCATGATCTTGATGCCATTGTGAGGAATGTACAGCCCCTGGAAGTACTTGCGGATGTCGCTGTATGAGGTATTTTGGCACATGCCACTTATCCGAATGTAGCAGGTGTCTGCGACGACCTGAGGCGTGTTTCCACCTCCCGGAGAGCCACCGATGGAGGGTGACACCTTGGCCGGCGTCTGCTGCTGCTGGAGGAGCAGCTGCTGTTGCTGGAACAGCTGCGGATACATCTGTGCATAGGGATTCACGCTGGCGAAGGCAATGGGCTCGCCTTCGGATTTGGTGGGCTGCCCTTGAGCTGGTGCACTAACTCCAGCACCACCACCACCACCGCTGGCCACTTGCTTCAGAGCGGCCAGCAGCTGGGCATTGGGAGCACTTGGAGCAAGATTGTAGTTGTTGGTCACGTTGTTGGTGGTGCTACTAGTGGTGTAGCTTTGCAGTGAGGGTAATACCGATGGTATATTGAGGCTCAAGCCCATGTTGAGACCCAGTCCCATGTCACCAGCTGGCATTTGATTTTGGGTTGGCTGAGCCCACGGAGATGGTGTCGCTGCCATCTTGAGCTCCCTTTCCTGGCTATTGTCCAAACGATCGGAGTGACGTTTGCGACCACGTTCCCGTTGACGTTCCCGTTCGCGTTCCCTCTCACGCTCCCTATCGCTGTCATCGGAACTGGAGGAGCGGCTGCGACTGCGGCTGCCCGTGATCTCGGAGAGCTGGATTCCGGCCTGTTGTTGGTAGGCCAGAAAAGAGGGCACCCCACCTGTTGGCGCCGCCACCTTGCTTTGGCCCAGGAAGCTGTTCAGACCCCCAATAATCGGAGGCATTGGAGCAGCTAGACTAGGCTTGGGCACCGAAATGGGTGCAACAACTGGCATGGGCACTGGAACGGAAATGGGCGCCGGAGCGGAGGCTCCCTTTCGAGCCGTCTCAATGACCTTCTGCATCTCGGCCCGCGAGGAGAGCAGCAGGCGCACCTGGATCTCCATTAGCTTCTCGCGATCCTTCAACATTGCGCAGCGGGCATCCTCGTCAGTGCTATTTATTTATGTCAAGATAGGGAGAAAAAAACAAATGCAAAAAATCAGGGGAGTTACTCTATAAGAGGAAATATTCGAAGTCCTTTTCGGGAATTCGTTAGGCTTTGATTTTCCCCCGTTTGTCATCAGTCATATATTGTATGCAGTCAAAATAATAGCACCGTATTTTCATTCATTCCATGGCGTTTCTTTCTTAATGGATCGATATATATAACATTCAGCTTGCAATTTCCAGATGTATGCAGTCTCATCCAGTGGTCATTACTTTCAGCTGGAAGTACGCTTTTCGTTGGTAGTTTAAAACAAATTTAGTAGTTACGCCATTTCTTATCGATCGTGGAAAAAAGCACAAAAACTCCTATAACCAATGCTGCAACCCGAAAGTATCTGCTAAAACTTAACGCTTTGAATTCCAGTTCCATTCCAAAAGTTTATCCTAAATCGTTTTAAACCAGTGGTCGCCAGCAGAAGCGCTGACAGCCCATGGGTACTGATTTTCTCTACCTACGCAAATAGTATTGAACAGCGGTCGAAATTTTTTGCTGAGCAAATCACAAAGTGCCAACATATCAATGTATGCTATAATTTTATTGGCGATTACAGGTTTAAGCCTACTCACTGCAATTTCTGTACTTAGCCGGAGATATACGACTTTTACACGGTGAAATTCAACTTGGCAGATTGAGTTAAGGATAGATTAATCGTCAAAATCGGTGGTGACATAGGTATCGTGAGAAATTTGTATTGAATTTTTTTCTCATTATTTTGCACAAAAAAAATCTAATTTAACAAAACTAAAACTTTTTCATTTTATTTTATTCTATGACTATTTTTAACTATTTGACCAGTAACCAACATTTTTGTAAACTATTTTCCTATACTCAAAAAAGTATTCGATCGATTATTAAAAAGGACATCGACTTGAAATATTTATTTGAATGTACTTATAGTAACAAGAAACCCCACGTTACGAAGCTAAAAGTTCACCAAAAAATTGATTATCTCAATTCGTCGTCTTAAGTAAATTGTAAATTCAGAGTTCCGTATAAAGGATGTTGATATTCGTAGGTTTTAAAGACAAAATATTCACAATTTTTTTTTTTTTTGCTTCTTTTTTTTTATATATGTAAAAGAAAACATGCAAGTTACGCTAACGATAGTTTTACTTCCGTAAATGTATGTTATATGGAGTAAGAAATAAAATAAATTTAAGACTAGAACTCTCTACGATTCAAACAATTCTAGAACTAAACAGTGGATGTCCTCTATACTCAAAAAAAGTTAAGATTTTTTGTCAAAAAAAAAACAACTAATAATTTAACACACGTGGCATCTTTTTGACCTTTCTTTAACTAACTAATGATCACTACAGCATTTTGAATTGAACCTAATCTTGCGATTTCTCATACTTTACCGTACTTACTTCGGTGCCATCCAATTTTAGACAAACTTTATGAAACTTTCTTTTAAAAAAAATGTTTTTGCCTTAAATATTTTGTGTTTTGTAAAAAGCATTCTTATTCCTATTTCGAGAGCATCATTAACCATTTTTTTTATTTTCTCATCCCTAAAGTTTTGTATAACTGAAAAGGTCCTATTTCAAATATATTTCTCGAACGCTAAACGACACCTTTATAAAATATAGCTAAATTTAATATAATACCTGGAAGGGCGCATTATTAGGGCTGATATTACCTTTTGTCTTAGTCCATAAAACCATGTCCAAACTCGCATTGCCTTTTTCGCAAGTAATTTGTTTCTTAGATTATTACTTAGTGCTATTATTTTGACCGCAGCTGTGGATACATGCTTGAAAAGAGCCCGGCAGCGACTCAGGAGAGGCTCAGGCCCCGACCCAAGTCCAGACCCGCTGGAGCTCCGAGATTGCTATAGGTTTACGTATAGATCAGATTGAGGCTAACTACCTGAAAGCGATGAAAGCGTCGCCCATCTCGCCGCCGATTATGTGGACACCGCCCTCGGGAATCGAGAGGCCCGAGAAGAAGTTTCGAATGTCGCGCGCATTTGCCGTCCACGGCAGATTTTGTAACCGAATAATCACACTCATCTTGATCAATCAATTTGATTTGATTAGTTATTTATTTCTTTTTTAGTACAGACAGAGAGTTGCTATCTGTCTGGCTATCCGAGATTCCTCTCACTGGCGCTTCGCATCCATAGACTAATCGAAGATTCGTTAGCTGGAGTTCAGATGTCCATCGTCCTGGACACTGATGATGTGCTTGCCCGTTGATTGTTTTATCTGTAACGATAATCGCATACTTATGGAAAATTTGCCAACAAAATAAATTTCCTTAAATTAATAAGCTAAAGCACAAGATCAGGAGTTAGCCACACAGTATGTTTTTTTACGATTACTATACAATTAGCCAGCTATTAAAAACTATGCATGCAAAATATATATTTTAGGTACAACTTCGGAGTCCCCTCAACAAAGTCGTCCTGCCCTTCAAATATCAATACCATCAAATTCTTGTTATCTTAATTCCGTTCCTTAAAGTTTTAATTAACAGCTTCTTATGTAAGATTGGAGATCTTGGAGATCCTTTCAATACCGATAATTCCTGAATTTTTACCTGACCAGCAAAATAATTTTTGTAAATAAATCCATATCACTTCAGAATAGAATTGTTTTGAGAAAGGTATTTCCTTAACACAAGCAGGGACAGCGCCCAACACATTGTCAAATAAAATAAGACTGATAAATCGATACCCCACCGATAAGATGATTTTCATGAAATTCTTTATCAACTTGAACTAACATCTAAAAACCATATTTCAAGAGTAACTTTAACAATGAACTGTAGTCGAGGTTTTTCCGTTTTTCAAAAGTCTTTTGGATTTTCAATTACTGTTTACGATAGAGGAATCGACAAAATGCATTCTTCAATACCCTCTCTACATTATTCAATGGTAAAAAAAATGGTGTATGCAGTTATTACATGCGAATCCTTTTCTTGAACCGGATAACTAACTTCTTGCGTCAGGCAAAATAAAAGATCTTAGATCTGTCTTTAGCAGAGGCCTTTAACCAGCTTATCATTGATCACCACACGCAATGGTAAGGATTTAATTCTGTATTTCCGATGTAAACTATTTTTAGAGACAAGTTCCTTGGGGGAGAAAGGCTGTGGTCTCCTCCTGATGTTATCTCGAGTTGATCGCTCGATGCACACACATTAGGCAGTTCACTTCATGGATTCGCCTGGCAGTTTCTCATGACAATCTTTGGATCTGGCCAAGACAAGCGTCTCTGTTTCGGTATTGCGTAAGACGACCAGTTTGCAACAAGGTGCGAGCTCTCCGTAGCTCTTAACTAGATTAAGGTCTAAATGAGGTCTCACTTACCCGGGCAGCTGGTGACCTTCGCACATGATCTTACCAAAGACAGAGAGATGTGTTTGGGGAGAAAAGCTAATTATAATCCCTACTTAAGGTGCAGGTAGAGCAGCCACCACCCACCAGTGGATTTTCCACAGATCCACATGCTCCACGATCATTAGCCCGTTTGAATTTCCTCATTAGTCGCACTCAATTATGTGCCGACGAGACGGCTCTGTGTCCATCGGAGGATGTGGGATCAATAGATCGGGGGCAGCGGAGGATCGGCGACTGCTTTTCCAAAAACAGAAGTGGCTGGAGAAAACCCGTTGATCGTTTTGGACGTAATGGGAAAGCGATTATGCAGCTTTAACTCAAACGGCGCTGCTAGTTTTGTGCTTTGAGCTAATGCGATTGGCTTGTTGTCGGTTTGTTTGTATCTCGGTGTCAAAGACATCAGTTATATAGATACCCAGAGCCGGGGAGCTGGCTACAGGAAACCGAATAACCGAAACTCCTTCCGCCTGGCTATATAAAAAGCATTGTTGGCATCTCGGACCGGCAGTAGGAAAATCGAATTGACCGCGTTACCGTCTCCTTCTTCGTCTCCGCCGCCTTCGGTCGTCATCGATCCTCATCACAATTACAGCATTCATTCATCATCATCACGTCTGCGTATCATCGTCGTTAAACGATCGGATCAATTGATTGATCGATCGCATGTGCGAAGGATTAAAGCAATGAGAAAATCGACAGTGAGTGGTCGTTATGCCTAGGACTACCCTTAAAAGTGTGCCATAAATTGTGAACTATGCAGTGATTTCGAGGAGATCCTCTGTTCAACTTGTGGATTAATAGATCCCATCTGGTTTTTATAAAGAACAACTTACTGTTATATTTCCTATCGGATCTTCACTTCGACCAAACAATCTTCAGCTATTACTTATCCAAGACCAATAGATTTTACTTGCAATGCCATCCAGTTGATAATAGACTTTCAATCTTTATTACTGCTGGTGTAGATATTCCAAACTATGCTCATAACACATAAATAAACGCAAGTTTAACATTAAGACCAGTACTGCAATACACAATTTAAAACATTGATTAGATCCTGGGTTTGGTTTAGATACAAAACAATGTACAAATCACTTGATTGCCTTACCAACATCAAGATTGATTCGATTGAAGAGTGCAATATACAAGGCATCGCAGATAAGATACGATACAGTTAAGGTGTGTTTTATGTTTTATTTTATTTCATAAAGCCAGAAGCCATTAAGAAAGATCTTTTAAAAAATAATCGACTAGAGCATTTCCGTACTGTAAGGATTTTTAAATATTAATCTGAACAAATAATTGAACCCTCAATACTCGAATGTGTCACTTCGAGTTGCAATATGTACCCAAAACCATCGTGTATGATAAAATTCAAAATATAGAAATTATGTTTCCCCATAATTAGTTCAAGTGCATACTAAAATGTATAACTTCAGTCCTAGAGAGATTTAATTAAATTAATCACCCTAGGGCCTTACTAACCCATGAATTGATTCAAAGATAGAAGGTTGGAAAAAAAAAGAACGGAAACTGATTAAGGAATATCCCACAGATATCCCGCTTTCATATAATGGCCGCCCTGGGCCTTCTGCTGCTGGTGGGCGTACACGGAACTACGATAATCAGCATTAAGTACCCGGAGAAGCCCGCCGAAGTGATCGTGGAGCCGCAGCCGACCAAGAGGGACCTCAGCCTGAGCTACGCTGCCACCAACATCGACTCCAAGGAGGGAACCCGCGTGAAGACCATCACGGTGATCAAGAATGTGGGTGGCATTTCAGCGCCCGGAGAAGCTGCTGCTCTTGGATCCCCCGTGGGCGCCGGTCATAGTCACAAGCAGCAGCCGAAGCTGATCATCGATCCGACTCTGCATAAGAGCGAGGAGTGGGCGACCGCTTTCCGTGATAGCTTTGACTCCTACGGAGCACTGCCCGATGTGCCCGACATAGACGATCTATTCGAGTTTGTGAACCGTAAGAAGCCGGAGGGTGAAAAGAAACAGGAGGCTGTGCCCAGCCAGAATGAGGAGAAGACGCCAAAGGAGTTGCTAAAGCCCGCGGAGGAGACCACCACCAAGAAGGAGGCTGCCAGTGAGCAGAGCGAGGGAGGGATTAGCCGCGGTGGCAACGTCGATAGCGACGAGGCTGTGGTCGAGAAGATCAAGGGCGACGCCGAGCTATTGCCGCACATCAAGCAGGCCAACATCCTGCGCCTCCAGGCGGCCCAGGCTCGGTCGGGCATACGCACCAAGGAGTCCCTCATCGCGGTCAACTACTCCACGCCGATGCACCAGGTGACCCAGTACTTCGACAACTATGTCCAGGCTATGCCCAATGGTTACGACTACTCCAAGCCTTGTGGCGCACCGCCGCCTGGGAGTAGTATCCAGGTGACCACACCCTCGGGCCGCAACTACGACATCCCGCAGAGCAACAACAGTGGCACTGGTGGCGGCAAGCACCCGTACCTGGCTCCGGCGCTCACGAAGAAGACGCAGATCCCGCCGATTACGGTACAGCCTCCAGTTCAGCAGCAGCAGCCTCCTCCCAATTACTCCTCCGTCAATTCGATAGTTCCGCCCATAGTGAAGCAGCAGCCACCGCAGGGCAATGTGAATCCTCCACAGCAGCCACAACAGCCTCAGGTGGTAACTCCTCCCAGCGGAGGCATCCTGCCGCCTCTGGGACTGGGCGGTATCTCCACCAGCCAGCGTCCCTATGTGGCGCCCAAGCTGCGAAACAATGGCCTGGGCATCAGTCGGGCTCCCAGCAGTCCGGTCCCGATTCCCGGACAACCCGGCCTCGTGGGGATTAATCCCTCGCAGGCCCCAAACTTCCGCACCAGCATCTTTGGCGGCGGACCAAATCGTCCCAACACGCTGCGATCGCGTGGCCTAAAGTATTGAGCACTTAAACTAGACGCATAGATGCGGTCAAAAATATAGTTCTTAGGTGAAGATTACAATCAAAATTGTTAATCGAAAAAAGCATTACTGTGGCACTTTAAAGTCTTGAATTTCCAATATCATCACCAATATACAATTTATAATGATAAAAATAATATACATACATATTGCCAAAAGTTTGTTAGCCACTTAAAGTGATACAACCAATACTATATATTGGTGTTTTTCGATCAAAACATTAAGACTTTTTAGAGTTAAACGTTATAAAAAATAAGAGTTTGCCTTGGTAATGCTGAACTAAAATTTTCATTTCATTTTCCTAAATGACGTTGCTATAGTTGCTCAAGGGGTGCATATTTATTAATAAGGGAGGTTTACAAAACAAATACAAATTCGACTTTATAGGGTGAATATGTTTTTGGTTGTTATCAACAAAGTTACTATATTATAAAAATTGAATTAAAGTTTATATGTCTTTTATTATTGTGTTATTATTGCCTATCTGTACCTGCCTGCTTAAAAGGGATGTCGGTTAAACTGGTCACTTGAGGGTATTTTATTAGTTTTTATGAAACAAAATTAGCTTTAATCAAGTACAGTCTTATAAAACGCAATCTTTCAAATAAAGTTTAAAGTAATACTATTACAAAACGACTTTTCTATCTATTTTGAATGTTTATCAATTTGCCTGCGGCTGTGTACCTGGATGAAAATCCGCGAAAAGGTCGAGTTTATGGCCTGGGTCACACGTTTTTCGCGGTAATACCTACTATTCCTATATAATCTTCTGTAATCTTGAAAACGAATCTAGAACTAGGTTAGTAGAACCCACGCTAAACTGTACCTTGACGTAAAATTATGAGTAAAAGTGAAAAGCAAAGAGGAACCCGCGAGGCGTTGCGACACTAATTAATGCTGTTTAACACACTTTTAACTGTTTGTTCTAACTAAATTTCACCGATTTGCGAAGTTTTCTTTGTTTTTTTTCTGTTTCCTCTCTCCCTTCCAGTGTAGTTGTTGTTGTTGCAGCATCTCTACATGAAGAAGAAGCGAAACGAACGGATAGGAGAGGCGGAGGGGGGCGTGGCGTCGCTTTCTGGGTACGAGTACTGGATTTTTATTCAATGAACTTTCACTCACCACGAAAACCATACAAAACGCAACTTATTCTGCACCACCAATGCACAAAGACAGATGGGTTCGTTTTGGCTCAAAACTCAATATATTTATTTGACAATCTCTGCAGTTGATCGGGCTGAAAATTGTGATTTTCCTGGCAGCAACACAAAAATTGAAGTGCTGTAATTTCTTGCGCTTGTGTTGGTGACGGTGACAAAAAACAACATGGCGCCCGAGATCAGTGTGGCCGTTGGGCAGGCGGCTTGAAATACCCCGCTCCGGCGACGTCTGGTCGCACTGTGCTGGAACATTAGGGGGATTTCTCCTAATCCTCATTCTAGTTGAAAATGAATTAATTAATTGACACTCGCTTAAAAGTAAATATTTAATGTAGAATATTAGAGAATTCAACCACAAAATAACTTAAGTTATGGTTTCTAGAAGTGCAGTTCTGGGTTCCCATACTGAAAGCCATTCGACTTACGAAAAATCAAACATGAAAATGGGTTAAATTTTTGACCCTCGTTAAAAAGATAAATTTTAATTGAGAATATTAGAGAATTCAACCACAAATTCATAGAGGTATCCCTCGTCTAAATCGGGATCCAATAATTCAAGTTATGGATTCTAGAAGTGCAGTTTTGGTGTCCCATTGGAAATACGGAAAAAAATAACATGAAAACAGGCTAAAATTTGGACCCCCTCATAAAAGGATTATTTTAACGTAGATCGTTAGAGAATTCAACCACCATTCCATAAAGACATCCCACTTCAAAATCGGGATCCAATGACTCAAGTTGTGGAATCTACAAGTGCAGTTTTGGGTTCCCATTCTGACTACCATTGGAATTAGGGAAAAATTGAACATGAAAATGGGTTACATTTTTGACCCTCGCTAAAAAGATACATTTTAATTTAGAATATTAGAGAAATCAGCCACGAAATCATAGAGGTAACCCACGTCTAAATCGAGATCCAATAACTTAAGTTATGGATTCTAGAAGTGCTGTTAAATAAATAGTTTTTTATACGTTAGTCGCATATGTCCCTTGTCGGAAAATTAGAAACCATGTGCAAGTGAAGACAGGCTATTACCTGCGCAGTGCGATGTGGTATTTACTTACCACCTGTCAATAGAAAATACCAGCTGAAAGCAGCACTCCCCCGCACATACCGCAAAACATATGTTTCGGTATTTTTTGTGTATTGGCATCCAGATTTGGAACCCGTAGTTAGGTCACACCGACATATATATTCGTGCGTAATTTTCATTTATTTTGCTCCGCTTTCCTCGCTGTTTTCACACCCACGGTTCGCGAAAAACCCCAGGCATCGTTTGCCAAACATTGGCAAACATATTGTGTGCGTTCGCGGGCATAAATCAACCGATTTAGGCCATTCTTTTAGCCTCGAAGTAAAAGACGACGTCAGTGGGCGACGCGACTGGCGTCAGGTGAAAAACGAAAGAAAAACTGATAACTGGAAATTGAAAATTGAAATTGAACGGACGCAGCGAAATTAAACGGAATTTAGCAACTGTGAAAACGCTCGAAAGCGTGGAGAGTTGCATTTGAAAAAGGTAATTAGCGTGCCAATTAAAAAAGGAATTGTTCGTGTGTGCTTGTGAGTGTAAAAGTTGTTTTCCCTGAAACGGCAAGTTGTGAATTACCCGATTCGATGACGAAATTATTGAGAGTGTGTTTTGTTGTATGTTTTTATTAACATCTACATATGTATTTTTGCATTGATAAGCAAAAGGTATGTGTGCGTGTGTGAGTGGAAGAGCGAAAGATAAGCTTGCAGTCTTCTTCTTTCTACACTCTCCAAAAGGTCGTCTTGGCATATGTTTTATTTATTTTTGTTTTTGCTTCAAATTCAATTAACCCTCTGAAGCCCCACAAAAAGTTTTCTAACCACCGACTCCCTCTATAATTAGCAACTTCTCCTTCGCCCCCCTTTTCGCCTGACATTCATCGCAATATGGCCTTTACTCGTCTTTCGCCACTCTTTTTGGAGACTCTTCTTCATCGCCTGGAGACTTTTGCTTGGCCAATTTCTGTATATCTCTCCGCCAGCAGCAACTTGTTGTTGCTTCTTCTTTGTGCAGCTGATTGTGTTTCATTTTAGCCTTCCTCTTCTTTTGGCCATTTACTTCTGGTTTTTGTACGCAAATTCAAGCGTTTAACATTTAACGTTTTTGCGTTGTGCTCACAAAATCCGAGTTCAACAATACGAGTATTTTTAAACTTTGGCACGAGTTCGTGACTCATTCGTTATCTCTGCCGTGATTTTCATTCACCTAATGGGAAACCCTTGTCAAAGCCACTGAAATACCAACAATATATTCAAAACAAGCCCTAGTTTGTAAGTTCTTTATTTCGCTTAAGTAAAGTGTTTAATACTCCAAATTTGTATTGTCGAACTAGCCAATGTTCCATATAAAATTTCATTACATACATTTTGTTTTAAGAACTATATTTTACAAATAATATTAAGCTTAAAAATACATATCTTCTTTATACTCGTGTGACTAATATTGTTATTTTTTATTTACACTTCCCATGGGAAAACCCTATTCATTTCATTACTGAACAATCCCTAGTGACGTTAGAAAGTAAATATTATATACAAAAAACATGTTATATATGTCATTTATATTTTCTGCATTTTTTTTTACCATATTTCTCCATTTGTGAGTCACTTACAATTTGTTATCTGATGTTAAAAAGGAGCTCACCACTTTGTTATAGCACTCCCAAAATGTCTTGTTGTCTTTCTCTAGTACCGATTTTTGCACTGTACCTTAATTTAAAACAGTGGTGCGCAGGGAACTTATTTTTCAGGTGCTTTTAATTTACCTTATTATTTTGTTATAAGCAGATTTACAGAGGATAAATGTTCTAGGATGACGTTTTCACGATCCTATCGTTATAAGCAACACACGTGATTTATTTCACCGACACTTTTTAAACCCTTTTTATCAGTGTTGTGTAATGAACTTTGACATTTGAACTGACTTCCAGTTTGTCATTTCCGGTTTTTATTCCCGACTCATTCATTTTCGTTTTGCCCAGCGTCAAGACATCCAATCCTTACAAGCTAAGACAATAAGAATTTATCTAGAGATGAAGTTGAACATTTCCTATCCAATCACTGGCTGCCAGATGCTCTTCGAGGTGGTGGACGAGCACAAGCTGCGTATTTTCTACGAGAAGCGCATGGGCGCCTCTGTTCCGGCGGATCAATTGGGCGACGAGTGGCATGGCTATGTGCTCCGCATCGCTGGCGGAAATGACAAGCAGGGATTCCCCATGATGCAGGGCGTTTTCAGCCAGCAGCGTGTACGCCTGCTCCTCAAGTCCGGGCAATCCTGCTACCGTGCCCGTCGCGATGGCGAGAGGAAGCGCAAATCCGTGCGTGGTTGCATCGTCAATGCCAATATGTCCGTGCTGGCCTTGGTGGTGGTTCGCAAGGGCGAGCAGGACATACCCGGTCTCACGGACATCTGCAAGCCCAGGCGTTTGGGCCCCAAGAGGGCCAGCAAGATCCGCAAGCTCTACAATCTGGCCAAGGAGGACGATGTGCGTCGCTATGTGGTTCGTCGTCCCCTGCCGGCCAAGGAGGGCAAGAAGGCCATTACCAAGGCGCCGAAGATCCAGCGCCTGATCACCCCGGTTGTCCTGCAGCGCAAGCGGAGGATGATCGCCGAGCGCAAGAAGCGGATTGCTGCCTCCAAGGAGTCGGCCGCCAAGTACGCTAAGTTGCTGATGCTCCGCAATAAAGAGTCGAAGGCCAGGCGCGAGTCGGACAAGCGCCGCCGTTCGCTGTCCCTGCGCAGCTCCAAGTCGTCGATTAACTTGAAGTCTTCGACAAACTCCTCCACTTCGGTATAGGGATACCGACAGCAATTCCCCCTAACATGCATCATTGGGATCTCAATAACTATTATCAAATAAAATAGAATAATATACATTATGATATGATTATACATATGAATAATGCTTGTAGATGATCAATGAACATGGTTCATATCCAATTGTAGTTCTCACTGCAGATTTGGTTTTTGGTTAAGTTCGGGGCATTGGTGTTTATATGAACCTATGGTATCATTAAAAAATGAAAAAACTGGGATCTTAGCAATAATATTTTCTTGGAACTTATATATTTAAGAAGATTGTATACTTAAAATCGCCCCTTATCAGCAAAGTTTCTACGGATTGAATTGGATTGGCATTTCCTTAAATACCACACATATTCGCCATCCTGTGCTGAAATTTTTTTATACTTTTTCGCCTCATTAAAATACTTTATAAAATCGTTTGTATAAAAGTTCTTAATCTGTTTTTAACATAAACTTGTATGTACATATATTTCCTGGAATTCTTATCGGATTTCCTGTGCCCCAATAGTCCACTTGAACGGCCACATGTTTCCTTTCAACCAAATCTTTTAGTTAAATTTCTTTGGACATATATATAACCGATTTCAATGCACTTTGGGGTTATTTCCGTACGGCTAATTAGCATCGCTACTGCTCTCTCTTTATCTCCTCGAAAAGCTCCCCATTTTGAGATTATTTTTAAAGCGATTTCCGACGAATGGACTCGCTGCCCGAGCAGATGCACTCTATAGACCCGCCACTGCTTCAAGATACATATCAAATATGTACTATATTCGGCTTGCTTAACACTTGTTTATTGATTGGCTGGCATTCCCAGGCGAGTGAAATCGATATGGAGCAGTTGGAAGTGACCCTGAGACAAGGTGGAAGGTGCAGAGGTGGCCATAACTTTACTTGGTTGCGCCAGAGAGTCCATTATTAATATTGGATTGCGTGATGATCTAATGCGCGCGCCTCTGTCCCTCTGCTCCTAAATCCCACCTCCCCTTTTTACCACCCACCGCCTACTCTTTTGTTTGTTATTGTTTTCTGCTGCCGCTCCACATTCTCTACTTTGTTTCTTTGCTGACCCAATTCGTCCAAACATTGTTGCAGTGTTGTCATAAATTTTGGAGCAACAAATAGAGATTTATATGTGTAATAACATGTGTTTCTGAGAGTTTAGATCATTTTTAACACACCTAAATATAATATACCAAAAGTCTTAAAACATTCTGATTACTTATACAATATTATATACAACTACTTTCATTAAAAAATGTTATAAGAAGTAAAATATAGTATACCATTAAAAGCTTTAAATGGCATTTCATGCTTTACAATAAATAATCTATAAATATAATTATTCATGAGCTATTATTCAAGCTCTGCACATGACTGATTCACATATTTTCTTCGAACGTGTTGTTTAAAATTTATGTAAGCGCGAATAAATGGTTTGCAAGGCAAATGTTATTAAAAAGAAAGATGTAGGAAATCTTAAAAAGGTAAAAGAGGTTTTTTTTTATTTATTTTATATTTAAGAATATTTATTTATGGCTTAAACTCAACTATAATATAGCTAATGGCTCAACACAGCCAGGGTGAGAATGGGTTTCGTGTCTCTGAGTAGAATGTCGTTTTCGGAGCAATGTTCCTGTGAAAGTCGAGACGAGAACGTAAACATTTCTGCCTGCCTAGCTGTCTGCCCTGAGCATTTCAACAGGCCCTATCATAATTCCCGAGTACGACCCACTCTAATCCCACTTTCGTTTTGGATTCCATTGCAGCATGAGCACAACCGCCGCCAGTCTCATCGAGGCGGCTCTAAATGCCAGTGGTGGAAACGGCACGGCTACAACTTCGGGATCGCTAGAGGTCACAGGGAAGACCAACTACGTGGTGCAGGTGAAGAACGCCCCGATGGGCACGCCGCTGGACCCCCTGCTCCATGTGGGCGATGGCATCTTCCTGCAGACCAAGACCGCCCAGGTTCTAGCCGGCGTTTGCGTCTGGGCCGCCTTGTTTATCACCTGTCAACAGGTAGGTTAACTCATCAAACTTACCTGACTTGTTTACTAAATGAGAACCACCTCTTCTTTCGCAGATTTACCAGCACCTGCGCTGGTACACGAATCCGCAGGAGCAGCGCTGGATCGTGCGCATCCTGTTCATTGTGCCCATCTATGCCACCTATTCGTGGATCAGTCTGCTCTTCTTTAACTCGGACAATGTGTACATCTACTTCTTTACCGTGCGCGACTGCTACGAAGGTTCGGCTGCCGTAATCCTCCTTTAGGGGCCATCAGCTAATCATTTCATTTCTCACCCATAGCCTTCGTCATCTACAACTTCTTGTCGCTGTGCTATGAGTACCTGGGCGGCGAGGGCAACATCATGTCGGAGATTCGCGGCAAGCCCATCAAGACCTCCTGCCTGTATGGCACCTGCTGTCTGAAGGGCAAGACCTACACGATTGGCTTCCTGCGCTTCTGCAAGCAGGCCACTCTGCAGTTCTGCCTGGTCAAGCCGCTGGTGGCCTTCATCATCATCTTTCTGCAGGCCTTTGGCCACTACCACGATGGCGATTGGAGGTAATGGATCTAGCTTTAATAACCCGTGTTATTACATCTTAAATGGTGGCATAAACCATCGCAGTTGTGAGTTTTACTCACGAACGTGCGCCATAAATTGGTGATTAACTTGGCCAATCGGTTGTGCGCCAGATTTCATTGTTTAACATTGAATTATAAAGGGAATAAGTAAATCTTCTGAAGAAAAATGTCTTTGTTGCAGACGCAAATATTTAAAAAGCACTCTTTGCTTCCACTGTTCGGATAATCCCACTAATATCTCTCCTTATCTCCATTGCAGTGCTGATGGCGGTTACATTTATATCACGATTATCTACAACATCTCCGTGTCGCTGGCGTTATATGGTCTCTATCTGTTCTACTTTGCCACGCGAGACCTGCTGACTCCCTTCGAACCCGTTCTGAAGTTCTGCACCATCAAGTCGGTGATCTTCTTGTCCTTCTGGCAGGGAGTGGGTCTGGCCATCCTGGAGAAGGCCAACGTCATCTCGCCCATTGTGGACAGTGCAGGCACTGTCACCGTGGAACCCGGTACTGTCTCCGCCGGCTACCAGAACTTCTTCATCTGCATCGAAATGCTGTTCGCGGCCATCGCGCTGCGCTATGCATTCCCCTATCAGGTGAGTCCCGGAATGTCGGAGTGGCTTTAGATTTGACGGAGCTATTTACGATTTTTTGTGATTAGATAGAAGCGGAATAAGTGTTTTTTGGGTTAGTTTCGGGGCTTATCAGGTTGGGAGAGGTGGAAGGCATTCATGTAATGATGAGTTGGCTGGAAAAATATAGTTATTTAAAGCAAAATTTGTTTAAAATGCATTTTGAGAAAAAAGTAAGAGATAATTTATCTCTCTTAATTGATTTTTACGATAAAAGTAAGTCGTAGTTAAGTATAATTGTATTGTATAATGTATTAATATAAGTATATATTAATAGGTCTAATAGTTATTTATATAACTCTTAATAATATGTAGCCAAAATGAAATTTATATTAAATATCATATTATATTTATAGGTCTATGCGCGCAGCTGCATTAGCGATGGACACGGAAGATCTGTCACCATGCAGTCCATTTCCAGCAGTCTTAAGGTGAGTTTTCGGTTTCCTTTGAGTTTTGCCCAATCTAAAGCTTTTGCTTCCCCAGGAAACGATGAATCCCAAGGATATTATGACAGATGCTATTCACAACTTCCATCCGCAGTACCAGCAGTACACTCAGTACAGCTCAGGTTTGTTTTTTTCCTATCCACTTTCTCGACTTTTAAGCCCAAGATCTCTTTGTGCTCGTGTCTGTGGCATGTTTCGTTCCCTTCTTCGTGCCTGCCAAGCCTATCTTATCTCTACTTGTGTTCTGTTGCTCTCATTTAATGCATTTCGATGCCTATTTTCATTCCATTATCGTTATGTTTTTCACACTTTTGGTTTTCTTTCTTGTTTTTCTTATCTTTTGCAGAAGTAACCTCGGCCCAGCGTTACGAAAAGCTCTAAATCAATATGAAAATTAAAACTCTAGCGATGCTCGCTACTAAATACTAATTGCAATCACAATTCCACAATTCCAAGCGGAAGGCGATCCGAAAACGAAGCAAACAAGTGTACTTATAGCCCTAGCCTAAAGCCCCCCCCACAAAGTATCCCCCAAAAAGCCCCCAGAAAGCACACTCAGAGAGGAGATACGTACTAGGCCTAGTTACTTACTTACTCACTCCACAAAATGCTGAAAGCTGAACAGAAATTGCCTTTTGAGTTAGGGATTTCAGCCTCCTTCCCGCTTAGAGTTCCGCGCGCCTCTATATGTCTGTAATTCTGTATTTCTTATGTTTACACTCTACACTTTAGTCTAAGCGTTTTTTAAACAACCTATTTAAATGTTAGCTATGTACGAAACGAACTATAATATTGTACAATATTATGTATTTGTAAACAAAGATTTTATTATACTGTATGCAACAGAATGGAGACTCTCTATTCAAGCAGTCTTCAAGTTAGATTCCCCTCAGCATTTATTTACGTATTTCCGTTTCGCTCAAAGATACCAAAAAACCAAGTTTTTTCTTTCTCTTATTTTGATTTCCCCTTTTGACCACATTTTTTTTTTGTGATAAGCTCTCGTCGTGCTTCTATTTACTTCTGTTTGTAAATGTTTAAACCAATTGTATAAAATATCTAAAATATTTAGCAATAAATGTACGATAAGCTTGACAACCGTTTGCCTGCCTCGTTTTCTTCGTTGCATGTTTTATTGGCCTCATTCTAACTATATGTCATACTTGTGCCTTGATTAAGAACTTGCAATCATACACATATATTTTTTAGCGGAACATTTAGAAATTCGTATTTGTAGTACATTTTTATTGGATGACGAGGTAATTTTAAAAAAAGATAAGCCAATAATTACAATAATTTTTTGTTTCTTTAGAGAACTCTTTTTAGAACTTTGATCTCTAGTTAGTAGATAATTTTTAAATAATCGATCTTAGGCATTATTAAATTTGGATAATTTTTTACCGTGATGTTTAGAATCATTCTTTTTGTGATTTTTAATTGGTCTCCTAATAGATCTCAAAAGTATTCAATTTAAAGTTTTTAATGATATCCCTTAATCAAGGCATACGTACTGCAAGCATGGCATGATCCAATGGCCCCTGTACATAGACTTAGTCCCTCGATCCGTGTGACCCGGTATGATTAAGCCCATTCCCACTCCACTAAAACCCAAACAGGTGGCAAGAACTCGCGCGGCATTCGGGTCTCCAGCTACGATCCCGACGACCCGAGCTCGGGGGCAGGATCAGGAGCCATGCAGGCGTCACAGCCCACCAGCGGGGGATACAATGCGGTGGCCACTGGACCAGGATCCGGGGGCAACGGCGGCAGCAATTGCATGGCCTCCAAGACGCTGGGCAACCAGAGAAAGTTCCAGCCCGGCGGCCAGCGGGTGGCGACCATCAGCCAGAACTACAACGAGAAGACCATGCTGCTGAGCAGTGATGACGAGTACCAGTAGAGTCGTACACTGGGCACCGGGATGGATGACGACCCCACTTATTGTTAACAAAATTCAGTCTTTCGTTCGCATCCAATTCGATGGGTTTCGTTTCGTCTATCCAGTTTGCTGATTCTGTCGCTTGTACAATAATCTTAAGTAGCCGAACAGCACATAGAGAGCATTACAACCTATTAGGCGATTAAAAAGGACGTAACGATATATCTTGTAAAGTAGGAGGGTGTGTGGATGGCGGGATGTAATTTATAGATAGTTTATGGTTGCTTTTATTAAGAAAAACGTGTCTAAAAACTGTTTTTAAACTATGTTGGCCAATGTATTTTAATTTAAAGAAAAATTTAATTTTCTAAGCTAAGAAGAACCAATGTTATTATTCAGATTAACAATTTCTCCCCAGGAATATCGAATAGATTACAATTTACATCCATAGTTACCTACAATACGAAGAAGATATTTTGTAATTTTACACCGCATATGTAATTTTATTCGCTTCGATTCCATTTAATTTATCTTGTGTACATTTGTCAGACAATTTAATTGTAAAGCGAACCAAAAAAAACTGAATAGAAATCAAAAATAGCGAACAAACCGAACTGCAAATGCACTTCTTGCGTCTCACGAACCGTCTACAGGCTGCTTCTACAATAAACCGCGGGCGAGAACCTGGCGGAAAAGCTGAGGAAAATCTACACAGAAATATATTTATAAGCCAAGGCTAATTTTTAAAGCAAACTTAACACAATACATAGCTAACCTATAGCGAATTCGTTAGTTGAATGAATGAGACCAGGTCCAGAATCCAGAATTCACATTCCAAGTAATAAGGACCCTTTCCGGCCTCGAAATGTATAAATGAATTTTACCCTGTACAGAGAAAGTGAAGTATTCCACAATATTGGCCACCACCCCAAAATCGGTCGAGAGCAGTATTTTGATAACTAGCCAGGCTTCCCATCAAAAATACGAGTGTGTCTGGATCAAAGGAGTGAACGGAACCGGAAAAAGCATAGGAAAAGTCAAATTATGTATAATTATCGGGGGCAAAGAGCGAAGGAAAACCAAAGCAGCAGTAACGTTTTTATGTACATTTTTTCGTTAATAATATGAAATGAGAATAAAGTAAATGTCATAAAGTACTCTAAATCCATTTATGTATATAATATTCAAAGTGTTTTAATACTGAGTTGGAATTTGGTTTATTGGTAAGTAGATTAAATACTCAATATAAAAATTAATGTTATTTTCGCAAAAATAAAAATAATAAAAGTACCCATATTATCAGACAAAAAATTCTTATCTCAATTGAGCTTAGTCTATTAAAGCCGCCCTAATGCTCAAACTAATCTTAGTTCTGAAATTAGGTTTCACACTCAACATGAAATCGAGATTCTTCGCAATTCCGTAGTGGCTTATGATGGTACAACCGGAGATTTCTTAACGCCTAACCTGCCACATTTGAAAGGTAAATTACATTCATTGATTGTGGTTAAACAAATTCAAATAAAATCGTGTATAACTATTTTAATTTAACACCTTGGACTTACAACACTCAATGGAAATTACTATAGAGAGTTGTGCCCACCAAAACGGCAGTTATACGAACTCGCTTACCTCTGTTGAAATTATGATTTCTCTGGGGATAGTGTGACCATTTGTCAACTTTTAACTTTTCAAGCGCCGATTTAACAAAAATTTTAATGGTTTTATTTTTTTATTTACTTGGTCGATTGAAATAGTGCAGTTATATATAGAAAATATCAGTCAAACAATTATGTGCTGCAATAAATGTGGTCTGTCCGTGATAAGAACTATGCTCAAAGCTTTATTGGCGATAACTCGATTTTCAATTCAAAAATTCCCAAAACTAATTAATTTTAATTAATTAATTAATTTATTTATTTTATTTCTCCTCATTGCTGAACTTTATGGACCTTTTTTTTATAGTAACATTTTTTTAACAGAGTACAGTTTGTACTTAAACTTCATATGAAACTCTTGTAAACTGGTGAAGTCCGCTTTAAGTTTGTTAAATAAAGAGCTCAGAATCGTTCCTGCTTCCTTTTAAATTCAAAACCCTCTGTCCCCTCACTACAGTCCGGCCAGTGTAAAAGTTATAATAATGTGACTCAGAATGACGTTAAAAAAAAGAATTCTTAAAAATGATTGTGGAAGTCGCCGTACTTATCAGTACACATAAAAATTATTCGTAGATTGAACCAAGCAACTGTGGTTCCATTTATGTTCTTTTTGCACTGATTTTACTTTTACATAAGATTAAAGAAATGTATTTAAAATTAAATTATTATATTCGGTATGCCTTATCATAATTACTAGGAAAAATGGTTGCGTATTCTCATTATACTTTATCCGCGGTGTTTTTTTTACAAATTTTGAAAAAAAAAATTTTTTTTAGAATTCATTTCCGACTGATGATTGCATAAATGATGATTAAACAAGCTAATTCTTGGTTGCATTTTCTCTTGCAGACTGGCAGAATTTATGATTTGGATTAGTCTTTTAAAAACTTTTGTCGGAAACACAGAGTTTTGACTCCTTACATTGGTTAAAGCTTTCCGTGTTTCTGTGTTTACAAAAATTTTTTAAAGGTTTCGAAGTAAAGAAATCATATTTATTTTCAAAAATATAATAAGTACTTAGGAATAGTCTGTGTAACGATATAAAATGAAACTACTGTTTGGATTTTTTACTGCATTTCTATTGTTTGTGCTGCAATCCAATGGTGAGATTATCGACTGTGATTTCTTCGACACTGTAGATATCTCGGATGGAAAAAGATTCTCAAATGGCTCATACCTATATGAGAACCTACTCATTCCCTCCTATTTGACGGGTGAATATGACTTTAAGCTTCTGGCCAACGGATCTAAGGAGGCTGTAGCGAGCCACATAAGAGGATGTGTCTGCAAACTGAGGCCCTGCGTCAGGTTTTGCTGCCCCCATAACCAAATAATACTAGGCGGTCACTGTTACAGTAACACGAAAACGGATCAGCTGAGTAATGTCGATCCTTTCCTGAACGTAACCCTCAACAACGGGTCGGTGGTTAAAATGCACTATAGAGAAGATCTAGTGGTGCAGTGGGACTTGCCCAAGCCCTGTGAGGAAGGCGATTTGTACTACCTAGATCACCAAGAAGAAATGCACAAATTCACATTGTTTGAGGTTTGCTTCATTAATAAATATAAAAAATTAGACCAGTTTAATCGGTGTAGTCCTTCTCTAGAATGAAATTCTCTTACGCCACTTTGACAACGTGCACCTGAACAAGGCGGAATACTGCCTTCAGCATCTTAACTTCACAGACGGTAATATTCGAATTGCACCTCACCACTGCCCAATGCTGAATTATAAAGAGCCGTCCAAAATTGAACAGACAGTTGGTAATATATAAATCATTCTTTCTTAAATCCTCCCTGACGAATTTATCTTCCCATAGTGCTGATCCTATCGTTGACATGCATGGTTCTTACGATCGGCGTTTATCTCTTCGTTAAGAAACTTAGAAAGTTGTATGGCAAATGCTTTGTTTGCTACATGGCCAGCCTTTTTATGGCCTACTTGTTCCTGCTTCTTGACTTGTGGCACTTAACGACCGGGATCTGCCAAACAGCAGGTTAGATATTAGCGACTATATGACCAAGGATCATAAAAACGTTTACATATTTTCTTGGTTTACTCGTTAGCATTCCTGGGCTACTTTTTCGTCTTGGCTGCCTTTTTCTGGCTTTCTGTAATCAGCCTGGACCTCTGGAATGGGATGAAAGGCGTCTTTGTGTTAGAAAATCGGTTTTTGGCCTACAATTGCTACGCGTGGGGAATGTCGGTGGCCCTGACCGGAGGCACCTATTTATCGGATAAGTTCGTAGAGAACGTGGATTGGAATCCTCGTATGGGCGCCGAAGGCTTTTGTTGGATCTTCAGTGAGTTTCAATTGCACTCCAATTTGAAGAAGTTAACTTCACGTTTTCTTTTCCAGCTCTAAGTTGGTCTGCTATGCTCTACTTCTATGGACCGATATTAGTGCTGATTCTCTTCAACATGACCATGTTTATCCTGATGGCCATACCTTTAATAAGATCAAAGATGGAACTGAGGAAATTCGCCCGCAAGGATGGCAGAAAGCAGAAGCTGAAATCGGACAAACAAAAGTAATTAAGCAATATTACATGAGATATATCCTTAAAATGCCTCCCATAAATCCATTCCAGTTACGCACTATTTCTGCGGCTCTTTATCGTCATGGGGTTGACGTGGAGCTTAGAGATAATCTCCTACTTGGTGCAGAATACGATTTGGGCCAAGGCGTTTCTAGTAGCAGATTACCTCAATTGGTCTCAGGGTATTATCATATTTGTGGTTTTTATTCTACGATCCAATACGCTAAAACTATTAAAGACACAGTAAGTAACTTTAAATTCGGCAAAATATTATCTCAAATCTTAAAATTTTTTAAAACGAAGTTTCCTTTGTTGAAATTAAGGTTAAAATTAAAAATTTTATCTTAGAATATTTCCAAATCACCAGTGGAGTGACATCAGCATGAAGTCCAGAGTAACTCGAACTACGACTGGGGAATCCGTATCTCATCAATCAAGCCCAAGCCTGCTATTTTGAAGCCGAGCCCATCCTGCGTGTAGAAATCTACAAAGGCATTTTCTATTTTATCCATGATTTTATTTCTCTTACTAAAGACTCTATGAATGTCTCGTATAAGTGTTATGTTTTAAGTCTGGTTAATTATTGCCACTAATTCCTAAAATAAGAATGATTATAATAACTATCAATCCAGTACAAACATTCCTTTGTAGAGAAACTAATTTATGAGGCCGAATAAAGTCTTTTCTTAACATTTCATACATTTTTAACCGAGAAGCATGAAGTATTTTATCAAACATGAATAGAAATTTCAATGATGGTGTCAAAAACATTTCTTTTGAGTGACTAAGCGAAGTTTGAAACAAATTCAGATAATGAAATAATGGTACAAATTTTTTAAGGCCGTGATTAAATTTATCATTACTAGTGAAACGTTTGGGGTTTTATAATAATTCTCTTTGTAAAAGGAACACTTGTCAGAGGTCCCACATAATAAAAAAAAAAAAATAAAAGAAAGCCATCCATCTAAAGGCTTTTCCTTACTTTTACTTCTGAACAATCATGAGACCACAAATGGTAATACTTGTGCTATACGATTTCTCAGGAAATAAATGGCTCATTAATAAAGCAACTTACGTTTTATTACTTGTACAAATTGTAATTTCTAAACTTTGAACATAAGGAGTGGGTCGTTCGAGCGTGCGGACCCTACAGCAGCAGTCATCATCGATGTCGAATCTTCTTGTTTATGTGTCCGCTCTTCTTCGCCGTCGCACTGGAGTTGGTGGATAATTTGCTCTTCGTATTTGATGTGGGTGTGCCAAGGACATCTTTGTTTCCCGAGTTGACCCCACCACTGCTCGCGGGTCCTGCCACCACTCCGGCACTGGAGACCAGACTAACTTCATTTCGATGCGAGGGTGAATCTGTAACAGCGCAAGGGATTTTTAAGGTTATAACAGGAAATGTGGTGTACATTAGTACTTGAATTTTCCAGCCTTACCCTTTTCATCTTTCGGAGTGCTCTTGATGGTTGTGGCTCCATCGTGGGCCGTTGTTGTGTTCTGATTGATTGAGATCTGATTGTCGCTGGAGTCTTCATTGGTAATGGAATCCGATTCGCTGGCTCGCTCAGCTGTAATTTAATAAATATAATTATATTTTCTTAGAAAGTTTAATATCTACATAGATAGATAGTGTATCGTGCGCAATACTTAAATACCAATATCTCAAGAAAACGCAAGATCTGAACACTAGTACGCCCCCGGATCTGGGCCATTCTCGATTATCTCTCACTTACAATTACATATAGCCATGGAGGTAATGCTGGACTTGAATAGAAATCAAAACAAGGAAGAATGCTATAGTCGAGTACCTCGACTATCAGATACCCGTTACTCAGCTAAAGGGACCAAAAGAAAATGGAGATACCGGCGGAAGACAGATTTAAGCGTTGTGGGCGTTAGAGTGGGCGTGGCAAAGTTTTTTTTAAATCAATCGATAGGTATTGACGAGACCAATACATTTTAGTTAAAATATTTATCTAGCACGAAAATTGTGGGCGCCACAGGCTTGAGCGGTTTGTGGGCGTTAGAGTGGGCGTGACAAACTTTTTTTTAAATCAATCGATAGGTATTGACAAGACCAATACATTTCAGTTAAAATTTTTTATCTAGCATGAAAATTGTGGGCGCCACAGATTTGGGCGGTTTGTGGGCGTTAGAGTGGGCGTGGCATATTGGCGTAACAAACTTGCGCTGCGCTCAAGCCTACGGAATCTAAATCTGAAGTCCCGTTTCTCTATCTTTGATATTTTCCGAGATATCCGCGTTCATACTTACGATTTTTTGAAGTTTGTGGGCGTTGAAGTGGGCGTGGCAAACTTTTTTTAGGTCAATCGGTACGTATTGATAAGAACAACACATTTCAGTTAAAATTTTTGTTCTAGCATCAAAACTGTAAGAGCCACAGTTTTGGGCGGTTTGTGGGCGTTAGAGTGGGCGTGGCACTCTTCTGAAACAAACTTGCGCTGCGCAGGAACCTCAGGAATCTGCATGCCTAATCCCAGTATTGTATCTTTTATAGTTTCCGAGATATCAGCGTTCATACGGACAGACGGACAGACGGACATGGCTAGATCGACTCGGCTAGTGATCCTGATCAAGAATATATATACTTTATGGGGTCGGAAACGCTTCCTTCTGCCTGTTACATACTTTCCGACGAATCTAGTATACCCTTTTACTCTACGAGTAACGGGTATAAAAATGTTGACTTCAGCTGCGACAACCTGCGTCTGCACATTTGCCATTGCAGAATTCAACATAACCTCTTTTATTTTTCAGCAGCTCTATCTAGGAGGGACGCACTTTTTATACCCGTTACTCGTAGAGTAAAAGGGTATACTAGATTCGTCGGAAAGTATGTAACAGGCAGAAGGAAGCGTTTCCGACCCCATAAAGTATATATATTCTTGATCAGGATCACTAGCCGAGTCGATCTAGCCATGTCCGTCTGTCCGTCTGTCTGTCCGGATGAACGCTGAGATCTTGGAAACTATGAGAGCTAGGCTATTGAGATTTGGCGAGCAGATTCTTGAGCTTCTTACGCAGCGCAAGTTTGTTTCAGTAGAGTGCCACGCCCACTCTAACGCCCACAAACCGCCCAAAACTGTGGCTTCTACAGTTTTGATGCTAGAGTAAAAATTTAAACTGAAATGAATTGTTCTCATCAATACCTATCGATTGACCCAAAAAAAAAAATTGCCACGCCCACTTTTACGCCCACAAACCGCCCACAAACTTCAAAAAACCGTAAATATGAACGCGGATATCTCGGAAACTATCAAAGATAGAGTATTGGGATTTCAGATTTAGATTCCGTAGCCTTGTACGCAGCGCAGGTTTGTTATGCGAATATGCCACGCCCACTCTAACGCCCACAAACCGCCCAAGCCTGTGGCGCCCACAATTTTTATGCTAGATAACAAATTTTAACTGAAATGTATTGGTCTCGTCAATACCTATCGATTGATCCAAAAAAAAATTTGCCACGCCTACCCTAACGCCCACAATGCTTAAATCTGTCTTCCGCCGGTAGGTGGCGCACTTAAATCTCGATTTGCTGCTTGCATATCTCCATTTCCCTTTGGTCCCTTTAGCTGAGTAACGGGTATCTGATAGTCGAGGTACTCGACTATAGCGTTCTTCCTTGTTTGTTCTGTGTCTGTTATGTTGTTGTTGCCGTTGTAGTTTGTTGTTGTTTTTGCGTTATTTGTTATGTGTTTTATGTTTTGAGATTATTTTTTTGTTTGATTATTTAATTATTTTCTCAGGTACCCAAATTCAAAGCGAGTATACTCGAAATTATGTTTTTAACATTTGGATTGAGGAATCTGGCACACTTGCGGAAAGATTTAAAAATGTACTGGATGCCCTAATTAAGGACATAAGAAATAAGGGATATGAGCCGAATTTGGACGAATTCCAATCACAAATAAGCTATATTTGTAAAAAGCTGGCATCGTTTTTTTCAGATTGCTAATCGGAATAAAGAGAGATTTCTTAACAAAAATTCTGATTGGCTGGAGTGCGAGGAAACTATAATTATAAAATACTCCTTGCCACCAAAAGTAACTAATATTAGTCGTGAAATACAGATTTGTTAAACAGATTGCTTTTAAGCTCTGATCCATATATGTATAACTGGACAAAGAAAAATTACTTACAACCAAAAATCAACGCTACTAGAGTCAACTACTTCATTACTTAATGAAACAATTTAAAAAGAATATGATTTTGTTTTGTTGTTTGTTTTCCACATTAAAAATATTTGTATATATCTTAAGCTTTTTGTCTGTTATCTGAGAGGGTGTGCGTGGGGGTGGAAATAAGTAATTACACCCATACATGCAGGTATTATAGATCTAGGTTGTTAAATAACTTACAGTAAAAATATCAGCCTGAATTTATGAATTTACTGAACTTATGACTGCTTTCTCCAGTAAGCGCAATTACTGAGGAAATCGTTCCCAAGGAAGCTACAGGATACAATTGTACGATCTGGTCAATTTTTTTACTATATATTTATAATATTTTTATAGATTTTTGGTGAAAGTTTCATAGCGGTAGCACATCTAGAAGTATTTATGGCCGCGGCTCCATACAAGCCCGACCACTGTGCAGAGTACAGTTTGTACTTAAACTTCATATGAAACTCTATGAAGTCCGCTTTAAGTTTGTTAAATTAAGAGCTCAGAATCGTTCCTGCTTCCGTTTAAATTCAAAACCCTCTGTCCCCTCACTACAGTCCGGCCAGTGTAAAAGTTATAATAATGTGACTCAGAATGACGTTAAAAAAAGAATTCTTAAAAATGATTGTGGAAGTCGCCGTACTTATCAGTACACATAAAAATTATTCGTAGATTAAACCAAGCAACTGTGGTTCCATTTATTTTCTTTTTGCACTGATTTTACTTTTACATAAGATTAAAGAAATGTATTTTAAATTAAATAATTATATTCGGTATGTCTTAACATAATTACTAAGAACAATGGTTGCGTATTCTCATTATACTGTATCCGCGGTTTTTATACCCGTTACTCGTAGAGTAAAAGGGTATACACCTATCCCTCGCTTTGCGTCGGGGATACGTTCCAAAAAAATACGACGCAAAGTGAATTAGGATTTTCTATAGCAAACCATGTAAAGTTTGAAGATGGGTTCCAGGGTTACAAAAATACTACTTTTTAAAAAGAAAATTGAGCAAAATCATAAAAAAAAACCAAAATATCATTTCTTTGTATTAAATATTATAGATATAAAAACAAAAAGAAACTAAAACAAAATAAATTCTTCAATTACATACTCAATTATGAAATAATACAGCTTTATCAATAAATAAAATGGAAAAATATTTACCTTATTTTGTAGACTCAGGTTGATTTGATTTTATTTCACAAGTAACTTTATTTCGAGCGCGTTTCTCCCAAGTGACGCTTACAATGACACTACATCAAGTAAGCAAATTGAATAAGTAAGCCGAAACAAAAAAAGTAATTCACGCTTTTTAATTGCGTAGCGGAATTAAGGTGTTGCCACCCTTTAAAAACATATTAACGACTTCATCCCAAAACAACGCAACATCGAAAATCTAACGACGCACTATGAAAATTAGTTATAATTAGGAAGCGACGCAACTTCGAAAAAACGCAAAACGAAACGACGCAAAGCGAGGGATAGGTGTACTAGATTCGTCGGAAAGTATGTAACAGGCAGAAGGAAGCGTTTCCGACCCCATAAAGTATATATATTCTTGATCAGGATCACTAGCCGAGTCGATCTAGCCATGTCCGTCTGTCCGTCTGTCCGTCTGTCCGTCTGTCCGTCTGTCTGTCCGGATGAACGCTGAGATCTTGGAAACTATGAGAGCTAGGCTATTGAGATTTGGCGTGCAGATTCCTGAGCTTCTTACGCAGTGCAAGTTTGTTTCAGTAGAGTGCCACGCCCACTTTTACGCCCACAAACCGCCCAAAACTGTGGCTCCTACAGTTTTGATGCTAGAATACAAATTTTAACTGAAATGTATTGTTCTCATCAATACCTATCGATTGACCCAAAAAAAAGTTTGTCACGCCCACTTTATCGCCCACAAACCACCCCCAAACTTCAAAAAATCGTAAATATGAACGTGGATATCTCGGAAACTATCAAAGATAGAGAACCGGGATCTCAGATTTAGATTCCGTAGCTTTGTAAGCAGCGCAATTTTGTTACGCGAATATGCCGCGCCCACTCTAACGCCCACAAACCGCCCAAACCTGTGGCGCCCACAATTTTCATGCTAGATACAAAATTTTAACTGAACTGTTTGGTCTCATCAATACTTATCGGTTGACCCAAAAAAAATTTGCCACGCCCACCCTAACGCCCATAACGCTTAAATCTGTCTACCGCCGGTAGGTGGCGCATTTCAGTCTTGCTTTGCTGCTTGCTTATCTCCATTTCCCTTTGGTCCCTTTAGCTGAGTAACGGGTATCTGATAGTCGAGGCACTCGACTATAGCATTCTTCTGTCTACCGCCGGTAGGTGGCGCATTTCAGTCTTGCTTTGCTGCTTGCTTATTTCCATTTCCCCTTGGTCCCTTTAGCTGAGTAACGGGTATCTGATAGTCGAGGCACTCGACTATAGCGTTCTTTCTTGTTTTTTACTTATTTTGAAAAACAAAATTTTTTTTAGAATTTATTTCCGACTGATGATTGCATAAATGATGATTCAACAAAATTATTCTTGGTCAGATTTTCTCTTGCAGACTGGCAGAATTTATGATTTGGATTAGTCTTTTAAAAACTTTTGTCGGAAACACAGAGTTTTGACTCCGTACATTGTAGTTAAAGCTTTCCGTCTACAAAAAATTGTTAAAGGTTTCGAAGTAAAGAAATCATATTTATTTTCAAAAATATAATAAGTACTTAGGAATAGTCTGTGTAACGATATAAAATGAAACTACTGTTTGGATTTTTTACTGCATTTCTATTGTTTGTGCTGCAATCCAATGGTGAGATTATCGACTGTGATTTCTTCGACACAGTAGATATCTCGGATGGAAAAAGATTCTCAAATGGCTCATACCTATATGAGAACCTACTCATTCCCTCCTATTTGACGGGTGAATATGACTTTAAGCTTCTGGCCAACGGATCTAAGGAGGCTGTAGCGAGCCACATAAGAGGATGTGTCTGCAAACTGAGGCCCTGCGTCAGGTTTTGCTGCCCCCATAACCAAATAATACTAGGCGGTCACTGTTACAGTAACACGACAACGGATCAGCTGAGTAATGTCGATCCTTTCCTGAACGTAACCCTCAACAACGGGTCGGTGGTTAAAATGCACTATAGAGAAGATCTAGTGGTGCAGTGGGACTTGCCCAAGCCCTGTGAGGAAGGCGATTTGTACTACCTAGATCACCAAGAAGAAATGCACAAATTCACATTGTTTGAGGTTTGCTTCATTAATAAATATAAAAAATTAGACCAGTTTAATCGGTGTAGTCCTTCTCTAGAATGAAATTCTCTTACGCCACTTTGACAACGTGCACCTGAACAAGGCGGAATACTGCCTTCAGCATCTTAACTTCACAGACGGTAATATTCGAATTGCACCTCACCACTGCCCAAAATTGCCGTCCAAAATTGAACAGACAGTTGGTAATATATAAATCATTATTTCTTAAATCCTCCCTGACGAATTTATCTTCCCATAGTGCTGATCCTATCGTTGACATGCATGGTTCTTACGATCGGCGTTTATCTCTTCGTTAAGAAACTTAGAAAGTTGTATGGCAAATGCTTTGTTTGCTACATGGCCAGCCTTTTTATGGCCTACTTGTTCCTGCTTCTTGACTTGTGGCACTTAACGACCGGGATCTGCCAAACAGCAGGTTAGATATTAGCGACTATATGACCAAGGATCATAAAAACGTTTACATATTTTCTTGGTTTACTCGTTAGCATTCCTGGGCTACTTTTTCGTCATGGCTGCCTTTTTCTGGCTTTCTGTAATCAGCCTGGACCTCTGGAATGGGATGAAAGGCGTCTTTGTGTTAGAAAATCGGTTTTTGGCCTACAATTGCTACGCGTGGGGAATGTCGGTGGCCCTGACCGGAGGCACCTATTTATCGGATAAGTTCGTAGCGAACGAGGATTGGAATCCTCTTATGGGCGCCGGAGGCTTTTGTTGGATCGACAGTGAGTTTCAATTGCACTCCAATTTGAAGAAGTTAACCTCACGTTTTCTTTTCCAGCTGAAAGTTGGTCTGCTATGCTCTACTTCTTTGGACCGATATTAGTGCTGATTCTCTTCAACATGACCATGTTTATCCTGATGGCCATACCTTTAATAAGATCAAAGATGGAACTGAGGAAATTCGCCCGCAAGGATGGCAGAAAGCAGAAGCTGAAATCGGACAAACACAAGTAATAAAGCAATATTACATAAGATATATCCTTAAAATGCCTCTCATAAATCCATTCCAGTTACGCACTATTTCTGCGGCTCTTTATCGTCATGGGGTTGACGTGGAGCTTAGAGATAATCTCCTACTTGGTGCAGAATACGATTTGGGCCAAGGCGTTTCTAGTAGCAGATTACCTCAATTGGTCTCAGGGTATTATCATATTTGTGGTTTTTATTCTACGATCCAATACGCTAAAACTATTAAAGACACAGTAAGTAACTTTAAATTCGGCAAAATATTATCTCAAATCTTAAAATTTTTTAAAACGAAGTTTCCTTTGTTGAAATTAAGGTTAAAATTAAAAATTTTATCTTAGAATATTTCCAAATCACCAGTGGAGTGACATCAGCATGAAGTCCAGAGTAACTCGAACTACGACTGGGGAATCCGTATCTCATCAATCAAGCCCAAGCCTGCTATTTTGAAGCCGAGCCCATCCTGCGTGTAGAAATCTACAAAGGCATTTTCTATTTTATTTCTCTTACTAAAGTTAAATATTAATTTTTATCAAACAGACTCTATGAATGTCTCGTATAAGTGTTATGTTTTAAGTCTGGTTAATTATTGCCACTGATTCCTAGAAATAAGAATGATTAGAATAACTATCAATCCAGTACAAACATTCCTTTGTAGAGACACTAATTTATGAGGCCGAATAAAGTCTTTTCTTAACATTTCATACTTTTTAACCGAGAAGCATGAAGTTTTTTATCAAACATGAATAGAAATTTCAATGATGGTGTCAAAAACATTTCTTTTGAGTGACTAAGCGAAGTTTGAAACAAATTCAGATAGTGAAATAATTGTACAATTTTTTTTAGGCCGTGATTAAATTTATCATTACTAATGAAACATTTTTGGTTTTATAATAGTTCTCTTTGTAAAAGGAACCCTTGTCAAAGGTCCCACATAATAAAAGTGTACATTTCTATTGTGAAAGAGGTTGTAGATGAACTCCCCCTGAAGAAAGCCATCCATCTTAAGGCTTTTACTTGTGAACAATCATGAGACCACAAATGGTGCTATACGATATCTCAGGAAATAAATGGCTCATTAATAAAACAACTTACGTTTTATTACTTGTACAAATTGTAATTTCTAAACTTTGAACATAAGGAGTGGGTCGTTCGAGCGTGCGGACCCTACAGCAGCAGTCATCATCGATGTCGAATCTTCTTGTTTATGTGTCCGCTCTTCTTCGCCGTCGCACTGGAGTTGGTGGATAATTTGCTCTTTGTATTTGATGTGGGTGTGCCAAGGACATCTTTGTTTCCCGAGTTGACCCCACCACTGCTCGCGGGTCCTGCCACCACTCCGGCACTGGAGACCAGACTAACTTCATTTCGATGCGAGGGTGAATCTGTAACAGCGCAAGGGATTTTTAAGGTTATAACAGGAAATGTGGTGTACATTAGTACTTGAATTTTCCAGCCTTACCCTTTTCATCTTTCGGAGTGCTCTTAATTGTTGTGGCTCCATCGTGGGCCGTTGTTGTGTTCTGATTGATTGAGATCTGATTGTCGCTGGAGTCTTCATTGGTAATGGAATCCGATTCGCTGGCTCGCTCAGCTGTAATTTAATAAATATAATTATATTTTCTTAGAAAGTTTAATATCTACATAGATAGATAGTGTATCGTGCGCAATACTTAAATACCAATATCTTAAGAAAACGCAAGATCTGAACACTAGTACGCCCCCGGATCTGGGCCATTCTCGATATATCTCTCACTTACGATTACATATAGCCATGGAGGTAATGCTGGACTTGGAGAAGAGGCGCTCGGCCTCCTTGAACTTGCGATTCCGTTTGTCGGCCTTGGAATTGGTGGCCTTGTTGGAGGTCAGGTAGCGCTCCCAGCCGCGGATGATGTTCCCGCACAGCTGGGTGTCCTCCAAATAGGACCCCTCAAAGGCGTAGATCTGTCGCTCCAGATTGGCCAGTTGTTCCTGTCAGTTCATACGATATAATCATGATAAGTTCCTTCGGTTTCTGGTTTGTTTATATTGTGTCTCACCGAAGTCTCTGCCTTCTTTTTGATGAGGTCTGCCAATTCAGCGCGTGTGTCCATGGATCCGCTTTTTGCATTTGAATTCGTTTTGCCCGACTTCTTGGGCTTGTTCCCATTCGTTTCGCTAACATTTTTACTAGTGGGCGAGCTCATGTTTTAAGAAAAGGCTAAAATTTAAGAAATGTTTAACAAAACAACTTGTGTTGTTGTCAGTGTGACCGCAGAATTAAATAATACCATCCGGCTTTAAGAAATATACTTGTTATACCAATTTTTATTTATTAAAATATACCAAAAGTATTCCAATGGTCACGGTTGATGTCTATGCTAAAACTCATGAGAGGTGAAATTGGGGCTACCAGATCGGTAAAAATTTAAATCATTCCTTTAAACTTTAAAGTAGAAAATATATTTTAATTATTAAAGTATTTAATCTTTTTTTATCCAACACTACATATCTTCGGGCTTTAACTCATCGGGATTAGGTTAAGTATCAAGCTAAGACCACCGATCGTGATGAAGAACACCGAAACAGTGATGTAGTGGCCAAAAGAAGAACCAATTGAAGCTATTGCTCCAGTATTAGGATCCCAGCTAGACATCATTCCTTGTTGGCGATACTAAAGGCATCGGCTGTGTATATAATGACGGGAACTGCCACGCCTCCTGCCACTATTACCCCGAGTAAAAACATTAGCAAAGCAACGGCCAGGAGGCTCATATCATAGAATGATCGCCCACACTCTCCAACCGGCCACCGATTCTTCCGGCTCCTCCATAAAGTTTTCGGGCTTTTAGGGTATTACCCACTGCCACATCTCTCCCCTGGTACAACATCAGTAATGGTGAGTCCAGCCTATAAGTAGTACGAGGATAACACTTCCTAATCCCAATCCAGCTATGGATTGATCAATATGCATTTCGTAACCCTGCGAGTCCAGTGGTCTGCTTAGGAATACTTAAAAGATTTTAGAAACGGCAAAAAACTAAAGATTATGAAAATAATTTTGCAATTAGACCTCTTTCTGTAAAATATCTTATTCCTATAACCATCTGAACATTACAACAATATTGAGTTAAAGTTTTCTAGGTTGGACAAAATTATCGGAAAATAAAAATCAGAGCTAGCCAGTATGGAAAAAATGCGATTTAATTATTACTTATAAGAGGAGGATTACACACTCAGAAAAAAAATTGTTTGAACTTAGGCCAATTATTTTATTTTATAAGAAACGGCTTAAACACCCTTGATGAAGTGCCTCCGATATATATTTAAAAAAATGTAATTAAAATAAGTTTATGTCAAAAAGCATTTAATCTGGATGCATTTTTTAAGTATTTCAATTGCATAGGGTCAATTGCAAGGGTCAAAGTCCGCGATGACAAATTTAAATAGTAATTTTTCTTAAATTTTTCTTTACCGATACAAGTCTTCTTTCTGTTTTTTTTGGTAAGCGCTTCCTAGGGCCTGCCCCTTCGCCACTTTGCATTCATTTTGAGGCGAGTGTGGCTGCCATTGACCTCTCTGCTGTTATTCTTTTTTATTTATGCGTTTGCCACAGACAAAAGATTCGGTTCAGCTATAGCGCCATCATCATCAACGTCATGATGGTGATCATCTAATGATCTACCCGTGGGTCTTGCATAGTTTATTGACCCAAGTTCGTTACAGAGTTTGTTGAACTGCCGAAAAAAAAGTGAAGCCACCGTTCTAGCTCTCTCCCTCTTTCCTTCTTTCTTTCGTTTTAATTCCGCCTTTCGCTCTCTTGCCGCCTGCTCTTTCTCTTTTACTTAGCTTTATTTTGGCTGCCGCTTTTTATGGGCCTTCGCCGACGCGCCTATTTCACTTTCGTCATACGCGGCGTATGCGTGATTTTATTTTAGCAACCCATCTCCTTTCATGTTGACCATGGAAAGGCAATGTGAAGTGAGGCTGCGGCTGAAGACGAACTCGATTAGAAAATGAAATCATAATGCAGCGGCCAGCAAAAGCGAAACGGCAACGACCGTTGCAAGTCGCTGGCTAAACAAAGTCTGCCATTCCGATTCCGCCATGTTCCACTAACTCAATCGACCCCCCGACTAACTGACTTAGTGACTAACTGACTTAGTGACTAACTGACTAAGTGACCGACTGACTGACTGACTGACAGACTGCACGGTCTTTTCAATGTGTGTCAAACATTGGCGCGCGCGTATTCGAAAACAACAAAAAGTGCAGCAAAAAAACTTTCATTTTATTTAAGCAAACACACAAGGCGCGGCCTGGGCTAAGACTCGGAAAAACTTATTTTCATTTGGTTTTAAGCAAACATCTGCCAACAGAAAACTCAGGCGCTCGATCGGTTTTAGCCAACTTCTTCTGGTTTTGCACTGGCAAAAAATCAATGGTCTTATCCACAGGGTTTCAAATGGTTGCAACAATTTTTTTTCTCTAACAAACTTAAACGTAAATAGACAAGCTGAGTCAACTTAATAAACTACACATTCCTTTGCTGATTTAAATATTTATTGTATAATCTAAGCCATAAAAATATCTTCATTGATTTTAAATATAAAATATAAAAATAAATTTATATATTAAACACATATTTTTATCAAATATTTATTTAGACAATCTGAGTCAACTTAATAAAGTAAACATTCCAGGGGTGATTTAAATATTTATTGTATAATCTTAACCATAAAGATATCTTCATTGATTTTAAATCCAAATATTAAACACATATTTTTATCAGTGCTGCCAATTGATGGCAGTTTGCAATAATTTTTATGATGAATTGCTTGGCCGCGTGTGAAATCTGCAGCAGTCGCAGCATTGGCCGGTGGAAAAGTGGAAAACAGCCAGAAAAGTGGAACACAGCTAAAGAAGCAGCAACTTCGAGTTGCAAGTGCAACAACTGCAGCAGCAGCAACGCAAACACTCTCGACTAATTAGCTGCGTTTTAGAAATTCAGGCGGCAATGAAAACAAAATCGAGTTCAATGCTTGCAACGATGACGTTGTTGTTGCTCACGGCGTGGTGTGTTTTCGACTTTTCCGAGAATTTCACATATAGCATACATAGGCCGAGCGGCGCTTTCCCAACGCAAGGCGAGCGAAAATGAGTCTGCTTTATTTTGGGCATCTAGGGAAAACGGCAAAATTAAGTGTTAAGCTAAAACTTTGTCTTGGTGTTAATGACCATAGTTAATCAAAGCAAATAAATGATTTTCAAGCTTCTGGAGTGGTATAAATTTTGCCAATAAATTGGAAATTATTGAATTTATTGAACATTTTGCACTTGTTATTTTTTCCATTATTCGGGTCAATAAATACCAACGTCAAAAATTGGAAAAATGTTATTTAACTAAAAATACACATTTCTAAAAAGAAAAAAGGAATATATCTCTTCAGCACCATTTTTGTTAAAGGCAGTTTCTTAGTTTTTAGGACTATTTTAAAAGTTGATCCTTTGGATCTTACATAAAACAATTTAAGGTTTAACAAACAAAAGGGGTTTATTTTTTTAAATTTGTAAAGAATCTAATATTTCCATGATAAAGCGATTATTCAATTTCTTTTTACTATTTTAAGTATTAAAGTAAGGTAATAAATTTTATAGAATTTATTTTTCTTTGATAAATGCATATTGGAATTCTATAAAAAAAAATTTTAAAAATACTATACAAGCCAAATAATAAAGAAAAGTTTAAAAGTCACCACCTTAAATGAAATGTGAAAACGTTAAGTCCTAAAAATGCAAAGCTTAACCCTTAGAGGGCAAACGGCGGCAGCAGTGACATCATAGCGGAGATAACAGAAATGCACTTGCCATTGAGCGCTGCACTCACACACACAAGTGTGCGCGCCATGACAAAGCTCTCTCTCTCTCCCGCTCTTTGCGAAAAGCTCTAGTTTAATACAAATGTGCAAAATGCCGGAAGAAACTTGATCTTGATTATTTTCTATGTGCGAGCGAGCGAGAGAGTGAGTGCGCAAAAAGTTCAAGTTTAATGTCGCGGCCATCATGGCGCTCTCTCATTCGCGCTCTTCGCCCATGTCGTTGCATGTGTGTGTGTGTGTGTGGTGGGGCGTCACAATTTGCACTATTATTGTTGTTTTTGTTGCTTTTTTGTGTGTGGGCCTGAATGCATTTCAGATTGTAGATTTGTTCTAAGCGATTTGAAAGCTTTCAGTGTAGATTTTTGTTTGCGAAAACTATTCCTTTGTTTTCCTGAAATTATTGTATTTATTTTATTTGTTTAATTAACGCATTTTGACATTTCTCTAGATACTAAAACGAGGGCAATGGCTATGTTAGATGGTCTGGTTTCATTTTTGTTAGTTAATTTGAATTGGAATGCTAAAAATTGTAAAAGGGATTGCCTTAATTTATTAAACTTCCTTGCCTCGAAAGCATTAGTTTATGGTATTTAAGTAATTACTAACTAACTACTAAAATTTATTAATATGTTTTGTCTTATTTATTATCTAATAAAAATAAATATAATTTGGAATTAAGTATTCAATGTATTCTTTTGTAAGTTACAGAAGAATAAAGAAAAAATAATAAATTACTTTACTTTACAAAATTAAATTCTTACTTTAAAATTCAAAGATTCTGACGTTCTCATCTGAGTTGAAAATGTTCTTAAAACTAGAACGACATTTTTAAGTTGATATTGTTTTTATTTTGCTCGAATCAAGTTTAATTGGCGGTATTTAAGAAATAAACTATTAGTTCAGTACTTAAAAGTTGTTAAATAAACTCTATTTAACTTTTCTCTTCTCACCATTGCGTTCTAAATTCCAAAATGTACGTACACGGTTTTTAAGAACAAATGTTCTCAATTCAGGAACAATGTTCTTGGATACTTCTCTCTGTGTACATATGTAGGTATAAACAAATGTCGTCTGCTTCTGTATGCGTTAATTTGTATTTACCTTTTTTGGCTATCGATTGATTTTAAAAAGTGCCTAAAAATTGTGTAATGGACACTTGAAAACATGTTTGCACTTCGCACCGTTTGGGCATTGCCCTCGACCAACTATTAATTATTACCTGAGTCTTTGGTTTGCCGAACCGACTGTTTGTTCAAAAATCGGTTGACCAACAAAAAACGCACAAACGCAAACATTTCGAAGAAAAGTAAAACAAAAAACAGACAAAAATGCAATCAAAGTTAGGTAAGAGAACTGACCTTTAACAATGCTGCACAGATCGACGACATCATCTCTGGCATCGCAACCCCAACTCTTTCACTGCCCCCCCCCCCCCCCTTTCTTTTTCTCTACCCGAAACCCAAAACACATTCACCCAAAAACGTCGTTGCTGACAAACAACAAACATTCCTTTTTCAAGAGACATCGCTGCAAGCACACACACAACAAAAAACTTTTTCAAGCTGCGCGCCAAAGGCAAAAATAAGGCAACAAAAACTCAAACGAAAGCCAAGCTCGGTAAAAAAGAGAAAAGCCATCCAATAACAGTCAAGACCACAAGAAGTAAAGATATTTAATTAAATACAGTAAAACATAATAATTTTTATGGAGTATAAAATATAGTAAGACAACTCAAGGTCTTGCCATAAAGTTTGAAGCTTGAAAATCTATTGTTGCATGCTTTTTTTTAAAGTAAATATACTTTTTCTTGTGAAATACATTGCTTAGAAAAGGATACAACTACGAATAACCAACAAATAAACACTATACAATTATTACAGATAAAATTTAAATTGTTGTTTAAAAACAATTATACACCTCTTAATAACAACTTAAGGTCTTACCATAAAGTTTGAAGCTTGAAAATCTTTTGTTGCCTGCTTTTAGGCACCAAAATAAGAGATATTAAACATGATTTTAAATTTCAAAAGAATATAAGATGGTAATTAATATAGCATTTTAATAACTAATATTTACATTATGTTATATCTTTTTAATAAAACGGTTAAAAGTAATTCCCTTTTTCCTGTGAAATACATTACTTAGTAAAGGAGTACGAGTACGAGTAACCTACAAAATAAACACTTTATACAATTATTACAGATACAATTTAAATTGTTGTTTTAGAACAATTATACACCCCTTAACCTATAGGTACTTAATATTTATACCTATATCTCAAAATCTTTAGGTACGATATATTTATACCTATGTATTTAAGTTCTTGCAATTAACAATCCAAAGATAACTGCTATTAACTTGGCCGCAGCTGTGCGTTGGCCTCTAAGAGGCTGAGAAACAGTTAACAGAGAGCAGAGCCAGACGGCCAAGAGAGAGAGAGATTGCGAGATGGAGCGAGTGGGGGAGGGAGAAAGGGAAAGAGACGGAGCGAATGGAGTGCACGAGGCGAATGAACTTTCGTGGCGCTCTGTTTTAATGCTGCCTGCGCGTTGGCATGAAAGTTATGCAACGCCACACACACACACACTCGCACTGGGACTGAGCTCGGCTTTCGGCTCTTTACACGAAGATCGACGAAGTCAGCTAACTGTTTCGCGGACAGAGGAAGCAGCAAGTGACGAAGGAGGCGAGCGGAAAAGAGAGAGGGAGAGGAAAGCAGCGCCGACGAGTCGTTGACTTTGCATAAGTGTGCCAATTTATAAAACAGTTCAAGATTAACGTGGCCTTCAACACCAGATCGAACACAAACGCAACAACGGTAGAAAAAACATACAATGAGTAATAATACAGCAACAAATGTATTAGCGCACTCATAACTTTCACATTGAACAAATATAGATGGTATAAAAAGATTTTAGATAAAATAAATAGGCAAAGAAATTATTAAACTAAACTTACACTAACTTTTTAAATTATTCTTAAGTACTGGAATAATAATGTTGTGAGGTTATTTGGATGCATTCTTTAAATATCTGCGGAGTCAGAGACTAGATAAATGCTATGATACTAAACTGATATTTAATTTAATCTATGTAGTCTATATAATACGATATATATAATAGAACAGCCTGGATGTCAATAGTGACATGTTCCTTGTATCAAAAAAAAACTAAGGTTTTTTGTATTTCCCTATTCATAAGACTCAAAATCAATTTAATAATAGCCAAACCAGAAATTTGAATTTTATAGACTTTTTCGAAATTCTATTGAAGTGAAATGCAATAAACTGAAATGTAATTTGTAAGGCGTTATAAAATACGTATACAGAGCAAATTCTGACGTCCTCATTTGAGATGAAAATGTTCTTAAAAATAAAACAACATTTTTGAATTGGCGGTATTTACATTGTATATCTCAACAAATAATCTATTAGTTCAGTCTGTAGTGTATAATAATCAAAATGTTGTTAAATAAACTCAATATAACTTTTCTCTTTTCACCATTTCGTTCTAATATTGAGAACATTGATACAAAAATGTACTAACACGGTTTTTGAGAACGTATGTTCTCAATTCAAGAACAATTGACTTAAATAATTCGCTCTGTATAGAGCTCTTGGATACATATGGTTTTCTAATTCATACTTTTGTTTAGCCACTTCGATTATCTTCTTGGGAGAATGCATTTTCCTGGAACCCTAAATCATTTCCCTCTGCGGCCGGCCCTCTAGCTTTTGGTTATTTTCTTCAGCCGTTTTTGGCCCTGACAGAACATCACGAATTTGCCACGTTTTGTTGCTGTGGCTGCTTGCAGCGTTGCAATTGAGCATGCAGCAAACATTACTGTACATTCACCCACTTTTCAAAGTTCAAACACAGACACTCGCACACACACACACACACATTTGCGGAGAAAGAGAAGCGAAACAGAAAATTGCATTCTAACAGAGTTGCGCATGCGCAGCGCAAAATCCGATGGTCTATTGGTATTGGTATTGGTACTGGAGCTGCAGTTGCAGTAGTTGCAGAAAGAAAGAAAGAAGCGAAAAAAACTGCTTTCTCTTGCAGTCCAAAATCAAATTCGCTAAACTTTATGGAAAACTTCTAATGCAAAGAGCAAGAAATAGAAGTTGCTGCGAGAAATGCGGAAAAATGCATTTGGTGCCTACAAAATCTTTTCTCCATCTCTTGATATACATAGTTAAATTTTAGAGAGAAGGTAAAACTAAAAAAAATTAAGGATCTTTGGAATTTACATTTATTTCCTTGCTTAAGCAACAAGACTGGGTAAGTTCTTTATTAGATACTATTAAGTAGGAATTTTTTCTTTAATATATAGGATATTGTATATATATATATATATATATATATCTTTAATATAAAGCAATCAAAAAATTCAAAAAATATTAGAAATCTTCAAGGAAATGTAACATAAAGCGTTTGCTAATTTTTTTAAAAGCTGCAACTAAGAGTGGGAAGGCAATCAAAGGCAATAAAAATTTATTCATAGCGAATTCACTAAAATTGAATCACTAACCAATGCAGTCTCAGCTTTCCTTGTCGCTGCTCAAGGCAAACAGAATCCGTATTCCAGCCACGTTAAAAGCAAAAAGTGGAAAATTGCATAGCTACCATCTGCGCATGTGTGTGTACGGCTCTATCTGTGTGTCTATGTGCAAAATGTGCGGTTATAATGCACTTCGCTGCAGCATTTCACTTAGCGATCGCTTCTCTGGCTTTTCCAGCCATTCGTTCTGGCTGTGCTCGTTGTTGCAACTTGGATGGTGTTGTTGTTGCTGTTGTGGCAATTGCAGTTGCACACTCTCTGGCGAAAATAAAGAAAAGCCCCGTTAGGCGAGTGTTTATTACGCTCCTGTTACAGCATACAAAGTGGGCAACAATTGACAGACGAGAGCGAGGGATTCAAAACCAAGGGGAGAAAAATAAGAAAGGTTCGGATATAGAGGAAAAGTAGAGAAATATTACCTATGTGGTGAACAATATTCAATATTTCTTGGTTTGGTTACGAGAATGAAATGGATCGACAAATATTGCTTATAAAAACTATTCTTATACAATCTTAAAGTCTAAAAATGAGTTATACCTAAACTACTATTTATCATATTGGAAAGTTATGACCTATCTGAATAAAAAATAAAACATTTGAAAAATAATAAAAACTAAAAGCTTGTATTATAGCATTTATTAAAGTCATATAAAGAATAAATATCCGCCTATAGACAGCTTTTTTAAATACAATGTTTCATATATTCTCAAGTTTAAATACAGTATTAAGTTTATTACAAAGGCTGGCCATTGAGCATTAGTGTTTAATATTTAAAGGGTTTCATATTGTCACAGTATAAGATATATATACTACTACTACCTACTGTTTTATTCGTTCTACGGCCTCAAGTCCAATTCAGTTGTCAGATTTCGGCAGAAGGCCATAATTCAGTTGACAATATCGAGAGCCAATATTGTTCCCTTTCCCATTGTGTAGGAAAAGGTAATTTTCCATGTCTTGCTGCGGGCAAAGAAAATTCGCTGCCATGAAAACTCAAAATCGAACAGTTTCACGTTCTGCGGACATTTTTGCATTGCCCAAAAGCGCCAATGGCCAAAACGTTCTTCGGAAACTTGTCCTCTTCCGCGCAGATTCGATCGGTTTCTGTACTCTATAATTTTATTGCTAGCTGGCGTAAAAGTCGAGGAGAAAAGTAGAATTGGTTGTAGAAGAGTGGGCATAATTTCAGTTATTTGCAAGCTGCAAGTTCCTCGGCCTCTCATGCGCATGGGGCAAAGAACTTCCGGGCCAAGAACAAAAAGGCAAAAATAAAATGGCAACAGCAATGGGAAGCAATGGCCAACTAACGCCAACAGCCACAACAACAACAAATACAATGGCAAACGACAGCTACAACAACTGCATCTGAGTGCAAAATTAGGTCACTGGGAATTCTTTTTGTGCAACATTTGTGCTGCCGTTGTTTTTGTGGTTAGAACGCTTTTTCCTAACGTTTTTCTGTACTATTTTCTTTTTTTGTGGCTGCCGTTGCTGTTTTTGGGAAGTGTTCCCAGCTGCATTCTTCGCTGAGTGTGATTATGGCCAAGAAATATCTTTTGCTTGCCAATTTTCAATTAGTTGCCATTTTTTGTTGGCGTTTTTCTTTTCCTGTGGTTAACAAAATGCATTTTTGACATCAATTGCGGTCGTTGGAAGGTTATTTTGGTGGAGATGAAGATGTGCGATTGCCGGGAGATAGTAGTGATATGTGGGTTGTGGTTGGGAGGGATTGATAGATAGATCTAAGGTAAGCTCGTACATTGAAAATCCTTAATTGGTTAAGAAAACAGTAGGAATTTGTGATAAAAGTCAGAAAAGTAGAAGTTAGAACGACTCTTTTACTGCAAATATATGTTATGCTTAAAGATCTTTCAAAAAATATTAAGGCTAGCAATCCTTTTTCAGTAATACTTGGCAATAGAAAAGTATTAACGGCCAAAGATATTTAAAGAAATGGCTATAGAACTTTCTGAATTGGCTCCTACACTCTCCAGAGCGAAAAATATAATTTGGTAAGGCAAAAACATCATCTAAACTTATAAAAAGCCCATTAAATGGAATGTATTTCATAATTGCATTTCGGAGATTGCCATCATCACTGCACTGAGGTGAATTTTTCCCAAAGAACTTTTGACTCTGGAAAACTTTTCCAATGTTTGCCTAAAAGTTGTTGCTGGCGGTTTTTTTTTTTGCTTTGCGCCTTTCCCTCAATAATTTTCTTGGAAAATGCTTCTTGGCGACCGGTTTGCATCTTTGGGCAGCAAAAAGAATCGCGAAGCTACCGCGGAGTACTGTTATATTCTGCTGCATCTGTCTCTCTGCCTCTCGTTCTCCCGCCGCCTTTCTCCCTCTTTCTTTAAAGTGCATCTGTATGCAAGTCTCCTTTCGCTGTGCTTTTTGCACACATTTTTCAAATGTAAGTTACTTGCGGTCATTGGCTTTAACTGCTTCTTCTTCCACTGCTGACTTGGACTTGGACGTCAGCTTCTTCTTTTTCTTCGAGTGCAACTGCATTTGCGGCCGACTGCTTCAACTTTTTACGCTGCATTTACTTCTGCCTCGTCTTCGGGCTGCATTTTGCAAATTTCTTTCTATTCTGAGCTGGTTTTCTGGATTCCGAAAAGTAGTAGGTTTTGCTTTTTAACATTTTTAGAACTATTTGGAAATTTATTGGGATTTAAATTTTAAATGTTGTAGGATTATTACTCAATATATAAATAAATAATCATATTTATGTTACATTGTAAGCAGCATTAAAGTATGTTATAAATATAAAAATAATTCTAATAAATGTACTTGATTTGGCAATCCTTATGATTCTGCTTGCTACAACCAGGAAAATACAAAAGACTTAGGCAACGAACTTGGTAGAGGCGGCAAAAAGCGAAGTGACTCTGAATCCTTGATTGGAAAATTGTAATACTTATTTGTTTTTCAATAGTAAAAGTGCAACGAATCGAATGAATCAAAATTCAATTAAGAAATAATCAATCATTTTTAAATATTTGCTTAAAGTTTTGTTAAATCTTTATTTTAAATATGTATTATTGTACTTCTAAATTATTTTGTTTACTATCTCGCAACATTTAACCGCTTTAAATAAATTATTGAACGATTTACTTTAATTTTCCGCTCGAAACGCAAGCAAATACGAAAGACTTAGGCAACGAACTTGGTGGTACCGGCCAGAAGAAGAAAACGAAGAGCCCCAGACGCGAACTCTTCCAGCGAAGACACACGAAGACGAAGCCAGCAGAGTCGGCAGCCAGTTCAACGAACCTGCGCTCGAATCTAGGCTAAACATTCTCAGCTCCGCTGCTGCTGCTTCTTCTTCTACTGCTGCTTCTGCTGCCTCTTCTGCTGCTTCTTCTGCCGCTTCTTCTGCTGCTTCTTCTTCTGCTGACGTGCAATGAAAACGAAAAGTACCGTAAGCTAACCGCTACGCGTGAAGACGAGGCTTCCAGAACATTGAACGAGGCATTTGATTAGTGAGCGGGCCAGCACGGTTAAAAATATCATCGGAGGGGGTGGCTCTTGACTTGGCCCGAACCGAACGTGACGTTCTATTTGTCTGCTAATCAAATGAAGGCAAACCGAGACCCAAACGGAAGTTGCATGCGCCTTTATTAGCTTTTAATGGGAAAGTTATTAAAGCCAAAGAATAGGTTTGGTATGGGTATAAGCAATATGTATGCATATATAAATATTATATTATACATTTGTTTAGTTTAGTATTCTTGATATATTTTTTTTAATTATACATTTTAGGTGTAGCATATTAAGTAGTATTAAAATAAGTTATCTTATTCTCTTCTCAATTAGTCTTTCTATTTAATATTTATTTTTTCTATTTAAATAATTAGAAAAATGTTATTGTAGAATTTTAATTTAGAATTATAATTGAGGCTAAGAATATTGAGCACCTTCTTTTCATAATCAAAACAAGATATCAAAGGACTTTAAACAAAACATCGTTAATTTTAAAGGCTTGTAAAATAAAAATGTATTATAAAATGTAGAATTACAAGGACTAGTTCGCCAAATGGCATCGATAATATATTTTTACTGGGCATAAACCCATGTTCATATGTACCTATACTCCATCTACACCTCTCTGGTGGGAGATGCCTTTCGCATTGGCCAACTGACAACTTGGCTCATTGACTTGGGCTGTCAATTGTTTGTCGTCGAAGTCTTTCGTTTGCTGTCGTCGTTGTCGACGTCTCCAGAACTGCGAAAGCAAAACAAATTGGTGAAAGTTGTTGGCCATCGTCGCCCGCTTTGTTTTGCGTTATATTCGCGTTCTTATTCGCAACAACAAGCCAACGTTGGAAAGAAAGAAGGTTCTCTGCGGACCATTCTTTTCGTTCGTGTTACAAAAACGGTCGTTGAACCTGCTGATGGAGACTTGAAAACTCCAACTCTCGAGCGCAGCCGGAGCTGCGGTTCTTCGCCTTTTGTTCATCTGTAATAATTTGGCGTGTAAACAACCAACGGAGGCCTCATGAAGTCAACGACTTCTGTGCTGATCAACAACTTCATCATCACCTTTTGCGATAACACCGCGACTGACTCATTTTGAGAGTTTCTTTTCATTGGAATCGGAATCGGGGAATATCGCGCATATGGAATTGGGCTAACGGCTTGACTCAGACTTGCAGCCAACTAACCGAAAGTGTACTGGCCAAAAAAACAAAAAAAATAAGTCACAAACCAACCAACAAACAAGTAACCCCCTTCTTCTTTGGCATGTTAATTCTGACCATGGCATTAACAACTGTAACCACCATAATAACATCCATGTAAACAAGATCTCTGACTCATTTGTTTTGTTCCGTTTTGATTAGGGCCAAATGTGAGTGAACTGCAGGCTGTCCAGAAGAAAACTTGATAGATTTCGTAAACATTCTGGGGAATTCTACCGATGAGTGGGGGAATTTCCCCCGTTAAGTGGGCCACAAATAGTTTGCAGATGATTGTTTTCGCCAGTTGGTGTGCGATGATTTATTTGATGACTTCTAGGATGTTTGAGGTTACTTCACATAAGGTTTGCTGACATTGATGGGGTTTTTGAAAGATAAATAAGAATAAAAAACTCAAACCAGAAGATCTCTCTAAGGTTTGTGGACTTAACTCACTGGACTATAATTTTGCAGATACTATTGTTTTATGGATATGTGATTAAGGGGTAATAAAAACATGAAAGACAGCCGTCTGAAATCCCTCCAAAGTCGAAGAACAAACAATAATCATGGCTCCTCGAGACCCACAATTGTCTCAGCTAATACTCCAGCTTTCCTTTGGACTTCATAGATTATCTTACTATAATTTCTGCTTAGTTTTGTTCTACTTCAAAACAGTCATTCGAAGAATGTGCCAACTAAGAAGAATGCTTGCCAGCTCTTATCCTCCAAAACATCAAGTTCAACCTGCCGCCGCTGAAGAAAGACAGCAAGAAAGAGACGGAAGAAAAGACCCACATAGAGCGACAAAATAACGCATTAGAATTCCCAGCGCGTGGTGCATCATCCACAATCATCATCATCGGATGCATCGGTTGCAATCGTAATAGCATTTTGATGGTCTCCTTACCATCTTATCAGTTAGCCGAAATCTGTAATGAAACCTGCCCGAGAGGAGAATTCTGCCATTTAATTATTTGTCATCTTCTTTGCTACTCCACTTCGGTGTCTCTGTGTGAGTGGAGTGGGTAACGGTGTGAGTGCAGAGCCCAAGTTCAACGCACTCGGTTGAACTGCAGAGAAGAGTGAGACGGAGCGATGGAGTGGAAAGAGAGGGAACATTTCCGCAAAAATCTAAGTAGAAGAATTCTTTCTGCCCAGATACTTTCATTGCCAATCTCTGTGTCTCTCCAGCCATCTCTTTCTGTCCATCTCCATCTCTCTCTCTTTCTCTGTCTTTCGCAGCAGCCAACCAGTTTTTCCAATGCAAAAAGAAAGGCTTTCTTTCGGTCTTTCTTCTTTGCGCGTTCGTTTCTTTCTTCTGACTGCAGTCAGCGATTGCAGTTTTTTTCCCCCGTCTTTATTGCAATTTGAAAGTATGACCGACTGAGTCGCGTTCTCTGTTTCTTTTCAACGCTGCTGCCGTCTCGTTTCCGCCTTCTAAGCCGTTGAGTAATTTTGGCTGGATTCTAACTCCCAACTCCATCTTGAAACCTGGCTTTTGTGTTAAAGTTCATTTGGTTAGATTGCCATTCTTGGTTCGGGGCTGGCTTTGTCTTTGGTCTTGTCTTTCTTTTGTCTGCCGGCTGGTCAATGAACTGCCCAAATAACAGAACCACATACATATACATCCCGAAAGCAAATCAAAAGTTCAGTCCCAGCAAACTTTGTTACATTCTCGCTTACATAAAAGAAAAAGGTACGAAAGAAAAACACAAAAACAAATTTTTGAACGCACTTTTGCGGCGGGACGAGGGAAGAGTTCTTTGGGGGGCTTTGAAAACTCAGCGGCGTATTAATTTTTCTAATTTGTCTAACCTAGAGGCGAATGAACTTTTGTCGTTCTCTATGGGGCTTTAGTTCTTTCTTAAGTTTTTCGTCTATTTTTTTTTGTTTTTTGATAGTTTGCTTTTATGTCATGATGATGTTATTTCGTTTTCGTTTCTTCAGCTCAGCTCAAAGCCCTAGCTTAGCTTTTTGAACCTATGAAGACATAATCGTTATAGTCGCAGCCAAAGTTCAAAGAACTCTCTGACTTCGTGTGCGAGTCTATTGTGAGAATTCGTGCATAAATTTGGATAACACGCGTTCCCAACATAGAGCTGGAATAATGGTTCTGGGGGTTGGGGGATCGGTCGTTAGTTGTGGACGTTTTGATTTATGGAAATTTTAAAGCATAAAACATATCATAAAAATCCAACGAAATTAGCAAAGATCGAATCATTAATCACAGATCGTTTTGGCAACTTGCGATGAATTTAATTTGCATTTTTTTATCGTTTAGAGGGAAATGTTCTTTGATTGCTCTGAGGGCAATTTCAATTTCCTTTAAATCGTTAGTTTCGCATAAAACAAAGTTATCAATTCCAGTTTTAGAGCCAGCGACTATAATTTGTATTTCTTGCATAAAATTATTAGCACCTTTGTTAAATGTTTTAAAACTAGATTTATTCATTAATGAAAACCATTAATTATATAGAGTTTTGAATGAAATGAATACAAAGTTCTCTGATGTGGGTTAAGGATAAGGAAAGACTTTTAAAAGACTTCCATTCACTAATAATGCAATGATGCTGCATTTGTATAAGACTAGTTTTGTTTCAGTGGGAACTTGTATATTATTTGGGTAATTTGTTAATCAAGTTTTATATTTTTCGCAAATGTTATACAAAAGTGCACAAAATTTCTTACCAGCAAGGAAAGGACTTTAAATTTTATAGCATTTTACAGTTAACTGTGTATCAATAGGGGGTTACCTGGCTCATCAAACAGATGTCCTGGCATTTACATAGCCCCAACATAACAATTTACGCTTACTCAGGATGGAAGCATCCATCCTTCCTGTTGCTCAACAATAACCTTTATAAATTCCCCGATTACCAAACCAAAATCTAAGACGGAACCTAACGGTGCCTCCAAATGAATCCTTTTTCGCGTCAGCTGCTCAATGCCCCAACTTTGAGTTCATTCAGCATGCTGTCATAATTGATATCCGCCGGGATCAGTTGCCCAACTTGACATCCTCTTAGACAACTGTTAACCCACTCGCTTTGCATTTACAGTTATGCAACGGCAGCCGCGACAATGCATCCTTTTGACATAATGCCCACGCTCGAGACCCAGAAACGAGTTTCCTGTGTCTGTGAATTTAAATAATGAACAGCGACGGGGGCAAAACGAGGGAAAAAAGTATGAAAAACCCGCTATGTTGCCGAGGCTGCTCCTTTCCATTTCTCGCAATTCTCACTTGGAAAATAAAAATAAAACGAAATGAAGCAATCCCAAGGAGCGACGTTCGGTTCCGCCTCTGACGCCTACAAAATAAGGTACTGGATGTGCATGGAGCTCTCCTACACAGAGAGAAATATCCAAAAACATTGTTCTTGAATTGAGAACATTCGTTCTCAAAAACCGTGTGAGTACATTTTGGTATCAATGTTCTCAATATTACAACGAAATGGTGAGAAGAGAAAAGTTAAATTGAGTTTATTTAACAACTTTTTAATAAGTACACACTACGGACTGAACTAATAGTTTATTTGTTGAGATATACAACGCAAAGAACAATACAATTTTTAAGAACATTTTCAGCTCAGATGAGAACGTCAGAATTTTCTCTGTGTACCCCATCTCACCAGCTCAACTCAAGTAACTCTCCCTGTTTGTATTCCCTGCTCCTTGGGAACAATAGAACAATAAACAGGCGCAGAATGGTTTGGAAAACAACATTTTTACCGTAATCCTTTCGTTTTGATCCGCTTGAGAAACACACACGCACATCCCGGAGCTATTTTCATTCGGCCGAAAACAAGATTGAGGAAGGATTAAGGAATGTTGCGCTACCTGGTCCAGGACATGAGTCTGCTTTATTTGAATATCATCAGGTACCGCTAAAAACCCGCCAAGGGAAAAAGGTTCAGCGGCGTCAGGTGCTCTTTCTCTAATGAAAAGGGATGGGATATGGGATATTGCGTGGATCCTCAATCAATTTGATTGCGTGAAATGGAGAAAAATGATATTTTAGCCCTCGAAAAAAATAGCGACCGTGGAAAGGATAGAGAAATTGAGTGTTTACACAAACCCCAGACAATCGATTGTAACGCACATGTTGCGTACACAGGATGTGAAAGGATAACTCACTCTACTTCGTTTTCCTCAGCGGAAATAGCAGCAGTTCGGCTACTGTCCGAAAACAATTCCCTAATTATGGCAAGGACACGGTCATAAAGCCATAAAATCAGTCGTCAAAGGGTTCGTTTCGAGTCTTGGCCATTAACTGCCTTTCTCCCTTCAAGGCAATCCTTTTAACCCATTCTCGTCCTTGCACGGTAGGCAAATCAGTTTCCTTTCCTGCGAAAAATGTAGGCCAACGATGGGCGACGCGCCCACTTTCCGAAGTTCGTCGCTTAAGTCTTTCGTTTTGGAACGAAGACGTGCACGAAAAATCCAGAAAAACGAAAATAAATATAAAAATCCCCGAAAAAAAGATTGCTCAACTACCGAAAAAATAAAAACGCCGGAGTTCAACGAACGCAGGAAAAATATATAATGAAAATAACAACAATGCATGCTCTGTTACCAGCAGTCAGTCAGTCAGTGGTCGTCTTCCCCCCACCACCCCCAGTCCACTTTTTTTTTAACGTGGCTCTCAGTTTGTTGACCTTCTCGGTTTTATACGTTATTGTGTTTTTTTTTTTGGTTAAATACATTTCGGGCCAGAGCCGAAAATGAAATGGAAAAGAGCGAGCTGGCCCAAAACCCACCGAATTTTACTCGAAACACTCTCGCCCCGAACACGCGCTTTTTATGCTCCTCTGAAAAGATTTTTGGACTGCGGGAGAGTACGTATATACTTAACTCTTTCTCTGTCGCTCTTGACTTGGTTTTCGGATATTCTGTTTTATTTTGAAAAGTGAAGTGAATCACTTCGGTTCTCCCAGTTTACACGCACAGTAGCTAAATTAATGCGAAACGATGGGGGGGGACAAAATTGGGATACGAGGAAAAGATTTTTGGCAAAAAGGGAATTTTGGATGGAGAAAAGGGGATAAATGAAAGGGGCTTACGAGAAATGTGTTAAAGGATCGTTTGAATGAGAGATGGTTTCAAAAAGGGGAAGTTCGGATATCTTTTGTTGGTATAAAAATAATTATAAAATCGAGGTTATTTGTGGCAAAACAATAAAAGCAAACCACTATGGGAATATTTAGGCAAAACTATGGTATAGAAAATTAATCTTATGATGAATTCATAATTATAATTAGTAAATCAATATCTGTAAGAATTATAAATATTATTAAGTCAAAAGAACTAGTTAAATACCAAACAATTGAATGAACAAATCTAAAAAAAACTTAAGAGTTCTCAAAAACCTTAAGAATGGCTTAAATTTCTATTAAAAATTACTTTATAAAGATATTTATCGTTAGCCCAAAGAATTTCGGGAAGAGGAAAAGCGAAATGAGAGACCGAGTCGAACTTCGATCGACAGCCGACAATCGTCAGCAAAACGCGCGGCAATGAGGCTTCAAATTGTGTATTTTGGCAATCGTTAAATTATGTCGAATGAGTTGGACAAACAGAGTTGGTGCTCACAAAAAAAATGCTTTGAACAAAGCTCACTTTTTCCCCAACCCCGACACACCTGCCACCCACCTGCGGTTTTTTGGGCTTGAGAAGGTGTGTTCAAACGGGTATAAAACTTGAGGGTGTTGTGTGTCAGAAGCTCTGAGCTCAGAATTGCTCCCGGTGTTGCTTTCTTTTGTGTTTTATTTCGATATTGAATCGTTTTTGAATTGCCAATGCGCATGCGGAACTCGGCTAAAAATGAGGGAGTGGGAGTTGCCTTCTGACAACTTACTAAACTTCCATTCAAAGGATGAGTAAGCCAGGAGCGTCACGAAATATGGTTATTCATCATTTTTAAAATACCCGATGAAATCTTTAAGCTGCCAGAGATGCGCACACAATTAGCCATTATAATCGTGTTTATTTTTGAAGATTACATACGCATATTTTTGGTAAATCTGAAAACGTTTTCCTCACAAAGGACAACCTCACATGTTGGCTAATATTTTGAGCTGTTCTCTACCTGAGTTTGGCGAAAATTATGACCGCAACCTTCTTAAAAAAAAAGAGCGGAGAGGGAGAAAGTAATGGCAAGTCAAAGTCCTTGAACTGTGTTCTTTATGCGTTGTTTATCCCTGGCAAATTTGCGCGTGTCTGTCTCGCTCCTTTTTGGACAATGGGTCACAGTTTTTGGGACTGGTCAGGGTTGTGTTACCTGAGACGGCGTGACGAGATGTTGCATCATTTGTGGCAAACTGCGATCCGTGGAAATGGTCCCTTAGCTGCTAAGCCAGCCATCCATCAACTTTATGAGGCCAGCATAAAAAAATGTTTTCTTTATCGGGAATTCTGCGTCTTTCAAAGGATCATAAACGCATTTTCCACACTTAAGGAAACGAGCAAAGGAAATGGCATAAAGCTAAGGGAATTGGTTTGGGATAAGTGACGTTCCCATTTCGCAGAGAAGTGGATCAGTAGTTCCGTTTCCCAACTAACTGGGTCAGCACATCCTTTCCGCGTCCTGCGCTTTTCCAGGTCATCGTTTCCGTTCAAATGGCAATCGAATTGATCTCTCAATGAAATGAGCACACATATCTAGGACCGACACTTCCTTATTTTCCTTTGGCATTTTCCTCTATTATCCCGAATCTAAAATTACATAATTATTGGGTAGCCGAACGCATGCACATCAAAGGGAGGAACCCATAAAAAACGGAGACAGGGAAACCCATAAAAAACTCGAGAATTTTCGCGCGGAATGGGAATTTTTCCCATTCGACTATTGTTCTCAACCCCAAAAAAAAAGCGGTGAAAAAACACATCGAAATGGAAAACCTCGACAGATGCTGGGACTGATTCACTGATCACTATCATGGGATCTCGTCCTTATAACTGTGAACGCTTTTGATTTCGTCAGGTGTGATCCCGATGATCCCACTGCTGTTGCCGGTGGTAAAAAAAGGAAATCCTTTTGTTGCGTGTTTACAGTTAATGCACGCTGATGCCATGGCAATTACGATGGGGAGTCCTGGATCGTGGGAGCGCTCCTCTTACAGGATGCAGCCGCGTTCAAGCACCGCTCTAACGGTTCATAATTATGCAAGTGCCGTGTCACGCTAAATTCCCCTAGACATATGTATATGATCACTCTCAATGTGCCAGTGTATATCCGATTTCGCATGTGTTCGATCATCAATCAGCATTAGTCCACAAACCGAAAACAAGAGCGACAACAGCTTAAGAGTTCATTGTTACAATTTATAAACTTTTTCGATGCCATCGGCGGCAGCAGAACGGAATTGGTCAGTAAACAACTCTGAAGAGATGGAAAGATACAAAGACACAATGGCCAGACAAAGCAGAGCAAATTATACCCTTATAACAATGGCCAACAATGCGATCTGTAAGCAGATGAGGATCCTAAGTCAATGGGATATGTTTAATTTTTGAATGTTTTGTGGGTCAATTTTGAGGACATGCCGAAAGGTGAACTTTAAACAGGATACAATTTTAGCTAATCTTAAAATTAACTTAGTTTTCTACACGACAAATGGCTATATATTTATTTAAATTATCTTTGATTAAATATTTTATGCAGTTTTATAGGATGTATTTTCTGTATGTTTTTAAGGAATCAATGATGAAATCGCCTGCAATACCTTTTGAAAGATTAATTGATTTTAAGGGGTACTTTTTAGAAATATTTTGGTTAAGTACATAAGTTTTATCAAAAATAGTTTACTTAGCATAAGAATTTTTTAATAATGATGGTAGGTATTATAAATTGTTATGTAAAATATATAAAGACAGTTGGTATATTACATTTTAAAGACCTGTGATATAGAGTTCTTATTATCTCCCCACCAAAAATTTTATGAAATTGATATATTACTTAAATTAGATTTGAAAATATAATGTTAAGTGTTAAAACATTAAATTCTTACAACTCCTAATATTTAAGAATTTTTGCCAAATCCAATATGGTTTTATATCGTAAAGTGTTGTTGATTTTATTATAGAAAATCTTCAGTGTTCTTTTCTTGCTATAAACACTCTTACCTCGCATTATCATTTACCGTTGGCCTGGCAAATGGAATTTAATTGGTATTAAGTAAAATGTAGAACATTTCCAGAACTGCTGTGTGGTTTTTCTAGATTTTTTCCACCATCTTGGAGTGTTGGTGGAGTAATCATAGGCATAAAGTGCCGCTGCGGCAGAGGCGTTGGCAGCGACGTGGGCAGCGCAGATTGACACAAACACTTCAAGTCGAACTCATTGGGCCAGAAGAGAGAGGGGGAGGGGTTTTTGGCCGATTCACGATTCTTACCACCACCACACCGCCTCTTTCTTCAGTCTCTTTCACCTCTTCGCGATTTGCGAATATGCCGTACACACGTATTCGTGTTAACAGTTAGTTTTGCCTTTGTGTGCGCTCTGTTTGCAGTGTTGTTGCTGGCTCAGTTGTTGTTGCTGCTGCTGCTGGCGTACCGCTTCTGTCGGTCATTGGCTTAGCACACATTTTTCATTTCGTTGCGGAAAAAGAGTGAATTCCTGCACCGAGTTGGGATCGGCAGATCGGCGGATCGCTTATTGATTCTCACAGTCTTCGGATGACAATGCGCACCTTGAGATACTTTTTTTTTGGGCCGGGGCTCAAGACATTTAGTGGCGTTCGTAATTGCGGTTTCGATTTAATCAGCCATGGTGTTAATGGATTTAAATCCAATCTTCCTTAATTCGCAAAAAAGGACCCAAATTTACTGCTTAAAATATCTTTACTTATAAATTAAGAAGGTAAATTTGATCTGTATTTGTAAGCAAGTCAAAAAATGATCATGAATTAAAATAAATCTATTAACAACTAAAGAACCTGGAATTTTAATATTATTTTTATTTTTATTTCTTAATTATAAATATATATTTTATAGCAAACAAAGCTTACAGGCATATATTTGCCGAATAAATTTCTGTTAATGGAAAGTCTAAAGAACCTTTTAGACTTACATTTTCCGGCCACTTTGCTGTTGAACTTAATATGGGTCCATGTGAAATGGCAGCTTCGGCTAAGTTCAAATAGTAATTCACCTCCACTTCGGCCGGAGCAGCCTTTCCATCCTGGGCACACAGGCATTCACCGGCGGACCAATCAAAGTCCAACCAAAGTCCGTCCAGCGGAATGGTTCTTAGACAGCCGACCAATTTGACCTGTACAGGTGTCTATTACTAAGACAAACAGACGGACAGGCGAACGCAGACTGACGGGCAAACAGAGAAAAGCATTCACTTTGTCTTCCCGTCTTCCACCGCCCGATTCTCCAGGTCCTCCAGTCTCTCCAGTCTTCGGTCGCGATTCTGTTGCCATTCCAGCCTCTGACGAATGGCAAGTTCATTGCTCCTAACCTAATTTTTCAAACATAATCATGAAGTAAATCAGGTTTGGCACATAGATAACAACAACAGCCAGCTCAAGACTGGAGACTGAAGACTGAAGACTTGAGCTGAGACTCCGCCAAGTGGCGGGCTATCAATGGGTCTACGTCTCTACATCTCTAATTCTATCTCCATTTCCATCTGTGTGTGTGGTGAGAGCTTTTACCGCAAAATTCGCGCGTGTGTTTAACACCTTTCGCGCCCCTTACACTGTAAAAAAGGAGCAATCTGGATATGATAGTTGCATTATGAAAGTATAAAAGGTCTACCCCAACCGCAATATGCTCCCTTTATTAAGAATCTATAAGATATTATGTACATATTATACCAAACCACTTACTATTTTGAGATGGAGCAATTCATTTAATTTACTGTAGTTCCCTTTTCTCAGTGCACTTGTTGGCCACCATTTGGCTGTAAAGTCTGAGGAACTGTTAAATAGGCGAGCTTCAGTTGGCGTATTCTGGTGTTCTATTGGCGTGGGCCCAGAGTCAAGTTCTCACAGCAGCAATACCAAATGGCTGGTGGAAATGGCAACAGCAGCTGCAACACCAGCAGCAGTTGAACTACTTACCCACTGGGAAGGCCAAAAAAGTTTTTTTTTTCGCCAGCAGAGCCGTAATTGATGGCAAAATCTGGATTGTTGTTGCTGTTAGCAGCTGACAACAAGTGGCAAACTCTGGCGAACTCCTTAATTTGTTGAGTGACCACGCAAACAAACCGACCAAACACCGAACAAACAAACAATCAGAGGTCTTTACGAGATTTGGGTTAAGATTGATTGGGGACTTGAGTCCCTTAGGGTCTTCTGATTGATTGCCCTTTATTAAAATTATAAACAAATCGAGTCCTGTCATTAAAGGCTATTTTCTATTCTTTAACTAAGAATCAAAAGCAACAGACAATGACCTTCAGTCTTCCCAACCTGGCTAAAACATAATTGCCAACAATTAGAAGGAATTAATTACCAACAAAAAAACAGCGTTTCGAAATGCAAATCAAATTGAGTTGCGCAATCGCAGCTCAGTGTCCAATTATTCTTAACTACCTCGGGCTTTTTCATCCACCATTTCTGCACCTCCATTGCGTGCAAATCGAATACAATAAATTAACTAGTTTTTGATGTTGTGTCATGCAAAATAATTTACGAATTATTATGCCTTAATCCCGGTAATCAATCACAGCGCCCGAAAAACAAAAGACTCAGGCGACAAACTCGCATCGGGGAAAGAGGAAATATGCAAAATAAAAATCGGGTAAAAAGGCAAGTGGAAGAATTTCTTTTTCTGGCCAAAAGCAGAACTGAAAACCAATGTAATAAATAACGAATACATATATGTATGTTCCAGCGGTAACTTTCCTGGGCCTTTTCATTTCAGCCATCATTTATTTATTGAAGTGCGGCCGGCAGCTTCTTTGGCTTGGATGGAGCTCCAACTGATGGCCAATGAACTCCAGCAATGAAAACGAAATGTATAAAAAACGAAAACAACAAGAACACCAAGCGGCCACGAAGAAGAACCAAAAAACGCGGCAGAACCCGAAACAGAAACCGAAAGATACAAAAAAGTGTTGTTCCTTTTCCCCCTTTTATTTTTTTCGGTAAGAAGTCAATGAACCTGGCCAACTGCGTGTGTGCGTGAGCTTGAAATAAACTTGGCTAACCAAAAAACGAAATGAAATGTAAAGAAAAGAAATGATTGTTGCGCCCAAAAAAGGAGAGGGAAGAGCGGGAGCGGTAGCGGCCAGAAAGAGCCATCAAAAGCGGGCGAAACCGATGATGAGTTGGCCAAGAAGCCAGCTGTAGATGCCGGCTTTTTGGGCCTACGCATGCCCGTATAGCTCTCACATTAACTATGTGAGGGTAACCCCCATGTGTATGCGAGTTTTTGGGTGTTAAATAATACAATACAACCGAATTATTTTTTTTGGTCTCCCCTAAAACGCACTTGTTGTTGCCCAGAGGCTTTTGCTTTTAGCCTAAACGAATTAATATTTATTTAAAAGAGAATGCTTCCTCTTTCTTTTCTTTACTTTCAATTATGGGATAGGCTGGAATTTGTTGTCGATCGGGAATCCATTCCCTAAGACGCAATAGTTTTATGCTAAAACGTTGGAAGAAATCACTTTTGTTTATCGGGCTTAGTTGAAAGTTCTTTCCGTTTCTGGACAGTCAAAAATTAATGATGAATAAAAAGCTATCACCATAGATAAAAAAAATTATTTAAATTACTTGTTGAACTTGAAAGCAAAAAACAAATACATATATTATATATATATAAATTAGAGGCCACGAGTACTCTTTTAATCACCATATGATGAATTAATATATTTCCAAGTAGCTGATTAAATTATTTAATGTCCACCAATATTTTCCTAATTAAGTTTCTTCCAAGTACTTAAAAAAAATATTAAATTTAATTCCTTTCTTGATGAAGATGATTTATTGTATATCTAAACCATCTACATAAAACACTTTTATTTTTCTAGTTCGCTTGAGAACTCTTTCCCTTCATGGTCAGGGCCAAATGAGTGATGATGTATTAACTATTAAAATTATGTTCATGCTCGTGTGGTGTTTAAGAATTTATTGACCCCATGGCGTTGGGTTTTTGCTTTCAGCCAAAAGAGTTCTAATGGCCGAACAAAGAAGGTATAATCCCAGTTGCCGCACAGAGTCTTTCGCTTTTTCCTAAGCCAACTTTGAATGCTTCAATTGTTATTTATAGAGAATGATGGCAGCGGCAGCCGAGTGTGGCCCAAACTAATGAGTTAGGCCTTTTTACCCCGGCCACAAACGGATGCGGATTCGCCTTTTGATTCGCACAGTCCTCTGTCTTTTGTCTTTCCCCCAAGCGTTAAGTTCAAGGTTGGGCCTCGCTAGTTTAAAATATTGATTACACCCCGCGGTTAATTACACTTAAATTATGTAAATGCTCGTTTTTCAATTAGTTTTCGTTAAAGTCTTTTGTTTCGGAATACTATGATGTCTTGGCAATGTCCATTTAGTTGCTGAATGGTCTCCCCACTGATTATATGCTTTTTTCCTTTGTAGGCTTGACGATATGCCCACAAATTTTTACGACTGCGGCTAGGCATGTTGGAGAGGAGTATGTTTCTAGTCATATTGTGGTCGTCGGGTAAGTGCTTTACACATTATTTATAGCGCGATTTTATTGACTGTGATTAGATCATTAATGGTTCAGAGTTTGAGTCATGGAATGACTAGCGCTTATGCGCAGAAATCAGAATCGGTTGATCGCAAGGAGCTTTTTGATGTTTTACTTTTACTTTTGGATTTCGTAATATTCAATGTGGAATTTAAACCATTTAAAACAGTACTTCTCAAATTATAATTTTTTTTTGTTTTTAAAATATATTTGTTTATTGTACTTTTAATATAGAAAATATAAGTATTACAAATAAATGGTATATCGCTTTTTATTAAAATGTTTATACAATCATTACAAATGATCCAATTAAGTTAAACCAAATCAGAGTTGTCCTACCCTTTAATGGAGTACGCCTTTAAAGTATTGCATAAATTTAAAAACCCAAATTAAGTAATCCATCACAATGATGAATAACCTTGTAAAGTGATGCGAAAAAGCTCTCTCTGGCGATGTCACTTCCCTTTTGGCGAGCGCGACACTTGTTTGCCAATTGTTCGGATGCAATTATAGCATCATGAAATTTGATATCCCAAAAACAAAACTGATATAAAACTGAGGCAGAAACAAATCATGAGCAAACCAATTACATGCCATGCCAAACTTCTGGCCAAGAGAGAGAGCCCCCTATAAACGGGTTAAGAGAATTGAGAACAAGTGGCGGACGGCTTTTTGTTGCGCTTGGCTTGCGCGGATTCTAAACTTGTTAGAAGAGTGGTGTTGTAATTTTACGCTCGCATGCTCAATTTACGCTCGCTGGCCAATCTGTGGATGCACTGAAAGAAACTATATTTTATATCTGGCAATGAAAGCTCGAAATGGAATTCCACAATTGTCTAATGACATTTCGTGCTTTAGACTTAATGAAGACCAAATTAAACTGTTTTACTTAAATAGAAATGCGGTGATGCTCAAATTTTTAATTTCGAAATAATATTCTTCTATCCTAACATCCTATCCGAAATATACAAAGGTGTTAAAATATCGTTAGTCTAATCATTATATCGTTAGAAACCTGTTAGGGTTTTTTGGTGAAGCTAAGATCTTTATCGAACTTAGGCTTGAAAGCCCCGTCTAAAATCCAGTAGCATAATATTTTTATATTGAATTAATCTATTTAAATATACGAAGTCTATATGGCCAATATTATCATAGCTGGTGAAAAATCCTATGATCTTATAATTTTGAAAGGCTTAGGCTTGAAAACCCCGGCTAAAATAGAGTAGCTTAATATTTTAGTATGTAATTAATATATTTAAATATATCGCAGTCTATATGGTCAATATAATCATAAGGAAAGGCTTAGGTTTGAAAACCCCGGCTAAAATCCAGTAGCATAATATTATAATATTGAATTAATCAATTTAAACATATCAAAGTCCATGTGGTCAATATTATCATAACTTTTGAAAAATCCTATGATCTTACAATGTTGTATTTTGTGTGTTAGACGAGTTCAGAACTAAGTATGTCCGTGTATTCCGTGCGAAAAAGAGTGGAGGTACTTGCGGTGGTATTCGTGCTGCCCAAGAGATACCTGCGCCCGCGCGCTCACCTTGAATGAAAGTTCTGGCCTGTTGCGCTCAGCGAGGGGGAGAGCGAGAGCGAGATAGGGGCAGTTAGGGAGAAAGAGAAAGAGACGGGTAGAGAGAGCTGAGAGAGCCATGAGATCTGATCAGTGTAAATGGCCGTGCGATCAAGAACCTGAGACACCTGAGCTGCTCTCTACCTGTGCGCTGGTGTGTGTGCGTGTGCCCGTTGGTGTGTTTGAAGAGAAAGAAGAGAGTGCTGGGCGTGCTGGTGTGTGCGTAAGGCCGTGTAATGAAATGCTGAAAAGTCTATCTGTCTGCGCAGTCGCTGCTCTGCCGCTGCCGCTGCCGCTGCCTTCAGAAGCCTCTAACGACATCGACATTGAAGTCGCACCGCGACTCATCCGTAGTTTCAGTTTCCCGTAAGCAACAAAACGATCGAGACATGATTTCGTAAGACGCACGCGTTACTCTTCTACTTGCTTCAAGACAAGGCAAAAAGACCACTGATCCACCAGACTTTACAACATACACCCACCCACTAAAAGTTCTGATATTAGAAGCTCTAACGCCCCTCAAAAGTGATTTGTGTGCATCAAAAATTGACAAAAAGTGACATCCACATTAAGACTGCCCTTAGATATGCAAAATATATTTCCACTAGACCTAAGCAAATTAGTTCAATTCCCCAACCAGTGCATTTGTGTTTAAAAAAATATAGTTTGCTAACTATATTCGAAAAGTTTAAGAATAACAAAGTGTCTATTATAATTGAAACTTAAACAGCCAGCAAGCACTTTTCGGCTTAGGATTGGATTTATTGCGTAATGGATTTAAATTTAGCCGCAACATTAGCAGCAACCTCAACAACACGGAACGGATATGCATTTAAACACTGAACATGGTGAGTACTACTAAATGATTTATCTTATATGGACTTGGCAATTTTTTCCAGGTGCCTTTTTATGGCCCTAAGTCAATTATATAGTTGACAATTTAACGATCATGCTCGTTTATACAATTTGCGAAGGGTTTTTATAACTACAGGCTAGGGTACTGAAGTTGACTTAGTCAAGCAGTTCCCGAAAGTTCTGAAAAGAAAGCTTTCTCCGAAGAGTGTGTCTGTTGTGGAAGCTTCAGGAAATTTTTGGGCGGGATTTTGACAAGTTATCTTAAAAGTTAAGAACAAAAACTTATTGTTCTTTTCCCATAAATTGCATAACTAATCATTATAGTCACTTATCACTAAATCATTTCTGTCAAAATGATGCTTAGTTAATTTCTAATTTCCAGTTAGAACTTTTTTTTAGAAATTCTCTTTTAATTTATTCTTAGATAATTTTTCTTTATTTCAACTTTTTAATTGACATCTTAATTGCTGAGTTCTATTCCTGATTTTCAACTTTTTCTCCACTAAATCTCGCACTCCAGCCACCATAATTTATGACCAGCGTTTAATTTTAACCATGATGTTACACAGCAGCCAGCAACATCTTATTATTCTTACGACCACGAAGAAGACTTTCACATACAATTTATGCTAATCGTACATTTTCAATAGAAAGGTTATATAATAGTACGTCGCACTGGGCGAGAACAAGTTTCCAGCTAAAAGCCCAAAAAAGCGAATTAAAAAAAAAGGTATGATGATTAATTACAGACAGGCTAGAAAAATGGCATAAGCAGCTAAATTTCTTGGCCACAAATGGGAGATGGCAGAATGATGGAGACTGGCATTTCATTAGAAAATCTTATACAAAGCTACCCCTCTCTCCCGACCCTATATATATACATATATATTTAATAATCACATCAGCAATAACAACAATGTGGCACTCACAACACAAATAATTAGACAAAACCAGTTTGGGCTTAAACAAATCGCACAAACAACAAAATGGGGGTAAATACGCCGGCAGAGGGACAGAGAGGGCATTATAGGCTGGACGGGCGTTGGAACGAGATGGCAACAGATAATTGGCGACGTAAGGCAGAAAAACCTTGACTTTGACTTTAAATGACTCGACAACTGATCGCACGCTAACACGCTCCAACAGGCGGCGATAAAAGCAACAACGCCAGCAATAAAATATTGTATAAACAAATAAATTGAAATCGAAATCGAAACGAGATGAATGAACACAGCGAAACGAAACCGAACCAATGAAATCAAAACTCATTGCGAATATTTAATAATACGATTCGAAATCACACGATGATCATTTCAATATCAAGGTCATTAGCAGCTGCAGCTGTCCAAGTTCTGTCGATGGCCACCTGCTCCCACCGAGCCGTCAATCTACTCCTGACTTGATTCCAAATGGCATACGGAATGAGTTATATCTCAATCCCCCCATATATATATAGCTTGGAAACAGCTTGCTTCATTTTGCAATTTAAATGAGCCCCCATCTAAGTTTGTGTATGAAAGCAATTCTTTTGATTCTTCTTACGGCTTTAGCTTCTTCTTCACTTGCTGTTGTTGTTGTTGTGGTTCTTTCTTTTTTGGCACGCATGCCGAGAGTTCATTGACTGTCAGCCACACACTCACACTCAAACACACTTTCCGCCCCACCCCACAAAACAAATGACTTAGGCAACAAACTTGCCTTCATTCGGTTTTCGTTTTCATTTCGAGACCAAGAAGAGGCTGTGTGCGGAAGCGAGACAGGGCGATAGGGAGAGGCCAAGGACCTAGGCCAAGAATTAGAGAATCCCCTCCCCAAGACCCCCCTCGAAAAGTGAATCTGCCGCTTCAGCTAGCAGCAGCAGCAGAGGAAGCCAACGACCAGGAGGGGAAACCAGTTCAGATCGGCTCATCCTTGGGCCAGGGGCTCGGTTTGAGTTTGGGGCAGGTTGCAACAGCCAGCTCCTCTATCTCAGCCACCTCCTCCTGATCCCCGGATTCCCGGATCCCCCCCCAGTGGTACAGGCATCGCACATCGGGAATCATTTGCCGTGAAAAGGGCGTTCAACTGGCAAATGCTCATGGGCACATGGCGTGCTCAACTGAAGCAAGCCAAAGGTTCTTGCACTCATCCAGTTCTTCTCCCACTGCACTGGAAACAAGAGATTAATAAGAGCTCTACCTAAAATTCGAAAAAATATCATTAGAATCGACATAAGAACAGAGGGATTTCATAAAATCGATTAGTTTTATCACTTACATATTTAATATTTTTATACCTTTGTCTAATCTAATTAGTTAGGAATATATCAGGATGTTTCATAACATATCAGTACTTATTACAAAACATTAGTTACCTTAGTTCTTGTAAGAAAAATAATGTTAATGTACTTATAAGTCCCATGGTAACCTATATAACTTTAAATATTTTCAGTTCCCTGTAGTTTAGAGCACTTAATAAACCGAATAGGGTGTTTAAAAACGAATACTCATTGAATTTAATTTTTTTGTACGGTGTTGTTATGCCAGGTCTTCTGCCACTTCTAAGGCCTGATGAAAAGGGAATCAAATCACTCTTACTCTTGGCCAGCTTTTTTTGTTCAGCCAGGGTTATTGACTCGCTCGTGGTCTTACCTTGGGCGGTTCTTTTGCCTTTTGCTTTCTGCGGGAGCTGCATCTTCGGTTGAAATTGTTGCTACCTTGGGACTGGGGATGAGGATGGGGAAGAGGAGGAGCTGCCAAGTCATCCGCGGCAGCTTCCCAGGTAAAAAAAAAGGAAAAAGAAAGACAGCGACTTAAGAGAGCCGCCAAAGAGAACGCCAACGCACAGGTGGGACATACAGGTAGAAAGAAAGAGCGAACCAGGAAGAAAGTGTGGCCAAGCAAAAGAATGGAGCGAAAGAAGTGGCAGCGCAGCAGCAGATGAAAAGAAAACAAGTTCAATGACCGACCTACTCAAGCGCGTTATAACCGAAGCACACACACACACACACTTAGGAGCAAGAGAGAGGAGAGAGCACTTGCGCATGCGCAGAGCTCTAAAACCGAAGCCCAGCCGAAGTTAAAGCCGAAGTTCAGTACGAAGCCGAGTTACGAACCTCACTTGACGTTGAACTTTGCTGCGACAGGTTCTGTGTCAATGTTGTTGTTTTGTTGCCTTTGTCGCCTTTGTTGTTGCTGCTTTGACACTATCGTGTTTAGCTGTAAATGCCCACATTGTTGTTGGTGTCGTTGTCGTTGTCGGCGTTGTTATTGTTTTCTGTGCAACGACTGTGACATTGAGCACTCAGAAAAAAGAATGAGAAAGATATAATATAATATAATATAATCCATTTTTTTTTCTAAGCTTGTTAAAAATCGTTCTCGCTGAAAAAGATCAGAATCAGTAAGAATCGTATGTGGTTATGAAATATTTTAAAATATTTCTTTCAGTGCATTATTAGAAGAACCTACCGATCATTTATGGTCACAGAGGTTGGATAGTGGGGGAGTTAGAACAAAGAGGAAAGGTGGCCCAACTATTTTGTATGTCTCTATGCTTTGTAGTATCGCCTAGGCCCCCCCCCCCCCCCCCCCCCCCCCCCCCCCCCCTATAGAACTGGAAATCAAATTATGCTCATTTACGCGCCATGAATACGTAATCCCACCAATTTACTGGCCCCTCGTAATTTGACTATGACAAAATGGCTTTTTATTAACCTAACGGTACATTCACCGGCTGTACTCCACCTATTACTTTTTCGGTTTTACAGTTTTATGTCGCTGGCCATTAAAAACGTGCTTGGCGTACTTTATGTCTATTTCGCTGGCGGTTAAGTTCACAAAGACACCGCAGAAATGAACTCTGAAGAGGTCTTAATTCTGTAGCTCTAACGAATAGTTTTGCATAATGTCCCTAACAGCGAGACTTCCGGCTTTACCTCTAGTTCATTGTCAACGGTCAATTTGCAATCGAATGCAGCACAACCCCCATAAACAGAGCATGCGTTGCGGAAAATAAAAGAGAGAATTTGGGTTAGAAGAGAATGCAGCGAGAGAGTGGAATGAGAGCTTTGCAATGTCTGCAATGCACTTGCAGAAATTTAGACTTAGATTAGGGAAAATAGATGTGGTATAAGGGTAAGGGAAATGGCTTTCAAATATTATTTAAATTATTATAATAACATCAGAACCTTAGGGAAAATATTATAAAGTATATATATTTATCCAACATTTAAGTTATAATGCTGTATTTCAATGGTACACATGAGATAAGATCCCAAATTTCTAACCCATTGGAGTTTCCTATCAAAGTATTATGTAATTTCCGAAAGTCCTTTGTCCCGAACCTTACACAACATGTTTTGTGTTCTAAAATAAACTGTGTCTGTGGCCTTCTCTGCCCAGACAGAATTGCACAGTTCCAGAGATCCACCCTTCATGTTCCAAGGCCCGAACTCAAAAGTACGAGTCCGAAACTGAACCCGAATCCCTATCGAAGCTCTGCTGAAAAGTGCCGCCCTTGCTGCGCTGCTGCTGCCGCTCTGCTCCTGATGTTGTTGTTATTGTTTCGCACTGGGCGAGTTCAGTGGATGCCAAGTGCAAGTGCCAATAGCAATGGCCTCCACCTCCCGAAAACCTCCCAACCAGCCCCCCAAGAACCCCAGGAACCACCTTGTTTACTGTCTGCAGTCGGCGGGCAGAGAAGCCGGCGTTGCAGCCAACTTCGCTGCCGCATTTGACTGAAAACTGAAGGGAGCTGGCAGCTTTTGCAGCTGCTCGTTATTTCAGTCCTGACTCGGGATGTTAACGCGTTGGGCAGGTCATGTCTCATGGCACAGCCGCGTTGCGTGGACCAAAAACGGCAGAGGAAATCAGCAGGACATCCCGTGCACCACATATTTATATATGTATATATTAGCTGAAAGCTAAAGCTAAAGCCACAAATGTGTTCAATCAGCAATCAGCGAAAAGCGTTAAGAATAGTTCATAGAGTGTGCTTAAGTGCGTTAGTTAAGTGTTAAGTCAATGTATCTAATCAAGTATCCCGAGATACCACCAATTGGTGCAATGTGTTCACACGTCGATCAGCGCAGACCATTATACTTCGATCGCATCTACTTTCGCGACACCTTCGCCAACATCAGTTTCTTCAAGTCGCGCTTAAAAGGCCAACAACAACTGGCCAACACCTGAAACAGAGCCATTAAGACTGAGGCCCTAAACACACAGAGAGACTGAGTTTGAATTGTGCAATAAACGCAAAAAGAGGTAACTAAGGGTTCGGGGGTTCTTAACTGATAGTTATGTTATAGTATCAAATTGTGAAATCATCTTTTGCCTGATTGTGCAAGAATAACCGCATTGAGGTAACCCTAGGTTAGGGTCTTTTTTAGCATAAAATCTACTTTTGCTTTTGTGCTGACCATGTCCTAGCGCACAGGCTCCCTGTGAAAGTTCGCCTCTGCCGACGCAGTTCAACAACCTTTCTCTACACACAGTTCAGTTCAGTTCAGTTCAGTTCAGCCCGGTTCGGCTTGGTGCGGTTCAGTTCAGTAATGCACTCCGCCCCGAGGAACCCAACCGAACCCAACCCAAACCCAAACCCAAACCCAAACCCCATATCCTTATGTCCCAGACACAAACACCAGCCGTTGTCTCTTTCGCTCGCATGGCCTTGGTCGTGGGGCGCTTTTGCTGAATGGGTGGAAAAAATTAAAAGTGAAACTTTGCTGCGCCTGCCTGGGCAGACGATGACGTCGGCGCAGAAGCTCGGCTCAATTGCAGTCTGCAGTCTGCAGTCCGCAGGTCCTTGCCCTCGGCAGCAGCGCAGTCACGACCGAGCGAGGAGTTTCCTGGGAGGATAAGGGGGGCGGGCACAGAGGAGCAGCGGAGTTTTCCACGCTGCACACTGTCAAGTCCACGTTCACGAGAGGACCCAAAAGGAGCTGCGAACCCAGCCCAAGTTTCGCAGGACCTTCGCGTCTGTCTGCTGCCTGCGTCGCTGCCGCTGCCAAAGTGGACTTCTCTGCCACAGCCTCTGCCAAAGTCTCTGCCACAGTCAACGTCATCGTCCTGTGTGTGTTTCGCTTTCCGTATTGGGTGTGTATCCATTATCCCGGGTACGACGACCGTACGTGCCCGGCGGAGTTCATTGAACGCCAGCCGCAGCGCCAGCGATTTATGTATGGAAAGCGAAAAGGATAATGAGCCGAAGTCGACTGAGCTCGAAGCCTGGGCCCTGCCCCAACATTACGGAAAGCACTGGTCAAAACTGGCAAGCCATCCTAACAGTTTTCCATTATTACGGAAGTCAGTGATAGGTACAACATTTTAGTTAAATAGTTTAAATAAAGATCATATAAGTTCCAAAGTTCCCATAAAGGATCTGAATAGATGAGTTGAGGAGCTTGTTTTTATGGGATTGTTTTATCCATCAGTGATATCGCATTTGAGACAATTAAGTATAGACCTATAGATCATTTAGGTTCCAACGTTCCATTATAGGATCTTAAAAAGATTGTTGTAATCTGAAAATGTATGATATTGATTAAAATTATTATTAGTTCGGCACCTACTAGGTGAAATACATTGTATAAATGGTTTTTATGTGATTGTTTTATCCATTAGTGATATTGAATTTTAGGCAATTAAATATAGATCTATAGATCATTTAGGTTCTAAAGATCCATTATACAATCTTTAAAAGATTGTTTTGTCTAAAAATATATGATATTGTTTTCTTATTATTATTGGTTCGGCAACTACTAGGTGAAATACACAAAAATAAATCTTCAAAAGGGTATATTACAGTGATTTTTCCCAGTGTACTCACATCTACATTGATGGCGTCGTCTGGCGTCTGCAAATGCCTGAAAAGGGTCGTTCGCCTTTTCTGTTGTCTGGCCCTTATTTTTGTTGTATTTGTTTTTTTTCTCTGCCCTGTGCGAGTGTGTTTTTTTTTACTTTGACTTTTTTGTTGTTGTCATGGTCTGGCAACCAATCTGCCCCGCCCCCTTTTTGCCAATGGGAGGCAGACACTGGCTGCTCCTTTGTCGAATTTATGCGCATTTTCAATCGCTTTGTCGTAGGTCGTGTTTGTTGTCGTTCCGTTCGGAACTGTCGTCAAGGTAATGTGTCGCCCACAGGATTATGGATTTAAGCCGCTTCCCATCGACGTGTCCTGATCCCACTGTCTGCCACAAAGAGGTGTCCTCAAAGGATATATCTTTTGCGATTCCTGGTCGGCTGGATTGGCAACTTAAAAGTTCTCCACTTTTAATTGTTGTTCAGCCTGTGGGGCTTATTGATTTTCGCCACAGGACAAATGGTAGTTTCTTGTTCTTTTTCCTTTTTTTTTCCTTTTTTCTGGTAGCCATGACATCATCAGCAACATCATTTGGCTGCAGTTGAATTTGCATTGCCTCATCGTGGCTGCGCCTCTGCCTGCGTCGACGTCGACGTCTGAGTCTGGGTAAAAAGCATTTGACCTTTGGGTTCGTTAACCCTTTTGTACACTAGATGATGTAAGCCACCGCGCAGGAGGTCTTAAAATACAAGTTGAAAATAAATATTTGCCACTTACCTACTGTATCTCCTAAAACACTTAAAGATAGCAAGCACTATAAAACGGAAATGCCCTTGTATCTATTGCCAATCTAAATTTCAAAGCCTAATCATTTCTAATTAAACAGCAAACAAACACATTTACATTTATTATATCAAGAACAACAATAGCTACACTAACAATATCATGCAAATGGAAAACTTTCACTGCGCAATAGGGCGAAAATTGCCAACTGATAAGGTAGCAAAGTGCAAACCAAAAGCTTAACGAAGCTAAAAAATAAACACTCGAAACGTAAACTGCATTGATAAGAAGAATGCTGGGAAAAAAGGGGGAAAAGGGCCACAAAGGTGGCTTCCCCCCTTGAAAATAGCACTTCATTTATGATTATTTGACCTGCGTCAAAGCAAAATGGAGAATATATATGTAATCAGCAACCAAGTCAAGGGCAAAACCTAAGTAAACAGAAATAATAGAAAAACAATAAAAAAGTTATATTGATTTATTATCATTTACAAAGGCAGCAGTAAAAGTTGGAAAAACAATTAGTCAAACACAAAAAGATAATTCAGTAGAGCAGCAACCAACCAAATTATATAACAAAAGTATAAAAGGGGATATTTAAATTTAAATTGTTAAGAGTATATCTTAAATGATCTTGACATGTTATTCCAATAATCTTGTTCTTCACTCCAGATAATTTAATATGCAAATTGAAAAACGAAAATCAAACACATGGCACATTTATTTCAATTATAAGCCTCAACAATAAAATGAATGAACTTAATTCTGGGGAATTGTTTAATTAAGTACTTTCGTTTTTGCATGTGCCTTTGGAGATTTTGCATTGAATGTACAAAATGCTTTCATTTATCATTTGTTTATTTAATATACTTTCGCTTTTATTTTTGTTGTTTTTAAAATTGATTTATAATTTACGATTATTAACTGCCAAAATCGCAAACGACTTGACTGTACAGTGGGCATTGGTTAAGTGTTTTTCGGAGTGGGAGCGGTTCAATCGCCTTTTCTCACTCTCGCTTGTGGGGTGGGAATTGCACTCGTTTTTGCACATGCGCAAATCCCAGTAATGCCAGCAACAAAAACAAAAGAATGCACAATATTTTCAAGGTTAAAGTGCAACGAAACCGCAACACAATATCTAACCAAAGGGAGAAAAGGGGGTGGATTATGAGTGGGTGGTGGCCGAATCACAGAATCTCACCAGCATAAAAATATAAATAACTGGCATACCTTTTGTTCGGTGTCCTTGAAATGCTGATATTAATTTCACAGCACTGTGATTAGATAATCACCTGAACACACCCACTGTGCATCCCCCCCCCCCCCCTCCCCCTATTTATTTTTTGCAATGCGGATGAGTGAGACGAATGCGGCAATTTTTGTTGTTTTCGCATTCAATTCGCATGCACATTCTCGACTTGTGACTCAAGGTTATGATGATGATGATGATGCTCTAGCCAAACGCCCCACCCACCGCCACCCCCTTTGTACCCTTTTCCGCTGAAAAGCTCACACAAATTATTATTACACAGACAGAAAGAGAGAAAGAGAAGGAGAACGAGAAAGAGCCAGAGAGAGACAAACAAATAGCTCGCAATTTTATTTTATCAGCTGCCCCACCTCACCACCCCCTTCGTTTCGTTTTTCGCTTTTCGTTTCGTTTTGCATGCACATAAAACTAAATGCGAACTCCCCGCTTTTCCCCCCCCCCATTTTCCACCCCTTAACATTTTACATTTCCGGGTTGTGCCCTCTCCATCGCGCATACCCTGTACTACTCATTGAATCATCTCGGCCAACAATGGAAAATATAGATTAACTGCGGGTAATATCGGGAACTAGATACACATAAAAGCAAAGCGAATCCCAGGCTAAAATCGTTGTAATCGCCTCGAAAGTGTGGCGAATTCGATGTCATAATAGATCGGGCCTTGGGAGAACATCTAAGAATGTGTAAACAGAAATTCTACAATTCCTGGTTCCGCCTTTGATAGGTATTATTGCTTAGATTACCAGAAATACCCGGGCAAATAATAAATAAATTGATTGTTAACTGAATTAAACCAGTTTTTTGTGGAATGTGATGGGGTTTTTAAGAACTAAAAATTTTTAGTAAGCTTAAACATTAAATAATAAATTTAAAAAATAATTATAAACATAAAATAAAAAAAACCTTTAAGAATGATTGAATGCGCTTTTTATAAAATATTTTTTCTTAAATATATTTTTTTTTAAATCAATCCCATTAGAACCCCTTTAATTTTTTCTGACACCTTAAAGCCCCCTTTTGCAAAACTTCCCTGCCTGGCATATGGCTTAATAATAAATATTTACATTACACTTGAAAAAATACATCGTTAAATTTGTTTATTCATCGAAACTACTTAGCTCCGGTGATTTCCTACTTAGATAGAGTGAGATGGCGAGCAGTTTATGACTGGCAGAGTGCAGTTATCAGCTGAACGTGCACATACATATAGGTACCATATTCGTATATATGGATAGTGCGGTTAGTACAGTTCACTTTGTCCTTGAGCGAACGATTCCAAGCGGTAGGCGGGACCCCATTTGGGGTTCTGTGCTGTACTATTCTATTATGTTTCGGTTAGAATCTCTTTCCGCATTGCAATTTGATAAAGATCGATGCCTGGCGAGAGCATGGGGAGCTTCGCGGAAGTTTTTCTTTCGTTTCACTGGGGGCACTCGGCATACATGGCGTATGCGCAATGTGGCTGAGCTCTTATCACGGGTCGTCGGCGTTCAAGTTGAATGTTGAATGTTGAACGCTGAATGCTGAGTGCTACTGACCAATTGCCTCTCGCTCTGCCGCTTTATTGCATTTTTATGATTATATGTCTTGGTCTGTGTACGTTATTTATTTTTAATTTCGCTAGCGTCGAGTGTGTGTCCTTCAAATGCAATTGTGCGATGATTAGAAACGCAAAGCGCCAAACGATTTTTACTTTTTGTTTCTAATGTCTAACTTGTGTGCCGATGTCTGTGTGCAGCTGTTTATTTTCATTTTCACAGCGATAGCGAAAAGCTTTTTGGCGCGCTATCTGCAGTTTTACTTACACGATTGCAGTTTGTTGATTTAACTATAATATTGTTGATTTTCGTACGGTATGCATGACAAGACTTTCGACTTCCTAGTCTGCCGAACGCATCTGTAAATTGCGCCAAGGGTTGCCCCACCCTCTCGCTCGCTCTCTCTTAAAATCGAAAGTATCTTGTAGAACCCACTAGCGTATTTCTTCCTCATTTCGTCTGCATATTTTTGGCTGACGGCGCCAACTGGCAAAAACCCACACACAAAATCAGAATAAAAGATCACAGACAAGGGATGGGGAAATCACGAGCAGCCAGAAATCACTTTCTGCAGATCGTTTTCGCACATTTCCGCACTCGCAGAACAGAACCGAATCAAAATGCAGTTCGCAAGTGCAAGTGCAAGTGCATTAGGTGCATCATTCAGGCACAATTACACATACCGACATCGAGATTCACATAGTCGGTAGTGTTGCAATTTTGCATCCGTGTCGCTTTTGATCGCCGGGGCTCGGAAAAATCGTATTCGTATTTCGCATTCGCATTTCGCATTCTACGTGCGTGCAGTTCGACGAGCGGTCGGGATCAGAGCCAAATTGGTAGCTCCTTTTTAGCCACTTGAGCGGTTTACCGGGGGAGTTGACCACGTATATGGTTCATATATAGCCGTATTTATTGTTCATCTATCTATACAGATTGGGTGAGTCCACAGCAATCCCCCCCCCACGAATGGCCATCAAAGTGAACTTCCTGGTTATGCGATTGCACTCAACTTGATTGGGGGGCGCGATATCACTTTGAAATAATGGTTGGGCTTAACGGACCGATAAGAACGAGAGTTCCTGGTATTTCCTGCCGTTTCCATCAGGGATCTGATGAGGGAAGTCCCTATTTAGATCAAGCGAAATACGTAAGTTTGCTGTTGAATTTATTGTATTTATTCAAGATGGGGCTTAAGGACAACTTCCTGTATTTATTTCCTGATTGCTATATTTAGATTATTTTATTTAATTGAGAGTAGGTTTATATATCATATTTATATTCTTAGGGTTTTGTGCTTCTAATTATACTTGTTAATTGTTGAAGGATGTTTTTAATTTCCTTCATATTTTATTTAATCATCATTGACCAAGAAGTGTAATACAAATACACTTGAGTTCTCTCTATTAATTTATGTAATCACAATAAAGTGATCACGCAATTTCTTGTGTCCCAAAGGAGAGCCCCTCAAAACCACCCCAACGAAACTTCGCCATTTCTAGGAATAAAACCGAATGGCCAGCCTTGCACAATAAATTCATGATTGCGCAGCTGAAAATGTCCGAAAAGGAAATAAAAAAAATATGCAAGAAAACCAACATTTTAAATTGTCGACAAGCAACCACCAATAAACCACGGCTGCAACCACTAGCCGCACCACCGCACCACCGAGCCACCGAGCGAGAAGCTTTCGCCAGAAAGCGTTTTCACAACCCTCTCTATCTGTGAACTTTCCGAGCGGGAAATTGAGAATCTTTTATGGGGATGCGTTCGTATTGCACTGAAAACTGTATTGGTGCAATGCCGGCTGCTGTCTGTGTATTGGTGCGGCCGTGCGTGTGTGTGGGTGAGTGCAATTTCGAGCTTTTTTGGGGTCTATGCCGGTTGGATGTGGGTCAGTAGTAGGAACTCTCGGTTGGCGGCGTCAACGTTTCCCTGGCTCTTCTTCACAAAAATACACAAAAACTGCAACCGAAAAGCAAATCCAAAAAACAATCTTATAAATATTCACATCAATCTTAGTGCGTTTTTTTTAAGTAGTTGTCGTTACCGCAAATGCATTTGATTTTAATTTCCGCCTGGAGAATTTAGAGGAAAAGCTGAATGTCGCAGTGCGAATGAGAATGCTGGCCGGGCAGCAGGAGGTCCGCCGTAGATTGTCAAGCCAAGCCGGACAGCCGGAAAATTATTCCGGGGCAGGCGGCAGGCCACACGGCGTATGCGTAACGAGAGAACGAAACAGAAAGTGATGCGTAATTTGCGGGCCAAAGCAACACAAAAATTTCAAATTAAAAGCAAAATACCGAGTATCAGTGCAAGGAGGAACGGCAACAGCTAAATAAAACAAGCCACATTCAATTAGCAGCTCTATAATAATTAAGAACCCCAAGAAAAACAACAAGGGTTACCTATATTTGAAATAAGTTTCAAAAGCAATGTAGTGGGAATCCAATGCAAATGCAGAACGAGAGTACAAAGCGCAGCAAACGGCAGCCAAATGAGGAGGAGAATAATTGAAGTGAGTTGTCTTCGAGGAATTTTCATTTAATTTTCCCAACCGGTGAGGTGGAGGGGTGGCTTGTGGCTTGGGTGGTTATGCCCCTGAACGTGAACGTGTAACCTCCACTGAGGCCTTAATCTTGAACTGCACCACCAGCCATCCTCCCCTTTTTGGATGACCCCTTCACTCGCTACTCGTCGCCGTTTTGTAGTTAGCTTTTTGCAGTGACGATAACACGAATGCAACACTGTGAAAATTCAGAGGAGCTTTTCACGGGGTGGGGTGGCGAGCGAGGGGGTGGTTAGATTCAGGTATAGAGGGTGATAGGCGCCTCTATTTATAGCGCCAAATTATGTCTATATTTAAAACGTATTTTTCCCCCTTCCTTTGTGCCATTCCAGATCAAGTAAAACTTCAAACACAAACAACTAGCAGAATAAGCAGCAACCACTGAACCCCCTATATATATATATATACTTATATATGTATAAACCAGCATATATATAGCGTTAGCTGAGCAACAATCTAGCTATAGTCGCCATGCATGGACATCACAACCACAACCATCTGCAGCAGCAGCAGCCACAAAATCCGCAGGATCAGCAGCCGGGAGCCATCATGAAGGCAGCCAGCCATCCGCCCCACCACCCACTCAGCCACCCACATCCGCACCAGCAGCAGCATCCCCATGCCCAGCCACATCCGCATCCGCATCCCCATCCGCATCCACATCCGCACCACAAGCTGTCGGCGAGAAGGGCGCGCAGTCGCAGTCGAAGTCGCAGTCCATCGCCGGATGGCAATCAGGATTACGATGTGACCAGGATGCGGGAGGAGGACTTCCAGCGGCTGGCCGTCTACCTGGTGCCGGATGTCCAGGCGGAGCGGGGACTGCCCAATCGGGCGGACAAAACGCTGCCGCGCAGCCTGACGCTCAAGTCATCCATGGTCTACTCAACGCCAAATGTTAAGGTAAGGAATAGTAACCTTTTTATACCCTTGCAGAGGGTATTATGATTTCAGTCAGAAGCTTGCAACGCAGTGACGTTTCCGACCCCATAAAGTATATATATTCCTGATCAGCGTTACTGGACGTCTGTCCGTCTGTCCGTATGTCCGTCTGTCCGTCCGTTTCTACGCAAACTAGTCTCTCAGTTTTAAAGCTATCGGGCTGAAACTTTCCCAAAAGTCTTATTTCTTTTGCAGCTAGTATATAAGTCGGAACCAGCCGGATAGGACAACTTTATCTTATAGCTCCTATATGAATAATCGGAAACAAAATTTTAAAAAATCATATCTTTGGTGTTTTTTTGTTTTTCGGAAATAACATTTTTTAATTAGTTCTGAATTTCGAATTTAATTTTATCAAAATCGGACGACTATATCATACAGCTCTCATACTATAGGGAATATAATTTTTTGTATTTTTCAGAACTTCGAATTAAATTTAATAATTATAACTGCAAGGGTATATAAACATCGGCTTGCCGAAGTAAACTCCCTTTCTTGTCTAAACAATAAATTGCATATAAATTGCAAATACACCAAATCTAACCCCTATTTCCCTATTATTTATTTTATTTCCAGACTGAAGGAGTTTGGAGCAGCGGGGTCATCCCACGTGGCACTCGCTTCGGCCCATTCGAAGGCATTCCAACCTCAAACTATCCCAATGATAAGAACAAGGCGCGCTATTTCTGGCGGGTAAGCATCCTCATCTCTCTAAATGCTTCATTCGATGAAGGGTTAAGCATCTGTTGTGGGCTTTCAATTCACTTGCATCTTTTATTTGCCTTTGTTTTTGGTCACAACACCTCCGAAAAACAAGAGGTCTAAATGTTGCCCCAAATAAGTCATAAGAAATCACCTAAAACATGCTTCCACCATTCCAATCATCCAGCCAAAAAAAAAAAAAACATGCAGCTAACCAACTCGTTTCTCTTTAATTTTTATTTCATGTGATCTAATCTAAAACCATCCCAAAAATTACCCAACCAAAATGAACACAAATATGTATAACCATAAAAAAAAAACCGAACATAAATTCAAAATTTAATTTTGCATTTTGGAAAAACATTCGATTTGATTGTGGTTAATCAGGTGCAGGGAACACGCCACATAACCTACGGGAATATTAAGGTACCACTCACGATTTATGCTTTCTTTGATTTGTATTTGTTGTCTTTAACCTTTAAACTCTACACCAGCTTTCCCAACTAATCCCGAAATCAGCACAAACTCTTTTTCTAACTATCCTTGCACTGCTCTAAAAACTTGATGTGTTTTAAAAATTATAGAATATAAAAGAAATTCTCTCAAGATCGTAATAAAAATATATGTAAATAGAAAATTTAAAGATGACTTTTATATATCTAAGATATTTAATAAACACATCCCTACTATCTATTTTCCTTGTAGTATGTTCTTTGTTTGTTCTTCCTTGTTGTGCGTCTTGTGTCGTTATCTTTTCCGTTTATAACTCTCCAGAATAAGTCTAAATTCCCCCATCTTCCTGCTCTTTCTTTGCTTCTGTAGATCTTCAAGGACGATGACTACTATTATCTGGATGGCTCGGATCGCTCGCAATCCAATTGGATGCGCTATGTGGCGTCCGCCTACAGTCTGTCCGTGATGAATCTGGTGGCGTGCCAGCACCAGGAGAACATCTATTTCTACACCACCCGCGACATTCTGCCCAACGAGGAGCTGATGGTGTGGTACTGCAAGGACTTCGCCAGTCGTCTGGGCTACGATGTGGATCCCGAGACGACGATCTTTGGGGCCTGCAAGCAGGCGGTGGAGGCGGAGGAGGAGGTCGATGAGGAGGAGGAGGAGGCGGAGGGGGAGGATGGCAAGCCGCGATACTCGATGCCTGCCCCGGAAATTCCCGCCGATGTGGCCGTGAGTCACATTACCTACGTCATGGGTCTCCATCTGCCTGTGGGAGCGGGAAATGGTGCGGCGAACGGTGCGGTTTCCGTTTCCGGTGCCACGCCTCCACCACCCAGTGCCACCCAATGCTGCCGCCGCTCCAGTCCACCCGCCCATGTCAGCACCACCACCGCCGCTTGCAACTCCCACCACCCGCACATCCAGCATGGTCGCCACGCTTCCGTGATCATCGGCCAGGATCGATCGCCTTTGGCCAGCAGCGACAAGGACACGGCGGGCTCACCCCTCTCCGGCCTGGATCACCAGATGACACCGCAGGATGGCAGCGTGAGATCGGTGCGTTCGGATGAGGGCTACCACAGCAACGAGTGCCACGAGGATGGACTCACGCCACCCGAGGATTCCAGCGACAGCGAGAGTGAGCACAACTATGTGCTGGACTGTTCGAAGAAGGCGATTGCCCCCAAGGAGACGGTGATTGCCCAGGCCCAGAAGCCTAGCAGTTCGCCCCCGGCAGTGGTTATGGCCAACACCACCACCAGTGCGATCAATAGCCATAGTTCGCCAGCGGCCACGCCAATTTGTGAGACGGACAAGAATGAGTACAGGAAGTTCAAGGTGAAGATGCCGCTGAAGTATGAGTTCAAGAACAAGAGCTGCGTGAAACAGGAGCCCAGTCTGAAGGAGGTGGATCAGGAGATGTCCCTGCCGCAGGAGGAGGAGGAGGAGCAGGTGATGCATCCGGAACCCGATTCCATTTGCCCCTCGACCACCACCCATCTGGGCGATGAGCATATGCTGATGATGGACAGGGAGCGGGAAAGGGAGAGGCAGAGGGATAGGGAGCAGGAGAGGATTCAGGAGCGAGAACAATCCAATCAGCAGCCCGCCTCCTCCACGGTCATTGTCCTGGAACACAATTCCGGTGGCCAGGCCCGCACCATTGTCCCACTGAGCAAACCCTACTACGAGCCAGATCCGCCGGGAGAACGCTATCTGCGATTTGGCCAGCCCTCGTCGAGCATCCTGGAGACCATCCTGACGAGCCAACATCGTTTGGAGGCGGCTGCAGCGGCGGCAAATGCCTGTAGGCAGGCCAATGCGGCCACGCCCCCACCCACTTCGCCCACGGAGATGGCCTACAGCTACAAGAAGTCCCAGCGATATGGCAATGCCGTGAGTCCGGACAGCAGCTCCAATCTGGGCCAGAATCCCGAGCAGCTCTCCTCGTCGACCGTGGTGGTGGGTGAGCAGGAAATGACCAGGGCCACCTTGATCAAGGGGGAGTGCTCGCCACCACCGCCCAGCCACCATCATCACAACGTGATCTTCTCACCCTCGAGACATGCGGCCTATTTGGGAGCTGGCGAGGCGGGTGGTCACTCACCAAGTCCCGGCTATCCTGGTTATCCCCACTACGGAGCAGCGGCCACCTCGACCTTCCACTCGCCACCGCACAGTTCCCATTCGCCCTTCGATCGCCAATCGAATGCCTCGAGTGGAGCGGGCTCTGCATCCAATTTGCATTTGTTGCAGACCAGCACCCAGATGCTGAACCATCCGCTGATGCAGCCGCTCACCCCGCTGCAACGCCTGTCGCCCCTGAGGATCTCACCGCCCAGCAGCCTGAGTCCCGATGGCAACTCCTGTCCCCGCAGTGGCAGCCCCCTGAGTCCCAATTCCCTGGCCTCCAGGGGCTACCGATCGCTGCCCTATCCGCTGAAGAAAAAGGATGGCAAGATGCACTACGAGTGCAATGTGTGCTGCAAGACCTTCGGGCAGTTGAGCAACCTCAAGGTGCATTTGAGGACCCATTCCGGCGAAAGACCCTTCAAGTGTAATGTGTGCACGAAGAGCTTCACCCAGTTGGCGCACCTGCAGAAGCATCACCTGGTGCACACGGGCGAGAAACCGCATCAGTGCGACATTTGCAAGAAGCGATTCTCGAGCACTTCCAATCTGAAGACCCATTTAAGGCTTCACAGTGGCCAGAAACCATATGCCTGTGATCTGTGCCCCCAGAAATTCACACAGTTTGTGCATCTCAAGCTGCACAAGAGATTGCACACGAATGACAGGCCGTATGTGTGCCAGGGATGTGACAAGAAGTACATCAGTGCATCGGGTTTGAGGACACACTGGAAGACCACCAGCTGCAAGCCCAACAATCTGGAGGAGGAGCTGGCCATGGCCGCAGCGGCCACCTCGGAGTGTTTGGGTGGGTTTTACTAGAAGAGTTTTTAAAGTGACCTCCAACTAATAAGTACCCTTTGTTTTTTTTCCATTAGATAAAGACCATCCCGAACCGGACTCCCGAGAAGCCTACGAGCAGCTGACCCAGCACATGCATCCTGCAGTGCATCCGGGATTGAGGCATCTCTCAAACGGAGGTCAATCGCCACCACGATTGATACCCCTGGGCAATCACATGGCGCCGCAGCAGCAACAGCAGTCGCATCAGCAGCAGCAACATCAACAGCCACCGCCCCACCTGCTGATGGCTCAGCATTCGGTGGGTCCGGCACCCATGCTCCTGACCACCGCCAGCCAGTTGCCACCACCGCCGCCGCACCACCAGCAGAATTCGCCCAGCCGCCTGCTGCAACATGGCCACCCACATCCGTTGCAAATGCAGCAGCAACAGCAACAGCAGCAGCAGCAACACTCGCCCAAGGGACTCAAATCCCTGCCAGAATCGGGGGTGTATCTGCATGGTCAGCATGTGCAGGCCCAGGAGAGCAGGCCATCGGTCATCGAGTCCTCCAACCAGCCCATGATCATCGAATGCACGTAGGAGATGTGTGTCATGGTATACCATATAAAAACAAGGACGAGCTGCAGACCAGAGGAAGTGATGGAATCCAAGTGCAATAAAATCAAATAGAGTTAAGAACAGACAGACAGACGATACCCCCCAAAAAAAAAAGCAGCACAAGTAAACGTAACGGTATTATTATATAGTTGTATATAGTTCAAGACTTCCCCGTAAATTTTTGATCCCCACGCCCCCCCCTTAAACTGAAATTGAAAACTCATTTTCGCGCTATGAAAACTAGATCTCACCAATTGGCAATCCCATGAATTCTTCTTCTCATCATTATCAGCATGGCAGGAGAGCACTAAAGGCATATTATTTTTGATAAATATTTTATATATATACACCGTACATATGAAAGGACGTGTAGAAATTGGTTAACAGGAAGGCGATTGTTAATGGGAGAATAAATGGAGCCGGCAGCAGAAGAGAATTTTGCGGAAAACTGAGAACGAGAGAGAAAATGCATTTAGATTTGACTTTCGATGATTTTCCAGTTCTGATTTGTTCTCTCACCCTCTCTGTTTGTTTGTTTGTTTGTTTGTTTGTTGAGGCGCGCACCTTTAGACGTAGATTACACAAAAAAAGTTAAAAGTTAAAGCATAAATAAGGATACATTTACACATACAATACATAGATTCAAGTTGCCTTATTTGAATTTCGTTAGCACTGAGACCCGCGATAAGACAGTAACCGAAAACATTTGCTTAGAGTCGATCATCTCTGGACAGTAAGAACAGATGCGAGAAGCTTATATACGTATTTTATATATGAATATATCATTATTATACATACGAATATATATATATTTATATGTATTTTATTAAATATACACAACCGGAACAGCAGCAACAAACAAATGATAGCAAAACTGTACATAGAAGGAAACCTTATTTCGGCATCTGTTGAACTAGTATCGCCTAGCTATAGATAATTACGTAGACCACTAGGGATTACCATTACCATTATCATTATTATGATTACTATGATTATTACGAAAAAAGAACATATTATATAAAAACTAAGCAACAAACGAAAAAAAAAACGTAAAGAAAACTTAGCTGAAAAATCGGTGCTTTTGACTGTTTCCATTTGTCCACATTTACATTTACGATTGTATTTGTATTTCGAAACATATGAATTATATTGTAAACCACACTAAATATATATAAAATATATACACGTTAGAATAACACTCTAGGATATTTCCCCCAAAAAACACTACTTTGCGCCTTAATCATTCAACCTTCCTCCAACTCCTTTAACCACAAACAAAAAACCGAATCCAAAAAATTTGCTCGTATTGTACTTTACCAAAATTACGCTCTCAATTAGTCTTCGTTTTCGTCTGAATATTATATATGAAATCTTTAGCTAATCTTAAGCTTATAATCTTAATGAGGCTGACTAGCTTTAAGTATCGATATAAATCTATTTAGCGCCTATTAATAAAGCTAGCCATTAAGGTCTGTATATTAAAAGCTGGGCCCAGAGCTCGGCTTCGATCTGTAAGACACAACACCAATTCGTAATGTTTAAGTATTTGTCTTGTAAAGTACGAGATGCGGGGGTGGGGAGTTCGGGGCGATTCTTAGGAATCCCGATAATTGAGACTAAGACTATGCAAAAGTTTTTGTATTTTTGTATTTGATACAAAGCAAGCAGGAGTTAGGAAAAGTGTGACGATGAGATGTTTTAGCCAAGTAAGGTCTATATTAAGCTAGCCCTAAGATTTCTAAGCATATGCAATATTTATATATATACGCATAATATTTCTAAAGAAAAGCAAAACGCAGAAAAGATGAGACATGCCTACATACATGGAAAATATAAAAGAAGATAATCAAAATTATACAAAAAAACAAAATTGATTTTTTATTTCTCGTTTGGTTTTAATCTCACATTTGTTGGTTGTGCAATCATCTATATATTTATTTATTTTTTATTTTGTGCATTATTTCGCGAATTTATCTTTTCATTTATTTATTTATTGGTCATTATTTTATGGACTTGAAATTTTTTCAACATTTACAGAAATCTACTAAAATAAGAGACATACATAATACTTTCCTATTTGTGAGACTGAATGAATTACTATATATACAATACTCGTAACTCATAGAAAAGACACCCAAGCTCCAGCAGCAGGCGCTTTCTATAGAGAGTCTGCTGTTGACTTGATGGAACCCCAGACATTTCGATATATATTTTACCGAACCTTTTGTTTGAGCAAGCATTGTAATATATTACGATACGAATATGGATACATCTAGGTATATAGATATATATTTATACAAAGCACACATACATAAATACGTAGTCGTAGAAAGCTATAGCTATAGCAATTTATACATACGAACAACCAATGGCCTATGGTTAAAGCGCCCAACTTTGTACAGTAATTGAAATCTGTTTCAGGATTCAAGGAACGTGACGACACAACGTAAATTTAAATGGAGAATAAATGACTGCTTCTTAGTGTTATAAGTGACTCTGATTTAGGTCGAACACACTCACACACCCACTCACACACACAAATGATTCAAGGATCAATTCTAGAATTCAAATCCAAATATATATTCCATTATATATTCAATAAGTCTATCGTAAACCTTTATTGCAATCAATATTTCAAATGTATGAATCTATATAATTACAATTATCTATAATTCAGCCCTATATAGATCATGTAGAGCCTTTGTTATACAAGTATGTCCTATGAAATTGTTTCCCCCCCTCACTCTCTCTCATATACACAAAATGTACAAAATTGGTTCTCATAAATAATTAAAAATTAGAAAAGGAAACAACAAAAACGCAGCGAATTTTATTTGCAATCAAAGCTAAGCCCAATTAAAATTGCAATTAAAACTAATCATTTTAACATTCGAGATGGAGATTGAGTTTCTGTTTAAGCCCACTTGAAAAAAAAAATGTTGATTTGTACGAGCCTCGAGATATATACACGCTTATATGTATATCACTCACCTCTTATACCACAATAAACGAAATAATTGACTATATGCATATTTATACGCCAATTACATGCGAAACATCTAAAAAATTAAAACTTTAAAAACCAAATTGAGCAGAAAACAAGAATTATCTAATTATTTGAATGCAACTTAAATTCCTATTAATTATATATGAAATATCTCTATAAAATATCTCTAATGAATCACAATTAATAACAGTACGAAAAGAATGAATAAATACAAAAATATTTCATACTAAAAGGCTTAGATTTTTTTACTTGAATAAAATGGATGATGAGGGAAATGTTGGCATACTTTTAGGGGCTACTGTTCTTAAAGGCAGTTCTTATAATTTCGCATATCAGATAACTCTTCTTTGTAAAATTAAATATTTTTAAGGATCTAGTCGTGGTATTAGAAATGGTGAGATATTTTTTAAGGAGTGCACTATACATTGTTTTAAGTTAAGCAATTAACAATTAGTTAGTGAAAGCCCATTTTCGCTGAGATATATGCAACGGCATTTTGTAAAATTTAATTAAACTCTGTGCGAATGCAGCTTATCGTCACTAAGAGCTCTTTGACGGTCTGTCACTGCAAATGGAAACATCAATCACATGTCAGTCAACAATGAAAGTAGGGCACTTCACATGCTAACCCCCCTGGACATGCAAATTGTGTGCGTTTCACGCATAAAAAGATGGCAACAAAAAAACGTATCCTGATTATCGCTGGGAACATCCAGAGGGGAAACGAGGTGCCAGGTCGGGTCAAACGCGTGCTGTGCGGATATGCCACATGGCTGGGCTAAATGGAGCGAATGCATTGCATCGCCCAACACCCCAACGTGCAACCCTCCCTCACCGGGCTCTTTTATTTTCGATTTTGCATAGAATTCCGGCCAGGAATTTTCCTCATTTTCATGTCAGCCTTGATTTTCTGTTTGGCAACGTTTTATAGTTAAAGCGGATTATTTTCATGGCCATTGTGTCGGCGCCCCCGTCCACGGAATGTCCGGAAATGCTTCGAATCGCAGCGATCCTCGGACCTCGGACAATGCCTGGCTGCACTCTTCCCCAACTTCGATGGCATTCTGTGCGAGTGGCAGGACGCCTTGTTAATCCTGTTCCAATTACGCGCATGTGAGTGCCTGCCTTTTCATCCCATCTCGCATCTCGCATCCCTAATGGGCACTTTCGTCCTTTGTCCCTTTGGCCGGCTTTGTCCGTCGACCACTGGCCATCGGATTGAGACCGGCTCAGCACAGCCAAAATATTGATTACAGACTGTGCGACGGCTGGCCCGGCTCGAGCCGCTCTGTTTTGGGTTCTTTAGCATTTATTTACTGTTGATAAAAAATCAAACTGACCCTCGGTGACCCCTCGAAAACATTAGCAGCGGGCGCTCTCAGCGCTTTCCCATACTTCTTATCCTGTTTCGCCATCAATTGAGTCTTCAAATTATCTTTTTACTAGCGTTTCATTCAGGGAATGAAAATAAATTTAAGCATTTTTTAATCATTCTGAGACCAGTTTAAAAACTACAAACTATAATTTTTGGTAATTTTAAATGCCGTTTGTATTTATTACGCTCTTTGTATTTAGATTTTAAATTTATGTTTATGACCAAAGTTTGTTTCAAAATATTTCCTCATACTATTTGGCGATTTCTGATTACAAATTTGAGGCAAAATAAGAAAATCCCTTAGCTTCAACTTTTAAAAAAGTTGTAAAATAACTATTAATCTTTATTTTGAGGTAGTAAAAATTGATTGTTCAGGTTTTGATATATAAATATTACTTTATAGTTTATTTGGCAAGTTGCCTTATAGAACCCTTTCCAACACTAAGGCTAATATACTTGAGTACTTTAAATGTTATCAGCTCTTATCAATATGAGTTCTTTTTTTCAATATTTTGTGCTTAAATGAAGTACATCCTCAAAATGAGAATATAAATACTTTATTTGAGAACGTCATTGTTTTTTCTGTTTACGTAGTACGTTTTACGAACAAAATAGCCTTCAAAATCGTAATTTTCAAATGTATATGCATGATTGTTTATTTTTTTGCTTATTTAACTTAATTTAAAAGAACAAACTTTACATTAAACACTATATAAATATTATTTATTTAGAAATTAGAAAGAACCAATTTAAAATACAAATTTATGTTCAGTACACAAAATCTGATCTTGTAATTCTATCTATTCAAGCCACTTTCACTCAAAACCGGCCGAGTTATTGCCAATTTGACGAACCGCAAAATGTTCATTTGATACCTCCCTTGCACACTCGATTTTCGATACAGTTTCCGCCCTCGGATCCGCTGTCATCAATGGCATTGGTCATCGATTCGGCATGCCAGCGGGGCACGTGCCTAAATTAATTGCATGCAAGCCGGAGTCGCAGGATTGAAAGGAAAGAGGGTGGCAGAGGCAGGCTCAGCGTTCGCAAATATGTTGCACAATGCAGTTTGGGGTGCACATCGATGTTTGCGAGGGGTTGAAATGCACCCAAAACTAACAGCTGCCCGGCACGCGACTGAAGCGAGGGTTGCAGGCCGCCAGTTGCATTTCAGTTTTTTATTGCAATTTTTTTGGCACTCGCCAATCAGGAGAGTTCGTTTTTTATGAGCTTCATTTTTTGGAAAAGGATCTGCCTATCAGAATTATCCAGTACTTGGGGTGTTCAAATATTTCATATCTCAATTCGAAGTTATTAAGGCATTGAGTAAAAAAATGGAGTTCACTCATTTCTTGATTAGAACTAATAAATATTTAGAGCCTCGTATTTATGGTTAACTTTAACGTACTACGAAATATGGTTTATTTCTTATTTTAAAAACTTAAATGTATTTTTTGAAGATTTTTGAACCCAATGTTTTAACATACGTACATAACAATGATGAACATACGAAGTTACAATTAGTCTTGTGGTTTCAATTCAAAAGTTTTGGTATGATTCTTTACTACTAAGAAAGTAATATGTTTTTATTATGTGCCAGCTTATATATACATGGGGAAATATGTAAAGATAAATTATATACATTTTTGTTGTTTTTGTTTTCAAAGTCCTTAAAAAACGACACTTGCCCATATTAAGATAAAGTTCAGTTTAAATGTCATTTAAAGGAATAAAATGTTACGACAATTTGAAAAGATTATTAGCTTCAAAGCTATTATTTCCGCATTAGGAATTTTTCAAGGAATACATATTTTTTAAAAAAATATATACGTGAGTTTGTTTTAATTTAAAGTGTTTGTGTTGTCTTAACAACAATTTTCATACAAGCAATTAAATTTAATAACTTATAATTTAGATAATCGAAGTGAATATTGTTGTTGAAGTAATAATATAAAAAATTATGTAACATGTAATGGCCTAATTGCTTGAAATTTTACATACAACAAAGTATTAATTGAAAGTTAATGAAGCTCAACTGTATAACAGTTTAAATTCTCAAGTGTCCTGAAGTGCCAGATACAGATACATCCGAAAGTGTGCTCGGCATTTAGGGTCTATGGGTCTATGGCTCGAAATAGATAAATTGGGCTCTCTTCTAGCGCTCTCCCCATGTTTTTCGGTCTCTCTCCCCGCGATCGCAATGTAGAGTATCTGTCAGATACATTTACGCGTTCTGAACACGCTCAACTCAAACCGTTTCGAAGCGAATCCACTCAACTCAGGTCGATGTTTTCCATGCTCACCTCACTCACACACACACAGGGTCGAATATTGTTTTCAAGATACTGAGCTAAACATTTTTCGGGCCTGCTGCGACCTTCCTAGAAATAGTCAAACGCAACGCGGAGTCAGTGTGACGAAGTGCGTCGTGCGCAGCGGCAGCGTTTTTCCTTTCCTTCCTCCCCCTAGAAAACCCAAGAAAATCGAGAAAGTGCTGTATCTGTGTGAGTGCGGGCTGTGAAAGATACGGATACAGATACATCTCTGGCCACATGTGTGTTCGTTGGCAGGAAAACCATGCATTCACAGTGAATTTTTGAATAACAACGTATTTTGGAGCGAAAAATCAACCGATTTAAGTGAGAAAAGAATCCATAAAACAAGGAGCGACAGCATGGAAAACTTACAGCAGGAAAATGGCCTGGAAAGGAGGACCAGTCAGAGTTCCACTTCATCAGGTTTGTTTGGAGTGGAATCGGGTGAAACTAATTTCTAACTAATGCATAAACGTCACACAACAGACTTGTTTTGTGTTCCAAAAAAAGCGACAACAAATTCAATACGAAATCTTATCAAAGTCGAAGCTGATTGGCTGTGCGATCGCCCTAATATTTGGTTTCTGTTTTTGTCTGTCTTTTTTTTCTTTCTTTTTCCATATACTGCGCAGTTCTTTATTCGCTGGCGTGTGTTTTTTTCGTTTTCTGTTGTGTTTTTGCCATTCGCTGATTTGATTTTTTATTGGCAAATGGGGAGTGGGTTCCTATATATTATATATGCAGAGGTGTCATCAACCCCCGAACGCTGACCGACTTTCCATCGCCAACCCCACCCCTTTGATCAAGGACATATCGGCTGTCCACCAGAGGATTATCATCGCCTCACTGCATTTGAGGCAAAAGATCTTCCAATTTCGCTAAGCTAATTGTACAGGGAAACCAGTTTGGCACTTTGTACCCATAAGAAAGGAAAAGGAATCCCTTCAAAGGCTAATCCTAGTGGTGGTGATTCAAGCAAATTGAAAGATTTTCATTCAATTAGGTTTCTTATCAGACGCAAAAGAATTTCCAAGATCTTAAAAGTCCATTCACGTTGTCGGGGGGAAATGTGAGTGAGAGAACGGGCCTAGCGACCTAGAAATGCCAACAACCCCCGAAAATGAAAATTTTGATTTCAGATAAGCCAGAAAAGCATGAGAATGCAGTGCGAGTATCTTCATATCTCGGGGCGATACTACGAGTACAAGAGGCCGTTTCAGAAAAAGATAAGCAGCCACGAAATGGGAACGAGCGAAGTGAAAACAATTTATGAATGAATGAATGAACCAAACCGAACCGAGCGAGTGTGTGTGAGTGAGATGAGCCCCTGCTTAGATAATGGAATGAATCCACTCCGCTCTTTCTGCTATTTCCAAATATGTCTTATAATAACAACGAAACCTGTTTTCTGCCCTCAATGGGAGTTGGAAGTGGGGACGTGGAGGGCAAAAGAATTGGAGGGGGGGGAGAACCCAACCCAAGTTGAACTTGCCTCGCGGCAAATGGGGCAAGGACACAAAACACAGATCCCGAGCTGTTCAGCTGCCTCGCTAACGCCGGTTCATGGCTCATTTGAATAACAAAACCCTGAAGACAGGGATTCCCAGACAGGATATCGAATTGAGGCCCGAACTCAAGTTTCCTTTTTTTTTCCAACCAGCGAATCCTGCAAATCCTGCGAGTCCTGCGGAGGAATGCGGCTGTGTGCGACTGGGCAAATGCAAATGGTTCAACGTGGCCAAAGGATGGGGCTTCCTTACCCCCAACGACGGCGGCCAGGAGGTGTTCGTCCATCAGGTGGGTACTAATAACTAATTGTATAATGTATAGGTTCATAAATAACAGAAGGGTAATCAAGTGTGGGAATTATTTTAATTGGAGTGAATATCACATATACTCTTAGCCTTAGTCAGGTTTTAAAGCTAAGACCTGTATTAAAAACGTAGTACTTTATTTATCTTAAATATAGGATGAATTATTAAATTTCGTTATGAAAAAAATATTTCTAAGTAACAAAGATCAAACTAATACAATTGTGTAATACTATTTATCATACCTAAGAACATTTTTATAAAGTGGGTATGATTCTACAGGAACCAAAATAAACTCGTATGATAGATAAGTAAATTTATAATGCTATAATAGACGACCTTATACACAATATATGGAGTACAATAAATAAACTAAGAATCCTGTATTCTTGAATGGTTTATAAGGAACTTTTGCTTTAAAAACGCAAACTACAATATTTTGTTTAGCTAAAAAATGAATATTTAAACCACTGTCGATGGTCGAAATATTCGAAACCTGAATACCTGTAGTAATAAGGAATATTTCGACAACAAGAGTTCTTATAGTTAGTAGGTATACACAGAGAGAAATATCCAAAAACAATGTTCTTGAATTGAGAACTTTCGTTCTTAAAAACATTTTGGTATCGATGTTCTCAAGATTAGAACGAAATGGTGAGAAGAGAACAGTTAAATTGAGTTTATTAAACAACTCTTAACTGAAATAATAGTTTATTTGTTGATTCAACTTGATTCGAGCAAAATAAAAAAACATTTTCAATTTAAAAATGTTCTATTTTTAAGAACATTTTCAACTCAGTTGAGAACGTCAGAATTTTCTCTGTGTAGCAGCTCTTCCAAAGAGTTATATCAAACCGCTAATGTAAGATTATTTCAGAGCGTCATCCAGATGTCTGGTTTCCGTTCGCTGGGCGAGCAGGAGGAGGTGGAGTTCGAGTGCCAGCGCACGTCGCGCGGACTGGAGGCCACCAGGGTGTCCGGGAAGCAGGGCGAGAACTGCCACGGCAGCACCTACAGGCCACGCATGTGAGAGGCTCGACCAAGTTTCTGTCCCGTCCTTCGACTTATTTTACCCGATTTTTATCACCCCCATAGAAATCGCCGGACTCGCCGCATGCGCTGCTACAACTGCGGCGAATTCGCCAACCACATTGCCTCCGAATGCGCCTTGGGTCCCCAGCCGAAGCGTTGTCATCGCTGCCGTGGAGAAGACCATCTCCATGCCGACTGCCCGCACCGCAATGTGGTGAGTACCGAATTCGGGATAAAATCTAGACCCTATCCCAGGACTAAGCCACATCCTTTTGCAGACCCAAAACCACAGCAACAGCAGCAGCAGCAGTGAAGTCCCAGAGAATGCAGTCCAAGAGGCCACCTAGAAGATCGTAATCCAGGGGTATGCCTGCTCAATGGATTGGTAGTTGGAAGTTCAAAACTTCTTTGACAAGTACAAAATGGAAATCTAAGAAAAAAACACACGCGCATCAAATCAAAGAAACCCACGTACAACAAAACTAGCTACTACTCTTAGATATTAGAGGGGCAAAAAACCACCCCGAAAACCAACCCTATGCCTAAGTATATCCTCTATTTTTATATTATTTTCTAGGAACCCATAGTTACTAAGGTTTTTGACTAGAGTACAAGTAAATGAATTAAGTTAGAGAGCATTTGAATGGTGTGCTATGCCGGACCGAGAGCTTTTGCACCCTTGGGAACGAACTTAAAGCTCGCTGGTGATAAGAAAGTCCTGGGCGGCAGTCACGTGGGCCACTGACAACAATGGAGCTTTCCTTGGGGCAACAACAGAATCACCATGAAAACGCAGAATCATTGTAAGCTGGATACCCGAAACCCGAAACCCAACCCCCGGTGTGCGGCCACCACCCCCCGGAAAGTGAAACAGTGTGTGAGCAGCAACAACAAACGGATTGGGCGAGGACATGGCCGGGTGGCAGGGGGGGGGGAGAAAGTCCTGCCTTTCTTTTTCTCTCTCTTTTGGCTCTCAGCTCTTGGCTCTTGGCCCTTTGGCCGTTTTTGTTGTGGTTTTGGACGGTTCGCCATCAGTTTGCAACATTTTGTTCGGGCTCGCTCGCTATCCTCTCGCTCTCTCTCTCTCGCGATTTTTGTCCTTCGCCTAGGAAGCAGGAGCAGGATACCCAAAAGGATGCATCCCAAGCCAGAGTGGAGCTCAGTCTCAGTTGATCTCTGCCAGCGAATTGTTGTGTGCAACGCGGCGGAACCTTACATTTACAACATTTTAACACAGAAATATAAAAAGACCCAAATCAAATCATCAACTTTAACAAAAAAAAAAAAACAATAACTTAGACAACTAAAAGAATTTCAACAAAGTTAACAAAGCGTTTCAGCAACAAATTTTCAAAAACCCAATAAATACAATTAAAACAATAAAAAATTACAAAAATATAAACCCAAAACATTTGTACAATTTTTTTTTGCATAAAAAATAAAAAGTTTTTCAACGCATAAAAAACGATGATGGAAAGGAAAAATGCTGGCGAAAACTAAGAGTTCAAGGTTAAGAGAAAATCTGCGAAAATGCACCTTTTTAACAGGGGCAAACCATAATAAAGCCAGCATCAACTGACAATAACAATAACAATAGCAACGTCAACGTCATCGCATATTCATTTGGGGCAAACTCAAACACTCACAATCGCAATCACAACCACACTCACACAAGAGCACCAGCACACTCAAAGACACACTCACACATAGAATTTACAAGCAGATTTACATGGGGAGCGCCTGTTATGTAATATCCTCCTTCTGACGCTGTCTCCTGTCATGTTCCGAGTCCTTGTTCCTTGTTCCCTGTCCCCATTTCTCGCGCCCGCGTGTGTGTGTGTGTGTGTGTGTGCTCGAGGGGGTGTGGCATGCCGTGCACCTCGGATTTGCTGCCCCACGGGTGCTAATTTGATTTAACTCGCTGCATGGGCACGGCATTGAGACATCGGGCCGAAGGACGAAGGACACTGGCCCACACTCCGCCCAACCCAGCTATTGGTAACTCATAAAAATAGGGAAGCGCCGAGGTGTGTCTACATTTGTGGCACATGCAAATCGGGCCCCCAAAAACAAACATATTACGCATACGCCGCGTGGCCGATGATAAATTGACTGAATTTTCACAGGAAAAAAAAAGAACTGGAGTTATTGGGGCTGGGCCTAATTAACGAATGTGTGTCATAATGCGACAGGCGTTAGTAGGTCAAGTAGATGCGATGCTGGGCGGTTGGAGGTCGCCGCAGGTTCAGTGGGGGGAAAAGCTCTGGCCAAAAGGGCAACCCGAGGACGAGGACGAGGACGGGCACAGGAACGAGGTGAGCTGAGATGAGTCGCGTTTTTTGGAGAGCAAACTGTGCGAGTAAATAAATAGATGGGCGTTTCTGGCCATTCAGACATTGTTACACATTCGTCCCGTGGCCCTGGGTGTGTGTGGGCTAATCTCGTCGCCTCTTCGCATTTCAATTATTTTGCAATTTTTATCAAATTCTCAATGTTCCCCCCCACTCTAAATCTTTCTTCTCTCTGACTGTCGTTTGCACCTCACTTTCACTTGTTTTCCTTTTGCCTCACCCACATTTCGAATTGTACTCGCATTAATGTTTTGTCACTCCCTATTCTTGCACAGGCAATGTAAGAATGAATCTCTACTCTCTGTCTCTGGCATGATTCGAATTAAACAAAACGAAAACTCTAACCTAAATCAGTTAACCTAACAACTCCATAAACGGTTTAAAGTTCCAACAACACAATGTACAAAGTCTAAACATGTTTAAAACTCCTACTTAATTAACAAAAACAAAATTTAAAAAACTGCAGTTTAAGTGCTTAATAAATAAACATCACTAAATCTTCCAAATAAATTATAAAAGGTAAGTGCTTTACATTTAATTTCTTAACATATAGATGTACTGGTTTATTCCAACGATTCTGAGTGTTTTAATTATATTTGAATGCAATCTTATGCGCACCACTTTCCACTTGAATGAATTAGTTCAATTATATCAGACTTTTGTACATGGTTTCTTTTGCTAAACAATTGCCTTAGGGAGATCGACTCCACGACACAAAAACGAATTTGGCTATAAAGGCATCTTTTCAACGTCCACGTTCCAGGCGGGCAGACCGCGGCAAACGTAAATGCAGCAGTTGTAGATGTTCGGCTCCACCTTGCCCTGCTGCACCAGCGAGAGAATGGAGCACAGGCTGCCCAGGTGGTAGTTGGGTTGGGCGTCCATGGTTGGCGGGTTTTCCTCCTTTCCTGAAATAAATATTATTTTAGTAACTCTTAAAGGCTTCAACATACTAACAACGAACCCACCTTTAATAATCCCATTTTTGAGCCAGGACATTCGATCAGTATGGGTCCAGGGCATCACTTTTGTATCTCCCGGAGCCAACCAAAGACTCAAGACTGTCACCGAAACCGTATCCATATTCCCATCCAGGGCGGGCATAAGAGTGCCCACTATCGAGGGACACAAAGCTCCGTGGTAGTAATCATGGGCTCCATACAATGCGCTGTACAAGCCTGTGCCCAGCATCCGCGTAGAATCGCAACCAAATAGGAAGACCACGCTGCGAGCACGTGCACGACAAATAGATCTTCCATTAACATACTGCAGCCCAGAACCATGACCTGCGTATCTACAAATTAAGCCACAAGCATTAGTCTAGTTTTTCGTATTTACACTAGTCAGCTTACACAAAGCAATCCGCCTGGAGGGCTCGCTTCAACATCAGCTCCTCGTTGGGCACGGTTTCAAAGAGATGCTGCCATTGGGACAGCCAGTACTCAAAGAAGCTGCGCAACCTGCGGCCTGAATTGACCAAATCCGCATCCGGATTTATTACACTCATTCCTTGTTTGATATTCGTTGTGTAGTAGCCATGCTTTATGTTTGATTTGTGATGCTGGAACAACCGCCAAAGGCAATGCAGGGATTTGACACGGCAGAATTCCTGAACGGTGACTAGTTGCTCCCAATGTAGATGGTCCAGGCGCTAAAATATAGGTCAAATTAGTTATACCAGTTTTTTTTTCCACTGATTAAACCTTTGGAATACCTCATCTACCACCAGGATGGTGGGAAATCTCCTGCCCGCCAGCTGTTGGCGCTCCTCCAGTTGCGTCCAATCGCTGGCCAATCCCTTGAGCATGTCGTACACCGACTGTATCTCACTTTCATTGCTGGACAGTTCGTAGCAGATGAGCTTGAGATCCCCGCCATTCATTCGATTGGCATGCAAGGCGGCTTGGGAGAGCAAAACACGCTGGTGAGTGCTCCATTGATTAAGCAGGCAGAAATCATCCACAAGAGTATTTACGACCTTGATCTGCTTTTGAACAACACTGCAGTCATAGCGTTTGCCGAAGAACAGAAAGGCATAGGGAGAGATTATGTCCCGGAAGGCAGTGAGTAGTTTCTAGAGGAGATGGCTTTTTAAAATGATATATTTCATAGGTTTGAGGTATCACACTCACTTGCAGAAAGGCGTCAAAGGCATTCAGCTCCTCCCAATACTTTTGCTTGGCCTCCTTGCCCTTCATGTTGAGGGGATCCACGGTGACCACTCGCCTGAACCGCTCCACTAGAGTGCTGTACTCCCGAAAGAGATTGGCCAGATTTTCATTGGAAAATCTTAGGCAAATGGGTCCCAATTGGGGGCTTCTGCAATGGCGGAGCAGGGTGAGATATATGGCTCCATCGCTGGCGATTATCTCGTTGAACACGGAGTAGGTGGTGGCGGGATTGAAGCTCTTGCATAGCTGCAGGACACACCATTCATCGGGCAGGGTATGACATATACTCGAAATGCGGGTTAGACCCTCTGTGGGCTCCTGTGCATCCTTGAGAAAGTCAAGGTACTCGAAGGATTCTTTGGTTGGCTTCTCCGGTGGCTTCTCGCGCTCCATCCGCTGGAGATAGTTGATGATGTTCTTCAGGAACTTTTTGCTAAGGATGATGTTTATTAAAAATACTAATCTTATAGGGTTTAAGCATGACATCTCTTACCTTTTGTAGTCATTTTTCTCTTGGCTGGAGGCTGATTTTATCAGCTCCTCTGTTGTGGGTCGCTGATTTTCCAGCTCCGCCGCTTCGGTGAGATAACGCAGATCGGTGGACTGGAATTGGGCTTTAACCTGATAGTAAATCGAGTGCTCCACATTGCCATTGCGATATTCCTCATCGGCGCGAAGTAAATTGTATTCTACATCGAAATATACATATATGCAAATTAGAAAATTGCAAGGGAAATTTCCCAGTTACAGGGGCTGTTTTAGCACTTACCCTTCGCCTCGGGGCCCACATCCGCACTGGTAAAACCGGCCAGTATCTTTGCCTCACCACCGGCTTCCAGCATTTCCTCGTATTGCTTTTATTTTTAATTGTTTATTTTCAAACTCTGGCGGCGTCGGTGTTTTTTAATCCACAAGTTGCCTCCTCCTCCTCAAGCGATAACGATTGTTGCATTCACGCATTCACCAACACTAAACTATCGATGGGCGATATGCGATAGGGACTAGTTCGCGTCTGTGGTATTTTTTAGGACCATATTTGAATTTCGCGGTAACAGCCAAGTCCTCTTGAAAAATAAAATATATTTTAAAATTAAGAAAAAATGTATCTTTATAGCTTAAAATACTTATTTTATTTTATCTGCAAGCAAAATAAATACGCAAGATATCAATGTTAGGTCTTCGCTGAAATGTTTTACTTTCTATTCATCTCTTTGGTGATCCTAAATTTTTAATATTAAGTAATTATAGATAAAACAGTTTAAAATTTAATGAGATTTGTTAATTACTAAAAAATGTTAGGCGTAACAGCTTCTAGTACGTTTGGATTTTGGTGGTAGTTGCCAGCTAAAAGCTTTTGCCTGCCCGTTCATTCATAAAAACATGAATTGAGATGAAAATGTGCAAGAGATTGCAGGTTAGCCGAAAAACAGATGTTAGGGTTGCCAGGCCGCCCAAAGGGGGATGAGCAGCAGAATCTGCGCAGCAACCACACCCTCCAAAAAAGGGCCCAAAAATTGGCTAAATATTTGTAAAGGAGGTTTTTTGAACAGATTTAAAGAATAATTTTTAGTTAATTTGATATTGAAATTTATAAATTTTAGCCAAACAACACCCATTAATGACCTCTGGTTTTTGGCAACCCTAAGCCACACCCTCCAGTTGCCCTAAAATGCCTTACGCAACAACAAAAGCCAAGCACAACACACACACACATACACATGTGTACAAAGATGGCCAATTATTGCAGCTATAAACAAAAAACAGGCATGTTTTTTTTGGCCATTTTTGGTTAACTTTTAGGCTGCCACTTTTTGTTGGTTTTTGTTGTTATCTTACTGTTTTGATTTTGTGACGTGCTTTCTGAGCTCTGCCGCTGCCGCTGCCTCTGCCGACGTCGGCTGCAAACTGCAGTTTTCTAATGACGTCTTTTGGAGGCAGCGAGAGATAACGGTATTTAACCGAGGCGATTGGGTGGTTGGAGCTTTAATGAGAGCTGAAAAGCCTAATTTATTTTTAAATAATACCTTTTACCCCTGACTAAAGAGGGATATATCATTGAATCTCTTTAAAACCTTTTTAAAATATTTAAAAACTATAAAAATGCAGGCGGCTAGAGCGAGTAATTACCGTTAGAGAAGCTGCAGCTGGTCGCTGTCTTGACTTGACGAAAGTTTCGTTAAATATTGAAATTGAAATGGCGCAGCGGCAGAAAGGCTTGCTCTCTCGCTGCCGCTGCCGCTGCCGCTGCCGCTGCCCACAGCCTCTGCCGGCGTAAGCATCCTTTCTACTTATTAATTTTGATGTTGCTTTTCACTTTTACTTTGTGGGAACGTGCTGTTTCGAAGTTTTGCCAGTGTTGGAAAATATATACAAAAAATAGGCTTTAATTGGGAATTTCTCGCTTGATTGGCATGTTCAAAAACCCCACCCCCCTAAAACATTAATCCACCTAACCAACCACCCCCCCCTCCCCCCCACTTTTTATTCACTGGCCTTTATCCTTTATGTTTTTTGGCTGCATTATTGATGTCGCTAACTCGGCACGTTCGTTGTCCTTTCCGCCTAGCAAATTATAACATTAATATTACATTAACACACACGTAGACACACACACACATACACATGCATTGGGGAGACATTAAAACTTTCGCACACAGCAGCACATGTAACGAAGGGCCAAAAACAACAAAAGCTGGAGCCACCCCAAAAGAAAACAAAAAAAAAAACTCAAAGAGAGTGTGTGTGTGTGTGTGTGAGTGTGTGGCACACATTCCAACAGTTGCAGCAACGTCGCTGCCAACTGCGCAGTCGGCGTCGCAGCATCCCTCTGCATTTGAGCGACTCAAAACGAATATCGAAGTCGCCGTCGACGGTTGTGTGGCTTTTCTCTTGCCTCAAAAACACCTAAACTAAACAAAATAAAGCTCTTAACTAAAACTAAAAAAAAAAGAAAATAAAATCTACAATAAATAACTCACCAAAGCAAAGCTTAAACATATAGAAAATTCCTAAGAAAAGCCAGCGTTTAAAGGCGAACAAAAAGTGTAGCATACTTTTGTGCCCCCGTGGAAAAAACGCCCACGAGGCAGGCGAAAATGAATTAATCAAGTTGAATTCGAATAATAAAGAATAAATAAAGATTAGCCAAGAAGAAGCGACATTTAAGTAAATTAAGGTGTGGTGATTTATGCAACTTTTTTGAGGCACACACGCAGCGAAAAGAGAGGGGGTGTGGGGGGGTCAAAGCCACTGCACATACCTCTAAGCCAAGCCACACACACACACACACACACACAGACAAGGAGAGAGGCAGAAGAAGAAGCAGAGGCTGAGGGCATACAAAATAAAGGATAACGACGGAAAACCAAGAAAGAAATCGAAATTAAAATATAAGCCCGTGGGAGGGGAAAGAGAGGAAAGGAAAAGGGTGGTGAGGGAGGGGGCAGCAATTTTCGGCTGTCGCTGTAATTCGACGCTCATCTCCTGCTCTACTTTGCTCTCTTTCTCCGCTCTTTCTCCTCTCGCCACTCTGCTGCTCTCCCGTTTCGTCAAGTGAAAACATTTCGTTTGGGCTTCGTCAAGTTTTGTAGGTATTTTGGCCACACGAAAATACCCAGCGCCTTCATCCTGCTCGTTTTCGTGGCGAAAAAAGGAAAATCTCGAGATTTTCAGCTCAAAAATCACTTAAAAATACACCGAAAATTCCTCTTAAATATTGTGAAAAGTGTTTCTCTAATAATTAACAAAAATTGGTTTCTCAAATACCCAAAACATATATAGCAGGCCAAAAACGAACTTTTTTTCGGTGGGCCGCGAAAGGCGTTGCCAAATCAAAGGCCACAGGATAAAACAACAAATTCCTAACTTAAATTCCAAACAAAATCCTAAACGAAGGCACTGAAGTAAAAATTTAAAGATAAAATCAACCAAAAAAAATATACAAAAATTAATCATACGCACCGTTAAAAAGCACCAAGTAAAATCTGACTAAAAGCGAAAAACTACAAGGAAAATAAAGGACAAACAAAGGAATAAAACTCTCGAAAGCAGCAGCATCGGCAAAGAACATTCTGCTGCATAAATAATACACTCGACACACGCATACGTATACGCCATATAGGCCAGGACATACCAGCAGGATACCACACACACACACAGACGCAGGCAGGACGTGCTCCTGTTCTATTATTTAACTGCTTTCAACGTCAGCACCACGTTCAACCCGACGAAAGTCGATTGAAAGCCGCCTTCAACAAACCCAGCATCCCTCTCGCTCTCTCTCTCTCACCAAAAGAGAGCCAGCGAGTCCTTTGTGTGCGCCAGTGTGAGTGTGCGTGTGTGTGTGACAGCAGGAGCGACGTCAACGTCAATCCGCTCAATATTTATACATTGAACCGAGTCTCGCGGCCCTCACAACGCAGACGCTCCTGGTCCTCCGCTTGGGCCCAAAATAAATAACATCTGACAGCTGCCCAGAGTCCTGAGTCCTGAGTCCTGAGTCCTGCATCCTGAAAGCACTTAACGGGCACAGGCAACGACACAATTTCCCCAGGAAAACATCAACCAAACTGAACGCGATCTTAAAACGAAAACAAAACAATGGGCGCCAAGGAAAGTGTCGAGGCAGCCGCCAAAATGAACGCCGATGGCTGGGGCCATGTGGAGGTGTGTATTATTTATAAGAAACAAAGAAAACAAACTATAACCCATCCATAAATTCCGCTTCATAAATTTCCAAGCAACCAAATGGGAAAAAGGAAAAAGTTTTAAAATCAAGAACTATTTAAAAAGTCATAAAATTAGCTATGTAGGGGAAATTCTCAGTTCATTCATGTTGGTTCTGAAAAGGTTTATATAAATTTTTTAACAATTCCATTAATACAAAATTAAATAGTTATACATCAATGCTGTTTTATAACTCCTTAAAGTAACTAAGCTACTTAAAGGAAACGGTATTTAAAAGTATAAGACATTTTAAAAGTTTTTTAAAAATAATAAACTTTAAATTAACAATATCAACAAATTACTTTTAATAATGCCCTTTTTCATTAATTTTATAAAACAATTTATTTATGATAAATATAAACGAAGATGTAGGAGGAGTAGGATAAGAGGGATCTCTTTAGAAGAGTTGTTATCCCTAAATTGGTTTCTTTACTTCAGTAAAAAATCATTATCTTCTTAGATTTCTGAGTCTTGCCCCGAAATTTTTCCCAAAAACGATAAGAATGTCAATGAGCCATTGAAAACAAACCTCAAGATTTGTTTCTAGCCAAACCAAATCGTAACTCTTACAAAGTTGCCAAAGACTGCCGCAACAAATCTTTATTTTACCAAGAACCGCCTCTTCAGTTCTTCTCTCCGCTAGAAACCATGAAAAGCCCCCTAATATTGTCAACAACTTGATGATCCATTTCGATGCGTCGCTCATCGAACCAAAGTGTGTCAGACAGACGATCCCAATTGCAATTCTAATGAGAGTGGAGAGTGGCGTGGCGAGAGTGGATGGATTTTAAAAATAAATTTGACAACAACACGTGCGCCTAGCACGCGAACGGAGAGCACCCATTTCCCCCATTTTCCCTTTTTATTTTCATTCCCATAACCACTCCGGATTCCCATAGATGTTCCCATGGTCCACTTGATGATCGCATGCATGTTGCTCCGCCATATCTAGCCAGAGATCTGATCTCTCGAGCGACCCGAGAGCTATATATGTGGGTGGTACGGCGCTCTCGAGACGCCAAGAGATCCGAAAAAGAGACCAAAGTAGTTTTGATTTCGATTTTCTTGCGAGCGTCGGTTAGTTGAGTCTGCGGCGTGCATTTGTGATGTTGTTTTGGCTTTTTCAATATCTCGTCAGCCCCGATCCGTAAACCGCAATTCGAACCGTTTCGGAAGCCGGCTACTGAATGGCCAAAACCGATTCATAAAACAGGTGTCTGTGTGTCTCGCCCTCTGGGTCAACTGATGTAAACAAACGTTTAGCTATATATAAATATATATATATAAATTCCTATTTTATAGCGATCGAAATGTGCTTCTTTGCTAGTGAAAAACAAATGTGGCCAACATATGGGCCAGTCTGTGAATATTTATAAAATTTAATCCACATAAAAATAAATCCTACTCCATCTCACCTCAGAATTTTGCTTTCCTTGGGGAGTGCAATGTCTGCTTGAGCGGTCTAAGAAAATCCAATGTGAAAACATCAAAGCACATTTTCCGCTTTTCATCGTTCGGCTTGCGTTGTGCATCGCTTTTGTTTTTGACACCTACACAACTTTTGCGGCGGCGGGGGAAAATATTGCTGCACCAGCGTTCGCACCTCTTGGTCTGGCTTGATGATAATAAACTGTGGCGTGGGTTGCTTCAACGCTTTAATATTGCACAGCCAAGCTGCCAAAGCCTGAAACTTGTTGTGCAGCCTTCGCTTCGGATATTTTGAATTTTTTCAATTTTATTGCAACTTAAAGATAGTTAATGTTATACGTCATCAACTTCCCACTTCTTTTTAATAATTGCCTTGAGATAACTTATCTTGAAAACATTTTTTTGTAGGTAAGGGTAATATTTAAAAAACTTAAAGATTTGTGAGAGAAATCTTAAAAGCTGTGTACTTTAAGATTTCCTTCACAAATCTTTAAGATTTTCTTGCCTACAAGGGTAGTCTATATATTGTTTTTTTTACACTACAAAATTTACCTTAATTGTTATCAACAAAAGTATTCAAAAATTCATTTTTTAAACATTTTGTAATATATATATTTGCAAACAATTTGGAGGAATATTTTTTTAGCCACAGTATCACAAGCCTTTAGCGAAAAAATGCACTCAAAAATATATTCGATCTGAAATTTAAAAGATGGGTACATTAGCGACTTTTTTATAAATTTATCAAGTGTGTTTATATAAATTAAATATTCGAAATGAAAGTATTTTTTTGTATTTATTTTTAATTTTGAAAAATCTTAAGCTAACAGGAAGTGTGATTACCATAGATGAGACTCAGTTTCTACCCGTCATAAGCACTGTAGGCTGTCTAGAGAAAAGCCACAGGTCAATAACTCGAATATTTACAAATATTTGTTTTAATATAAGGAAAACTAATCCCAATGGCTTATCATTTTTTATTTCTTTCAGCGATCAAGTCGCTACCACAACCATCGGCACAATCAGCGCTCACAGTCGCTGAATCGCGGACAGGCGCTCTCGCAGGCGGACGTGAGCGGCATGTGGTGACATCGGGGTGCCTCTGGTAAAGGTGAGTGGTTGACCCATGCCCCTGATCCCGGCCAGAAACTAATCGAAACCCATCCTGCAGGATCTGCGGCTAGCTGCGCCAACTGCGCCATGGGTAACAAACTGAGCTGCTCCTGTGCCCCGCTGATGCGCAAGGCCTATCGCTATGAGGATTCCCCCTGGCAGAGTTCCCGTCGTCGCGATGGCCATCTATTGAGGTGGGTTATGGTCCTAGCTCTCGGGACTGAACCACTCTTTTGGCCCGACTCTGTTTATGTTCTCTGACTGCCGAAAACGAGGGCTTCAATCACCACCGCCACCACTACCAACTACTGAACCACAATTGAATTCGCTCTTTCGATAACTTTTTTCAATCCAACTAATTGTGTTCTTCTTCTGGTTTTTCTTTCTTTCACAAAAAAAAAATATATATGTATGATACAATTTACCAACTTACGACAAAATCGAACAAATATATGTACACCTCCAAACCACAAACACAATTTGATGCGGCCAAACCACCAAACCACCACAACAACTACAAATGTATCCTGCTTCAACTTTCCTTCCTACCTACGACTGCAACTACAACAACTATATCAACAAAATGTGTTTCTTTGTTTTCCCAATTATCCTTAACCTATCCAAAATCCACCGAACCTCCGAATCGATAATTAAAAAAAATCTAACAATTGGAATTGAACACGATATCAAAAATGTCCAACCCGCAAAACACTAACACCAAACATTGTTAAAACCTAATTAACCAACGATAGTTCGTTCAGGTTGTGGGCAGAGGTCTTCCATGTATCAGCCAGCGGAGCCGGCACCGTCAAATGGCAACAAGTGTCCGAGGATTTGGTTCCTGTGAACATCACCTGCATTCAGGACTCGCCCGAGTGCATCTTTCACATCACCGCGTACAACAGTCAGGTGGACAAGATACTCGATGTGAGACTTGTGCAGCCAGGTGAGTGCACATTCGTTGGGCGCCAGTGTCAAGGGTCAACTAATTGGAGTTCTGCCCCCATCGAACTTTAGGTACACGCATTGGCCAGGCATCGGAATGCTTTGTTTACTGGAAGGATCCCATGACCAACGACACCTGGGGCCTCAACTTCACATCGCCCATTGATGCCAAACAGTTCCGCGAGTGCTGTGTAAGTATTCTCTTACGGTCTGGCAAAGCAAACATTTTCGCATAGCGATGACAAAACAACAATGCCAATAAAAAACAAAAAAAAAATATATAATTTGAAAAACAAAAACAGCCTAAGAAAAACAAAAAAAAAAAAAAATTGAAATTAATTCAAAACCAACCTCAACTGATACCGATACCGAAATAAAACCTCAGCCACCCCACAAATAATACAGCAACACAAAACAGAGGTCTGGCGGCGAGCTGTAATCATGCCCGCCAGCTGGAGCACTCAGCTGAGCCACCAACCCCGAACCACTACCAAAATCAGAACCACCAGAACCACCGTACCAAGCCAAAAAACCGAACCACCCACCCACAGAACACTCATTGACATACTATACACAGACTAACAGTAGCAAAACACTGAGGGAACCAAGGTGCCGACCAAAATGGTGACGATTAAAATGATAACGACAATGATTATGATGTTGATGCTGCCGCTGACGACGATGATAATGATAATGATAAAGATGATATCGATAATATGAGCCAGTTGATGTTTGCTTTGCATATAAAACACATCTCTCTAGCCATGTACTTTAACTATCCACATTCAATCTCAAGGTTCAGTGCCGCAAGTACTCGAACAATCTGAAGATGAAATCATAATAAAGCTCTTCATTCGCTCACTATCACCGCAGAGTCACGGTCACTGTCATAGTCACAGTCACAGTCACACACTACGTTTATGCGAAGTACGAACTTGTATTTTGTTGTCCAAATTTAAATACTTGACCATGAGTGTGAAAAAACAAAAATGTCAACAGCATTCAAACAGCAATTAAAGGTTTTATAAATCACTTACTACACAGAGAAAATTATGACGTTCTCATCTGAGTTGAAAATGTTCTTAAAAATATAACGACATTTTAAAGTTGAAAATGTTTTAATTTTGCTCGAATCAAGTTGAATTGGAGGTAGCGTATACTTAAAAGTTGTTTAATAAACTCAATTTAACTTTTCTCTTTCGTTGTAATATTGAGAAAGATGATACCAAAATGTACTTACACGGTTTTTAAGACCGAAAATTCTCAATTCAAGAACAATGTTTTTGGATACTTCCCTCTGTGTACTTGAAATTAATATCTTGTTTTTTGGAAATAGTTTTTCAAAATGGGTTCTGACATTTTTTTATACAATCGTCTTCGCATAAACGGAGTTACCATCGAAGTAAAAATCCCTGCATAAAAGAAACTTTCTAAAACACTCACCGTTACATAACTCTGCCCTTTACTCGCTAATTAGTTGGAAAACTTGACGATTTGAAGAATTGGTTCGCTGAAATTTTAAGACAATTTTCATTCGTTTTTTGTTTAGTTTCAAAAATTGTTTTTTAGTTGTATGTGGAATTTTGCGTTTTTCGTTTTCTAGCTTATGTCCATTGACAAATTTGGCCAAGTAAAGTATAATCGTAGTATTTATAGACACACACTCACACACATGCAAACACGAGCACACATACACAGACATGCATTTGAAAAACGATCAAAAGATAACTCATTCGTAGTCAGAAATTGAGGGAGAAATTTAAGAGATGTGCAAGAGCTAAGATTTTCTGTCCGATTTCCCAATCCTTTGAGGCAAACCTAACCTGTACATACTCTCTGAAATTATTTATTTAGAATTGTGTATAAATTCCCAATAATATGATAATCAAAACTGATATCAAGTTCAGCTAAACTTTAACCCTCTGTACTACTTAATTTCTGAACTATTCTCATCCATAAAGCTATCATCTCCACAGACACATTTTAAACTGAAAATTGAACCCATCTTTGTACACACTTACCATATGCCTATTAATATTTAGATTCTAATATAATGTAGTCAGACATAAACTATCTGGACTAGCCAAGTCTAATAATTGTTTCATTTTCTTTTCTTACTTTGCGCATCATTTGTTGCAGGTGTCTTACATTGTAAAAAAATACGTTAGTATCGCTTCATATTATTTCTTTTCCACTGTGTACAGTGTACATTCACACAGCCAAACACACCAATGAATAATTCTTGTTTCACCTAAGTGTCGTTTGATCGCCGATAAAGATAATAATAATAATAATGATTAAATAACAATATCCATGTAATAGTTCACCCTCCTTTAAACGAATATCTCTGTTCAAACCGCAGTGTCGGGCATGAGTAAGATTTTTCCATAAGTGTTTCACACCACAGCAACCACATACTGAGTGTCGTAATTGTTGTAAGCTTTTCTGCTCTATGTGTCCACCCACCACAAGAACCAACCACCCACCGAACCACCGAACCACCACCCACCAGCCCCAGTTTTCCACCCACTCTCTCGCTTTCACTCTCAGTGTTCAGTGTTCAGATATCTCACCTGAAGTTCCTAGTCCTAGGACTCATTTGTAAATGTGATTCATCCAAGTGTGAAGATGAACAGCGAAAACTATCCGATAACACCGACACACAGACAGACACACGCCACACACACACACACCCACACACACACACACTAAAATTTGTTAAATGTATTTATATTATATATTCTTTCATTTCTTTTTCTCTCTTCTAATCATTTTTCGAAATCATTGTCGAAACACGCCAAACTCAAAAACTATAAATCCTTCGAAATATTTCATTTTTAAATGCATTTCATTTCGTACTTCAATTCGAAACATTTTCAAAAACAACCGATACCAAAATGAAAACCGACGGATATGTTTCTTTCGAAATTTATGAATGATAAAAACACGCAACTCCAACAAACAACAAACAAAACTCAACAACAACTCAACTACAACAACAATACCAAAAAACCCCCCGAATAAAAACATTCTGAATGTACACCACGATTCTCTCTAAAAATCTATTCTATATATGAACCCCTCGAATTCCCCCCTTCGAAATGCTTTTACTATCTAACAATAATTTTATTTAACTACTCTAAATATATATTTATGTATAAATATATTTTCAACTCGATTCGTTTGCATTTCACGTGTGCCACAAAAACCAAAAACCTGAAACCAAACTAAATTTCCAACAATAAATGCATAAATGAAATGAATGTCTGTAATTTAAATGAAATTAAAATTTGAACGCAATGATGATCGATCAACGATGTAAATAACTGTGGAATCGTACAAATGAAAATGCAAAAGAAAAACGCAAAACGCTTTAAAACAATCGCACGTATCCTCTACTACAATACCGTCACCTATCCCCTACAATCCGTTTCCGACGAGCCCTAATCCGATATTCCGATCCCGATCCCGATAATCCCGATCCATCCTCTCCCACTCCGAGATCCCATGCAAGTGGGCGGTTTACGAATCGAAGAAATTTTCAAAAATCAAAACCAGTATCACTCCAGTGAGAGCTAGATTCGATAGTTAGAGCCAGAAATAGTTGGAGATATAGCGCATATATATTCTTGGAGCATCATTTATCGCCTTGAAGGCGGCTTCCATGGAGGTTTCTGAAACCGAATCGAATCCAGGCGAATGGAACATTGTTATATTCAAGCAAACGCACATGCTTACAATAAATTGTTAAAGTTAACCCCAGATCAAAGTTGTATAATCAAAAGAAACGTTAACGTTAGGCTAAGTGAATGTTCGGCTAAAGACAAAGCTATATCGCTATATAGAACAATCAAGTTATCGATTACTAAATTGCGCTAAGCGCTAAGAAGAGACAAAAGCGCTGCAACTTAATATAACCAAGCCAAATCTCGTTGGTGTCCCACACACTCTATTACTAATTTCTATCACTATCTAGATATTGTACTAAAGTAGATCCAGGCTTTTAGCACCCAAAGTCAAGCTTCAAACTCTACTTCCTGCACCTGCTCTACTATTAGAAGTTCTCTAAGATTTTTCAAAACACTATCCTTTAGTAACTTAAATAAAAAACACACAGACACGCCTATTTCGCCGAGCTGTTAAAGGCAACTCGAGCCACAGATCTCCAAGGAGAGTTGACCCCAGATGATATGCTGGGTGTTAAACAAAGATATATATATATAGAGGAAGAGACAGATTAGAAAGAGGAGAAACCGCACACACAGAACCTTGTAATCCCAATCAACTAACCTAATGATAGTGCGACGTTTTACAGTCGCCTTCTTTCAAATTTTCACGAAAGGCCTCGTCGTCGTACTCGCTGAAATTGGACCCCCCCGGCAAGGGCAAGGTGAAGGCCAAGCGAAAGCCGCTCAGCACTCCGGCGTCGCCATCTCGCGTCCGCCAGGAGCCCCAGTGCACCTGCATGTCCGCCGAGCAGTATGCGCGCCTGCGCACCGATCCCCGTGTTAGAGGTGAGATTACTACTCCATAAGCCCCGAGATAAAAAAAAAAAAAAACCAAACCAAATCAAAAGAAAGCCAGATATCCCCGAACAAGAGTCCAAGAAACCCGGAGAGATAGCAAGTTTTATGTTTTGATTTAACCCAAAAACAACCTCTCACCCAACCGAACCACCCCCCCCCTCCAAGTTTGTAACTCGAACATTTGCGAACTCAGTGCTTAGCGACTAGGCGACAAGATCCACCGCATCCCCACCCATCAAAACTCACCGCCATCCTCATTGCAGGTTCATCCACTTTGCCGCGAAACGTTGGTTCGCACCGAATCACCGACGTCGACGGCCAGCAGCAGGTGGGCTCCGGCAAGGTGGTCAGTGCGGTGAGCAGCACCTCGCTGTACGACAACGTGGCCAGCGGAGGTCCCGGCCAGGCCCAGGGAGCAGGTGAGGATCCATGGAGGAACCAAAAGAATTAACTTTGATTTTAATTTGAAATCCGTATCCTTCAGATACCTTGCCGCGTCAGATGAAGGGCGGCCAGCAGGATAGGCAGGATGTGGCCAATGCCGGCGTGAATACCAACACTCCCGGCGTCATCGTCACCGGAGTGGGCAACGTGGGCAGCGATATGTGCGGCCAGAATCACGTGGGCTCACAGGTGGGCAACGACGACCCGTCTGCGTGCCAAATGGACATGGATCTCTCCAAGAGCGAGGGCACTCAGGCCGGCGGAGGGCTGCACCAGAGCGTGGGCACATGCACCTCCTCCTCCAAGGGAACCGGCACTCGCAACAAGGACTTTGGCGATGATATGGTTGGTTCACTGTCAAATCCGAAACATACACATGGGAAATTGAATTTTAAAATTATTTATTTTAAATCTAAAACAAGAATAGGTTCTTTAAAGAATGCTAAAATGCATCATTGATATTTAAAGCTATCTTAGGCAAGTCATTTATTAGACAATGTATTTCTTTCATAGGATATGCAGTTCCTTCATTTGTCAAGTATTTTTTTTCAAATTTGAGTAACGAAAAGTTTTCAGACCATTTCTCAAGTTGATATTCTAACGATCTTTCAGATTGTAAAGTATTTAGATAATTAAAAAAAATTTCAAAGTCTATATCTATATTTGAAATATTAACACCATAAATAACAAGTAAAAGCAGCTAAGGATTTTTTTGGAATCTTGAAGAAAGAATATATTTTTCTTAGAAAAGTTTTTATAAATATTATTTTGGCATAATAGGATTAGAGATAATATAAATTCCACTGAGAAAGCAAAACCACAATGTCCAACTAGTAGCTGCTAAATGCCGCTTTTAAGTCACCTTTCTCTGTGTGCAACCACCGAGTTAAGCCACCCACTTATGCACCACCTACCACCCCCACTCTTGACCCACAGACACGCGACGCGCACTCGCACGACATGCACCAGCATAACGTAATCAACAACAACACCCGGCGGAAGACCAAGAGCACCGAGGACATGAACGTGGACACCAGCACACTGAAGCGCATGCTGAAGCCGATGCCCAGCACCGAGTCGCCGGTGACCTCGCCGGAGATGGGGCGTCGGCGCTACAACTACTACAATGCGAATGCGGCCCAGACATTGGGCCACCCGCCGCACATGCACCAGCATGGCATGGCGATGGGCATGGGCGGCGGCGGCGGCGGAGGAGGAGGAGGCGGTGGCCACCACATCATGAACAACAACACGATGGGCCGGGCCAGCAGTCAGTCGTCGCGCTTCTCCGGCTCGAGGTGGGTGTTCTTGTTGGTTTGTTAAGTATACATATAGGCCTCTAACTGAACTACTTGTCCACCAGATCCTCGCATGAAATCGGACGTGGCTATCCACCGCGTAATCTCTACCTGGAGCTGGAGCGTGAACGCAGCTGCATTGAGGGTTCGCCCCCATCCGATAATGTCATGTTCGACAACCAGTGCTATGCGACCACTCCGAGCTCTAGTAATGGCAACTCGGATCAGGATCAGTCCTATGGGCAACAGCAGTCGTCGGGTCAGCATCCCCAGCAGCAGCAGGGACCTCCGCAGCGATCCTCGCGCCATCAGCACCATCATCAGCAGGCCCCGAATGTGACCCCCACCCCGGGATCGCCCACCTCGCGGCTGCTGCTCGAGTACGAGATGCATTTGAGGAACACTCTGGCCAAGGGCATGGATGCCGAGTCGTATAGTCTACACACTTTCGAGGCCCTGCTCTCGCAGAGCATGGAGAATCTGGGTGAGCTGGCTCGAGATCCTCGAGATTATACCACGTTTTTTGTGTTAACTTTATTGGTTGGTTTTTTACTCACTTTTGTTTCTCGTTGTTGTGGTAGCTGAACGTTTTGTTATTCCGTTTCTTTCGCTTCGCTTAATTGAATTTCTTTCTTAATTAGCTTTTGGGTAGCGAAATTCACCGGGAAACGTAACAACCTGTCAGCTAGTCAGTCAGTCCGCAGAAGCCAATCGAACCCATGTCAGCGGCCTAATAAAGTCAGGTGCTTTGCTCGGGGGGCAGGTGGGCTGCCACGGAATGGCTTGGTAATCTGATTAAATAAGAATGGGAATGTTGAATGTGGTAATCGAGAAGGATTGGCAAAGGTCTGAAATGGCAATAAAGAACTTCAAGCGAAAAGGGTTAAAATATTCCAGTTTTGTAAGGGAAGCATATGGTTCATTGATTCAAACATTATGAACATCAAAGTAATAACAATTATAATATTATTATTATTGATTATTATTATTTAAGGCACTAATTTAAAACTGCTTATTATAAGCGATACTGTCAAAATATAATTACAATTTTTAATCGCTCTTAAAATCTTGAGGTCTCTAGGCACCTTGTGTGACATTTTTACAGATCAGTAGGAATTCCTAAAATCGAACTGCTATGTATAGATTTATATTGGTATTTTATAAAGAAAGTTGTTTACTTACAAAAATAATATATAGGGTTACAATGTTCTAGTGCTTACTTACTTTTGAAATATCTAAGTGTTTTCGATTACCTTTACATTTAATCCTGATCTTCCGTTTCCTTAAACGAACATTTATTACTACGGTCTTTTATTTAACAATATACCATAATTGCTTCCATGTCGCTTCATAAAATGCTCATCCATTACTCTCCTCGCATTGCCCACCGACACATCAACAACAACTACCAACAACACCACCAACAACTAAAATAATAACAACCACAACAACCCAACAACCATCATCAGAATTCGCTGAAAGCCTACCCGGATCGAACCAGCGCAGCCCATATCCACTACGTAGGCGTAAGTAGTTCCATTCCAAGTCCGCACGATCTCTTCCAGATTCAAATGCTCTAACTAACTCTCACTCGATCACGATTCGATGCGATCTGAAGCCATAAGTCGAATGCATTTGCTTGCCATAGATTTTGGAATGCCTTCAACTAGGATTGAATTTATAACTATTAAATCGAATAAAACTAACTTGATTTTATGCCCTATTTTATCCACAGCCAATGCCAAATCTTCCACATTGCCATTGCCGCCGCATCGACCATTGTCTACTATTCGAGATAAGGAAAGGGATCGCGATCGTGATGGTTACTACAGTGATCGCAATGAGTTGATAAGAGAGAGGGAACGCGAACGCGATCGTGGCTATCTATCGGATCATAATTCCAGGTGGGCTATATTTATATAAGCAAATATATAATGGTAGAACCAATCTAATTTGATTTTCCTTTAGTTTCTCCAACTCGCGATGCGCATCTTGCATTGGCGAATCGGCTCGGGCCCAGTGGTTCCGCCACTCGGATGGCTGGCGTTCCGGAAGCTCCACAATTGGATCCGGATCGGGTCATGGCATGATGACCCAACAGGTTCCTGGCTCTGGGCACAAACGTTCGCCCTGGGATTCGTTGCCTTCGTTGCGACAGGACAGCAGCCTCAATGATTCGGGCTACAAAAGTGCTCGTGCTGATTCCCTAGAACAACGGTAACTTTACATATATATATTATAAACTTATCAAGATTAATCTATAAATCGAATTATAAATTTCAGTGCCGAGTTCATACGTCAGGATAGTTTGCGATCAGAGTATTTAAGCGATCGCGAGTCACGCTACGGAATTGTTCAACAGGCTTCCATTGAGAGCACCGATTCGAGGATGTGCTATCTAACATCATCAGAGGTGAGTACTCTTTTTGGAAAATGATTTTCTTTTTGTTGTGTGAATGTGTACTATTTGAAGTAAATGAAAAGAGCGTTCATTTGATTTCTTTGTCATTAAGTAAGAGGGATGTACTTCTTAAAACGAATGCTTAAATGCTTCGTATATAGTATTAGCACTACATATAAACTTTGTTCGACTGAACTGAAGTAACCTGAGATATTCTAAGGTTTTCCAAAAATTTAATTCAATATTAATTAAGTTCAAATGTATCTTGAGTTCCAAATTTAAGATACCAATAATAATCAAATCATTATTTTTATTCATTCAAAAAATCGTTTTAAACCTAATATAATTTTTAGCCTTTGAGCTTTTATTTGCTGAAAAAGTTAAGAATCACCTAAAATGGTTAAAGCATGGAAAGTCCAATAATAATAAAGTACCTAAACAGATAACTTCAAAATTACAGCTCATAACTATTTTACCTACTGCATAAGAAAAAGTATACCCAGCCGCTTCCTTGACCTCGCCCACATAAATATTACATTATTCACCTTAAGTAAGCGTCCCCAACAAGAAACAAGAAAGTCACCTCCTCAATATTGCATTACCCACTCCAAATGGACTGCCACCAAATGTAATTTCCCATTCCCATTCGCAGAGAATGCAATTTCTTTAACCGAACGCTCAGCATTCGTCATAAGCCAGCATCCGACATCAATGGCTCAAATTCAAATTCTCGTTGCCAGAGCCCCCTTACTCCAAGTCCGTACACCCAGTTCCGCCCACTGGCACCCCTTGACCCCTCGACCCCCGCCCATTGGTGGGCTGTGCTATTTATAGAGAGCCAACTGGGTCAACAGTGGCAACAGAAGCTGTAACACTAACAGCACCGACTCCTCTACCTTTAAATGTTAAGCTCAAGCCGCTGTTAAATCTTTGATATTACGGAATATAAACATATATATAGGTATATCAGGGATATGTATATATATGGGTATATATTTTATGTGTATTTGCTTATTCAAAGCCGAAAAACGGCGAGGCAAATGAGAAGGGAAAGTCAAATGCAGCATAAATGATATTTTTAGTTGCAGCCCCAAAGCTGACCCAGTTTACGTTGATTAAAAACAAACTGCCACACACACACACACACACACACTCGAACACCTAGAGAGCAGGACGACAGGCGCAGGACTCCCCAGCCAACAACAGGATGTAAAGCCCCGAAATACTTTCTCTTTCCTTTCTTTTTTTTCCCCCATCTTGCAACTCCCTGGGATGATAGATGAGTCTGCTACGATGATGATGATGATGATATACTATATCTATGCACTCTATCCCCCATTTGCCGGTAACGCCTTCGCCGAGTGGCCAAGTGGGCGTGGTCCCTGCATATGCATATTAATTGGCCACTCAAGAAATTTGTCTAGTTAGTGCCAAATTTATATGTCGCCTTGACACTAATGAGGCCTGCAACTCTAGTTGCATCCCTTTTCGAGGAGCAGGGGCATTTTTCCATTGTTACACTGACACATAAAAGGGAGAACTGAATTTTCCCACTGGTACTAGTTTTCCCCTCTCTCTCTCACTCTCTCTTTCTCCTCAAAAAGGCTTTTCCAGCTTTTCTGCAGCGGCGCATGCGCTTTAACCGAACTCTCTCTCTCGGCTTTGGTTTGGGCTGGCTTTCCAGGCTTTTCCTTCATTTTCCAGCTGCGAAAGCTTCTCTTTCGCCGCTGCTTTTCGGCTGCTCTGCCGCTTTTCCCGCTGCTGCGATTTCCCAGTACCGTTCGCGCTCCGCTCCGCTTGCCGCTGCTGTCATTGCTGCTCTGCTGTTTTGCTGTTTTGCTGGCGATGCGCTAACTTTTGCTCTGTCGTTTTATAATCAACCGAAATTCCGTTTCCGTAGTGTGTGTGCCTGCGTACGTGCGTGTGCGTGTGCTTCTCCATCTGTGTGTGTGTGTGTGTGTGCGTGCGCGTGCCAGATTTGCAAACTTACGAAAATATTGCAATAAATAAAGTTTTTTTCCGGGGGAAGCCCCTGCAAGAGACTCTCCTGTCGCCGCCGCCGCCGCCACACAATGGAAAATTGTGTATAAAAAATTGTTTTAAAATTCAGCCATCGAGCGGCAGTAACTGCAATTTTCTCTCATCTACATGTACAACATGTGTGTCTGTGTGTGTGAGTGAGCGGCGCTCGAAAGTATGCAACGTGTGGAAAAATTCGCTTTATTGCAATTTTGTTGAACGTGAAAGACAGACAGCAAATAGCAACTAGCAACCAGCAAGCAGCAACCAGCAGCAGCAACAACAATCAAGCTACCAAAACCCAACGCGACAATAATAATAACAATAAAAGGAGAGCTACAAGCACGTTAAGCAAGTAAATGTCAATAAAAAAAAAGAATATAAAGAGACAGTGAGTGAGTGTTTTATGTGTTTTTGTGTGTCAAGCTGCGATTAAACGCTTGGTTAATCTTCCCCCTAAGACCTTCTAAGTTGCCCAAATCAAAAGGGATCCCTAACCCCCAGCCAGCCATCCATCCAGCCCATTCACATGATAATAAAAGTAAAACTCCCACCAGCACACAGTGCGTATGAGTAATGTTGATAGGAAGGAGAGGGGGGGGTCGGCAAGCCACCATGGCGTATGCGTGATGCGAGCACAAATCTCGGCCTAATGCAGCTCAGGCCAGCTTTCAATTAGTTCCCGGCCGCAATCGACAAACTGCAAAAGTAAGCCCCTAGAAAAGGTTCTGTGCAAAATAGAGCAAAAACTTGGCCAAATGCGATTAAGACGGTACCACGTTTTCCTCAGTCACGTGTATGTATGAGTTTGCCTCAGTGTTTGTGTGCGTAGATGTTGTGTTTTGATAAGCCAGCCAAGTTTTCTATTGCAAATGTGTTTGTGGCCGCCGGCGATGAGCGGTCTTTCTATGGCTGCCCGAAAAACGGCAACCATTGATAAATAAGTATGGTGATAATGATAATGATGATGCCATTAGATAAATTGAATGGAAATGAAGAGGAAGTTGTGGTCCTGAAAGGGTTTACTATTCCCAATTGATTCGACCATTAGTGACATGTACCTCCCAGGCTCGTTTTGCCCATGCTTTTTCGATGCTAGCCAGCGACCACTGTACTTGGGCGCTGAGCAAACACAGCTAAAAGTGCTGGGCAATGTTTGAATAATGTAAATCGCCTGCTGGCAGCCTTAACATGCCGCTGAAAGCTTCGTGAAAGCTTTTCTGTTAAGTAAGCGAGTAACGTAGTGGGGAAATGCGGGTCTGGGGACGTTTAAAAAGGGGGGTTGGCCGTCCTTTGAGGGGGATTTAAAAGCTTTGCGCTGTCCACAGGATGTGGCTATGTGGAAAGCGGTGAAAAGCGGGGCAAAGGGGAATACCAAGCCGGGCTGCTGTTAAGCTCCTTATGAGCCCCTGTAATGGGAGAGTCCTGTCCAGTCCGATGGTGTGGGCAAGTGTTCCTGCCAGTTGATGAATTTTCAAGAGACGTTCCCCCTTTTAATTGTGAATTTTCGATACAATTTGTGTGTGTGTCCCCACTTCATCAATTGCAGGGACATCATAAGCAGCTGAAATATTGAGCCCTTTGGATAGATGGCATTCGATGACATATTTTTGTCTGGTTGCGAATAGTTTTTGGTCCCTGAAAATTTCTGCTGATAATATAATTTGACTAAACTGTCAGCTCATTGTGTGCATTCAACATTTTTTCACGCCAACAGAACCAGAAAGTTTTTATGACACTTTGGCAGGCCAAACTTTTTTCCACTTTTTTAATTTTTTTTTTGGTTTTGGGGAAAATTGAATGATAAAGTTTTCCAGCCCACTCTTTGCTAGCCAGCGACCACTGTACTTGGGCGCTGAGCAAACACAGCTAAAAGTGCTGGGCAATGTTTGAATAATGTAAATCGCCTGCTGGCAGCCTTAACATGCCGCTGAAAGCTTCGTGAAAGCTTTTCTGTTAAGTAAGCGAGTAACGTAGTGGGGAAATGCGGGTCTGGGGACGTTTAAAAAGGGGGGTTGGCCGTCCTTTGAGGGGGATTTAAAAGCTTTGCGCTGTCCACAGGATGTGGCTATGTGGAAAGCGGTGAAAAGCGGGGCAAAGGGGAATACCAAGCCGGGCTGCTGTTAAGCTCCTTATGAGCCCCTGTAATGGGAGAGTCCTGTCCAGTCCGATGGTGTGGGCAAGTGTTCCTGCCAGTTGATGAATTTTCAAGAGACGTTCCCCCTTTTAATTGTGAATTTTCGATACAATTTGTGTGTGTGTCCCCACTTCATCAATTGCAGGGACATCATAAGCAGCTGAAATATTGAGCCCTTTGGATAGATGGCATTCGATGACATATTTTTGTCTGGTTGCGAATAGTTTTTGGTCCCTGAAAATTTCTGCTGATAATATAATTTGACTAAACTGTCAGCTCATTGTGTGCATTCAACATTTTTTCACGCCAACAGAACCAGAAAGTTTTTATGACACTTTGGCAGGCCAAACTTTTTTCCACTTTTTTAATTTTTTTTTTGGTTTTGGGGAAAATTGAATGATAAAGTTTTCCAGCCCACTCTTTGGCGTATTGATTACAACTTTTGCATTTGGCATTCAGCTCGATTGGCTTAATGAGCTTGCATAATTTAAAGTACTTAAATATTAACAATATTGACATTCGCTTTATTTGCCCACCCCGAAGGAAAAAAAAGGACGAGTCCCCGGGCAGTTCGCGGCCATCGGAATGATCAATCAAATTGATTAATTACCCCCCATGAGGCAACAACACAAGCAACACCAAATTAAACACATTTTAAATGCGTGGCAAGACATTAATTTATGCGACTTTGTGGTTCTTCTGACTGACACCAGAAAGGAGCTGCCCCAAAAAAGTTAAAATAAGAAAAAATAATAAAAGAAGTCAGGGGAGGATGACATTCATTAGGCTAAGAACAGCTATGGAGAAAGGACCTGCGGCCGATTTTGAAAAGGAAAAACTGTGTAAACACATAAGCCACTTTAAACCAGTTCAGGATTCCGGTTTAGCCCCCCCGACTACTTCACGACTTGTTTGCGGGATGGCTTAGCTCATTAGCTTTATGTCCTTATCGGGGGAATTCCCTTTTTTAATTTTGTTTAATTTTCATTTTCGCACCTTTTTTTCCGAGTTGCTGCCACCATTTCCACCCGCTGATATCATTAGGGCAAATTGATGAGCGCGCTGCCAAACAGCTGAGGCCACGCAAAAAACAAAAGCTGAAAACTTTGAGCAGGTGTGTGGGCTGAAAGGGGATGAATGGGAGGAATCCCCGTGCAACGCTAAATCATTTGGCACAGAGCATTTCAAGCAAATTGACGTAGAGCAGGAGCTATAAGGAAAAAAGAAGGAAAACCAAGGCAAAAAGCGAGGAAAAGCTGCTCGGGAAAAAAGGGCCCAGTCAAGAGAGAGATGTTCAGACGTGGAAATTACAATTTGGCTAGAGACGTGGCCCCTTTATCCCCTGCCTCCCCCGCACGCTTGACATTCCATTGACATTTCAATAAGTGAAGAAACTAATTTTTGTATTACAAGCTTCTTGGGGAAAAAGTTTCTCATCTTCAAACTATTGCCAAGGCAGGCGGGAGGAAAAGAAGGCTAAGAAAAACTGCAATATTAATTTGCAGCGAGTGCATTAAGGCGGGCGGGGAAGTGGGCGGGGCGGCGTTGGTGGCCAGGATAGAGGTGAAAGGGGGAGAAAGTCTTCTGCTGCTGTCAGCGAAAGTTGGACGTGGACAGTTGGCCAAACTATTTGACACAAAAATAACAGTTTTCTTATTTGCCGCTGACCAACGAACTGAGTTTTTTCTCATTTCTTTTCTAGTTTCTTTTTTTTTTATTTGAGTTTTTGCCACGTATTTCTGGCGCAAAGTTTGGAACTAAGTTCCATCCTCTTCTGTTTTTTTTTTCATCTTGCCACCGGTTAGTTAGACAGCAGCTTTGATACTCAGGCCAACGGCAAAAGAGAGCTGTCAGCAGAAGTTTGCACCACTCACGCACGCAGTGGGAACATATGGGTTACCATATATGCACCGCTATGGGATGGGGTGTAAAATGGAACCATTATCTTATTAAAGGCCACATGACATTTGCTTAAGTTTCGACTAACGTTGTGGAGCAAGTCATGCCAACATCTAGCCTCTGTTAACGTGCATAATATGTTTGATTAAATGTATACACTTCCAAAACGCTGAGCTTAGAACCCTTTTTTGCCTAGGCCACCATTTCTTATTAAAATATATTCAGAAAGTTAGTAGGAAGTTAAGCAAATTTCATAGGGCCATAAGTATTGTGATATCAAAAACAAAGCTATTTTAAAATAATTTCAAGAACATGGAGATTTCTTTGTGATTAAGAAATATTTTGAGTTTTTTAGCTGTTGGTTTTAAGTAAAATATTTTATTAGGTGATTAGGACATACAGCAGTCTATAAATTCTTTTCAAATTGGTTTTCTTTCTGCTTAGTATGTTTATATTGTCCGAACAAGTTCTTGTTGTTAAACTTTTATATCCCAGAAATCTGAAGTAATTTAGGAACATTATGTTCTTGAATTTATATATTATGAAATAATATGTGTGTAGATTTTATATTTGAGGAACCAATCTGAATGGTTAGAGAAATGACTAGGGTGAATTGATAAATCATATTTTCCTCTTGAAAAAGTCCTTAAAAAGTTGAGTTCAACTGAATAAATGTCCTTTAAATTTGGGTTGGCCTTTAAGAAGCATTTCCAAACTGGCAGGGGGGATCCTTAGCTGCTCGCTATATGCCATATCTGTCATGAAGTGTGGATATAAACTGCAGCCAGCTTGTGTTCAATTCCATTTCATTTTTTCTCTGCTGCTGCTGCCATCTTCTTGCCAAATGACATTATGAAATGCTAAAAGCCTTGAGCCAAAAGTTGTCCAAGTACCAAAGCCGATGGTGTGGGTTTGGTTTGGATTTAGCACAGAAAGCCCGAGTTCAAAAAAAATAACAACTACAACAATGACAACGCTGGGCAAACTCAACAATAATCGACAACAATAAAGAAAAAAGCAAAAAAAAAAACAAGGAAGAACGCTATAGTCGAGTACCTCGACTATGAGATACCCGTTACTCAGCTAAAGGGACCAAAGGAAAATGGAGATATGCAAGCAGCAAAGCGAGATTGAAATGCGCCACCTACCGGCGGTAGACAGATTTAAGCGTTGTGGGCGTTAGAGTGGGCGTGGCAAAGTTTTTTTTGAATCAATCGATAGGTATTGACAAGACCAATACATTTCAGTTAAAATTTTTTATCTAGCATGGAAATTGTGGGCGCCACAGGCTTGGGCGGTTTGTGGGCGTTAGAGTGGGCGTGGCATATTCGCGTGACAAATTTGCGCTGCGCTCAAGCCTACGGAATCTAAATCTGAAATCCCATTTACTTATCTTTGATATTTTCCGAGATATCCGCGTTCATATTTACGATTTTTTGAAGTTTGTGGGCGGTTTGTGGGCGTAAAAGTGGGCGTGGCAAACTTTTTTTGGGTCAATCGATAGGTATTGATGAGAATAATACATTTCAGTTAAAATTTTTATTCTAGCATGAAAACTGCAGGAGCCACAGTTTTGGGCGGTTTGTGGGCGTTAGAGTGGGCGTGGCACTCTGCTGAAACAAACTTGCGCTGCGTAAGAAGCTCAGGAATCTGCACGCCTAATCTCAATAGCCTAGCTCTTATAGTTTCCAAGATCTCAGCGTTCATCCGGACGGACAGACAGACGGACAGACGGACAGACGGACAGACGGACAGACGGACAGACGGACAGACGGACATGGCTAGATCGACTCGGCTAGTGATCCTGATCAAGAATATATATACTTTATGGGGTCGGAAACGCTTCCTTCTGCCTGTTACATACTTTCCGACGAATCTAGTATACCCTTTTACTCTACGAGTAACGGGTATAAAAAGTGGGAGATGAGCTGTTCTGGTGGCTGCCTGGAATTCATTTTCATTTCCCGATAATTCTTTTGGCTGCTGGCCGCATGTGGTGTAGTCCCAATGTGTGTGTGTGGGTGTGTTTGTGGGTAACACATGGCCAAGAGTGCCGAAGGGAGTGGCCCCTTTTATTTCCCCTTTTTGCGGTGGCCAAAAGCAGCTCAGGGCATTCCGATGCTGGCTTATGAAATTTAAGCGCATTTGCCCGGCAACCCAAATAAGAAACGGATCGGTTTGCGTTGGTTGGTTGGCTGCGAAGGATAGCTCATTAATTGCCCGGGGAAACGAATATATGAATACCTGAATGTCCTTGGCTACTTTGGCATAATTTAGGGTCTTTCGACAACTCGATGAGAGATGCACTCGACGCTCGGGCGCCCTCTGAAAAGGGATTTAAAAACACTTACACAACTTTTCACTCACAGTCCTCTCGCCTTAAGTACGCCCGAGAACTTTCAAGCCCCGGCGAATGAAAGAAAAAAAAAATAAATAACCCGAGTGCAGAAAAAAGCAAACTTTGCACATGCTTCACAAGGAGTTGGAGTGCTACTTTCCCTACGCTTTCGCCGCTTGTCCATTTGCGAATTCTTCTCAGAAATGAGCCCGCCATATCGAAGACATGAAATGAAACCGAGAAGATTTTCATTTCAGCACTTTAATCGTGAAATACAAAGAACACATATATAAAGTAAAAACTGGTAGGGAAATGAAAACCACGTAAGATGATATCATACAGAGAGAAGTTAAAAAGAAACATCAATGAACAATTGAGTGTGGAAGTTGATGGTGGGGGGGTAGGAGGTTGCCAGGGGGAAGAGCTACTGAAATTGGGCTGAAGGAAATGGCACTTTTACACACACGCTCTCAAGTGCAAATCAAGTTAACCGAATAAAAAGCCGCTTCCTGGCTGCCATTTGGCTTGTTTCGGCAGGCACCCCCTTTGGCGCCCCCCTTTCGACCTACGCCTCTTGATTTCTTCCTTCCTGCTGGGGAACACAGGACCTGCTGAAATGGCAAACGATGTCGTTCCGTTTCGTTTTCGTTTCGTTTGCCATTGCTGGCGTTGCCATTGCCTTCGCCTTTACCTCCATGTCAAAAGATTATACCCGCGCAGTCATAAAAAATAATAAAATGTGCAAAAAACGCACAACTACAGGGGGGGGGGTTCGAAGGTGGGGTAAACTTGCCAAGGTTCACATGAGCGCACACATGGGTTTCCCTCCCCCCTCCCCCTCACACATACGCATTTCTTTGTGTGTAACATGTAAATGTCGTTTCGGCATTCGCGCATTTTAAGCTGCCATCCCACAACTGCTCAGCACCTCACAACTCACCCACCTGAGCAGGTGCAAAAAGAAGGGGTTTTCAGGGGTAGAGGGGGTGTTGGTTTGGGAACACGACCTTCTTCACCTCGACAGCTTCGGCAGCAGCAGTTTCTCAGCCTTACCAGCTTCTCAGGCCTCATTTTGGCACCTCAACCGTTTTGCTCCTTTTTTGGCCGCCTGGCTGGCTGTTGCCCCCTTAATTGGCATGTGTTCAGCATTTTGTACATTTTTCGCACAGTTCGCAGAAATGCCACGCCCTCGAATCTGCCAACCGCCCCCCCCCCCGCTCAGATTACCTGGCCATGGGCAATGGGGCTAAAGATATGAATATAATTAAATGTTACAACTACATATTTGCATCTCTTATAAAGCAATGTCTTCTCGACTGAAATGTCCTTTGAGGTGTTTATACAGGGGAGCCCAGGCACAAGATAAAGCCATCAACTAAATTGGTTGGGTTTCCAGCAAAAAAATAAAAACAAATAAAATACGGAAGAGGCAAGCGAAGAGCATTGCCTAAAACTTGAATTCCATTTAGCCCGGCTCTCATTGTTGTTGGTCAACAATTAAGGACAATGACAGCGGCAGATTAGGTCCTTAAGTTGAGAAATTAAGTTGAAATTGAAATGCCCGGGAATTGAGTTACCCCAAAAAGTTCTTAATGAAGAAAGCGCGCGAAAAGCTGGAGGTTGTAAGAGCCAACTAAAGAAAACTCAAATAAAAACTATAGAAAATGTCAAACGAGTGCCTTTATTGCTGGCTGATTGTGTAGCAAAAAGAGGGGAAAATATGAAGAAAATATAAAGGAATAGAGAGGAAGTATAATATAACTCTAATGGTGTTCTAAATGTAAATTTGAAATGGTTTCAAGTTAGTAACTTCTGAAGAACTTTATTGCGACATTAAAAAATATTCTTTTCCGGAATTTATGATCAAGTCACTGCTACGAGAAACCTAATATATACCCCTATACTATTTAAATAGTCAACTAAATGTCATTATACCCGTTACTCGTAGAGTAAAAGGGTATACTAGATTCGTCGGAAAGTATGTAACAGGCAGAAGGAAGCGTTTCCGACCCCATAAAGTATATATATTCTTGATCAGGATCACTAGCCGAGTCGATCTAGCCATGTCCGTCTGTCCGTCTGTCCGTCTGTCCGTCTGTCCGTCTGTCCGTCTGTCCGTCTGTCCGTCTGTCTGTCCGTCCGGATGAACGCTGAGATCTTGGAAACTATAAGAGCTAGGCTATTGAGATTAGGCGTGCAGATTCCTGAGCTTCTTACGCAGCGCAAGTTTGTTTCAGCAGAGTGCCACGCCCACTCTAACGCCCACAAACCGCCCAAAACTGTGGCTCCTGCAGTTTTCATGCTAGAATAAAAATTTTAACTGAAATGTATTATTCTCATCAATACCTATCGATTGACCCAAAAAAAGTTTGCCACGCCCACTTTTACGCCCACAAACCGCCCACAAACTTCAAAAAATCGTAAATATGAACGCGGATATCTCGGAAAATATCAAAGATAAGTAAATGGGATTTCAGATTTAGATTCCGTAGGCTTGAGCGCAGCGCAAATTTGTCACGCGAATATGCCACGCCCACTCTAACGCCCACAAACCGCCCAAGCCTGTGGCGCCCACAATTTCCATGCTAGATAAAAAATTTTAACTGAAATGTATTGGTCTTGTCAATACCTATCGATTGATTCAAAAAAAACTTTGCCACGCCCACTCTAACGCCCACAACGCTTAAATCTGTCTACCGCCGGTAGGTGGCGCATTTCAATCTCGCTTTGCTGCTTGCATATCTCCATTTTCCTTTGGTCCCTTTAGCTGAGTAACGGGTATCTCATAGTCGAGGTACTCGACTATAGCGTTCTTCCTTGTTTTTTTATAAAATCATATTTTGATTTTGATGCCCTGTCAATAAAATTACTATATACCTCTGTAAAAGTCAGTGAATGCAAATTAGTATCGCTATAAAGATCAGTGAATGAAATATGCAAATTTGATTGCCTACTTTCTAGGGCAATTAAAATTTTTCCCTCGCTGGCCGCCCTGTAAACAAGCTCTGAAAAATCCAATTTGCATAACTTTTTGGCCAACATCAAATGTCAATTTATCTGCACTGGAGAATGTTACTTTATGTGTGCGAGAGTGTGTTTTTCTACCTTTTCCTGTTCGTGTGCATGTGTGTGTTTATTTGTCTGTGACATTTCAACTAAAATATTGATATCAATATCTATACGTAAATAGTAACCATTCTCAATTTCTTCTTTTGATTTTGCCATTGCAGGTAAGCAAAGCTAATATTCGACATTTTTGCCTTGTTTGGCGGTGGTAAGTAAACGATAAATTTATAGAGCGAGAGACTAGTATAAAATAAAATTGCATACATTTTATGAGCGAGCATGAAAATGTTGCTAATTTATTGTTGGCAATCTCAGCAGGCAGTGGAAAAGCCAAGGGAAAACTCTGGCCGACACCTCAATGGGAGCCAATAACAAAGTTATATAAATGTGCCAGCTCCCTGGTCGCGTGTGTGTGTGAGTGTATCTATATCTATATCTATGTCCTGCGACTGTCTGTGTGTTTGTGAGAGAGGCGGATATCCGCATGCAAGCCATAACTCAATAAACCATTGTCCACAGCCAAAGAGGAAGACGCAAAAAGAATATAAAACAAAGGCAAAACTAAAACCAAAGCTGGCTGAAATGGGCGTGGAGTTTAGGGGGTTTAGGGGGGGCACAGCAGTCAAAGATACAATCGAAATGCAGTAACTAGCAGTCAGTCAGGGGCGGTGGCTAGGGGGTTTCAAGGGGGCTTGAACTGCCACTGGGCGGCGGGAGATTAGAAATGTAAACAAAGGCAAGGAGAGCCGTCGACAATTCTGCACTTCTCCAAAGGGGGTTTAGGGACCTCCCCCCCCCCAACGCCACTGAAAGAGGGGTCTTTGAAGGAGGCCAGTCTGCGGGGTGGCAAAAGAAATAAACATTAACTGTAATTTAGTGGGGCATTGTGCTTAAGCGTCCAGTCTCGGATTCAGATTCCCATTCGGTTTCGCATTCGGTTTGCTGTTTGCCCTCTCGCTCTCCCACTCGCCAGCTGTCTCGCTCTGAAATTATGGGCCCATTGTGCACTGGCCAGCAGTCACGCCTCTGTCTGCCCCCCTTTCTCCCCCCCCCCTCACACACACAGCGACAGCGCCCCTGCTCCTTTTGCCAGTTTAGTTTCAAGTTGCACGAGGCATTTCGTGCTGGTCAAAACGCGGCAGGGAATCAGCCATGGGTGGGCCATCAGAATTGGATGGGGGCAAAAGGGGGGGCCAAAGGACGAGTCCTGGCCAGAAGGCCTGTCAGTGGAGCAATTGTTATTTGCCTGCAGAGGGGCAGGGAACCGGGGGAGGTAACAGCTTCCAGCTTCAGTTTCATAGACAAGTTCTCAGTTTTCGCATTCCCAACAATTAGGTGGCAGCAGCTGGAGTGCCGCAGGCCCCAGGCACTGAGAGAAAACACCTCTAAAGTATGGCCAACTTAACAGCCTGGCCTAAACCAATCATAACACCACATTTCGAACAGTGTAAAATCCTTTTGTGGATCAGGCCCACCAAGAAGTGGAAAACTAACAGAGTCCAGGCATAGTTCAAATACGGAATATGGCCCAATAATAACAACTACAACAATGACAACGCTGGGCAAACTCAACAATAATCGACAACAATAAAGAAAAAAGCAAAAAAAAAAACAAGGAAGAACGCTATAGTCGAGTACCTCGACTATGAGATACCCGTTACTCAGCTAAAGGGACCAAAGGAAAATGGAGATATGCAAGCAGCAAAGCGAGATTGAAATGCGCCACCTACCGGCGGTAGACAGATTTAAGCGTTGTGGGCGTTAGAGTGGGCGTGGCAAAGTTTTTTTTGAATCAATCGATAGGTATTGACAAGACCAATACATTTCAGTTAAAATTTTTTATCTAGCATGGAAATTGTGGGCGCCACAGGCTTGGGCGGTTTGTGGGCGTTAGAGTGGGCGTGGCATATTCGCGTGACAAATTTGCGCTGCGCTCAAGCCTACGGAATCTAAATCTGAAATCCCATTTACTTATCTTTGATATTTTCCGAGATATCCGCGTTCATATTTACGATTTTTTGAAGTTTGTGGGCGGTTTGTGGGCGTAAAAGTGGGCGTGGCAAACTTTTTTTGGGTCAATCGATAGGTATTGATGAGAATAATACATTTCAGTTAAAATTTTTATTCTAGCATGAAAACTGCAGGAGCCACAGTTTTGGGCGGTTTGTGGGCGTTAGAGTGGGCGTGGCACTCTGCTGAAACAAACTTGCGCTGCGTAAGAAGCTCAGGAATCTGCACGCCTAATCTCAATAGCCTAGCTCTTATAGTTTCCAAGATCTCAGCGTTCATCCGGACGGACAGACAGACGGACAGACGGACAGACGGACAGACGGACAGACGGACAGACGGACAGACGGACAGACGGACATGGCTAGATCGACTCGGCTAGTGATCCTGATCAAGAATATATATACTTTATGGGGTCGGAAACGCTTCCTTCTGCCTGTTACATACTTTCCGACGAATCTAGTATACCCTTTTACTCTACGAGTAACGGGTATAAAAATAGAAAAACAGAATATTGTTGGCAATGCTAGAGGAAATGGAAATGAAAACGGGATGCCAAGTTGCCCAGTTGAGCCCTCGAAGAATTTATCGAAATGAAATTGCGACCTTTTTATGAATATTGCATGCGAAATGAAGAGCCCCAGAGACCCGGCATTAAAAAGGTTAATCAAAAAAGAAGATATTAAGTAGATACAAAAGAGAACTTTTAACCAAATTGTTGCCAGTCATATTTTGTGATTTCCTCGTTTGCATCATCATTAAGGCAATTTCTAGGCAATTAGCTGGCGTTTTTCCAGCTAGGCCTAAAGGCTGGCAAATCTAACCAAGCGCCTTTGGCCATAACATGGCTTTATTTGGCTTATAAATTGTTAGCAGCCCCGGTTCGGACTCATGAACTTTGCTCATAATTCAACACCTCCAGCAGACCGGGCCAAACAAAATTAATAAAAAATATGGGGGGTGGGTGGAACAAAAGTACAACGAAAACGAGAAAACCTTTTTCAAATTAAACTTTTGCCAGCCCTCGCTCGAGTTTTCTTTTTCCCTCTCGCTCTCTCGCTTTCTCTCGTGACCACTTGATGATGCCGCCTTTCGGTTCAGCCGGAAAATACAAACTCGGCGGCACACTGATACGCTTTTCCCACCGCTTTTCCACCCACTTTTCCACCCCCTTGGCGGACATAGCTTTATTGCAGCTAAACAATTTTCATAGGCCATCAGCGCGGTGTTGGCAACTTTTCCTCGAGTGCAGCAACAAATTAAATTTGCGCTGGTAATTGGATTTGAAAACACTTCGCCCTGTCCAGACTTCAGAATCTGTGTGTCGGCCGTATTTAATGCCGCCAACAGCCGCAAGGAAGCTTTTCGCCAGCAGGCAGGGCACTTTTTCAGGCTGGATTTTTTCGGTTAGAGCTTTGGCCTAGAAAACAGAGAGTCCGAGTTCGGTTCGGCTAAAAAAAAAACAGAGAAAAACAAAAAAATTCTACGAGGGCGGCGCATCAAGTAAACAAAATGAACTGACATAAAACCAAATTGAAGCGGCAATGTCAACAGTTTGATAATTACGAGAGAGGTGTGGAAAATGGGGCGGAAAATCAGTAAATCAGTGGGGATTTGTTTATGGACAAGGTGACGGAAATTAGGCAACAAACGCCCGAGTCCAAGGCCGGAAATTAATAAAAATGTTCAAATCCAGATTTCCGGGGGGCGGCAAACCCGACTTCGATTGCCGCCTGCCAAGTTGCTTTGAATTTAATCGAAATATATTGATGGGTATGTATTTCGTTTGGGTTATCATTTTCCAAATCATTTGAGCTGCCTCCGAAAACAATTTCAATTTCAAACAATTTTTTTTTCTGCCAGCCGACTTCAATTACATTTACACAAGAGCTCTGCGGTTGGGAAATTCAATGCCAAATGCTGAGGATAAAATGGCAAAAGCCATTAAATAATCTCACCTACAGCGAGGGAAACCAGAGAAAGAAAATTCATTTTTCAAATCCCAATCACAGTTATTAAATCTTTGCTATATGGTTATGGTTATTGTTGTGATTTGATTTTATGGTAATAGATGAAATGCGAGAGACAGACGGGATGGTTAAGAGTGGTTCGGTGGATAGGAATGGGAATGAGGACTACCTAGAGCTTTTCATCGTTTTCTCTTTGGGAACTAAGAGAAGGACCTTCGTTCGCTCTGTTATTGTAGTTTGATGCTATCCTTGCTGCTGCTGTTGTTGTTGTGCCTGCCATTTGCGCGCGCTCTGAAAACACAAGGAAAAACCAGGCGGAAAAGCGGTGTGGGAAAGGGGGGAAGGAGGAGGGTTCGCACCACAAACGGATGAACGAAGGGAAAACGGCCTAAAATGGTTTACTGACGTCATAAAAGTGACTTTTCTTATCTGGCAGCGTATCTGCTGGCGAAATGGAACAAGCAGGATGCTCTGGTCTAAATTTAAATGTCGCTGGCAGAGCGGCAATCCTTCACTGGCATAAAAGGAAAATAATTATATTTAAAGGCAATTTGGTTGGCAGTGCCGCAGCCGCAGCCGCAGCCTCATCTGCATCTCAGCATCCACAGCCACGTCCACATCCTCATCGCCTCGGAGCCTCGGATTCCGTTTCAGCGCTTCAGCATCAGCTGCAGTGTCCTTGACCGAGTTTATGTAGATTTGCAAGGCTTTACACTGCGTGTGTTTGTGTGTGCCAGCTCCTTGTACCCCCCCCTGCCTCTCCCTTTCTCTCTCTATATATATTTGAATATATATGCAAGTATTTGTATAATATTTAGCAGTCAGCGCCCGCTCACATCTCATTATTAACATATTTCGAGCTATTTTCTTATGGCTGCTGTGGGACTGGGACTGGGCCAACGCTGCGTATGCGTTATATTTTACGATTCCTTCGTGTCTATGTGTGTGCGTGTGTTTGTGTGTGTGGGCGTGGCTCGCCATGTGACTTATTTGAGCGTGTTTAAGCATTTGTGCTGTTGTGATTGCCTATGTATGTAGCAAAGGCTGTGTTGGGGGGGGGGGGGGGGTTATTTTACTGCTGTGTGTGTGTGTGGCGACATTTGAGTTTTGAGGTGTTGACTTTATGGGGCCATTTGAGGCGCAGATTTAACGCCTGTCTGGATTTATGACTCAAGCAACAGAGTTTCGCAACGAACACAAAAATACATATGTACATTTATAGGCCCTGCCAACTAGATCGCTTTGTTGCACCCACAAGCCACATAATTAAGTTTACCGTGTAATCAACATAACTAAGTTTGCACCGGTGATAATCAAATATTTAGACCCATTCAATCAACTGCAAAATGCAACACATAAACATGCCGGATGTCCAGATGACAACAAAGCTGTTACAAATTAATCCAAAAACTTGCATCTCTCTCTTTGCGGCCATTCCATTAGCCATTATCCCCAAAAAACCACCGACAATGGACCAACAAAATGTCTCCTTCTTGCCGCCGCGACGAGCCAAGTTGTTGCAAAATAAATTATGCTTACGATTTGTAAAAGCCTTAATGCGCCCCAGAGCCAAATCCTGAGTGCACACAGCAGGAGCAGCCATCTAGCCAGCTGGAGCGGCATCAGAAGCTAGTGCACTGGAAAAAAATAGTCTAAAGTTCTAATTAAGATAAAATCTAAAATTAAAAAAACTAGAATAGAAAGGCATTTTTATAAAAGAAAACGATCTAGGAACCATTTTTTAAAGGTAATCCTTAAGTACTTATTATTAAAGGTACCGCTTACAAGGCAATCACATCAAGTAGCCACAATTTCTCGCTCTGTAGAGCAGCTGCTGGGGCTTGACTTGCACTGGGGAAAAATAGTCTAAAGCTCTACTTGGTTTAAGATCTAAAATTAAAAAAAAAAACTAGAATAGGAAGGCAATTAAAACAAGAAAACGATATAGAAACCATTTTTACTAGTACTTATTATTAATAGTATCGCTTACAAGGCCATCACACATTTTCTCGCTCTGTAGAGCAGCTGCTGGAGCTTGACTTGCGTTTGCTTGGCTCCAAAGACAACAATGAATAAATTTAATTTTAGCTGCGGCCGACCTACCGCACATAACTCCAAGTTGTTGCTGTCGTTGTTCATGTTGACTAAACACCTTTGAGTTGCTGCCTCGCCCTCTGGCAGCTGTCACACGGGTTGTATACGTTATATTTCCCCCAGCTCTAAGGCTCTCTCTCCCTCTCACTCACTCTCTCTCTCTTTGGCGCCCTCTCTCTCTCTCGCCCAGAGTGCATTATAACTGCATTTTGGTTTTGATGACGTCGTCACCATCGTCGTTGTCGTCGTCTGATTTGTAAATTATACTGGTTTCACAGGGATTTCGTGTGTAACTCTCTCTTAGAGTTCTCCACAAATATACTCTTAAGAATCCCAAAAGAGAGAGCAAGCTTTTCCCATAGCTTTTCACCTTGCCACAACCATGTGACTGGCCAGAGAGCCAAAGAGAGCCAGGATGCTGGCTCGGAGAGCTTTGCTGATTTTCGCTGATTACGTAAATAAAGGCGAAGCCTGCAAGCCGAGAGCCCAAAAACACAACCACCAACGGAATGTGTGCGGCCAAGAACTGTTATAAACAATTTCACTGGAACAGCCGAGCAGCCACTTCGTGTGCCGAAGGACCAAAGCCGAAGCTTTTCGCGACCCGAATCCCTTTGTGTGTGCTGGTGTGCGTGTGTCTCTACACGAAATGGGGCGAGCAGAGCAGTCGCAGCGCTGCTGGAAGCTTGCTAAAAGAGAGAGAGAGGCAGTGAGAAAGAGAGAAGGTCCTGCTGCTCCGGCCCGCTGGCTGACTGGCTGGCATATCCACATCCTTTTGTGGTGAAAAGTCAGTCAGAACGGGAACGTCGTCGCGAGCTGTGCTTTCTCCAGCAGCCGTGTGTGTAATGCCATTTTGTAACGCGAACGCAATAGTCAGACTCTGTTGGCCACTAGTTTTCCACAAGTCCGCAGGTCCTTTCGTCCTCCGCGAAAAGCGCACAAATAAATCATAAAATCCAGCTCGTGCGTGTGTGTGTGTGTGTGTGAGTGTGTGCGCCGCCAAGTGAAATCGAATCGTATCGCAGCGCATAAAATCAAATCAAAACGGGGCAGGCAAGGCTGGGAAAAATCCGAGAAAAGTGCGTCAGCAGCAGCAGCAGCAGCAGCCTCATCGCATCATCCTCGTCGAAACTGAAACTGAAGCTCTGGCTGAAGATGAAGCTGTGGTCCTGATGCTGATGCCTCAGCGGGAGGCGGGCGGCAAAAAAGAAATCAAATTACAAAACAGCAACACACAAACACACTCACACACACACACACACACACAGCGAATCAAGAGCACATAGATACACCAACACTTGTGTCGACAGAAGGACTAGCACACGCAGCGCTGAAATTGACGCAGACCATAGACCATATAATTTAGCACACAAGTTAAACGCAGCAAAAAAAAGAGAAGAAAGCAAAGGCAAATAATAAAAAAAGAAAGTTGGAGAGTAACAAAATCAAACGAAATTTTCAATTGTCAGGCATTAAAGTGAAATTAACAAGTTGCAAAACCTGGCGCACCAAATGAAAATCCCGCCCAACAACAATAACAGAAAAAAGTGTTGAAAAATGCCTGAGCAGCTGTGAAGGATTCGCTTTGGAAGGAAAGCGGGGGGGGGGGGGGGGGGGGGGGGGGGGAGGGGAGGGGTTATAGGGGCTACAAGGGTACAGGCAAATACCAACGCACTTAACACATATTTACCAACACAGCGGCAGCACCCAAACACACACACACGCAGACATTTGGGGGCACAACAAAAACCAGGCAAAAAAGGAAAAACTCGCTTAAAAAAAATGGGCGAAAAAAGTGGAAAAACTTGAAACGCGCCAGAGATTCGAGTCGTGTCGAGATTCCATGTTATATGGCGGACTTGTTTTGCTTCTCGCTCGCCTTTGTCCCTATATAAATACATATATATATGTGTGTGTATGTACATTGCCCAGATATTTTTAGCACGCGGGCGAAAATTTAAATCGCCATCGAACGGAAAAAGAATAACACAAATGCCATAAGGCGAAAAAGGAAAATAAGAAAAACTTTGTGTGTGTGTGTGCTTTGTTTTTTGCGTGCTGTTTTGGCCCACAAAAGTCGGGCTAATAAAATATCAACAAGATGCGAACAAAAACTGAAAAAAAAAAAAAAGAAAAGAACCACAAAACAAAAACAACAATAATAATAGCCAGTGCGTTGGTATTGGTGTTGGTGTTGGTGGCATATTGAAAAGGCTGCGCCTTCTGTTGCAAGGATAACCGAGCGAAAGAAGCAGCAGCAGCAACGTCATACATGTGCAAGGATATTATCAACGTCATGCCTGTCGAAGTTCACACACACACACACACACACTGTCTCAGATAAAAAGAGCGAGAGAGGGAGAGAGAGATAGCTAGGCGAAAGAGAGAGCAGCATTTGGCGTGGCACATTTTGTTGTTGTTTGTCCTTACCAACCATTAAACGTATTTATATTTATGGATACAGGTCCTTCGTCCTGTGTATGTGTGTTAAGCGCATTAAGGCCCTCGTTGATGTGGCTAAATCTATTAAAAATAATTTCAACTAAAAGTAAATAACTCGCACACACCCAGTAAGAAAGAGAGATATAGGGCCAAAAAGCCTGTGGCTGCCCAGGAGAATCTATTTTATCTGAGCCACATCCTGCCATAAAGACCATAAACCTTCTTCGAGTGGATTTGCTGCCACATTTTCCTTAAGCCAAAGTAACTTTTTAAAGAGCCCAAGTCGAGTTTAAGCAGCTTTGCTACCTGTTTGGCTGGCCAAATTACTATCTCACTGATCCCATCCTTACTTATTTAGGGACTCGGAGATTCCCTCGCGTGTTAGGGAAATTTTTGAGTTGGGAAAGTCGGGGCTTTTGGCAATTTGGAAAAGTTTTTGGCCAACGAAACAACAATCGAAACGATATAAAAATGTCATTTAACACGCTAGTGGGTGGGGTGGGGGGTGGGATGGAAAAGCGAAAAGTTTTCCTCTTTTGGGGTAGAAGGAAATTAACTTTATTGGCCGAATCAAGCGAAAATCGCTAAACAAATGCGCCCAAGCACCTTTTCAAGTGGTGGCCTAAGCCACGAGGGGGAAAGCCTGCCGTGGCCTTCCTCATTTTCCCATTTCCCAAGTTGCCAACTAGTTGAGCCTTGCCACACGCACACACGCGCACACCCTGTTGGCAACTAAACACATGGCAAATGTGGCAAACTTGAAACTTATCGACGGCTCTAATCTAAACGGGACAAGCTGGCCAAAAACTTTTGTTGCCCCCCCCCGTAAGACACTAATTCGCAACTCTCAAGAGCAGGGAAAGCTACCATCCCCCACCCCCCTAAATTTGGCATTGTTCATGCGGCCCAGAAAAGTAGGCTATAAAAACTATCAACACAACTCAAGTTTTGTGGCAAGTTGTTGTGTATGGGATTTCTTCTTAGGTGCTGCAGCTAGCTCACAACATAAAAATAGGAAAAGTTTTGTTGTTTTATTCGGCTGTGTATTTTTAAGTTTTTTCCTCGCCCCCCCTCCTCCTGCCCCTGGATCATATAATCCTTTCACTTAACAAGCAAACTTTTTGGCAGCAGCCGAAACGAAACGAAACGAAAGGAGAAGAAAAAACTTTGGCAAACTCCTTTGCATAAACACAAACATGACCGTTGAGCGTAGAGCTGTGGAGCTGTAGATCCAGTAGAACCAGTAGAACAGCAGTTCCCGAGTCATATCTCCGTGTAGATGTAGACATGAAATTTATGCATTTGCTGCCAGCCCCCAAAAAGTATTTATGTATGCGCTTATAAATATATGCCCCTCGCACTTTCCGAGTGTCTGTGCAGATAGCCAACAAATTTATGCTAGCAATATAACAAACAAAATATTTGCGCACGAGTTGCAAAAACTTTTCGCAGAGCAACTTTAAAATAACACCGAAGAAAGCCCATGGCAGTGAGGGGCCCCACAGAATTTGGCCTAAAGTAAAAAAGGTTCTCACACATGTACGTGCATGAAACGTTGTTGTTTTAGCCTTTAAATATGCTAATTAAAGCGCCTACGCCTAGATATACATATGGGGGGTATTTTTCAGGGATTATTTTTAGTATACAGCACGTTTAATGAAGGGATCCTTCACATGTCTGTTTTGGAAATATCTGACATCTCGCAAATGAAAAGCAAATGATTTAAAAAGTATGAAGAAGGCTTAGCAATTGTTTTAGAACTCAGTAAATCTTTTTCGCTGCTATGTCCTTTAAAACTTTTGTCCTAATACAAAGGCCGCAACACAGCTTAGTTTAATTAATAACCAGATTAAAATCTATTTAATTTTCAAATTGACTTAAATTTATTTAATTGAAATTCACCAGATTACATGCACTATTGCCATGAAAATAAAAGATTTTCCCTCTATTGTAGTCAATGAAATAAAACCGCAATACTTTAAGCTAAATACAATTTAAATTCGGGCACTGCAAAAACCAGAACAAATAGCAAAAAGTTAGGGGAATGCTGGGCAAACTGCTTTGTGATTTATAGAGCAAAACAAATATAATTAAATAAATCCTCGAATAAATATGTGCACAACACAAACACACACTCATACATACTCACACTAACAAGCCAAGTGATTTCTTTTTTGCCACTCGCTTTACTGGCAACAAGTAAAAATAATTAATTATAGATAAATGTGTGCGACGCGTGTGAGATAAATTACCAAAGCAACCGAAAAACGAAAAGCGAAAAACAACCCCTGCTGCCGATGTAATAAATGACTGCGCCGCAAAATGAGCTTTTAGTTTAATTAATCAAATGAATAATAATCAGCACTAAATAGCTGAGGCCAAAGTGTGTGTGCCCCAGTGCCAAAGTGCCCGGTGAAAAGTGCAAAGTGCCGACTGCCGACTGACCAGAATAACCAAATGGCGGACTAGCGCCGGTTGCATGGGCCACTGAGGAGAGGGAGCGGACACCATCGACATCAAGGACGAACTGGACATCGAACCCGTTGCTGCGCCGCTGTGATTCAGATTCATTCTGGCCGCCCAACAAGGCAACAGCAGCGAGCGCGGCGATCACAGCGTCGATCACAGCGGCAATAGTGGTGCGATCGGTGGTGCACCGCCATCCCTTAGCGGCAGTGGTGGTGCGGCTGGTGGTCCTGCAGGCGATCATCCTGCTGGCGGTGGTGGCGGTGGGGGAACAGCAGGAGGAAACGGAAGCAGCAGCGGAACCGGAAACGGAAGTAGTGGCGGGGCGGACTGCAGCAGCGACGGCGATCCCAAGAAGACCTTCTCGCTGCACTGCTGTTGCGTGATCGTCGACATCACACCAGTGGCGCATCCAGGAGGACGCCTGACATCGGCAACAACGGCCTCGGGAAGGGATGCGGGTGGAGCCGCCGCCGCTGGCGGAGGAGGTTCCGGTGGTGGCCTGGGCCTCGGCCTCGGCGAGAATGTCTCCCAGTTGGCCAGCCAACTCTTTCGCTTTGGCAGCAAAAAGCGCCCAGGCGTTTGCATCTGCAATGCCCAATGCCGGCTGCAATCGCTGGGCGAGAGTCCAGGTGGCCTTGCAGCCACCACCATCAAGACCCATCATGGCAGCCTGGACAGATTGCTGCAAAAGGGAGAGTCAGCCGGAGGTGCCGGAGGAGCACCCACCAGTGGCGAACGCTCGATAAGCTGGGTGGTAGATGGTGGGGCAGCGGGCTCTGGTGCCCTGCTCAACGCCTCCTCCGATGAGAGTGATGACAAGAAGAAGAAACTGGACGACGGTTCCCAGCTGCCGCCCCCGCCACGCCCCCCCTCGCGATCACATGCCAAGCCCACTGCAAAGGAGGAATTCGATCGGGGCGTTGAGGTGGAGAAGTTCTATCACCAGATCAACGGGGATATCTTTGAAATCACTCGGAGAGTGAGGGCTCGCGATGAGGAGACCATGGAGCAAAAGTGCATCCGCCGGAAGGGTTCGGTGCGCCTCACAGAGCCCACTTCCGGTGGGCATGCCCATGTGCGGATCGAGCAGAGACCACAGTTGCCGCCCAGAAGACAGAAGAGCGCCGAGGAAGTGGCCACCATGCCCAAGAGTGCTCTGCGCCAACCGCCCGAACAACTGGAGTGGTTCGATCGTCGTGCCCAGCAGCGTCACTCCGCCCGTTCCGCCGAAGGTGGTCAGGTGCGGGAGGAGACCATGGAGTGGCTGAAGCTCCAGAAGACCGCCAGTCCCATCCAGCCAGTGCGCACCTCCTCGGGTCCCAGTGAGATTACGGTCTTGAAGGATGAACTGCCCGACTGGCTGCTGGATCATCTGCCGCGCAAGAAGGAGCGCGATCGGGATAGATTACCCTCGGATGCCGACAAGGCAGTGGGTTCCGCCTATGCCAAGGCCCTGTCGGAGCTGCTGAAGAAACCCCTTTCGCGCCAGAGTTCCGGACCCTGTGAGTTCTCACTCCTGAAGACCGACATCGTGGAGTGGCTGACCAAGATGCAGGGCAGCAGTGGCGGCGACAAGGGCAAGTCCCGTCGGTCGCATCATCGCCGCAATGGCAGTGGTGGCGATGCCCAGCCACGTTCCAATTCCCAGGAGGATGCCCAGGATCAGTCGAGGACCAGCCACCGGAAGCGGCACTCGTTGGGTCACAGTGGAGCGGCCAGCGAGGAGGAGCAGCAGCAGCTCACTGCCGATTGGATAGCCTATCCGCTGCACAAGCTGCAGTCCCTGGGCAAGCAGCCGCCGCCAAGTCAACCGCCGGAGCGGGTCAACATTCCCAGTGGCTATGCGGTGCCCAGTGCCCTATCGCATACTCCCTTGTGCCAGCGGAGGGAGGAGCGTTCCCGGGAGAGAAGACTGCGTCATTCGGCCAGCGAGGTGGTGGGCAGTGGTGGGGCAGGAACTGTCTCATCATCGAACACCGCCCATCTGGAACGGCTGTATGCCAAGCCGCACAAGGAACGCTATCAGTATGTACCGAAAGCCAAGGAGTCGGGGGGCAGAAAGGAGCGCTCCCGACGCCACCAGACCCAAAGATCCGCCACGGTCTCCGACATGTCCGCCCAGCGTTCCGGTGGCCACAAGCGCAAGTCCTCGAGTGCAGAGCGGGCACCTCGTTCTCCCTCACCGGGACCCTGTACGGATCCCGATTGTCCACTACTGCCCATCTGCACGGATCCGCATTGCCGCTACCAGGAGTGCCAGGCGAGGCAGTGCATCACATCGTCGGTGAGCTCGGTGAATCTGGCCAGGCATCAGCAGTTGGCCCAGGTGCAATTGCATGCGGTGCCTGCGCATTTGGTTGGCGCCATGGGATCCGATGTGCCGACGACACCATCCACAACGGCCACGCCTCCGCCGCCACAAACCACAGGAGGCGGAATTCTGGGCTCCGGGACAGTGGGAACCATGGGTGAACGCCGGCTGGTCATCTGCCACGACTGTCGATCTTGTGCCCCGCTACTCAGCTGCCAGAATCGCAAATGCCTCAATGCCGCCAAGTGCAACTCACTGCCTCGCTGTGCCGCCGACTTCAATCGCCTGCGCACCCAGCTGGCCCAGCCGCCCACCACACTGGATGACATCGAGCCGGCGCCACTGGACGACCTGGAGATGCAGCCACTGCCCTCGCCACCGCACTCGCATCCGCACCATCACTATCGCAGCAATTCCCAGCCAAACACTCTCCAGCGCGGAGATTCAGCTAGTTCTGGAAATGGAGGAGGATTAGGTGGCAGAGTAGAAGTCGGCATCGGAGGAGGAGGAGGAGCACCACCTGGACTGGCTTGGCTGGAGCCCACAACCACACTAGTGCAACCACTGCCCGCCTATGTGCACCACTCGAATGGCAAGCTGATGAAGTCGGCCTCCGCAGCCTCGTTGAATTCCCGGCGAAGGCGCCACAAAACCGTGCACTTTGGCGAGAATCTCCTGCGGGAGGTGTGCCAGAACAGGAAGCTCATCAAGACGGAGGCCCAGGTGCCCTCCGGTTCGGCGCCCATGAAGGCCAACATCCAGATGCTGTACAACTTTGTGGAGGGAGTGCTGAGTGCCTGGGTGGACGACGACGAGGATCAGGTGCGTTCCGGCGCGGAATCGGAGCCGGAGCACGGGGTGGTGCCCATGCAGCCGATCCACAGATGCAACCGCCTGCGTTACCAGTGCATCCGGCGGGTCGTCGAGGAGGCCGCCGACCTCCAGGGCACCCTCAAGTTGGGCAACTCCCGCTATCGCCATCGCCATTGGCGCAGCACCGCCAAGCAATGCAACGAAATGTTCCTTCGCAAGGTAGGACGGGGTGATTCTCTAGAGGATCTGTAAAATGCTATATCATATAATGATATAATGTCCAATTGGAATTACAATTTACATTTTGAAATATTTATCATATATTCATCAAATAAACATAAAGAATTTTTAAAATGGTTTTTAAAGAGATATTTTTAGTTTAATTACCTAATTTTCTTGGTGTCATAATTTTACTTACCTCATAGTCTTTGCGGCTTCATAACGAAATAATATAATCGTCGTATCAGTTGACATTAAAATCAAGTGTTCCCAATAAATATATACGGTCACATCTCTGAACCTTTGGGGCAATTTTCTAATGTCATCTTAACTATTCTCATTATATTAAATTGCTTTTTCAAAAAATGTTATCTGACTAAAAGCTATTAGCTAAAGGAATAATTCTAGTTACATTTTTCGGTCGACAATAAAAATAAGGTCACATTAAATAATTACTTATAATTTGGCTCAATCTACGTGTCGTAATTTTAAATATAAGGATTGTTAGGATATGCAATTTGTATCAATATTATTTGTGGGAAAATAAATATGTAAAAAGCCGTGTGGCTTATTTAAAACGCCCTATTTGTATCTGTTAGCCCGGCAATACCTTATTCCAATCGTTGGTTACATTTGTCAGGCGTGCTTTGAACTTTACCTTCGTGAAAATGAATGAAAATCGCGTGAGAAAATGTCGCCTTGGCAGAAAACAGAGACCAATTTCCCCGCCTCGAACTCGAACTCAAACTCATAGTCACAATCGTACTCACCCCATCGCGAATTCCTCCAGTTAAGTGTATTGTCTGTCTGGTACAAATTCATTTTGGGCTGCCTAACAAAACGTTGATCAAAGCCAAAGCATCCTTTTCACGCTCCAGCTGCTCCTGGGCTCCTTTTCTGGCTCCACAAAGGAGCAATAAATTAGAGCATTAGCCCCCCCTCCCCAGAAATGAACCCGCCCCCAAGCCCACACCCATGGCATTTGAGAAAAGCTCTTAGAACACGGACAAATTGGAGGGTGTAAATGGGAAACGGAGGGTGGCCAAAACTGGTACTTGTATTTAGTTTTTCGGTAATGAATGGCATTGATTGCAATACGCATGAATCAAACGGCTTCAAAGTGATAAAAGGCCATTTGTCCGAAAAAGCTGATGGGAAATAGAAATGAGAGAAAGCGAGAGAGAGAGAGAGAAAGTGGGCGTGGCTGGGAAAAATGGGACCCAAGCGCAGGGAGCATCTGAAAATAGGTAGATAAGGTATTCTATGCACTGATATATTGCTACTAAATGTGAGTAACAACTTCAGAATTCATTGGAAACACGATGCTATCTCTGTGTTTACTTTGCATCCAAGGTAGTTTCTATTGGTTTGGTTAACTTAACAAGCAAATAGATACATTGGTCAAGGGTTTTACATGCAGAGCACTCGAATACCGAGAATACACGTATTCAAATGAGTGAGCTTGAATGGAGGGGCTTCAGTTGGCTTATCAACTGAATGGGTCTGCATATTAATTAATGGCCAGATCAGCGATAAAAGGAATGGTCCGCAAAGCAGAGGGATTGGATTTACCTGGATTAAAGTCTGCATATCCCTGAGTTTTGCCATCCTCCGTTGGTCTAATTAACGCTTGTTACCCGTCCACATGATCTGAATACCTAAATGGGCCATCTCCCGTGATTACTGCACACCGACCATTCCCAAGGTTGTTCGGGCCTCGAGTCGCTTGTTAATTTTGATTGATTCAATGCTAAACAGTTTCACCTTCAGCCAATTAGGTGGGGCGCTCAGCTCGTCGCTGGCTGGAATATTTAATCAAATCGGAATGACATTGCAGGTTTACCGCCCCATCCACCACCAAATGAAATGAGCTGAGGGATAATTCCAAATTGATTTTCGCATTGCAATGCAGCAATTTGACTGTGAGAAGCAAAAAAAAGAAGAACAAAACTTTACCAGTCAGCAGAGAAACGAAGCTGATGGATCTCGTCTGTGTAGTATCTTTTGGCCCCAACCTCATCTGTCTATCTATCTCAACCCTGCAGATTTCGCCTTTGAATCAATTCCGTTTGGCTAACAACATTTGCGCCGGCAACGAAAACTTCTTTAATGCCTCACTTAATCGCAGCAATGCCAGAAACGTGCCACAGCCACCGAATAACTTTTACCCCGGAAAACCAGGTTAACCTTGTGCCACCCCCCCCCCCCCCCCCCCCCCCTTATCGTCAATAAAAATAAATCTATATGGGTTCCTGCGATCTGAGAGGTCGTACCCCTGCATAAACACTCTATCAAATATTGTAATTTTTGACAGCGACATATGAAAAGATTTTCCCCATCAGCACGAAGATGTAGAAGTTTGGGAGAGGTGACAATGGCCGTGCCAATGACATGGCATCCCCGAGCTCATCTCGTCCACATTTGACATTCAAAAGTCATTGATAATTATGGCTGAAACGTGAACGACAGCCGCATCGAGGGATCACAATCAATTCTTGATTAGAAATCGTAACGAAAGCACCTGGCTCAGGGATACAGGGATAAACGTATGTAGGTATATGGAAGCCATCAGTGCGCCTAAGTGGGCGGGTTCGTCTGTGCGTAAATTGAATTTTGATTTTGCACCGATGCTGAGATATGGCGTATTAGGCCCCAAAGTAATCAGGTGGGTAAAGTGTTGTGAGGGGAGGGTTTGAGGTACCAGGAAAGCCCCGACTGGCTGGCATTTAATCTTTTGTGTGATTGCTGTTTGGCCGTGTTCGCATTCGTGTTCGTGTTTTGGGTTGCCCATTTAGGCTTACCCATGTGAACGTTTTCAGTCACTCGTGTGAGTTTCGGATGGGGGGCAGAAAAGCCAGACTGCCCGACTGCCCAGAGGTGAAATCCCATTGTCAGTCTCAGGAACTTGGCTCCTGCCAGATGAAATTCAAGAAACAGGTCGTCCTGGACGTAGACGTATGTACTGCCTGCTGCCACTTTTGGGCCAATTAAAAATTCATGAATCATTTGACAAACTCTTTGGACTCGGGCCAATCTCCCCTGGGATGACCAGCAGGAATACCAAATGCGTGGTAATCTGCTGTAAAAGGGTAGCTAAAAAGGGGCAGCCCTTTAAATCACAAAATTTGATTAACAGAAAGGTGCCTTGGTTTTACTAGATTTTTAGGAGGGTTAGTTGTATCATTAAACAGCAAGGCACCTCTTTAAATCACCTTAATATTTTTCACTGGGTCAATCTTTAAATTGAAATGGTATATAGAGTGGGTTTCGAGTCCACCCACATTTCAATTGCCCGCCCCATCCTGAAACACTTCCACTCGACAGCTTCCGCTCGGCTTGATGATTTCATGGAAAACTTCATTGAGCAAGCGGAAACTATTTCGTTTTGGTGGAGTGCCGGAGTGTGGGAGTGCTTTCGAAGTTTCCTTTTAAATTTTCGAGCCACTCTTTGAGCCACTTAAAGTGACACGCACAGATATCGATTGGGTAGGTTTGGAGGGGGCCCCATCCCCCATACCATTTGGTCCTGCTCAGCTTGTAACCGCTTTGATCTGAGTCCTCCGCTTCCTGGCCATCATCGACATCATCATCGAGAGAGTCCCTCCCCTCGGTCGCTAAGCAAGCCACGTCTCAGGTTGGGCTCCTTTAGGTTATTTGCATGCCTTTGCACTGCTCTTCGATTAATATAAAATTTGATTAAACTTGGTCGCTCCGCTCGAGCTCGACGCTGTTGTGGGTTAAGTACACATGACCCCAACTGGCAAAAGACGACGGCATTGCGCCACGGGTGGGACTTCCACTTGTCCGACCCCCCCCCCTTTTTAAGCAAACATCAAACCCAACCCCCATATGGAAAGGGGAGAAACGAGGGGAGGCAGTCAAATAAATAACTTGTAAAACATGCATATGAGCAAAAATGTTTGAAAATTGCCAAAAAAAACGTAAGCAGAAGGTGGGGGGTGAGTGACTGACTGGCTGACAGGCTGGAGTATCGTAGTAACCGAAGGACTGAGTCCTGAGTCCTGGACCATGGTGGCCCCCCATCGCAGGAAGGAGAGACGAAACGAATAAACACATTGTAAATTGATTTCCTTGGGAACTCAAATAAAAATGGCATGAAAAGCAAGTGAGCGACAGTTGGGCAATGGGCGGATGGGCGTGGCCCACCTTCTCGATTGAAACGAATGAATGGGCAAACCAATTTTTATTGCCACGCGGGACACGTAGCCCGAGCAGAGCCATCGACTTTGGTCTTGGCTTGAATTCCCACATGGACCAGAAGTCTCCAACTCCTCCTCCTCCTCCTCCTGGCCTCGGCCTCTTCCTGCAGAGAAGCGGAAGGAAGCTGGGAGATGGTAGATGGTGATGGCCAGCGCGGGCCATAGGCAAACATTCAGTCAGTCAGGCAGTCAGGCAGTCAGTCGGTTTGTTACTGAGTCAGTCGGTCGAAGGACCCGGCTTTTGATGAAATAACATTGCCAAGTAACAGTTTGCCTTTCGCCATTTATTTCCCTTCTCTGCCTGCGATTCTCGCAGCCATTTTGTCAATTGTTGTCTGGGCCCTGCCCTATCTCTATCTGTCGGTCCATTTTTCCCCCCATCCGACTGCTGCTGCCCCCCGGGCCCCTGCTAAAAATGCAGGCGAGCAGAGAAGACAAATTGCTTTATCGACGACATACGTAACAAATGTTGCTGTCGGCACTGACAACAGCAGCAACAGCACAGCACAGCAGCAACCTGGCCATTATGGGTTTGAAATGGCTTCGTCCGAGAGGCTTACCAGTGGATACCATCCTGCCCTCGCTTGCCAGCTAATTATGACTTAATTATTTCAATTATTTTCTCTTCGATTTATTGAATTTTATCGCCGGCAACCGAAACCTCGTACGTGTTGCCCAGGCGCCTTAATTAAATTGACTGTCCGCACTCTAGACTGTCTGGTTCTCAACCCCCATTATTTCCCATTGCAGATTTCGGACGATGATCGAATGAGCCTAACTACCGCCGTTTCGGATGAAGATGATGGCGAAAGTGTCATGGCGTCACCATACAAAGCAAAGGCCACAGGCACCGCTGCATCCTCCTTCAATTGCACGGGAGCTGTTCGCAAAGCCGGGTAAGTTCCCCTGTCTCCACATCACCCCATCCCGGGAATCTGGGAATTTATGCCTCCGGTAGATGTAATCTGGCAGCTAGACATGGAGTGGGTTTTCCTTGGATTTTGCGGCCAAACCTGCTCACGTCCAACAAGTCATCATAAATAACACCAGTGGGTGGGGCGGTTGTTCTGTGGGTAGGCTCCTCGGGGAACATAATTTCACAGTGATTAAGGTTTGGTCAGAGGTGGAGAAAGCAGTGGCTGGGGATTAACGTTATTATGTCCGTATAGAGGGTATCAAAGTAAGGAGCATACATGTGTGCTAGGCACTGCAGCGGGATTATGGTAAGCCCATAACTTTTATTTAATCTTGATTCGTATTAGCAGCCAGGTCAATATAATAATGTCTTTTCGAACGTGACTGTCCGTATTATGGTCTTTGGGTTATATTAATGGGTTTCCTATTTCTTATAATACATAAATATATATTCATAGTTATGAATAGGATGAGATACATTTTCAAGGGGTTAATAGCTTAGGGCTCTGATGTGGGCTTTAAATAAAAATGCTACAATACAAACCTTGTTTCTAGCCAAGTACCTTTTATTAAAACTTTTAGTTTCCATCTAGAACTAGACTTAATGGGATTTCAAAAATACTTTCAATACTTGATGGATAAGAATAACTAGTAAATTTTATTGTATATCATAAATAATGCCAGGGTATTCGACACTTCGACCCATTTTGACAGTTCCCCACTCTGTTATGATAAACCTCTTGAAGACTTATGTACGCAGGACATGCCCCGACCCATCGCCGTATCTTGATTAGCTCCGAAGGTTAATGGGTTGATGGCGAAGCTGTTGAAGTTTTCCCAGGGATTACTAGTCCCCTGGCTTCAATCCCCCCACTCAACAGTGTTTCACCCCCGACTAACTGAACCGCACCACATCGAAATGTTTGCTTGCAGCTTCCTATCGGTAAAGAAATGGTTACTACGCAAGAAGCACCAGATCGAGCTGGCCAGAAAGAGGGGCTGGAAGGGCTACTGGGTGTGCCTGAAGGGCACCACGCTGCTCTTCTATCCGTGCGACTCCCGGGAGGGCAGGAGTGTGGAGGCGGCGCCCAAGCACTTGATTATCGTGGATGGTGCAATTATGCAACCGATACCCGAGCATCCCAAGCGCGACTACATTTTCTGTCTGAGCACGGCGTTCGGCGATGCCTATCTCTTCCAGGCGCCCTGTCAGGTGAGTATCTTTATTACAGCGTTGGGTTGGATTGGGTTGACTTGTCTTGAGTTGGGTTGGGTGGATAAAAAAAAAAAAAAGAAAACGTAAAAAGTGCCCCAGGATATGCTCGCTCTCATTTCGAGCAGTCAATATCCAAGGGAAGTCCTTCAAGGAAGCTTTGAAAGACTGGCCTTGCCGCGTCCGAAGTCGGAGCATAGAAAGATGGCAGCGCAAATTTGTTTGCACAAGGATATGCAAGGATATGCGAGCGGGCGGGCGAAGGCGGGTTCAGCGCTCGCGGGTCCGAGTCGCCCTGCTCTCTCATAATCGCCAGGCTGGCTGAAATGTATGCCATAAAGAAACCGCAGTCGGAGATGCACTCTAAAAAATATAGCTTTTGCCTTAGAAGCCATTCCAATAAGAGATTAAATTACAGGAGAGCTGAAGTTAATATAATAAGAGTTTAAAATCGTTTTGTCAGAGACCCAAGCCATTTGGAGTTTGGTTTCCTTGTCCAATTAGGCAATATATTTCCTGTTCAGCTTAATAATGTTCTTAAGCTTTTTAAATAGCAGAAAAATGTTTTTAATCACTCAATATGACCTCTGATAATAACTTATTTAAAGAAACTATAATTACTTCTTAAATCGAAACAAAAAACTGATTGCAATATAAAAATTGCATAAATTAGCTTTTCAGTTTAATCATATCTTTAACAATTTTTGAATACGGCAATGTTTTTAGAATAAGAAGATTTCATTATAAATTGAAATTCTAGCTCTCTATTCCAACTTAAAATTAAAATCGATTAGTAAGGTTGTACCATTTTTAAGAATTTCATCGAATTCACAACTTGTGAGTGGGAAATTTATAACATCTTAAAACATTTATGATTTGAGCTTTACATACACCTGTTTTCTATTGTTTAAGGTTAGAAATATTTCCTTGAATACTCAAGAACTATTTGCTCTCATTAAAGCCTTAACTAGGGCAGATTTTTGAAGAAGAGTCCAAAGCATATATTTTTGCGAGTGTGCATAGATGCAGATGCAGATACAGGACGAGGACGAGGACATGGACATGGACATGGACGAGGACGCTGGCAAGGCGCTGACTGACGCAACCTGCAAAAGTCCTTTAGCGAGATAGAGATAGAGAGAGAGTGAGGGATATTTATGAGAGAGAGTGAAATGGGGAAAGAGGGCCGGGGGCGGCTTAAAGTGTGAGCCATGATTGAGGTGGCGTTGACTGACTGCCAACTGGCAGATTGCCTTGAACAGCTGCAGTGGCAGCAGCATCCTTGTGGCAGCCCTAAACTGTTACATGTCTCAAAGGCATACGTTCAGCACGGCCCTCGTCCTCCCCGTCCCGTTCGTCCTTTTCGTCCTGTTCCTGTTGCCAACTCTCGTCGTGGCCCAACGTGATTTGTCATTAAATTTGCATAACTGATAGCCAGCGATGAGCGGGGATGAAATGGGTTCTGGGTGCTGCATAGTTGGTTGGATGGTTGGATGGCTTGATGGTTAGATGGTTGCTTTGGGATGGCTCTGGTTTGGGGGACAAGTTCGACGTTTGGCGCTGGGGAGCCACGTCAAATTGCTTGCGGTGCATTCGGTCTGCAATTTGTTACAATGTTTCCTCTTTAACATCCTCAGGTGGAGCTGGAGAACTGGGTGAACAGCATTCACAGCGCCTGTGCCGCCGCCTTTGCCAGGCATCGCGGAAAAACTGGTACCCTACACCTGCTCCAGGAGGAGATCTTTCGGCTGGAGAAGGCCATTGAGTCGGTGAGTAAATATGTTTTCCATTAAATGCGGAATATACGCATGTTCAGCCCTACAAACCCATAACCAAAATACATTTCACCACACATTCAATGTGGGCCTGCGAGCGTGCAAAAGTATTCGTTGCGGTTTTCAGGTGCACCGAGCACCTGCAGAATTCCAGGATGAAATCCAAGGAGCACGGTCTTGGATTGCGGTTGCATTTCGCATTTCTCGGCAGCTTTGTTGGCCCATGGAAATTGTTGCTGCTCGAGAGTTAAGTCAATTTTGCCAAGTGGCAGCAATGCAAAATGAATGGGGCACACACACAGACAGACACAGTCAGCCATGTCAAATGGATAAAGCTGCGTTTCGTTGCCGTAAGGCCGGCTGAGCTTCGCTGAATGGGGCATATGCAACAAATAACCCATCAATTGGTATCGCTTACGAATGCATCATCGATCATGCCATGTGTGCAAACAGCAAATGGGATTTGAGCCATTATGAATCGCACTGTACTGAATGGAGCACGGAACTGAATGGCAGATGAAAGGCGCATTAAATTAGGAAACCCATTGAACGGGGATTAACTACACATCAGTGCAGTTATGTGCTATGTGCTTGCGTTTTCCAGCAGAAGGGAAAACTTGTCGTTATGTATGGTAAATGTTTTGAATTTTGATGAGCCAAGCCAAGAAATGCCTGTGAATTGACTCATAAATTTATGGGCAACTTTTCAAAAACCAGTGAAGATGATTACAATCAAGATAAAGCATTTTTCTTTAGTTTTATAGCTATAAAGCTCATATATTTTAAATGAAACTTAGTATGATAAGCACATACATTATATTTTATTTAAAATCTCCAAATAGAAAGTGTTAAAATATGCCAAAACAAACCTATACTTCTATTTACAAAATAAAAGTTGGTGTTAGGTAATAGTGTAGTACCCGTATCGACAGCTCCTTAACTCTTCGTAACTCCACTTCCCTGACGCCCTGACTAATGTAATCGACTAGAAAAACAAATTCCCACAAATACATCCGCGGCAGGACAACAATTTCTCAATATCGCGCTGTCAACTCAGAAGTCAACGGCACAACAGGCGACGGAACACAACAATCGCATTTTCCGCCCGCATTTTCCGCATTCCCAACCAATTTCTCAGTCTCAGGCGATTCCCCAAATATTTATGCCATTGTCGAAACGAAAAGTGCGGGGCGAACTGCTTCTACTTGCAACTATTTATGTATTTGCTTTCAAATCAATTCCCCATCAATTTCGCGGCAAACAGCGTAAAATTCCTTGCACTGCAATTTATTTTCCTCTCCAGCGAAAACTTTTGTAAAAAGAAAAGGGGTGGTGGGTGAGTGGGATGGGTGAAAGGTTGGTGGAAAAACCAAATCAAAGTGAGGGAAATTTTTGCGCCGCACAAGTCGCAAGACAAAGCAAATGGAGGAAAGATGGGAAAAACGAATCGCAAAAGCAAACAGAATTGAACTCGAGTTGAAACTACAAGAAATTGCACTTGGCCCACGATAAATGCTCTGGATAAACCAGGCAACTGGAAATCGACGGGGTAGATATGGAGCCCATCCAAAGCCCCGCCAAAGAAAGTAAACTTTATTTGTTTATTTATTTTTCATCATGTCATTCTCAGTTGCTTTTCTTTCTGGCCTCAGCCCTTCCCTTGTTTTTCTTGTTGCTTGTTAGTTAGTTAGAAGGACTCCAAAAGACAATTATGTTGTCTGTCCTATCCTCAACAACTTGATTCATTCGTCTCTGTCGTCGGCATCGCTGCTGTTTTCCTGCTGCTGCTTCTGATTTTTCTTTTGCTGCCTCAGCTGCTACAGTGTTTGCAGGAAAATTACAACTTCCGGTTATGGGAAATGCTGCAAAAGGAAAGTTTTGAAATTATTATAAGAAGTTGTAGTTAATAGGAAGCAGGCAACTTTGAAGGATATTAAAAACGTTGGTGGTATGCTGTCTTTTAGTTCCTGTGACTAAGCCGCAAATATTCCTAGCCCTAAAAAAGTTGTATATTATATATTAAAATAAAAGTAATAGCGGTCCAGTCCAGGTTTTTTAATAAGTTTTTAATTGTGATCCAATATTGATATATTTTAGTTATGCCTCAGAAAATGTTCAAAACTTACTTACTTAGAATAATAACTAAATTTGGATGTCTGTTAACAAATGACAAATAACTAGAAGTACTTTTTTTTACCTTCTAAATAATAATCAAATATTTAACTATAAATAAATCAGAGTATAAACATTATGTGTATTTGATTTTTTCTGTGTGCCCCAGTTTCTGAAAGTTTGTTCCCGCCCCCTTAATTTTTCTTGGCGCCCTTTTTTAATTTCATTTTTTTCCCATTTGCTCCACAAAGTTGTAGTTTGATGTTATGACCAGAGCGAGAAGGCCTGCATTTGCCGTGCTGCTTCATCCATCTTCCACTATCTGTCCCTTTGGATAAACCATAATTACTTCCTTGAACTGCTGCGTTTTTGCTCCATTTCTCCATTTCGCCATCTCTTTCTATCTCACTTTCTCGGCCTGTTTGTGTTTACTTCGCTGGCCAAAAAAAAAAAGAAATTGCTGAGAAAGAAAACAAAAACCATTGAGCGGAAGTCCGAGATTGCCATAAGAGTGCTCTGGGTACTATTGCTTCCGCTTTTCCTCATTTTCCCCATTTTCCCAGCTTCGCCTGGCTGGGCCGAAAAAAAAAACCAAACTTGTTGGATGAATATTAATTAAATGAGCTTAAGGAGTGGGCCATAAATGCAGTTTGCATTTAGTATTTAGCATTACTGCTGCGTTCATGCATTTGTTGTTAATTAATTTCCCAGAAAAATACCAGAAGGACTGCCGAGGAATGAATGAAATTAAAAGAAAGATGAAACAGTAGGCAGTAAGGCAGCAAAAAAAAAAAAAAGGTGTCACACCAACGCATCATTCTAGTTGCTCCTTTTGTGAGTGTGTGTGGGTGGGTGTGAGTGTTTGCGTGTGGGCGGGTCACCAAACACCCAACGCCCAACGCCCACCCCCCTTTTTCTGTGAAAAGAGCAACAGTGTTGTCCTTTTTTCTGCCACTTTTTGTTGTTGTCTTGCCTTCTACTTTTGTGTGACGCCTACGCTGGCAGCTTGTTGTTGTTTTTTATAGCTGTCACCTTTCGGAAATAATCATATATGTGTCAGCGGGGGCGGGCCACCCCCTTTGGCAGGGGGCGGGTGCGTGGGCGGTTTTGGCAGCACTTCGCTTCGTTTGCTTTAGCTTTTCTAGTTTTTTGCCTTATAACATACATATATGTATATATATGTATGGATGGTATACTTCTCCTCCAGCTGCTTCTTTTTCTAGCTATCTATTTTTCTTTTCGCATAAAGCCCTCACACGCACACACCTAAGCCCGCACACACACACAGATACACAATGCAGGGCCGTAAAAAATAGTAGTAGCTGCCCGAGCGCGTTTGGTTTTTCGTACGCTCTGGTTTTTACGCTCTAATTACGACTCCTGCGACCCCAGCTTCACGAAACCCCCCCACCCCCTTTTTCACCTGTAATACCCCCCCAGCCCCCCCACAAAAACCCCCCTCGCACCTGATGTGCAATTGCCATGGCGGCGCTGTCTAAACAAGGCTTACTTGCTACTCCCGTTTTTTTTTTTTTGCTCATCCCCCTCCTGAATGCTTTCAATTTGAAATGGCTGCTGTCATTTCAGCTCAATAGCAACTCACTGCCGCCCTGCCCTGCCCCGCCCACTTTTCGCCAACGCCTCCCGCGCACACCACGCCCACCAATTCCGCCCACAGTCCCTTTGGCCGAAGCTCTGGTTTTAAACTGTTGTTTGCTTTAACATTTTTTTTTGCACATTTTTTTATCCCCCACAAAACCTCTGGTAACGAACGCATGTTCAAAGGCTCAAAAATATCTCACATCGAAGGCTGCGATCAAAAATAGTGGTATTTATTTATAAAGAGTAGGGAAATAATTCAAAAGTATTCATATCGGGCACGTAGATGCAAAAATTTCCGAATTTCGTTGATACAAGGGTTTTTGTAAAGGGAAAACGTTTGCATTATTTCTTAATTCCCTTTTTTTCCATAAAAAATTACTTTTATTAAAATTTTGTTCTATTTCCATCAAAAATATATCCTCTGAACAGGGAACTAATAAAATTACCTTTAAAACCCAGAATGTCGGATAGTTAATTCGGTTGAAATCTACTTTAGTTGGGTATAAAGTGTTTTTTAATAAACAATAAAGGTTAATCGTTTAAACTTAGTTTTTTTAACTATACATTTTATTTTACACAGTTTTGAAGAACCTTAACCGCAGTTTTATAATTTTTAGTTCCCTTTTTTCCATAAAAAATTACATTACATTTACATTTTAGGTCTTTTTCCATCAAAAATATATCCTCTGCGCAAGGAACTAATAAACTTACCTTAAAAACCCAAAATGTAGCATAATTATTTTTGTTGAAATATACTTTGTTTGTGTATAAAGTGTTTCTTAATAAACAAGAAAGGTATAATCATTTTAATTTCTTTTTGTAAACTATACATTTTATTTTACACATTTTTAAAGAACCTCAACCGCAGTTTTATTGCGGCCAAATGGTTTTGTTGCAACCGACATCGATTTTAAATAATTGCACTAATTAAATGATGCAACAGTCGTGAATGGCCAGCTTAATCCAATTTCTGTACACTCCGAAAGGCAGTTAAAATATTTTAAATGCGCTTTATGAAAACATTTAGTAAATGAAAATTGTTTTACTTGACTGCTGAGCCGGAAAGTAGGCAATCATTTCAGATCTTCTCCGCCCGGCATTGAAGATTTAAATTCTCCACTTCAGTTGCAAAGGCAACCAAACAGATACACACACACTCCGGGAAAGCCCTAAAGTGTGCAATTAATTTTATAATAATTAAAGTGAAACCCAACCGCACTGGCATACATGTACGTATGTGCATTTCCTGTAATATTTATCTCTCACTTGGCTTTCTGCCGGCTAGCAACGCCTGGCGTTGGCCATAAACCGTAAATTTGTAAACCAAAATTATAATGAAATGCATATTTAGTTAATTTTAACTTACACCGAAAACTTTACTTAATTAGACCAACTTAAAGCCGCACAAAATGCGAAGAAACTTCGATGGGCAGTGGCGGGGGCGGAAAACAATGCGCTCCCCTTTTTTACCCAAAGCCCCCCATTTCCCACTCGTATTGTGCATTTTTTCGGCATTTTTTTTTTACTTTTTCTGCTCTGTTCTCTCTTCAATATTTTTTAATGAAACCATAAAGTTTATAATTACCATAAAATTTACTTGTTCGGTTCGTTTTTGTCCTGAGGTTTCTTCATCATGGGAAAAAAGAACTTTAGTTTGACCTGGCAAACCTCATGGATGTATGTATGTATATGGCCAGCGAGTGTGTGTGTGTGTGTGTGTGGGTGGGCGTGGCATTTCATAAACTAATGCCAAAATGGTAAAAATTTATGGCAAGAAATATGAGAAACGAGTTGAACTCCAACTCCAAAGTCCGGCATAAAAGGCGCATATGTGGTGACCCCACTGGTTTAGCTTTGTTTTTGGCCAAACGTGCGAATATTTTTGCAACTTTTGGTCCAAAGTTGCACAGGAAATGGGTCTGGCATATGGTTGCCACCGGGTTCTGCCACCAGGAGGACATCAGGAGCCCGGCCCTTAATCCACCATCCTGCCATCCAGCCATCCTGCCATCATCCTGCGCAGAATGCGTTTGCTTTGGTTTTTGATTTGTTTTTGTTGGCCTCGGCAGGAGCTGATGGGGGGGGGGGGGGGGGGAGGCCTCTGTGCGAGCCTGCTGCATGCAGATGCGAAAATATGCTTTATGTAGGCGCTGACACAGTGGGCGTGGCTGTGGTCAGGGGCGGAAAATTCAATTCAATTGTCAACAGCAACCAGGAACTAGGAGCACACCCCAATGCCCAGTTTCCAGTTCCCACACCCATCATCCAAACGCCCAGCTCATCCTGTGGCCACAGACCTAGGCGTCAGTTTAGAGGTCTGAGTTTGGGGGTTTCGGGCTTAGCATCTCCCCCGTTTTCCTGGGGGCCGCCACCGCCGCTCAACTGCAGCACTCACACGTTATATAATGTGGCATCATTTTGTGGTCAGCATTTATGCAGACCATATACAATTTTTCAGGCCTTTTGTTGACATGGGGTGGGGGGGGGGGGGGGGGGGGTGGTTTGGCATACCCCCACCTCTTTATGCGGTTTATGCAGAGTGTGGGTGAACCCCCCTCTGACTTTTGACTGCAATGGAGCAGCCATTTAATGCACAAGCCATGTCAAAAGTCATCTGAGCAGGTGGCTCAAAGGAGAGTCCAGATCCGTTGAACAAATCAATATCCTTTTGGCCGCAGGGTGGCCTCTTCTAATTGATTGTTATCATGGAGCGGGGTGGACTATAGATGGACTGTAGTTGGAGTGAAGTGCACAAGGACAGGGACCATTAGCAGTGGCAAGCAAAATAAACTGATACCGGGTCACGAGTCCTTTTGCCCGACTGCCGTTGCATGATTATTATTTCAGTCCATTGTTTTGCCCCACTCACCGACGTTTTGGTTATTGTTGTACCAGTGGTTTTGCCATTTCAAGCATCTTTGGCCTGTCATGCGTGGAACGTTGAATGTTGAATGTGGAATGTTGAACGCTGAACGCTGAACGTTGACAACGGGGACACAACAACAATGGTAAAATGTATTTTTTAATTGTACTCCCGAGTAAAAACATATATCAAACCAAAACACAGCAGCTACAGGACGAAAGCAAAAACAAAAAACAAAACAAGAACCATGAACTCTCCAAACTCTCGACTCTCAAGCGGAAATGGCAGACCAGAGACAACAACAAGAATAGCAATAATAATAACAAGTACATCTTGCAATGGCAATGGCAGCTCCCGACCAGCTTCAGATTCCAGTTGTCACACTGGGGGAAAAATAGGGTGATTACAATTAATTGGCAAAAATAAATATTTTCTTTTATTAAGACCTAAGTCCTCTTAAGGACCAACAAAGAACATTAGGAACTTCTTCTTGCTTTTAAAAACAGTATTGTAAATAGAGCTTAAATATAATTACCCATTGACAAAAGTTCCACATGACACTAATAATAGTATTTATATGCTACTGATGTTCATCTTTCTTGATATATGATTCATTATTTTTCAAAATATTTCACTAAAATAAAAGGTCCCATGAGTAATAAAGAGCAAAGGGTAAATAAATAAAACATTTTCTTTTTGTTTTATCTTAGACTTGCTGAAAATGTAATTTACAATTCTAAAAACAAGAGATAATTAAACCCTTGGAGAAATGGGGAAAATAAACAACAACATGCCACTGACATAAATCATGTCAATCAGATTAGCGTCATGAGCAGTATTTGCCAAAACCACCTACATAGCATCGACCCCCACTTTTTCGCCCTGTGTAGCTGCCTCACAAATGTGAGCCCTGGGACAGAGGCATCATCAGGGGCAGAGGCAGCCTCAAGTGGCGCTTAATGAAAGCGCAACAGACAACGGCAGGACCACAGGAACACGACCGCACGACAGGATCTGGGGGGACAGGCACAGGGGCGGGGGCAGCAGGAGAGACAGGACAACTAAATAGGCGAACCGCAAAAACTCATCGTCAAGGAGCGACAGATACGGCCAGGGAAAAGGGAAAATAGATGGGAATCCAACTATGAAGCAATAATAAAATTCACGGGAATTGAGATGAGAGCAGGGAGCCCAGTCCGCAGGACCTCAAGCCGACGCCAGATCCGGATCCGTACTCTGTCCTCTATCCTCTAACCTCCATCCTCCATCCCCCGTCCTCCATCCTTCGTCCTCCGGAAAGGAGCTGCTCGAACTGTGGCTGGGGCTGTCACTTAGCGCGTGACATGTGTCAAAACAAGCGGCAACCGCAGCGAGACCGTGACCAGAGTCTCAGACCAGCCTGCTGCACAAGTGCATCCCCTGCTCCGTCCTGGGAGTGCTGTTAATATCCTCCCAGAGGACAGGCGTAGTGAAATGGATTTGTCGGGAGGAAGCCTCAAAATAAACGGGGTGGGAGGCACTCAGTGCGGGAGTAGCCGGAGCGGAAGAAGCCTAACCCAAAAGGAGATTGACTTTAAATTAAGAAAACAAGCTTTAACAGTACAGACCATGAATATACAGGAAACAACAATTTAAATTAAATAACACCCCGAAGAAAAGAAATATCTCCTTGAGTGTTTTTGACATTCAATTAAGAAGAATGACTTTAGCAGTGGACCATAAAGAAATAAGGACGGAACTCTAACTTTTAGGACCTTAAAACAAATCCTTATAAAGTGTATTTCTCTAATAAACAAAATATACTTTCAATACAAAAACTATTATTCTTTAAAACCTGTATTGTTACTAAGTTACTATATTCAACAGTTCAATCAAAATCCAACCCGCTTAGCCAACCTTTGTTCCACTCCATATGCACCATAAGTTTTTTTATTTTTCAACGTTGGTATAGAACAAAGGACAGTAAACTAGTACGAAATAGCTACAAAAGCTGCAGTTCCTGAGTGGGGCAGATAGCGTTCCTTGTTTGTCAAATATTTCCATTGCATGTGCAGTAAACATTCCACTCTCTCGAATTGGACACCCAATGGAGTTCAAACACCCTGGAGCGATTCGCCGTTCAAGGATCGCTGGCGGGTAGTTATCGTTTGCGTGATTTACACTCCCAATTGCATGGCAATTACAAGTCCATTAACATTGCCATTAACCCTTGGAGTGCCTCCTCCGTTGGAGAGGAGGAGGAAAGATGGAATGCAGCACAATGGATACAATGGCCAGGGCGATTAATGGTCAAGCAGGCGAGGGCTATTTATGGGCCAGGAAGAACCCATATTACTTTGACAAGGACAAACTGTTGCCTGCTTGCCTGAAAATCTCCTTCCAACCACGCCCACACACAGTTTTGTGCTGTAAATAATCACAAAACTCACTCGGGTCGGAAGATAGTGTCTCTCTTGGAGCCACCCGGCCTCCTTCCGGCTTGTGTTTGTCAAATAAGCAGCTTTCCTCAAGTGCCAAGTGCCATTGACAGCAGCCAGAAGGAGGAGGACAACTCCTTCAAGGAGACAGGATCTCACCCCCGAAACATCCTTCAGCGAGTTTGTGTGTGTCTGTGGTCGCAGTGCATAATGGGATTTTGGTTTATTAATTAACCAACTTTATGCCTGCCGAATGCAGAGCAGTCGACCAAGATGGATTGCACCACAACCTAGGAATAATTGCCATCTTTAGTGGAATTGAATTAAGTGAGGTTGCCACACTCGCATATCGATTGCAGGCAGACTTGATGCCACCGCAGAGCACACATTGTCATATGGAGCATACGTATGCGAAATGTGCAAATAAAATGCACAAAACTTTGATTTATTTCCACGTAAAACAAACATTGAAAAGGCTCAACGTGGCACAGTTCAAATATACACACAGAGCTGTTGGTACGTAATCCCAGGTAGAACTACCCACCCCAATCCGACGAGCCTTTCGGTCCTTTAGCCGCTGCCTGTTTATGTGTACACATTCATTAAAATGTCGAACATCGAAAGTGCCTATTCAGGTTGTTGCCACGCCCACGGCACACACACACTGTTGCAATGGCAACTGGCAACCTGCAACCTGCAAAATGCAACATGCAACTGCATCTACATCTGCATCTGCAAATAATTGTCAGCTTACTGACTCGCATTCAATGCAGCAACAACGGCGGGAAAGCTGAATTGTAACAGCAACCAAAATGAAACAATCACGTGCTCCGTGAGATCTATGCAAGCGTGCTATAAATGCACGTGAAAGTGGGATCCAAAGTGGGATTTCAAATGCTGAATTCTGGTTCTGCTTCTGGTTCGGGTTCTGGCCAGGCCCACCACCGAAAAAGGGAGGCAGCTGCGGCGGAAGTCAAACGGTATTTGTAATGAAAACAGGGGCACGTATATGCAGCTCCCGTCGAAAAGGGAGTTTTTTTTACTTTTTTGGTGCATTGCCAACGCACTTCAGCGTATCAGAAGGACAGAAGGCCAGAGCAGGCGAGAGATATTTGAATTGCGCAGGGGGAAAATCATGGGAAAATCGTGTGGAAACCCGGGGTAGGGCAAGCTGGAAAATTTTAGCTGCACATGACGCGTGATTTATGTATTTTCGTCAAATGGCAGCCACCGCAGCAGCAGTGGGGCAAAGCTGCCATGAAATGCTAATGATGCCATGCCTCGGATGCATTCATAACCCACCAACGAGTGTCGCACACATCCTTACACATATATGTACCTACATCCGTTTATATGCATATGGCAGCACTAACCCGGTTTTATGTCCTTTCGCCCTGCAGGATCACAAGCTGAAGCACATGGCCGAGCTGCAGCAATCAGTTGTCACCGATCAGGAGACGCGTCATCAGATCCAGACGCAGATACTGCAATGGGAGGAGAACCTGGAGCGGCTCCACTGCGAACAGTTCCGGCTGCGCTGCTACATGGCCTCGCTGCAAAGTGGCGAGCTGCCCAATCCGAAGGTGAGTTATGGCCCAAAAACGACTGTCGACCAGTGCCCCCAAATTCGTCCTGTCAGAGAGATAAGTCAAATGCAATTAATGGCGGAAGCACTGCCTGCTGGCGGCTTTATAATTCATCCTGAACGAGCGCAGTTGTTAGGGTAAAAAGTATTGCCTGCATTTGGGCGCCGTTGAGGTCTGCCCCACGTTGGGCGCCACTTATTTAGTAGGTCATTTTTTTGCATTTACTAACCTATCGTAATAGATTTTTTAGAGCCTATTTAAACGTATCATACGATTATAATTTATGTGGACTATCACAAGCAAATTACATTTTTTTTTTCTTTGTAGCTATTTTAGAAAAAACGAAATTATTTACATTGAAAATGTTTTTTTTTTCATATTTGTCGTTAACAGCGGTGTTCAACCACAATTAATAATTTTTGGCTTTTAAATACGGCAAGGGAGTAAGTTAAGGCTTTATTTTTAAACATCGCATAAAGGCACAAAGCTTTAAAAATTGCAAAATTAAGGAGCTGTAAAAGCTCTTAATCTCATTTTAATTACTCCAACTACAATTTTGTACAATAGGTTTGAAATAGATTTATTGTAAGCTAATACCCAATAAATTATTTTCAAGCTTGGTAAATTTCGATTTAGCTTAGAGCCTGCCTTTATTACTTTGTGGTGGCTCCTAAAATTGGAAATTAATCTAAAAGCTCGATTCAAAATAAACTTGAGGAACTACTCCCTCCTAATCACTGCTCAATGTCAGAACAATAGAGGGCTTAATTTTACCACGGTTCACAGGAACATCAAAAGCAGATTCACAACGTGGTCGAGAGCTTAAGACTGGCACAATGGCATTGGCCTAAATCCCTCTAACAACAATATGCCCAGGAACCCGTTTACAATTCAGTTTAAAACCCTTTATGGGTGTGAGTAGTCTATAATTACCTCTACCTATTTGCACAATGGCCGCTGGAGGTACTCTTGGAAAATCAAAACCCAAACATGCACAATTAATCTCCATAACAAAAGTTTAAGCATCTTAAATGGGCTTAAAGACAACCTTCGCCCGCGCCCACTGTTGGCAACCTTAGAAGGAATTGCGAGCACCGACTGACTGACTGACTCACTGACTAACTGACTGAAAGGGTTGAAAGTTGATTGCGCTTTTAATAGCAGGTTAGATGGGGTTGGAAAATGGGGCTCGACGGGGTGGTAAGTGCAGTTGTGTGCCTGAAAAGCAACATTATTTATTATTAATAACCACAAAATGCAAACAACTTCAGCACCTGTGAAGAGAACAACTTCAGCCGACTGCAGGATGCCAAAGGCTTATTTGCATAGGTATACGAGTGTACAGGTGTACGGGTATACGGGTGTACAGGTGCTCTGCCAGCCTTTTAATGGTCTCTGAAAGGATCGTAAATATAAGGAAATTAGTTTTTGGGGCACTGGCGAGGGGCTGAGGGGACTTTGTCCCCAAAAATAACTTGTATTCACATTTAATTTGAAACTTTTCGCATTCGTCATTTATTCAACAGTCGCTGCTGACTCACGTGTCGCGTCCCACGAAGAATACCCTGAACAAGCTGGGCGTGTTCACGGTCTCCTCGTTCCACGCCTTCATCTGCGCCCGCTCGCCCTCGCTGCTCAACAACCTGCTCGCCGGACGCGGGGCCACCAAGCGGCGACCGCCGATGCTGTCGCGGTCCAACAGCGGCTCCAGCCGTCGCTCCATGCAGGTGAGTCCACAAATCCCACAAATACAACAGGTACACACTGGAAAAAACATAGCCTATAAACTGAGGAATAAAGTGTTTGTCCTTAAAAAAAAATTATTCAAATGAAATAAATGTTGAATATTCTTTAAAACATCAAAATAATATTTCAGTTAAATTTTATATCTCAAAATAAGAGTAAGGCTATAGAACGTATTTTATATAAATAAATTTATAATGTAGCTTAAGGGTTAAAACTAGAAAGCTTTATTTATATGAAAAAACTATAAAGTTCTAAAACTCGAAAAGCAAATTTCGGATTGTATATTTTTCAAAAATTAAAGCAGTGGAAAAGAATGAAAATGATTTTATGTTTTAATAGATTTCATTATTTTTAATATTTGAACAAAAGAAAAAGCTTCAATGTAAATGGATTAAATTTTAATTTTTACTTCAAAACGTTTTATTTAATCCCTAATTTATAAAAATATATTTTAGGAACAAACATTTACACAGAATCGTTCTAGTGTAGGGCTGTATTTTATTTAAGTGTATGTATATACACATTTATGTGCGTTCATGGTTGTCGCCGCATCAATGTGTGCATTTATGTGCGGCCACGGGGCGTATGGGTAATAAAATTATTTCAATTTTAAACGCATTTACGGCACTGCTCGTGACTGTTTGTGTGTTTATGGCTATCCCCCCCCCTCCCCATCTCTTTTAATGTGCGTGTGTTGTGTGTGTGTGCGTCTGAGTAATTGAATTTTTATTTAAGGCAACGGAAACGGCATTAAAAGCTAAATTGAGCGCTAATGTTTAAATGGATGGCCACCAAAAAAAAATGAATGTGTCCACCGGCCACGCCCCTCTGTCCATTAGACTTAGCTGTTTTTGTGTATTTTAGCTTTTGTAATTTGCATTTAATGGCCATCAAAAATTACAAAAAGAATAATGAAATTTATGAAGGGTCTCTCTCTCCCCTTGCAAAAGGCAAAAGAAAAGCCGCGGAAAAGGGAGAGAAAAATACAGCGCAAGTTGACTTGGCAAAAGAAAATATTTGCATATTTTAAGTGAATAATGCAGGAGTCCATTTCAAATGGTGATCAGATGCCGCCCGTTTTCCCCGCCCCTGCTAATGACCTCAACACAATCAAATCTAAATCAACTCGAGAAGCGGTCCGTCCGCAGAATAAAGAGATGTTTAAATTCCAGCAAATAGCCCGGAGGCATTATCATATCAACCTCAATGTGGACAGTCGATTAGCAGGACTCACTTGGGCTGCTTGTTAAGCTTCAATTAGTGTAACCAATTTGTGCATATCTCGTGCTCGTAATGAAATTCATTTCATAAATTCAATTTATTTCGATTATTGACAAAATAATCTTGTGCACAACTCGGATTTCATGGGGCTAACTCTCGGCTTCGCTCTGCCCGGCGTACACTTCATTTCCAATTAAATTTGCCAACGCTGCACAATTGCCTCCACCCAGTTTTTCACCTTCTATCAGCAGTCACGCTGCCACTCGGTTGCAAGCAAAAAAAAAAAAACAGAAATAAAGCCAGGAAAAATCCATCCGCACTCGTATTGCCATGGAAAAACAAATGAAATGAAATAACACACATAAATGAGAGACCCAGCGCTGTTGCGTTGTAAATGCGCTGCAAACTCAATGAATTTGAAAAATGTGCATTTGATTTGGTTCATATACTTTCGCCCCAGCCAATCCCCCCAAAAAATATATATACATGGTATATCCACTGCCGTGTAACTGCATTTCACTTGGCCATTTTTCGAACATGTCAACTGCAGTGCAGCAGAAATTGCAACTGCAATTCAGAAATGGCAAATAAAATTAAAGCTCTCCAAAGCAAATTATCATCGGCCATGCACCAGTTATACGGCAGCCGAAATAACCATCTCGCAAAAGTTGAAATACCCTGGCTAAAATTTAATTAAGCTGTCCATCGACAATGGCAGAGAGCTGAAATTTCCCTGGCCTTAAGGGGACTCTGTCGGGAACAATCAAAAGTTAATTAGTCAGGAGAGTTAAGTGTGCGAGAGGCGTTCGTGCTGAATTAATCGTCTTTCAGGGCTTCAATCTCCGATACAGTCCGAATGTGAGGACAATTGGTCCTCGAAATCAGGAACACAGATAGATTAACATTTTCCCATGCTAACAATGGAAATCATAAAATTGATTTTGCAGTATTGTCTTCTTTAATGTCTATTCCAAATCTTTAGTTCAAGTAGTGAATGTAGGACTTTTTGATAGTCTTATTCCATTGAAAAGCCATCAAAAATATTGTATTTTAATCTATAAATACTTTTCTGCTAGGTCAAAAATTATTAAAATTTTAAAAATTTTATAATATATTATACATAACGTATAAGTAACTCTCAGTAGAAACCATTTCCCATAAGTGAACGCAAAATTTAACATATATTTCCATGAATATAAAGTTGCTATATTTGGCATAATGATCCTGTAATCGATATGCAAAATTCTTATGCAATGCAAATGCAAACGGAGGCTCTCCGTCAGTTCTTGTAGCTGGGATCCGAGTGAGAAGCTGCCTTTGCCGACTGCCAAACTAATTCAATTGTCCTGCGTGTGTGTGCGGGGTGTGTGGGTGTGGTGGTGTATTACCTGGCCAGGACCTCTTGCAGCGGGGAACTGGAACTGCTGCTGCCAACTTGAACGAACCCATTGCCAATGGCTGCCAATACAAATGCAATTTCCAGCTGCCGACAACTGGCAGCTGGGCCACCTGATTCGTTTACAGTTGCAGTTGGCAAGCAGCAGGACCAAAAGGACGAACAGGAGTAGCAGCAGCAGTAGCAGCAGCAGCAGGAAGCCTCATCACGGAGTTAACATTGGATGACGATGACGTTGTGGAAACGGTTAAGCATTTTAACTGAGTTTTCTTCAAACTCAACTCGGGGCGGCAGCAGATCCTGCAGCATGTCCGGATCCGCGACTGCTCGTGCACTGGGAGAAAAAAAAGTTACAGAAATGCAAGATGAATTTTTAAAGATAATAGAACTACGAACACAAAAATTTATGACCATCCATATAAAGACCTATGTGTTTTAAGACCTATTTAGATTTTGGAAGGAATTTTTGAAATGGAATTGTTTATGTTTCAGGTTCGTTAATATTTCCTGTTAAAATTCTGATAAAAAAGTTTAGAATTTATGAAAAACAAAGATTGAAATTTAAGCCAATTTCATTTTATGAATATCATGAGGTTGCAAGGACCCTTACTAAAAAGTCTGTCTTTAAACTCTTTGCTACTTGAATTTTGACTAAATAATTGGTTTCCCATTATGATTCCGGACAAATCCTTCTCAGCCTTGTTTTCCATCAATTATCCTGCTATTTGACTCCCTTTTTTTCTCCGTGTGCCTTTTACCGATGGCTGAGCTACTGCTGGCGACATTTTTCATTACATTTCAGGGGGTCGAGGGGCTACGACTGCGGGTACAAATGTGTGTGTTTGCTATTTTTCAATTTTCACTTCCGTGTGGCCATATTCGAGAATGTGCAGGGGATGGGCTTGGTTATAAGGTTGTGGGGTCCATATCTGTATCTCTGTATCTGTATCTGTTCTGTGTCCGTGTGTGGGCCTCGCAAATGTCTGTGCCTGACTGCTTAATGACATTGTACGTGTATATACGTATTACGTATATCCTAGCGAGTATATATATGTGTATATCTGTCTGTTTATCCAATCGAATTTTCTGCCTTTTTCCAGATGAATTCACGTGACGAACCGGAAAAAACTTTCAAAGTTGCAATGCCCGACAATGCTTACTCGACAGTTTATCTACGTGATGCCATGTCTGTGGAGGAATTCCTCGCCAGCGCCTGCGCCCGTCGCAACCTCAATCCCATGGAGCACTTTGTGCGCGTCAAGAAGCGACGTGACATGGAGGATCACAATTACTTTGTGCCGCATCGCAACGATCTGATTGAAAATTATGTAAGTACATAATCAAAGCCAGAATGTGAGAATGCAGAATGCAGAATGCCCACCCTCGCAATCCCCCACTCACACTGCTAACTAAATTCCATTGGGTGTTCAAGATGAGAGGGTGCCAAGTTCAATTCAACTTATCGAATTTAACTTGGAAATTGCATGTGGAGCTGTGCAAATGGAATTTGGAAACGTGGCTTGGGGGGAATATTCAAAGAGTTGGTTGTGGAACCTGGCTCTGAATTACTGCAAATTTAATGGCACTGCACAGAAATGCCTGCTAAAGCTTTATTTGCGTTGCATTTAATTATGCCCATTTAAATAATTAAATTTATGTAAATAATACATTGGCAAGCGTAAAGTGAGTTCTTGGAATTTTTTAGGGCATGTTCATCTCATGTGCACATCGTTAAAATACTTAAATTTCATGTCTGAAATGTGAGTCATCAAAATTAATTGGGGGAAAATGGAGTTACTTGTTTTAAGTTTGTTTTACAAATAGGATTACCAAAGCTATCAGGTTTAATACCATTTTTCCCTGGCTTTATTTTATAATGTACTTCTAGGGCTTACCTTCAATGTGAAAAACTTTCGCCAAAGTACTCTTAATATTTTTTACACCATAACAGGTACTGGTTGAGTTTTTGGGATATTTTCCTTCTCTACTACACAAAGTACTTGCAACAAAGTACCCAATTGCACAATTAGCTCATCTCCACACCCACTTCGAACATTACTCTTCGATTTCCAAAAACATAATGCCATAAATTATGAACTTTTGCCGTTGGCCATTTCCCTTTTCCCCTTCAGTTGGCACACGATTAGTCTAGGTGAGACTTTAGCCAGCTGCCAAGTCAGCCGCTAGCTGAAAACTTTCGACCCCTTGGCTGCTGCCTCCTGTCCTCTGACCCCTGACCCCCAACAATCCGAACTCCGACCTCAACAACAAGCTAGTAAATATTGGCCAGGCCAGGCCAATTGGCAAATGGCAAAAATGTGCAACTGCAACTGCAAATGGAGTTGGAGTGGGAAAGTGAATGTTAGCCCGTTTCAGTGGGCTGGATAAAAAGTTTCCTTCGCCCATGGCAGTTCAATAAATTTCGACAACAACTTGAGCAACTCCCAGTAACTCCACTCAATCAATTTCTGCCCCTGCCCCCGATGATTGTTGCCGTAACTCGGCTAATTTGGCACTTAACTCGCCCACTCAAACTCACTTTCCATCGATCTGTCTTCCCACATGGGTGGAAAATATTACCAAAATTGCTCATAAATTTCGAAACTTGCACTCAAGACACAGAGAACTTCAGAACTCCTTAAAACTGTATATTTAACGAAGATTTAAAAGTTTGGGTTACTCAAATGTTTAATATTTTGTAATATTTTTCTGAGACCAACATAATCCAAGTTTTTTATAAGAAAGGTGAACTGGTTTGAGGCCTTATGACACTTTTTTTTTTTGACTAACTGACTGGTTTTATTTTAAGAATCTGTCTTCCCACATAGTTGGAAAATATTACCAAGTTGCTCTTAAACTTCGAAACTTTCACTCAAGACACAGAGAACTTCAGGGATCCTTTAAACTCTATATTAAACGAAGATATAGAGTTTGGGTTATATAAACGTTTCATCCAAGTTTTTATAAGAAAGGTGAACTGGTTCACTTACTTCATTTTTTTGACTAACTGACTGGTTTTATTTTAAGAAGTCATGGCAACCTTAACAAGATTTTTTAACTACATTTATAAAATGTTCTTGAGCTGTAGACCCATGTTTAGGGGTTTCCCTTTATCTTTTAAAACAAGTTTGATAAGACCCTTAAGATTGAAATATGATTATTATATGAATTACGCATTAAGGAGAAGGACATTTTGCTTTCTCTACTTTTTTTTTGAAAATAGCTTTTATTTCAACATTTAGTTAAGGATACATTCAAATGTAATAGAGAAGATGTTCCAGAAGAATTTTTAATATTCATAAAAGGGAACTATGCCATAGAAATAAAATGCTATAATATGGAATTATTAGAAAAATATTAACAAGTTATAATATATCCTTTCGCCACAGCTACATAATCACGAGTTCGTGGAGGTCTGCATGAAGATCCTGTACCAGGTGGAGCTGCAGCGCACCACCCTGGAGCAGATGTGGGGCTTCTCCGTGGAGGCGGAGCTGATCGAGAACGCGGAGCGCCAGGACGAGCTGTGCTGCTATGTGAGTCGCGTGGAGGACAAGAGTGTGGCCATGCACAATGGTGAGTACAACAAAGGGGACGATTTCCCTCGCCTTTCCTTTCGCCTTTGAGTCCATCCAGCAGACATGACAGGACAGGAAAATGGGTTTTGACACAAATCGCATTCAGGCGATGAAATCGTGCATTTAATTTATGCCATTGAGGTGACGCAGCGGAACGCAAGGAAATGAAATAGAGTCTTTGTCTTCGTCTCTCTGGGGGACTGGGGATTGGGGATTGGGGCTCCGGTCTTCAGTCTTCAGTCTTCGGTCTCCAGTCCACTTTAGTCTACTTCTGCTACTCACCCGGCGCCCCCGGCGAAACAATGTGGCCCAATGTTGCCGTGCAAAATTATAAAGTGCCCAGGTAGTCACCATTCAGTCCCTGCACTTTTCCGCCTGCTCTTTTCTGTAGTTGTGTGCTGGCTGCTTTTATATTTAAATGCTTTTCACTTTTATGTCAAAAAAAAAAATGAAATGAAAAAAAGTGGAGAGCACAAGACGAAACTTGAGCAAACTCACTTTGGTCTACAAGGGAGCCCGAGTCGAGTCAAGTGGAGTTTGAGCCCGAAAAGAGCGGGGGTAGGGGGGGTAGTGCCTCCTCGGGGCGTGCAATGCGAAAAGTCAACTGTCAGCGCTTGTTCCACCTGGTAAATGGGTGGTAAGACCAGGTGGTTTCCACCATGACGATGATGGTGATGAGCAGCGCACTCGAAATGTTTGCCAGGTGTGGGCGACGGTTTACTTCGGCTGCGGCAACGGCGGCTTCCAGGTCCTTAAAGGGGTTTTCCTCGAGAGTGAGCCGTCTCAGCATCCGAGATCCCTCTACCAAGCCCCCAACCCCCATCCCTCTCCCTCTTGTTTTTCTATCACTTAAAATCAACTTAAGTTGGCATTTGCATTTGCCGGGGACGAGGACGAGGACAACGGCAACGCCATGGAGTCAAGTGGATGTAGTCGAAATGCCACTAGAACAGCGCCTTAAATTATGGAACTGACAGGCAGTGGACCCCCTTTTCCCCCTGTTTTCCGCTTTTCCCCTGCAGGTGGGAAAACTGCAGTGCTGCACTTGGCAAAGTGATGAACCGAAAGAACATTTCATGCTGCAGTAACAGCAGAAAACTCATTAAGCACGTCGAGTGCGAGTGGCGCTCATTTGGTTGGTTTTTGAAGGCGACAACGAATCAAAAATCCATGAAACAATGCGCACGAAATTTCCCGGAAGGAGTTTCCCCCATACTGAAAAGAAAGGAAAAAAACACAGCCCAACCACAGGGAGGTAAAAAGTTGGACTGCCAACAAAAATACAAGAAAAAGGGGAAGTGTGCAAAAAAAAAAAAGAGTGGATAGGAGTTGTGCTAATGAGTTTGCCGATTGAGCAAATGTTGCATTCGTTGGCAGGGAAATGCAGGAAGCCTTAGCTTAATTAAATTACGGAGAATTGGCAGTAAAGTTATAACACAGTTATAACATTGATCCTATGGCATCAGCTTTGAATTAACAGGCCAATTAGATAACTTTCTGTAACGTAATTACCTGGAAATTTTACGTATACGACGGGGTAGCTTATGGAATAGCGAGACTTAAAATGATAGTAGCTTATGTATGAATCAACTGTACTTATAGCAACCTCGAAAGTTGAAAACAAGGCTAACTTATAGAAAAGCGAGACTAAAAATGATAATCAGGTATCATAATAAACAAATCAATTGTTCTTATAGCAGCATCGAAAGATAAAAGGTCGTTATATTAAACTATATTATATTTAAAACTAGTTTAATAGCTTTAGTTAGCAAGTTGCTTTTCCATGATTTTATTTTGGTATTTATAACAATGATCTTATTAGATTTGGGTAGCTTTAACATATTATTATACATGAAAGTATTACGTATACGACGTGTTAACATATAGAATAGCAACTCTACATATTATGATATGTAAAGAGTACTTTTTACTACCTTCTAAGATAAAAATGCAAGATACATTGTTTATTATTTGTAATAACAGTATTATAGCTTTAACTAAGAAGTTATTATACCAGGATACTTAAAATTAAAGTTCATTATACAAATTCTGCCCTAAAATGGATAAAGTTTTCATGGAACTCTAATTTCCTGGCATCGATATTTCACCGTATCTATGCTGATTGCCCGGCTTTGGCAGCATTTGCCCACAAATATTGCGTATACAATGTGTTGGGCTTTAAGTGCGGCTTTAAGCCCTCTACCGTTATACCGTTAGCGTTATCTGGCCGGCTCTCTGCGAGAATATCCCCCACTCATTGTAGTGGCGTGTGTATGCATAAATTAAGGACTCAGGACTCAGGACTCGCATTTACATTTGCAAAACGCAGAACGCAATAGGAAACTTTCTGCCCCCTTTTTCGCCACTAACCGGAGATGATTGAAGGACCAAAGGGGGGTGGCGGTGAGTTGTTGGGGGAATGCTGGGCACAATTGAATTTAATGGCTATTAGCATGTCGAAAGACGCAACTCTTAAGCAGCAACCGCAAAACAAAGCTCGGACAGGCTGGAAGACAACATTTACGACCGAATTGCACAAAAGTTCGCAATCCCCGATGAAGGGGAGCCGTGGCAAACAAAAACAAACAAATAGCAAATAACAAAAACAAATCCTGACCGCAGCTTTCAAATGCAAATGTGGCTGGGGAGCGGAAAATTCTGGCCACTTTTGCTTGGCTAATTGTGGAATGGTAACGAACTGCGAGGAAATGCGGTGGCCCTGATGAAGACCTAATGAAAAAGGAAATCCCCGAGGTCTCTCTTAAATCGCAAGTCTTAAAGTCATCTCCGAGTTTTCAACTGCATCTTATTCCCGTTTCTACTTTTGGTTGCACAAAGTTTGGTACTTTTGGAGTGGTTGGTGCAACAACTTTAGCGCCGAAACAAGCGTGGCAAAGCATTTGGCAAACATGGAATAACAATTTGCTCGGGCTTTTGGGCCAGGCCAACTGGAAGGCAGCAAGGCGAACGTGTTGACAACGCATATGCCAGGCCAAATCGGGGGTAAAAATAAGATATAAGGGGATAAGGCGTCGGAGCCACCCGCAATATAAATAAAATTTGTCTTCACAGAGAGCCAGAAATAATCTTCCGGATAAAGTACAGAACGACACTTGCATACTATACGTTTCATATATATACACGAATATGTGCATTTTGTATGCTAAATCGCATGTGTCATGCCTTGCCAGCATTAAGATGTAAAAATCCGTTTAAATTGTAACAAATGCAGGGGGAGGGGGTGGAAATAGAAGGTTGAGCTCCCCGAAAACAGGACCCAGTCGAAGGTAAAAGCACAGGTAAAATATATATTGCCACAAGGCGGGCTCCGAACATATATCTGTCTATCTATCGAACTTTTGCCTTAAGAAAATGTTGCTGCTGCTGCACCAACAATGATAAGCGACACTGGCAACTTGCAACTGCAGACTGCAGGCAACTGAATGCATGTCGTCAACAGGAAGAAAGGGGCAGTGAAAGGGGCAGTGAAAGGGGGCCAAGACAGGTCGAAGCAGGCAGCAAGGAATAACCAACATCATGGCTAGAATAAATGCTGTAGAAAACACTGCCAGCGACTGGGACAAACACACACATGATAGACGAGTCATGCAGACAAAGTAGAAAATGCTAACGAACGCAGCGCAGATATATGGAAATGCACACAGAAAAAATAGTATCTAATATCAATGTAATTATCTGAATCCTTGGAGCTCAAATCTTGGGTTATTTTTTACTTTAAGTAATATATATTTTTAGTTTTTGGAAAATTTGTATGACAGTTTTTATACTAACCGAAGAATACTTAGTCTGGTTTATTTTATAAGACTTAAGTAAGGAATTTCCTATACTATATACGTTTTCGCCTGGTGCACTGATGGCGCTGGGATAACGTGGCGTATGAACAATGCAAAAAACCACAATGCTCTTGTTGTTATTGTTTTACGAGCATACAAGCTGCATTTGCAGTTGCAGTAGCACCAGCTGAAGACATTCCGCTTATCGTTTGTTACATAAAAGATGTCAGTGGTCCACAGCAGCCGCACAATTGTCAGACATTGATTCCGCAGCCCCACAGAACCACCTTGATTGCTAGGCAGCATTAGATTCCGCCCCCCCCGAACAGAACATAAACCATTGTCTAAGCCACAGGGAACGGGAATGGGCGACTATTACAAGGAATGAGACTGAAAAGTTACAATGACCGTGGCAGAAACTCAACCTATATGCAACAATATATAACACATATACCATATACTAACGCTCTCTACCACCAATTGCAGGCATTATCAAAGGAGACGAAATAATGGTCATCAATGGCGCAATTGTGTCCGATCTAGATATGATGTACTTGGAGAGCGTCCTGCAGGAGGAACAATCGCTCAGCATGATGATGCGGTAAGTTATGACAGCCACAGACCATCATTGTTCTTGTTTATGCCCTGTTTAACATCTGTTTCGAGACCGGTTCAACTTGAATGGCCGTTACGGCGATAAAGTATACGCCATGTGACCCCGCCCCATGTGGGCGCACACGATGGCCATTGTTTAAATTTCAGTTACACGGATTAATTAACTATTTTAGTCACCCGGCCGGGCCGGGCTGTCAATTAGCTTTAGGGCAGCAGCTCTTGTGACAGCGTAATGCAATATCTCGCCCATTGTTCTACCATTGTGTCCGTTTCCCTGCTTTTATATGGCTCATAAAGTTGAAGGCAAAAAGCAGCGGCTGACTGACAGATTTCAGCTGATTTCATTCCAATATCGCCTGCAGCGCCAGCTTGCTGCAACGAGATCTTCATTAATGGCCAGTGTCAGCTAAAAAAAAAAAAATATAAAAAAATAAAACCGAATATAACCACAACCTGCAGCTGCTCATGTTGTTAATTAAAAACATTCTGCGCAGGGCTTTCTAACTCTGACAGCACTCAACCAACTGGCCACAAGCCACATCAAGTTCACACACCCCAGAATGTCAACAATCGACAAGCTTTGCCAATTTTTGATGATGTTACACCATAAGAAGTTTCCCATTGAGCAGAGGGCAGCAAAAAAAAACATGGAAACTAAACCAATGGCAGAAATTGTTTCGCAACAAATCGGAAAAGACAAAAAAAAAATGGAAAAGGGGTAGGAAAAAAAGTAGGTTGGAACCGAAAAATGTTCCATGTACATTCTCGAACCATTTTTGGTTTATAGTTTTTCAGCAAAGTCAACAACAAGTTCAAGCCGCAGCTGGAAAATGTGTGCGGAGAGAGGTGGAGGGGAGTGGGGGGGGGGGGTGGTTTGAAAGGAAAACGTTTGGAAAACGGGGAAAATGGGTAGACAAGCCGTAACCCAAACACGTTGCCACTTCACGTTCTCTCGCTTGCCATGCAGTTAGAACGTGGTCGGTGGGTTCACTTGGTTCCGTTTCGTTGACCAGCCCAACCATCCCCAAACCCAAACCCAACCCCCAACCCCTAACCCCCTCCAAAAACCCCACCCCTGCACTCACCTTTCGGGCGAGCCGAACGGCATTTTGATAGCCTAATTAGCTTCTCTTTATGGCAAACGAAAACAGAAAAGCTTTTGTGCTAAGCGTTTGTAGAGCCAAATGCGCCCGTTCCTGCCCGGCTCCTCTGACCCCCAACCCCTGACCCCTGACCCCTGGCCACCTACCCAGCTAGTCGTCCATTCAAATTATGCACGTTGGAAGCATTTTCCGCATCTTTTGCTAATTTCGCGCACTGACACAGAAAAAGGTCACGGCAGTCCGCAGTCCGTAGTCCGGAATCCATTCCAGGTGTCGCTATACGTTCATTTGTTTGGATTTGTCAGGAGGGTCAGAAACGGAAATTATGCAAATACTAGACTGAAAAAAATACATGAAAATACATACAGCTTTGCCCAATCTTTCTGTGTTATAAGGACAGTTTATTTTTCATTTATTTATTTACTTGAAAATGATCTGCTGTGCAATTAGGTGATTAAGTTAATATTACCATCATAAATAATGTGAATTCAATAAAATTCATAGAAAGATTTTTGATGGGTATTATTTTAAAACTACATATATCACACAGTTTGTTATAGATAATCTTTACATTTTTAAATATGGGTATATTTTTTCTCATATCCCACAATTGTTGATAGCAAAAGAATTAACATCTTAATTAATATTGATTTCATGGGAATACGTACAGCTGGTGCTCAACATGAACTCCCTTTTTTATGAAGAGCATCAGCTATGGAAATTATGTTAATACCCGGTTATAATCTATTTTCCGCCGCTCTCTCCCCTCTCCTTTGGCATTCCGCAGGTCCTCGCGCACAGAGCCACCAGATCTAGTGGGGATCATGAGGGTTACGGACGATATGATTGACTCGCTCGTTTGCCCGCCGCCACCCACAGATCCGCCGGTGATGAGCGAGGAGATGATAACTGGACTGATTGTTCCGGCCCCCGGTTGGAGTAAGTATTAAAGTACCACCCAGTACACCCCCTTACCCCATTTAAATGCGAACTGCACCCATGCAAAACCAAAAGAATTCTCCCCCCGGGGTAACCTCGAAATTGTTGTGTGAGCGAATTCGGCCGTTTTTAAACATTTAAGCTGGTAGAAAAGCGGGGCGAAAACCACAGGCAGCATTCATCAGCCACTCGTACAACAAAAGCATACTAATCACGGCTATGGTTACGGTTCCGTGTCCGTATCCGTATATATATGGCTTGTTGTCCGGTTATACGAGCCTTGACGTTGAGGTGCGTCGTCCCTATACCTCCGTCTCCCTCTCCCTCTCTCTCTCTCTCTCTTTATTCTTTATCCCCGTGCGTGTGTGTGTGTGTGGCAGGAAACGAAAAAGCGCATTTCCGGGCATGCATGCGAATTTGTAAAGTTCATTAAAGTAATTTATATATTTTTTTGTTGCTTTTGCATTAAATGCTGGCTCTAGACAACAGCCGTAGAAAGAGACGGCAGCAGAGTGTGCGAAAGAGACGGGGCATAGAGTGTGGGTGTACAACATGTACAACAACAATTACATCAATAAGTAAAGAGGGAGAGAGATGCGAGCGTGTGTGTGTGAGGGGGTGAGTGTGTGAGTCGTTTCGCAACAACCGACTACATAATTACAGGATTACAAACTGCAGCATACATATGAGCGCGCGCACACACACACACACGCTGCACTGCACTCAAAAAGCCGAAGTGGCTAAGAACACAAAACAATTAAAGCCAACAAACGCAGCAGCGGCAAACAGCAACAGCAACAACAACAGCTACAACAGCAGCACACAAAATGAAACTTTTTTGTTGCGACAAACAATTAAAAGGCACAGAACGAACACTAAAAAAAGAATTAAAATAAAAAATATAACAACAAAACAAAAATTGTAGCAGAAATTAAACGACTCTCTATATGTATGCACGCATATGTGTGGGTATCGCCTGCATGTGTGTGTGTGCGTATTAATATTTATTTCTCCATTTTCCTTCTCTTTTTTTTTGACACACATCCTGGCGGCTCAAAAAGTTTGGGCAGAGAGGAGTGTGGGGTGGCTAAAAGGACAATAAAGGCAGACAAAAGCAAAGTAACTGATTACAGGGAGCTCTCCACTTTCCACTTGCCGCTTTTTTCCGAAAGCCACCAATTTTCAATTAAATTTGGCCAGCAAAAAAAGACGAGTCTATTGATACCTCAATTGCAATCTTGCCAATTAGTTGTATTAAATTACGGAAATGCATTTCCCTAAAGTTAAGCCAACGAAGTTAACCCACCGAAAAACGAGTCGGATTTCCTTGGAAAACTTTTGCAAACATTCAAGGGATCATTAACCCCCAAGAAACTATGCAGGACTTGTGCCAAGTTGTTTAGTATCCTGGCATAAAAAAAAGGGAAAGAAAAAAAAACATGAACTCTTGTTCAAAAAAAAAAAAGAAAAAAATGGCCCAAGTCGAGAGCTCCTCGAGCGTATCTTCCTGCCATAAACAACTGCAACTGCTAGTCTTACTTTATTTAAAGCCACTAAAACTGGCCAAGTTATTTGCCATCGACAAATTCGGCTTGGCACGTCCACGAGTTATTAGCCCTGGCTTCTGCCAGGACCCTGGGAAAGCCCTACGACCAGGACTACGTGCAATTTGCTAAAGGAGACCGCAAACTGAAATTTATAAGACGGCAATTTCCAATAACTACACATACTCTGTGTGTGCGGTGTCAAATTTTGGGGAAAATGTTCATAAAATTGGTTGCCAGCAAATTTGCATGCAGAAGGGCCAAGACAACAGAAGACAAAATATGGTGGGGAATAGGAGACACGACACCAGGACACCAAGGCGGTCTTCAAGGACATGATTTTTAAATGCTTCCTGGGCGCTGGCAAAACTACTTATACTACTCGCAAGGACTTGGAAAAATGTGCTAAAGTGCACTGAAAATTAATTTTTATTTCAAAATAACTTGTTCTATTTAATTTTTCGAGTTAGAAACAAGAACTATTCGGAAATAAGGAATATAAAAGAAATATATTTTCTTGAGGATCTTAAAAGGAAAATTCCCTATACATCAATAATATAAAAACTAGGTTTTTTAAGTTTTTCATATAATCTTCAACGCTTCTAATATGTTGCCCATTTTTTTCTTGGCATTTCGCAACCTCCTAAGAATGCTTATTTTTGGCATATAAACTTTCGAACTCTTGAGTTTGTGCATTTTGTTTTTAGCAACGTATTGCCAGCCAACTTAATATTTAAAAACTTGCTGCAACTTTTTGCTCACCAGAACAATATCGTATCTGTGGTTTGGATAGCTTTTTGCTAGTTTGCTGACCCAAAAAACTCTCCTTGAAGAAATGGCTGTGTCTATGTTATAAGATTAAAAATTCCTAAAATAGTTGCGGTATCTTTTTTGGGAAGTGCAAGTGAGTTTCTCTGTGAGTTGGCCTCATATGTATGGGCCATAAATTTTTTTTGGTTAAGAGCGTGCCTTGTGTGTGTGTGTGTGGACGTTGTGGCAAACACATTGCAGCAATAATCATTACAGCTTGTTGTTGCTGCTGGCTGTTTTTTGTCGTTATTACTTTCGGCTTTGAGGCAGCCAGGACGGCAAAAAGAGGGTGAAGGCGTGCCATTTTCACCAGTATTAAAATTCTTTCGCTGGCTTTTTTACTGCACAAACATGGAATTTAAAATTAACAAGCAACAAATAACCGAAAAAACGAGCATTTAATCGATATTCTCCAGGCGCCTGTTACACACACACACCCAAACAGCTCACACAACTAATTACGAGGCAGGCCAAAACTAATAATAATAAAAGTAGTAATAATAATAATACTTAATCACAACATTCGCTTATCTCCCCTCCAATTTTCCAGATGGCAATAGCAAGGATTTGTACTCGCCGGAGGCGGAAAGCTCGCCGGCCACCTCCTTTGTGGATCCCGTCGCCATGGCCGCCCAGCTGGCGGTGGGCGGCGGGGGCGTGGTCGTGGGCGGACTGGGCGTGGCCAAGCCAACGTCGCGTACGAGCAGCTTTGAGATTGAGAATCTGCTAAAGACCGCGGAGCAAGTAAGTGCAGTGCCCGAAAATGGTTGGGATGATCAGGAGGAGGAGGAGGAGGAGGAGGATGGTGACCTCCTGAAACCGGGAAACTGGGAAACTGGGAAACCGGGAACGGGGGCAACCAAACGCAAACACAACTCTCTCGACCCCCCATGACCCCCAGCACTGCCCCACAATCCCACCCCTTTTAGTATGTATATATTTACCACCCCCCTGCTCCGTCCCACAGGAACCTGCCACTTGGAAGGCAAATCAAATTGCTTTGAACTCGCAAAGCGGAAACGGAAACTATTAAAACGAGCGCCAAACACGATGTTCAGTTGTGGGTGGGCTAAAGGAATGGATGGCAGTGGCCTGGGCTTGCAGATGTGGTGTGGGCCGGCCTTCGGAAGGCCGACTTCCTCCACTCCCCAATGAGCACTTGTGATTGAAATGTGCACAAATTGAAATTTGCACAAAAAGATGTGGCAAGGAGTACTCGTAGCAGGAAGCGAGATCTCCGAGAGCTCTATGTCCCAAGGCGTGTCTCGACACATCTCAAGATGTCATGGCAAATTTGGCCTATTGGGTCGCCACTGCCGCCAAGAGGAGGATGAGGAGGATCTTCTCCGCCTCCGCTGCGCCTCCTCCGTCTCCTCCAGGCAGCAAACAATAAACGTCACGGATAGCAATGTGACTGGCATAAAAATATCAAGGATATCTATATATATACAGGACAACAGATATGCCTACATGGAGAGAAAATGTAGTGAGGAAGAAAAGTTGAAAAATACTTCAAATCTTAGTTTTCACTTGTGCTCGGGGATTTTGTCCAGCTTCTTATGGTATATCTTTTCCAAAAAGAAAAAGGGTTAGCAATGGGTTTCTGATAGAATTAACTGGAGTTTGTACAAGTATTTCATATAAATATTCAAAGTCGCCAGCCTGACTACATTATTATATTTCAATAATTCTAAATATGGTCACGACTTGAAAAAAACGTAATACGTATCATACTTTTCCTATTACATATGTTAGCAATTTTATATAAATTGTTTCTGATTAGATCTTAAGGAAGAGTATTTTAACTGCACTAAGAAAATAATTTATTTCAACTTATCCCGATTAATATTTAAAACATATATTTAATAACAGTCGTTACAATATTATTTCGATCCTAAAATATCCGGTGGCAAACCAAGCTGATTGAATATTACCCTAAGATGCTCTTTTCCATAAAGAGTTATTTCTTTCAGTGGTTGGCCAGACGGGTTAAGAAAAGGGGGTGACGGGACAGATAGAACAACAAGCAAAGATGCCACAGAATGCACTTTGTTTTCTGGATATGCTTTCCCCAAGTGTGCTCGAAACTGGCAGAAACCCACTTCATTTAATGATACTTGAACACTGTGACACACAAACACACTGCGGGGAGCCAGAAGGGGGTTAAACGGGGGAGGGCAAAGGGCCTTCTGGGGGTGTTGTGTTATATAAGGAATCCTTTTAATTCAAGTTGACATTTCACACAGGACGAAGAAAGAAGAGGCTGGGCGCTGAATTCAAGACATTTTCAAATTTTTCATCTTTGGGCCAGGCCAGTGGCAACAATGTGGGCACTCAGCGCCAAAAGCCAGAAGCAGCTCGCTGCCGCAGATGTTGCCACTGTTGTTGCACCTGTCTCACCTGGTGGCAAGCAACCCGTTCCCCTTTCTCCTTACCATTTTTTTTATTTTGTACACCCCCCTGTCTGCTGTTTTGGCTTTTGGGTCGGCGTCGCTTATGCAAATCAGAAGCGCAGCTCAGCTCGGCCCCAGAATGCAGAACAATAAAACAGTTAAAAGTAGACAAGAACAAGCTGCAACAACCAAGGGAACTGCAGATAGAGAGGGGTGTAGTGCTGTAGAAACAGAAGAAAGAGAGGGCACTAACAATACACAAAGTGCAACTGCATAAAAGTGAAATGTCTCCACAATGCCGGGCAACAACAGCGCCAAACAATGACAGCTGCAATTGCAGCAGGGCAGAAAGAGATGGGCGATGGGGGCAAGGAAAGTGATGGGGCTAAAGCCTAGTGATGGCAGCGTGACAAACGAGTTTCGCAACAAGATAAGATGAATGGGTTCCAAACTCCAGATAAGTACGAGCAAGGATTTATAGGATATCTTCCTTAAGTTATTATAAAAACGTTTAATGAAATATATACACCCAGTTAAAATCCTAGTGATACACCATACTTTCATTTTAATATATTAAATGCCAGTCAGCCACAGAAAAATATAAAGAGTTCCCTTGGTATCTATATTATCTAATGTCAGATTTTTATACATTTTATACCTAGTTCAATACTACATGCAGGTATAACGATATTTATCCCCACCCCATCTCTTTTTTACCAGTATTCCCTTAGTTCTAGCCTATTTCCATTCTAATCCAAGTAATTTTTTGAATTCTTAAGCATTTCATTCCCCTTCCTGCCGCAAGTTCAAGACCTTTTTTGAGGTTTGGGTTCTGTTTGCTTAGGCATTTACAATGCAAATTCATTTGCCGCTCCTTTTGTTAAGCCAATTTATCAGGAATGCTCCATTTAACACTTTTTCCCAGTGTTGTCGTTTCTTTATCTGTGACAAAGAGACAAGTAGGTGAAGCAGAAGAGCTAAGCAAATAGGAGAAAAGTCAAGAGAAAGAGCCACGAAGAAAGTCTCTGCCGCCACTAAGTCTTAATGCAAAAATAGGGGGCTTAAGGAGGTGGAGGGGGTTATACCATATAGGATGGGGCACCGACATGTATGTATTTTGTGTATGTCAACCGTCAAGCGTCAACTGTCAGTGCCAAATGTGCTTGTAACCACACACACAGAGGAAAGGGCGGTACGAGAACCAGATAGTTACTTGTAAGGGGGTGAGGGGTGGTAGAGATGGTGGGGCTTGAGATTGAGACCCACAAACACTTTGGCCGCAACACCAACACCCACGGAGGACAAAGAACAGCACCAACAACTCGGACAAGGACGTGACAGTCATTTAGAACCGCAGCTGTCTCCGTGTCTTCTTAAAGTGGCCGCGGGCTTTTGGCCACGCCCTAAACCCATTTCAACCCCTTTTGAATACCAAACCCCGCCCCCCACCCACTCCCATTTGGCACCACCTTTGTATATCCCCTCCCCTGGTGTTATAAACTATCGCTGTTCTTATCTATCTCTGTCATGGCTAACTTCATTTTTGTTTATTGTCATTTATTTGGTGTCTCCTTTTCACGCGCTCGCATCTCTTTTCGTTCTGTTCTTTCTTTGGGTTTGTTCCTTTCGTTCCACGAAATAACTCCTCATCATGCAACAATCAACACAACACCAAAACAACAACAACAACAACTCAACAATAACAACCACACAACACCACTGAAACAACAACTACAACTTGAACCTGACCTGTGAACCGTGTTAAGGTTACCGGATTTTGTCGTTCACCCCAGGAAACACGGAAATCGAGCCCCACCGGCTCGGTCACCTCGTCGGTGTCGACCACGGCATTAACCCCATCACGCCAACTGACCGATGCGGAGAAGCTGCGCAAAGTCGTCATGGAGCTGGTGGACACGGAGCGGACCTATGTGAAGGTGAGTCTACAGAGCGAAAACACTAGTTTAACTATTTGGTGGTTTAGATTCTCGTGGAAAAAGTGCCTAAAAGTATGCCTCATCTACCATCTGTTGGACTTTTAAGCTTAAAATATATCGTAGCATACTTTTAGACTCCTTTTACTGGCGTTTTAAAACCTCTAAGTCTAATCTTAAAAAAATTCTTAACATTTTTTTACTAAAAGTGTTGAGAGGCTGAACTAGTTGGGAATTATAAACTTTAATTTTCATAAATCTCTCAAAGCTTTAATTTTCATCAATCTCTTAAAGGAATATATATTTTTCAAAAAGCAATTTCCATTTAATTAAGAATTTTTAATACAGTTCTTACTACTGCTTTTCATTTTCCGTATTCCCCTTTTCGGCCAGTGTGCCCAGCTCCAACTTTAATGCAAATCCCAGCATCGACCACTGACTTGTGTTCATTAGAGTGGGGCGGCAAAAAGACCTCCTGCAATTAAAAATGCAAATTTTAATCCTTTAACTGTGTCGCCATGCTTCTGTTTGGGATTCCCCTGCTGTTTCCGCACCAAACCGATTCTTGCCTTGCCAGTGTTTGCTTTAAGCCAACTTGAAGTCTGCTTTTCGTTGGTCTGGGCCAGGAAGCATACAAATAATTATTATAATTTAGAAATTATGTAAAGCGCCGCTGCGGCAACGACGGAGGCTCCGGGTCTTATCTGTGGAGGGCGGCCAACCTGCTGCCCCGCCCACAAAAGACCCCCCCCCCACCGTCTGCCCGGAAGTATTGTTCCAAATGAAAGCGCGCGCCTGTGGCTATGCTACAGTATTTCTCCACTCTTTTTTGTTTCATGTTTTGTGCCAGTTGGCAAAACTAAAAAGTTTCCTCCAACCAAGCATAACTGCCGGCCAACTCCGCCGGGAATTGTTGTGGCCAAAAAGGAGGGGGAGGCCGTTGATTTTTTAATTTAATTTATGCATTTTCGCTGCTGTCCCTTCGCGAAAAAAAAGAAAATATCCCTTAATTTGTATTATCTTTTGGGCCCTATTGAACCATCCGCCATCTCGATTAACTTGCAGCACTTGAACAATCTGCTGGAGCACTATCTGGAGCCCATGAAACGCGAGACATTCCTCTCGAATGCCGAGATCAACGCCCTGTTCGGCAACATCCACGAGATCGTCACATTCCAGCGACAGTTCCTGCAGAATCTGGAGGAGTCCCTGGACCTGGAGCCAGAGTTCAACAAGTTCGAGCATTGCGGCCAGTTCAGGGTGCGTTACGAAATGGTAATCTATGTGTTGCATAATCGTAATTGCATTTCATTTGCGATCCGCAGAATGTGCTCTTTGCCATTGGCTCGGCCTTCCTGTATTACGTCAACCACTTCAAGCTGTACTCCTCGTTCTGTGCCAGTCACAGCAAGGCGCAGAAGGTCCTTCATCCGAGTGAGTATTCCACCCCAGCATAACCCACAATCCCCCAGACAAATCAGATTCGCAAAGTATGGAAATTCATTTACATACATCAACAGGGCGACAGTGGGGAGCAAAAAACAAATGCAAAACTAGGCGGAGAAATCTGGAAAAAATTAAATTACAACTTTTATTAGCCACATCAGAAATTGCGTATTTGCATATTACAAGATTGCAATGGTATTGTAACAAAAACAGAAGAAAATTTCTAAAGAAATGGAATTAAATATATATACTGGACCATAAATAACATTATTAGGCCCAAGGGCATTTATTTGCATAACTAAATTGAAACAACTGCTAAGAATATAAAGAAACCTTATTAGCAAAGTGGAATAAATTTTGGTTACTTCTTAAATGCAAATGTGGCACTTAATTAAAGTAAGACAAATACTACAGATAGACCCCCGAAATTGCCTATCAGGTTAAAACAAAAAGTTATCCCCCCACTGAATTAACATTGGCAAGTGCGTTACCCCCATGAAACGCACTGTACACATATATGCAGAGTGTGTGTATAGCCTTTTTCGAGCAACTATTGCAATCAGCGTCAAGCGTCAAAGTCTATTTGAGTTTCAGTTGAGCAAGAAACTTGTAAAAGTCAAATAACCGAACCGAACTGAACCCATACGAATCCACAGAGCGAACAATTGGCAAACTATTCTTTTCAATGGTGCCACGCCCCTGGGCCGCGTAGCGCCCACTTTAAAATGATTTGCAAGTTAAATGAATAATTACAACCGCAAATGCCGACGTCGACGTCGACGACACCCACTAAAGTGAAAACCGCAAACTGAAGGCAAACTCCCGACCAAAAAAAGGGTGTGATAAGGGGGGTTTTGGGTTGGATGTTTGGGGTTGGGTGTTGGGGGTAGGGTTTTTCCCAGAACAGGCAGCATATTCATATTCATGCCAAGGCAGCAGCAGCAGCGGCAACTGTCAAGTATCTTTTGTTAATTAAACTTGTAGAATTATGACACGCTTACAAATGGCGACCCAAAACTATGCCAGGGCTTCAGAACTTCTGCGTTCTGTGTTCTGGGTTCCTTGGTGGGTTGGGTTGGGAATTATGGGAACTTGGGTGCTGCTCTTCCACTAAGCTTGCTTTGCAGTGAGCCGGATAAAAGGCAACTGCCGCGTGACAACATGTCATAATTAAATTAGACTTAGTCTAAGCTTAAAAACACTCGAGCAAACAGCTGGCTGCCAAGAGCATACCCCTTGGCTTTATTCCATCCACATTGCCACATTGATTGATGCGTTCGTGAATGGAATAATGGGATGATGGGGATAGGTTTTGCAGCTAATCAAAAGCGTTGGAGGTAAAAAATGTATGCGCAATATTTACAATCAATGAGCCAAGGCAGCGTAGTCAAGGTAACTAAAGGTGGGCGGGATGGGATTCTGGAAGCATCATTCACTCGAGAATGGTGGGTGGTGCCACTGCGCCCGGCTGTTGCATGAAATTTTATGCAAAAAGTTGAAAGGATAATTAATTATAGCAAGAAGTGCACTTAAGTGCCTTCGTTACGTGCAAGAGCTGGAGAATCCTGTTGCGGATTGGAGGGATATTGAAGGAGCAGGAGCAGCACGATGGATGGCAGCTTGTCGGGCTGGCAGAAGGACAAGCAGCCAGCGACAGGCGCTATTAGACGTAAATCTGCTCCAGCCAAAGCTCCATCTCCATCTCCATCTACAGCTCCATCTCCTATCCAGCTGCCTTTCCTGCTGCAGACAGGCTTTGACTTTGCCTTTATCAAAAGCTGCTCGGCTGACAATAAGAACAAGTTAATGACATTTTCTTGTCGACGTTGTGACGCTGTCATAGTCGCCGTAACTGCATATCCTTGTGCAGCATCCCCATCCCCATTCCCCTCCCCTTATTTACTCTAATGGCCCAACGTTGCAATTAATTACACCGACTCGAACGAGCGTCCATTGAAATCGAATCATTTGGCAAATGTCTCAATTTGCATTTCAATTCTCCCATCCCCGCCCGCCTGGGCCAACTCACAGACGAGGGCAATCACGCCCTGCAGGAGTTCCTGGCCGCCCGGAATCCCAAGCAGCAGCACAGCAGCACCCTGGAATCGTATCTGATCAAGCCCATTCAGCGCATCCTCAAGTATCCTTTGCTCCTGCAGCAGATGCGCAACCTAACCGACACCCGGGCCGATGAGCATGTGCATCTTTGCGGTATGTATACATGGCGCATTTAATCCATTGTGATTTGTACGTATTAAATTCAAACACACAAAAAACAGAGGCACTCAAGGGTATGGAAAAGGTGGCCGAGCACATCAACGAGATGCAGCGCATCCACGAGGAGTATGGCGCCATTTTCGATCACCTCTTCCGGCAGCACCAGAAGTCCTGCAAGCAACCCATTGATCTGAGTCCAGGTAAGGAGTCATAAGATTTAAATGCAGCTAGTACATCGGAGGTGTTTCCAAAACAAAATCATCTACAATGTGAACAAATTTCTCTGAAACATAGGAAACCGAAGTTGGGAATTTAATTTACCTAAAAATAAAAAAATTATTTCTGATCCTCCACCTCTTACGACCGATTTCTCAATGGGATCTTAACTTTTATCATTCAGTTAAATTGGTACTTTAATAATAGTTTCCTAAAATCATGTTATGTTAAAGCTGAAAAAATGAACATCACATTGAGAAAAGCTCTTCGTCTTCCCGAACAATAAAACTTCATGTTAGCTTTATCTGGCATACAAACGACATCCTTAACATGACATTGAGAAATCGGTCCTAAATAATTATAATTCTTAACCACCTTTAATAAACCCTTATTTTTAATTTGTTTAGGAGATCTCCTGTATTATGGCGGAGTGGAATGGCTGAACATCTCGGACTTCCTGGGCAAGATCAAGAAGGGTCTAGAGCTACATGCCATGTGCTTTGTGTTCAAGTCGGCGGTGGTGTTCCTCTGCAAGGAGCGGCTGCGTCAAAAGAAGAAGTTGATGGTGAGACTGCCAACTTATAATTCCTAAGAAAATATTAACCCTGTTTACCATTTCCATTATCTACAGGGCGTGTCCAGCAAGAATGCCACCAATGAGGTGGAGATCATTAGATACCAGGTGCTCATACCCGTTACCGAGGTGCAGGTGCGCGCCAGTTCGGCCAAGGACATGGACTCGCACTTCCTGTGGGAGCTCATCCATCTGCGCTCCCAATTGCAACGCCGCTCCGAGAAGGTCTACGTGCTATCCAACAGCACCGCCGACTTCCGCAATGCCTTCCTGAAGACCATTCGCCAGATCATCCGCGAGAGCGTCCGGAACATGTCAATTCCGATGAAGAACTTTGGCGGCAGCTCCGGCTCCGTCTCCGGACACTCCTCGCAGGGAATGGGCAGCATGGGTTATGCGGGCAACTCGCAGACGCTGGAGAGACCCAAACAGCAGGTATTAAAAATATTACAATAAAGCATTTAATTTAATAGAATATTTTATGAAGACATTCATTCTTTCATTTGAACTAATTGGCATTTATATTTGAACTTACTTTAATATATGTTTTTGTCCCAATATTTTTTATGGTTTTAAACCTTTGCAGAAATTTTATGTGCTATCCCCAATCAAAAAGAATTGATTACTTCCTTAAAACTGGGTATTTATTTTATTACACTACATCTTTTAAATACTAAATTATATATAATACATTATTTGATCATTAAATTAAATTATATATTTACTAATAGTCCTTTTACAATCCTTCTCCCCAGATCACCATAGTCCATGGCTCTCACACCCTGGGCAAACCGAAGAAGAAGTCCGGATCGCAGCGCCATTCGGCTGGCAACATTGACTATGACAACTTGTCGGGCAGCCAGGAGGCGGACGACCTGCCTCCCAGTGTGGGCGTGGTTCACTACGCCTCCGGCCACGCCCACGGCCAGCAAATGCAGCCAGCCGTCTTCCGTGGTCGCAGCAAGACGGTGGGCGATGTTACAGGTGAGTTGAAGCCACATCCAGATGACCAGAGAATCTGTCGAGAGGATTGCTAACAATGCCCATAACATTGCATTCCGCATCATCACACGTCGCGCCATAAAGAATCCCCCTGCTCTTCCCCAGATCCCCAGCAGCAGCAGCAGCAGCAGCAGCATCAGCAGTTGCAACAGCAACAGCAACAACAGCAACAGCAGATGCAGCAAGGACACGCCCATGCCCATGCCCACCCACATCCCCATCCGCATCCCAGGGAGCCACCGCCGCCTCCAATCAGGCAGCCACATCTGCACCACCACAGCTCGGACATCGAGAGGATCGATCCTGGCACGAAGTCGGAGGGCGAGGAGGACTCGCAGCAGGGCACAATCAGGCCCAAGGCCACTCTGGGTCGAACGCCCAATCACCTGACGCTGAGGTGAGTCTGGTCACTCCTTGTGGTTAATCCTTGCTAACTGGTATTCTGCTGACTAACTGGATTAAGCCATTAAAAATCGTTATTGCTACTGTGGATTTATAATATTAAAAGAAAACTTACGATTTTATAATACAGTCTTAACTTGATTAATCTGCTCCTTTAACTTCAGCTAGCTAAAAAGTTTATCATTTTCTAGTTCACATGTTTTACTTTTATTAAAATAAGTATAATGTTTTTTATAGCGTATGGCTTATATTAACATACTTATAAATAACATTATTATACATAACCTCTAAATTAAAATTATAAATGATAGTCCCGAATTCAAATTCTACATTTAAAGAAAACTTTAATTTATAGAGTTTAAAAATTAATGAAAATACTTAAGCCTAGACCTTTTAAAATTTAAAACCTTTTCAAGTTTACTTGATTATCTCCTGATAATTCCATTTTATTTTAAGAGTTGAAAGCTCGCTTAAAATTGTAAATTGATTGAAATTCGAGCTATACAATACGACTGCCATGAATGATTTTCAGGACTAATTGGTTGTCAATTGAATTATGCATATGTATAATGGAGTACAGATAAATATTGAATTTAATCCAGTCAGTCAGGAGATGTCCAGCCGGGTTCTATAGGTCCGCGAAGTAAGCTTGACTATTGCTTGACCCTGTGACTTTATCCCTTTCTCTACTGCTCGTCCCGCAACTTGACATCCGAATCGTGAAATCCGTAACCGCATCTCGACAGCACCACATCGACGCTCTCGGTGGGCAGCACCGGCAGCCAGGCGCGCCTCATACAATCGTCGCATCCGCCGGCCAGTTACCAGCCGGTGCTGATGAAGGACCTAGGTAAGCCCAGCCCGGATGAGTCGGAGCTCGAGTCGGAGTCGGAGGCGCATGCCGCCCAGGTGGCGGCCTCCTTTAATCTAAGTCTAGGCAGTAGTGGTAGCTTGTTCGTCTCCGATCCCCGAGAGAATCAGACACAGTCCCAAACCCACTTCCAGTCCCACACCCACACCCTGCATCCATCTCCCCGCCAGTCGCCGCGTCAGTCGCCGCGACAGTCGCCCAAACAGGATATCGAGGTGATCGAGATCTTCGAGAGCGAGGCGGAACGGCTGGCCGCCTCCCAGCAGGTGGCCGTCGTCCACCAGTATCCGGCGGGCCAGGCCAGGGATTTGGGGCATAAACAGCGACGTGACCGAGACCGAAACCCGACCGAAACGGACGCCACAGCCCGGTTTATGGACAAGCATCTGAGCGATCTGGAGCAGGAGAACCTAGCCGATGGCACCTGCGACATTGTGGCCTACATGGAGAGTCTGCGCGAGAAGGCCTTCGATCCGCAGGACCTCACCGAGGATCCCGGTGATCAGCAGCAGAATGACTCTAGTCTCTCGCCAGAACCACAAACCATAGTGGAGAACACGCAGCAAACTGTGGTGGTGGACATCGAGTCGCCTTCCCGGCCAGCCACTGAATCGGACAGCACTGGCACCACCACGGGTCCATCGGAGCGATCTGGTGACGAAACGGAGGAGGAGCCCACCTCCAGTTCGCTGGCCTCGCACATTGTGGTGATCGACAAGAAGGTGGACAAGATCTTCAAGGCCAAGTCCCCGGAGCGACCAGCTTCCACCAAGGTAAAGGGTGGCAGGAGGCAGATATACATCTCCCCGGATCGCTGCAAGTCCCAGGGATCGTCTCCAGTGAGGATCATCAAGATCAAGTCACCTCGCACTAGTTTGAGTGATCAGGGCAAGCGACTTAGTGTCTGCTCCTCAAGGGACAACTCGCAGGATCGCCTGTCCGGTGGTCGCAGGACACCCAGTCCTCGTCGCTCCTCCGAGGGTGGAGGCATACTAAAACATCCCAGTGGACCGGCTCCTGGTATCCTGAAGCCACCTTCCAGTCCGGCCAAGTCGAAGAGTCCCGACAGGAGTTGCCTCAAAAAGGGCGGACCCTCGCATGTGTGCAGCGTGGAGACTCTTTCGCCAAGAATATCGCCCAGGGGCAGTATGGATCACCTGTCGCCGGACAGGGGAATGACGGGCAGTTCCTGCCTGCGACACTCACCTCGCAGTAGCTTCGATAGCCACGGTGAATCGGATCACAATCTGGATGTGCCCCATGGCAGCCGGAAGCGGAGCATGTCCGCTCATGGAAGCTTCGAGACGGGCACCAGGCCAAGGGCCCAGGAAACCTATCAATACTATCCGGTATATGACAACCAGACTTGCAGTGATCACTATGTGGCTGCCGCACCCACAGGACGATATGGTGGTGGGGGTAGCAGTAGCAGGAGCAGGCTGAGCAAATCCCTAGAGCGATCTACTTCTAGGGACAGCACCACCACCAGTAGCTCCTATGGGCACAGGACCTATGGGGTTTCCCCGGAACGCAATTATGTGGTTTATAGTTCAGGACCACTGCGCTCGCAGTCCGCTGAGAACACCTTCTCCTCGCAACCCATATATGATCCTCTGCCAAGGCATCCACCACAGCCACTGCATCAGCCACCGATGCACCACCAACAACAACAGCAGCAGCAGCAGCAACAGCAATATGTCAGCTATGCCCCCGAAATGGGAGGATACACTGGGACTGGGTGCCAACATGATCCGCAGGGTGGCTATCAACTCAGCTCCTCGGCACCGGAGTACACCACTTGCATCGACTGTCTGTACCAGAAGAGACCCTCCTAGCATAAGTCCCGCGTGCGGCAAAGTCGCACGCGGAAGAAGACGCCCCGTGGAATGGTGGTGGTCAGTGCCCAGCCCACGGCCACCGGGGGAATAGGATTTGTGCCCGAGATGGGCTCCTCCGAGGCACCCGGCGGTTGTGTCGACTGTCACGACTACTTCGAGATCCATGTCTAAGCAGATCTCTATCTATCGAGGGAACTTCCACTAAAGGACCTCTCCACTAAAGACCTCTCCACTATTTTGAAACCAAAGATAACAGCCGAACAACCCGAAATGCCTCAACAAACTAATTTTAACCGAACTCAGCTCAGATATACGTAAACTCACAATGCAAACTATAATGAAAGTAATCAAAACAACAACAACAACCGAACACGAACTTCCAACACAAGGGATTGAAATCAAAAAGACCTAGCCTAACATTATATACAATCTACTAAAAAAAAACTCACAAGAACTAAGGAAAGGCACTCTTAACAAATAGAAGAAATAGCTGAAATGTTACCATACCAGGAACCCAGAACCCAGTATCCGTGTCCGTATTCGTATTCGTATTCGTTGTGTAAGTGTTAGCCGTAAGTCACCGAACCTGAGCGTAGTTAGCTCTTTTAGCGCAGCATATGTAGTGCATACCGAAAACTAATCAAAGGATGGGGTTACTAATCCCGGGTGGAAAAGGTTGCATAATGGGTGTGTGCCACCGTTTTCCAGTTAATTATTTAAGTTGCAGCCGAGTTGAGCGCGAACATTTCGCCGTGATTTACACACTCACCCATACTTACACTTACACTCACACTCACACTCACACCCACACGCTAACAAACAAAATGGCGGAAGTTCCGCTCGCCTCGGGTGGCAAGTAGAAATATTACGTATACGCCGCGTTGCACACACAATACTCAAGTGCCGTAATTACGAGGGCAAACAACAGAAAAGAGCAGCAGCAGCAGCAGCAGCAGTAGCAGCAACTAAAACTAAAGTTGAAATTCATACTCGCACTCAAGTAAACTACTAAGAGACAGGCAGACAAACAAATGGCAAACTCAACTTGAAACATAGATGGGAAAATGAAGACAGTCAGGAGCAGATAGGAAAAAAAATATAAGAAGGAAAACTACTACATACATATATGCACTTCAAACACACACACTCACACACGGACTTACACAGACATACAGACAGGTAAAAAGTTCGGGAAAAGTCGCTAACTAACTATTAGCAGAGGGGGGCAGAGAAAGCGGAAAAGCGGGGTGGAAAACTGTGTCGTTTCCGCAAATGAAATCAAAAATTTTTAATTACCCATCTGGCGAAATGGATCTGCAACTGAGCTGGGCTTTGGGTCGAGTGCCAACATTCCAGGGGTTAACATAACATATACCTAACAAGAGTATACCTATTGATATGGGGATTATTTACATAAAGGACAAAAAGAAAACTAGCAAAATGAAAATCTAAAAAAAAAAGAAAACAAAAAACAAGCAAACATTAGTTAGTTAGAAAATTTTGCCAATTTGCACGTTTGTGCTAACGGGCATCGGTGTGTACGTACCAATAATGTTGTGACAAATAATTTGCATATATGCATATGGTTTTTTGTATGATTTTTATAGGTTTTTTATAGATATAAACAAATATACATGCATATACAAGTCGATGGGCAAATCAAACGAAACATTTTCCGCATGGGTTTTCCACCATTTCCGTTTCACATTCCAATTAAATCAGCAGAAAACTAAAATACAATAAAAGGGATACAAATCAAAACGGGGATGTATTCAGAGAATGATAATCGTAAGTCGTACCTCAATGTTCAGTAATGGGTAATCGTATTATATGTATGTACACCTAGGTATATCTGTATGTATAATCACCCTACCTTTTCGAGGCGAGGGTCGGGAATTCCCATTCGATTCCCTGGCCCGAACCGCAAAACTCTCGACTAAATACATATATATATAGAAAAAGTTTAAGGTCAAACAAATTTCAGGTTGTTGTAACGAGAATTCAAAGCAGAATAAATAAAAAAACCAAACCAAAGGAAATCATAGTCAAAATAAATAAGTTTAAGCTTCAAGAACGTTTACAGTTTACAGTTTACACTGGGCTTCACAGCAGCAAAATCAAAATGCAGATAAGATACATTCTCAAAAAATCAAAATATATACATCGTAAATACGACATATATACAGCAGCATATACAGCATAAATGTTAAACGAAAAATGGGTAGCTCTTGGAAACCCAGTAAAATATACGAAAATAAAGGCAAACTAAATAGAGATAAGCGGAGGCCGCAGACACCGAACATTTAAGAGTAACATTTAACAGTAAAGCTAAAACAAATATCAAATTTAACCGGTAATCCCTGTGTGTGCACACACCCACACACGGTCAAACACAGCAATCCATTAAACAAATAATCGAAAAATCAACAAACTAACTGCAAACCTAAAAATCAAATGCGTAAAAACTAAACTAAACCTAAAACTAAAGCATACACATAACTGCGAACTAAATTGAACTAACTAAGCCAACAGCGAGCCAGAGCAATTGAAATGCAATTAACGAAATGGCATATGAGATAAAAGTAAACAGGTAAACACTTAAAAAATAAAATACAAACACAAATAATCAAATATCAATGGACAGCGACGGGAAAGGGGAACCAATGGGCCCCATAGAGTTTATGCACCGATTTCCTGGCCCATCCCCTCTCGAAAACCTCTCGAAAAACACCTCCACCTCCCCTCGATTAGTTATGCATTTAAATTTGTTTAGTAGTTGCTTAGCAGGTAAGTGCAATATTCATTTGTAATTAGGCAAACGAGGCTTGTTGTCGGAGATGAGTACTTGAATTGAAAATTAGTAATTAAACAATTTTACGGGTGATATTTCATTTTGTCTACACAGAATACACACAATTATCTCAAAGATAACTAAAATCCCAAAATCACATGAAAAATTAACTCGAATAATGTTGAATTCAGTTAGATATATATAGTCGTAAGTCTCAGGTCAGAGTCGGAGTTGGAGTTACCTTAGGCATGTTAAGTTTATTAGGTATTATTTCCCGCCCATTCGATGCATTTGTGTGTATCTCTTTATAGCGTATCTGTGTATCTGTTGTGTCTGTTACAAACACTTGATATTATTAGTTGGCATCGCTTGATTAACAAACAACTAACAAATAACCTTAAATGAAACCCGAAATTCAAATCAACATCGATCGAACTTTGCAAGTTTTCCCCTTCAGTTTGAACGTTTTGCATTTTCTCAATCAATATCACGACAAAATGACAGAGTGTGCCGAAGATCTAAAGCCAAATCTTGTACTGCTGAATGCCAGGCCAACCGAGGGCGAGCAATGCTAATGCCAAGTCCATTATAATCGATCTATATATATTTATCTAACTATATATGTCTTATGGTTACACACACGTGCCCCACAACTCAAATCAACCAGCCACTCCCCATCACCCCCAGAATCCGGAATCCAGAATTTATTCGGCATTTTTTCACACATTGAAACGCAATTATTTTTCAGAAATTTAATTTTCTGTTTTCCGTACAACTTTTTGTGTGCCATAACCAAATAAAAATTAAATTTGAACTGAATTGTATGAAACTCTCATCTATGCACAACTTTATCCATCGTTTTTGAATCACGCTCTTTGACTTTTGCATTTGGAAAACTAATTTCGAAATTAGCAAGTGGGTTAACTGAAATGCGAAACAATTTCAATTTCACCACTCACTCCACCACCACAATTTTTCAAATTATAAACCCCCCGTTTCCACCCACTCCCCCATATATATATATATATATGTACATAAATTTCTCTCTTTCATTTTGTATACCAAATTGGAGCCCTTTTATCAAGACACACACACGGGAAACCGAAGAGGTAGAACGGAAAATGTTGGCATAAATGCAAAACTTTTGATCAGAAATTTGAAAATTGCCAAGTCTTACCAGAGTAACAAAAAAGGCTAAACCATCTGTTAACTAGCAAAATGAACCAAGCGATGTCAACATTTTAGCCAACACAACTCTCTATCCTAGCCCCTAATCACCAATATTAGTTGTTAAATTAGCGTTTAATCACTCCCACTACCCACAACCCCCCAGACTCCCCAAAACTATATCAAGTAGCCGAAAATCCCGCTTGAAGTAGTGCTCATTACATTAAACAATAATTAGTTTTGCTTATATTTTTTAACCGACAAAGGAGCCCAAAGTGCCTCGCATTTTGGGCACTTTGCTTGCATGCTTTTTTGACTAAACGAATCCCAATTGGCCACAATTTACTTATGAAAATCTGTTCGACACAATTGTATATAACCAAAATGGAGATGCTACGCTCCGCCCCACTTGCTCTTTCTAACTCTTTCGCTCTCTAAATCTATATTTTCTATCCGAAAAAAATATTAACAAAAAAAAGAAATAAAACCGAAACTACAAATTAAGTTCTGCAAAACCAAAACGAAAATATTTCATATTTTTTCATATATGGTTTCCATTGTATCTTTTCTTTTCTTTCATTTATTGTAGGGTCCCCGGTGTGGAAACCACGAGACATGATAAATTTAGGCACAGATCCACAGTCAACAACCCGCAAAGACGATGTGAAAAATTAAATCAGAAAAAGCAAAGCAAAACATTTAGTATCAAGCTAAGCAAGCATAAGAACTCTTAACCCACAACTTCAATTCCTCTGTTCGATTTCTCAATTTTAACTAATCAAGTGTAAGGCAACAGCAACAGAAACAGCTAAAAGCAAAGCAAAAGCAGTAAGCAGACAGCAGACAGCAGAAAGCAAAAAGCAGAGGCAACAGTTCAAAGTTCAAAAGCGGGAGAAGCGAACCCAAAAGCATTTTTCAAGCTCAACGCTGCGAAATGAAGATGCATTGAATGGATGTGGTTGGCTTTTGAAGAATGCTTGGCATCGGTTTGTTTCCTCTCCCTTTTTTAAATGGATAAAACATCGAAGAGTTTTTTGTCATTTTTACGTTTGCGTTTTTAAACGAGAGCAGCACCACAAAAGGGATACAAGACATCCTTTTTAGAAAGAAAAAAAAGAAAAACTAAGAAAAAAAAACATAAATTAAAACCAAGAGAAGACTTTGATTTATATTGATTGTATTTAAAGTGCAAAACATATAATAAAAGCATAATTAAAGCGAAGGATTTTGAGCAGATTTAATATGAACTAAGGAAAAAGATTAAACAAGATTAAGAAATACGAGAACAAATTCAAATGCATTTGTCGCTGAAAAGACTTGAAAGTAAATTTCGATTTAAATACATTTATTGAGGAGAAGACGATGACGAAGCTGTCAAAGCGATGAGGAGGGAAACCCGTAAACAAATTGCAACCATTGTATTTAGGCTTAGAGAATTTAAATTATAAAGGTAAAACACAAAACCAAAAAACCCCAGAGAATTGCAACAAAAAAAAAACAAACAAAGCAAAGTCAAATGCAAAGTAAGAAAACCAAAAAGGGTTAAATGAAAAACATTTTAGCCAATTAAGCCACACACACACACACTGAAGCAAATCAACACACCCGTAATCGTTATAAGAAAATTAAAATGAAATCAGCAATGAAAATGTTTAGTTCGTAGGAAGTACACTGAAAAAATACATAAAGATACCAAACAAATTCCACATACACATAAACGAAAAATAGCAAAAATTTAGTCAAAATGTTAAATGGTAAACTAAAAAAAGGAAATAATAATGATGCAAAATGATTCCATGCAATTAAATTGGGCTGCGAGCCGCCACAAAGAATCCAATCAGCAAAATACAAGAAACAAAATACAAAAATTAACACAAAGCAAAGCAAACTCAACACGTTTAAGCGGGCAAACATTAAAATAAATTATAATACTATGCAAGAGAAAACTAAAAGAAAATATATAAGCGTAAAGAAAACCAACACAAACCAAAAAAAGACGACACCTTCTAGCAGAATTACAATAATAATTAAGAACTTCACTTTGAACACTTTAAAAATCGAGAAACGACGACAACAGAGTTATAGTTAAACAAAGGAAACCAGTCCCCAGCCCAGAATCCCATAGACAAAGGCACAATTTTCGAGAACTCAATTATAAAGTATACTCTTGATTTCCCTACGTCTCGATACCCTATGGTTTTCAATTTTTGTAGGACGAATTTTTAGCAAAAAGATGAAAATATATAGTCGAATACAATGAAAATTCTACCAAATGGGAAATAATAATTAATTGGTTGTGAATGCAGCTTGGATGTTAATTCGATTCAGGAACAATGAAATCCCCAATTGCTGAACGTTTGTTTTTTCTTCCGGCCGTACACTGTTCGTGCGAGTGGCGATTGTCAATGGTTTTTTTTTTCAGTGTACTTGCAGGCATTGTTCACACCCATTCACAGGATAACTCATTCATTTTTTAACCCAAAAACCCATTGAACCATGTAGCAACAAATCGAAACATAATCAAAACATTTTTTAGGTTTCCAATCAAATTGAATTAAATATACAAAAGTAAACTTTAATTAAACGATGAGAAGAAAATAAAAAGAAAATAATAATTGAAACTGCAGACCATAGAAAGCTATAGGAAGTGAGGAAGTAAATAGAAATTCTAAATGTATACAACAGTCTAACGATAGATCTTCATCGTCGAAGGTGAAAGCTAATCAAACACGGGACAAAACAAGGAGAAATTTACCAAATACCAAATCACAACATTTTAACATAATTTTTACAGTTTGTATAAGTTTGACAAGGGCAGCGTAAATAATAATAATTAATAATGTAAAACCAAAACTCAACCAGTCAGTTGGAAGACTTTAGCGAAATGAAATAGTTAAATTATGAAACTCATTTGATGGCGAATGAACGGTGGCGTGAAACTTTTTGTACGCATTTGACTATTTTTAAAGCATTTTTATTAAATATATATACATAGTCACTATTATACGAATGTTTGCGAGCCAAACAAAGTACTCATTTAATTAAGTTCACGTGCACACAACGCACTGGAATCTCTTTTAACAAATTGTTATCGGATATTTGATTTGTTTGAGCGCATTGTATTGTTAGTTATATCTCTCATCACACTTTCCTTTTGGCAAGCGCCAGGCAGCAGGATACACGAGGGTAAAAATTGCATATTAAATACAATTTATAAGTCAGCCACACGAAGTCTAAATTCGAAGCGAAAATCAATAGCAAACTGCAGCAGCATTGGAAACAAGTGTAGCCCATTAACAATGGACAACAGCAAGAAACAAACATTAAAATTAAATTTTTATTGCAAAACCTAATTAGCAGCTGCAACAAGAACAACAAAAGTATAAAAAAGAACATACAATGGATGTTAATACTTTTTGAGAACAAGAAAAACAAAATATGCAACAGTAAAAAAAAATGAAATACACAATGATTATACAATTGCAAATGCAACTTAACACTCAACATAAGGATAGTGAAAATGTGTGACAAATGATTAAATTACGAAATCCTTTTGAAGTGAAAACAAAAGAAAATAAAATGTGAAATTTAAAAAGAAAACAAAATTCTTGTTTTATTACTTAATTTCTTGGGGTTTCAGATCCAAAAGGGAGGTTTCTCATAAAATTATTAATTAATTAGTTCAAAATTGCAGGAAATATTGGTAACTTGGCCTGGTTTTTTAGCCCTATCCTTTAATATTCAAAATTCACATTTTATTTCCAAAAGCTTTTCCTGACATTCAAAAAAAACCGTCAGTGCTGCCAGATCCTATAAAAATGTTCCGTGTCTTACATGGTTTATTACACGCCAGGTGGCGCCTTTTCAGCAGATATGTAAGTGTAATGTAAAATTTTAAGGCATTAGGCGCGCAAAATTTGGTTTGAATTGTTTATAAATATCATAATTTCAGGTTTTTTAGATTTTGCATGCTCTTGCACCACGTGCATTATCAAGACAAGCATATCCCCATCATTAGTTTAACCCACTGTCCCAGAAATAACACTTCACATTTCTATAAATTATTTTATTGTTTAACATAATAAAATTGGTACTAAAACGTACTATGTTCTACTGCATATAAAACTACAAGTGTTTTTTAAGCTGTTGTAACCTCCCCGTGTTGGAATTGGAATGCCGAAGATGTGCCTCGCTTTAAAAGTCGTCAGTTACTTTCAATTTATAATACCTTTTTTATTTCTTATCTTGGGACAAATAAATATAAGATGTTAAGCACCACCGAGGCGGCGGTAAACAAAACGAATTATGGAATTGGCGTGTACCAGGGTATAATAGTTATAGTCGATCAGTCTCCAACACAAAACGGGTTCTCTGTGTGTTCTCTTCCCTATCTTATCTAGCGTCTGCATCCTCGGCCAATATCTACAGCTGTTCGCTTGGCACACTCACTAGCTTCGGGCTACAATTGGTAAGGTTTCTTAGGTGTCTTACGAGTACGTACGTTTAACTAAATATAGGCCTTAACTAAAAGTGATAACAGTAGTGTGTGGCTGGCACCTCCGCCCGCCTAGTTGGGCAGCAGCTCTGCCAATTGGTTCCGCAGGCTGGGCGGCAGTGTGTCGGGGAACTTGATGTCGAAGGATACAATCAGATCGCCGCGCCGCGAGGGTTCCTTGGGCACGGGCAGACCACGTCCACCAATTCTCCGCGTGGTCGTGGGCTTGATGATCTCGTTGGCGGTGTTGACCTGAATCCTATCGCCCTGCAGCGTAGGCACACTCACTGGCGCTCCACATAGGGCCTGTTTCAGACTGACCTGGGCTGTGTACTTCAGATCGATCCCCTCACGTTTGAACTGCGAATGTGGCTTGTCGCGTATGATGAAGATGATGTCCGCCGGTATCTTGTTGGGCGCCGCGTCGCCTTCCTTGGGGAAGGTGATTTTGGTCCCAGCTTTCCAGCCCGGCTTCACGGTGATGCTCAGCACCTTCTCCTCTTTGTACGGCCCAGCGTTGCCCGTGGCCATGCGTGAGATCTTCATCTTCTTGGTGCAGCCCTTGTCCACTTCCTCCAGGGTCACATACAGATCATGCTCAATGGGCGGGTCCTGTTGCTGCTGGCGCTTACGACTGGGAGCCTGGGCATTGAAGGACTGCGACCGGAAGGCTCCGGCCATTGGATTAGCAGCGAAGCCGCCGCCTCCGAACATATCCTCGCCGCCGATGTTCATGAAGATCTCGTTGGTATTTCCTCCTTGGCCACCGCCAAACATATTGTCGCCGCCGCCAAAGAAGACGCCAAACGGATCCGACGAGCCGAAGAACTGGGCAAAGGTGGCCCTTGGATCTCCATGGAACTGGTAGCTGTAGGCACCTGGCTGGCCCTGGCCATCCGGACCGGGCTGTCCGCCCTTCAGGCCATCCTCTCCATACTTGTCGAAGATGTCGCGCTTCTTCTTGTCCGAAAGAACCTCGTAGGCCTCGGCGATTTCCTTGAAGCGCTCCTCCGCCTGGGGACTCTTGTTCTTGTCGGGATGGTATTTCAGGGCCAGTTTGCGATATGCCTTCTTGATCTCATCGTCTGAGGCCTTGCGGTCGATGCCCAGAATCTTGTAAAAGTCCTTGGCCATTTTCACAGCTGAAATTGTAGAGGGAAACGCTTTAGATTAGAATGAAAACTGATTGCCTGCTGGGCGGGCGTGTGGTGTGTGGTGGAAATTGCTAGAAGCACCAGTTGTGCAACTGCCGTGTTGTCATGCGAGTGACGTAGTCGCAGTCCGCGAATGCCGAGCGGTTCCGATGCCCGGGTGTCAGAGGCTGATCAGATCGATGCTCCCTGCCCACACAAGGCCCACATGTGTAGGCCCCCGACAAAATGCTAATGCTAACTCACCTTAAATATCACTAAAAGTCCGTATGTATATCAATTCCAATGTGCAGATGCAATGCTGGCTGTAGTTTGCTTGTTTTCTATAGTCCAATTTATATATAGTTTCACGGGGCGATGCTCTTGAAATATTTATGACGTTGCTTTCGCAATTGATTCAATTGTTCTTTTCGTTTTCTTTCTCCACTGAATGTGGCTTGCGCACTAAAACACACCCTATTTTCTTCCACGTTCTCTTTTCTCTACGAAATTTTGTTTGATAATGAGCGCTTGTCGCCCGAACGCGCCGTTTTATAGACTTTTTTCGTCTGCGTCGAAATTTCTCGATGTTTCTCGTCTTTTAGGGTTGCATCTCGAAAGTGTGCGAATGCCGATTGGCGATAGGTAGAGAGAGTTGGAGATGCTCGCCTAGGTCTGGCGGGCTGTAGCTAGGTTTAGCTAGTTATAGCTAGTTCTAGCGGAAAAATAAGGGCTTTATTTTTAGATAGTCTGAAACTAGGTAAATGTACTTCATTTTGATTATAACGAACTCTTGAAGGTACATTTGCCTAAGTTTTGTTCTTATGAATGTTTAATTTTCATATGTGCATATGCTATGCATATGTTATTTTAACTCTAAATATTAAAAGTAGAAATAAATTTATAATTTTTCAGATTGTTTATTTTTTAACATGTGAGTTCCAATGAAATTAAGAATAATATATGTGACAATCTTAAACAGCAATATGTTTTTAATAAAACCAATTTATTAAATTCATAAGTTATATTATGTTAAACTTAACAATTTAGTAACTACGTAATTTATACTTACTGTTAATCAATAAAGAATAGTAAAGATTACTATAGCATTATTATTTGTTGGTAATTATTAATTAACTTCATTAAATATATAAATACCAAGAAAAAAAAAAAGGTTAAAAAATAACGCATTTATGAGCTGCCAGTGTGACCGTACGACATAAGTCCCAAAATCCATTCCAGTAGGTCAATGTGGTTGGCGTTTTGCTTTCAGCGAGCAACAGTCCACGAGAAACTCTGCAAAACAGCCGCAGCGGAACAACAAAAAACATTTGTAAAAATGTCCCGTCGAGCCTCGTTTTGAGCGGATTTAAAGTGCACCGAGTGGAAGCCAGGCGCAGGAGCATAGCCGCAGTACAGGATTAGGATCGGAGAAGAAGGATCACCGGGAAAACATTCGCATTTCCACCCGCAACCCACACCCACGCACACAAACAACAGTATACCGCAGTATTTTCACACACACACACAGGTGAGTGAGATGGAGGTACACACACACGCACACACAGTCGCACTGAGAGAGAAGAAAACAAGGCGCCCCTCGAATTTTTTTGCGACATATGGACGCGCCTCGCTAAGGACTAATTTGCCAGCCCGAAGGACAACCATTGGGGGCCACTTTTTGGGGCAAACCCGGGCCAACAACACGACACGGCCCATATGCGTGTCACGTCCCACAGTTTGAGCCTTGACCGATCGCCCCGCCCCGCCCACGGACCACCGCCCCCCGAGTTGTTGCGCAAACGAAGGAGGCAGCCTGTGACCCTTAACCCCTTACCCCTTTTGCCAAATATCCCTTGGCATGGCGCCTACTTAAAGGATGTCTCATCTGCAGCAATTGCAACGACGACGGCCCCACAAAAATAGTCATTCATTCCCGCAAATAGAGAGCTGGCCAATCGAAAAGAGAGCCCGTACAGACATTAATAGCACTTTCGCTATAAACCCAAACACATCGCCTATATTCATTGAGTAATCCGCCTGGGTTCTCGGGCCTTCAAGTTCCCCCAGGGAACTACCCACCCACTGCTTTGTCCGGCGATAATCGTTATCAGCTGCAATTCGTCATTGAAAATAGTAATTAGCATTTAGCTTGATTATTATCAGAGTACGGATTTTATGCCAATCAATTGTAGTGTCTCCATTGTACCTTAACAAACTAAATGATAAACCAATTCTTTGGATAAACATGTTAGAGCACCGATACAATAATTACTCATCAAATTTTAATCGGTATTTCTTATGGCACCCCAAAAATATAGGAACTCTATTAAAAAAGGGAAAGTTACAAGTCAAAATTACTCTCAAAATTGTCGCCTTTTCAAACTAAAGCTAACATTATTTTGGTGCTTCCCCCAAGTAGCCGAGAACGTAGCGCACTCAGCTGGGCGACCATTCGCGAAAGATCGGGCGCCCCATCGGGCGGTATATCTTCGGAATCGAAATCAGAATCGGTATCTCAATCGGCCAGTACACGCGTGAACTATGTCGTGCGTTGACGGCGCGGTTTTCTAATTCGGAAAGATTTCGGCACACTCATATCAGACGGTAAAACAGACTGAAATTGTTGCATATATAGCACGGATATATACACACTTATTCACACAACATTGGAAGCTCCAACTGAAGTTGTACGGGCTCTAAGAATAGAAACCATTTCGTAATGGAGATGTTGTACTCGAAAATGCATTATATGACCAGGAATCCTGCGATTTCCGGCAGCCAGCAGTCATATCTCAGACATCTCTTGGTTTTCGTAGAGCACATAGATTTCGCAGTACCGAAATATTTCAAAAATAGCACAAATATATGCGAGAATGAGGTTGCTTCCCCTTCCGTCCCCTTGGCTGGTCTATATGGCATAGATAACTCGCGATATCGGTTTCTGTAATACCCAACCAACACAAACATTGGCCGAAAGATCATCGTCATCATGTAAATATTGAGTGGGGGGGCCAATGTGTTGAAAGTGCCACACCATTGTGATGGATAGACATATATCCGACGAGTCTGTGTGCTTCTCTGAATCTCTGAAAACCTTCGCATTTACAAATAGCCAGATATACGCGTATTCAAAACTCTCCCAAAGCTGCCCAATATCTTGCTCCTCTCGCCTTTTTTTCTCGAGTTTGGTGTGCTTTTTCCGACCGCTCCGATGTGTCGTTGTCGCCGCCTGTTTTTATTTTTAGCAGCACGGGTTTCTTATTTTGATTTCTGCTGGCCGACGTGTATTAGCATTTTTGAATCCCCATCTCGCTTGCTCCCTTGCCGGGCACCATGGGTTGTGTTTGGACCATCCAACATGTGTTTGAACGGCAACTGCAGCGCATTCACATCGCATCGTGGATGTGCATCCTCCATTCGGAGGAGACCCAAAATATCTTGGCTGGCTGTCGGTTTTGTGGTTATTTCGGGGCAGCAAATTGGAAAAACATTGCGAATACCCCAGCCGCAATTGCTTGCGACACTCAATTAAATGCTGAGCAATTGAAGTCTCTAAAAATTAATGCCAAAATATACATTCAAAGAAATTAATTTTAGAATAAATTGACAGGCATCTGTGATGATTATAAATATCTTTGATTTACAAAAATCTATTAATGAAATGCAAAGCAATTAAATCATCGCCAAGCTGAAATAAACCTACGTTTTTATATAAATAGAACTAGAAATCGAATTGAATTCGAATTACGTTAAATTATTAAATATTACAAGGTAATATTTCTAAGTATGAAATCGGTAGAATTTGAATCCTCTCTGCTAGATCTAATCTTCACAAATATATCAAAATTAATTATCTCCAAATTGAGCATCTGCTTTCCTTAAATCTGTCAAGTTTCTAGAACAGTTCTCAGTTTTTCGCTTATTCCCAAAGAAGTATTATACATGGATTGTGGCCCGCCCACTTGCCATTTGCGCACTGCCGGATTGGAGACGCCAGATATTCGGCCGTATAATCGCCACCACTTCCGTTACAAAGTCGAGCAGGGACTCACAAAGAATCCCAGCCAACATGGAGCGACATTTGTACTGCAATTTATGCATTCAAATGGAGGCGAATAATAATTTCGTAGCATCCTCCGGAGCCAACTGATGGTCGGTTGTTTACGAAATTCCGCTGCGCGTTAGTCACGACGTCGATTTCGGGGGGGGCAGTCGATGCTCGATTGGGTGTACGTGCTATATGTGTATATATAGACGGCAACTGGCGCTGGCCCGTACAAATAAGGCGCGAAAACCGTACCCGGAGCACGTCAATATCGGAGGCTAGGGAGGCGGGACGGATTCTTCTTGGTTTCTGCCGCTTTATTCGCGAATGAGGTCGAAAACAAGAAGATTTCGCAGTAATTTGGGGCTGGCCAGCTCTTCCTTATTTACTACGGGCCGAAAGAAGCTTCGTCATGACCAGCAACTTGGCCACGCTGGATATGTCAAAGGTGTCATGACACCACCATTGATTTACTATTATAGAATAGGACAACAACACAAACAAAATTCATGAGTAAAGCTCAACGTTTCACTTTCACTCCATCCGTAGGATTTTCCACACCATCAACAGAACACTCCGCAGCCAGGATATGACGGATAAGGAGAGCGAGCAGTGCACCGTCTCGGTCTTTGACCAGACGCCCGGCTCGGAGCAGAAGAAGATCAACGTGGTGGTCCGCTCCCACTTCACGGTGAAGCGTGTGATCGACCTAATCGGCACCCAGTTTCCCTATGGGAAATTCGAGCTTCTGTTGCAACCACACGAAAACAAGGATCTGGTAAGGATTACTATCTATTTTGCAGTTCTTATAGAGCACTAATGGAAACCCCTCTTGTTCAGGTCAATTTGAATGCCCTGGAATCCCAGCTGTTTTTCGATGTGGCTGGTTTTGAGCGTCAGCTAAAGAACCACTTGATCCTGCTGCCCGCCGGCAGTTGGGATGGCGACGTAACCAAACGCTTTGAGTTGCCAATCAAAAAAGTCATTGTCAAAAAGGTTATAAAGTCAGACGGAGAAAAGTCCAAAAGTCCAGCCACCGGCGAAAAGAAGAAACGCGTGGTTGGGGAGAAGACCAAGAAAAAACCGGCTTCTGGATCCTCCTCTCCAAGCAAGACAAAAACAACAAGTGACGATTCCAAGTCCAACGTCAGTTCGGATTCTACTCCAGAAAAGAGTTCCAAGATCCCGACTACAGAAGAAAATAGTCCCAAGACCGTTTCAGACGAAGCTCCTAAGGCTAGCCCGGAAGAAAGTTCCGAGATGTCTACGGAGACAAGCTCCAAAGTCATTACCCCGGAGAGTCCCGTCGCCAAGAAAACGGCAAAAGTCTCTTCAAAACCCAACCTAGAGTTGCTGAGTCCACTCCAGCCGTCATCACCCATTAAAGAGCTGGATTGCGAACCGATTGACATGCTGAGCAAGCAACAACTCTCTGAGCAACTCCAACTGTATCCACAAGGTAGAAATCTTATCTCACCGGTGGACGATGGTCCTTCAGATTTGTTCATCTCGGATGCCGAGCAGTTGTCAGATGACGACCTCGCGTTGGGCGCATCTGCCAGTCCAACTATGATGGGTCCGGGCTACGATTTTGGAGCTCCGACTGGGGACTCGGACATCGAGGGTGTGACCGGAGTGGTGGATCCATCTACAATTCAACCGGACGATGGTTCTTATCCGGCTCTGTCGAACTTCTATCGGCGTAAGTATGGCGGCGACGAGATGCCAGCATGGCAGAGAATCAACACCACGGCTTCCGACTTTGTGCCCTCGGCCACCACGGAAACCGAGCCAGAGGCACGACAGACAAACGGTGGACCCAGAGGTCACGTTGGTTTGGTGAACCAAGCCATGACCTGCTACCTAAACAGCTTGCTGCAGGCACTGTTTATGACGCCCGAGTTCAGGAATGCTCTGTATCGCTGGGAGTTCGACAACGACAACGAGGCAAAAAACATACCTTACCAACTGCAGAAACTGTTCCTCAACTTGCAGACGTCGCCCAAGGCGGCGGTTGAAACCACAGACCTAACCCGCAGCTTTGGTTGGGACTCGACTGAGGCCTGGCAGCAGCATGACATCCAGGAACTGTGCCGAGTAATGTTCGACGCCCTGGAGCACAAGTTCAAGAACACCAAGCAGGCAAATCTCATCTCCAATTTGTACGAGGGCAAGATGAACGATTACGTAAAGTGTCTGGAGTGCAATACGGAGAAGACTCGCGAGGATACCTTCCTCGACATCCCGCTACCGGTGCGTCCCTTTGGAAGCAGCTCCGCCTACGGCAGCATCGAGGAGGCTCTCCGCGCCTTCGTCCAACCAGAGACGCTCGATGGAAACAACCAGTATCTGTGCGAGAAGTGCAAAAAGAAGTGCGACGCCCACAAGGGGCTGCATTTTAAGTCCTTCCCCTACATCCTCACGCTGCACCTGAAGCGCTTTGACTTCGACTATCAGACTATGCACCGCATCAAGTTAAACGACAGGTGAGTCGCCGTGGTCTCTATAATATTACATTATTTAACAACATCCCGTCTTCCTGTGCCTAAGGGTGACTTTTCCTCAGACGCTCAATCTGAACACGTTCATCAACCGGAGCGGTAATAGCGGCGAGCCAACCCCACAGCTAAACGGCACTGTGGACGACTGCAGCACAGCGGACAGTGGTTCGGCCATGGAGGACGACAACCTGAGCAGCGGCGTGGTGACCACTGCGAGCTCCAGTCAGCACGAGAATGACTTGAACGACGAGGACGAGGGCATTGACATGAGCAGCAGCACGAGCAAGAGCGCCAAGCAGGGAGCTGGTCCCTATTTGTACGAACTGTTTGCCATCATGATCCATTCGGGCAGCGCTTCCGGTGGCCACTACTACGCCTATATTAAGGATTTCGACAACAACGAGTGGTTCTGCTTTAACGATCAGAATGTGTCAAGTGTAGGTTTCCTAACTCTCATTTATGATATTCATAAATTCACGACCCTCTATCCGCAGATCACCCAAGAGGATATCCAGCGTTCGTTTGGCGGACCCAATGGCAGTTACTACTCCAGTGCCTACACCTCCAGCACCAACGCGTATATGTTGATGTACCGGCAGGTGGACGCCAAGCGGAACGAACAGCTCGCCAAAGTGGCCGACTTTCCTGAGCACATAAAAACACTGCTGCCGAAGCTGCACTCGGAGGATGAGACTCGCGTGACTCGCCTTGGCAGGCACATCACGGTTACGGACTTGGCTCTGCCTGATTTGTACAAGCCGCGCGTCTATTTCTATAATCCCTCCTTGAAGAAGATGAAGATTACCCGGGTGTATGTGTCGCAGAGTTTCGACATCAACCTGGTGCTGATGTCGGCCTACGAAATGCTAAATGTGGAGCAGTTTGCGCCGCTTTCGCGTTGTCGCTTAGTGGCTTACAACTCCACAATGGAGACGATTATCCAGTCCTTGGAGAACTGCACAGATCCAACCCTCACCGAGTTGCGCGCCTCGATGAACTACAGTCTGGACTTCCTTTTAGAATACCGGGCTGAGGGCCAGCAGTTTGAGACATACCCCCCGGACGGCTTGACATGGTATGTGTTTAAGGTAGATCTATCGAGCATGGCGATGGACGGTCCCTTCCTGGTTTACTCAGCAGCGCGGGAGCGGGAAGCCAGCGAAGGTCTTCGCCGCTCCATCGCCCTCCGTTTACGTGTTAACGAGCAGCAGTTCCTACTCGCCACGGTGCGCGGCACGGTGCCGAAAGCTTTCGTCGCCTACGATCCCCATCCGTCGCCCGAGGCGCTGCAGCATCTTCAAAACTTGGCCAACACCCAGTTCAAATCCATCACATACTTCTACTTGAACGTCCCCAACACGGATGCCGCCAGCCTTGAGATGTTGGGCGTGCCCAGCGTAGAGTCAGTCGAGGTAGGTTCTGAGGGTTCACTAAGTTGTTAGCTGATTTTAATTTTCTGCATTGTTTGCAGTCGGCCAGCGGTGATGTGGTGGATGCCGCCATGATGAATGGCGCAGCACAAGGTCACGAGTCCTCCGGCAATGATTGTGATTGGAGGCGCTACAAACGGGATGTGCTGGAGCCGCTGGCCCCACCCAGTCACGGCCATGAGTCCAACTCGGAGGACAGTAGCCTGAGCGACGGAGACCGCACTCTAGTGGAGACGGAGAACCTGGCACATCGCGGTGGTGGCGACAGTCAAGTCAGTTCCACCAGTCATTCGCCGCAACTGTCTAGCCCCGAGGACGAAGCAGCCTCACACGATGCCATGATGCGCGTTCATGCCTACTGCAATGGAAACGGCAGTTATGCGGCGGCCGATGTGGTGGATCCCCTGCTCCTGCCCAGCAGCACCAATCACTTCTTCTATGCCACAAAGGTCGAGTGCGTGGATGTCGTAGGCACCAGTTCCAGTTCAAGCCATCAATCCGACGAGGAGGCTCAGCTGCGAAGACCCACGCGTGCCTACAAACTGCTGGTGGGCGCGCACATGCGCATGGGTGCATTCAAACGCCACATCGAGCAGTTAATCCAAGTGCCCAGCGCCTACTTCAAGCTGCAGAGCAAGCACGAAAACAACTCTAGCAACCAGAACAACTCGATAATTCTTTTCACCGAGGGCGAAACACTGACGGTGGAATTGGGCAAGAATCTGGAGCCGGACGAGTTTAAGGCCAAGATTTACTTTCTGCGACTTGCGGACATTGACAACGAAACGTCCAAGCTGCCCTGCGTCTGCGAGTGGGTCTACAACGCCAACACTACAGCGGAGCAGGCCAAACAAGATCTCGTGGCCAAGCTGCACCGCATGGACGCCAAGTATGCCACGCTCACCGTGGAGAACTGCCGCATCTGGTTGAAGGGAGGACGTATTCCCATCAAGATCCTGGCCAACGATGAAACGCTCTACTGCGACATGCGCTCCTCCATCGCGGCAGAAGTGGGTTTATCCGGAAATTTGGCTAAAAACGAGAACTTAACTTGGTGTGTCCTTTATACCTTTGCAGTTTATTGTGCAGGAGTGCGATGAAGGGGTGAATCCGCAACCCAAGGACGATTCTCTGACTATATTTGTTAGGCGCTGGTGTCCAGCTAAACTGGAGTTTGGAAAGTTCCAAGAAATCACCTTGGACCGTAAGTTGATCAACAATAACTAGGAAATCAAAGATCATTATTAATTATATATGCGAACTAAAATCATGTCTTTTACAGAGGACAGCGAAATCAGACGTTCATTATCACAGATCTGCAACATCACAGTAGACAAACTGAGCTATATGAAGGTACGTTAAACTCTTTAGTACATCTCGATCCAAACCAACATCACTTTCCCGGCAGATTAACAGCAACTTCCCCTGCACAAGCATATCAGCTTTAAGCGTCAACGAGTCCAGCAGTTGGTACTCTGTGCCGGCCAGTCTGGACAAATATCCACTGAACTCCACACAGACGGGCAACATCTACCTATACAAGTAAGTTTGAAAGTTGGATGTGTAAAGCCTGTATTAACCATTGTCCGCAACAGAGATAGGACCGTACCTGCGCGTGAGCTGTCGCTGGATGAGCGGCGGCAGATGAACGCCAGGGAGAAGGCTCGCCTGGATCGGGTGGGCTGCGTCTCCACCACCCGATACTCGCAGCGACGGGAACGCGCTTTGAAGATCTACCTGGACTCGCCGGAGAAGTCGAGCAACGTGACCGCATCGGCACCGATGGACGTGCATGTGAATAATTAGTCTGGCCGCGAGTTAAAAAGAAGAGTCGCGACCCAAAAAACAAGTACACCAAACCATGTATGTAAGCGACGGCAGACCATTAAATCCCAGATCCTGTTTTAATCAACGGCCAAGTATCTTTATCGGCTGCAACTGCTGGTCGTGTTTTCTGTACTTTACCCGCAGCAATTGCGTATTTTGTTCTGTTGTTTATTTTGTTTGACGCAAGGGGAAAAGGTCGGCGGGCTGGGCCAGAGTCTTTAGCATCCGACTGGCGACTGGATTGGAATAGATCTGGGATCGACGGCTGGGGTGGCAGGCACGGCACTAAGCGACGTTTACCATAACGAAGTTATTCTTGCAACTTTCGTAATACAAGAGTTCAAAGATGAGACTGTAAAATTAAAACTATACATGCAAGAAATCTAAATTACAAATTGTATAATGTGAATGTGAACATCAAAACTAAATTAAAACTATAAAATAAACACAACTCTCAAGTGCATTTATTACAATCAAAAGCGTCTCGAATTCGATTGGCCCCTGTGGGGCGGACAGGAAGTTGATAAATGAAAAGTCGCATAGCATTTATCGGCTGTTTTATAGAAAATGTTAATTTTATTTAATACCTACTACGCAGCGTTAATAACGTTTTTCTTGAATTATATTTTAAGATCATTTAGCGTTAAAATTGTTACAATTTGACGACAGTTCTTGCTTTGCTTTTTCGTTGCGATGGTGTTGAACAAACCGATAAACGAAGGCAGCTTATAGTAAAGGAAATAAAGAGGTAAAGTTGGCGCTGGGCCGACCGCCCTGCTGATGGATGGAGGATTCTCGGGGAAATGGATTTGCGTTCTTAATTCGCTGCTGGTGTGAACAGGAATCCTCAAATTGTAGCCGTGTTCTGTTCTGTTGTCAAAAGGGCTTTAATACGCAACGAATTCGATAGTAAAAATCTGTGGAGCGGCAGCGGTAGGCAGCGCAATTGTTCACATTGTGGTTTCCGTTGTTGGGTTGGTGGTGCAGATCTTCATCAGCAGGATGGTCTATGCCTTGGTCTCGACGGCCGGCGCCGTTTCCACCTTTGTCGCCGCCCCAGCTGACGCCTTCTTGCCCTTACCCTTGCCCTTCACGGGACCCAAAGGCTGCGTGAGAAGCGTCTAGAAAGGAAAGATTTCACTTAGTAACGAGCGTGACATCATTCTGTAAAGTGTTACACACCTTCAGCTCCTCCTGCGCAATGCTGTACTCGCTCACGTAGCTCTCCGCCTCGAATGGGATGCCGGTAACCAAGTTGACGCCGTTGGGCATAAGCAGAACCGTGTGCTTAAACTGCGCCACAACCTCGGCTGTAATTCAAGGAAATAGTTGGTTTATTTACTTATTTTTATGATGTCAGTGATGTTTACAAAACTTAAGCTGACAAAGGTACTTATATTACTAGCTGTCAGGGTCATCGACTACACAAATATGAAGCAAAATTTGATATGACGTTCAGATTTACGTATAATCTTTAACGACCATGATAGGGACAATAAGTGATTATGAAAAAAGGTTGTTAATTAAATGGATTTGTGGCAGTGGCATGTTCAGACAGAGGCCATACTGGGGCAACTGCTGAAGACGTCAAAGCTTGGGGTTTGTTCTAGCAAAATGTCTGGCCGTTCTTAGCACCCGAAGGTGTACCAAATCCGGAATTAAGTTTTGCCAATGGAGTATTACAAATAATACTTTGTATCACACTTACATGGCTTCTCGTACAGCACCTGGAAGGGCTCAATCATCTTGTGCGAGACGCACTCGACGACTCCCATGCGGGCCTTGGTCTCCTCCTCGAAGCTGCGGATGTTGAATGGCATGTTTCCGTACTTAGTTTTCACCTCTGCCAGCAGAGCACGGGAGGCCTTCAGCTTGAGCATGTAGTTCTCCTCAGACTTCTTGTAGATGGAGACCTTGGTGTCCTTTTCCCGTCCCTACAACGAATACAAATGGCTTAGCAATTGTGTTTCTAGCCCCAATGAACAAAGGTTTAGCTTCTTTTTAGCGTTCTCAGATCTCATAATCTCACAATCTCCGGACAACAGATAGCCAGACCTTGGTGTTTGCACGTGCCGGGATTCAACAACATAAACCCGCCGAGCGTACAAGACTCTCTCGCAACAAACACCGCACTCCAGCCAAGTCAGCCTCAAGCGCTGGTTTTTAATCATTGAACAAAGAGTTGAAAATATAGGTATTTTTGATAGATTACTAACCACTCCTTCGCCGCTGCTGACGATGACATCGATGGCATAAACCTCGTACGTTTCGAAGGTGCACTTCTCATGCTCCTTTCGCTGCGCCTCGCTAGGATTCTGTATGATTGTCTTTTCGCCATCAATTTTGAACTGCTTCAGCTCGTGACTGAGCATGCCCTCGATGGGCTTGCACTTGTACGACTCGCTGATTTGTTGCACGGCATCGGTGAGGGAGTAGTTCTGTAAGTGTATTGAAAACATATCAATTAGTATTGGAGCTTAATCGTTATATTATTTTAACTGTAACTTATTAATACAAAGAGGTCTACGTGGACTGCATCTAGCAAAGATAAGGAATAACAATTCCTTGAATTGGAAAATCTTAATCACCTATCATAGCATTAGATAGATAACGCAAAAATAATAAATACCTATCAGAATTCGCTATGCGATTGTGGACAATATTAAAGACCGAACATTTCTGAAATGTAAACTTGTTCAGTTCACGAAATCGACACTGTTTTTCTCTGCAGGCGTTGAGCTGTACTGAGCTATGAGTTGAGCAACAGCCAATCCGTTGCCTGCAGATTACATTTCTAGCAGATTATATTTTACAGATGTGGACAACTTTAAAGACCGAACACGTCTCTGGTATAACCTTGTTCAGTTCACGAAATTGACACGTTTTCTATCCGCAGGCGTTGAGCTGAAGTGTGCTAGGGTTTGAGCAGCACTCAATCCGTTGCCTGCAGAAGAAGTAACCATGTGGACAACTGGCAAGGAGCCTACAGTCCTAAATAATAGACTAGGGCAATTACCAGCTGGCACAGCTGATCTCTGCAAGTGTTGAGATGTTCCGTCGCTGGAGAATGGCGTCAGACAATCCGTTTCTTGCAAGGATTACTAGATATTAAGGCAAACTCACATTGGCGCCAGTCTTGAGCAGACGCAAGGCAGCCTGAACAGCCCAGTAGGCAGCGAGGATAACATCGGCCTGGCGACCACTGATCTTCTGATCCGGTCCAGCGCCCACAACAATTGTGTGAGCTGCCACGGCAATGAAACCATCAATGTGGGCACCCAGGTCGCTGTAGATAGGAAAAGAAAAGAGATTAGAGACGAAACAAGCTTACTAAGGGGTATAACTCACATTTTGACAACATCGCCTGCCTTTAGCGTATAGTCGTTATCGTTTTTAGCTGGCGAGAAGTGGCAGACACAGTTGTTAACGGACAGACAGGTGGGGAAGGCAATGCCCTTCTTCAGGTCCTTCTCCTTTTTGTATACCTTACGGGGAAAAAGAGGGAAGATTGTATTAGTATTGTTGTTCCTTAGGCAACAAATCTTTGGTAGCGACTGGAGTGTCCTCAGATCTCATAATCTGTAAATCCTTGGGGCCCAATGGCAAGCACACAAGCCCTGCACGTGGGGTATGTTAATCCCCGCGTGTGCCTGGCGACCACGAGGTGGTCTCCAGCCCAAACAGCACATGGCCCACCATCGGGGTACCCTCAAAGGTGTAATTCTTAATCATTGGACAAAGGATCGGGATATCAAGACCACCAGGTGGCCACTTACTTTGCCGGTCTCCTCGGTGAGCTGATTGTCGCCCTGGGTGCAGATCTCCCGCACAGAGGCATCCACCACGCAGAGTCCAATTACCGCCTTGAGGGTTTCTAAAATTAAACGAGCAGACAGAGTCCAGAAATAGGCGGTTTTAGCAACGCGTGGCGAAAAAGGGAAAGCGGCATTTTGTCAATTGTGTAAGCGCCACGTAGCAGCGCCTCCTGGAGTCGGAATTGCTTTGCCCTGCGCCGATTACGGGCTCTGGATACTCACTGTTGACGATCTCGCCGGCCAACTTGTACTTGGTCACCACCAGATCCTCGGCGATGGTCTTCTCGGGCTCCTTTTCCACGTCCGCCATAGTGCACTCGACTCTAATAATTTTAAAATGGCGACTTTAATGAAAATGCGACCGACTATGAAACACGAGGTACGGATAGTGTTGCCACTGGCCAGGCGATGCCGACTAATCGATAGTATCGAAAGTTCGAGTGGCGTGGCCAGTCTGCCCGCCCTTTTTAACAGTCACGAGCCTTGGCAACCCTAGGGCACGGGGCGGAAAACTTGAATTGTCTATAGAATCCAAGATTACTAGGTTTATTCTTTTAAAAGGTATTTTAAAATGTTCAAAAAGATAATATTATATATAATAACTAAAAATGGTAAGCACTTTTAAAACAAATAGATTTCATACAAAAAAATGTTTAAGAGACATAAATTAAACATATAGAAAGTATATTTTAGTATTTTTTCTGTGCTTTATCTTTGGTCACATTGCAATGTATCGATAAAATCATATCGATGGTCAAATCACCTCTATATGCCAGTCATCTTTTAAAAAAAATTCGCATTTAAAGCCAATAATAACATTTGTCAGTCTCTGTGCACTGCGGCATCCCATCCTGCAGCAAGTAAATCTCCGAAAGAAAAAACATTTATTGTCGCCATGTCCGTGCGTGTGATCAATGACGAGGCCCATTTCCAAGCGGAACTCACCCAAGCGGGCGTCCGTCTTGTGGTTGTGGACTTCACGGCCAGCTGGTGCGGTCCTTGCCAGCGGATCGCGCCCATCTTCGAGATGTTCCCCAACAAGTATCCAAAGGCTATTTTCCTGAAGGTCGATGTGGACAAGTGCCAGGACACGGCCGCCGGCCAGGGCGTTTCGGCCATGCCCACGTTCATCTTCTACAGAAACAGAACCAAGATCGACCGCATCCAGGGAGCGGACGTCAACGGTCTGGAGGCCAAGATCCAGGAGCACATCGGCACCGGCGGCGGCGAGGAGGCGGGCGAGGACTATGGCCAGGGATTGGTAGGGTAGTCCAAGATCTAAAGCTTTCCAAGCTAATCTTTGTTCCTCCCAAACAGATGGAGCTGAACACCTTTATTTCGAAGCAGGAGTGCGAGTGCCTCAACGAAGCCGATGACCACAATTTAAAGCACGCACTGGCCTCCGCCGGTGGCTACCTGCAGTCCGACTGCGACGAGCAGCTGATCCTGTCCATCACCTTCAACCAGGCGGTCAAGATTCACTCGCTGAAGTTCAAGGCACCTTCTCAACTGGGACCCAAGGACGTCAAGCTGTTCATCAACCAGCCACGGACCATTGACTTTGACATGGCCGAGTCCATGACCAGTGTGCAGGATCTGAGGTGGCTATTAACTTACTCTTAACACATTTTCTGTACTCATGCTGCTAACCCACTTTGCAGCCTGGCCGAGAAGGAGCTGGAGAACGGAGTGCCTGTGAATCTGCGTTATGTCAAGTTCCAAAACGTCCAGAACATTCAGATCTTCGTGAAGAACAACCAATCGGGTGGCGATGTGACGCAGATCGACTATATCGGCTTCATCGGCTCGCCCATCATGACCACCAAGATGAACGACTTCAAGCGAGTGGCCGGCAAGAAGGGCGAGAGCCACTAGGTTACCCACTTGGATTCCATTGAAAATTTCACGGTTTTCCCAATGACTTCCCGGAACTTCTCTTCAACTTTCGACTTACAACTAAGCAATGTACAACAAATGCATAAAGAATCATACAAAAAAGGTTCAACAATCGCTAGCAGGTAATTTGAATATCCACTTGTTTTAAAGGCTGCTCTGATGCGAGTCCAGTTCCTTGGTGAGCATTTGCCAGGCACGTTCCGCCTGTTTCTGGGTGAAATCGTGATCCCACTGCGAGCTGAAGATGACATGCGACTTGGCCACGATCTCCGTGTTGGGCACCTGACTGGCCAACCGCTTCTTGGCCTCCTCCTCGCTAAGGTTATTGCGTTCGATAATTCTCCGCACAGCCTCCTCCGGTGGCACAATCATGGACCACACCTCATGGCAATTGGTCTCCCATCCTGCTCGCAGGAGTACAGCCGCCTCTAGGACTACCACACGGGGCACCTCGGCCTGGGAACGCAGAGTATCCAACCGCCTATTCACCTCCGCAATGAGTTCCGGCCAGACAATCCCGTTGAGTGCCTGCAGCTCCTTGGGATCGGCAAAAACCAGAGGACCCAGCTTGGTGCGATCGATGCGACCGTCTGCGGCAACAATTCCCTTTCCGAAATGCTGAATAATTCGCTCGTAGCACACCTGACCCGGCTCATACACATCGTGGGCAACCTTATCGCAGTCGATTACGTAGGCGCCCATGTTGCCCAATCTTTCGGCCATCTTGCTTTTGCCGGACGCAATCCCCCCAGTCAGTCCGATGATGTGGGGACGCGCCGGGAGCTGTGGGCGATGCTCGGGTTTCCGCCAGCGGGATCCTAGCAGATCAATACGCGTGTTACTCGAGCTGACCTTGGTCTCGTGGATGCCATCATGCACGTTGCTCTCTACAATGTCTATCACAAAGATCTCCAGCTCCGGCAGCTGCTTGGCGTTGCGTATCTCGTTAACCTTCTGACCTCCTCGCAGTGTCTCCGCACTGACCACAATCATGTCCAAGTCGGGATCCACTTGCGTGGGTCCGAAGGGATCGTCGATGGGCACAATCTCGTATTGGAGCGTACTATCTATGTCCATTAAAAACTCCCTTAGCCGGGCAATACGCTCTTCCACGGGCAGAATCAAGTCCGGCAGCGTCTTTCCTGCAGACAGCGATAGCAAAGCCCATTAAGATAAGAATCTTTTCTGCCGAATCATCCAGTGCTTACCCTTCGTCATGGCGGCGGTCGTTACGCCCACAACCAGACGTTTGCAGGTGCGCAGCACCGCCTGGGTGAGGAATATCTTGTGGCCCAGATGTATGCGATCGAAGGTTCCACCAAGGACGACCGAGGGATACATCTTCGGACCCTGCGTAGCATCCTGCTGAGCACTCAAATCCGAGGTGGCCGAGTCCTCCAGGAAGATGGTGGGTTTGCTGATGTTGAGATCCGCCCGGAGACGGTCGCAAAGCTCCGGATGATGTGCATCCGAGAAGATCAGATCTACGGGTTGGCACAACTTCAAGGATCCACTGGCTCCTGGTCGAAGGGGCGAGACAAGGACCCGCAGATCCAACTGGTTGCCCACATAGCTGCTGCTGTTCGCGTAGAGCTGCGAGATTAGACGGCCCCAAACCGGAGGCGGCGGAATTGGTGACGTCGTGGACGTTGACCCCGCCACATTTAAGTGGATGTACAGTGCGTTCACGTACTTCTCGATGGCGCGCAGGGATTTGCCCAGGTGCTTAATGTTGGACACCACCAGGAGACCTGTGGATGAGGCCATTCTGCTCGGGTTACTAGTATTAATTAAGTTCTAGCTCAACAGTTGCATCAACATAACAAGAAAAGGGTTGCCAGGCGCATTCATAATTATCGATAGTCAGCTACTGATAAGGTTTTAAAATACCGTTACAATAAAGGCGCCGTCCAAACTAGGTGGTTGCTGTTATCGAGTCGAAAGTTAAAAGACTTGGTTTTTATTACATAAACTTGAGGCCCTGTTTTTGTGGTTTTTTGGAGTAATGGTGTTCACTAGTTTTTCTTAAATGGGTTTTGCCTAGGAAACTACAGGTGGTCGCAAGTAAAGTTTTTTATATTTCGTTCGTATTTTAATTATTTTTTATCGTTGGAAAGAGAAGCACTAGAAATTTTTTCGCCTCGGCTCAGCCTTTTATTTTATTATGTCGTCTGAAATTTAAGAAAGCTTTACTATAACTTTGTTTTAAAATTAAATATTTTTTATAAACAGTCAATCGATAAGTGAGTGTACGCACTGTGTGGTGGGTGACACCGCTAGCCTATCGCATTGTCGTGAGAAAAAGTAAAGACGGTATTAAAAGTATATTTCCGCGGTGACCGTGCTTGACGATTCACCGCGAGTTGGCATCCCCAAACGAAGAATATGGTGCGAAAAGAGAATCCGCAGTCGGAAGAAACACGAGGGAAGGAATCGTCATTATTTTCGAAAGCAGACATTTCGTTTTAAAATTCGTTCGAAATTTATAGGCGATTTGCAAGCGAGTAATCCCCAATCGTAATGTTCAGTTGGCCAGCAAATCGCAGCGCGAAAAGGCCAAGAAAAGACTGTTCCCGAGTGCGTTAGTGTGCGTGTGTCGGTGTCGCAGTCGGTGTGTGAAGCAAGAAGCAGAGAAAGAGAGTGTGTGGAGTGGAGTTAGGGAGTCCAGGGAGAGAGAGAGTGAGAGCAAAGAGCGTGCTGAAGGACGTGTGGGCAGAGCGGAGGAGGATCTGCAGGATCTGCGAGGATCGCCGATGACCATTAGCTAACTGGGTGGCCCACACCTCCACCCATCCCCTTCAAAATTCCACCGCAAGTCCCCGGCCGGAGCATCGCCATGCCCGTTTCGATGGCCGTGTGCGAAACGGCGAATGTGGTCAATGCCGCTCTGCGGGAATCCCTGGGCGGCAACTCCGCGGGCTCCTCCGCCGACCAGGCCAAAGCCGGCGAGGACTCGTCCGGCAACCTGCAGAACCACCTGGTGGCCAATGCCAAGCGCATCCTGATGGCCAAAATCGAGTACGAGGAGGTGCCCAACTACAACGAATCGGTGCTGGATAACCTCAAGTCCAAGTATATTGTCATCAAGCCAGGCAATGCAGGCGCCATCAATGGTTTTGGTGGCAAAAACAGCTCGGGCAAAATTGTGGGCGCAAATGGACATGGTGAGTAAGGGGCAGGGGGGGGGGAATACATCCAAAAAGTTGCCTGCAAACGCAAAAGTGGCTTTTCTTCTTCGTCTCCGCCTTCGTCTGTGTTTCTTCTTTGTGTGGCAGTTTTGCGCAATTTTCCATGTGCTATCTCTATATATGTATGTATATGCTGTGCATATGTACATACATACATATCCTCCTGTTTGTTTTTGCCCGATCTTTTGGGAATATCCCTCCACAAATCACGTGTGTTGTTTTTCCGCAAAGATTTTTTTTCATACTGCTCTGCCTGCAATTTGCGGGCAGCGCTGTCGGCGTCGGCAGAGCAGCATACCTGTACTTTTTAGGCGCTCGTGTGTCTCTGTGTGCGTGTGTGACGGCGCTTGGGTGGTGTACGTGTCGTGTAAACAGAATGCAAAGGAATACGCGGAAAAGCAAAACAAGTACAACGCCGCAAAGAGTGAGCTGGAAAGGCAGCAACAACAACGCCCCATCTTAAACTTCTGATTCACAGAAGTTGTGGCGGAAAAAAACGTGCTGCCTTTCCAGCGGCAAAAAGCAAAAAGAAAAAAAAATAGAAAAGCACGAGGGCTCCCCTCTCTAGTTCCGTCTCTTTTCCCCACACACATGGCCAGCACCAGCGGTACTTTTATTGGCTTTGTTTTTTTTTATTTTTAATGCGGTAAATGCGTCGCAATCTGCTTGTGTGTGATAAAAAGAGCGCAAACAAAGGCGAGAATGCAAAAGTGATTCACACGGTGTAGGAAGTGCAGACACAAAGCCAAGTAGCAGGAGATGCTTCAAGATGTTCTTTTTCTTTTTGGCCTGGTCAATGCCTTGAACACGGTTACAAAGACATAAAAGGGGAGAAGAGTGCTTACAACAACCACTGTTAGGTCGCGCCAAAAATTCAGTTGGCAACACTGTGCTGCCCCAACCCCTTGAGTCGGAGCGGGACAACTATGTCTTCGCTGCGTCTGCTTCTTTACTTTTCGTCTCGTTCACTCGCTTGCTGTTATCAGCACTAATTTTCTTCTGCTAATCGTTGTCTCGCTCACACGCTCGCTGTTATCAAACGCACTGCAGTGTTGTGTAATATCTGAAATATGTGTACCTATATTATGATGTTGAGTACCTACATATCTTTTATCTTGCAAATGTTATGAATGATTAAGATACTTTATCTGGATAGGGGAAAACTGCTACTGTAGGGCATTTGTATCTTAAAGACATAATTAAAATTGATAATACTAAATCATATTGAGCTTAATTTTAAATAATACAAATAAATTTGTTTTGTTTCAAATTTAATTTGTTTTCCACAAAGCTAAAACGAGACTACAAAGAAGTTTTCATACAATTTTAAAACAATTTATTTTTCCCAGAATCATTTTTAAGTTGGCGTTAGCTATTGCTCTCAATTTTTTTCCAACTAAATGATAGGATTTAATTTTTGGAATATTTTTGTACTTGGGTACAAAACGCGACCGCCCTACCCAACACTAAGCACAGGTGACGGTGGGAGTGTGTGCTATTGTGTGTCAGCAGTTTCCACAGCGAGCACAGCTCGTTTTATTTTTATTTTGGCAGCACGGTGCGCAGGCAGCAAGCAAGTGATTAATCTGACAAAGGCATTCGATCCACTAAATGCATTATGACTGTGATATTGGTGGACGGGCTCACCCTGTGGCTGCTTTTCAAACTGCTCCTGTTGCCCTGCTGCCAGCTCCTTTGGCACGTGCTTAAACTGGCTACCATCCTCTTTCCCCTTGCAGACAATAATGGAGCTCGCAAGTCAACGGAGCACCCCAACAATCAGTCGCATCACAACAACCACAACAATCATCCGCATCCCACTAACAATCCCAATGAGCTGCCCAAACCGAAGAGAGTCCTATATCCACGGGAGAACATACGCATCGGCTGGAAGCAGTCGGAGCGCAAATGGCAGGTGGGCTCGGGCATGATCAACGTGGGCAACACCTGCTACCTCAACTCCACGCTCCAGGCGCTCCTGCACATCCCCGCACTGGCCAATTGGCTCGTTTCGGAGCAGGCGCATCTGGAGAACTGCAATGTGGCCGAATCCGGTGGCTGCATCGTCTGCGCCATGGCCAAGACCCTGCAGGCCACACAAAGCAATCAATCGGCCGTCAGACCCTTCCTCATCTACTCGAAGCTGAAGCAGATCTGCAAGCACATGGTTGTCGGACGGCAGGAGGATGCGCACGAGTTTCTGCGCTTCCTCGTCGAGGCCATGGAGCGAGCATATCTGATGCGTTTCCGCAATTACAAAGAGCTGGACCAGCTGGTGAAGGAGACCACACCGCTGGGGCAGATTTTCGGCGGATACTTGCGTAGCGAGGTCCGCTGTCTGAGTTGCAACCACGTGTCCATCACGTTCCAGCACTTTCAGGATCTGTTGCTTGACATCCGCAAGGCCGACTCTTTGGAGGATGCCTTCGAGGGACACTTCTCTCGCGAGCGGCTCGAGGATATGGGATACAAGTGCGAGGGCTGCAAGAAGAAGGTATGTGTTTCCTGGCCTCCATTGTTCACATCGTTTTTAACAAGCACTATCTCTTTTAGGTCTCTGCAACTAAGCAGTTCTCCTTGGAGCGGGCCCCAATAACGCTTTGTATCCAGCTTAAGCGCTTCTCCATGATCGGCAACAAACTGACCAAGCAGATATCCTTTAAGCCACGCATCGATCTGAGCAAATACGCTGCCCGTTCGCCAGCAGCCCAAGCTCAGCCACTCACCTACCGCCTGGTCTCGATGGTCACCCATCTGGGAGTCTCCCAGCACTGCGGTCACTATACGGCCATTGGCTCTACGGATTCGGGTAGCTATTATAACTTCGACGACAGCTACGTGCGGCCCATTGCAATGCATAGTGTCTGCAACACAAATGCCTATATTATGTTCTACGAACTTGACCTGTCACAGGCTGCCAGTCCGGCGGCTAACAGGCCTAATGGAGTGCGTTTGACCAACGGACACAGCCCGCTGCCAGTGCCGGCAGCGACTGTGTCCTCTCCCTCGCCAACCCGTTTCATCGGTCCCCAGCTGCCGCCCGGCGGAATTAACGGCTACAGCAATGGCAATGCCCAGAAGACGGGTATCCAATTCAAGCAGCACCACCAGCAAAGTCAGCAGAACGGTCTCCAGCTGGGGACCGGAAAGTTTCAGGAATCTGCGAAGCCTTCACTGGCTGGCACACTCGCTAAAGGCGATGCTACTCCAGCTCCCACTGCAAATGGTAACAAAAGTTCCTCCACCAGCAGCAACAGCAGCAACCACAAATCAATGAACCAGCAACAATATCTGCCAATCTCCTCGGAGGATGAAGACAGCGAAGAGGAGATGAAGCCCAGGCCAACGACAGCCCAGCTGCCGAGCATGCCCAAGATGACGGAGGATCACACGGAGAAGCCAAAGTCCCCAATGAAGGTCCAAGTAAAGACTCCCGTCAAAACGCCACTGAAAAGTCTAGTGCCCTACGAATCCGCCTCCGAGGAGGAGGAGACGCCACTGCCCAATCCCCGCAAGCGTCGAAGTGGATCCGACTCTAGCGAGTCGGAGCAGGAGTCTGGACAGACCAATGGTCACAGCAAGACCAACGGCCACACCAACGGCTCCGCCTCGTCATCGGTTCACGTTAACAACAGCAAACAAAAGACTGATGCCATAGACGAGATATTCAAGAGCCTGAAAAAGTCGACCGAAAGTGAGGACGACGACGATGAGGAGGAGGAACCTAGCATTCAGCTAACCAATGGCTGGCACCCACAGAAGCAATCGCAGTCACAAAGCAGAGCACCGCCCTCGCCAAAGACGCCACCCTCGCCTGCAGTTATCAAATCGAAGACGGGTATCTGGAAAGTTACCCGAAACGATGACGTTCAAGCAATCGACGACGACGATGATGATGACGATGAGGAGGAGGAAGCGCCGCCAGCCAAAATCCAGACGCCCAGCAAGACGCATCGCAATCCGTTCGCCAGTAGCAAAGCCTCCACAGAGTCACCGACAACGCCAGGCGCCAAGCGCCAGAAGTTGCTTAACGGCAGCGCGGTCAAGTCTCACCAACAGCCAAGGGTCGGTAATGGATACCAGAGCGAGGCCACCTCCAATGGAAGCACCATTAACGAGCTGCTGAAGCAATCGCATCGTGGATACGGCTCCTCGGTGCTCAGTTGGAATGGCAAGCCCGCGGAGCTTGAGAAAGAGGTAAGTTCAGGGAGAAGTTTCGAACGTACTGCTTTCTCGGCATTTTATCTATTGACACGTGTCTCTGTACTTAACTTTATATAGTGGAAATTTTTCGTAAGGGGTTTGGTCCAAAAAGAACGTTGGGATTTCAATAAGATTAAAATTAATTTTAAATTAACATCTTATTTTTATCGCAACTACTTTTGCGCCTTTAACTAAAATTTCGATCTTTGTCTGGTTATTTGGTCTTCTTTACTTTCTTTACTTTTGATCTTTGTTGTTCGCTTAGTTGCTGCATGAAATGCAATTGGATTGTGTTGATTTACTAAACGAACTTGTTTGTAATTTGCATTTGTTTCCACATTATCCCCATTCATTTAGCCTTTTGAGTTGGTTTGTGCTAAACGGATAGCTGGTCACGGCAGTTTGGATGGCAGCGATATCGTCGAGAGCTCGGCAGCAGTCAACGCGGCCAGCGGCAGTGACAGTAACGACGTGGTCGTAATTGCAGTAGCGGTATCAGACGCAGGCGAGGCTCTTTCTTATCCCCCACAAAGCACACACAATACAAACAGTACGATTACCCCGAATAGTCTGTGATTGCGTTGACGGTGTCCGTTCCCCAACCGGACGGACTCCCCAATGCGGCCCCCGTTCGCTAAGCGTTAAGAGTGTATAGAGAGAGTGTTGCAAAAGTCATTGCGGAAGGGGATTGTGACTAACTGCACCAGAGCCTAGGTAATTCACCCGATGACTCCGCATCCGTGGCCCGTGCAATGAAGCTTATGATTTGACTGCTGGCCGGCACGTTCTTTCTTTCCCTTCCCCGCCTGATACGCCATAAATTCAACCGTGCCGTTACCGTTTTGCCTGATAACCTGTCAACCGTGAACCGTAAACCGTAAGCCACTCACCCATTTCGAATACAATATGCATCCCAGTGTTCTTTCGTGAGCGTACCTCATCTGCATAAGCTTCATTACCAAGCGCATGTCAGCCCTCCCATTAACATGGTGCAAACTCCATTCTAATTGTTGAATATTTTGTTTTCTGCAGCTACTGGTGGATGCGAGAGAGCAGCGGCAGCGGGACCTCGATGACGACGAAGAAAACGAGATGGATCGCGGCAGGCAGCGCAAGGTAAAGTCTGGATCGGCCAAGGGAAACAATAGCAGCAGCAGCAATGCCAGCAACAGCACGCCCGGCTACAATCCATTCCAGGAGTACGAGGGCCAGAAGCGCTGGAACAAGAACGGCGGAGGAGGTGGCGGATTTCCGCGCTTCTACAATCAAAACTTTCGCCAAAACTACCAGCAGCGCAACAAGTTCAAGTTCAACCGCTTTGGCGGACCAGGCAGCACCAAGTTCCAGCGCCAGGCCCTCCAGCGTCACATGGCCGCCGGCGGTGGCTTTAACCGGCGACAGCCATCGGCACAGCAGCAGCAGCAATCCTAACTGGATGCGGATTGGCGAGGATCAGAGGGAGGAGACGTCGAAGCGACTGCGGCGTGTGCATTTGTTATTGGATTTCAATTTCGCATGAGTTTTGTAAACGTTTTTTAACTGCTGATGAACATATTAGAAGTAGGAGTAGTAGGCGTAGGACTGTAAGCTATAAGCTAGAGCGTAACTGTTGCCCCCAGAATCATCCCGAATCCCTACCCCATCACGGCCCCATTAGCACCTAAGCCTATCGATAAGTATGAGAAAAGAATGCGAGATTGTTTTTTGGCATTTTTTATTGTGTTTGGCAGGATTACGTTTAAATACATTGGAGCGGTAGCCTTGCGTCTGCGTGGATATAAGGTTACCGCTCTAAGGCCGCCACGCTCTAAATGTTTCATTTTTAAAAAATGTTACCCCCAAAAAAGCCTAACAGCTGCGCATAATGGAAATAAAGCAACCCAATATTTTAAGACTAATTCTAGAAACCAAGCAAGTAAAGTTTGTACATAGATTTCAAGAATAGACCTAGACCCATGAAAAATCGAGTGTAATTTTAGCGGCGCCCCCCTTTTATTTATAGAGCATAACCGAACAGCGGCGAGCAGCGATATTGCCAATGTTAATAACCCAAAAAAATAAAGCATGTTGGATGTATATGTACTATGAATATGGCCGAGAATTATGTGCGCAGGCGAGAGAAAATGTACCGGCGTATTAGCAAAATTATTGTACAAGCCAGGAATTAAACAGTTTATTTGATCAACTAGAGTAATAGTAAATAAACCGTAAAACAAACTATGCTAAAAGCTAAACTTAGTCGGCGTTGCGCTTCCGCCGCAGCTCCTTCTTGTTGACCATCCGGCCCTTTCGGTACTTGGTCTGGTTGGCCTTTCCGTACTTGAGCTGCTTCCGCTGGTGCTTGGGAACGCTCTTGATGGTGTTATTGCGGTCCCGCTTGGCCTTCTTCAGGTTGTTCTTCTTGTCGAGCCGTTCCTTCTGCTTGAACGCCTTGCTCTGGTGCATTTTCTTCAGTGTCTTGGTCTTCATCAGGCGGTCGAGGTCTTTTTTGCTCTTGATTTCTGGCTGGGATGTGGTGTTGGCCTTCTTGTTCTTGGGCTGCTCCTCCTCCTCTTCCGTTTTGGCTTTGCGTTTGCGGGCATTGGGATCGAAGTCCATGCCGGGTATCCTGTTGGGCTGGGCGGACTCGTCCTCCTCGCTTTGGGCCTCCTGCTCCTCTGGCTCACTCTCCTCCGCCGTGTTGGCTCCCAACATGTTGCGCTTGGCTGCCAGATCATTGGTGGTCAGCTCCACGATCTTCACCTGCACTTCGTCATCTTCGTAGGTCTCTTCCTGCTGCTGCTTCTCCTCGGCCTTGTCCTCCTCGGTGAGTTCGCGCAGGGGCTCGAAGGACTTCTTCAGGTGATTGAAGCCATCTTTAACCTCCTGGCGAATGCGTTTGCGCTCATTCTTGAGGTTCCTCTCCAGCTCCGCCTTGGCTCGTGATCGCCGTTCATTTTTCCTCTTGCGGAAGCCACTTAGGAACTCTCTGCGGGATTTGAATGGAAAATTTAATACCTTTAGGTGTTTATTTGTTGCTTCTTACTCACACCCGCTTCTTGTTGTCGAAAACAACTTCGGTTTTCTTCTTGGGAGCCTTCTTCCTGGTCATTTTGTTTAATTTCCAATTTTTGTTTACGTTTTTCAAAAACGTGCGAGTGCCAGCGTTGCCAGATCGTGATTCCAACAAAGCCAGTGCTGTTGTTCTGACTTTTTAATAGCTATTTATAGCTTTAAACAAAAAATACATTATAGCTTAAAACCAGCAAAGATTTTTAAATCAATGTACACTCCACTTAAAAAAGTTTAAATACCTAGTTGAGATTGAGTACAACTTCAATCAGCTGTGTTTATTTTTAAACTTTTCAAATCGCTTTTCGTATGTATATCACATGATTATATGTTCAAGTTCAACAAGTTCTTCTAAAGAAGCATTAACATTACACAATTGTAAGACTAAATCTAGGGAACTTCGTACAACTCTACAGTCTACAACTAAGCTAAATACAATTAACGATATATTCTGTTGCCATATGTATCTGGTATGTGTTTCGTAACTGATATTGTTTGTATCATAAATTCAATGAGTTTCCATTATTCGTTCGCTCCCCACTCACTCGTCGTCAAATTCCAGGACGAAGAGCTTTTTGCGTCGGAACGAGGAAGTGTCGAGGACTTTGGCGGAAGACAAAGCGGAGCAGGGACTTTCAAAATCGTGCACCTGGACGAACCTGCCCAGTGAATCCACACTGAAAAAGGGATAAGGTTATAAGCTAGCCTTTGGTTTAGCCAACAAGGACACTCACTTATTCTTCAGCAAATCCATTCGAGATTTGCCCTGGTTGGTGTTCAGTGGCGTGGAATTCATTACATGGGGGGTTCCCTGATTGGACAGGTCCAGTACGTCGTCGCCGGAAAGGAAATCGGAGGCATAACAGTCGCGATTGGCAATGGGTGTGGATCCAACCAGCTGCATCTCCACCCGGGGCACTGGAGGCACTCCTTTGGACGAAGGCGAGGTGGGAATAATGTTGATCTTGGGCTGTGAGGGAGCTATGGGCTTGCATAGATGCAGAACCTCCAGGAAGTACAGGAGATAACGAATGGCGGCCGTTTTCCAATTGCACATTCTACCCCAGACGGCGCGACGAGACCGCCTCAAACTTCGCGACTAAAAGGTATTTACAGATTAAAAATGATCTTAAAGGTGCACCGACGATCCCTTACCAGCATACTGAGGTTCATCAGCGACTTGCGCTTCTGTTGCAGGTGCTGCAGCTTGGGATGTGAGAGTAGTTGATCCGCTGTGGGTCTCTGTGCTGGATCAGGCATCATCATGGACTTGATCACCGACTGCAGCTCCAGGGATATTTCTGTGGCGAGAAAGACACAGTTAAATGGTGATCTAATTAGTAACCCATTGGGAACTCACTGTTTATGAACTCCTCGGGCAGTATGCCATGTCTTAGTTCGTGCCAAAGTGGCCCGTTCGAGGGAAGATCCATGTAGCAGGCCAGCTCCAGCATGGCGATGCCCAGGCTGAAGATATCCGCCGCCTTGGAGAAGTGACCCTGCAGGATCTCGGGTGCCATGTACCTGGAGTCTCCCTCCGTGGCATGGTGGTTATTGGCCCTGTCCACATCGATTACCAGGCCAAAGTCCGCCAGCTTGCATGTCTCGTCATCCTCGCCGATCAGCACGTTGTCCAACTTGATGTCCAGATGGATGAGATTCCGGTCGTGCAGCGACTTCAGGCCCCTCAGCAGATCCAGCAGGATGTGCCAGATGCGCTCCTCGGGAATCCTTTGGCAGCGCAGCAAGTACTGTTCCAGGCTCTCGCGGCACAGCTCCATTTGCATGTACAGCCGGTCGTACTGCTCCCAGGCGCGGATGAACCGAATGCAGTTCTCGTGACCGGAGAACTCCTCATACCGCCGCACCTCCTCCAGTCTCTCGGCGCGGTACTGTTCGCCGCGGAAGAGCTGCTTGGAGATCTTCACGGCGTACAGCCGTCCATCGGTGCGATCGCGCACCTGGAAGACCTCACCAAAGGATCCCTCTCCCAGTTTGGCCAGCCGCTCAAAGCAGCTCTCGAAGTGCGACAGCGACAGGGTGCTAAGCTCCGCTTGGACCGGGGACGATGGCAGAGTGCTGGCATCCGGACATCCCGCATCCCGGAAGGAGATGGCGTGGGCGATCTGGGAACTGTTGGCGCTGCACGAGCCCAGCGATTGGCTCCGGTTCAGGTTGTTGTTGTCCACGGCGACGTAGCCGCGCGCCTTGTACTTGGGCGGCCGGAAGCGATTGCTGTTCTCGCCATTGGACTGTTTGTGCCTGTGCTTGTCGTCGTGCAATTCCGGGAGCGGCAAGCGGTGGTGATGTTTTTCCATTTTCAATTCTTCCCCAGACGCCGCGACCAGATCGTCTTGTTTAGTATGCTCTGTATACGTGATTGTTGGCTATTATCGATTAATACTCAAGTTAAGTTAATAGTTAAGTTAATGCAAGTTCTTTTACCGGTGAAATTGAAATAAATGAATTTGTTTGCTTTCCACCAAACAGCTGGTCCACAGGGTGACTAGGGCGCTGTTGCAGAACTGGTACATAGGGTGAAGCCTAAGTCTAGGGTTGTCAACGTCTTTAAGAACCGTTAAATTCAAATTTGAAAATACGGTCTTTCTAAAAGTACTCAAAAGACAATAAGAGTCGACCAAAAAGTTAGTCGGTTATAGTTCCTAGTTAAAAAGATCCTTAAGGAAGCAAGTGGCAAATTGTTTGATTAACGTATATAAAAAGAACATATCAATGTGGGCAAAAATTTTCTGTCACTTACTTATTATTTGGAGGCGCCACTGATTTCACTACCGCTGAATTGAACTGGGTTGCTTATGTACATTAATATAAAACTTAACGATTTTTAATAAATGAAATCGTCAAGTAATCGAGACAAACGATCTTATTTACGATATAGTTCAAATCTTCCACTGAATACCGCCCAAAAAGGTAGATTTTTGGTATTTTAAACCGGATTATTTGGTATTCATTTTTTAGGTAATTGGTATATTTTAACGGTCCAGCTGCGGCCGCACTGAGTTTATTAACAAAATAAAAAACAACAAATTTATTAGTAAAATGGTTAGCAGAAACATAGAAAGGTAAATATTACTCCGAGCGACGTTGATGCAGTGTGGATTACGCAACGAGCTGAACCTGGGTGCAGCCATATTCCAGATCTCAAAGTGCCCTTTTCTGGTTATGCAATTTACCAGGCGGCTTCTTTATTTATCTCCCCGCACAATGGCTTCTGGCCGTTTGGAGCTTAATCTCGACCTTAACCTTGGATTCCACATCCAGATAACCGCGATTGATTTATATATTGTCGCTCTCATTTTGCAGCACAAGTAAGGTGCCCACTTTCCATGTCATCCGCGAGGTATACGACAGTTCCAATGCCCACGAAAGATTCGAGGCAGAACTGGACAAGGCGCTAGAGGCCAAGGTGGACTTCATCATCATAGAGCCACCGCGCTTGGGCGACGAAACTGGTGAGCTCTTGGAAACAGCTCCTTTATACGATTATTTCTTGTAAATTCTATATTTTTTAAGCTAGATTTTGGTAAATCTTTTATTTTTTCATATTTTTTAACCATAAAACATCCTGGAAATTTGTATACGATCCGATCAAAAGTGACTGACAATAGCATAAAGTAGTATACATTGAATACATGTATTCAGTTAAAAGATTTGATCATTATATCTGATAAACATATTTTCAAATATTCATATTTTTAGAATTTAAAATTGAATTATATTTAAATTAACCACACGTTTTTGTAATTACAGGTCGATGGATTTGGGTGGGTAACTGCCTGCACAAGACAGCGGTGGCCACTGGAGTGGTTTCCCTGGTGGCCAGCCTGCTCTGGCGGGATCGCCCCATCATTGCAGCCCCCGCTTGCGCCCTCTCGCTCTTTTGCACCGGCCTCTACACGGTGTCCTGGAACTACGATCCTTGTTGTCAATATCAGGTCTGAATATTTACACCTCCTACATTCTAGACAAACCATTTTATATTCGGCATATTACCAGGTGGAAAACAACGACACCGTGTTGGAGAAACTCCCACTGACAGATGTATCCTCGCCTGTGATCTTGGGCTACTCGCCCAACTCCAAAACCAAATACTTGCATCGCGGCGTGTCCCTGCTCTCGGCCGCCCTGTGCTCCTGGCAAATTTGGAGGTCCTTCAAGTAAAGGCTGTGTAGGAACCCTTAAAATGGGCAGCTGCTGGATTGGGTCAACCCCGTGCGGAAACGTAATATCCCATAAGTTTAGTTTAGGCACATAAGCGAATGCATTTCTTTTAGATTTTCGAATGATTTTAACTCAATGTCTTGTCTTTCGTCAACTTTTAAAATGGTTCCAAGTCCCAAGCCACGTCTCTGTCCAGTGTCCAATCAATTGTTTTTGCGGCTGCCACCTGGACTGGCTAGCATGCTCATAACTTATTACGGTTCCCAGGCCTAAGTTAGTCTTAAGGGAGGAGCAGCCTCGGCACTGTAAATTAAGCAAAGCCAACTTCTGTGTATAAAGCGAAACCCATTTATGATTGTTATTAGAGTCTAGTTGAAGATATCAGAATGCGAAAGGCAAATAAACGCGATGCGAATGTTACTCCGGGCTTTAAAGTCAATCCTAGGCTAAGAGAGTTTAAGAGTATACTTGATAAGAGACCCCTAAATGCGACCAGCTGATGATTTATGGAAATGTTGTGCTTCATGCGGGCTCTCTCCCTTGTTCTCGTCTCAGTCGTTTTGTGCATTCTGCTGACGGTGGTTGCCAGCGCCGATTGATCGATCAAGTGGTGCGTTCCAGTGCGATCCAGTAAGGGTCTGACCCACTCCACAGCAGCACCTTGGTGCCGAGGCTGCACCAAGAGCAGCTCAACCATGGACTCCAGTCACTTAGCCGTGATAATGGGTAAGTCCGACGGTAGATAGCACGTCTCTCGATAAGATAGCAAGAAAAGGGTGAGATGTGGTATCATCTTCGTTGGCTATCACATCAGTTAGAGGCAAGATGCCGATGTTCGTTAGTGCCCACAGTCTGCGTGCGATTAGCAAATACTATGCCCACCAAGATGAAAGCAGCCTGGACAAACTGTGCCACTGGACTAATCATATGCACACTTTTATCTTGGCTAAGCTCCATAATGTGTTGTTTGCTCTATATTCCGCTACGATAGCACGCCGTAGTCCCTCGCCAGCTGGGATCTCCCGTTCTTCATATGGCAGTGTTGGATCCACCGAGAATATACGCATTCGGGTCGAAGAGGATTGCGGAGTCAGCGAATCAACCCCCCTGCTGGCAGCAGCTCAGAGATCCATTTGGTCACCCACATCTTCTGCAACCTCTTCTTCCTCCTCGTCGCCCTCCTCCGGAAACGCGATCCTCACAAAAGACTGCCTCAATTGGCGATCGGTCGGATTTCTGGTCATGTGTGCCTCCGCCTTGGCACTGGCCGTCTATTTACTCTGGAGACAAAGTGAGTTTCCCAGCTGATGGAGGACGGGGTGCGCGAGTACGTGCTCGATTCGCTTTTCTGAAAATAAATAAATCTGAATTAGCTGTGAGTTATGATAAGCTGAACCTCTGAGTTTTTGTGGCGGAAGTGGTCAATGTAAACGAGAAAAATTACCACAAAATACTAACAAGCTTATTTAAAAGTTAAATTAAATAATATTTATTAAAATTTATGAAATTTTGAAATCTTGTTTTTTGAATGGTACCTTTTCTTATATGTAAAATATACAAAATATTAGTCTTTGCTTTGCAGTGTTTATAAAATGTAAAACATATTATTTTTATTATTATTTTCAATAATAATTTTTATTTATAGCAGTAAGAATTTTTTTCAATTTAACAACCATTTACAAATTAAACTCGTATTATAAAATGTTGTTATCTATACCAACACTTAAAGTTGACAAAATCAAAGTTTGGGCTTTTTTCACGCTTCTGACTGTAGATCGGCTTTATGATTCATTGTTAAATTTCTGAAAATGTATATTTATAGGGTGGTCAAAGCAACTTAATGACTGAATCACTTTGAAATGCTTGCAGCCCAAATGCCGGACTTTGGCTACCGATTGAGTCTGGTAGAGCATGATATATGGTCGGATGCGGATCTTCAGGGTCAGGGAACTCTGTTGGACCCGATTAATGTAATTTTTACGCATACGGAGAGCACCGAGTGCCTAGAAGATTGCCCAGAAGTATTACACAAGCTGCAGGTGAGTTAATCGGAAACATAAATACTACCATTTAAATAAAACCCATTCGAATCCTTAGATGTCCCTTTTGGAGGAACTGCCCTACAATTTCTTAATCGCCGGAGACTGTCAGGCCTTTGAAGCCCATGGATGGCAATATAGCAGCAATTTCTCGAGGGATATGCCTGGAAACAGTTCTCTGGTAATGGCCTTTGTGGGCAACTTCAGCAGAGATGCACCCAGCATTTGCCAGTTGAAAACGGCACAGGCTCTGATCCTAGAATCCCTGAAACGCAGGAAACTGCAGCCAGAGTACCAACTGTATGTGGTGGGCAGCAATACGGAGGCACTGCAGCAGGAGTTAAGCCAATGGCCACATTATGCCGGCCACCTAAAAACCAAGTGAATGAAGAATCAGAAGGTTCCAAGTTATTCCTCTCGTTTATTGTACGCGCCAAACAAAAACAGTATACAAAGAAGCGCAGGATGAGTAAAGCGGGTGCCACCGATAAGCGAATCAGGGATCCCCTGGATCGGCCCTGGCCAGGATCGGGGGACCAGCGAAGCGTTGCGCATTGGGTTAACGGATGATGCCTAAGACTAAGGACTAAAGACTACAACTAGAAATGGTTCGGCTAGTCGAACTCCAGCTTCCGAAAGCTGCCCTCGATAGACTCGATTTGTGAAACGAAGTTGGGTCCGCCGTTGGAGGCCTTTTCCGCATTGAAGCTGCTCCTCCGCTGGATGCCGCGATCGGAGAGCAGGACGCTCTTGTCCAGACTAAGGATCAAATCCCGCTTGGCCCCCAGCTCCTGTTTCCACAGCTCGATCATCTCACGCATGGGCATGGTGCCACCCATTTCCAATGGCAGACATCCCTGATCCACGCTCTTCATTAGCTCCTTTTCGCTTCCGTAGATGATCAGGCGGTTCTTCATCTTGGAACTGACGCGGTTCTTCACAAAATCGATGAGCCACTTCAACGTGGAGGGCACATTGATAAGGTGGATCTCCTTGTGACGCATGGGCAGCGATTGCTCGCCCCACTTGAAGATGCGGGCAAACTCCGTGGGATTCCAGTTGGTCACATGAGCCGTGGACACGCCGGCAAAGTCACCCACATGGGACAGCCCTGTGATTTGGGTCTCCTGGTCCTCCATCAGGCATTCATAGGTGAGGAAATGCGCCTTGGCCTGATCGCAGCTGGTGTGGATTTTCGGATTGAGGCATTTGGCATTGATGACCACCACCCGGCGACCATGCTTATCCCGCTGCGGCACTGCGAAAATGTATCCCTGATCGATGAGATCTCCTAGTCGCGGCTCCAGGTAGTCCAACTGGGTGCTCATGTGCGGGAATGTGCGTCGGATATTCAAATACTTGAGAAGCGTCTGCTCCGCCATGGGGACACTGAACTTCTTGGCCCGCAGGAAGCGCAGCAGGAAGGTATCATCGCTTCGAACATTCTGCAGATCCTCGTTCTTGGCCACCCAATTCCGAAGCTGCTCCAGACTCTGCTCCCGCGTGCAGCGATCCTCGCGCAATTCCCGCTTGGCGATCTTCAGTAGAGCCTCTGGCAGGGGCGTGGTTTCTCCCTGATCCTGCACCATCTTGGTCTCCTTCATTCCTGGAAGATCTGGCTTAGTTGGTGGCTACTGTGCGGTCAAGCGATTAGCATGGATTGCGGCCTCTACAAAGAAAGATAAGAAATGCATGGTTTAGTCGGGGTTTTCCAAAAGCGAATAATATGATTAATAATAACTTGAGTTTATCAAGTCTTACAAGTTATGTTAAAAAAATGATTGATCTTTCTTTGTTTTAATTACATAGTAAATGTCTTAAAGTTTAAAAATAAATAAGAATAAATTATTTATCAGTCTGCCTATTATTAAAAAAAAGTAATTTCTTCTATAAGAAAGCTGACTCGTGTTTTTAACTAAAAAATTTCCATAATCGAATTTACTAAGGGATCAACAGTCACTAAATTAATAATTATTTCGCATATTTATCAATTTGGCCTAATATCATAATCACATATGAGCTATCACAAATATAAATTTTTTCTTTAATAATTCTCCACATGTTTTATCTATATGATTATTAATGGTCTTCCCATCGAAATTAGTTCAAGGTCTCAGAGATCTCAAGGCGAACGCCACCGGATCACGGATCGCTGTAATTTGCAAATATTTGCTAATTAAAACTCACAAGAGACGCGTTTTTGTTAAAACACCGACCAAATGCAAATGGACAATACATTTTTTCAACGAACTCGAAGGCGACGAAATGAGAAAATGTGTAATTTATTCACTTCTTTGTTGTTAGGGGACCCATAAACCGACAAAATGGCATTATGGCCACATATAAAATATGGCCAAAAGACCAAAAGAAAAAGCGAAACCTCAGTGGCGATTTGGTTCAAGTTCAAAACTGTTTACCGAAAGCGGGTCAAAAAATGGATATGGAAAATACAAAACAGTGTTCACAATTAGCTAGTACAAGAAAGAGGTTCACTGTTTGCCCGATTTTGAGTTTGTTGCATCATAATCAATAGGGAGGTACACACATGTAAAGAAAAACAAGTGGAAAGCGGCTGAACAAAGTTCCCCATTTTGGAGTCACAATGTTTGACTTTGCAGATAAACAAAGTGCGATCATGGGATGCACTAACACGCTCGGCTTTATCCCAATATTTGCACACAATTTGTGATCCGAACTGCGGCTCAATTTGATTGTTTTATGGCGGTCCATAGTCTCTTGCCCTTTGTCTTGGTCGCTTTTGAGCCCCGATAATCGAAATCCGTTTTCCCATGACATCGACCCATTTGCATACAAGATATGTCTTCGATTCGTTGCGAACTCTGTGCCATTTAATTGATTTCAGTTGGTTAAAAATTTGCATTCGCTTTCGTTTATTTTTTTTCTTTTTTTATATTTGTCGGTTTTTCAATTTTCGTTTGGTCGGTTTTCCCCCCAACTGGAAATGCGATTTCAAAATGTCATTGGGCAATGCGCCCGTTGGATCCCGCTTGCCATCTCTCTCGCACGGCATCTACCCCTCTCTTTCGCCTGCAGTTTCAACATGTTTATTAGGAGCTCGTTGTGGCTTGCGTGGCTTTTGTGTGGCTAACTGGCCAATAATGCAACAGGCGGTGCAATCGTGGCTTATTCGGTAATTGTAAGTCCACAGCCTCAAATTCTCTTGGCTGATTGATTTTGAAGAAGGTTGCCAGTTGATTACACACGGATTCAGGTCGAATTTGTCTAAAGGTTAATTGCATTTTGATATATCTCTCAGCTCTTGATTACTTTTTGATTGAATTCTGCTGGAAAATCAAATTATATTTTGCGGTTTTGTCTTAAGGCTTTCAAACTTGAGTCTTTTAAAAAAATATCAACACAGATAAGTTATTCAGTTCGATATTCTGAGGATATCTTTAATTTAGATCAAGCTTCATTTCGGAAAACATTCAAAATTGGTTGATAAATGTATGATGATTAGTCATTCTCCATTTTATAACAAACTTTAAAAATCCCTTAATGTTTTTTTTCAGAACTCCATTGATTTATCACAAACACAAACACTTCAACACTTACACCCTATTTTAGATCCCTTTATCGCTTAATATAGCACGTCACACGCTGCGTATGAGCAATGCCAAACGCCCGATTTGCAATCCTTGATGCGGGGTCTTGAGCTACGACTAATATATCTCCTCGAGATATGGCAATGTCAGACGATCTTCGAGAGACGACGCGCCGATTGAAAAGTACGTCCAAACAACGCGGGGTCCAAACAACGAATGACGCTGGCTGGAGAGGCCTCTCGTCTAGCAAAACAACGAAAACGGCGAGGAGAAGCAAAAATTGTTAAAGAAATTAACTGGATTATATAATGGCCACACAGACATGAGCGCTATATGGCTGAAGCCTATGCCGAAGCCGAGCGTCTGAGCGGGATTCGAATGCAATCTGATCGGTTTGTTCGCTTGGCCTGGTAAATGCTGCGGCTGCATAAAGATAGAGATGGAGATGGAGGGAACAAGTTTTTGGCCAGCCGAAACTGAAAGTACGAAGTACACGAACCTTTTGGCCAACTGCCTTTGTTGGTACTGAGGAGAGCAGAGCCATGGGTTTGAGCCTGATCCCAGCCATCAAAGGTAGCAATAAAGTATTAAAGTGTTGCTGTTGTTAAGCAATGGAAGTCAGTCCATTCAGTTGGTTACTTGGCCATTGGCTGTAAATCAGGTTCGCTGGCGGTTCATTTTCGACTTTTCTCCTCGGCTCCTACACCTAGCAACCCCCGTATATAAACCCACATTTTATCCGCCGCCTCCCCCTTTTTCGTGGTTATTTTACTCATTAGGTTGATTGAAAAACATTGCTCACTGGGGCGACTGGGTCTGGTAAAAAATTTGCATTTTCATGGTCCGACTTCGGATGGCAGTGAAGCGAGAATGGTCGCCAACCTTGAAAATGCAATCCCCACATTGGTAATGATGCTGTCGCTGTTGCTAATAGCCAAACACCTAATGACCAACCACCGGCGGCTACGTCATCTGGGTGATATGGTGATATTTACCCAGCTCTCCAGTTCCAAATTCGAATTGCGACTGCAGTTTACGGCTGGGAAATGCGTTGGCCCTTTGATATTATGGGCTCTTTTTTTGGACCCAGGGCCGCGACGTGGGCTTGGAGATTTGAGCGCATCTTAGGCATTTGGACATTTCCCAACCCGAAGGGCGTAGGTCCAATGATCGGGGCATCCACTGAGTTACGATCGCCAGCATGCTAATATAATGATTCGTTTCCGTTTGCCCGTGGGCGAGTCGATTGGATAGGTGGAGGCACGCCCTGAGTGCTAAACAATCATTAAACTGCAGTGTGAAAATGCCTTTGTTCGATGATAATTAAGGTTGATCTTGTTATGAGCCCTGATTCAATGACAATTTCGTTAATTGATGGCCGAAAGAAGGTCAGTTGTGAGAGTAGTCCCTTGGCAACCTTGATGGCATGCCAAGAAAATTTTAATTCATTAGCATTTAGCTCTAAAACACACTAAAACTCTTAGGTCTCTAACTGGCAATCTAAAATCTTAAAGATTTTCCAAATTTGAGGTGCAGTCTGTTTTCTGTTTTTCTGGGCTAAACATATATTAAATATATATAGTGGATAGCTTTTAGGACAATTGTATTCCGATTTGAAAATAATAAAATCATTGCATATTAATTTTATTATAATTTATGTAATATGCATTTGTTGGTCCATAATTTATCCTTTAAAGGGTATTGTACCTTTCAAAATTTTCGAAAAGTGGAATAAAACATTTCGACTAAAGGAAACAATCATATATCTCACATAAACAGGCTATTAAGTCAATTAATTCCAACCTAAATTGATCTCGTCCTCCAGTGAGACTTCCGTATTGGGATCTCCTGGCTGTCTTACGACCCGAATAACCCTGATTGCACCGATAACCTTCGCCATTGTCCCTGACCAGCCCGGATTGACCTACTCCACCGGCCCAGGCACATTTTAAACCCATTCGTTATGTTGGTAATAACCGCACTCGCTTCGCCAAGTGCTTGGTGTAATGTGCTCACTCATCGCTGGCACGATTTTAATTTCTTGGTCTTTTCACATTTATTTTTCGTTTTCATCTTTTTTCTTTATTTTTAACCTGGCTTGCCGCATAACGAGTTTACGGCAAAGATGCCCCAACAGCCCGACAACCCGTCCAATTGCTCCACATCAGCTGGTAGCCTGTTTATAAAGATGCCGCCACCTCTCGATGCGAACAATAACAATAATTTTTAATAAACACATTACATGGCGCAAAGCAGACGAAACAATTCGCAATTTCTGTGAAGCGGAGGGGGTACATTGGGTTGGGTAAACTGATGAGATGGCAGGGGTAAACCTTTTTCGAAACACAGTCAAACACACATCACTGCCCACAAGATTTTACGGAGCTTTTGCGATTTTGGTCTTAGCCATAATCCACCGAAAATTGCCGGGGTCGTTGAGATCGTAGAAATTTCCATGTCATTTTTGGTGGTTTACAGAACAATAATTAATCATCTTCACCTTTTAAGGGCATCGATGAGGGGGCTATTTGCCCAAACGCAATATACACTTTTGCTGTTGCTTGCGCTGTTACCACGAGCACCTGCCCAAGGAAAATAACTTTTTGGCTAACTTTTGGTCACCGAATTGCGTCAATGGTTAATTATAATTGCACAAGACAATGCCGCTGCTCTTGAGGCATTGTTATAAATGCTAGGTAGCTTAATTACCGGAGAATGGTGAACTGGGCTGTTCTCGCCAATTTGTACCTAACTGGGTCCGCTTAAACTAGATTTACCTATAAATATCGTATATCCGTTACTGAACGAGCAAAAAAGAATACAACTATATCGCTTGGGCAACAGTTTGAATAATATAACTAATGAGGTTACCTTTCAACCTACTACTTCAAAGAAATACCAATTAGATATTGATTACAGAACTATTTAAAAAACAATGAAAGTAATAAAAACTGTTCCGAAAACAATACTTCGTAAGTTCCGTTAAAATACAACTTTTGATGAAGGCCAATTCTACGTACATGGGAAAAAATCTATATTTAACTTTTATTCTTATTTATTTATTAAGAAACAAAATACAAATTCAAAATTTTCAAACCCCGATAGGCCACCCGCGCCAAAAAATAACAGACTCAAGATACACCTCTATGTTAATAACATCATCAATAACATAATTTCGTGGGTGCTGAACAGGTGGATTTTATGTAGACAAATAACATAGGATTCAAGTCACGATTACTCTGATCAAAAGTTTCTTTATTCATGAAACAGTACACAGATTAAACGATTACACTTACACACAACAAAAAAACAATCAAAATATTCTGCTCAGCTGAACAACAATTTCCGATCATACGTTATTACATTTATGCTTAAATTGTAACCAAGTTAGCAGCCCTTCAAAGCAAAGCGCGACATTTAAACGGGTTCTCGGACAAGTTTATACAGTTATATCTATGCTACGTTTGATCATTACAATAGGAGTAGTTTACTTAAGAATAATAGGGGACAGTATAAATATGCTTAAGATAACATTTATAAATGAACGAAAGACAAAGGACATACACTGGATTTGGGTATCAGAAGAACTTTGGGACCGCTAAACATTTAGTTTTTTAGCCATTTATTAGTGTTCGTACATTTAGTTTTCAAATTAAATCATTTAAAAATAGAGTTTGATTTACAAAAACTAGAAGCTACATAAAAAAACCGCGACTTGGACTCGCGGCACTCATAATGAGATGCTTTTGCTTGGCGCCAGAATGAACAAATTCAATTAATTGCCATGGGGAATCAGGGGAGGAGTTATTCGGAGACTACTTAAACAAATATTAGTACGTAGGTAATATATGCATAATGAATAATCCGGCATGAATGTGGGTGTGACTGTCTCTGCTTGGGTGTGTGTGGGAGTGGTGTGTTTTGTGTGTGAATAGGACATGACCGGAACGTATCTAAATTATCGTTACGGGGTCTATCGCTTATCTACTGCAGATATAGCCTATGATAATCGTTGGCGCCAAAGGCGCAGTTGCATTTGGGACACTTCCGCTGCCGCGTTTCATACCGTGTTCGCAGGCAGTCGTAGCAGAAGACGTGGAAACACTTTGACAGCACTGCGTCCTTCCGCTTCACCTTGCACGACGGACACGTGAGCGTTTCCTTGTACTCACGGATCTCCTCGATCATCACCTCATCGATGGTCGTGCCCGACATCTCCATCTTCTTCATGCGTTCCGCCTTGCGTTTAAATTGCGCAAGCTCCTCCTGCAGCCGCTTGGTTTTGTAGGCCTCTGCCTCCAGTGAGCTGGTTTTCTCGGCCACCACCTGCTGCGCCTCCTTCATCTGCGCATGATACTTTTCGAGATGCAGCTTGAGGTCCGCAGCCGACTGTGCCGATTCGATCGCCTTCCGTTTGTGCATCTCCATGGCCTGTTGGCGCAGCATTAGCTCCTTCTCGATGGAGGCCACGGTTGCCTGTAGGCTGCGCTCCTTCTCCTCGAGCTTTCTTAGAACAATATGCATTGCCTCAATCTGCGTGGTGGCCGTGGCCATCTGATCCTCAAGCACAGTCTTCTCCTCACGCAAAAGCTTATGTAGCTGGTTGGCTTTGATGCGCTCCGACATTAGCTTGAAGTTGGCGTCGTCCTTCTCGCGCAGCTGTTGAATTAGCCTTGAGTTTTGCTCCTGCATGTCTTCAAACGCCTGCCCAGTCACCTCCATCTCGTTGAGCAACGCCTCCTCCTCGTGGGAGCCGACAAAGGGTCTCGTGTAGTTGGCTGTGCCAGGGGCTCCACTGCCCCACGAGTTATCTGAGGGTTTGTGATTCGCCATCTGCTTCTGGAGCTCATACTTCTGTTCTTCTAGTTGCTTTATCTTACGTAATGCTTCCTCGTCGGCCAACTTCTTACGTTCCTCCCGCTTGCTCTCCTGCAGCTTCTTCAACTGCTGCCGAAGCTCCTCGATCTCCGAACGCAGCTTTTTCTCCGTGGCCATCAGCTGAACCTTGTCGCGCTGATCCTTGGAGACGCCTTTGTACATATCGAGCAGGAGCTTCATTTCCTTCTGGTCGTTCAGCGCTTTTCTGTGAATCAAACAATGAAGTTAAACAGATTGTCGCAATTGATTGAATAAACCTACTTTAGTTGCGCCTTCAGATCCCGCACCGTTTCGCTTTCCACAGTCTTAACTTCCTTGCCTTTAACACCATCCTTGGAATCCTTTTCACTTTTCACCGGCGCTGAATTTGTATTTGATGTCGTCGTGTTTCCGGGCCCAGGGGAATCCTTCTTCTCGGCTGCCGCAGCCTCGCTAGCACTGAGCTTCTCCTGCTTGATGCCGTCCTTGACGTCTTTTCCACTGGCATCCTCGTCAGCTTCATCTTCGGCCGAGTTGTGATTCTCCTCCTTGATGGCTACGTTAGTATCGTTGCCGGAATTAGTTTGGTTTGATTGGCCACAGGCGGAGGTGTTGTTGGAGTTCTCCTCCTTGACACTTGTGGAGTTCTCCTGCTTGATTTCTTCGCCTGCCGCACCTGACGCTGCCTGCAACTTGTTGCCTTCGAGTGTGGCTAGAGCTTCGTCAAGTTCCTTGCGCATCTTCAAGTTGTCCGTGGAGGTGTCCTTGTACTTGCGCTTATAGCGCTGCACCTCGCCCTTTAGTTGGCCATTGTGGTTCTGCAAAGAGGTGATCAGGTGACGCATTTCGCGATTGATAGGTGCGGTCTGCTCGTTGGCGGCCATATTCTGCTCGAACTCGATGCGCAGCGCCTCATACTCCTTCCGGATGAGGGCCAGAACGTCCTCCATCTGGATCATCTCGCTGCGAACCTTCTTCTGAGCAATAAGCTCCTCGCTCTCCATTAACTCGATCTGTCGCAGGTGCTGGTTCTTGCTCGTCTGCAGTTGGTTTCGGGTCTCATCCAGCATGGTCTTGATCTGCATGGACTCGTTGTACAGCACGGAGAACTGGCTCTGCAGACACTTGTACTCCGTTGTCTCAACAATTACGGATTCGGGTAGCTGTCGTATCTGGAAATAAGATTTTTAAGATTAAGCAGGTGGAAATGACTCAATTATTAAACATAAGAGCTGAATGATTTTCGCAGACTAATTTAAGTTTTACATCTTCTTATTTGATTTCTTACATCCATTTTGAGCTTCTCCACCTCCTTGAGCGTTTCGCGATGCGTTGCGTGAAGTTTATCCAGCTCCTGGAGTCTATTGTTGGCCAGTTCGCGGTACTCCTCCAGCTCCTTTTGCAGCTCCTCCAAGAGCTGGCTATTAACACTAGTCGTGGCGCTGCCAGTGGCCGTGGATGTGGGTGTCTTGGCACTATTAGTGCTCTTATTGGGATCACCGTAGATTTGGTGGTAGGCCTTCAGCTTTTCAATGGCCTCGGCCAGGTGGTTCTCCAGCTTATCGTTCCGGCAATGGATCTTCTCGAGATCGTACTGCAGCTCGTCGATCTGGTTTTTCAGCTCGGCGTTTTCCGTCTCCTTGGCGGTGTGGGCGTCCTGGTACTCCTTCATTTTCAGCGACATGGTATGGAACTTCTCGTGCAGTGAGGTGTTCAGGTTCTGCAGCTTGTGGTTCTCGCTCATGATCTCGATGTGCGTTTGCTTGAGGGTTTCCTCCAGCGCATGGACACCGGCCGATGACGTTGTGGTTTCCGCATCGCCGCTGGACTGCTGCTGCTCCTCCTCGCCGGACCCAGCTGAAGCCAAACTATCACCTTTCAATACATGAGTTATCTTCTCATTGCGTTGCATTAACCTATCAATAACCTGTACGATCTTGGCCACCGCCCTTTTGGACACCTGGACGCGGTTGGCCAGCTTTTCGTCCAGCTCCTCCTTGTCCCATGTGGACAATTGGGCGAGGAACGAGGTGGTGACCTCGTTTTCGTTCCGGTTCTCCAGTTCATCGGCCGTCTCGGCATCGAAGCGCTGCAGCAGTACCCTGATGTCCTCGTTCAGCTGATTCCAATACCGGTTGACCACGTTCAGAACGGCGTCGTCCTGTGTTTGCCGCTTCTCCAGCTGCTCGATGCGATGTCGGAGCTCCGCCTCCGTTCGCATCCGCTGCTCGATGCGCTGGGCGAGCTTCTTGTTCTGGAACTCCAGGACCTTGATGTCCATCTCCTCCAGTGTGGACACAGGCCCGATCAGATGGGGCTCGAAGTGCACCTTTTTGATGGGCGGCTGACCGGCGGCGGCAGCCACCAAACAGCTGCTCCCGCTGGCGTCGTCGGCGCTCCGTTTCGACATCCTTGCACTGCAATAAGAGACAGAGAGGACGAAAAGGCCTTATTGCAGTTGTGAGAATTATTTGAGTGCCGAAATTATTGATTTGCCATTCGTGGCTGTACTCCATTTTTTATCGTGTGCGGTGGCGGCGGCGGCGGAGGTGTTAAGCCCCCGCCACAGCCCAATCCACCCGGTCTTTTGGGTACTCGATATCTAGAACATGGCGTGCCACTCACCTTAATCTCAGGTTTGTACACTTTTAACTTAACATTAATTAAGGTTTTCTTATGCTTTTCTACGTTTTGTCAGGCTTCATCAATATCATTTGCGGGTTGCGGTCATACTTGGGATTTTCACACCGGTACGGTAACACTTTTAAAAGAACTCTCATATTGGCGTTCGCGTTATCGATATGTGGCTATCGCTTATCGATTGAACGAAGAAAATACCGAAAATACTAGAGCCCGAGCGGGAAATTAAAATTTAGGCGGGAAGAAGTTCAAGGTTTTTTATTTTTTTAAAAATTACTTTTGTACAGCTTCCTTTTGCGAAAGCTAAAAATTACATGTTTTGATTACAAAAGTTTATTTTTGAAAATATTTTAGTAGCAAATAAATAGATTAAGAGCATAATGGTTTCCAAATTTAAATAAGGCTATATTGAGCTATTTTACTCCAATGGTTATTTCTACATCAAGTCCCCCCATCAAGTAACCTCTTTTGGTAACTGGAAATCGAAAGTGAATTTCAATTTATTAAGTAATTTGGGATCGAACACGAAATGCACATGCATCTAATTTGATTAATGGTGGCTGGTGGCGACTACTGTGTGCGGTACTGAAGGTAGTGCTGCCCGACTAAAAGGTTTGATATTTCAGGGCCTGTCGCAGAGTCATGCAGTCGACCTCGTCGATCTTGCAGGTGTTCGCCTTGATGTTAATCTCCTCCTCCTGCATCACCTGGACGTGCATCAGGTACCGCATGGAGGCCTTGTTCTCGTTCAGCTTCTGGTTGAGCTTACAGACGGATGCCTTCAGGGCCTGCAGTTCGTTGTAGAGAGCATCCTGGACCATGTCACAGGTCAGCTCCAATCCGGGACGGTGGGCTCGATTGCTCAGCCTCGTCTGGCACAGGGTGATGGCCCTCTGCTTGTCCATCATCTCCTTCTCCAGCTCGGTCATGTTGCGCTGCACCTGGTGGATGTGGTCCATGGTGTCCTTGTGCTTGTTCTCCAGGCACTGCTTCACGTGCTTCGTCTCCGAAATCCTGCGCTCGAAGGCCTCGTTGGTCCTGTCCGTCTGGTTCTGCATGTCCTCGCAGACCTGCTTCAGCAGTAGATCGATGTAGGCCCGCAGTTGCCCGGCGGAGACCAAAGCCTTGGCGTTGGCCTCCAGATTCTCGTACGTCTGCGCCTGCCACTCGGTCAGCGAAAATTGGCTATTGGGGGTAGAGGTTGGGTGGAAACATAGAGAAAGTCAAGGAGTCATGGCAACAATCAGGTCGATTTATATATATAACTAGGTGCAAATTAATCACTAAATTACACTCTTATAGGACCCAGGACAATTGTATCGAATGTCACCTAGGAAACTGCGGTTTTTTTTATTAAGTTTGACCTTCCTCAATCCATAATGTAAGAGGTATATTAACTACTTGACTTTGTAATACAAGTTATGACATTTTTATACTTTTAGGTCAAAGGCATATATATTTGAATATTAGAAAACAGTAATTTAAAAAAATAATTAAATTTACGTTTAAAAGTAAACATACTAAGGTGAATCGAACAGTTTTTAAACCATATTTAAAGCTAAACCCAGTATGGAAGAAAAAAAATCCAGTCTAAGGAGGTCAAACGAATTTCTGCGCTGTTAAACACAAATGTAACTAAATATTAAAATGTATAGTATTCAAAAGTAACCGAACTACTTATTAAAAAGCTCTACTTTTATTGGGGTTTCCAATAGGTCGTTCATAGACTGAATCTTGTAACGGAACGAAAAAAAAGTTGGTAGAAAATTAAGCTTTTCAAAGCGAAATCTTTCATAGTTCCCAATTTAAAGTCCCAACTTGAATCGTCTTCATATTTGTGAACCAAATAGAACAAGTGGGTTAAACCTACCAGTGCTGCTTGGACAAATCCGAACCCTTAGCCAGATCATGCTGGAACTCCTTGAGCTTCAAGTTCTTCTCATCGATGGCCAGCGACTTATCCTTGGCGGCCAGATCCTGATCCAGCAGATAGATGGCGCCGCGGAGCTTGCGAATCTGCTCCTCGGCCTCCTTCAGGGCGGCATCGGCCAATCCCTGACAGCCCTTGATCACCTTCAGCTCGCGGCGCAAGGAGCGGTCCACCTCATCGTCGCACAGGTCCACCCCGATTCTGCCCTCCCGAAGGATAAGGCACTGCTTGCAAATAGCCAACGACTTATCCTTGAGGAACTCAATGCAGTTCAGCACCCGATTGCGATAGGTGTTCAGGGCCTCATCCTCCAGAGCGGCGGTCTTCTTCTGCCGATTCAGCTCGTCCACCAAAAATCGAATTTCGCTGGTCCTCTCACGCATATGATGCTCCACCTCGCGCTGCCAGTTCTTGGTCGTGTCCTTCGTTTCGTCCACGACGCGACGTGACTCCCTAGACAAAATAGGGTCACCAACTTGAATCCGCTCCCATGGGATACCATTTCACTCCCGATATACTCACTCCACGATCCGCTCGGCCAGCTTCTCCTGGTCGCAGGTGATTCGAAACTTGATCTTGTTGTTATAGTCCCAGTCCTCCTCGGAATACCTGGGCGGGCACTTGGCCACAGGACCCAAGTGCTTCCCGGCCAGCTGGAGGCCGCTGATACGGCGCGACTTCAGGTTGGGCAACATCTTACTGGCTGGGATTGAATCAGAATGGGTTAAGATTGCGTAAGAAGTGAAATATTCAAGAAGCGCTTAATAGAAAGTGTAACTGTCACTGCTAAATCTCTACACTCGATTGTCCCCACCTGGCACACTTCTCGAGACCGGGCAGGAAATTATGTGTACCTGGCTGGCTGGCTGCCTGGCTCGGAATCTCAGCCGGAGTCGGAGGAGAGTCGCTGGCGACCTAAGTGGCCTGCCCTCCGCTCCCGCGGGCATGTTAAATCGATTCATGCTAGGGAATTTACGGTTGCCTAGCGGTATTTATTGTTATGCTGCCTATCCCCACCTCAGCGCATACCCTTTAACTTACACGATAAAAAACTAAAGTATTTAACCTACTACTTATGCCTCGAAAAGAATATCTTTCTTACCCCTAAGATTATAGTATTTATATCTTTATATGATTAAAGAATGCTTTCAGGACCCTTAGAAATGATACATATACCATTTCTTAAAATCAAAAATATAATATTTTATCTTAAAATGTATTTGTTATTACCAAAACTTTTGATAAATGCCTTTCCTTGATAATACTTAAAATGGGTTATTATTCAATTAATGATCTCCTCCTACCAAATATTTAAGGATCCATTTTCAGTGTACCAATTTCATCCGACCGTGTGCATGTACTTGTCCAATGCGCTTGTGCCGTGTGTCACCTGGCAGTCAGTCCAATTGGGCACACGGAGCTCAAATCCGCCGAAGGAGCCGCCGGCGGTTCCGCCAGCTGCTCCTGCACCTTGCGGTCCCGTCTTACGGCATGTCTATAAATAGCTTATGCCCCGCGGGGGATTCCCCTTGAGCCAGTGGCTCCTCCTTGATCGATTTATGCTAACATACTTTCGCTTTTGCGCCTTCGTTTTTTGACTTGAACTGCTCCTTCATACTTTTTACTTTATTGCGAAGTTTTTGGCATTAATTATGCTAATCAATGACATTTGCGTGTCCAAGTGGGAGTGACTAAAAATAAAGAACTGTCGATGAATGGGTTTTTGCATTTCAAATAGCAATTTGAGAGGATCTGGATGAGAAAACCAGAGGTTTCCAAGAGAAGAGGTATAATTTCAGCTTCATATAAATATTTTAAAATAAAATCGAATAAATAAATTATATTTTTTACGAAGTTGCATATTTGAAAGTTTTTTAAGCAAATACATGTTTAGGAAAGTTTTTTAAATTTACGACTTTTATAATTTAAAATGTCAATATACTATTGATATTGAAAATATAATATCAAACCTTGGGGTTCTAAAACATTCAACGAATAGCCCCATCAATACAGTTTTAGAGCCGCTGACAAGCCCCCATTTGTTAATAACTTAAGCAGCTTGAAAGCTCTTAAAGCTTTCGATTGAGTCCCCAGACGTATTTCGTTTTTTTGTAAAATTAAGTTTTAATATATTACGATACACATTTGCCATATACATCTTTTATATCCACATAGTCGTATATACGCACTGCGCTTACAGCTAAATGATAGAAATGTACAATTTAATTAACTAGGATCTCTGAATGTCGACGTTATAATGTTTCGCTCTTTGTTTTGGATTTCCGTGTTGCGGGTTTCGTTTGGCTTCAACGATCTTATGGCTTATGGCAGCTCTCTTCCAGAACTATTGATCGACTTGGTTATTTTGGTATGCAATTAGGCCCGGTTCGATGGGCTGTCAACAAATGTGGCGACGCCCCCTGGGGACAGTACTTCCTACAAAATAACTATAACTAAGCCTGTGTTGAATCGCTGTCTCTGTAATTTGTTTATGGTTTATTAACAATGAACTTTGAAATTCTATTCTGGCTTTATCTCTACTTTTTAGTCACCCAATCTGGGGGGTAAGTACTTTGCGGAATCGGTTAATTACTTGGTTCAATTAGCTGGACTGTACAGTTTGGGGCTCTAGGCCCGAACTCAGTTATTGGTGCTGAACCTTGGTAACATGACTCCTGATCGATCGTTAGTTCGATCTGTAGTTGGATGATCTGTGCTGGAGGATCGGTTTCAATTGGTTAACTTGGCTATCTACGAAATTCTGTAACTCTCTGCATTTAGTGCTGTTTCTGCTGTTTGGTTTCGCCCTTGATCTCGGGTCTGGTTTAAATTCATTTACTTGCGATTTGTTTGTTTATTGTAGTTGGTAATAATTTGTTGCTAGTTTTATGTTTTGTTACTTCTTGTTTCCTCTTCTGTGTAGGCAGTGTTTCTTCAGTATGGGGTATTTGTTCGATAGTTATTTTCTTCCGTTTCCGCTTCATTTTTTAGTTTTTTGTTTTCTTTTTTTTTTACATATTTCTTGGCTTTAGCACATCGCTTAGTTATGTCTACTAACAGTGAAAATAAGACATATCCTTCCACAAATGAAAACAGTTTCATTTTTGGTTTTTGTTTGGGTTTTTCTTTTTCTTCTTATATATAAAAAATGATTGTTTAATTAAATACAAAATACATTTAGCAGTAAACAAAACCAAACACAAAGAAATAAGTGTACAATGAAAAAAATATATGTTTTTATATATTCTGTTTCCTAATTTCTCGATTTATTTTGTTAATAGTTTTTTCTTTCTGTACTTTAGTTGGTAGTTATCATTTCGTTAAGTTCTTTATTTGCATCGCACACTTTTTAGCTGCTTGTAACAAAAATAATTGCTTTTGAGGTATTTATTTTTTGTTTATATAAATATTCTTTATACACAATAGTTTTTCATGTTTTCTATTCCGTTTTATTTCCGTTTTTTCTGTAGTTGTCTTGTCTTTTTAAACAATTCAAAGCACCTTTTGATTATATTTGACATCTTAATTTTTGCTTTTTATTTTCTGTGAAGATTTTCTTTTTCTATTTTCTCATTCCTTAGGCAAATACAAAAAAATATGATTCAGACTGAAACGGAATATAATCAAAGTACGTAATCGATTGTATACATTTTTATATCTCCCCTTTTTGGGTTTATTGTTGTGGCAGCGTTTAGCTTCTCAGTACACGGTATTATTTTGTTCCTTTTTACTAGCTTGAATCCAGAAATGCAACCGAAATCGAATTAGACCAATTCTTGGGGCTGACTATGAAAGAGGGAGAATTCTTCTGGGGGTGGTTATTGAATACAAATTGGCTATGCGAGCAAGTTAGGCCCAAGGTCGGGTCACTTTTTATAATCGAGCTGGGAAACCTTTACATTACTTTATATATTTTAATTTATAGTTTATTCTTTAATGTTCTAGTTTAGTTTATAATTTACATTTCATTTAAGTTTGTGTTGTTGGCTACGCTGCTGTTGTCCCTAAAAACTAACGTCACTACATGCCTACCGAAGGTGTTCGAAATGACAAAACCAATTGGAAAACAACTATAAAAAAAATAAGCTTCAAAGAACGTTGCTAGCCAGAGTAATTATACTTGATTAATGTAGTTGTGGCTGAAGCTAAATTTCCGAACCACCAACTCACACGCTTCATTTGTATATTAATATATATAGAGCTATCTCGCAAATACAGAACTTTCTTCGTAATATAAATGGTCTGCTGTCTGTTTCGATTGGAGTTAAATAAGTGTAAAAAGAAAATAAAGTGTTGCGTGTACATTTGAACTAAATTGTGTAAACCTTACCTTTTTGCCTATATAAAACATAAGTGTAAGTATAATATTTATACATAAACACGGATAAGTTTGGGGTTGGGGGGAAACGGGCCCGGGTTGCGATCTCGCCTACCATCTCTCTAGGTGTATACATAGTAATTGCTATAGCATATGCTTATGTGGATGTCTCTAACTTTAGTATCTAGGTGTATCCAAAAACGAACGCTCTCCTTGGCGTAGCACAATCATCTTCATAATCTGCCTCGGCACTCTCATTATCATAATCATTCAACAGCACGATCCGTGCGCGCTTCTCTTTAACAAAAACAACTTGCACACTAAGGTCATGTGCTCCTCCTCCTGCTGCTCCGCCATCTCCTCCTGGTGATCGTCCTGCTCATTCCGAATCCTTAACCAAGTCCACACTCCACATACGTCATAATAGTAACTGTCAATTTCTGTTTTTTGTTTTTTTTTTGTTTTGGGAAGGAAGCGGGGTGGTGTTGGGATGGGACGGGATGGGATGGTTGGGAAGCGACCGCTCCAGCCCTTAGACCATCGGCAGACCCTGCTGCACGTCCATCATCTCATCCTGCGCTGGCGAGGGGCGTGGCGCGAATGTCTGCATATGATGCGGCGGCGTGGCTCGGGCAAACATTCCGGATCGCTGTGGATGACCGTGCATGGCCATGGGAGCATTGGCTCCCACGTTGGCCGATGGGAACTGTAGCCGGAAGCTGCTATCCGGCAGCTGGCGAGGGGCACGTCGAGGGGAGCGTGCCGGCATCCGGTTGGCTCGATGCATGTCCTCCAGTATCGAGGGCGCTACGTAGGTGAAACCCTGCGAAAAAAAAAGTCGACAAATTGAAAACCTTGAATTGCTTGCCATTTAGAGTGTGACTCTATCCCCCCAAATCCCTGACCCACTTGCTCGACCGCGTGTGTGTGCGCAATTGAAATCGGATCGGGCAACCAGTAGTCGGTAGTCCAGCTCGATTCGATCCGATTCCCGTCTTGAATACTAATAATGCCCCCACTGCCTGCCGGAGCAGGGATTATGCAAGCCGGCTGGCTAAGCTGTGCTCCATGTAACACACATTTTACATAATTTTCCAGACCCGCCGAGGAGAGACATTAATTAAATATATATCTGCCTTGACGAAATCCACCGGCAAATGCAATAAAATAATTAAAAGCCGCCGGCTGCCGTGTGTTTATCTGTGAGGCTGGACACAAATGCGTGATGCCGGATTGAGAGGGGGAGTTCCATGGGTTGGAGCTGCAGATGGAGTGGACGGGGGCACCTGTCGCTACCAGGTGAAATGTACGTGAGAGCGCCGTCGCGTTAATTGGAACTGCGATCGAGCGCTGACCCACTAAGGCGTAATAATAATTCGAGGTGCGACGAGCGAGCAGGCTAGGCAATGAGAAAGTTTTCAATTATCCATAATAAAGTTCTAATTGCATCCGAGTTTGGGCCTCGGTCAGGTGCGAAATGAATCCGCTTCGCGGTACGGTTTTAGAAACCTTGAGCTTGGCCTCTCACGTGATGATCGGCCAAGCATCATTAAGTAATTAGCGAATTTACGATGAGATAACCGAAAGATACAGTTCTTTAAAGCTATTGCTTTGTCTTAACCCATTTATATCAAAGCTAATCCGAGATATACGTTCGTATTGGTAAAAACCACTTTCCTTAATCTAACACAGAGCTATGAAAAACTGGTTTGGATATAGGGGAATATTTAAATTCTAGTGCTAACACTTCTGTTCCTAATAACAAAACAAACAATTTATTTAAACAACTGCTTGGCAACAAATTAAATTAGTATTTACATCTGCTTTACTTTAGTGCTAGCTATAAAGCATCAGAATTTGTCCACACTGGTTACCCAACTTGCTTATAAGCCCCAAGCAAAGTACAACAACATTTCCGGCTGTCCAAAGACTGCAAAACCTTAATTAGGCAATATTTAACTTCACATTTAGCCCACTAATCCCATAAAGCCATGGGCAAAACAAACTTTACACAGCTTAGTGAGCCCCAAAACGCCGAACGAAAGCAGCTCAAGGGTCGTTCGACTCACCTGGCCAAAACGAACTCAGATGTTTGTAAACAAATAAAGCAAAAAAAAAAAACGGTTAAGAGAGAAGGTGGGGATAAAGGCAACTGGCTGGTGGAGCGCACTTGGCTTAAAATGCAGCTCAGCAGAAAGAGAGCGAGCGAACCAAAACATGGAACCTACCGAATCCACCGACTTGGCCACTTGACTGCACTCATCGACAGTCTCACAGAAACGCTCAAAGCGTTCGGACACCCAAGCAAGGCGGAGTCTCAGCCAAAAAGCAAACCAAGAAAGAAAACAAACCCAAGACAAGGCGACTCCGAGTAACTTTCGTGCCTCGTGGTAGAAAATCCAAGCTGGAGAAAGGCCTAGACCCACAGCTCATAAGCATTTTTTTTGCAAGCCAGTCGCAGTCGGACTGGCCCGAAATTGCCACATTTCACCGACCATAATGCGTTGACATTGATTCTGGGGCCAGCGTGCATTGTCATCGGTGGTTCAGGGCTATCGGGATTACCAGTTGGTGGACCCAAAACCAGTTGAAGGGCAACGAGACCAGCTGAAAGCCGAGAGAAACTCATCGCGCATGCGTGCACGTGCACAAGTCACTCAAACAGTTTGAGTTTTTTTGTTAAACTGGGACAAGAACGAGACTACCTGCTGTGCTGCTCAAACTGTCAATGCGCGGAAGTGTTAAATTGGTTAAATAAATTACATTGCATAAGCAGCCAAATAAAAGAAACATAAATGCGCTAACTGGCCACAATGAACGAAAAATGTGTAAAATATCTCTGAGTGAAAAATTGGCAAGCGTTCGAACTGTGTGAAAATAATAACAACACGGCCGAGCCGATAACACAAAAGCCACGCTTTGTTCGTGAATCGTGTGTAAAAACCAAAAACCAAACAACCAAGCGAGCCAATAAATAAACACTAGCCAAGACAAACCACAACTAAAAAAAAAGCAAATATATAAATACAAATCAAAGCAGGCAAAAGTCGCAAAATGTCCAAGCAGTGGAAAATAAATTCACTTTCGTTGCTGCAATGCCTGGCAGCGCTGCTTTGCGCACACAGCACACACGCAGCAAATATTGCAAGTACAGCAGCAACATCGCCTGCCAGCAGCAACATCAGACTCTTGAATGCAACTTCAGATGGTGTCGCCACCACTTTCATCGACAACACCAACAGTAATACACATAACGTCCAAAACAATGAAGCTGCAGCTGCCGCCTCCTTCGAGCAGCAGCCTCCACAGCAACAACCAATGTTGCAATATGCACATATATCGCCATTAGATAAAGAAGTAGGTATGCATCAACCGAAACAACAAATAGCGACAGCTTCAAAAAACAATGGTTTTACTTATCGAAATCCTAGCGAGTCATAAAACAAATGGTTCCATTTACTAAATATAGTCTTTATAAAGGAATTTAAAATATTTCAGATATCAGGATTTTCAACATATTTGGAAGTTTACTAAAAAATTCCAATTTCCTATGCACTTAGATGATCAGAAGAGGATCATCAGTGGGAAAGGATAATTAAATGCATTTTTGATATCTTTGGATTACCCAATTATAAATTTATATTATATGGGAATGTTGAGGTTTAAGAGTCATGACAATTTCAGTTTCCCTCATTTCCTATCTTTTTAGCTTCACAAAGCACTTTACAATTTTAGAACAATTATTTTATGATTTAGGGCAGCACATAATGCCACTTTCCTTCACTATTTACCCATCCCCACCTAAAATGTTTTCTTTGTGTGACCAAGAGAAATTTCTGTCACGATTTGGTTGAACGACTTCATCGTTTGGCACTTGCTTACTGCCGGGGAGTCGCCCCATCAGGCGGGTCTCCAAGTGCGTATTTATATGGAACAGCGGTAGTCGGACGAACAATCGTCAGCTCGCCTCGGCTGGCGTTTAATTTTGCGAATTAGCCATAACAGACATTACCGCTACCGACTTGATTATTTTTTTTCGGGCTGTCAGTAAGGGCAGTGGAGCGGCATGGCGAGGAGGAGCACCTAGCCAAGTCGACTTGATGGCCGAGCCTCAAGTGTGAAAGTGAAATTTATTACACTTGAGTTTGAAAAACGAAAATCAGAGCTAGTCTAGAGGGGCGATGGCCGAGCAAGTTGGGTAATCTACAGCGGTTCGAGGGGGGCGCTAATTAAAAACGAGGCTAGCCGTACTAACCGAGCCTATCTGGGGCCTTTCCATCTTTCCGAACCATTGCAGTCGAGCGCCTGATCAAACAGTGGGCACCCATCGTCTGGCTGGCGCCGGAGGAGAAATTCATGCCGCTTGGCGTGGAGGAGTTTCTACAGAATGTCCATCCCATGGACAAGGATAGCAGCTTCCGCCCTGGAATGCCGTTCAGGGAGTACTCCACCAAATCCCATCTAGTCACAAACAATGAGGTACAGGAACTCCTGGAGAACGACAAATCTTTTTTGTACGGACGGAACCCCAATGAGAAGCCGGTGCCCATCTATGGAGTGGTCACCATGTGCCCCTCTAGGAGGGAACCCATAATGCCAGTAGTGCCTACTCCACCACCCGTTAGCACACGTGCTGCTTACATTCCCGTCTCCATTGATCCCCTCGAGGAACGCAATGATACGGTCCGCAGATCCTCCAGACTGTTTCCACTATTTCAGCGTGTTAAACGAGAGGCGACGGTTGATACCAACTACACTCCACTCAATCAGTACGAGGAACTGGTATTGGAACCCACCCAGAAGCCCCAAATAGAATCCGATCCAGAACAGGAGACGGAAAGTGGAGTGCCAGTGAACAATTTCATTGCTAATCTGGCAGATAATGTCAAGTTCAGCGGTGGCACCGATCCCGGTGACAACTTGGAAGAGAACAGTATTGGCCAGGCTCCGGAACAGGAGGCGAATACCGGAAAGGGCAAGCTACCGGGCTTCCATGTAACCTACTGGATGTTCTATCCCTACAGTCAGGGAAAGACCATGTGCACCGTGAGTCTGGGGCCACTTGGCAGGATTCCCTTCCCCGCGGTGTATGGATATTGTCTGGGCAATCGCAAGGATATCGGCAGCCATGTTGGCGACTGGGAGCACATGAGCCTGTATTTCAATGGGGACGCAGAACCCCAGGCCATGTATGTGTCTGCCCACGATGCGGGTGCCTATTACAGCTATAACCGGCTGACGGGATCCTTCGAGTTCCGCCGCCAGGAGACACGCAAAGGTATCTTGCAGCGTCCAAACTTTCCCAAAACGGTGACGACATTCAAGAACCATCCGGTTCTATTTGCCGCCAAGGGTTCACATGGTCTGTGGACAGCACCAGGCAAGCACCGTTTTGTCAAGGTGGCTCGCTTGTATGACATCAATGGGTTTGGAACGCCATGGAACACTTGGAAGGATGTGGATATAAGCTACGAGAACCTGAGATCTTATGGTGAGAAGAGCTTATTATTATCGTGTCTCATCTCTGACCATTTTTTAATGTTTTTTAAAGGTCGGTCACTGGTTCCTGATTGGCTCACGTATCGAGGCAAATGGGGAAATCCTAAAAGCCATTGTCATCCTTTCCGGCGGATTGGTCTGAATTTCTGTGAATTTACAGACGGACCCACGGGAATACCCCTCAAGGAACCCCACTTTGAATGCGGTGCTGACTATCGTTGATACCTAAGTTGGAGAGACGGCCCCTTGCCTAGGCTTAAACTAATGTTTAGTGAAGTATTTATTGTGAAACCACCCAAAAATGATCCCTTATTGATTAAAAACGAAGCAGAAGTGTACGAAAGCTCTTCATCATTGTTTTAAAGGGACAAACGGCCGCCTTTACTCCCGAGAGAAGAGGGCGGTTATATAGTTTTTCTCAAACTAAATGATCTCCATTAGTTGAACCACCTAACTCGTAATCTACTATTACATTCTTATATCGATTACCCCATTATTTTCTCAACTCACTTGGAAAATTAAATTGGCACTTTCGCTGAGCGTCGTATCATCCGGTGAATCCACTGGAATTTGTCTTGTAAATCTCGTATCGAACTGTGAGACATCATCCTCGCTTCTCTGTTGGATTAAACAAAATTATTATATAAATTCCTACAAGTTTTCTCCAATTTAGTGTGACTTACCAAGAGAGGTTTTATAGGAGGTTCGAGGCGTCTGGCGAGCACATCGTCCCAGTTGACGTGCTTGAAGAACGGGTGTATTTGGACAGCCGCCGCATCCTCGGGCCCGCTGCCAAGTCGCTGGGGCTCCTGACGCTTCATCAGGCGACGCACTAGATCCCTGGCTTCGGGTGTGAGGTAGGCTGGCAGATTGAGCTTGGCTTTCAGAATGGTCTCGATGGTCTTCTTGCGATTCTCGGCGGTGAAGGGTGGCTAGTCGAATTCAGCAATTATACAAGGATGCTCCAAAACTCTTTGACTGTTCACTTACGACTCCTGTGAGCATGTCGAACATGAGAGCGCCCAGTGACCACCAGTCGACTGCTTTGCCATGGCCACTTCTGGTCAAGATTTCAGGTGCCCTGCAAACAAAGCGATCACAAATTAATTTCAAATTCACTTATCCCAGGGGGAGAAAAATTAAAATAGGCTTGCGGGCGCACGCACATGTACTCAATTGTGCCGCAGAAGGTGTGGGTGACAATACCCTCTTGTATGTGCTCCTTGCACAGGCCGAAGTCGGTAAGCTTCACGTGTCCCTGTGCATCGAGTAATATGTTCTCGGGCTTCAGATCGCGATAGATGATGCCCAGTTTGTGTAGATGGCCCAAAGCCAAAATGATTTCGCTTAGATAGAAGCTGCAAGAGAGTGTGAAATCATTAGTACCTCCCTCAATATTATTAGTTAAATGAATATCTACCATGTTGTATCTTCCAAGAAGATGCCCTCGCGTTCCAAATGCATAAACAGCTCGCCGCCGCTCAGATACTCAAGAATAAGGTATAATTTTCCGTCCGTCTGGAAGGCATAGACCAGTTCCACTATGAAGGGATGCTAGGGAAAACCAAGAAATGCGGATTAGAGGGGATTAAGGGTATAATCCTCGACCGATCGCACCTTGACTGCCTCGAGTATATTGCGCTCGGCGCGAGTGTGCGCTGTGTCCTTTTGGTTGGTTACAATGGATGCCTTTTTGAGCACCTTCATGGCAAAATATTTGTTGGCATCTCGTCCAGCGGTTTTGCGCACCTGCATAAGTCATATTATAAGTGATCTGTAAGCTGTGTATCAAGGGATATTTTCTTACCTGAAATACTTTGCCGTAACCACCTTTACCGAGGACCTTCTTGAGCTCAAAGTCCTTGGGTCCCAGCTTGATTTTGCCCGGATTAACATTCTCCTCGCAGAGCTGTATGGTCTCCTGGCCTTCAGTGCTGTTAATTGGGAATAGGGAATTGGGTATTGGGGTTAGGGGACTGATTTAATTGTTGTCTTCTGTTCGGTGGTGCTTGCGTCTGTGTCGTCTAGCGTGGGAAAGTAGCAGCCCACGTGCTATAAATAAATCCCATGGCGTGCACGCGCCAATCGTCACCTCCAATGCGGTCCACTCCTCCCTCCCGCATCCACTTCCACTTCCAACCAGCTCTCACATTATTGCCGTCGAGTGTTTGCCGTGAGTCTTGTTTACACACCGAACTAGCTGGCTCATTGAAGAGGCGGCCAGCTTGTTTGGTAGTCAATAGCAGTTGTAAACACTTCTGTGTCCGTCCGTTAGTCCGTCTATTGGTCCCTTATCATCGCCCGGAATCCGGAGTCGAGCAGGTGGAATGCGTCTGGCCGGGATCAGGTTCTGAGCCAAAATCAATCAGATGTTAACACTGCCGCCGTTCCCAGTGTGTAAACAAGTTCGAGCTGATAATTGGCAATTAGGCTGCTCATTTGGCCCGGCTTTATCCGTTTTTATCTGCTCAGCTGGTTGGAGAGGAAGTTGGATTCGATCCTACCCACTATCTCCCCCGCATACTGGGAAAATCACAGTCACGTCCTCCAATGTAGCGACATAGCACTGGTATTACTCACTCTTGGTGCAGATTGCTCAATTCCGGTTCTAGGTCAACCTGCAAACGAGAAAAAGAGACAGGGAGGGGTGTGAGTGAGATGAGGCTTACTTGCGAGCATAACTGCCAGCGGAATACATGCGAAAAAATCAACAATTAATCATAGTTATTGCGAACTTGAGACCAAACAGCTGAAGGGAAAGTTACACAGCAGCAGACATGAACGAAGACTTGATGCTCTAGGTTACCAAGTTATTCAAGTTTTTTATTACCAGGTTATTCAATGTTAGGAAGGGATAGAAATATAAGAATAACATCTAACAATCACTGTTGGCTTTCATAAATGATCTATTCGAAACCCAAGTTATTTTTTATGAAACTATCTACGAGTAACAAAAAAATATTTATTTATTTTTTTGGGTTCTTAAAAATGGGTATATGTTGGAGAATAAAATAGTTTTAGACCCCAATATCTTTCCATGTTGCAAACTAACCCCCTATTCGATGTAACCCCACTTTTAGTATATGCTTTAAACAGAGGGAGATTCCAATGAACGAAAAGATGGCATCGTAACAGACAGCGGATCTTGAATAGCATATCCGCCTTTGGAGTCTGTAACGCCAATGAATTTCTCCCCCATTCGTGCCCACTCACACGGAGGTATTTAGATTTACACAGTGAGAAAGAGAGGGGCGTCTACACAGAGATACACTTTCCGCACGCACACACACCTTTTCTTTAATGACAAACTAAATTTAGAACTCGGAACAATGCCAAATAATCTGCCGGCGATGCTGGCGCTGTTCGTCTCCCCCCACGGATCCATCTTCTGCCCCCCGGATGCGGTTGCTCCAACCGGGGGAAGGCCACAGTTAGGGGCGGCAGAATCAGCAGAAGTCGCTCTCGTCATGCCTAAATTTTGTATAGAACATTTTTGACTAAAGTTCAATCGAATGGCCGCATAGGCATCGGAATCGGAATCGGCATCTCGACATCTCGTCGCGTAGCACATTAAAAACTGGTTCACCTCGTCAGCGTTGGCGGTGAATTCCAATTAACAAATCCATCATAATTTATAGTGCTCACACAAATTCAATAGATAGGCAAAGGGTGGGGTGTGCGCGCTTGCGTAAATTACATTCGACAGGTCGTCGAAACTGGGCGATATAATAGTGATAAGAACGGGCACTCAAAAAGGTCTTTCCTGATATGTGGTTCCCCCGAGAACTGTAATTTATAAGATACAAGGGGAGGAAGGGGGAGTTGCAAGCACTAGAGGAGCCTATTATACACAGAGCAAAAAGTAAGATGAATGAAAAGCTATTTAATGGCTCACTCTTAAACTTAATATCTTTTGTAGAACCTCTTAGTATGTCTAACTTTTTTACAAATATGCTATACAATTCCATTAAAAAACAGCAGATGACGGCATAACTACACTACAAAGATGATTACTTAATGATTCTATTACTTATTCTTAGAAAAGACTGGACTTGGTACATTTTAAAACCACATAATGGTTTCTAAACAGGGTAAAAAAATAAAATAATATAAGTTTTATATTTATATTTAATCATCAGGTTAATAAATATAGAAAGAGAGAAACAAATTAAGAAGTACCCTTGTATGTATGTAATACAACAATGTAAAAAGTTGTCGAATCATTTGGGTTACAAAACATATAAATCCAGTCATAACTCAAGCCCCTTACAAAAGTGAAATGATCTCACGCTGGGAGTACAAACATTTAATATTTAATTTTTGAGAATATATCCATCGATATCGTATGTTGTTTCGGTGTAGTTTGGTGCTCTAAAGTGCAGTTACAACTGGTTCCGTAGAGCACCCTAAATATTACTGTTTGGCACGATCGCTCGATCGCCTGCCTGCTCTTTCCTTCATTTTGTTGTGCTCCCTTATCAGCTCGCTGAGGTTTTTCTCATTTTCTAACTTTATAATGTTCGCTGATAAGGAATTTCGTTTTCTAAGTGGAAGTTTAGACTCTTTCGAGGGTGCGAGCGAGCCGACGATCGTTTTCAGCCTGCCCCCCTCTCGTTCCCCACCACCTTTGCAGTTGTTGCATTTCAGTTTGGACAGGGGCGGTGCGAAAGGGGGCCGCCATTCCATACAGCCTATGGAGTGTGGCGGGTAATTGGTGCTGATTATTTTGAAGGACACCGCTGGCTTCGATTGGCCAATATCAATCGATGGTTTCGTAAGGAGGTTTTCGGATCGTGGGGAACTTTCCGTATAATGAGTGTACGTGCTGAATAATCTGCGACTGGATGGATGACGCCAGACATTTGCGCAGCAGATAAGCCGAGTTTGCAGGGTGTGTGGATGGATGGGTATGGGAATATTGGATATAAGGAGGGGGTGTGTGTAACTGGGATGCCCAGACGACCGAAAGGAAAACTCGCAGACAAAGCAGAAAAGGTAAACAAAGAGGGAAATTGTTGCTGCGCAGTTTACATATGTGATGCATGCATACATAGCGATGTAATGAACATGGATGCGCGATTATGGTTGTCTTACGTCGTCCAGCTCGATCCTGTCGTCGTCGGAGTCGCGGGCCTTGTCATCCTGCAGCTCCAGGTCGTGGAGCTCCAAGTCGAAGAGCTCGCTGGGATCACTCACGTCCGCCATTGTGTGTGTGCGTGTGGATGGATGTGGATATGGATATGTGGACCTATGGATCGCCGCTGGTCCGCTCGGGGCGGAAGCGTTTAATTTTAGTCTTTAGTTTAGTTGTTGGTCTTCTCTTTCGGCTGGTTCAGATGGGCAGCAGATTTCGTGGCTTTCGTGGCCCGAAGGTTATTGTTTATTAGTTAATGGCAATACAAATACACACACACACTGCGACGCACGCACCACGCACACACGCTCGCACACACAGACTGCGATCTATGCCCTGCCCACGCGCGCCCTTTAATTTCGCTGATCGGCAGAAAAACGCAATTGTTCGCGAACACCTAATCGCAATGCAGTAATCAGTAATTAAATGCACTTTTTTCTTTGTTTGCGAGTGAAACACGAGGTGATGGCTAGAGGTGGAGAAACATCGATGGAAACATCGATGCATCGATGTTTTTACAATTTTTAGAAATATCGATGTTCCTTGGCGGCTATCGATGTTTTTGACACATCACTGAGGAAGGCAAATAAAAAATAGGGTTTATAATTTAAGTTATAAGCTGTATTTTCATATTTTCAGAAAATTAAGTGGTGGTGAAGGAAGAAAGCTACGGTGGATTTTAACCAATAATACCTTTTGCTAATTTCAAAGACAACGAAGGAGATATGCGAATTTCCAGCTTTGAGGAGGAAGCGCGAAGAACCTAAGGTGTGGAAAGTGTTAGGAACAAAGTAGAAGCCAGATGTGATGAATGATTTCTTGAAATTAAATTTGTTTTGCAGAACAAAGCTGTCATTTATATATTTTAAGCAAAAACGAATTTTAACATCGATGTTTCATCGATGATTTTTTGAAAACATCTAGGATGGCTTAGTGTGCCCAGCATTGTACCACCAAAAACGGCCGCAGGCCAACGGATGGCAATGCCATCGGATTTTACAACCAGGCACGCGCTGCACAGAACAACAAAGGCCAACGTAGAACGTTTTTAATTTATTAATTTATATAGGTAGTAATAACTTAATAGCAAACCAATTATGTGTACCGGCTCGCCAGTTGTGCCCGCTGCCACATTGGAGGAGATAGAGGCTGAGTATGGGAGCAACCTCAAGCTCCTCGAGTGCAATTCCCAGGTGGCAGAGCTTCTGACCATCCTGCGCGACAAGTAGGTGGCTCCTAAAAGTGGGTCAGTCATCGGGAATCAAGAAAATTCTCTCCCCAGAAACACCACCCGCAGCGACTTCAAGTTCTATGCCGACCGACTGATCCGACTGGTCATAGAGGAGTCCCTTAACCAGCTTCCATACACTCACTGCGACGTAGAGACCCCCACTGGAGCTATTTACGAGGGCCTAAAGTATCGCTCTGGGAACTGCGGAGTGTCCATCATACGATCCGGAGAGGCCATGGAGCAGGGTCTACGGGATTGCTGTCGCTCCATTCGCATAGGCAAGATCCTGGTAGAGTCTGATGCAAATACCCATGAAGCTCGAGTGGTCTATGCTCGTTTTCCTGATGACATTGGCAGTAGGCAGGTGCTTCTGATGTACCCAATCATGTCCACTGGCAACACTGTTCTCCAGGCGGTGAATGTCCTGCGCGAACATGGAGTCCCCGAGAGCTGCATCATCCTGTCCAATCTGTTTTGCACTCCCATGGCCGCTCGGACCGTGGTGAACGCCTTTCCCAAGCTGAAGATCCTCACCTCAGAGCTGCATCCCGTGGCCCCCAATCACTTTGGGCAGAAATACTTTGGTACAGACTAGAGATTTGGGACTGTCATGCAGACTTGACGACTAAACGACTGTTTAGGATAGGTAGCTGTTTCCCAGACGAGCGCCTGCCTGTTTCGCCCCACTAACCAGTGCTCCTTTCTCTCTCTCTGTTTCATCCCCCAGGTGGCATTTGAAACGACAAAACGGTGACGCCCTGCGGTCTACCAAACTACTTCTTAGCAACTGTAAGCTTTTCACAACTGGCTTTTAATGCAACTCTCAAATTCGTTACGTTCGTTACGCACTATTGTAAATATAGAAATGAAATAAATATTTAAAAGATTGAATAGGGCGTGATTGGCAGCTAGGAGGTCATCTTGTAGTTGACCACGGTGTCCACCTTGTGGAGTCCTGTGGAGAAGGAGCGCAGCTGGACGGCCTGGGAGTTCTGGATGATAATGGCTCCGGTTTCGTCCCACTTGGCAGGTAGTTCTGTGTTTTGCAAGGTGTGGATCATCACGTCAAAAGTGCAGATGCAGTCGAGCAGTGGAAGATAACTGACGGTGGCAGATATTTGCCGCATGACGTCGCGAATCTCGTTCTGAATGCGACTTAGCTCCTTGGTGGTCGTAAGCTTGGCGGGATCGCTAGTGTCACCGTCTCCCATTTCAGCCTGCATCTTAAAGTCCCAGCACTCGAGGACCTCCTTGGTGTGAGCATTGGTGATGACCATGGAAATCTTGTTGATCATGTTCTTGGATAGCCATTCTGGGGGATTCAAGGTGCGGTTATTAAAAAGCTGTGTTTCCTTGAGATCACCTTACCTTCCGTTTGGCTGAGTACGTTCTGCAAAAAAGTCTGGATCTTGGGATCCTTGGACATCAGAATGGTAAGTCCATATTGTTGGGTGTTGTCAAAGTCTTCGGCGGGGTAAATTCCTCGTTGAAAAAGTATAGAGTTGATGCCATACTCTGTTTTGCAAAAAAAACAAAGGAGACGCGGTTGAAGGCGGGCTTCTGACGCTTTCCAAGGCACGATGCTTTACTTACTCAGATATTCCACAATTATCTGAGCGGAGCCCTTTAGGGTGATGCAGTTCTTGGTTGCCTGAGCCGTGGACATGCTGAATATTGTGGATTTTTTTAATGATTTTAATAACAATTTTCGGAAATTGCCGCTATTTTTGAAGTCCAAGTTACTAATGTGACCAAAGTAACTAATACAAAATATACCCTTTATAAAATATTTCACTAGGTGTGTAGGTTACACATGCTAACTTTGGAGGGTGTACTCGCTAAATGAGCTTGATGTACTCGCTAATACCCGCTTCACACAGCCGCCTTGCATTGCAACTGCGAAAGTGAAGTGAATGAAGTACAGTTCTAAAAACTAAACATAGTTAAGATGTCTTATAAGTTTAACGAGAACACATTTGTATATGAGCAATGTTCTACAAATTGTTTGAAATTTATTATACTGCCCTTAAAAGAACAAGTCGCAGTTGCGGAATTCGTTCGCTGTTGCAGAAGCATCCTCTGTGTGAACAGTCTTTAAGTGAAAAGATCTGCAATCTAGAGTTGCCAGATCGAAATTTAACCGTAACCAGGGCTGACAAGTACGGACCAGTGCTGTCTAGCAATCGGTTATGTGGCGGCAAGTTTAAATTACCACGTAGACCTTTTAAGAAACATAAACCTATTCCAATAATGAAAACACCCAAACTCTTGGTTTGCAAACAAATTCATAATTTTATTGGCCATCCTCGGGTAAACTAAAACTAAGCATGAGATCCATTTCTCCTCGCAAAGGCGATTCCGCGTGGTTCGGCTAAACAAGATCCCTCCGGTTCATCGTAAGCTGAAAGGGCCGCCTGTTAAAAGACCAAAACGAGACTTTGATTTAGCCAAAACAATCGTGGACCCAGTAAATCTATGTGATCCAAAACCTGGCTCGGTTCGTCAGAGCTTTGGTGGCTGCCCTCTGATTTGTTGTTTGTGTGGGAAAAATAGCAGCGTAAGCAGATGGAAAATAGGGAAAACCTTGAGTCAAATCAAAACCAATCATAAACGAAGAAGAAGAAGCCACAGAAGAACAAGAACAGGAAATCAGACCAAATCAAAAAGCAATCGATTTTTGTAAAATGTGAATTATTTGCAAGTTTTTAATTAAATTTTTTTCTTACGCATCGCTTTGTTTGTTTTTGTTTTTTTTTTTCGTTTTTGTTTGTTTAATGCTTTGTTTTAAATTAAAATTAAACTTTACATGGTATTTTTGGTATAAATCTTTCAATAATTAAATATATAAAAAATTTGCCACTTAAAATAATTAAACATAATCTCTACGCACTTTCTTGCCTTTACGTCTAGCCATACAAACTGATGTCAACATACACATTGCGAAAAAAATAACTAATTTGCCATTTTACATATTTCGGTGTTAAAATTACGCAAATCAAAAACGAGGACAAATAAAATAGTATTTCGAAATTAAGTAGTTTTATAGTGTTTGTGTGTGGGGTGTTTCTGTGTTTGTGTGTGTGTGTGTGTGAGCTTAAAGCTAGAGTTACGTTTAATTTAGGTGTAATTAAATACAATAAATTATGGTTAAAGAAGGGCTTGCATTAACTTAGTTGAAATGTACACAAAACTTATCGTTAGTTAAAACGAGAGCTATTTACAGGATTTATTACAAAGTTCTCGGCTACGTCAACCTTTGTTCTCATTTTAAAAGTATTGTCTATGATACAACAACAAAAGCGCAACAGTGTCAGAGTCAGGGTCGAATCGGTAATGCTTTCCTCTCGAACTTTGAACTACAAACTTCGATCTTCGATTTGATCTTTCGTACAATAAATAAATTAAGTTTCTGTTTAGATTTCATACATCAGATTTATACATTTAAAATATTCTGTCACCGTGCACAAAAACAAACGTAGCTAAAGTCAGTCTGGATCTGGAACTTTTCGCTCGGGAAGAAGAAGGAACTCTGGGCTGGGGGAATCGTACGAATTTTGAAATGTTTTCGGTTTCGGATATGTTTTCTTTGTAGTTGCAAACTTTGAGAACGGTGATGGGTTTTTTTTGGGCTTGGTCTGCTGGTGCAACAAATTCTCTAATTTTTTAAAAACGTAAAAAATTACAATTGTCGACGTTTTGGAGTGCAGGGAGTTCGATTTTTTTTGTTTTTCGTTTTGTTTATAAAATCATAAAAATAATGAAACAAAATTCTATGCATTAATAGTCGTTATTTAAGGTATGTATTTGGCCGTAGATTGCAACAAAATATCTGTGAAGAGATTAAATTATAAATAAAATTAAAAATTAATCTTTCAGTTCTTCATTTACTGTTAACTAAAAGCTGGCTAACAACCATTTCCACAAAAAGGGGCAACTACAAGCATCAAATTGCGCTCTCGAAGGAAAGAATTCCATGCAGAGGATATTGAAGAGAAGGTGTTTTTTTTTAGCAAGAACAGCTTGGAAATAAGTTTGTTTTTCATTTTTGGATCATTCGAGCTCACACAAGATCTCTCTTTGCCGTGGAATTTTTTTTAAGAGGAGACGAGCCCAAACTAAGGAAGTAATAGTGAACAGAGTTACCCAAATCGGAAACGCAAGAGATTAGTCAAAAGAAAATATACAAAAAAAAACAATCACCAAATAAAAGTAAACAAGGAGCAGAATGAAGTTGTTGGTTTGTTTGATTTGAATTGGGGGTTTCCGGTGTTTTTTTTTTTTGGTTTGTCAAAATCTACAGCCAATGGTTAATTTCTAATAACGAGTAGTAACTAAAATTAATTGCAAATCATTATGTATTATGGGTTATTGAATGTGGTTTGTTTTTAATATTTGCAAACTACAAAAAATTACATTGAAAACAAAACAAAATTCAGTTCCCGTTTCGATTGTTTAGTCAGTACATTGCCTTTTGTGGGTGAGTGGTTTTTTTTTTTTGGCGAACTTGCCATCGTTTATGCGTGTGGATATTCGTGTATCTAACTTAAGAGAGCCTCTGTTGATTGTTATCGTAAATCTGGATATTCATGTTGTGTTGTGGGGGTGAGTAAATGTGGGCTGAGCCAAAGGATTCGACAAGTTTCTCGGTATTCTGTGGGTAAAATGTCCGGTTGTCCGGTGTCCGTCCGCCAGTTCTCTTGTCCGTCCGACCAAGTTGCTTGATAATTTTGTTTTGTTTTGCTGTTTTTTTTTTTACATTTACTTGTGGTTTTGGTTGGTGTGTGGTTTGTGTGATGAGTGAGTTGAAAATAAATTAAGTTCCTATTTTAACACTATTTAAAATAAACCTTCTATAGCACCCTTTGTTTTTATTCGTATTTATTTGATTTTTCTCGTTTAATGATTGCTCTTAATATGGTTTTTAGTTTACAAAATAATAAATATTATGAACAACTTGGTTAGTTATTTATTTTGTTTACTCTTTGTTTTCGTTATTAAGACTTTACTTTGTTTCTTTTTGGAATGTGTTCTCTAATAAAACTTTTAGTTCGTCGTTTTCAAAGTGACTGATAGTAGGGGGTGTGGTGTGGTGTGTGTGGAGTGTGTGATTGGGTGTCTGGAGGATAGATTTGGGTCCGATTCTGCATACTGTATTTGTACTTTCTGTCTATGTGATTGGGTGTGGCTGTGTCGCTTTATCATTTATCAACTATATTTGGTTTATTTCACTTTCTCTATTTTCAGCTGTTCTGCAGGAAAGTTTTCATGTGGAAGGATAGCAATGGGAATTTCGTTGTTTTTGCTTTGCTCTATTTTAGTTTGTAGTACTGTTGTGTTATTTTATTTTACTTTACTTTATTGTATGTTATGTTATTCATTATTTTGGTATGGGCACTGAGTTCGGTTTGCTTGATTTGATTCGGTTTCGGTATTGTGCATAACTCGCGTTTGACTCGACGTAAAACAATCGATGCTATAGAAGTGCCTATTTTAGCAGTAATAACCTCCATGATAATTTTTGCATGGTTCGGGAGGATTACTATTGCTGTACCTACTGTCGGGCATACTGTTCTCGCAACGTTCGCCGAAGAATTCGGTTGGGCACCTGGAAAGACAGAAAAGAATGGGTGGAGAGAGTCCAATAAGTACAGATCGTGCTTTATATTCAATATTCTCATATATTATAATATATACATATAAGGTATACACAAGGTGGGGAAATCGAAATGGCCATGAACTGCGGTGCAGCATTTGCTTGACCACTCGCAGATCCGGTCAAATATAAACAAAAGAACAAACATATTAAGTGTGTGGCATGAAGCGATTTTTAGCAAAGGGAAAGTGGCTGGGAAAGTGCGGCACGGGGTCGCTCGGCCAGTTTATGGGATCGAAATGGAAATTGATTTTCCCTCTCGCTCCTTTGACGCCTCCTCAAAACACCAGAAGGGGGATAAATACGAGATCATCGCAAGGGTAGCGAGTGAAATGCGCTTTTTTGGGATCCGATTGGATCGAATCGAATCGGTTTGCGTGTGCACACTCGTACCGCCAGATAAAACGAGGCGCTGAAAGACATTATTCACATTGCATACACACACACGCCTGCAAGTGGGCCTTTGTGGAGTTCTCTCCTCCGGCCACGAAAATTGTGGCCTTTTAATTGCGCTCCCTCTCCGGATTTCTCGGTTCCCGAGCATGTAATGCGATGCCAAAATATTACAAGATATATATTTAGATGGGGTCGGCGGTGGAGTCTTATCAGCTGTCACATGAGAGAGGTTTATCAGGCGAACCACTTGAGTTTTGGGATCGGTTTCGAGGAGTCTAGCTGGCATTTGTGGCAGGATGCAACGAGTGCACAGCGAAAAACTGGCCATTCCAGTTAATTGAGTTACTTTTGATTTTAGGACATGTAAGTTACATAATATTGGGATGGAAATCTCCAGGGATTTTAAAGTCTATTTAAAAAAAAATTGGTCAATCCGATTTTAAAATTGTATACTTTTGATACATATGACAGCTCAATATTAAGGTTTTGGATCTTATAAAGAGATTCGAATTATGTAAAAAAATAACTTTATTCCAGTTAGAAAATTCCGAAACTCTTCCTTATAATTGGAATATATACTAAGCGGTTAGGAATGGGTTTATGATATTGAACCCCATAACATCTTAGGCTAGTACAATAGTTACCTGCAGAAGACCGCGTTCAGATCTGCGATCATCATACAGGTGCCGCCATGGAAGCAGAATTCGAAGTGACAGGGGGTCCCCGAGCTGCGCGACTGGTCCAACGGAAAGAGAACTGAAATACAGACGAAATAATTTGATTTACAAAAGCTGTCGTCGTACATTCCAATATAGTTTTAAATAAATAAAATGTGTACGTGCGACCATAAATTAGAAATGAATTGGAGCATTCCGAATTGGCCCGCAGCATAACATCGGCATCAGAGATGAGATGGTTGTAACACCCACGGATCCCTGGTACCAAAAGGCCAAAAGACTTACCTGCCGAGGCCTTGATCATGATGCGGCGCTTGACGATCGCCTTGCTGGCTTTATTCTTGGCCCGGCACTCGTACTTGCCCGCATCGGAGGAACTATTGAAGGAGCGCACGATCAGCTCGGAACGTCTTCTGCAAGGGGTATTCCAATAAAACAGGATCTTAGTTATATACTTTAACCCAAGACCCCCTAATCATACTCACTTGTGATGCTTGAATTGGTAAACGTTGCGCTTGCGATTGATGGACTTGTCGTCCTTGAACCAGGTGACCTTCGGGGGCGGCTGGCCCGACACCTTGCAGACGATCCTCAATTCCCGGCCATGCTCGATGGTGGTATTATTCGGCACCGAGGTGATCGACGTGATCGATGCGTTCTGTGCTGTAAGAAAGACCAGGCAAATTATTAGGCCATGCATTTCACTTTCCGGTGATTTCACCGATTTTCCTCCCCCTTCAATCGATTGAAAAATCAAACAAATTTTCTCTAAGGAGATAATTGCGGAATTTTCCACCTGCCTTTGTGGACTTCAGATGATTCTCCAGACAGCCGTAAACAAAATAGCAAATTAGAAATTATTCGCATTCTTGGAGAATTTTCTCTTGCGTTTTTATGATCGTCGCGTGGGTTTTGTCTTGTTAGTTCTTAAGTTGCCAGGAGATCGTTAAAAATTTTCATTTGTCTAACACTTTTTGAAGGTGAACAGATTTATGGGTGGGAACTTTGTGCAGTTGCGATGACAAAGCATGAAATTTGGGATACAATCGGGTGGAAATTCAAATATAAGTTATGTCTATAGCTTAAACAACACAACAATGCCCTTTTTTTGATAAATGAAAGCTAATAAGTTATACAATCACATATTGTGGCGCCAATGCGAAGTGATTAAATTGAAAGTCTTATCTTAGCTATACCACCTTCCTATGAACATACTTTTACACCCTTTATCAATAGATTTGGCCCCACTTGCGTGTTTAATTTATTTCTTTTTAAGTTACCCAATTACATATTAAAGAGTCACAACAGACTGACTCATCAATGCCGACTAATTGGCAATGAAACTTGTGTCGCCTCTTGCGAACGGCGATTTGCCACGCCCACTCCCCCGCCGGCGAATGCTTAAAATTAGCCGCCATATCACGTGTCCGGTGGGCGGGGGCGGGTTCCGTGGGGCTTGGGGGCGGGGCTGGTCGGTCTAAGAGCTCGTCACATGCTAATTGAGACCTGCGTGCGCTGTCGATGTGATTCACCAGCGGTGATCATGATCATTCATCGATCGGTGGGTCTATTTCGGTTCTTCGACCGGCGGTGGGTGGCAGGAAGAATGGGAAAAGTGCACATCCACAAACACCCTCGATCGTTATGCAATTGGCAGGGAATACGATTATATATGTACCATACATATCTGTCCGTTGGGGACGGGGCAGTTCCAAGCAGTCTACAAAGTCTGCGCTGATTTAATGCCCGGCAAATGTTAATTTATGCGATGAGGATCGCGTGGCCAGACGAAGCTGTCCATATGGATATACGTATATTGTACATATAATGTTATTTTCAATTCGAAAATGTACACTGTGCGAAAGAAAGCAAACCAAACCATTTTAACATGATTAAAAATGTTTCAATTACAAATATATTTTAAAGTCCATTTTAGAAGAGTAATCAACCCCTTAAAACAATATAAGAATACATTTTCACACATTTAGATTAGCTAAATTTAGTTGCTTCTACCTTTACTTTGGTTGTCCCATCGTTTTAGTCATTCTGTTTGTTTCCAGTGTAAATATTTATATAGGTGTATTTATTCTATACAATTTTGAGTATATTTAAAGATAAATTATTGTTTATAATTTATGTTTGGCCCAGCGTCGGGCCATAAAGCAGCATTTTAATTGTGCGCGCCACTTTCTCACGCTCCCAAATTGTGAGCCGTCCCTGTGTGCGTGCGTATCTGTGTGTGTGCGAGTGTATCTGTATGTGCTTGGGCTTTGTATCTGTGTGGAAGAGATCCGAAACGTCAACTCACAAGTGTCCACAAGGCACACACAAGGCGATTAAGAATTGAAGGCACCGGCACCCAGCACACGCAAAACAAGTTGACAATTGTCATGGACAGCTCCTACTTCAACTTCATACATTGCCCCTCAGCGGTTCCCGCTTTGATTTAACCAGAAATCCCAGCCAGAATAATAAGATGAACATTTTTATTTGCCTTCTGCGTGTGTTCGGTTTGGTTCAGCCAAAAATTGGCATATCATATTGCCAAATCCCCCACCCCCCGCTCTTATTATGACTTAATTATGCGCTTAAAAATATATGCCTTTTGTTCGGGCCATTGGACTTTTTGGTTGCACAGAAAAAAAAGAGTTTAATTTGTAAATTCAATCAAATTAATCGTAACAGTTTTTATATCAATTCGATATGAGAATACTGTTAGTTCAAGATTATTTATTGGTTAAAGTAATGACTCCTATCACATCAGCTTGGCTAAAATAAACGATGATGGTACTAAAATAAATTTATTTATCTATTAAACATATTATTATAATCATTTTTTTTTTTTAAATTGGACTTGGTTCCATTTTATGGTTTATGGTTAATAAATTATTTAAAATTAAAAAATGCTTAACAAGTAGGTCCACAATTCATTTAAATTTTCTTACTGTGTGGAACTCGATTTCCCTCATAACCATTTGATTTGTCAATGTCAATTGATTCGCGGCAAAAGGATATAGGAGTGGAACTGAAATCCGATATCTTCCAGCCAAACTGGGCTCATTGGCCTTTCCATTTGGCCCTGTTGTCGTGCGTTTGCCGAGTGCGTCAACAACTTTGGGCCAGTGCCTACGTCAAAAAGGCTGATGTCGCGACGCGCTTCCGGAAAAGTCTGGCAGAAGTACAAGTGCCACTATGGAGAGGAAGCGCTGCCAAGGAAGACGGAGAAAATCGGAGGAGGAAAACTGTCGTCGTTGTCGCCTCGTTGCCTGCTCCCCAATTTAGCACACAGACAGCACAGCGACAGGGAGCATTAAAATAACTTTTCATATTTCAAATAATCTCTTTTTCTCTTTCTTTTTTTTGCATTTCATTTCGGGGCCGACGCGCTTTTCCTCTCGAGCGTGACGCTGCCGCCAATGATTCATGCAAATCCATCAAGAAAAGCGGTTAGCATCCGGGGGGAAAAGTGGAAAACATGTGGTTATGGCCCAGGTCGTCGGTCGCTTTGCATTGAATTAATCAGCGGAATTGCATGCGACACGCCGACTGGCGCCATCTGCCGGGTCAAATTGGCTGCGATTTATATTTATATATATATATTCATGCAATATTCACTCCATTCATTAAACAGACTGCAATTTACATAGTCATTACCACGCCGATCATTGTTCCCCCGTGGGTTTATCCCAACTTGTGCAATGTGAACTGCACTTTTCGCTTATTATTTTTTTTCCCTCATATATAGATGTGTTATTTGTATAATCTTCCAATACTCGAGTGCGAGTGGGAACGAAAGAGACAATTTATTTTGGCAGCCCGGCGAGTGACCCACATTTGCCAAGATGCCGAGATGCTGAGATGCTGCCGCTGTCAGCGGAAGTTTTTCCAAAAAAACAAAATAAAATTCATATAAATTTTCCTCCTTACCCCAACGCGGTTATTTATGATTTCTCGAATGCGTTCGAGTGTTATTTATTTGATTATTTTTGATTCATTTTTATTGGCTCGCGACATTGTGTCACTGCTGGATTCTCTGGCGTAGAGACGTCGTCCCCGACGTCAGTGATTTATCGGGCCATAAACAAATACTACGAGTGCCCGGCCACTCGTATCATATGTATCTCACTCACTATCTTATTTGTCTGGATAAAACTTAACAATTGTAGCACGCGTCGCATTCGGGGGCGCGCAGTGACACTTCAATTCACTTCGGTTAACGCACTGATAATATTTGCATGATAAGTGGGTTCCATATAAGTTCGCCGGCGTGTCAATAGTGCCAGCGGGCATTGCGCATACGCCGTGTTGGCCTAGGCAATGGCAAACAATTGCTCACCACGCTAATTGTCATTAAAGTGCACTGCGATTGGTCGTTATCAGTGGGGTAATCATTCGACAACGGGTTGTTCACTTTCATATCACGCTCAGTGGTTAATAACACTATTTAGATTGAGGTACTACACAAGGCTTCCGGCTTCCAGGAAGTATGGTGTATCACAAAGATAGTTAAAACGTTATGAAAAGTTTGATATATGTATATTTAAACTTAAACATCCTATCACATATGAATATGGCATGCTATTACTTTTTGGCCTGCGGCTAAGAAACATTTAAAAGCCTTTTTGAAGACATTCCAATACGAAATTCGATATACCAGCAGATGAGTCCCAGTCAACCAGCAGTTCCAATAGCCAAGCAAACATTTTCCAATTCATTTCGAATAAAACAGCAACAAACAGTCGAATGATGTCGTTTCTTTTTGCAAAAACACAAGACAGGAAAGCCAAAGAATATCTAGGCAGTGCGAAAAGATTTTCGCGAGTTGTGAGTTGGCCAAAAGGCAGATGGATGGGTATGGGATTGGGTCTACAAAGATGGGAGATGGTTGAATGGATGGCTGGCACGTGTGGCCAAAATGCTGGCAGATCTAATAAAACTAGGAAAATAGCAGCAACGTTGTCGCCATTTGGTCGATGTCGATTTTTCCATGTTTGTTTGCGATTTTCGTCTCGATTCTTTTTTCGCGCTGTCTACTATGCTTGTTTATTTGCACGTTGCGTATACGCAATGTGATTTCCTTTGAAGCCCTGACTTACCACGTTTTTTTTTGTCGCTGGCGCTGACAACTCAAGCAAATAGAGAGACAGCAGCAAAAACAAGCAGCGTTTTGTGGGTTGTGTAAAAATAAAAGAAAAAGAAAAAGGGATGAAAATCTTGAACACCAACAAACAGAAGAAACTGCTGGGATCCAGTCTGAAGCGCAATTTTCATCATCAAGCGGAATAAGAAGTGTAATCTCGTCGAGATAAGCGATAAGCAGCAGATCTTCTATATCCCACAAGCCCCTTTCGGGCGATCTGAACTTCCCCTTTCACATGTATTTTTACCCGCTGTCTGCAGCGTTTAATTAAGTCAAGTGAGCGAAGATCGCTGGCCCCATGCATCGCCATCGGCATCAATTGTCTTTGCCTCGGTTTCAGCCGCTAAATGCCAACAAATTCGCTTCACTTTGCCGCTAATCTATATGCTCGGTTCTATTCTGTCTACCTCTTTTTTATAGCGCATTTGTTTTGTTTATTCGGCTGCCTTTCTTTGTTTGCCGCTGCTCTATTTTCTTTCCCCAGTCTTCGTTTTGGTTTCTGTGCGCCCAGCTGTTGGGCCAAACCAGATCTGCCATCGCCCACCTCTTGGCCACATCTCACCATATCTTTCTTATCACCGGGCCGTACTTTCTCACGTTCCTCTGACTAATGTCCCCCTAAAAAAACATAAAACTCGCTGTTTTGGCAGGTGTCTTATCACTAAGTCAGCTGTTGGCCCTGCTTCTTTTTTTTGCTAATGCAGGTGCTGGTGACACTGCTAATGCTGCACCTGTTTAAGCAGATAGCAAGAAGCCCAATTTTATTTGGAATCTTTTACTGCAGAGGATTATAGAAAAGAGTTACGTTCTCTTGGGCATTTTTTAACATTTTATATGGCTATTAAAGTAAATATTTGTCAACGTGAATGCTACCTACTAATAAACTTAAATGTTTTTATTTGTTATTGGTACAATAAAACACTAATAATTGCCGCATGTTCGTATTTACAGGAATATTTATTGTGCTCACACAAAAGATTTCCCAAAATAAATAGTCTAGACATTTTCTAAGCGTTCAGAAATCTGCTTAGCAGTTTATTTTATGGCGAATTTATTGTATTTCCTCTATGTATATAAAGACTATGAGCAATCAAGCAAAGGTTTATTTTGAATATTAGTTCCTTGTCTTTAAAATATTTTAAATTGAAATACTTTTCTTTATTTTAAAAATATTGTCCAAAGGCAATCTTTATAATTTAATTAAATAATTTAATTCAATAATATTTATCTCCAATTTAACTTTAAATTCAATGTTGTCTTGATAAATGATTTTGTGAGTTTATAAAGGAATTCCGAAAAAAAATTCCATAACATTAATATTATAACAATTTTTTTTCCACTTTTCCAATTTTTCTCTTGTTAAAAAATAAACAATTTTCCAGTAAATTTAAAGCGACCTTCCTTATCAAAGACACCCAATAAGCATACCCACCAATATACGATCTCTCAAGGGTAAACCGCTCAACCTCATTCAATCTCCATCTTATCTGCTCCCATTCCAAAACTCCCCGCTTAGCGCCCGAACCCAATCCCGATTTACAATCCGCTGGCATGGCATTCCTGATAAATACTTCATCTCGATAGCAACGTAACAAACTTTCCACGATGCACGTGATGAAGATGCGTCAACAGAGGATGACAGATGACGTAGCCGGGAGTTGTTGACACTACTGTTCTACTGTTCCACTGTTACCTACCGCTTTTCCCGCTCCTGTTGCCGTCTTTGTGGCTTTTGTTATTGCCATTGTTGGTGTTATTGTTTGGGACCACCTCTTGGCATGTTTTTCACGAAACTGTCAAAATGTTATGCAAACATTTGTGCAGCGATTCTATGTAAATTTGTCCCTATATTCCACAGTCACTTAGCGCTCTCACCAAATATTTCTCGCTGTGCATAATTCAGCTTGTTGTTTTGTTTGTTTGTTTGCGTTGTTTGTGCTGCTTCCCCCTTTTCGTTGGGGGCGTGTGAATCCAAACAATGCGGCAGTGATAAAGCCGATAAGCCCGAAAGGGGCGGTATGAGGAAAAACTGCCGGTGTTTGTCCTCCGATTTCAGGGTTGGATATTCCAGTTATGCTGGGCTCTTCAAGTTGAACCAACAGTGCGTACTTGGCAAGTGAGTCACTGGATTTATCAATGGCATAATACTATTATTAGCTAAACGTGCTATCTGCTTAGAGAGAGTGCATTGTCATGTGATATCTTTGACAATCGGAGATGACTAACATCTTGGAAATGCGTTGATTGCACATCAAACAAAAGTGGCAACTAAAGATACTTTACGATCTGTGATTACGTAGTTGTGGAATTTATAGTATTTATGGAGATAAAGAAGTGGGAATTTTTCGTTACACATGAAAATATTATAAAAATTTTAAATATTGATGTTATGTAATTACTAAAATTTTTAGCTGCATTATATGAAAACTTTTAAGTATTGAAGGTATCCATTTTTTTATGATGTGAATTTTCTTATTTGCAAGATATTTTTCCAAAATTTTTCCCAGTGCCCATACACAAACAGCTTGGGTAGATTTTTCTGCCCTTGGTGACAGCGTGTGATATTTTCCGAATGCAATCCAGTGGGTGTCTACATGCGCCCAAGGTTAAGATAGTTTGCTTTGTTTCCCCCGGCTCTTTGTCACGCTGACTGTCATCAAAATCCCGGCCTTATCTGTTATCGTCTGCAGCGAGTATTTTTGTTCGTATTATTTTTACGACTTTGTTTGATTAATGCAAATCAAAAAGAATTGCAACTGGCTGGGGTTCACTTCAAAAATGATTTTCCCTGCTGCCGTTGGCTCTGGGGCTTCTGCTCATCAGGCTTCTTTGGGATTGGGCTGGATATGGCTGGCGCACAATGCGCCTGATTGCTGATAGCCATCAGGGCAGACCGCAGACCAAAGAGACCCAAAGAGACATGGGGACACGGACGACAGAGGGCCAGGTCGAAGCCATCGGGCCAAGACCGCGACGACTGACTGCAATTGTTTGGCAATGACAAAGCGCACCTCCCAGCCGGTCGAAGATTGCCAGACGGCAAAGGAGCGACAAAAAGAGGGGCAGCTGCAGAATAAACAAACCATAATTAAGTTGCACTCGCCGCAGATGCAGATGCAGATGGAGCTGGCGGCTTAGTCGTTCACTAAGTCAGTGAGTCAGGATGAGGACGCAAAACGTGGCCGATGATCTTAATTCTTTTTAAATCGATCAATTTCCCCCGACGACATTTTTTGTATGCTGCCAGCCCATCCCCGCACAGTAAAAAATATATTGGAATTATATTTTGGAATCTATAATGTTGAAATATATATCTAAGATACCAACAATTTAATTTGTTATTTTAAATGCAAATACTTTTTAATTCCTATTCCCTATCCCTATTAGATTAAGGTGAACCTAATCAAGCGATTTAAAAATTAATTGCACTTAATGTCTTTAAAATTTTAGTTCTTTAAATCAGTTAGATACTTTTTAAACTAAATTTCAAGAACAAAATTGATTTTCTGGTCCTTGGTTTTCTATAGCATTATACTGATCTACAATCTAATAAATAATTTGAAATGCAAAAAAATAATAAAAATCTTGACCCAAGCTCACTCAAATAAATAAAGTAACATCTAATCAGGAAACTTTTAACTCAAAAGTGATCATAACTTCAACTTTTTAAATATGTTGAATATATTTTGAGGAGAACTTTAAAACTGCATATCTTATTTATCCCAGTGCAGCCCGAGGTTGCAGTCGTGGCCTCGTCTGGGTTTTGAGTTACGTGGGTGAGCTGGGCCAACAAGTGGAATGACTAAGCGTTCCTCGGGCCTCTCTGTCTGCGCATGCGCCCCCGTCTCCGACTTTGTCAGCTTATCGCGATGGGGACGCGCCCTGCAGGCTCTAAAAATAGCCAGGGAATTATCGAAGCTCCGCAATGGCTAACTCAATAATGAGCCACCGTCATCATCGGCATCATCCTGGTTATGATAGCCAACCGAATCTAGAGCAAAATCTTGACCGAACCGAGGCTAACCCAATTTCAGGTGAAATGCCGCAAAAGGAAAATGAGCACATTACCACATGGCAAGGCGGAGAAAGGTAGAGTGTCGAGTGGAGGAAAAGTTGCCACTGCTTACCAGTGGTTTGGTAGAGATTCCTCATCCTCAAGACGACGAGCTTATCTCGGACACGTACTGGGATTTGAGCCTGACTGACATTTGTCAGCGCTGTGAATCCTTCTGCTGATCTGTTGATCTGCTGAGCCGACAACTTTAGACTTTTCCACCTCTGCCTCTTTCTTTATCATCGTGAGAAAATCTGTGCAGAACCCATTTTTTTTTCTTCTTTTTACTTGGCATTGTTTTTGGATGGCTGCAGCTGCAGGCTTGGAAAAACCGACGACCTTCAGCGAGCGGACCTAACGGTTCACACCCACTACACCCAGTCAGCTGGGCCGCAAAAGCCCGGCAATACGGCAATCCAGTAATCCAGCAATCCAGCACCTGGCAGTTAAATTTGGTGCATGTTCGCTGATTGAACACAAATGATACGGAAGTCGACCGGTCGGGGCCAACTGGTATGTGTAAAGTTCTCACGCTTTGGCCACTTGGATTACCCGCCAGATTACATGAAAAGCGCCTACACTCGCGTAGCGGGCGCATAAATCAGCTGAGCAGGAAAAAAGGCAACTGCAACTGCAACTGCAGTGGCAACAACTGCTGCCGACCAGAGTTGGCAGCTTTTGAAGTTGTACGCACGCCAAAAGCGGCTTAAATGTCCAAAAGTGGGCAACAACTTCGGTATACAACAGCACTCGGCGGCGAGTGGAAAATGTGAAAATGCCTGGAGAAAAGCCAGGCAAAAGTAACCAAAAGTGAACTTCAGCTATGTATAGTTGTGGGAACTTCTCGACTGCAGTTGCACTTTTCCAGTAGTTGGCAAAAAATAAAAAATAAAAGCAAACAAAAATCGCACATAAAAGTGGAAAACAGACCGCAAAACGAAATTAATCATACGCACCATTGAACAGCGATGACGTAACGAGAAGCCGGCGGCTCTCTGTTGGCCATGATTCGCCAGCTCTTCCAGCTAAAATATCAACACTCATCAACGGACGGCGGCCACTGCCACGCCCACAATTCTTGGAAACCAGACGGCAGACGGCAACAATCTGTGCAAATATCTATACTTATCCCACATATACAATATAGCTTATATATACGCGAAAAATCGGGGAAATTTTATGTGTATTGTGTGTCCTATAATTGCAGTGCCGGAAAATGCGATTCGCATTCGCCCCGCTGCATTTTCCATTTACTTTACTTACTTATTGAGCTGTTAATAAATCCATCTTTTGAAATACTTTCTGTTTACACTCGGTTTGCCTCCGTTTCGACTGTCGAAATATTTATGGCTCTGACAGCCTTGTGAGTTCCCCTGTATTCGATTGTATTTTCTGCGAAATCCCCATTTGCAGTTCATTTAACTGCAGGCGCTAAGTGTGCGGCAAGGCCATTCGTTATCACAACTCATTAAATTAGATTAGATTCACCTTATCTACATTGATTTTAACAGGCCTTTAGACTGGGTAAATAGTTTAAAATGGCTCCGGGGAACTTCTCGCACATTTTAATTGAATGGAAACTATATTTGGAAACCCCCTTCTTTCTATATGCTATTTTTCTGTGATTCCTTTTCTAAATTGACTTTGGATTTTTGGAAACCCCCTGTTCTATAAAACATTTCCTCAAATAAACGATTTTCCAAAGTTTATATATTTTCATAACCAATGCTAACGATGTGTTGAAAATTTGGTACCCAAACTGGGATAATAAATTGAATCAAATTTACACTGATGTAGATCCCATTGGATCAAAATAGTTACGCCTGAATAGATCCAGTCCCAAAAGGTCTACACACACCCAGCCGAAAATAGCAAATTCAATATCCAAATCCGAAGCGGAATCAACATTGTTGCCCGACTTCAACGAGCATCAAGATTGCACAACTAGCCCAGAGAATCAACGAAATTTGTTTAAACAACTTTGCTCGATCGCCGTCCGTCAATCATTTGAGTGTGTTAATTTTGTTGTTGCGAAAAGAAATCGCCTGCTATCGATGAAAAGATATCTCAGAAATCCAAAATCAGAATGTTTGCCGCCATTCGATGGCCCCCCCGGCCATAAAATGGAAAATAAATAAATAAAGTGCCAAACTATTACAACATTTGTGATGTTTATTAATACGAAATTAAGTAGCTGCCGTTAACAAGCAGCGCAGTCGGTGGGTCAGCCCCCGACAAGGGATCCCGCCGATCCACCGAACCACGGAATCACCATATCATCCACCAAGGTGTTGTATGGGATGCCTTGGGTATTCGATGGATGCTTCGGATGGGTGGGTGGGCCCACATGGACGGACGCTGGCCCACAAACAGCGCTTTCATCTTTTCGTAATTAGGCGAGCGCTGAGACTGATAGATAGAAAGATAGATGGACCGATGGATGGAATGGATACAGATACAGCTACAGATACGGATCCGACTTGATGGTGCTTTGTGTATGAGGCAGAGCGCTAGACAGATGAAAATTAAAACACCAGTCGAGAAAATGTTTACATATGCGCTCACTAATTTCCAATCCATAGCCTTGCAGGCAGTTCAGGTAGATGGCTTTATTTCAGAGAGTTTTGATAGAACTCAGTTTTAATAGATCATATCAAAGAAGTGATTTGAAAATATTTTTTTATACAAAACCACTTTTGTTAAATCGAATTTTCCAAATTAATATATGATTAGAAAATGTTTCAAAAAGTACCCAACATTACTTGTTAAATTTAAAAAAATAAACCTACGGGAACTTAATTTATTTTAAAAAGTATCCTAACTTCGTAAAAGCTTCTAGAAAGCGCCCTAAAAATATCTGATCTTGCTTGTAATTTTTTCAAATATTTTTGAATGTCGCCCAAACTCTATAATGTCGGTTAGAACATTCAAGCTTCGTCTAGTTGGCCTGTTTGTACCAAATTCAAACGCCAGACGTGGTGGCCACCAGCTGTCGATACACACACTCGGTGGCAAACACACAGACGCACTTTCAGCAGGCCAATTGGATTCACTTTTTTTATTCAATTTTTTTTTTATTTTGGAAATTCTAAGGCTTTTGTGAGCTGGACGAGAGCTGTTGGCCCGGAGCAGCCGGCGGGGGCGTTTATAATTAATTGTAATTGTCGTTGAAAGATTAATTTGGTTGCGCTTCAATGGCGCTTCATTGTCGGCTGGGCCATTGTGCGGGTGGGGAAATCAATTTTATATAGTTTTCCAGTCCCTCTGCGATGTCTGGTTGTTTTTTGTTTTGTTTCTCCGATTGCAGACGCACATAAATGTATATTTTATGCTGCGAAAAGTGCAATCAAGTGGTTGGAGGGTTGTGGAGAGAGAGGGTAGCACCAGCAGACAATCTTCAAAGGGGCGACGACGGCCTGCTCAGCCGATCCCCTGGCTCCCCAAAACACCTCCTCCTCCTCCGCAGGCCCATTGAAATGGAGCATAAAAATTGTGGCTATAAATAAGAAAAGACCCTGCTGCTGCTGCTGCTACTGCTGCTTGTTTTCGGTTTTTCTCCACTTTTATTTTTTTTAATTTTTATTTCGGGCGGAGGTGCGGCTGCATTTTCAAATCAAATTCAAAGTTGTTGCTGCCGAACATTTCCGCAGATCAAAGTCACAGCTTGACAAATTCTGTGGAAAAAAGCCAGCTGGTTGCCAAGTCGCTGCTGCTAATTGCTTTCATATCAGTTCCCCAGACTCCGCAGACTCCGCAGACTCCCCAGACTTTCCAACCCCCCAGGAGAGTTGGAGATGGTGATCTTTTTTTGATAACGACACCCCCGAGAGTTGGTTGTTTGTTCTATTGTAACACCTGTAATTATCACTGGCCAAAGGGCTGAATCACTGATTGATTTCGGTGGGTGCGGGAAAATCCAGGTGAGTGGGTATTGCCCTTTGATTTCATTTTTTCCCCCGTTGTCTGGTTTGTTTTTTTTTATAATTTTCTGTTTTTTCGCAATCGAGGCCGACAGGGCGCCAAAGAAAATCGCGGCCCTTTGATCTCTTCGCTCCCCGCTTCTCATTTCCATCCATATAGTATGTCTCGCTTTCCTTTTCTAGTGCTTAACCAACAAACATGGCGCCACGGAAAGATCTTCTTCTGGTTGTTGCAGCTCTAATTAGGCACACTTTTGTGTCTAGAGGGAAATTCTTCTGGGGATGGGGATGCCATCAGGGTCTTTCTCCCCTTTTCGACTTGTCAGACGTTGTCGTCGCGCCGTCGACGGTTGTTGTTTAAAAATAAATTGCACATAAATTTATGAAACATGAAAGATTTCAAATAAATATTTCGTCATGTGAAAACTTTGCTCTTTCTCTCCTCCATCTCTCTATTTTTCGGTTTAGTGAATTTAATTCATTTTTCCACTGCGCATCTCCGTATATCATCGATCGAAAGCTGATTCTCTGGAACTATTAAAACCCCAGAATAGCAAATATTTAGATGCATTTTTCGATTTTGTAGGAAGCAAAACAGAGCCCCACTGAGTGCCGTAAACAATAAATACAATAACTAATTGCCAATGACATATAAACAAACACTGGCAACATTTGCAGCCCCAAGATTGCTGCACAGTGGCAACAAGTTGTCGTTGTCGGTTGTTATTGTTGTTGCTGCCGCTGTGGCAAGTGCAACTCCGCTTCGCTCTTCTTCTTCTACCACTTCTTCTTCTTTTGCCGGCCAATCATCATCATTAGCCACGGCCATTTTTGGGTAAATAGTGCAACCCTCTTTGCATAATAATGTGGATCGGCGAGCGCATTTGGTGAAAAGCGCGAAACATGCAACATTTTTGTGTCTAAATAAAGATGCGTTGCGTCTGGCAACATCAACTGCAGCAGCAGCAACAACAACAGCTGCAGCTGCAACTGCAACTGCAACAAGAGCAACCCGGTAGTGGCTGGCTGCCTGGTAATCGCCGCTCGAAAGTGGCCACTTCACATCGGGTAATCGTTCCGCGATCGAGTGCAGATCGTTGCGGGGAAAAGTGAGTTATTTTCGGAGGGGCTTCCAAAGCAGGGAGTATAAACAGAAGGCACTTTTGGCTATCATCAAAAATTACAATCATTTCGCGACACTCGTTGTCAATAAATAACGAGGCAAGCTACCATCTGCTTCACTGAATAATAATCAGATTAGATCAGATCAGATAATTATCAGATTTTATGACAAGAAAGGGGTAGGGCTTTTTAATGGAATATTTTTTTAAAATATTTATTATACATTTTTAGTTACTTTTTAGTAGTTTATCAAATATTTATCCCGCCGCCATAATATTTCCGTGTCCGAAATCTTTTCTTATCTCATAAATAAACTGCATAGGCTTCTGGTTATGAAATTTATGATATTAAATTATATAATTGCCCCCAATGTTTTAGCTCCCGCGCTTGATAACTGAAAGTTTCCGGGAAATACCTAAATATAGGTGTGTTTTTTACCAATAGGGGATCTTTTTTTTACCCAAAAACACATATGAGTAGTCAGCGTTACTCAGTGGGTTCTTTATCGGACAAGCATCCGAAACATAACTACGTCATGGGCGTAAAGTTCGCACATTTCTTGGAAGTTTATCTGCGAATGATAGCAGTCGCGATAAGGAATGTTGGCGCATCTTACGATCCCATACCGCCAGCACCCACATATCGTACCGCTCTCACTTTCGGACTACGACTATATAGTAATCTGATTTCGAATACGTCTCCCACACTCAAAATCCGCTCATTTGCAGTCATGTCAGGCGTCAGCTGGTCGAGCAATGGCCCCCAGAAACCACAATTTGGTGTGATTTTGTTTCTTATGCCAACGAAATAACGCACAAAAAATTATATAGAAACCGAAACAAGTAAGGCAAAAGGCGAAACAAAAACAGAAAGAAAACTGTCATAGGCTGGCTAGCAGATTTATAATGGGGCGCTCGACAACAAGTAAATGACTCGGCAGCGAATCGCGGCTGCTTTAAAGTTTCGCCCAGTGCGCGGTGGCATCATTAAAATGTAAAGAGTTGTGCGCACAATTTCAGCTGGGGAATTTATTTCATACGCAGCGTGGGAATTGCCCCTCAATTGTTTAGCAGGCGCCAACAGCAACGCAGCACAAATGCCCTGCTCATTGTTGCTTTTTTGGACGCCGTGCTTCCTTTACGCATTATAAACGCATTAACTAATGTCGAAATAAATAAACAAACGAAAATTGTTTGGAAAATCTTGGCTTGGTCAAAGCGATCAATGAGCGAGCGAAAAATAATGGTTCAGAATGTGAAGTTGGCATCTCAGATAATGGGTTTTAGTGAGATAAAGATACTGTAAAGTACTTATACCAGTGATATGTATATTTAACCTTTTTGGTTATAACTTTATTATCTTTATAAGTAACCAAACATTTCAAAAAAGTTCCGCAGCTTGATTCCTTTTTAACCCCTAAAACATGTAACCTAATATCAATAATTTCGACCTTGCTTTATTGATCTATCGATCTTGAAATCTTGTAGAGTATCTTTTTAGTGGAATAATGTTTCTAATCTTAGTTAAATTGAATATTTTGGTGACTAAAAATAGAGTTAGAGGTGTGTATATTTTCTATGAAACATTTTTCCATATTTATTTTCCAAATGCATTGCTCATACGCACTGTTGCCCGTGCCGAGGTGTCGTCGCCGTCGTCGCTTGACGGTTTTGTCGGGTGAGAGCGTGTCGAGCCGACTTTATGGTCTATGAAACGATCAAAATTTTCTATGCCATCCGGCTTAATTGCGAACCCAAAAGCGTGAAACAGTTATCAAATGCCGTTAACTGTTTACCGCCGCAATATTTTCCCAACCGACTGGATATGGAGGCAAAGTCGCGATGGGCACGTGTCCGCTCGACTGCAACTAGATTGGCTGGTACTTAAGATCACCGCCTTATAAATGAAGTCTGCCCACAAATTCCCAATCAAGAGGCGATGGCTTATCAGATCCTAACTCCAGGATGAGAAGCCAGCTCGAGGGCATTGCATGCAAATTGAATTGATGTTGCTGCTGTTGCATCTCCTCGTCGGCTGCATGCCAGAAATTATAGCATAAATAGCTGAGAGACTCGGCTGAAACAGGTGCCCAAGTCAGTTGGCAACACGTGCCCAGGGCGATGCAGCTTCTGCTGCTGCTGCTGCTCCTTCTGCCTCGATGTGGCTAAATAATTACGTAATAAGTGGTTGGCAGGAGGCAAGAGGCAGCCGCTCCATGGGCAGCGAAGCCAGGGAAGGAGCACTCGGATGGCCGACAATTGCCCGGCTGTCAGCCAAAGTATGCCAAGAATTTCAAATGAGGAAAGGGGGCAGCGGCGCTGTATGGCCAGGTGAAAATGAACTGAGATGAGCTTGCAACCTGCTGCTGAGCTGCCTTCAAGTTAATCTAATAATTGAAAGCTGCTTGCGAGAATAATGAGGTGGAGTTGAGGAACTCGAGGATCTGCTATCTTAAAGATAAACCAAATTGTTGGGGCTAACTGAGTAAATTGTTTTAGATATTGTAGGGTGCAATTATCTCATAACTAATGTTAATCTAGAATTTGTCAATATTCTTACAAAAGTTTATGAGCTATCATTTCCATAAACAAATCCAGGAGTTGCCTTAAATATTCTAAACTAATAAAATAATTTGTAATTTAATTAAATAAATGATTGGAGATATAAATCTCAAAACTATAACCAAACATTGTCTGTTAACAGCGCAATGTTGCTGCTGCACCGGCAACATGTTGCCGCAGCTGCACTGGCAATGTTGCTCCCGCATCGGCAACAACAACAAGAGCAACAGCGGAGCCATGAACACACAATCAATAATCGCATCGATAAAGATCGTTAAACGAAATGTTTTTATTTCTGGCCCCGACTGCCACGACAATTGCCGGCGAGCAGGCCACATATATGAGTTATGGCAACGTCCTCGTCCAGCTGCTCCACCTTCTCCCGCCGCCACACATGCGCAATGGCAATGGCTCACCTGACTGGGAATCCCCCCCCGCCCAACCTGGCCACCTGACCCCTTCCTCCTCCACCATCCACCATCCCCCATCCACCATCCACCGTCCCCCATCCACCATCCACCTCCCCACCTTTCCCACCATTCCAGATGCAGTGCGTCTGGCGCGTTGTGCGGTAAATACGCTTTATGAGCTCCCGACAACGGCAACAACAACGACTGCTCTATGCTAATTACGTCATGGGGACGACGCTTCGTACCTAATTTTGCATTGTGGGAACCGAAAACTGGAAATCCAAGATACCCCCGTTCGCGTTCGCGTTCGCGTCCTCCTTGCATTTTCCAACTGCGGCAATAAAAAAAAAATGGGCACTGCTGTTGCTGTTGCCGCAGCACCCAAACAAGCAACAAACAGCGGCAGCAACTGTTGCTGTTGCTATTTAAGCAAATGTGTCGCAGCCAAAGCCAAAGTCGCCGTTTGCTGTTGCACAGAGAAAAAACTAGAGCAATACAAAATAATATTGAAATAATTCCATATTTTTAAGCCTACAAAAATTCGGATTTGAGTCCAGTGCTATTTCGTGAATTTGTATATTATTTCAGAGAAATAAATTTGATACTAGTCTCTTGAAATATAATCGAAACATATTTATTTGTATATATTTGTCCCATTTTTAAGAGTGCAGTGAAATATATGATGTTTATAATGAAAGTTTGGGTTCAATGCCCACCGCTTTGTAATGAATTTTATATTTTTTATGTATAATCATTTCGTATATATAAAAAGTTCTCTATGCTTAAAAAGTAAAATTTTCTAAATTTGCACATAAAAGTAAACTTTTGTAAAATTATAGGTAGGTAAGAGTTCAAACCCCACTGCTTTTTAATACCTTTTTTAATAAATTAAGTTTAATCTCTAAAAATTATATTTTACGATTTTCGCAGTAATAAATACACTTTCGAAAAAAGTTTGAAAAATAGTTAAATTCTTTTCCATTTCGTAAACTTATTTCTCTCTGTGTGCTGCTGGCGTCGCTGCCAATATCGACGACTTGGTTGTCGCATATAATGACTTTTTCGACTTGCAACTTCTTGTGGCTTTGCGCTTTTTTATGCTTTATGCGCTCGCTTTGGTCTCGTCGGCTGGTCAAGCATGTGGCGATGCTGATGTTGCTGGTGGCCATTGGATAGTTTCTAGTTGCCTTCTTTGTTGCAGGAGGCAGCAGCAATTGCAGCAGCAGCAGCAGCAAAAACAGTTGCTGTTTGTTTGCTGTTTGTGTGTGGCATGCAGCAACTACCTGGCCACTTGTTGCCGCTGTTAGCTGTTATTATGCTTGCTGGTGGCAAGTTGAAATCATTTTCGTGTGTGTGAAAATATTCTGCGGCAGCCCAGCATTATTTTCAATTCTGACTGAACATGCAACATCAGCTATGAGGTGTAAAAAATAAATGGGTTGATGGAAAAAACCATTTTTAGAGTTAATATATATTATAATATTTTTCTGATATATATTAAAGGTAATAAACTCTTCCCTTCATCTTAAGCCAATCCTAAAGTTTGTAGAGTGCATAAAAATGGTAAAATAATAAAATGATATTTAATTAACCCCTCTTCAGATTCCATCGTTGCCAACCAAACCGCCTGTCAACCAAATTCTTGCAACGCGTTTGACCATCAACAATGCAAAAAGGTGAACAAAAACCGCCTCAATTATGACGCATTATGTCAGGCACTCGCTGCTGTTTTCATTTTTAATGAAATATACTCATAAATGTCGTTAAGTGCTTTGCCAAATACTTGGCGGGCAAAAAAATGCGAATTAAATGCGCAAAAAAATTACTTTTAGACACATTTAAATACCATTTAAATAGCTTTTGGGGCACAAGGTGAAGCTGAGAGGCTGGAGTCTTGGTGTATGGGTCTTGGCGTTCGGTGTTCGGTGTTTTGGTGGCCAACCGGTGGCAGTGGCGACTCGAGAGTTGGAGAGTCGAGAAGCCTGCCACAGCAGCCACAAATTTGTAGCCAGCGGCGACGAATAAAATGCCGCACAAAAATGCTGCTAAAAATGCAACTCCAACTTGTCCGAAATGGCCATTGTGTGAGTGCGTGTGCATTGGTAGTGGAGTGTCTGTGTGGGCCAAACAAAGCTTGGGAACCAAAAAGGCCAACACGCGCTGAAACGTGGTTAAAGTGGCCATTGGGCAGGCGCGCGCGTTGACCGGCGGCAATTTCGATATAAAAATTTTGTTTTAGCACACGGTCACCTTGCCGGCCGGCGGAAATTCACAGGGGGGGATGGGAAAAAAACGACTGCAGATTGGATGCAATTTAGAGTGGATGCTTCCGCCAATAAAACACATCTCTCCTTCGTGGCAAAACAGCACATCTCATACAAACTGAGGGCCGGCGGCCAAATGTGCCCTGGAATTTCCGTTGCTAAGCGCTGGAAAATCCCGATGTGCTCACGCCAAGTGACGAATTCGTCATAAGGACGACCCGGGGTCAGGGGTCAAACGGGGAATTTCCGGCCAAACATGTGGCCATACCTGTTGCCTTTTTGAATAAACTCGAACCTGACTCTTCGGGGCGGTCTCAGATTAGTCGATTTTCCCACGCAGGTAAGTGAAATGTGGATGGCTTCTTCTGCGATTCTTCTGCTCTTCCAATAAACTCCTTAAAAGAGTTGTTAGGGCATTATTGAGTCAACACAGTCGCATCGACGGCGGATTAAGCCATTCAGTGGAGGCAAACAACTTCATGCGATTATGAGCGGGAAATGGACTAAATCGTCAGCTAAAAAGAAAATATGGCCCCACAGCAACGGGGGGTTCGGAACATCCACAACTGGCTGCATATTTACACAGAGGAAAACTGTCTTCAATCAAAATAATTGGAAGTAAATAATATTTGAAAACGAAATATTTTAAAAAGTCAAAAACAGTTAATGTACGCTTAAGAATGTAGATCACAAGCAAAATACTGTTTTGGGTTAGCTCATTGGAATTTTTGAGCGATTTAGTTTAGGACCTAAGAAGTTCATAGTTCTTAGTAAGAACTTAAAAAATTGTTTATTTATTTATATACGAGTGTCTGTTATGCTTTACGATTAAATATTTCAAAGATCTTCTGAATTTTTAAATGTTTGTAAAATATATTTAAGGTTTTAAAGTTGTATGGACATCAGTACCACTATGAAAACCAATACTTGTTGATATCTTGAAAACATATCAGATATGATAGGAATTTTTGTGATGTTGTAATACTTATATTATCAAAGACTTTGACCTTCTACCCAGTTTTTTGCCGTGCACACATGTGGTCGATATCAAAGGCAAATTTCTCAACTTGCCTTCGCGAGAGCTGGCAAAAGCGAATTCAGAAGGCAGACAGAGCGATCCACCGATCCACCGATTCAGCGGTCCAACGATCCAAAGATCCGACTCGACGACGACCAGGATGGCTTGCAATTTGATGCAGGGCGCTGCAGATGGGCAGGGGGTGACAGACAGTTTAATATACAGATACAGAGGAGGAGCCCGCCTTGATACCCGAACCCGATCCCGATCCCCAGATCCCCAGATCGAGGAGGTGTTGCTGCCACTGAAGTAGATAGATGAGCAGCCGCTCGGCTGGCATGTGGAATTATTAATGTTTGATGTAATTAATGCGTAATTAAGATAGCCAGTCGAGGAAGGGACACTGAAGTAGGGATAGGATAGTGTAGGGATCCGCACAGGGTCAGAGTGGCGATCTTGAACTCGTGTTCCACTGGCCAGTGACTAGCCTAGTTTCGCCGGGGTGAAATCTTCTAAACTAGTGGGAAACCATTTTGGCCAACTCCTCCCACCGTTTTTGTATAGAGTTCAAAGCGCTGGAGCCGCCAACGCAAATTGAATTGACTTCGCAGCCGAAAAAATATGGTATGCGACTTGCTGGGAAGCTCGTGCTCCCAGGCGGCCAACCATTATCTGTGAAAATGATCCATGGGAAACTAATAATGAGTCCAAGCTCGGCGAACCGAAATGATTTTTCAAATATCAATCAATTTCAATATCTATCTTTGGTCGGCCGGCCGGTTGGTTGGCTGGTTGGTTGGTCGCCGACTTTTGGCCATTAATCTTGGCCGCGTGCGCAACTGTTGAAGCGCTTTTTTGTTTTTGTGGAGCAGAAGGTGGCCGAGGGCAGTGCGATTATGCGGGCAGAAATTAACAGCCAGCCAAAACAATTAGTCGGTCCGAAAACATCTCTTATCATTTATCTTTCTACGAATGGCGTTTTGTTTTTGGTATTTTGGAATGTGCCGCAAGTGCCGCGAAAATTAACGCAAATGCTGAATGATCAGCTAATTGAGGTGAAGTTGGCAAATGGGGGGGTATACGACTAAATATAGAAACTTATAAATAGAAACGAAGTCAGAAGAACAAGATACCGTGGGTATCCAAAAGATATAAACAGTTTATCTTAAGGTTATTACTTATTTAAGGTAGGGTATCCCAAGTTCGCCTTGGTCCAATTATATAGATCAACTGCTTGAGGAAGCGCCACCTGAGGGGGCCTTTGATATCGCGCCGACACAGATCTGGACCCATTGATGGGTCCAATGAGAGACCTTATGAATGCCATTCGGTTTATCCATTTCGGCGGTACGTTGCATATGCAGCCGGCAATCAGATTATGTCACATCCGCTGCGAGTGCTCGAGTGGATGTGGATGGATCGGAACAGAGGGGCTCCATTGATCGCCTGGTTCCGTTCTTCTTGTTTTTTTGGTTTTTCTATCTGGCCAAGATTGCTCCATTAGCGCCACTGTGGACCAAAAAAAAAAAACACAACCCATTGCTGCAACTGAAATGCAAATTGCAGGCAGGGCTAACAAGCTGAGGGATTTTCTCGTTGGTTTATTTTCCGAATTTACTTTTTCAGGGGGGCTGTTTCGGTGCGTTTTGTTTTTTGGCAAGCCTATGGCGGCCAAGATGTCTTCCTACTCTCGAATGGCTTTCAGCTGCGTGATGTTGCTGCTGCCGATGTTGCCGCTTTGCTGTCGGCGCGGCCAGAAATAGCATAAAACTCATAAACGAGGCAAGCGAGTCGAGTCGCGAGGCAAGGCAAGGAAACATGGCATGCCATTTGAAAATTTCATTTCGTTATAATTTTCTATTTCCCGCATGCCAAACGGCCCGCCAGCCAAGTCCCAAGGGGCCCCTACACTCTGCGAAAATATCCATAAGTGGCCCTAAATAGTAAGGAGCCTTGGGCCATCATCGCCCTCATGGTTGGAAAATGTTCTAAGTAAACGAGAGACCTGGGAAAATCTTTAATCGGGAAACCTATTTCTAAGACCCCTTCCTTCACTTTTTGTAATAACTAAATGGTATCATCATGACTAACTTGACTTTGGTTTTTAAAAAAGAAAAAGGTTTTACTTATAATTTAATATAAAATTGTATTAAGAATTTCATTTCCTTTTGGATATTAAAAGATCTGGTTTTAATAAAGCTGGAAGCGAAAAAATCAAAATTGTTTTTAAAACTTCTTTACGGTAGGTAAAGATTTGAAAATGATAACTACCAAAATTGAAAGTGTTGAAATAATATTATTTCGCAAATGCTTTTTGTTGAAAACTTCGCAAATATAAAATTTCTTAAACTTTATAATCTTTTGAGATCAAAACTGCTAGTGCTAAATTGCAAAAATATTTTTTTGTGTGCACCTGATGACTGAGGATCCGAAAAGGGGGCGGGGCTGGGATGGGATGGGCTGGTCAGAGACAGAGAGCTGAGTCAACCCCCTTTGCACTTACTACCCAAACGAACCAAGGTTCGTCGTCTAGCGCCGCCATTCATACTTAATTACCAAAAAAATAAAAAATATAAAAATAAAAGAGGAAAAATCAACAAGAGCCATCACAGACAGAAACTAACGAAAAGTTGTCTCTTCTCTGGCGTGACGCTAAATGAGCAGCCCGCCCCCACCCACCGACGTGGAAAATCTTATGACCAGGTAGGCCAGACACCCCCAAAGAGCCCAAAAAGATGAGATGAGATGATGAATTGTGGGTGCCGTTGGGTAAGTTTGTCGCTACCGCTCGTAGGCGTTGACCTAAATATGCGAACTGCGCTGTGTCTCTATGCTGCTGAAAAGCATTTTCCGCTCTGGCGTTTTCTTTCTGCTTTTCCGTTTCCATTTCTGTTTCTGTTTTCGTTTTGTAATCGCTTGCCAAACAACACATTTCCCATTTTCTAACAAGTGCAACCGGAGTGGAGAACCCAGAAGAGAAACCGAAACCAGAGTCGCAGGTTATCCATGTCGAGCCAAGTAATGGTATCCCAGCAGTCAAGGTTCTCTGCGGTGATTCCAACTGTAGAATTGTAGAGCTGTAGAACTATAGACTCGTAGAACTGAAAAACACCGGGTATTGCTTTACTCAATGAAAAATCTTTTCGAGATTATTAGTGCTTTGGCAAGGTGACAAAATAGAGACCGCAGAATATAAATTAATATTCAATGCTGCGTGCAGCACAAGTGACAAATAATTATATAATACATTGGCAATAATTTATGTAGGTATATATTTTTAGTGTGTCGTATAATTAGTACTGTGTCAGCCACTGCCAGTTTGTCTCCGCTTTCGGGGCGAGCAAACAAACAAACAAACCAACTGGAAACAAACATCGGGAGCCAAGCCGATGATTCTGCCTCGAGTCGAACTTCAGCCAGATCAAATCATGTTTTATGAGCAGCTAATTTACTTAACACCTCAGCAACAATAGCAACCACAGCTGAAGAACAAACCGTAGTAGCCCCGCAGCTAAATACAGAAAAGATGTGACTTTTATTTATTTTTCACATGGCCCCTTCTTTGTTTTTTCCCCATGCCTTTTTTTCGCATATTCAAGTCACACTTGAATACTTGGTGGCTGACTGACGTTCACGGCGTGGGTGTAAATTGGGCATAAAATGCGACCAGTTAATTCATGATACTACCGATTCAGTCAGGTTCGAAGGCATTTTAATTGGTTTCAGGCAGAGCACGAGCTGCGTTGTCACACGGGGCGTATGAATAATAAATCCCTGCCTTTGGACCCTCTACCTCTCTTCTATTTTCATCCGCCAAAATAGTAGTTCAGGTTGCAAAATAACCGATCCGATCCGAGTCAGATTTTGATTGATCTCCACGATTTGATTCCATTTCGGGGCTTTGATTGGGCTGAAGATTTTAACGATCCGGCTGACGATCTTCAGGCTTTATGGCCCGATATGCAAATTGGCCAGCTTTTGGCCAGCGAAGAAATTGGCAAAGTGAAAGGAGTTGACAGATTTCGGTCCGCGCCAATGTGGGTGGATTGATTAGTATGCATTTCGATGAGTAATCGCTTTTTTATATATGCACATATCTATATGTATTTGTAGAATGGCGAGCTACCCGATTGCGAATCGATTGCCAAGCATTTGCTGCGTTCGCAGTCAAAATAAATCAGTCGGGGCAAAAAGTAAATATCCTGTTAATGCTATATGTTCATTGATGAGGTCTGTGAGGCCGCAGAAAAGAAAGAGAAGGAAGCGAAGGCCGAAAGTAAATAAACACCAGATAATAAACCCAAAAAGACAAAGCCCGAGAGAACAGCTGATTGCAGCTGATTTCGTATAGGGGGGGGGGGATCCGAGAAGAGTTGCCCCGATATGGTATGTATGCATATGTGTATCTCGGGGGATCTTGGGAATACCAGGGGGTTTTCTTCTTCTCCCACTCCGTGTGTGCGAGAGCCATGACGGAAGAGCCAGAAGCTGAAACAGCAGCTAAGGAGCCCAGTGGAGAGAGAAAATGAATTAAAAATCTAATTGCGCCCGCGATGAAACAAAGCACAAAATCCAAGAGGGAGAAGACAATAAAGACGGCAGCAACAAAAACAAATAGATAAAAAGAAAGGAAGTTAAGTTTTGGGTAGGCGAAGTTAGTATGCTCTTGAAAAGGTTTTCAGAAATATATTATAATAGTTCATATTGCCTGCTTTAGTAATATATATAACCCTTTTTTAATCAGGTCTTCAAACCATTGTGAAAAATTGAAATGATAAAGGCATCTACTTAGAGAGAAATATCCAAGAACATTTTTCTTGAATTGAATTTTCTTAAAAACCGTGTAAGTTCATTTTGGTATCAATGTTCTCAATACTAGAACGAAATGGTGAGAAGAGAAAAGTTAAATAAAAATATCCAAGAACATTGTTCTTGAATTGAGAACATTCGTTCTTAAAAACCGTGTAAGTACATTTTGGTATCAATGTTCTCAATATTAGAACGAAATGGTGAGAAGAGAAAAGTTAAAATGAGTTTATTTAACAACTTTTTGATAAGTATACACTACTGACTGGACTAATAGTTTATTTGTTGAGACTCGAGCAAAATAAAAACATTTTCAATTTAAAAATGTCGTTCTATTTTTAAGAACATTTTCAGCTCAGATGAGAACGTTAGAATTTTCTCTATGTATTAAATAAATAGGTTGGTAAATGGGGAAATATATAATCTAACTTGAATATTTATATCTTTATTGTTCTGACCAATATTAAAATACCCTTTTCGAGGGTATGAAGAGAAAAGCAAGGCAAAAGCAAAGGCAAAGAAAGGCGGGGGAGGCGGCGAGGGGCGGGGCCGGGTGATCGCACTTAGTCGCATTACAGACGCAAAACTCCATGAACCGCGACGCAAGAATAATTACAACAACAGCAGTGGGAGAAGAACGTAGGGTTGGGTTGAGTCTGCCAACCGCAAAGGTCGAATGCAGACAACAACAACAATAAAATCAACAAAAACAACTACGGCAACAGCAACAACAACCACGATGACGATGACGTTGTGAGTTGCACATTGGAGCTAAAAAGAGCCAGTCGGACAGAAATGAGTTTTCAAAGTTTTTCCCACTTCTTGGGGGAGGAAGGGAGACGAGACCCCGGGAACAGCGGGCAAAGTTAATGCGAATTTAATTAAAATGTGCAACTAGCAACAGCAAAAGCAGCAGCAATAATAAATTCTGGATGTGAGCATTTTAGTTGCCCAGCAACCAAATTGAGTCGGGCACAAAGAAAAGAATCCAGTAGAAGAATCCGAAGAAGAACAGGGCCTAGACCTGCACAAAAAAAAAAATAAAACTGCAATCGCACAGGCGCATGCGCAACGTTTGCCTGTATGTGTGTGTGTGTGCCATAAGGTGTGCGCTGTTGTGTGTGTGAGTGTATTGCATAAAATTATTTCGGTCTGGTGAATATTAGCAGAGCGTGAAGTTGGCAAATAAGAAATTCAGCTGCAAAAAAGCAGCTAAATTTCATTAAACAACAACAAGAAGAGGAGAAAGAGGCAGCTGCAACAGAGAGAGAGAGAGAAAGAAAGGCAATGGGAGGAAGCCGAAGAAAGGTTGTGAGAGAGAGAAAGGGAGCAAATTCAAGGAGATTTTCATATCATCATTTAGAGCTGAAAGCCATATTTTTGAGATTTAACAAGAAAGGAAGTTAGCTTCGGCAAGCCGAAGCTTATATACCCTTGCAGCTATAATTATTAAATTTAAAAACACAAAAAATGATATTCCCAATAGTATAAGATAATATGTCAAAAAACACCGAAGCTATAATTTGGTTCATATTATTTTCGTAGCAATTTTCCGATCGTTCCTATGGCAGCTATATGATATAGTCGTCCGATTTTGATAAAATTAAATTCGAAATTCAGAACTAATTAAAAAATGTTATTTCCAAGCGTAGGAGGTTATATGTTAAAAAACACCGAAGCTATAATTTGTTTCATATTATTTTTCTACCAATTTTGCGATCGTTCCTATGGCAGCTATATGACATAGTCGTCCGATTTTGATAAAATTTAATTCGAAATTCAGAACTAATTAAAAAATGTTATTTCCAAGCGTTGGAGGTTATATGTTGAAAAACACCGAAGCTATAATTTTTTTCATATTATTTTTCCACAAATTTTCCGATCGTTCCTATGGCAGCTATATGATATAGTCGTCCGATTTCGATAATATTTAATTCAAAATTCAAAATTATTTAAAAATTGTTATTTCCAAGCTTAGGAGTTTTTATGCTAAAAAACACCAAAGATATAATTTTTTTTCATTTTTTTGTCCGATTATTCCTATGGGAGCTATAAGATATAGTTGTCCGATCCGGCTGGTTCCGACTTATATACTACCTGCAAAAGATATAAGACTTTTGGGAAAGTTTCAGCCCGATAGCTTTAAAACTGAGAGACTAGTTTGCGTAGAAACGGACGGACAGACGGACAGACGGACAGACGGACAGACGGACAGACGGACAGACGGACAGACGGACATGGCTAGATCGACTCGTCTAGTCATGCTGATCAAGAATATATATACTTTATGGGGTCGGAAACGTCTCCTTCACTGCGTTGCAAACTTCTGACTGAAATCAATATACCCTCTGCAAGGGTATAAAAACAGCGAAGTGGGTTCAATGATCGATAGAAAAAGACTAAATTTTCAAGTAAGAGGATTAAACAATCAAAAAACCGCTTATATGGATTTATAATTAAGCAAAAAGCTAAAATTTTTAAATATAATTGTTTGTATCATTACTTGATGATATGTTAGCTTAAGTTTTTATACTTTAAGCTCAGCTTAAGTGTTATATGATCTTTTATAATAATCATTTTCCTATTAAGGAGAACTTTCAAATGGAAATAGACTTTCATAATGATAATTATTAATCCCCATTCCTCAGTTCTAACCTAATTATACTTTAACTTGTTTCAAAGGTTATATTATAAATACTTATCAAGTTGCCACAAGAACCCCAATTATAAGTTTAAAATCGAAATCCACTCACCATAATTTTCGCTCACAGCCATTTTGACCGATTTCACCACCGAGTGGGTGACCCTGATGGGCTGGCCGAGGATGGTGAAGTTGCCCGGGTTCGTCTGCTGGACAAACATCATGTAGGATATATCCGAGGCCTGCTGCAGATCGTTCCCGGACCGGAGCAGGCCCCGCGGCAACAGTCGCTCCCTGTATATGTCGCACTCGCCGCTGTTGTTGCTCAGCGCGAACTGCAATCGCACTAGCGTGGGCAACTGGAGGTCATGCTGCTGCTTGTACACCTTTTGCACCTTCATGGTCGCCGAGAAGTTGACCCTTCGATCGGCGGACATCGACTTGAAGACGCCCTGGAAGACGGTGGGCGCCGCATAGGCCAATTGGGCGGGATCCCGGGCGGAGCAGTAGCGTTCGGTTCGCTGGTGACCCCAATGCTTCCGCTGGTGCTTCCTGCGCTGCTTATTCTGCTGGTTGTTGTTGTTGTTGCTCCTGTGCTGATGTTGCTGCTCCTTCCTTTGATCCTGCCGCTGGCGGCGATGATCGCGCTTGTCCTGCTGCAACTGTTGCCGGTGGCCGGGGCGATGTTGCTGCCGGCTGACATTGGTGTTGCTACCGTCGCGCCGACTTCGCGCCGTCTGCTCCTGACTGCGATCCTCCGCCTGGCTATCTGGCACTTCGAAGGACTCTATCAGATAGCTCTGTACCGCCCGACTGCTGTAGTTGCTCGGCAATCGGGCTAAACTCTCCTGTTGATGTTGCTGATGTTGCAGCTGTGATGGTTGGATGTGACGACGCATTTTACTGCTCGCCGCCTCGCTGGGCATGCCATTGTATAATAAATTATATATTTGACTATTGATTAACGTATTTGGAACTTTTTGCATTGACTGCTGCTGCTGTTGCTGCTGCTGCTGCTCTGGCACGGCAGCAACATGTTGCTCCTGCTGAGCGGCTGAACTGCTGCCGGCGTCGAATACTGTTGCTGGCTCTAACTTAACATTGCTACGGCTACTAAGACTATTGCTGGTGAGGCTGAGCAGCCTACTTAAGATATTGTTGTCGATGTTGCTGCTGCTGCTGCTGCTGCTGCTTTCACTGCTCCCGCTGCCATTATCCGAACTCAGTGGTATATAGTAGCTGCTTTCTTCGGCACTGCCTTCCCATAATCTTGGCTGTTGCTGTTGCTGTTGTGTCGTCGCCGACACACATGTGGCTAGTAGCAACATGTAGCTGATAATTAGCAATATCAATGGCATTAGTTGCGTTTTTGTTTTTAGACTCCATTTGCGCAAATGTTGCGCATACATGGCGTCCTCCAAAGTTGTTGTTGCTATTGCCCCGACTTTATGTACAAAATCTCGATAGCGAGTGTTGCTGCTGCGTGTTGCTGCCGCTGCTGCTGCGTATTGCTGCTAGTTGCTGCTGCTGCTGCTGCTGCTGGGGGGCTGGTGTATCCTGTGTCCTTGCAATCTGCCTAAACGTGACAAATGTATCCTTCGCTGCCTCGTCGTTGTGGCTTGTCGTATTTCCGTTTATCCTGCAAATACTTTCGATAGTTTCGTAGCATTTTGAGCGACAGCAGGGGCGAGAGAGAGACGGACTGTTCGAGGGTGAGAGAGAGGGGGATAGTGTCTTTCGGACTGGTCTAACACAACACTGTATTCCTAGCATTAATTTATGAACACTTGGCCGCACTCGGTTGTTTGATGTTGCTGCTGTTGCTGATGTTGCTGTTGTTGCTGTTGCTGCTGCTGCTGCTGCTTTTTTGGTGACTCATTTTTTGTTATCTGCCCAGAATTTCGCCGCGTTTCACTTGAGCGATCGCTAGGAGTCGCCGCACGGCCACGCCCCGCTGCACGCCCCCCCCAATTGGACGGGCCTAAGGTCGCGTGGCGTTTGATTTTTCCCCCACTTTTCTCGTAGCGCTTTTCTTCACGAGGTTTTTCACGCGCGCGATCGTCTCGTATCGTATCGTATCGTCTCGATTCGGGTTCGGATGCGTACTCGGATTCGGATTGGGGCTCGTTTGTACTCGTACTCGTGATATTCGTATTCGGCTTTAGCTTCGGCTGTTGCTGTTGCTGCTCTTGTAATTGTAATCCTCGCCGCCAGATATACGATAATGTTTGTCTGGCCGTATACGCGATCTCTCGCCTATATAGCCGTAGCCGTAGTCGTAGTCGTAGTCGCAGCCGTAGTCTGATTCACGAGTAGTCTTTTCTGGCACACACACCGCCGCAGATCTCTGATGACGATGATGATGATGATGAGGATGGTGTACGTTGTTGATGATGATGTGCGATATAGCAGACGCGGACACTCACGCGTATCTCACGGATACGGATACACGGACGGGGCACACACAACACACACGTCTTCTAATTTTAGACAAAAGTAATTATAAAAGAAAAAACAGAGCAGAGTGCGCCGCGTTCAGCTTATACGCATATATATCTTCTACTTTGGCTTTGGCTAGATATATATGCAATACATATGCATATATACCCGCATCTGTTTGGTTGTATTTGTGCACCTTTTCGTTGTCTGCGTGCTCACTAGCCGATTATATAGAAAAGTCGTCGCAACAGTCGGCTCTAGAGATATATATATATATATTTATTTTTTTGTGCATATATATATGCAACATGGGAACGCACACAGTCACACGCGCGGGCACGAGAATCGATCGTTTTTGTTTTATATATCTGTGCGTATAGATAAGTATATATATGTTTAAGTACATATACCAAGTGCAGACAGAAGTTGTTGCTTTAGGAGAGCCAAAATCTATGACGATGCTCCGGCCGATGTTGTTATTGTTGCCACTGCTGTTTTCTTGGATTTATTCCGCAAAAAGTCCTCGTTTGCCGGGGGAATCACAAATCCGGCTCTTTATCGCACACTCTTAACGAAACCGAAAGTCCTTTTACACGATCGATCGATCGATTGGGTTGGTTGGGTTCGATTTGTTCGGTGGGTCACTTCGGTTGCTCCAGCTGGTGAAATTCGCTGGGAACTCTTTTTTTTATTTCGAATTCAATTGAACCGACTTTTCACACAGAATCTCACTGATTTCAAAACACTCGGCTCGATCTTCAGTTGTCTGGGTGATCTTTTTTATCAACGCCCTCTGTGTGTCTGAACAATAATATTTGGCTATCTTGCGGATTGCCGACAATCGCGCGCCCGTTCCGTTGCCGTCGAATGGTTTCTGCGGACTGTCGGTGGAAACTAACTGATTGTGTATGTTGGTTTAAAATTATTCTTTTTTCTGCTCCTAACACAGGCGGATTTTCGTATAATTCTTTTTTTATTTGGGGGAACTCGCTCTACGGAGCGACACAGGTCTGCTCGATTTGACGCCGCGAAAACGACTCGAACGTATCTCACCGATGCAGAGCAGAGCTGAAAAATTCACAGCGTATCTCATGGATACGACTCAAACGTATCTCGCGACTCAAACGTATCTCACTGGTCGGAATTTGTTCGACTGCGTTCGGGCCGGTTCGAATGTCTTCGGCACTCTCATTTCGCTCAAACACCGAGTTTTCTCTCCAACATTTTCTCAAAGCATCGCAAGCATTTTCTCAACCCTGCACTTTTCTCTCAACAACTGCGAGTGAACCATTTATTTACTTTATATTAATTGATTGAGGGCGATTTGCGATTAGCAATAGGGATTTTCGTTATTTATTACTGAGGGTACCAGAAATCGCGAGGTTTTTGAAATCCCTTATTAAGGTGTCTAAAAGTATGCTAAAACTTTTTTCGATTTTTGACAGTATATTTATAAATAATTTAAAATTTCTGGAACAATTCCGAAAATATTTGAAGGATAATTTGAACGTTAAATATTGCTTTTAATATTTTTATTACTTAACACACTTTCCTTGAACCGAATGCGTTAGTCCTGATCTCTCTCTTTAAACTCTAAGTCCTTCTCTCATATCTTGCTGCCAGGATAATATCTTACCTTTACCAAACAATGATCGATTGAATCACTCAAAACTTTTCGTTAAGCTAGAAAACTGTTCTTACACTTTAGGTTCAAACTGAACTAAAATTGTAATCGATCGGTTTGGCTTTTTTATAGGAGTCTCACGATAACGTAACCCATCCAATAAATAATGATAGATAAGGAGGCAGTTTCAATTGGTTATCGCAACGATTTCTAATATCTTTCTCATAATCGTCTTGCTCCTGATAGGCTACTCTAAATGTTTGCCACTAAAAGTGTTTTTGATTATGATTGCTTATATGCATAGAGTACGAATCATAGTTCAATGAGTCATTCGGGCTAATTGTAATCAAATAATAAATTAAAGTTACTGTTACCGAAGTTCCTAAATGAATTCCAAGTAATTTCCATATTATTGATTTTAACTGAAGGGAGGAGTAAATTAGTATTAGCACCTGGTAGTAGCTTTAAAACATGGATGCATATTTGTTAAAAGCTAAAAAATAATGTTTGATAGGGTAATATTAAGTAAAACAGCTGGTAAAGAAATAAAAGATTTCGTTAGTTTGTTAGACTATTTATCTCGTCAAAATAACAAATATATCTTATATAGTACTATTGGTATATTGAAATTATTTTAAAAGTTTATGCTTTTTAGAGGGATATCTTACAATTGCCATTTTAAATTTTACATTTTTTTTTGTAATATACCTTTATTGCTAATCGATCAATCACAATATAAGCCCCTAAAAAAACTCCTCAATCTAAATTTGGTTTTGCTTTCATCTAATAGATCTTCAATCAACGCTTTCATTTGTTTTGACTTTGGTTCCGAACCTGCGCCCATCCCGCTTTTTTGATATTTTCTTTTGATGACTTAGGCGGTGAGTCGTAGTTCTTCTGCTGGCTCAGCTTTTTTCCCATGATTATTTGCTTTATTGTCAAATGTCAAGCCCACAACAGCGACTACAGAGACAACAAACTGCGGCAGGTGATTCCGCCCAGCGCTTGGGAGTCGTGTAAACTTAAGGTATATTTTTTTTACCCGCCCCAGCCGCTGATGTTTCACTCGCTGTTGTTGTTGTCAAACAAAGCTTCCACTTGTTCTACGCACTGCGCATAACAATAAAAGAAGCTGACAAAAAACAAAACTAAAAAATGTTAAGAATAAAAAGAGGAAAACATTAGAGGGGGGCCAAGGTGGGGCAGCAGTGGCTTGGTGACAAGTGCGACAATTGTAAGAAAAGCCAGAAGCGAAGAAGGGTTCAAAGTCGGCCACTTGTGACGGAGCTGGGCCAACTTGGTCTACGTTGTAGCCAGTTTGTGAAGGAAAAACCAAACAGGTACTTACCCTACTAACCGCAACCAGCCAGCTGATAAGGTGGCGAAAATATTCCAACCGACTGATATAGTTTATTTCCTTATCGATTACCTCACCCGCGTAGTTCCTAAACAAAATAGCCCGGAAGCGGAAATAAAGCTCGGCACCTGTCGCCGGTTTCCAGAGTTCAGAGTTCGCAGTTGGGGCAGGTAGATTCTCGTACCTCTGGTAAGCACATATTTGAAAAGCTGCAAAAAGAGAGAGAGCCTCCATTGTCTAGTTCGGAAGGAAGTAAACGTTGGCCAAGCTGCAGAATCCATGGATCCCCCGACGCGGTCTTTTTGGAACCTGGCTGACGACAGACAACAGCTGCCAAGAGCAGCGTCATTGTATCATCAACAAACATCCACATACACATTTACACAAACAATTGCAACAAGAACAACAAGGGCAGCGAGCCAAGCCCACAACAATAACAAACATGAGAACATGAACATTTTCCAAAAGCAATTTCAAAATGCGCGCAGGCGCAAACATCCAATTCCTATTTGTCGTCACGGGGGAGGCCGTCTTAGTTGGATGGTACGGAGTTGGGAAAACAAGCCGAAGGAAAACAATTTAAATTGAATTCCCACTAAGCAACTCTGCCAGTTGTCAAAAACCCCCAAATGTAGATCTTAACTACAAAGTCAAAAAGTTATCGAATTACTTAAAAATAATAAAACACTTTCTCTAGAATCAGGTTCTTCAATTTATTTACTAGTTATTAAAGCATTTAATTATTTAATACTTAAATTAAAGCAGATCTTGACTTTAAAAAGGAAGATCAAAAGATAAAGATCAATTATAAAAATATGAAAAAATCATGAACCTGCTTTTTCTATAATTAGCGCATTAAATTTTATATGGTAAACACATTCTAAATTCAGGTTCCAATTGTATTTTCAATTTTAAGAAATATATATTTTTGTTAAACTCAAATTTTAAAAGGGACTATAAAGATTAAACTGAATCGTTCCGTTATCACCGGAACCATTTGTCTTCAGTTTCCGCAATTATCCATCATATAAAAGTGAAAAATTACACAGAGAAAATTCAGACGTTCTCATCTGAGTTGAAAATATTTTTAAAAATAGAACGACATTTTTAAGTTGAAAATGTTTTTATTTTGCTCGAATCAAGTTGAATTGGCGCTATTTAAGTACATTGTATGTACAAATAAACTATTAGTTCAGTCCTTAGTGCATACTTATCAAAAAGTTGTAAACTTAATTTAACTTTTCTCTCCTCACCATTTCGTTCTTATATTGATACCAAAATGTACTTACACGGTTTTTAAGAACGTATGTTCTCAGTTCAAGAACAATGTGTACATTTAAATAAAGCCTCAATTTCCGATATCTGAAGAAGCTTGCGCGAGCTAAGATAATATTTATTTTATTTATAGATTTTCACGGCTAAGACTATGGCAACAAACCTTTGATAAGGAGCAATCTATTTGATAATGGCTTGTTCAGGGCGATAAGGCCTGGCTGTCTATTTGGCTATCTGGCTCTCTCGAATCAACTATTTTCTTGACAGTTTGAGTAATTACAATAAAAGCAAATGAGATTAAAATTTGTTTGGCAATGCACTTGTTGCACTGAGAAGTGCTCTTTGATGGTGTTGAATGTTCGAGCAACAGGGTCTGGGTAACCGAAGACAAAGCCGTTATAGCACTCTGGCCCTCTGATCCAAACCGATCTGATCTCACCCCGCCTATATATCCCTCCAGCGACTGAGACGCCGCTAAATTGTGTTAAAAACCCACCAGCCAACCGGCCAACCGGCCAACCAGCCATCTAGCCATCCAAAGTACAGAACGTAGAAACCTCAAGATCCGAGCGGTTAGATAAACAACATGAGACAGAACGGAACGGAACGGAAAGTAAAGGAGCGAACTGAACTTGGTGCAATCTTCCGCATTATGAGTAGCTGGCTGTGTAGCTAAAGGTTGGCAGAGAAAAGGCGAGGAAATGGAAATGGAAATGAAAATGCACTTGGCTTACACCAGATCGGGGCAGGTTGTTAGTGTGGTAGCGACATGTGGCCAGGGCCAGAGAGTATCTCAGTATCTCTGGGTATCTGAAACTGGGCTCTCTGTGACTGGGCTCTAATTTCAATTGGGTTTCGTGGTTGTGGAAATTATTCAACAGCGCTAAGTACGCCCAGAGACTTGGAACTGGAACTGTCTGACTGTCCATCCGTGTGTCTTTTATTTTATTTAGTCTCTTTTTCTGTGTGGGGGGCACCCACGCGTGACGTGACTCTTTGGTTTGGCTCTTCTATACCTGAGCCGCTTCCGTAAAAAGTTGCCGCCGCTGCCGCTGCCGTTGCCGTTTCCATTCCCATTCCTGCTCCCCTTTCCCTTTCCCTTTCCTATTCCCATGGTTAGGGTTTGGGGTAGGGGTATATGGTATATATGCTATATGGCCATACTCCCTAACCTTACCTTACCTTACCATACCCCCGTCCATCTGCTCTGCGGTTGATTCTCTTCAAGTGCATTGAAGCAAGTTGAAGGCTATTTTTCAACTTCAAATGTTTGCTAAATGACTTTTGATGATTTGTGGTGAGCCCGCCGACTTTAACTCCGAGTTGAGGGTTGTGAGCAGGGGCAAGATAAATTAATGATTATATTTATTTAGTTTCACTTCGGGCCGAGTGTTGACTTGCCGTCTAATTAGCCCCGGCCAACCAGTGTCACTGAGCTGTTCCGGCTTGGATTATCTGACCATTGGCTCGATAACTTCCCCCCCCAATTTGTCCTCACTAGATTTTCGTACCGATGAGCTGGCAATTCCGTGCTCAAGTGGAAAAAGTTGTTCAAATATCTAGAATTTGGCGCTATAAACACCATGCAAACTAAGCAAATATTGAATGTTTGGCTTATCTGGGCTATGACGTGCACCCCCTCCCCCCAAAAACTAGGAACCGATCAACAATGGGAATTCTAATGGGGGAGAATCCCTGGGTGAGTCATGCGCCTAATAAAGGGGAGGGCTTTGATCGCCAGAGGACAATGAACGGTGGTGATGCAAAAATGTACTCGCGTGGCTATTTTGCCTAGGGGGAGGTGACAGCGCATCGGGGCGATCTGATAATAAACCGTCTGACGTTTGACATTTTTTGGCAAACTTTTTGTTTGCCAAACTCAAGCAGAAGACAACGACCAGACAGAAACAGAACAGAGCCGAGTTGAGTCGAGTGGAGCGGTACGGAGACAGCGACACGTGAATTGCAGATAATCAGCGTCGTGTCTGGGCCTAAAAATATGCTCCATGTAATTAGCCCCGCCAAGTGGGGATGGAGATTCGAAATAGGTCCCCGAATACCCTGGCTGGGAATATTTTATGACTATAAAATTAAGTGATTAAGTAACTATATATTCATTATTCTTTCCTTCAAAAAAAGGTTAACTCTTTCTTGATATTTAGTTTTAGTATCACAAATATAAAAGGGTGTGATAAATAAATCCTAAAAAATGTACAATCGAAGGTAGACCTTAGACGTGATATTGTCAATACTATATAAATATTAATATTAAATATGAAATAGTTAAGGGATCTTAAAAAAATATTATATTATTTTTCGAGTAATAGATCTGAAAACCATTTCATTAAATATATCAAGTACTAAGATATCAATGAATACCATGTAAGTGTATTACGTATTACTTTTAACAATGAAATATGTGAATTTGATGTTAAGAAATGGTATTTCTATTTTAAATATGAAAAAAGTTCCAACTTTATAGGGTGTTCCGTCTTCGTGGCTTCGCTCTGCGCTTTCCCTTTCCAATTTCCAGCCGCTGCTCCAGACAACAGCAATGTGGCAAAAATAACCAAAAACGTCTCGAGCCACACGAGTCACAATGAGGCGATGGATGGGCTATAAATAAAGAGTGGCAGACTCCTGAACTCCCGGCCGTAAGTGGAAGTCACAGCAGCATCCATCCACCCATAGATCGCAGATCATATCCATCTTCCTGCCTCAGACTCTAACTCGAGCACATGCCCCGCGTGACTCAGAATGGTGAAATCCTCGACTAATATTTCAATTAGGCGACAAATAAAAAAAAAATGGGAAGAGAGTCTTCCCAGAGTTGATGACATGCCCAAAGTTAATAAAAAGCGGCAGAAATGTGCCTTCGGGCTGCGGGCTAAATAAATTCCATGGGACCCTAGGTGGTCGAATATTTTAACACTACCGGGCACAGGCCGTCGGCAGAAGTAGGAGCTGTCTGACCAGTGGGTTCGCTATAAGATGGGTCTCGGGATCGGCATCGGCAAATCGGAATCGGGGTTGCGATCGGGATCGGTGGCAAATCTGTGGCGCTGGCGTCTGCCTTTTAATGTAGAAAACTAGTCGAGGCGCATAATTTACGACGGCCAGAATTGCAAAGCCAGCAGGATGAGCAGTGGGAGGGGAGAAGGGGGAGAACGGCGTTGACTTGACTTATCAATTTCACGGGAATCCAATCGATTTTTATATGAGAGCGAGCAGATAAACCGCAAAAATCAAGCAATAAAATCGCTCTGCCCAGGCCGCAACAACAAAAGCGAAATAAAAGCAACAACAGTGCAAAATGCAGAGCAGCGACAGAGGGCCAGGGGGGTTTTTTAGTGGGATCGAAGGGGGTCCAGAGGGGCTGAGGATGGCTCAAAGGGGCTCAGAGGAGCTGGGACTGCGAAAATACCAAAACGGCAATAAATGGTGTTGATATCCCGCCAAGCGTGTGAAGACGCTAACGATGCCGCCAAAACTTGTTAACCACAAAAATTATTGCATGAGATGAAATAAATTAAGGTGGCGGCATCGGCATCGCTCCGGCTGCACCACCACCACCAGCACCACCATCACCATCAGCTCCACCGCCAGCGGCACCACCGAACTATCCGCGCTGCTTCCTATTCCTCGCATCCTTGCGGCGGCGACGATGGCGACGGTTCGTTCAGGCCGCCAGTGGCGACGACCCCCCTTGCCCCTTGAGCCCCCCCCTACCCCCCTTCATCCACACCCATGTGGCCATCGCCTGCTGGCCTTTGTTGTTGCTGCTGGCGGTACATTCGTGTGTGTGTACTTTCGGTGAAATGAAATGACAGACGCGGCGCAAGATGCAAATTTACCTATGGAATGTTGGCCAGGCCAAGCTAAACTTGGTAATACCCTACAAGAGAAGAAAACGAAAATTCCAAAAAATAATATTCTCCGAAAGACCCCTGACCAATATAATTTGATCAATGTTATAATGTTGCTTAAGCCATTTACAAAATTCTAAGTAATATTTTAGGAATGAAAACAAAGTGAAGAAAAGCTTATCCTAGAAGATTGGTTTCTATAGATCTTATGGGATCTTGGTAGGTTCTCTAAAAAATGGTAACGAATAACCTATAACCTAATAGGTCAACCTTTAATTTTCGCTAAGTATTACAGCTAATACAAGAAATATAAAAGTATTACTTTTAGTATTATTTAAATTAAAATACTTGAAATATTTTTAAATGCTTAAAAAAATATTAAAAACAACATATACATACTGGATTGTAAATAGAATGAGGTACCTTTTATGAAAATATTGAAAAGTGTTCTAGTAATGTTTAAAACCTAGTTTATTTATTAGCTGAGAATCCAAGTAGCTTCTTGATTATCAACCGAACTCAAAATAGAGCACTGAACAAGTCCATGCAACCTGGACCTTTTCGGCCACTGCAGCAGACCCATTGCCAATGAGTTCAGTTCTGGCCAGCACTCTCTTTTCATCCCCCCCTCCCCCGCTCTGGCCCACCTGATCCCTGGTCGCCCCTCCCACAACAAAAACAGCAACATCACAGGTCTCGGTCGGATCCCCACACTCCTCCATCATCACCATCACCATCTCCATTCCGTACCCAAGCGAACCGATCCGATCCGATCCGTTCCGTCTCCTCCGTCCGCCGAGTCCGTGTCCGTCTGTCCGGCGGTGGACTCTACGGCGCTGCCGTTTTAGCAACATTGCAATCATCTGAAAATTCCATTCCAATCAAATTAAAAACTGGCGTCTACCTTTTTATCATTTTCTTATCAGATCTCAAGATCTGCCGCAGCGATGCCTTCTGCTGTGCGCCTTTTATGCGAATACCATGTGGATGGTATGGTATGGTATGGTATGGTATGGTATGGTATGGGTATAAGGATGGGGCAGAGTGGATGTGGTTGTTTGGGGATGTGTGGATGGGTCTGCTTTGGTACCGTCCCTGCTTTCTGGTGCCGGGTCTTCGGACTTGGAATCGCTGAAACTCTGACTCGGTTTCTGGCTGATTTGTTGTTGTTTTTCGTTAACTTTTTTTTGTTTTTTTTTTGTATTTTGCTCTTTTTTTATATAATAAGCAGATCTTTGTCCCAAAGAAACCGTGGCCATAATATATCAATATAAACGCGGCGGAGGAGCTGCTAAAAGGGGGGAGGTTTGCGAAGGGGTACCAAAAAGGCGTCCATGAGCGCCTGGGAAGCAAAGCACATTCATGGCCTGGTCTGGTTTGCTTTTGAGCCAGGACTGGACGTTGACTTCGTAACTCTGGAAGGGGGGACTGGAGGCTAGGGGCTTTTGGGGGGCAGGCAAATGCGACCGAATGGCGACGACGAAATCCATTAGTTTTGCACCTTCGCAACATGTTGCAGCGACGTTGTTGTCATCGCCAAAGATTCGTCTCTTTTTTTCATACTGTTGTTGCTGTATTTTTTTGGGGTAATTTTTCCTTTTTTTTGGCCATTGCTGGCACCGCAAATTGGTAAAAATTAACACGCTGCTTTGCTCTTGACCAAAAACAGGCACACGAAACCCATTTTGCTTTTAGGCGTCTGTCGCCAAAATTCCTTTCATGCAATCCCCTGCAGGCCCCGCGAGGCCCAGCATCATACTTCAATTTAATAAATTAATTGGCTTTGTGTCGGCTGAAGTATTTGATCGGTTGGTTGGTTGGTTGCTCGGTTTGTAGAGGTTGCTTTGGTAGAGGGAAAAAGGAGGCTTGGGAACCGATCCCCAAGTTTGCCTGCAAGTATTGCTGCTGCTGCTGCTGCTGGTGCTGCTGCTTTCGTTAATGCCAACCTCCCATGGAAAGATAGAAATCAACTTGGGTTTACAGAGATCCTCTTACAGTCTGCTCCCCTTCCTGCCTTAACCCCTTAGTGCCCCCCCCCCATCACACACACACACACACGCATTCCTGGCGTTCAGTGGCACTCGAAATGCGTTTATCTGGTGCTGGGACTGCGTTTTTATTATCTTAGGTGTTAATGATTTCATTTTTGGCCACCCAATTGAGGCTGTCTGGGTCTGTTGGCTGGACCCTTTTGCCTGGCTTTCAGCTCTGCACTCGGCAGTGTTCTGTATTTTTTTATTTTTTTGTTTCCCAGCTCCGTTCACAGTCTGGTCCTCTGATCTGCCTGGGCATCCTCTGTCTCGGCTTATCGCTTTAATCTCTTCTGACAGTGATTATTGCTGTTTGCGGATTGTGCAATTGATGTGCGAACTTCGACACCATCTCCGCTTCCTTTTCCTTTTCTTTCCGCCATGGCAGCCATGGGGAGGTGATCAGGCCGGTGGAAAAATCTCGTTTACCGTCTCTATTTACAGGGACACGGGGACACTGTGGTCTTTTGAGGGCGGCTCGCTTTTAGCGCCCAAATATGATGTCATGGATTTGGCGGCGGCCTCCGCCTCTCGGCCTGTAAGTCGAAACCCCAAAAAGGGCAATTTTTGAAATCATACGCCAAACATGGCGCGACATAACTGGGGAGCCTTGGGAGCAGCTCAGTTCAGTTCGGTTTGAGTTTAGTAGCAGCAGCAGCAGGAGCAGTTGGAATCGGGAGCTGGGAACTTGGAGCTGGGAAGATGGAGCTGGAAGATGGAAGCTGGAGCATTGTTCTTTGCACTGTCGCTTTCGCACTTCACAAAGGGATAGAGTTCAATTTTTGTGTCTGCATTCGAAACAAAAGACTTAAGCAACGAACTTGGCAATCTTTTTATGCCCACTCTTCATTCTGGCCATCACCATCCGCCTCGACCCCCCTTTTGGCCACAAATCGGCCACGGCGAGAGTATTTTGGACCAAAAAGGTGTCGCTGATTGTCTTTTAAGAGAGTTTCTGGTCCGCGGCGCCGTCGCCTGGGCGTTGACAGTTGTTGTGATTGTTTTGTTGTTTGTGCCACTGAAGCCGCTGAAGCCGCATTGGCATTGTGGTTGCCACCAGTGGAATGTGGCCCGAAAGCGCGGCCTCCCTTTTGCCGGTCGGTGCATTCAATCGAATTCAATTGTTTTTGGCAGTCGCGCACCGCAAAAAGCCCAGCCAGAAATTGCAAAGTAGCCCGAGCACAGCCGCATTCCCACAGCTACTGCTCGGTCCTGCCTTCCTTTGGGCCAGAAAACCCAAGCCAAGAGGGAAAAAAAGGAGGAAAAAAACAGCAAATCGGCTGCACAGAAGCTGTGGGCTTGATCGGGAGGCTGTGTAAGGTTGCGCCTGCCATAATCAGGCCCAGAATCTGGACGTCTTTAACTTCTGCCCATTCAGCCAGTCGCATCCTCAAAGCTGGCGCTAAGACCTCAAGCGATAATCGCACATCAATTCGTTTTATAATGATGACGAGCCCCAAAGAAAGGATCAGGAGATCGGGGGCGGGGCAGGGGTGTCCAGGGGTGTCCAGGGAACCAGCCGTCCCAGGCCAGGCACATCGAGGCATCGATGCTGGTGGCAAGTTTATCTAACGCTCGCGATCTCCACGCTCGGCTCCTCAGCCACCGTCACCGTCCCCAAAGCCCAGCGCCAAAGTGTGAGCCAATTGGTTGCGACTCCAAGGCAACAGTTTTCCTCGGTGGCAGACCTTGAACGTCTTAGAATCACAGTCTCACAGAATCTCCCTACCTCTCTATTTAGCCTGACCATTTCTTTGTTAGGGTACTCGGGGTATCAAAGCTACGATTTTTCTTAATATTACCATGAAGATGGCTAACTCTAAAAACGTGAATTAATAAACCTTTTACCAAAATACTCAACACCTTACAAACAACGTTAAAAATGTAAAGGTTAATATGGATATGCCTATGTAACTATAACTTAATAAATTCATATAACCTAATGACTGAGTTCAGCAAATAGTTAAACCTAAAAAGTTGGTTAAAAAAGGTGTATTTTTTCCAAACCCAGAAAATTTGAGAACGGAAAAATTTAGGATCAAGTGTTCTCAATTTAGCAATTCGTCTTTAAACTTATTCGAGAAGAAACGTTCTTGAAATCATGATGAAAATACTCTTGAGTTTGATTTTTAAGATAAAGTTGTCTTGAAATTGAGATAAAAGTAGTCTTGAATATCTTTTTCAAGTAGCTTAGAACACTCTGTCTCGACTTTTAAGATCGATAAATCGGGTTTGAAAACTGTTTTAGGCTGGGATCATCTACTTTCTATGCCAAAATCGATCAACCAATCGTTTAAAAGATTCATAAAGGGTATTTCTTCTTTGTGAATAACTCAACATTTTTCACTCTCCTCGATTCATTATAGGTATACCGGGCAGCAGGCACACTGGTGAGTCGGCAACCGGCCGGCAGAATCTCGGGGATGTAAGATACGATGGGACTGGAACTGGACCCTGGCTCCTACAGTGGCTGCCTCGGAGGCAATAGAAATCATTAGCAGCAAACGGCGGCGCTATCTAATCTGCGGTTTCGGGGCGACAGTTGCCCCCAGAAGAGCCACGATTTCGTCGTGGGTTGCGGCTGAGTGCCTGCCTTGGCTGCCCCTTGATTTCTGTTGATTTAAGGCGCTGATTACTAATTTTATTAATTTTTCAACGATCGCCAGACAACACTCATTGTTGTTGCTTTTGTTTCTGTTTTTTTGGTGCGCAGTTCTGGCCAAGAAATTATGGCCATGGAAGGCAAGAGGGCCTTAGGTGCTGTTGTCGCTTTTGATTTAGTTGATGTCTTTATGAAACATTTGAAATACGACACTTTTTTATAGCGATTTTGTGTGGTGTTCGTATTCTTTATTTTTTGGGAATCTGCGCCAGCCGAACTGAAATTAAAAGTGATTTCATTTAACGGTAAGACGAGGCGCCTTTTGAAGTGGCATCGAATGTTTCCCTTGATTTTGTGAGGACTCCTTTGGAATGCTAAATAAGAAATAAGGAGCTGCTGATTTGGGCAGCTGTCTGTGATCTTAACCCCTTGATGGCCAGCCGAAAAACGGCGTTAATCAGATCGTTTACACAAACGACACGCACACATGCACACACATCTGCCGGCAGCAGCTGACCAAAAGAAGAGAAAAGAAAGAGGTCCTGTGTGTCCCACAAGTGGGAGAGGAGACCACCATCACACATCGACATCCCAAGATGTCCTAATAGAGCCGAACCGAACGAACCGATCTGAACCAGTTGCCCCGTCCATTCACATCCACTAAATATGAATCAATGTCAGTTTGAAGCGTGTGCTGGACAATGAAGCAGCTTGCCGAAGGTCCCGGCACGTCCTGCCAGCCAGCCAGGATATCTATCGTTCTTAGGCTACCGAACCTACCGAAAACCAAGGTAAACCGAACCGAACCGAACGAAGGGAAGACAAATTGAATGCAAACAACAAGTCAACTAATTCCTGGAACAAACACACACTGGCAGGGGAAGCCTTAGTGAAAACAGCCGAGTGAATGAATGAAAAACGAAGCGAAATGCAATGAAAGGAAGCCAACTGAGATGAGATCGTGTACGCAATATCAGCGGATAATTGAGCCTAATAGGATTTTAAGTGCACACGCACACACATAGAGTCCCTCTATATGGCCAGACGATCCATGGACATGGACAGCCAGACTACCAGATCTATGGGCGCATTGTGTGGCTCTGGCTCCCACTGTGCCATCCTACCGGGATGTTCGGCGGACAGAAAAGGACGGCAGGATAACGGCTGCCGGCTGGGGCGTTCAGAAATCCGTTCCGCTCATTAAACGCACCGCCCAGACTCCAGAGGTCCGATCCGAGGTTCCCATTCCCATTCCCATTCCCATTCCCATTTCCACTTCCATTTCCGAAGGTATCTCGCATCCGAGGAGTTCCAGGTCGCCGTCAATTTCTACATGAGTCAGCTGACTTTGTTTTTGTTTGTGTTCGCTGGCCGAGGCAAATTGTGCGTGTTGCGGCATAAAAAATACTCATATCACAGGCAAAGGAAGCCAGCCAGCTCTACACATGGGGAAATTAGGGGTAAGAACTTTTTAAAATTGTAAGCAAAAACAAAACAAAGCGATTTTTAATACAGAACAAGAGGAAATCCTAACGAAATATATTATCTCGAAGATTATGTCTTTAGTGAAATTTCACCAAGTCTTATAAAAATTATAAAAATTTGAGAATTCTTCTTCGAGAAGAAACGTTCTTAAAATCAAGAAAAAGTTCTCTTGAGTTTTTTTTCGAGTTGAAGATAATAAAAGTTTCAATTTTGCATTTCGACTTGCAATCCTATGGCACTTTAGATCTTGAGATTGGCTTGAGAGAAATTCTTTTAAGAAATTCTTTTAGGCAGCTTAAAAATAAATATTTTCATCATTACAGGGATAAGACCACCAAAAGAATATTTTAATGTGTCTTATCGTAATAAATCAGCTATACAAAATGTTTTTAAAGAATTTTCTAGAAATTTGGCATTAAAATCAATGAAAGACTTATAAATTTATTCTTTTCTCCCTGTGCAGCTGAGATAAACAGGAAGAATGACCTGCTGCTTAGACAGACACAAAAGAACGAAGCACCGGGACCGGGGCAAGAAGTTGATGCAGCAGCGGCGGCTTATGACGCGCACACACAGGCCAGGGACAATTAGCGACACAATGAGATTGAGATGCCGGAGGAGACGGATGGGACGGAGGAGTCGGAGGTCGGCCTGTGTCCCAATGCGCCTTCCGGCAACGGAAGCAGACACCGGGCACCACACACACAGTTCTAGCCATCGGCTAGATAAAGTTGTCAGCTGATCTGGGATTGCAGCAGCAGCAACAGCAATAGTCATTGCATCTCCGACATCGGCAACATCGGCTGATGAAAGGTAGCAAAAAAAAAGGGGGCGTGGCCAGCGACTACCGAATGATGCTGCACTTATGACGCATTCGATATTAATTGAGTCTCTGTCTAGGTCCCCGATCCTTGGATCCCCAGAAATTCTTGAGGTCTGAGTACCCGGGCAATCAGAGGATCCGTAAGGGAGACAAAGCCCCCAAAGACCCAAAAACACCGAGACAATGGGGCAGCGCTGAGATTTATAAGTGGATATCGAGAATATATGGCCAGGGACTCGCAGAAATTTCAGAAATTTCCGCACAAACCGAAAGACATTCAATCAACGCTGACTGGGACATGATGAACTGCCGCCAGGGAAACAAAACCGCATTTTTTGGCTCGAGCAAAACAAAAGAAATTCCAAGCGAATTTATGCAGATGATTTATGCATTAAGCCGAATTAGAAACAAAGGCTTATATCGATTAGGCAGGCTCTTTGAATGCAGCTTGAAACTCGTATTGACTCAGATTTGCCGCCACTAATCGTTAAAATAGAAGTAAATTAGCTGCAGCTGCAGCAACAACTCAATTAGGTGCCGCCGTGGCAGGGCCGTAAAATTTAATGACAATGCTTAATTATAAAATCAATAATGGAATGCCGCACACGCTGGCTGGTTAAAAAGGCTGGCTAAAAAGGGGGAACGCGTTGCCATAAGTTTGTCAATTTATACGGCTGCGAAAGGGCCAACAAGAGCCCAACAGCCGGCTGAAATCACGTTAAGCGCAATAAAAAGCGCGAAACATTTTAACGCATCCCGGCGATAAAGTATCTGAAAACATTGCCCCAGACAATGTTCTCGGCGATTTCAAGGCGCTAAGCCTCGACGCGAATTATCTTATGTTCCCATATCCCTCCGATTCCGTGTGAACACATATATATACATATATCTGTGTGCCCACCCCGAAAGCCGATAAGTGAAAAGCGAGGAGGAGATGATTTGATGAAATGTCTCAATTAGCTCATCATCAACCTCAATCCGGATCTGAATGCAATTGCGTGTGAAAGACTCGACTGGAGTGCGTTTCCAATTTCCGATTCCCAATATATATATCCCCTTTGCACAGCCGAACCACCCCGTCGTCAAAACTATTGGGAAAATATTTTGCCAATTCATTATCGGCGCGCTGTCCAAACACTATTGAATAATATCGAAGCAACCCCAAGGGTTTTTCGAAAATTTCCATACATAAATCGTAATTAAATTAAAACGCACAAAGCGCTAAGGAGAGCGGATCCAAACAAAGGGCCGAACAATAATAAATAATGACAACTCCTCGCCAAAGTAAATGAAATCAGAAACACGAAGGAAAAAAAACTGAAGAAGGAAAACAGGAGTTGCAGAAGGAGCATACAAAGCCGGGCAAAATAGGGAATATTAATGGTATATAAGGAGCAGCTGCCACAAGGATTCAATAGCCGGGACACACTTCCCGAGTAACCTTTTTTTTTTTGGTTTTTCTTTTTTTTTTTTGGTTGTTGGTTTTTGGCAGGAGCCAGTGACGTTCGCTTCCCTTTTGCACCGAGGATTTGGGGAAGCGAACGCCACATGCGCCACGTGCTAAGTCGTTGATCCTGCCCAGGAAAACAGCTGCCATAAAAAAAAAACAGGACACAAAGGAACCGTCTGGATCGACTCGATCGCTCCCTCTCTTTTTGGCAGGACCTGCCTCGTCTCGAGATCTCCTTTTTTACTTTTTATTCAATTTTTTTTTTGGATGGTAGCACCTGCTTCTGTATCTGTATATGTATTTTTTGGGGCGTGCTAAGTGAGGTGCTGGAATGGTAGTCGCTTAAGCGGAGCTGCTCAATCAGAATGTCACCGCAGTTGGCAACAAATGAGCAACAGGCCGAGTTCCCTAATTAATGAAGGTAGCCGCCTTATCGAGGACCACACACAAGCAGTTGGTTCCCCGTTCCCCAGTTAATAAATAAATGCAATCGAATCGTGAGTCCTGCGGTTAGCCCCTGGCTAAATGCTTCGACCACGTGGCTTGGTTTTTGGGTAGCCTAAGCTCTTCACTTGGTAAATGGCAGCTGCCGAAGAGATGCACCTGCCCATTAGTCCTCGATCCTCCCCAACTTGTTGTTTATTCGCATTCAAAAAGCCGCTTTATAATTTGAAAGAGCTTCACCTCCTTGTGCCGAACTAACTGCATTTAACAGTTGCACAGCTGGTGGGTTTTAGTTAAAAAGTTAAAGAAGTGACATGCAATGGGCTTCGGGCTAAAGTCAAAGGCAGTGCTGACTAATTTGGAGGTATTCGGTTCGGCCGTTAAGGGTGGATCCAATTGCTAAGGGGTTGGGCTCACCCTAATTTCATTAAGTTTGGCAAGATATTTTTACTTTGTATACACAGGCACACATCCATAAAAACTCTAAAAGACTTTTTAGGAACTTAAATTGTAACTTAACTTGTTATTAGTCCTGGAAGATTTTATACAGGAAATATTCCAAGGAAAAGTATGAAATATTTTTACAAATTTTTCTATTTGTTGAATGTTTCAGGAATCTTTAAAAATGTTTCCGTCAATTTATTATCATAGAAGTTTTGGGGAATTGTGCATCTTTTCAAAATGTACAGATTTATCTATTAGGATAACAAGTAACTGAGTCTGCATATAAATATTATTGGATCTAGTTTATTTAAATGTAATATACCTATACAATTTATTAGTTTATCCTATAGAGGAAGTAATTTCATCATCCAGTGGTAAGGGATCATCAAAATATACAGTTCTATTTATTAGGATATGAGTAACTGAGTCTGTTTATTTTCTGTAAGGATATAAATATCTTTGGATCATATGTATTTAAATGTAATATACCTATATATTTTATAAGTTTATCCTGTAGCGGAAGTATTTTCATCATCCAGTGGTATTTTACCAACCAGAAAACCCTCCCAGCATTCCTTAGCTTTCACCATCTTTCCCTTTCCTTTTGCCAACTTCTCACCTCGAATTCCTAAGCGGTGATGCTAACCGGCCGACGACAAATTGTCTAATAGAAATGTCAGAACGAAATCTGTCCCAGAAACGTCGTGGGGCCCGTCATCTTTCTATTTGCCTAGCCCAGGTACGAGTAAGTGGGGTTAAGACGACGTCTGCGACTGTGGGGAGCCGTGGCCAATGCCAATAAACAATAATTCCCATGACTGCCACATCGGCGAGACGAACACAGCGACTTCCCAGACACTGCGTCGACTTCGGGCACAACAAAGACGGTGGTCTACTAGACCCAGACCCACGGAGGCAGCAATGCCAGCAGCAACAGCAACAGCAACATCGACGGCAGCAACATTACCACCACCAGCAGCAGCATCAACAACCTAGCTGCTAGCTAGCTGGCGATTCGGTCAACAACAGGTGAGAGATCTTGGCTGTTTACTGCCCCACCGAAGCTGGTTTTTGTTTCTACTTTACTTTACTTTACTTTACGATCGTCATCATGAGCAACAGCAACAGCGGCAACTGCAACACCAGCAACATTTGCTGCACACTTTCGCGACTTTGAATCCTACTCTCTAGTTAGTAAACCCAAGTGAAGTGGAGTGAACTGAGCTTGATCTTGTCATTAAACGTGGCTGGCAATGATGATGGTGCCTTTGGCTGATTGGCCGGGTCTACGGGCCACAAGTTGCATGACCGATTGCCACCTGTTCAGCAGCAAGTTGCTTTATTGAAATTGCAGCTGTCGGCTACTGGTTTTTGCCTTGCATTTCCTAAATCAAATAGTTCACAATTTTACCCGTCCTTGAGGCAGGCAGCCCTGCAGTAAGTAGCTCTCTGGCCAATTCGATCCAATCAAAGCTCGTCATAGTAAATAACTTGTTATGGTGGAATATCTCAGTACGAGTGCTTAGTCAAGTTGACAGGCCTGGAAGCCACGGACCTGGCCTGACTGGACTCGCTAAATATCTGTCTGCGGTATTTGTTGATAAGCATTCGCAGCCCAGGGAAGTCTGGAGCTCGGGATCTCGGAAACTCTGAGACTGGGCCTGAAACTGAAATGCCAGACAACAGAACAGCCGGCAGCGGAATATGGAACTGGTATGGGTATATGGGTATATGAGTATATGAGTGCATCGTGATGCAGTTCGTCGCCTGGCTTTGTTATTACGCTCTAGACTGCACGGCGTCCCCCATTACAAGCCAACTCTCTTTGGCATCTGGATTCTGGCTTACTTCACTTGGCTCAAGAAATGTCGCCAACTCGGTTATAGGCTTCAAGATCTTACGGGTTATAAACCGAATCTGACGTTTGCCTTGGAAATTATTTGAATTAGTCGAATGCCTGGGCAATTACCGAGCGATTCGGTAGCTCTGAATTCCAGAAGAAGTCGCAGATTCAGGCAACAATATCAATTGACTGGGCTTAGAAACGGGGATCATAATATTAGGAACTGGCTGAACTTGTTTTGATTCCAAGCCAAATAAAAGTTTAACATTTTGATCTTAAACTTTTAACTACATCTTAATTTAAAATGAAACATACTATAGCCTAAGAAACCTTCTGCAAATCTTTATTTTCAACTAAGTTAATTAATTGCATTTAATGTCAATACTAAATACCCCTTTTTTAAAACAAAACAATAAATTTAAGTTGCTTTAAAAATATTTTAAGATTTAAGATCATAAAAACTAGTTCTTTTAAGCCAAGTTTAATTTTTTAAGCTTTGGTACAGAATGCTGGTCAATATTTTCATGTGCTAGATATCGTTATAACCCCTTTAATTCTTCAAAAATTCTTAAAAACGGAAAGCTTAGTTTTTCAATGTTTAAATATAGAATAAAGGCCAGTATTTGTAGTGCGAATCTCTTCTTATTATTCCGAAATTCTTCAAATCAGTTCCTTGTGTATAAAGACAGAACCCGAGTTCCATTTTCCTTTCCTTCGATCGCCCAGGCAAATCAAGCAAAGCAGTATTGGTAAGAGGCCAGCCGAGATCGGAGCCCAATTGCCCACACACGCGCTGACTATTCAGGCCCTGTCCCAATGTCCCCCGGTCCGGAGCCCCAAATGCCCCCTCCTGAGTCCCCTGCACTGTGCAGCTCGCTACCAAGATCACATAACAATCTCCAACGTCACGTTAAAGATTTCACTTGAAGCTCGCGAAAAATCACCTGATGACTAAATTAAAGTGGCGCTGGTATGCTCTGGGCCTCCAAGTTAGCCAGCTCCCCGTTTGCCCCCGATCCTGGCCAGCTTGTGAACTAATTTCGTAAATTTTTCGAGCTGCTCTCATTCCATGGACAATGTTTCTTTCTTCTTTATTTTTTTCTCGTGCTGTTCTCAGATGCTGGGCCATCGTTTTCAACCGGCTTTTTGGGCAGACGACGGCTCACACACACACTGGTGAATTTTTAATGAATTCCAATGAGAGCGGCTGCGGCGGCGGCGGCGGCGTTGGCCAAAATCGCGGTGTGCGGTCGCCTTCTCATGGATGCGCGTTGCGGACCCAATTGCAGCTCCCCAAGCTCCCAGTTTTCAGTTTCTTAGCCATACAGCCTCCCAGCCTCCCAAAGTCCATCCTTTGTGCCCCAAAAAGGGGCAGGCGGGCGGTCACTTCACTTAACTTGCTGCGACTGCGATTTGGTTAGTTAGTTGGACAACGCGGTGCGGTCGACGTCGACGGCGCTGCATTTTGTGCGCCTTGTTAAGAATTTCATTAAAAATGAAGACCTGAGACCCAGAAGAATGTCTCTTGCTCGGTGTGTGTGTGTGAGTGTGCTTGCCCCAGCAGGCTGAGACCAAAAAATGTAGTTGTTGTCGCTTTTTGTTAGCCTGCCACCGTGTAGGTAGTGCGCCGGCGTTGAGCCACCCCTTTCCCGGCCGTACCTCATCTTGCCTGCCTTCCCTGAAGCGAGGCCTGAACTTGCATATCTGCAAGACAATCAACAGCAGCAGCAACTCCACGTAGAACTCACCCAGTGGCGCTCAGTGGCCACAGAAACAGATACTCCTCTGGCAGTGCCACCAGCGCAGTCCCAGTCACAGTCACAACCACAGCCAGGCACTGAGAGAAAAACTGTGCCTTAGACATTGTAGACTGCCCAGGAAATAAAAAGTAAAAAATCTATAAAAAAATGATGCTAAAGCCCAAAGTTTTACTGGTGTTTACAGGAGAGACTAGAAATAATATGAGAACTGAGATACAAATTCTCTCTTAAAGGTTTTCAATTAACCAATAGAAGATAATTCCCATAGACTTAATGGACCTTATAGGACAAAATCAGACTAAAAGTAAGAAATGCTTGAAAAATGCATTCTTAGGATTGTAGGATTTTACTAGGCTTTACAAGGACATTATCAGAAATAAAATAACGTGAACATTTAAAGAAATTTTCAAATTACATATATTAGGGTTCTTCAAATGCAATCTTAAGTCATGGGAGCTTAAAAATAATGTTCTCCCAATTTTTAAATATTTTTCTACTTTTTTTAAATAAGTATAATTTGCTTGAATTTTTAGGACGATTAATTTAAACTCTTTTTGGATTTAATAAATACCAAAACTATAGAGTATATAGAAAATATCTTTTTGTTACAAAATTTCATTATTTAAAATCTTTCGAAAGATTTAATTCTTTCCTTTTTTTATTCGGTATCCAAAACAGCCTATGTTTTTCCCAGTGCTGAAAGTTCTCCCTCATGCACCGATTCCCCACCCCCAAAACTCCCTGCCAGCGGCCAGCGAATCTTCGTTTTTGGGTGCAACGAAACATTTTTAATTGGTTTTGTTTCATTTTGCGCCGCCACAGTCCCGGACAGACTGCCCCGCCACAGTGGCTAGCGTTTTGCTGGGCTTTCAGCTTTCGGCCCGGCCATTGTCTCGCAACTCGGGCTAAAACTCAGATTCAGACTGGGGCTCAGACGGCAGAAATTGACGAACTGCCTTAAATAAGCAACTCAAGGTTGGCTGCCAGTTTTCCCTGAAGACTCCACGCAAACACGGACTGATACTCGTACTCGTACTCGAACTCCGACTGCCAGTCGATCGGTGGCCACATCAAGTCAACAAAAGATTGAAAACTCAATATAGCACCGACGAATGGGGCAGGCCCAATGATGGGATGGATATGGGTATGGATGGGTATCGGTATTGGGATGGGCTTCGGGATGGGCATGGGTATGGCTATGGGAATGGTAATGGTAATGGGGGAGAGACGCGCCAGGGACAGACACGCAAAACGTTGGCCAGTTCAAATCCCAAAATTGGCAATTTATCCTTTATGAACTTACAAAATAGCCGCCGTTTATACCAAAACAAGTTAATTCGTCCGGGAGTCGCAGCCGCCGCTTGCAAGTTGGCACTGGGAGCTGAAAGTTGGAGCTTGGGAGCATTTGCAGAAACAGAAACAGAAACCGAAACAGTCACAGGCACACACGAAGATGCCTTGGGAAGCAATGGACACTGAGAAAAAGTTCAAAACTAACTCTATTTATATCCTTAATAATCCTTATATTATTTAACACAAAAATAAATGTTATATTTTATTTAGAAATTCGATATAATATTAAGTCTAACAGGTTTGCATGTATATTGGAGTACTGGTGACTAAAAATGTAGACTCCAAAAACAAATGAATCATGATCATAGTTAATCTGGACTAAAACTTAGTAATATAACCTTTGTAATCAAATTTATTTTGCATTAATATATTTGCTTAAATAAGGATTTCACAATATACCTTTTTTAAATATACAATATTTCAGATCATCTATTTTATTTATAGATATTAATTTTTTGTTTCAACTATTTTATTTTGAAGAATTTTAAAATGAGACGGAATAGTGTGATATCAGTGTGTCAAAATTTAATTCAGGAACATATGATATTTTAAAGTTCTGTAAGAAATTGATTCAGGTTTTATAATCACTATATTGTTGTTTGTTTATCAGTACAAGGTCTTTACTAGGCGTGGTAAAATTTTCAGTTTAGATCCTCGGCTCAAGTTCTTTAGTGGTTTTTTCTCAGTGTATAGACTGTGGTTACTGACGATGACGAAGGGCCGCCAAGAAAACAATGAAGCCAACACAGACGGACGAATTGCAAGGAGCTAGGTGGGCGAGGAGTGAAAGGAGGAGGTGGAGGTGGACCAGGAGGACCAGGAGGAGCAGGAGCGGGCTGGCCAGGAGCTGCGCAGGCGGCGATGGCGGCGCATTAAAGGCCAAACCGAAAATGCAACGCTCTATGGATCCGATCGCAGTTGGCTGCCGCCGCCGAGCATGGCTTTAAATAGATGTGCCCAAGTTTAGACAATAAAGCCATAATTGTGCATAAGTGCGCTACACGTAGACGTGAGCGAAAAGGACGACGCGTCGTCGGGGGAGGAAGGGCAAAGGGATGGCGGTGCCGGCCAAATTTGTTAAGGTTCCCACAGTGGCCAAATAAAATTAAAGGGAAACATTTTGTAATGCTAAGTTACATATTATAATATAGCTCCTTAAAAGCAGGCTACAATTTATTAGTGATCTTCTGAAGTTTTATAATCGTTTAAGATTTATGTTTATGCACCGAATTCTATTTACATATTTCAAAAGAGCCGAAAAATTTTTATGTTCCATAATAACTATGAAAATAAATGTTTAATATTAATAAGAATATTTAATATGCTAACCAAACAAGATAATTTGGAAACGCACTTCTCAAAAGTATGCTACAAAATTATTGCTACTTTTAAGACAACTATCTATTATTTTAAAAACTATAGCGAATTCTTAGATAAACAAATTTATTAAAAATAACAAAAGCCTTAACTTTATACCATTAACTCTCTAGCTATTTTTCTTGGAAACTTGGAATTGTAAATAAGGCTTTCAGCGGCCACGACTTAATAAAATTCCTGGGAGTGTTACTTTCAACTCCCCCTGTTTAGACTCACTCTCCATTTCATGTCGCCCCTACCCCTGGGAACCCTCTTTTGGGGCGTCAAAATCAGTTGCAAGTTTATGGACACCGCCTAGCCGAACTATCGGTCCGCCCGATCTTTATTTGCCATTATGCTCGACTGCACTTGGCCGGCATGTCATTTGCCGAGTTCCAGGTTCCAAGTTTCGAGTTCCCAGTTCGCAGTTCCAAGTGCCCCATCTCCGCGCCGCATTCTTCCCTTTTGTGCCCCTGGGCAGCAGATGCTCCCATGGCGACTGCCTGGCTAATTGCACACAAATCTGTTAAGGCAATTGGCAAGGCAGTAGGTAGTTGGCAGTTGGTAGTGGGTAATGCCAGTACCACCAGCTGATGATGATCGCTGCTGGTCTGGGGCCAATCAGCGGCGGCAGCGACAGGTGCCACACGAAAGCGCCAAAAAGGCAGACTAGAACACGACATGCTCCCGGCTACCAGTCGATCCTATCCAACTAGATCCCATCGAGATCCGCAGACTTATAACCAGACTGCGGGCAGACACAACATGAAACAGTCCGCACTGCGGCAGTCACAGCAAGAGTCGCGGTTTCAGCTATGATAATGTATATTTTATGAGTTAATTTCAAGTGCTGCCCGGTGCCTGCTGCCTGCTGCCTTCTGCCAACATGAAGCGAAGTGAGATCGCGTGTTGCACATACAGTAAAGCCTGGCCTGCAAGTACTGCCCATCCAGCTGGGATCCCAGAGCCATGCGCTCATCACGCTTCACAAATTCGCAGCTTGGGCAGACGCTCATAATTCTCAGGGCCTCCTAACAAGATCGGCGACTAAGAAGGGGTAAACCGTACCAGGTTTTAGGTCTCGGATCCCAGGTCCCACATCCACATCCACATCCACATCCTCAGACTCGCGGCTGCTTTGTTGCGGTCTGTTTTCGGTTTGTCTGGCCATTTCGCTTCGCTTTCGGCTCAACATCAGCTCCAACTGCGAATGCGACTGTGCAGCAGAAACTCACTGTGATTCCGATTGGGAAAGACGACGACGACGACGACCAAGACGACTCCTCCAATTCGCACTTTGGTTAAATTAGTTGCGGTCTGGGAAGTTTGGCCACCATAATTTCCCGTGGCGTTTGCCGACCCGACAAACTCCAACACTCCACTTAACAAGCCGACAGACGCCGCAGTTTCTGCTGATTGAAGCCGCCTGCATCAACATCAACGCCATCTCCATCGCGATCTCAGATCTTCATCGGTGTTGCTGGTGGATGTGGATGTTGCTGGTGTGCCTTTGGTGTTGCTCACGTTTCGCTGGCCCCGAAAATTGCAGCAGCTAAAGGATTAACCTCAAATTTCTGCTGGCGGTGTTTGGCTTTCAACGCTTAATTGGTTGTGAAATCATCATTATCACATGGCCGACGGTTTGGCGTTGGCGTTGTTAGCCCACCTCTCATCTTCATCTTCATCTCCATCTTCATCTCGATCTCACTGTTGTTGCTGATGATTGTTTATTAAGCAGCGCCAGCAAAAGCTGCGTGTCCTGCCATCTGTCCAGGTTCCATCTCCATGTCCATCGCTCAGACTCGTACCCAGACTCCAACTCCAACTCCAGATCAGATCGGTCCAACAGTCTTGGCCATATAATTTGCGCATGATTCATTTATGATTGAGAGCTGACTTCGACTTGTTTATACAAAACCCGTCAGCGTCGGCATCAGATGTGATGATTTCTATCCCAAGAGCAACGGCTGCAGAAGCAACAGCAAATTATAGGCCAAGACCACCAAAGCGTTAACTGAAATATTTAGCGAGTTTGTTTCTTTGATTTCCAGGAAGCCTCTCGGGCCCAGTCAAATGAGCGCCGCCGCTCTTTAATTAAGCTCCTCGGCACCGACTTGGCCGCCAGCAGGAAGTGCATTTTATCCAACCCATCCCACCCCGGCCCATTTCGCACACAAAAAGAAATAAAATGCTATAAAATAAAGAAATACAACTGAATTGCCCGGCGAACTCAGCGAAGCGTTGACATGAGTTCACCTCTGGGCAGCTACTCCTGCCGCCCACAAATACACTGCAAACTATATGTTGTCATAAGCATTTACTTACTTACACTTAAAAAGAATTCTATAAAATTGGAAAGTGTTTAAGTAGTGACAAAATTTTTATAAATATCTTCTTTAAAAATAATTGAAATTTCAATCGAAACTTAAAAGACATTATGTAAAGTAAAATGAAATTTTAATCAAAATTAAAGATACAATTTTTATAGATAGTAACGACTATAAATAAAAGGAAACACCTTGGGTGCTTTTTTTAAGATTCACTCAGGCCCGAAAAATTAATTTTAGACATATTATTCCAAGTTTTTGTTTTAGATATGTAGCTGTATATATTTTTTCTAATTCCCTGGACAAACTATCCATATATTTTTCTTAGTGTTTAAATGCACACAAGTACCTCTCTGGCATGCCAATCGCCCAATCGTAATAAGACACAACAGGAGGGTTGCCAAAAATGGTACGCTCCGATTTTCGGCCCCAAAATGCACTAACAACAACAGCAACATCTTCGACGACAGCGGCTGCCCGGCATTAATCATAAATTACCAGGTCGTTGAGTTGGCCAAGAAGTCAAGTGGGAGGGGGGGCAGGAGGAGCAGGAGGGCCAACATCGAAGTAGAGACGCCCTAACGTGTGGCGAGGTGTTCGCTGTGCGCGTTTATAAATTTTGCCAAGCGCCAGGCCGACTTCTTTTTTTTTCGGCCCCAACCAGACAGACTCTGGCCAAAGAGCAACGGCAACGGCAAGAGCAAGAGCCAGGGCAAAAGAAATGATCATCTTCATCATTGCCGACCCGGCCACGTACTAAAAAATGTGAGATATGGCGGCAGCAGGCCAAGGTTATAGTTATAATTGGCCCAAAGCGGGCCCAAAACGAACGAGAGGAGCAGCCCATAAAGCAGCGAGAGGAGGCGGTGACGTGCCAGCAGCCCAAGAGCCACCAAGGAACCGGCAGACCAGGCCCAAACCAAGCCAAGATGATGGCCAGGATGCCCAGTGGTCGGCGGTGGTGCCTGCCCTATGCCCACAGTGATGCGCACGTGCTTAACCTCTGACTTTGTGTTCGGCCATCATCATCATCAGCCAGCCAGGCAGCCAGGCAGCTTCTTCAAGTGGTAGTATACTACCATAGTAGCCTGGCGATTAGCCGCGGATTGTTGCCGGATCTGCTGGGAACCGTCGAGGAGCAGAGGCCGTGAGAGGTTGTTTATGGCCCGCCCCGGGCACGCCCACTTGGTGGGGCGGAGGAGGGAGGTGGTTGGTTGGAGTGCGATACCTTCACAGATGAAAGGCGTACTGGGTATTACTTTCGGAGGGGTTAAAGGGATGCAAGATACGAGCGGTGATGGGTTTAGTGCAGATATGGACAGGCGGATTATTTGTCTAATTATTTGCAGAGAGTGATTTATCCAAAGGTCTTGAAGGGAGGTTAAGATAAATTAGGCTGTATTCCGTGATTATCCTTTTTTAATATTTTAAATTTAAATAGAATTAAATTTAAAATAGGATAGAATCTTATTTAAGGAAGACCTCGTTTCAATCTCAAACTAAACTAAACATATATTTATTAAGATAATATCTAATTTAAAGAGGACCTTATTTTAATCTTAAACTAAGCTAACATAATTTAGATCCAAAAGAAGAAAATACACTTTTTTTAAAATTAAGTTAGCTTTAATTTAGCTTCTTAGTCTAACCAAACTTTACATTCGCTTACCTAGTTTAAAAAGTACTATCTAAAGAAACCTAAAATAATTTCTGTAGGCTTTTCTTAAAAAATATTGCAGGATAAATCAATAACTATCACAAAATGTTTAACAATAAATTATTAAATATCTATTTTTTCCAGAAGAATCATAATGAATGATTAATGATAAGCTCATCCTTAAAGATAAAACTCAAAATTCATTTTTTTAAGGACACCAAATAAAGGATTTTGCTGCGATTTATTATAAATTTCGTTTTTTTTACTACTAAACAATACCGTAGTGCCATAAATATTTATCCACTTGACTGCACTGCCATATTTTACCATATTACTGAATCAATTTCTCATGCATTCTGATGAAGTAACTTGCATATGATGGCATATTTAACTATTTGAGGCCGACGTGTGGCTGCACATTTTCCAAGTCAGTGAACCCCAAAGAGATGTTTTACTGGAGAAAAGGAGTCCACCCACGCACCTCGAAAAAGGACATCCTGCAGCATCCATCCATTGGCAGACTAAGCAATCTATTTTGCGAACCGCTGACAGGCATTTGAAATACCCCTTCGAAGAGTGAAGAGCGGTGGTCATGGCGCAGTGACCAGTGGCCGGCAGCCAAAGGACAATTCGCAGGACATCGTCGCCTGGCTGGCTGCGAGCCAACTGTATTTACTGCATATTTACAGGGCAGCCCATAAAAAAAGGGAACAACTGAAGGCAATGTGATTGCTTTAATTGCGCCACAAACTGCACTGGAAATTCAATTTAAATGGGAATTGCTGACAGGGATTTCTTTCGGAGAAGATGGCAGGCACACAATTTCAATCTGTTCTTTTCATAAATACGCAAATTTGTCCACTGAGGCGGATGCAAATATTTTGCCAAGACACTTCCATTTAGCCGTGCCATCCGTTCTTTGCAGCCACATAAAAATGCCAGCATAGCCAAAGTGCAGGGAAAATCACAGAAACTGTCTCCCAGCAGCAAGGATACAACATAATCATCATCATCATCAGCAGCAGCAGCAAGGATAACCGGCAATGCTGCGTTTGTAGCCGACTTACAGGAACCGCGGCGCCAAAAACTACTAAAAATAAAGTTTGCATTTTGTCTATTTGTTTCCTGTCGCCTTGTCCCAGTCCCGCGACCGTGTCCTCATCCTTTGGCGACATTTCTCGCTTCCCGCCAGCAACATAAACACTGCTTGGAGTGCGGCGTCATCCTTCAGAGCCACAAAGTCCTAGCTGATCACGAGAAGTCGGACGACCACGTCCAGGAAAAGAAGGAAATTGCAAATTTTTTTAATTCGAAAGTAAAAGCGATGTGTCCAATCTGTGGAATTGGAGCTGGAAACAAAACCAAGCTGAGGAGCCACGTGCTAAGCCACTTCCGGTGGACCTTTGATTGCCAAAAGTGTCCGAAGTTGTTTTGCTCAATTAGGAGTTACAGGGACCATCGACATCCACCAATGCTTTCAAAGGAGAAAAAAATATGCCTGCGAGTGTGGCTGCTGGTTTGTCGAGAAGCGCACTTTAAGACTGCACAAGACTAGCGAGTTGCATAGAAGAAGAATGGTAAGTGGATATACATATATATTTTATATTATTTGGTTATAATTTTCCATTTCCTTACACAGGCCTTTATAAACCCCTTTTACTACTACTACTACTTTTGTTTTGGATTGCCGACATAATGGGCCTTATCGACAATCTTGCCATTTGGATAAGGGGCTAATTTTGAATTTGATTTTAAAAAAATTATTGCTTTATCTACTTTAAGACATTTAGGTTTAATAATAAGAATTTTATCAATAGGATTTTATATTATCCATTCTCGTTCTTCTCTGTTCCTACACTTTTATCAAGCTCAAAAATGCAATATTTTTGAATCAAGGCGCTAAGTGTTCTTCCTCTTTATGAAGATAAGTCATATTTTTCCTAATCTGGTAACACCAACCTTGGCTTTCTCTTTGACCCTCCATTCTGCATAGCAACAACCCCTCACCACTTTCATTCCCCTTAAGATGAGACAGCATATTTTCAGTCTGGCAACGCTTGATTCTTTTAATTTCTGAGAAATTTTAAAATATTTTACATGAATTCGCCGTATACACCAGAATTCGCCTCAATGTATCTTTACATTTCAAATGTAAGTCCCCGAAATGTGCATGTAAAAAAAATGTACAACTGAGTATGGTGAGTTTCAGTTTACTCACCTTTCGGTTCGCTGCGACTTCTATTTGAATTCGTCGCGGTTCGGTTCGCCGTAGCTACGAGCGGCGAGCGGCGTGCCACCACAGTGTTGAGAACAGCTCGAAATTATTAAACAAAAACAAGGAAAAACGCTATAGTCGAGTACCTCGACTATCAGATACCCGTTACTCAGCTAAAGGGACCAAAGGTAAATGGAGATATGCAAGCAGCAAAGCGAGATTTAAATGCGCCACCTACCGGCGGAAGACAGATTTAAGCATTGTAGGCGTGGCAAATTTTTTTTTGGATCAATCGATAGGTATTGACGAGACCAATACATTTCAGTTAAAATTTTTTATCTAGCATAAAAATTTTGAGCGCCACAGGCTTGGGCGGTTTGTGGGCGGTAGAGTGGGCGTGGCATATTCGCATAACAAACCTGCGCTGCGTACAAAGCTACGGAATCTAAATCTGAAATCCCAATACTCTATCTTTGATAGTTTCCGAGATATCCGCGTTCATATTTACGATTTTTTGAAGTTTGTGGGCGGTTTGTGGGCGTCCAAGTGGGCGTGGCAAACTTTTTTTTGGGTCAATCGATAGGTATTGCTAAGAACAATTCATTTCAGTTTAAATTTTTACTCTAGCATCAAAACTGTAGAAGCCACAGTTTTGGGCGGTTTGTGGGCGTTAGAGTGGGCGTGGCACTCTACTGAAACAAACTTGCGCTGCGTAAGAAGCTCAGGAATCTGCACGCCTAATCTCAATAGCCTAGCTCTTATAGTTTCCAAGATCTCAGCGTTCATCCGGACAGACGGACATGGCTAGATCGACTCGGCTAGTGATCCTGATCAAGAATATATATACTTTATGGGGTCGGAAACGCTTCCTTCTGCCTGTTACATACTTTCCGACGAATCTAGTATACCCTTTTACTCTACGAGTAACGGGTATAAAAACAGCAAAATCCGAAATATAGCTTTTCTATCCTGAGAGAGGATAAATAATCATGTTTATTAAGGATTCAATGCATTTTTAGTAAACCCTTAAAATTAAGATCTTTAACTAACCTCCCCTATAACTGAAAATGTGTAGCTATCGGCTTATTTCATTTATTGAAGTATTCTTAATTTGAAACCTGGTACCACCCCGAGACGACCAGTTAATTATATCATATATCTTATATATTATATAATACATTTTCCAATAAAATTGTAAAAGCGCCATCTATGTGAAAATATTTGCATATAAGTATTCCAAGTGTCCAACAGAGTCGCGGGTATTTGACTTTGAATAGCTGACAGATGCTAAGAAATGTGAAACTCTGTCAAAAATGTATGTATAATGATGTTAATACAAGTTCAGCCAACAGACACTAGATGTCGCTCAATAAATGTAAGTACAATTTTATGTGGCGCCACCTTTATATCTCATAATGGGAACATTTTACAAAAAAAAATTTACTACCGATCAACTAACAAAAAGGACAATGCTAATAAATAGTTATATAGTGTTGCTTCTGTCGCACTGCTATTTCAATGAACACAGCTGTATATTATTATTTTATTATTAAATTTTTATTATTTTTATTTATCATATATATATATTATATTTTCTTAACTATTATTTATTATTTATTATTTTTATTTATGATTTCTATTTTTTCATAGATGTCTCCAGCGATCGGAAAGTTAGGGAAAGTTGCCATTAAAGATGGATTAAGAGAAGTATTTTACTTCATGAAGAAGAACGGGATGGAGTACCACCTGGTAGGAGCCGTTAGCGACGGCAACGCGGCGAACCAAGACGCCATAAAATGGCTCCTTGAGAAAGGTTCTTAGTTTGCATTTACATTTAAAGCCTAGTACTCAGATCGGCTAAGAGTTTCACTAGTCGAAAAATCTTATTCTTTGTAGTGTGACCGAGGTTTTCAAAGTTCACCCGCCATGCATGTGGCATGGTCTTACTGTCAAGCAGCTGGGCTTGTTGTCGAACGGAAAACAAATCAATTGGAGCAATTTAAAAAAGAAGAGTCTGCTGGTGCATAAAGAAATTAAAATAAAAATATATTAAATTAAATGTTTTTATGTATGTAAATTAGAAGTTAAAGGCTTCCTTCTCGTCCCACGGATGCTCCGCCATCTGTAGTCCAACTCCGAGCTGGCCAATAATGGCTGGTGATAGCTCCTCCAGCTGTCCCTTAGTGGGCGACCTTATTTCCTCCTCCCTATAGAAGCCGGCGCATCCTCTATCTCCGCTCCATCACCAGCTGCCAAGTACCTGGTGAAGGAGGAGTCCTTAATGGAGCTCATCGGAGATCGTGCGATGTCCCATGTTCCTTCCCACTGGAATTCTCTAGTGGATCTCCTCCAGCGCTTCAACTATTCTGCGGATTTGACCCGTTGTGGTACTGCTTCCTGTCGGTCAAGTCCCACAATAATGGGCAACAGCTTGGATTAGGCATCCTTTTTCATCTGCACTGACCTTTAGCCGTTTTGGGTGTTTTTCTTCCATTTTTAATTTTTAAATTCCCCACCGCTTCTGCACGAACACCGCCAAAGATTAAATTTCTTATTCTTTGGGCCGCGGCTAACGGCGTTCATCGAAAATTCACTCGCGAAATCTGGTATTTTTTCTGGTATTTCCTTAGCTCATCTGAGTACCGCGCTGAAAAACAGACCCGACGAAAAGCTTTAGCCGCCTGTTTGCCTCTCGCTCACTCCTATGGTTAGCTCGCGGTTTTCGTCGATGTGAGTACTAGGCTTAAGCAAATACTTAATAAACACTAAGCAAAGAGCTAAAAAAGTGCTGTCAAATAGCAAAAAAAAACATTTGGCTGTCGTGTGAATGTATGTTTGCGACCCGCCATAAGAAGTACACACTGGTCGGCAAAGGTATACAGCTGTGTTCATTGAAATAGCAGTGTTAAAAGAAAAATATGATAAAATTCAATATGGCTCATTAATAACTTAACCCTACTAAATATCGATTTGATTACGACCAAATATTTTGTTGTATGGCCTTTATTGGCTATTACAGGCTAACACCTATGGGGCCCACACCGCTATATGAGAAATTTGCCCATACCATGATTTTAAGGCCATCTGCTTAACGGTCTTGAGATTTTGTTTTGGGTGGTACCCGGTGTTTGGTGGTCGACGGACATACTATTTTGAACCTGTTCCACCAAAAAACACCAGCTAAGACTCATCCTTTTGAAAAATTATTTTATTTATTTGTTTTATTTATTTATTTAATTTAGCAATAAAGGCAGCGGTGGCAGCAGTGCAGGCTGCTGGTTTGGCGGTCGTGGCACAAGCCACACGTGCGTTGCAGATGCCACCACCACCACCACCGGCGCCACCACAAACACCAACTGGTCAAGGTCAATGGTGGTATGCTGCGCCGGCGCAGACATATGTGGCGCCGCCGGGGAAGACACCTGTGGCGCCGCCACCACCAACACCTGGTCAATGGTGGTATGCTGCGCCGCCACCACCACCACCACATCAGGCGCCACCGCCAAAAGAGGCGCCAACACCACACCCACACCCGCAGGAGGAGGTGGTGTTGGAGAAGGCGGTGTTGGTGGAGCCGGAGGCCCAGGCTGCCACCCCCCCGTTGGCCCCCATAACTGTGCCGCCGCGGCCATCAGCAGGGCGTAGGCGTCCTGTCGCTCCTCGGGAGCGGCCAGGGCGCCCATATCCAGCACTGGGAACGCCTCGTCTTTCATTGCCTCCCAATGCCATCGAAGTCTCTCAGTGGCCACAGCTCCCCACAAAGGAACTGCAGAGTCACTTCGATGGCAATGGACGACGGTGCCTTACCAGTGCTGGATGTGCTGGCAGAAATGCGGTCATTCGTTTAAAGCCAGGCGCCACAACTGCTTGACCTCGTTCCTCACCTATTCGTGCCCGTACTGCCCCTTCAGCTCAGTGGTGAAGAACCCTAGTGGGCATAGGGGTAAGTGCGAAGGGGATGGGGTCACGGCATACTTGCCGGATGGCCCACATGCCACCCTGCGGCGACATTGGGCGGGAGTGAACAACGGGGTGATGCAGCCTGCTTCCAGGAGCTCTGTGAGGGGATCAATTTATTGTAAGTTAATTTTTTACAGAAATAAACAATTGAATTTGATTTAATTTTAATTTCAGATCCTCGTGTCTAGCTTGCTGGACAAAATGTTTCAGCAAGTCTCGGGCCTTTGTACACCGCTGCATTGGGCAGCGGCTGGGGATCAAACCTTATGTTTACGAATTTAATTTTTAAGTAGTGAATTATATTTACTTTAATAAAATGTTTGATGTTAATATTAAAATGTATTAAATTTTTATTTTTTTATTTAATGACCAATATTAAGATATTCATCTCCATCATATGGAGTGGATGGACCCGCACGCGGTGATAAAAGCCAAATGATTGTTTTGTTGACGAATCCCGAAATCGACAACAGTCTATCGATTTGCCTGAATATCGGCTATCGATGTGTGGCCAACGTTGCCACCCATCGGGGAGCTGCCACTGAGCCTGCCACTTTTCAGAGGTGAGTACTCCGTTTGAAATATGTTTGTGGGATAAAAGAGTTTCAAATAACAGAGCTATTAAGAGTTCGCAAAGGGAAACTGGCTAACACAAAACTGCAAATGATTCGGCGTCCCCGAGGCTCGAGCTACAAATTTATGCTAATGGATACACGCAACAAAATACTTACATTTAGATCAACTAGTTACATTTATTTCAAAACAACTACGAGAGCTTGAACTTTAATACAATTAATTTGTCGACTTTTAATGTATTGTTTATTTCAGAATATTTTAAAACAATGTAATTTTATTTAGTCACCTATATAATTTATAAATTCATGTTAAGTTTATATATAACATATATAATGTTTCTTCATACATATTTAAGTACTCATTATTTTACTGAGTATACTTATATTTAAAATAAAGGTATTTAAAGTTTCTGTAAAAAGAGTTAACATGTTTACTGAAAAAGTGTTCAACTAATTTTTTATAATATTTTCTTTTTGTGCAAGAACAGATTTCGCTGCTCTGGTTTTAGCTGCTTGCCTGCTCTGTTGATCATCTGTAAGTAAAAGCGAAAACTGGCCCTGACTTCTGATTTTTCGGATAGTTCAATCATTAGTCGCTCAGATTGATGCGAATACTTACCTGCAAATATTATACATCGTCAATTAACTTGGTTTGTCTTTCTCACGACGATGAAAGATCGGGTAGCGCCAGACAAAATTAATTTCTAAACATATGCGGGAATTAAATTAAATTTTAAGTTACCTAATGGATGCCAAAAACTCTCCTCGCTACTGGTATTCACAGAACAAGGTATAATATCAATCATCATCACGGACAGACGGACATGGCTAGATCGACTCGGCTAGTGATCCTGATCAAGAATATATATACTTTATGGGGTCGGAAACGCTTCCTTCTGCCTGTTACATACTTTCCGACGAATCTAGTATACCCTTTTACTCTACGAGTAACGGGTATAAAAATACCCGCTTAGCGGTTTGAATCGTGGAAGGCTATGGTGGTGGCCATTGCCACCTTCGACGGCCAGTTTATGCGCTTCGTCCACATCCAATTGGTAAGTTTACATTTCTGTTTATGTTTTTTTCGGTCTTTGCTTTTGCCTTTGCCGGCCGCCCATATAATGCCCATATAATTGTCCACGCTGCTGATATAATTGTCCACGAGTATTTACTTTACTTTTCAGGTCTACCAAGTAATTTCCTTTTCATATATAATATGATTCTGAACCCCATCTGTCCCATAACAAAATGACGTATGTAAATAAATGCTAATTCCATAGTTGGTTGATAATAATGATATATATATATATTTATTGGTATAATTATGATAAATCCAACTTCATGTTACGGCATTTTATCTGCTCGTTAACTTCTCAGATTAATTAGCTGACCCCTTAACTGGTGGTCTAAAAAGAAGCCTAACTTTTTCTTTAAGAACAGGAAAGTTAGTTGTGCCTATATACCCAGCATATCGGAAAACAGATTTCGGTAAATCCCCTAAGCCACACACTCTGCGGAAATTCAGGTAGGTTTCGGCGACCAAACTTGTGAATCCTTTACGGATGCAATTTAGAATTAATTATGCGACGCTTGCTTGCCACTTGGCCGGGAACTTTTGGGGGCAGAGCGGTGGAGACCAGCTTGTGCTGAGGTTACAAATTCTCATATGTCGCCACACACAGGACGAAAAGTGATGGACAGAAGGATACTCAGGGAGGGCATTGGGGATTGGCAACAGTTGACACAAGAGCATTTAACGCTTCAGCACGTTTCCAATTCAATTTCCACTGGCACTACGAGTAGAAGGCAGCGCCAAGGAAGCCGAGGCGTTGGAGCGTGCGAAAACTTAAGCAAACGCACCGAGCATGACAAACGAGGCTAAGGACAATGCCGGCAGGATAATGATAATGAAAGCGAATTATGGGCGCTGCAAGACGGTGGGTGGCTGTGTGTGGCCGAAAAAGAAACGGAAGCCAGTGCTTAATGAAGATGCCTCGCAATAAATCAACAAATTACGCGGAAAGGGCTGCCCGAAGCCTTTGTGTATCTTGCAGATACCAAGATACACGGCCATATTTGTGCGCAGAAACAATAAGTGAACCGCTTAAAAATGCATAAATCAAGGCGCAAAACGCAAAACGCAGCCAAGGGAACTGAAACAAAAGCGTAGCGAGAAGCAACTGTCAAAATGATAATCGCCAACAACTGTTGAGGCTGTCTTGGCCTTATGACAAATGTTGTCGACTCGAAAAGGGGGTGTGTTTCAGCACCCATCACGCACTACTATCCAGAATCAATGTACGGCCACAAGTTTGAAAAACACATTTTACTTATTAGTTCGCCTTGTTTGAGGGGGACATGCCAGGGCTGAACTGATCCATCCATGTCGGTCATAATCGTAAAAGCAAATGCAAAACGCAAAAGCCAAATTCCTGACAGGACATTCCCCCAATTGTCAACCCCTTAATCCACTTGTTTTCCGAGCCCATAATACTCTCTTTGAGTGATGCCCATTATCATAATCTTTTGGGTGGTGGTGGGTACTTCGAGCAGCCCAGCTGACCATTTGCGGAAATACCTTCCGATATCTTTTTGAGTATTTTGTTTTGGGATGAAATCTCGCAATCGGCTTATCAACGGGACCCGAAAACAGTCTTGGCAATTAATCATTGCTTAAGTAAACAAAAATAGCAAATTGATTAGTATAGCAACCGAAGTATCCGAAGTCAGAGATCTCGTTGGTGCTCTTAAGTTCCTCAAACTTAGCCAGGTTTGCCAACAGTCCGGAAGTCGAATCGAGTGATCTATCTTCTCTGCAGTACTTAAATTTTGGAGGTTCCATCTGTTCCCCGAAAGTGTTGGCCACGATTGCTTACATTTTTGTTATTCTCATACAGAACTTAACTCTGCTGGATGCGTAAAATTTGCAAAAAATGGTCAAGAATTAAAATGAAATTTTTTGGTGGAAAATTAGGATGTAAAATTTGTGCCAAAAACAGGAATCTTTTTGTGTGTTTCTTGCCGTAATTTCGATAAAGAAAGTGCCTGAGCAATAAGAATGACTGTTTTGATCAGCTAACAATCTAAGCTAACGATGAGCATCACTTCTGGGTAGATTTTGGCAAATCTAAATTTTGGTTAATTTTTTATTTTTTCATAAGGGGTTACATCACATTTTTTGCAAAAAATGGTCAAAAATTAAAGTTTCTAGCTTTGAACGCCAATCGATTAGGAATTTTATTACGAGTTCAACGCGGTATGACATTCCATATTCTGACAATATTTAACTCTGTTTCGACCAAAATTCTGAACTTTTTTGGTGGAAAATTAGGATTTAATATTTGTGCCAAAAACAGGATCCTTTTTGTGTGTTTTTTTGCCGTAATTTCTATAAAGAAAGAGCCTGAGCAACAAAAATGACTGTTTTGATCAGCTAACAACCTAAGCTAACGATGAGCACCACTTCTGGGTAGAATTTGGGAAATCTAAATTTTGGTCAATTTTTGATTTTTTCATAAGTGGTAACATCACATTTTTTGCCAAAAATGGTCAAAAAATAAAGTTTCTAGCTTTGAACGCCAATCGATTGGGAATTTTATTACGAGTTCAACGCGGTATGACATTCCACATTTTGACAATTTTTATCTTTGTTTCGACCAAAATTGTGAAATTTTTTGGTGCAAAATTAGGATTTAAGATTTGTGCCAAAAACAGGATCCTTTTTGTGTGTTTTTTGGCCGTAATTTCGATAAAGAAAGTGCCTGAGCAATAAGAATGACTGTTTTGATCAGCTAACAACCTAAGCTAACGATGAGCATCAATTTACACAGGTGTTTTATTTGTGTATCAAATCTGGGGAAGTAGAAATAGAAAAGCAAACCGATCAGCAGCAAAGGCATACTTTTTCAACATTTTAGCAATAATTAGACTGATACATATTATTATTATTTTATTTTTTAATATCGCCTTTTACTAAGAGCTGTAATAATATATTAAATTCAATTAGATATTCTATACAATCAACTCCAAACAATACATCTACTAATTCCTCACGCACTTATTATTTCATTAAATCTATACCAGAAATTCAATACAAGACGAACCGCTCCCTTAGTTTCCTCCAACCAACCCCTTGTCGGAAAAACTCCAGTCCATTAAAATATGCGCATATGTAATAAGTAAACCACTAAACAGACACCAAGAAGTTGCTACCAAAATCGAATCAACCACTTAGCACCCAATTGAAAAGTGTGACCCAGTTTTAAAGCGCTTTTAAAAGAAGATTTGGCAAACGCTTAATGTAATTGCCGAGGTCCATTTGCAGCGTCAACATGTCGACATATGAGGAATATTCGAATGCTTTTATAGGACCCAAGCACATATGGGAGAATCCTTCGTAATGGATGCCATAATTCCGCGCTAATGTTGCAAAAATCTGCAAAGCTGGAAGAGCAGCAGCAACAACAACACAGTCCCAAATAGTGACAACAATAGAAACTAAGCTCATAAATTACCATGACAATGGAATTATGCTCTAATCCACCCCGAAAAGTTATTGAACTCTCCGGCAGAAATTGAAGCCACAAGCGTAAATCTTGCCTGCCTGTCATAAATTTCGCTGTTTTCGCATTCGATTTTGGTTTTTCGATTCGAATGGAATAGAATATTATTTATACGCATGAAGCAATGGCAAAAATGAATTCGCAATTTTAATTCAATTAGCCCGAGGAGGAATATCCAAAATGGATACCATTATTATTCCTTTTTCTTTTTTTCAACAATTATTTCTCGTTTAAGGCAGGCTTCGAGAGGAAATCTAGAGTAAATTTATTCCACATGATTAATTCAAGATTCGATTTTGAAAATCAACAGCAAATGAAGGTGGGCTTGTGGGTGGGGGGTACAGCCCCAAAAAAGGTGAGCACAGTAAAATATTTGTTCAAGGTGTTTGAACTCGAAGCGCAGGCAAACGAAATCAAAGAAACGACGTCATTACATATGATAATGCAGCCAAATAGACAGCAGAGAAAACTAATGTTATGAAAATTCGATGAGCACTCAAGACACAAAAGTTATAGATTGTTTATTGGAGCGAAGGAAAAAGTAAAATATTTAATGATTCAAGCGTTAAAGAATGATGGAGAGAGAAATATCCAAGAACTTTGTTCTTGAATTGTGAACATTCGTTCTTAAAAATCGTGTAAGTACATCTTGGTATCAATGTTCTCAATATAAGAACGAAATGGGGAGAAGAGAAAAGTTGTACAAAGTACATAAATACCGCCAATTCAACTCGATTCGAGCAAAATAAAAACATTTTCAACTTAAAAATGTCGTTCTATTTTTAAGAACAGTTTCAACTTAGATGAGAACGTCAGAATTTTCTCTGTGTAGATGGGAGAAAAATTTAAAACTTTGGACAGGACAACCTTAGATTTATGTAAAAGTCAAGCTTGGTAGTTAACCAACCATTAATAGGATCAAATAAGAATGTTTGTGGTTTTGTAAGTTTATGAGGGGACCAATTTTGAAACAAAGAAACTCATTATATTTATCAAGGAATTTACCCTTTTAATAAGTTCTATATGTCGTCGCCAAGTTCATTAACTTTAAGGGTTAGAATTGCAGACTAGAATAACGAGCCAAAGATAAGCCAAGCTTTCAGCTGATCTAAATGTGGTGCTTTACAAAGATTTCTATCAAATTAATGGCATCCCAACTGCAAAATCGAGTAAAATCCAAAGCGTAGATCAATCTTAAGCGAAGTCAATTGGGAATTTAGCTACAACCGCAACTGATCGAAGCACGGATGGCTGGGTGTATATGCCCAAAGGAACCAGCATATGCTGATGCCACATTAGATCGACGACTCACTTGTCAGTCTGTCCGCCTTTGTGGCACCATCGGGCGGTGTTTATCACCCATCTATGGACCAGTTCCAATCGGAGAGTCAAAGGGCGAAGGGCACTCGGGGGAAATGGGAACTGGGAACCGGGAACTCGTAACTCGCAACTGGGATCTCGAGAATCCCGCGGCGCAGCGCATTTTCTCCGCGCATATGTCAGCATTTTTCTCAAATTGGAATCGAAAAATGCTGCACTAACAGCATTTTGTGGTTTTCAGCATAATTAAAGGCAGACGGAGAACAGAACCCCCGACAAACGCCCCGGACAGATCGTAAACGTCGAAAAACGTAAGGTGTCCTTTCGCATGGGGTTGCGAATCGAAAACGAGATTTGGGATTCATGAGGAGTGGTTGCAGGGAGTGCAGTGTTCGACGAGTTAACAAAGCCATCAATGGACCATAAACTAAACACTTTTTAAATGCCGAGCGGGGGCTGGGCGAAGGACCTCGGAGAGTCCTTGTTACCATTGTCGAAATCGCACAGATGTTTGCTCAGCCCGAGTGTGATTTCGTTGCCGGGGATAACTAGCGACCCTCCATTAAAGGGTAGTTTTCATTATTTTTCGTACCGCTCACAGTGGGACTCCACTCCCGGCAATTGGAACTGTGCCGCATTCGACCCACTGTACCCTGTGCATTCCAAGCTGATTAGATCTGATTTCAGTTGGACAGACAGCCAGTGAAACAGGTTCCGGGGCAGGGTCACAATTTATGGCACCAGAAAACGTATTGGGCAACTTTAAATGCGGGTCATCCCATCCACACCGCAGTGGATATTCTGAGGTGGTGGCAACTGGTGGTAATGATGGTGTTCTGTGGTGGTGACTTGGTGGTCGCTTCATTTGTGCAGCTTGGCTGAGCATACGCTGCACATCCGACTCAAAACGAGGAATCCGCCAAATGTTGCATGTTTTTCTTATGAATATGTTTTACAAGTGGATGTGGGCTTTTGAGGGCCCAAGCTGATACTTCCTAAGGGGAAAGAAAAAAGAGAATACAATATATGTTTTAAAAACTCGACATATGAAAAATATAATACTCTCTTGTCAATACTCCATCTTTATTCTTGATTCAGACTGATGAAGGCAACAATGTGGTGATCATGAAGTCCTGGGCATCTGTAGTATAAGAGTGGTGATTTAGTATCTATTCATTATAAGATTAATATAAAAAATATTATTCTAATTGAAAGATTTAGTAGAACATTGGATTTTAAAATATGTTTCTCAATTTTAAGAATTTTAATACATGTATTTCTCTTCCAAACTTAATACAAATGCTATTACGCCCGAACACACACCCTGCAAGGACTCAGATTAAGATTAAGATTAAGATTATAAGATTAATATAAAAAATATTATTCTAATTGAAAGATATAGTAGAACATTTGTTTTTAAAAATGTTTCTCAATTTTAAGAATTTTGATTTTCTCTTCCAAACTTAATACAAATTCTATTACACCCAAACACACACCCTGCCAAGTTTCAAAACCCAAAGTGGATGTTCCGGTTCCGGTTCTCTGCCGCCTCTTCCGGCCCACTCGAAGAGCTCTTGACATTATGGTTATCCAGCAACCAAGTCCAACACTTGGCAACTGTTGCGAGTTCTGTTTGTGTTTCACGAGTTCGAATTGTGTGTTTGGGCTGCGGAAAATATTGCCACATCGAGGCACATAAATATTTATGCCGCATTCGATTGAAAGCTTCTCAAGCGTAAGCATTTTAGATAAAGTTCCAGCCACCAACCACCACCCACTCAGGTGCAGTTGTGGCATCGTTGGCGTTTTGCATATGACAGCAGAAAATGTTTTTCCTGGCTTGATTGCGGGCGAATGTGCGTCTCGAACTGATTGGACCAACGCACAGGGCAACAGGGCTGGAATCGAATCGCAATCGACATCGTCATCAGCCGATTTGTTAACCAAAACAAGGGCTCTAATCCGACTAAGACTAAACCGGAGGCAACCACAAGATCCACCACCACCACCAACCAATGCACCGGCCCTCGGGCCTTGTTAGAACCAAACGAGCGACCCTCGTTCGCGCATTTTTAATCCGTTTAAATGAATGACAGTCTAATTGGAGGATTTGGCAAGCTGAAGAACGAGCCGGGCACAGACGGCTCCTTAATAGTGACAAAGTCCTTGCCATATGCTTGGAAAAAACCACATGTTATTCACGGTATTTAAACAAACAGCAACAGGGACGTTCGAGGCTGACAACTACCCTCCGAATACTCCAGTTCCAAATTCCAGATCCAGCCCTCTAAAACCCATAGTCCTCCAACCCTCATACAATTAGGTTCTCGCCCTGCTCACGTGAAATCCAATTCGAATTTTTATTTAATGCGCGAAAAGCACTTGATTGGATGAAGAACAGAACTCGGGTTTTAGTTTTCTCCGTACTCCAGGGACATTCCGAACTCTGAGGGGTGGCAAGTGCAGGACTCTTGCAGAATGCAATCCGTGTCTCTAGGAAACTTTACCATCAGCACAACAAACTTACTGAGAAAAAAAAGATATTATATATCACATTTCAATAACCTGTTTATATTACATGGGTTAGGCTAAGAATTTTACACTTGATAATATCAAAATATTAAGTCATGTTTGAAAAAGTTGTGCATATATTGTTTCAAGGTTAGATATTTCTATGTGTAGGTCAAAATAAAGCCAGATTATTAAAAACTATTTAAAACTAAAGTATAATCCATACAGCAAATGGATTAAATATAACCCATAGAAAATTTTAAGTTTAGACACCTCTAACTTATCTTAATAATATAGAATACCATTTTATTTTCTGTGCAGAGTGAGCTTAGAGTTCCGGGCGGCAAGAAGCTGTTTCCTCCAGGACTTCCACACAAACCACCGAGATTACAGGAGACAGGCAGCACATTAACATCAACGAAGGCCACAATCTCCACGGAAAAGGTGTCTGCTGTCTCCGGAATAAACGTAGCTAGCTCTATGCAAAAGTTGTAGCAATTAGCATTTACATTTTGCTATCTTAGCAGGGATAATTGAAACCCGCCGAGGATGCCTTGCCCCGGCATACGGAGCACGTAGCTGTGTCTAAACTCTAGTCGGAAGATTGTCATCTTAGTTTTTAATTCGTTTCCTGGGACATTTCCTCGCTTCCTTCTCATTTTCCCCGGGCTTGACTTAATCACACAAAGGCAATTTCACGCCTTTTTGCGCTTTGTCTCAGAATGACAGCGGGGGAATCACTTTGTCACTTGGCAGTTTGATGTATCGACAGTTGCTAAACCAAACAGCCATCCCACCTAAAATACCATCCCCTGCCTCAATGACAAGCCAAAATCTTTTAGTTAGCAATAGAGGGAGATCAGCAGGGGTAGATAAGCCTTTGGGTTTAGTGGAAATTTTGTGCTCGATTTGTATATCGGAGATTTTCGTTAATTTCTGAAAGAAATAAATACATCAATGGGCCAAGAATGTAATAGGGATTTTCACTTGACTTCAATTGTGGACACGTGCCACATATGAGGGAGTGTAATTGAAATGGGGGCAATTCTTGGTAATTCATGGTGAAAATTCGTTATATATGGAGACAGTTTAGATAAGATATCTAGTCGAAATGGGAGCAACTAAGAACTGGATATATTTTGCCACAGAAAAATCTATGTTGATGGGGTTAAATATTCAAAAAAGTAAATTTTTATTAGACTTTATAATATGTTTGATTTAATAAGTATTTAAATATTTTATTAAAAACTCCGAAGTATTTTATAAATCAGCTAAAAAGGCAGAGACATTTCACACCAATTTAAAATCACATCAGCTTATGGGCTGAGCCTGGATTGTTCGATCGGCAATTAATTAAATACAAACTAAACAATATTTTTAATGAAACGGCCATGGTCGAAGGCAATCATGTGTTTAATATTAATTTGTTCGACAGCCAACATGGCGGCCAAGCGAATTATAGGCTCCAGCACACAGATACTCATTGGCACCCACACACATGTGGCGCTGGTGGCTATAAATATTAATTAAAAATGCAACTCATATGGCAAGTGGAACAATTAGCACCTGAAAATATGCAAACATTAAATTGCCGCTGCAGCAGACTCACAGGACACACAGCCGCACACAAAAACTGCAACAAAAGAAGTGCCATTTAAATAATATATACGTATAACATATATAGATTCGTGGAGCTGCAAACCTGGACCACGACTGACCATAACAGACACATATTTTGTCCTGACAATGGCCACATCCTCACATCCGGTCTGCCAGGATCTAGGGTCTAGCCGGGTAAAAAAAAGGATATGAGGGGAACAGAACGAGACGGAAAACGAACGGAAAACATTGCACAATTTGCTATTGTTGCATGTGTATATTTACGGGGCAGTTGCCACTTTTTCCACATAGAGCCAACGTAACTGACAAATAAATATTTCAGTCCGTTGAAATCTTTCGGCGCTCAACAGTCGCCCACAAAACGGGGGAACCCCACATCGCTGTGAGTGTGTGTGTGTGTGGGGTTCGCAATATGTAAAAGCTACGCGCAGCATATACTCAAAATCCAGAGCAGCAACAACAAGTGCAGCAAATACAGCAACACAAAACATGGCCACATATTCACACAATCTCGCTGGCGCTGCTAAAAAATCGACAAAAACAACCTGTTCGGAAACACTTGCAACAAGGATATCAACGCCAGCAGAGACGGGGATAGAGCTAGAAAGAGAGGGCAGGTCCTGCCATATTTTTGGGGTGACGAGGCAAAAAGAGAGAGCCAGAGAGCGAGAGAGAGAGAGAGCTACCAGGACCAAGCGCCGCCTCTTTTCGAAAGTTATCTGCACAGAGATAGTGCACAGTGGGGAAAAGCTGGGATACTTGGCAAATAAAAATGTAATTCAACACACAACAATCCTTTAGATAAAATAAAAAAGTACTAATTTTAAAAATGTTATCTTAAAGTCCTATTTAAATAATCCTTTTGGTTTGTGGATTTATAAGCTTTTTGTATAATTTTGAGTATTTCTTTGTCTTTAAAGTTTTTTTATTTAATTATTCATTCGGTATTATGACATTAGTATGGCTTACAAAATGTAGACTTAAGCCCGATACTTACCTCAATCAAAAAGGCAACGACATGAAAGTTTCCATACCAAAATGAAAGTCGAAAAATGTTATGAACCAAATATTATATAGAGATTATCATCTTGTTGCTAATTAATTAAGTTGGAGATCAGGCTTAACAAGGAAACCTAAGGTAAATATTCATTTCCGTTCTACTTCATTTATCTACATAGCAAGTCCAGAAAAGGGGTTAAAAACATAAATTAATAAGTTACAAAAACATTTTTGATTTAAGGACTTATGGATATAAATCTGATATACATATAATGATTAAATAGACTATAAATGAATTAAATTCTTGGATAATATTCTCTTAAACACCCTATACCCTATCATATTCAACCAGAGAGTTAATGTCATACCTTCTTAATAAGTTTCAGTTAAAATTGTTCTGCAAATTGAATTTATTTTAAGGTTTGGAAACAATGGTATGCATCCCACTGTACCTGCATCACACACAATACAGCCAGGCTTTCGAATGGGCCAACCAGGACTCGTCCTGGCCAGGCCCGCACAATAAAACCACAGAATATGTTCGCCAACTGGCAAAGCAGATGGACCGCCAAGAGACAGACAGAGTGGGCCAGAGAGAGAGAGGGAAGACCGCCGGAGAAAGAGAGGGCGAGCGAGAAAGCGAAAGAGCAGGAACATAAGGGTGGTGACGAGCGCTCTCTGCAGGACCTGAATCTGAACAGACTCCGAGCAGAATCAGGACAGATGGGCCAAGTGCCGCGAGTGCGGAGAGTTGCTTTTCCCATTTGAATGGGACAATATGAGAAACCGAGAATTCCAACTGGACGCGGTGGTGGCGGCGGGTACTTAAAGAGGAACAGATTGCGGGCGGCCAGCAGTCGAAACTGGAATTTCGAAACGCAAGGAACTAGAGAACCCCAAAGACCCCAGAACCCAAAGCCCCAGAACCAAAAGCCAGTGAAAGTCGAAAAGTGTATTGAAGTGAAAATGAATCTGCTCATGGATAGCCTGCCATCGCATGCGAATCCTGGCCAGCGTCGCTCCACGCCGCCCCAGCACGCCGAGCTGAGGATCTCCACATCGCCGCAGCAATCGCCGCAGCAAAATCAAACCACTAATCACAATAATAATAATGAGACACACACATCGCCAGCCGGTGGAAAGACCACTCTGAAACGAGCCTTTGATGTGGCTTTCTTAATGATGCCCGATGAGCGGATCAAGCAGAAGCAGGCGGAGAAGCAGGCCCGTCTCCAGGAGGCACTGCAGCATCATCATCACCAGCAGCAACAGCAGCAGCAGCATCAACAAATGAGCCACTATCCCACGGATTTGTCTCCCCGAGGAGCCTCCTCACAGCCACCTTCACCGGCGGCCTTGGAGTACATCAGTCTGTTAGAGGCTCGCCAGAGGTATCCACAGATCAGCATCCGTTCCCCGAGGGTTTATGATGATCCCAGTGTGATCATACCCCTGGTGGACTCTCCAGAGGCGCCCTCAACTTCCTCACCACCACCTCCCATGCGCAGTGCTTTCACCAAGGTGGCCTCCTCATCGCTGTCCACTGCATCATCCTCACCCTCAACCACCTCCCGTTTGGAGTCACCCGTGGATGTGGGAGCTCCTCCGCTGAGTCCCGACCAGCTGAGCTGTCACTCGATGAGTCCGCCTTTGGTAACGCCACCGCCCAGGACCAACAGTGGTGGTCAGAATCCAAATCCCCTGCCGGCCAATCCCATTGTGTATCACAACTTCCGGCCGGAGTATCAGTTCAATGGAGCCTTCCAGGCGGTCAATCCCATGCAGGCTTTGCAGGCACAGCAGCGACTCAAGCAGCAGTTGCTGTACACTCGTCCTCCAGGACCAGGAAATCCCAATGGAGGCGGAGTACCCATGCCGGGAAATTCACCACCAGGTCCACCGTCGGAGTTTCTGCATGGCTATCCTGGGTTTGCTCCACCACCACATCCATTCGCAGTATCCCAACCTCTGCAGAATCCCGCTGCAGCGGCCATACTCTCCACACTGATTCCACCCACCTTGGCATCCACTTTCACCCTGACCGCCCAGAATGTCTGCGCCAAGTGCAATATTAGCTTCCGGATGACCAGCGATCTGGTGTATCACATGCGATCCCATCACAAAAGCGAGGTGGCCTGCGATCCCAATCGCCGCAAGCGGGAGGAGAAGCTGCGATGTCCCGTCTGCCAGGAGACCTTCAGGGAGCGACACCACTTGACGCGACACATGACCGCCCACCAGGACAAGGCCAGTGATCACCAGCCGCAGCTGGAGGACGCATCCTCCTCCTCCGCCGGCGGAGACAACGAGATCATCAACGTGGTTGGAGGCACACCACCAGGTCGACGAATGGGCGGCATGTCCAAATGATCGAAGCATTTCTTCGGATATTTTTAAGGCATCTACCCACCACCCCAATCCGTTGGTTTAACCCATAACGCCCGTTTTCGATTGTGATATTAATTTTAGTTTCCCCTCACGCTCCAATTTCATTTCCCTTAGCCTTAAATGTAGTGCAATTTGTATCTTAAATATCTAACTGGATCTCCCTGTATGTCTATTAATTCTATATCTTATCCAGGGACCCGAAAGGATCCCGAGTTTGATCATTGTAAAATATTATAGTTAAGTTGCAGATCTGCTAATATTAGCATTCAATGTGTGGCTGAATGTTTCAATAAAAATCTAATTGTTATGCCAATCCAATAATTATGATGTCTTTAATAAAAAATTGGGGTTAAAGAGCTGCCCAAGCTCGGGTTCGGAATCTATACATAATTCACATAACAAGTAGAGAAAACTATTTTCTAAATATTCATTTCAGACATTTTATAAAAAAACTTTGCATGCAACGAAATATACAACAAACCCTCATAACAAATCTCTATTAACAAAAGTTAAAAAAATAAATATTATAAATTAAATTTTTCTTAAACTAAATGATTTTGGCCTTAATAAAGGAAGCATTTGGGTCCACTCTCTATCGAATATAGTCTTACAAAATATCCGACTACAGATAATAGTTTTGAATATCTACGCTCCGGGAAAAGTTCAAAAAAGTCATTATCGATATAAAATCGTTATCAATAAAAACACTCTTGTCAAAAAATCTAAAATTAAATTCAATGACTCGGGCATAAACGAGATTGCCTTGTTCTTAGGCACAGAAGAACTTGATTTTTAAACGGTTAGTACGCTTTTATTTTCATGACATGTGGGATGATATTTAAATACAAACCTTTAATAAAACAAAATGTAAGTCTACGTATAAGAAAATAAAAAAAAAACCGGACAGCTTTCTTTGAACAGAATTCCTATAAGGATATTATAAAAGTCCTGTTATAATGCCCTGACAATATATGGAGTTCTTGAAAGTCTTTTTCGACCGGGCCACCCATTCAGAATGTAAAAACAGAGCAAAAAACATAGGTTCCCAGGCTTAGAAAAACCACCAGAAATCCGCGGGCACATGCCTTCCAACGAGAGTAACATACGCCATGTAAGTAGAGCGAAGAATATGTTCAACTTGTTAGCGCAGTGAAGCCGAATCCTGCAGTTTCGAATCTCCCAGATTCATTTTGGCTGCATGCAGCAATTAGATGCGGGCACAAAAACTGCGACGCCGACGCTAATGAGCTGGGAACCGAAATGGTAACAAGATGAAAGGATACTCCAGGGTTGTCCCGGTCCCAAAAGGCAGCCATTCGCCCAGACGGCGCGACGAATACGCGCAGCTTCCAGAGTAACCCATCTTCATGGAGTGTTCGTGCAGTTTTTGGCAAAAATGTAATTCGAATTTCAATATTTCCACACTTGCCAACCCCCCTGAACGCAGTTCCCATGAGCCTCGAATTTGTAGCATGGCAAATTCCAACAAAGCGGAACGAATTCCTTGGGTGGTGGTGCTGCTCCCCCTGCGATTTCCTTGGCTCGTTGCTGCACTCAAATGAGCCACAGCGAATTGCGTTGATTTAGCGTGGCCAAATCCTGTTAGCCCCGTGCCACAAAAGCCAAGCCGCCAGCCAGGATTCTCACAGGACGTCTTGCCGCCTTATCGACTGATGTATCAATTGACGGCATCACTAAACGGCAAACGTTCTGCTGCGATCCGCTCTGCTCATTGTTCCCATGATGGGATTAGCATTTTATGGCTTTGTGTTCGCTGCTTGCCACTTGATAAAGACATTTTCCTTAGCTTCTTTCTCATGGTTTGAAGGGTGGGGTGAAAACAATTGCTGGAAAAGTTAATGTAACCAAATTGGTGGGAGGCATAAAGGTAAAGTGATAAAGAGAAGGTGGTTTACCAGCCTTATGATAACCTTGGGTTCTATGTGGGAGGCCTACACAAGTGGGGGATAGGAAACCCAATGTTAAAGCGGCTATGAAAAAAACAATAAACTGAAAGTATTATCTTTCTATTTTGTCTAATAATTTTGGTTCTATTTAGTCATTGATTGGAAATATATTTAGATTTACTGGAAACCTTAAAAAAATTATAAAGACTTAGGGACATACAAGATATAAAAGTTTAAGATACTCCACACTTAGTTTTATTTCATTGCCCATTCCCAGACATCCCGTTTATAGTCACTTCGTCTGATTTATTTCAAGCATTTCCCCAATGAGCAATTCAGGCTTCCTTTAAAAAACAATTACAACTTCCGACGCCCTCGAAAACAAACAAGAGCCACCCACATGAGCTCTTCCACAGCCGTAAAGCGAACACATCGTCAAAATCACATTTCCTCATTTCATTTACCAGAGGCCACCACATTCAGGATGGAAAGACAGTCCCATGGCAGCCACTCACTCAAAACGACGCCCAAGGCAACCACAGATTCGAGACCAAGGCGAAGGCAACTTCATAATAAGCCCCATCATTATCCTGGGTTGGGTGCTACATAGTAGCGGCCATAATCACATTTCATATTTATCACATTTTTACGCCCACCATGGAGCAATAAGGATGCTGGGGAACTGGGAGTCTGGGAATCTGGGGGTATCCCATTGCGCCGCTTTGTTTGCCTTGCCTAACCTCGCAATTTGACCGTAAATAAATTGCCTGCTCATTTGCTAGAAGCGGTGCTGCCGTCCTCCACCCAGTTAACCATCCAATCCTCATCCAATCCCCTTGACTCAAAAGCCGTGTTCAAATACGTTTAAGCACAATGCAAATACCGTCATAATAGCAGGAGCAAGAAAATCCGACAGCTGGAGTAAGCCTGAGCCCTGGGCCTTGGCTCCGCCCCATCATGGCCATCATCCCCCCTTGATGGCCCCCCGTGCGTATGAGTGATTTCTGCTCATCTGCGCTTAAAAGTATGCAAATTCCTGGGCGGAGTTGTTGTTTTCGACGGGATTGGGTGGTTTGGGGGGATTGGCAACATCGCCGGCGGAGGCGTGGGCGTGTCAGGAGATGACTTTTATTACATTGTTGTCACTGGTGGACTGGTGCCTGGCCAAAGTGTTTTTTAACTGCAGGCAATTTAATTTCCACTTGCTCCCGGTCGCTTTTAATTTCCACCGCAGCCACTGCAATCAATGTGGTTTGAGTGTTTGCCCACTGATTAGCCCTGTGGTTCGGGGCACTTAATTCCCTGCCACACGGAGAGAAACAAAATAGCTACTCTATTTTATGTTTGCAGATTAATATTTTTTTCAAACATTTTAAAGTGATTTAAAGTCATTTTTGCACTTTAAAAAACAAATTTATTCCAACTGAGTGATCGAAATAATTTTTGTATTTTTGAGGTTTCCAAGTTAAAGGTTGAGTTACGCTCTAACTTCTTTTAAAATTTTAAGATATACTATTTTAAAAACAAAAGGAATAGGATAACACATTTTGTAATTAGTCTAAAAGGTGTTAAAACCTAAATCGATTTATAGTTCTCACATAAAATATTATAACACATATCTCCATTAGGTATATTAATATTTATCAACGGTCGGTTAAAAGATTTAAAATCCTTAAATGCTATAACTATTTTTTAGACCTTTACACAAAGCATTAATGTTTAATATTAATGTTCAATGCAATTTTATATGTTCAAAATTGCTCCATATCTTGGACATAAATATATATACATTTATATTTATTGAATTTTTTCGAAGTTGATCTTAAATAACATAAAATTTTTGTCCCTAAGTGTTCTTTTGTCGATGTCAAATAATAATATTAAATTGTTTTTTTTTGAGCAAAAAATTCTACATAATGTAACACATAGTTTTTAAGGAAGTAAAGTTTAAGTTGATCATAGAATCAATCGTGAAATATTTTCTCTGCATCGAGCGCGGCACTATAAGAGTCCCTGAAAAACTGACAGCCAAGCCGCTTAAACTTTGAACTTTGTCATTTCAATTTTCGCCAAACGGATGCGCTTTGTTTCAGGCCACATCCACAGCCACATCCACATCCAGAGCCAGGGAACGACGGAGACTGAGACTCAGACACAGTGGATGCAGGATGGCTGGTTGGCTGAGAAGGAGAACGAGATCAAGGATGAGGATGGGGCTGAAACTCGGGCCGAGGACATCCATGAGCCGGCCGGAAACATTGAGCCTGACAATGCGACTTTCATTTGCCGAAACTGCGGAGGAGCTCAGCCATTGTTTTGGCCACGGACAGGACAGGCTGAAGGCCTTTTGGCCAAGCCACTCCCGTTGCAGGAAGTTTTTCATGCGCCATGACACTTTTTGTGCGCTCTGCGGTGGCCATTTTGTGCCGTGGCAGGATACCTTTGTGCCAGGAGGTTCCAGCTTCAGCTCCCGCTCCTTTTCCCGCTCCTGTGTACCATAGAAATTTTCGAATATTTTTGGATGCATGGAAGCTGTTTGCCATGGCCAAAAGACAGGCGGCGGCTTACCGCACATACATATACATCCAGGAGCAGGAGCAGGAGCAGGCACATCCTTGCTCTCCATGGCCATGTCCTGGCCGTAATTTATGATGTGCGCTTCCCTTTGCTCGCTGGCAGTTGGCAGTTTTTAGTTTCGCTGTTCGAGTTCTGCGGCTGTTTTCTGCTGTCATAACTTTGGGCCGCATAATTAATAGTTGTAAGCCGCAGCGACTGACTTTTTAGTTGGACCGATGCACAACTTTCGTGGCAGCGGATCCTGCGAGTCCTGCGGCCGTTGTTTGCTCAATTAACTTAGCAGGTAGTTAATTTTCCGAAAAAGCCGCAAGGCAACAGGAGTTCGGTGGTTGGTTCTTTTTTTTTTGGGTACTTGTTGTGGGTGCTAATTGATTTACGAGTGAATGTTTCTGTGGTCGCCATTTAAGCTGACTTTAAGTGTTGTTCTCCATCACTCGAAGGTTGTTCCGCATTCCACTTAATATTGTGTCATTCATTCATTGATTTACTGAAGCATGAAAGGCATTCGAAACGCAGTGAAGTTAAAGTAACTGGAAATACGCAATCAGTTTGCTACGCATTCGATATTTCGACACTTGTTTGTTTCAACAGGATATTTATATGTTGCTGGTCAGGGATGAAAATAGCACTAAAATCAACCCCAGTTCCATTGCTTATAAAATATAAATAAACTATTCGCATTTAAAGCTGTCAAGAAGAAATACGAATACAAAAGGTATTAAGCACATATGATCATTATTAAGATCAATCAATTAAATATGGTTCTTATTGTAAGAATTAATAAGTACTAACAAAGATAAATGCTTCTTTTATTTCGTCAAATATTCAATAAATCAATAGAAATTAAAAATAGACTATCCATATTCAAAGCAGACTACTGAAGTTATAAACCACATATGGTTTTAATAATAATTTAATGAAATACTGCTTTAATTGTAAGAATCTTCTAACCATTATCTGTAATACAACTTATAAAGTAAAATTGTATATTTAGTTCATATGTTTAACAGTCTATTTTCCATTTAATTTTAGTATGTATGTTTGACAACCTGTTTTCTATTTAATTTAAGTACGGATCCTAGCTCCTAGAAGATAACAATATTTCCAAAACGTTTGCCATAACTTTCTGCGACACATTGAAATCCTGGCACCATAAATATTCAGCGAACGCCAAAAACCATTTAATTAAGTTAACTTTTATGGCTCGTAAATCAGAGAAACAACGTGGAAAAAACACATATTCCACATTCGCCTGTTCCATATTCATGTGAGTTGGTAGCCCCGAAAAGGGGGTTCCCCCGATCCCAGAGACTCCTTTAACATTCGCATTCATGGCAAGGTGGCGCTGGACTAGCAAAAACAAAAACTCTCGCCAAATAAAATAAATGGCATAACCAAGGCACGACGCTGACCATGTTGTTTGCTCCCAGCTCTTAATGCACGATTTTAATTTGGAATATTCTCCGAATCGGGGTGGGGGTTGCATATGGGTGTACACATTATGAAATTATGAGCATTAAAATGAAGAATGGCCACTTATCTAAATTACACCATGTGTGGAATGGGCGGTGGCGCCGTGGGGTTGCTTGTCATCGAACAAGTGACACACTGCCCGGGGATAAACGGTCGCCGCGATCCCTGGCTGGGTTAAGCACTCTGGCACTCTGGCAGCCATATATCATGGCGAATATGCTGAGTATATGGAAATCCCGCCGCCAAGTGATAAATTAAGCACGAAACGGCAAAAATGGCAGCGATACAGGGCAAACGGGGCACACATATGCCAGGTAAAAACCAGGGAAAGAGAGCAAAAACTGGTTGAGGGAAACCAAGTAAGACACTTACATCCTTGGCCAAATAGCGTTTGTCCTTACCCCCCAAAAAAAAAGAAATGGCAACCCGCAAATATGTCATTTGACATGCTAAATATTTTGCCTGCGACTTTGGCAATACAAGGTAAGTCGCAAAAAATCCAACAGCAAAGCAACATCATGCAAATCGCGTATACGCCAAGTAAGCCAAAAGTTGGTTGCCAACTAGAGTGGAAGTTATGGTTCAATTTATGAGTCGATTTATATGACTCTTCAAAATAAGGTATTGATTTCGAAAGGATAACAGCACAAGTAATATAAGAAGGTATTGCTAGGTAGTACCACAAATTTAATAAAAATATATATTGTTTATTTTATTCGAAAGTCTTAGGATATGAATAATATAGTTTTTCGTTAAGGTCAAAACAAAAAAATTTTGATACTTGAATCGATTTATATGACTGTTCAAAATAATAATGAAAAGATATAAGAACAAATAACTATATAAGGTGGTAAAGATATCATTTGTATGGTGTACAGTAACATTTTTAACTACTAGCTATTACCAAAAATTTAATAAACATTTATCTGATAATATTTTATTTAGAAGTCCTCTTATATTATAATTTTGCGTTGAAGTCAATAAAAATAAATTTCTAGATACTTGTTTGTACCCTTAACTTCAAGTCTAGACAAAGCGAGTTTAGACCACATATTAATTGATTTGCATTCCCTTTCAGACAGTTAATGGGCTACTATTATTTGTCTATCTAAATTATTTACGATAGCAACATTTCTTGATACAGCCAAAGAGAAAAAGTTTCCATTTTAATAGTTAAAAGTTGCAAATTTAAAATAGCGACTGAGATAAGAAACAGGTTCGCCAATAAATATTGACACCATTTTGTGTGTTTATAGAACTGGAATCGGAAGAGCGAACGAGAGGGCGAGTTGGCCAGATAACGGTGGCTATAATGTCTTTCTCCAGACAAAACACAAATTGAAACTGAAAAGTTTTATTTTTCCTCCTTTTCATAAGGACCGAAAAGGGGGGGATGGGGGATGGTAAAGAGTGTGGCATGCGTATCGTAAAAAATAAAATTATGCAAATTTTTATTATTTGATTATGCAAATGTTCGCGCTTGACGACCCTTGGCATAAGGACGACAATATAGCCCCGTCCCTGGTTTTTAGCCCTTCACCATATCGCGGGTTCGGAACTTCCGCTGAAAGCATGCGAAAGCGAAAAAAGCGCGACAGTTAGTTGGCCACTCCGCCCTTCTGACCCACTACTTGGAGTAAAATTTGAATTTTTTGCCGGCGATTCCACGCGAGGATCCTGAAAATGCCCGGGGCATAGGGAGCTCGGAGGGGCGGTCTCCTGTGGAGCACTGTCATATGTGGTTGGAAATTTTGAATCTGTTTGCGACCTCTTCGAGCGTATCCGTTTCCTTCTGTCGCGTGCGTTTCCCATCCCAGCACGCTTTTCCATTTTCCCCTTTTCCTCTTTTTGTCGCACTTGTCGTATGCGTATTTATATTTTCCCCAGCCATGCTTTATGCCCTTTGTTGTCTCTTTCCCGCTTCTCGCGCGATTTGAATCTTTTAAGTGAAATATTGTTGAAATCATTTATGCTTGACTGGGCCAGCTCTTTTGGGGTCTTCGTTTCGGCGGAAGTACGTGGTTCCACCTCGAACTCCCTAATTGATAAACACGACTTTCTCGCAGAAAAGTCACGGAAAATGAGTTTAAATCAGGAGACAGATAAAAAAAACGCCAGGAAAAGCCAGAAAGTAGATAAGACTTGAGCATAAAGTTTTACGAGTCCTGGCTGTAATCAGTTTGAATAATTACCAAAACGTGCTTATTGTCTCAAGACAAAATACAGGAAAGAAATGGTTAACCATGATATTATACATTTAACTAGATAAAAAAACGATTTTAGAAGATTAAGTTAAAACTCTATGCCTCCTATATCTATTAAGCACAATATATTGAAATATTAAGGTCTAAGAATTCGCAACTTATTTTCGATAATCCTTTCGTATAACATTTTTATTTAAATAAATACGTCGAGGTGTCTTTATCTTTTGAATATTCAAAGAATTTATCCAAGAATTTAAATCCATTTTCTAGTAGAAATATAATCAAGTTTAATTACCTTTCTTTCATTTGAAAACACTTAAACATAGCAAAAATTTTCTAATGAATGGCAAAACTTTCCCAAAATCAAAGTGTCAAATTTGTAATCTGTCAGGCAAACAACCTCCTCGACTAAGTCCCACTTGTGGACAAAAAAGTGCGAGCCAAGTTAAGAGGAAACCCATCAATCATCTGGACAACACAACATAAATCAAGCTGAGAGTCAAAGTATGAGGTTTAGTTTGGCCGCCAGGCAACTATTGATAGGCAGGTCCATCAGCCTGATGGGCACTTCAACGATATAGGGCTTAAGCGCCATTTCCGGCGTTTGCCATAACCGAAATTCAGAAATCCAGAAACCCAAACCCAAACCAGCTCCAATAATAATAAAACAAAATGCTTAGAGCAAAAGAAGAAGGAACAAGGAAGTCGCTTTTGTGGTGGCAGTCTGTTTATTTACGCCGCATTGTATGTAGAAACATACATATGGGTGAGCCTGGAGGGCAGCGAGGAGTCCGAAGGAGGAGGATCCGCAGAGAAAGGGGCTTCCATACGGCGGGGCACACATCACACATGTTGTTGCGAGTACACACGTATGTTGCCTGCAAGCGATAGCGTCGGGACGTCGCCATTTTTTTTGGCAGCCGCTCCCTTTTCCACTCGCAATCTTGGCCAGCAATCGCAGCCGGCACATATGTGCACTCATGTGCAGGCCACCCGTACTCCGGACTCTTCTGCTGGCCCCCAATCAATTTCCTGTCCCGCTTCAACAGCGCTGTGGCGACTCCATTTTGGCATTTTCCATTGGCGCTTCGTCGAAACACGCCCCCTGGTAACTCGGGCGCATGCTCTGGATTTTCCACAAAGAAAACTCTCTGCTGAAAATCCTGTCGAGCTCGAATATCGAAAGTTATAGAGAGAGAGAGTGTACGGCACATGGGGCATTCTCAGACGCATCTGCTTAGTGTCAAATGGGAGCGCCAGCGGATGGCGAATGCTTTTTCAATCAAAAAAAGCCCAGATAAGATAGAGCTGCCAGTGCAAGCTGCACTTGTCAAAACTCACATGTCCAGGAAATCCCAATAGGAAATCATGAGAGCGTTAAATTGAAACTTGGGATTTTACGCAGCTTAAGTTTTTTAGCAATTACAATAGAGATCCCGGGCATGCGGGACGTCGAGGGCGAAATAATAAACAAAACAGGCGTTAACACTTGTCATTCGGCCGGCAGGAATATGTCACCTGTGCCGGTCGCATCCTATCCCACCAAAAACCAAACCGAAAATCTCAACCAACCATGGGCAAATTCAATCAACACACTGGACATATACACACAGCCACACACAGCATCCCTCATCTATAAATCTCGTTGGTCCGTTCCAAAAAAACAATCTCGCATAAATTCCTATTTATGGCCCGACCATTTGAACCTTTTTGTGCGAACCACCTCATACCGCCGGCAAGCACACACAATCAAAAGTCGATTAGCATTCAGGACGGGGCGGACAGTTCCCATTCCAATTTTGGAGGACCGAACAACAAGCTACAAATAGGCAAGCGCAGGTAATCGCATTTCGAATTTCAGCTACCCACTTTTCCAACCCCCTTCTCGGTGCCGGAAAATCTGCTGAAACACAATGAAAATATTTTGCCATGTTCACAGGGGGGGTGGGAAATGGCTTTGGTATGGGGTCTCTTCGTAACTCCGACTCTCCAATGCCGTTCTGTGTGTGACAAGTACAAGCCACTTGTGCGTTGATGATAATTTTCGAACCAGTTTTTGGGGGCCTGAGAGGTGGGACGTGGGTCGTGGGAACTGGGAAGTGGAATGTGGAGCCCGGCAGAGATATCCCTGAAATCGGCTTATGTCGCCTGTGCCATTGTGCTGACACGGCTGCAGAATTGGGGCTTTTGTCTTAACGCCAACGGCCAGTGAGTCGGGGTCCAGTCGAGAGTCCTGCCCACTCAGGTGATTTATGCTGAGTTTTAATTTAAATGCAATCAATTTGAAATATATAACCGAAAATAGTTTTCAGCAGAAGAAAAATTGAAGATTAGATTCAGGAAGAAAATTTGGGAACTATTGAAAATTATGTTTAAGACCATTTCACAACAGCAATAATTTAATTTTTCTGAAGGCTCCTGGTAATTAAATTGAGCACTAAAAGAATACTGCAAAAGTAAAATATTTCAATTATAATAATAATAAATATATTCCCACAGAAACATCTCTAAAAAAAATATAAGATGTTGGTTAAAGATTTCTGTTATCAAATTTTGTGACGAAAAATAACATCATCTTTAAGTAACTTTATCGATATACTTACCATGTACTCAGTTATGTGGCTTAATACATCTTTAGGTGCGTTCCAATGAAGTATTTTTGTTTGATAAAAGAGCGATTAATTTATATTAATTTATTCTTCGTGTATTTAAGTTTAGATTTAAATCTACCTATATATCTGATTATTTACCTTACTATGGGGGATGGGACACAAATCACTTCGATTTTATAATCACTTTTAAAAGACATTTTAGTTACCCATAAGTATGCAGTGAATAAAAGATAGTCGTGTTTCTGAATGAATTTATTGTACTTCTGAGTATTACAAATACTGAAGCCAGCTTTTAGACACCTAAAATGGCATTTTAAGGTAATTTTAAACCCCTAAAACCCATTTTTATTCCTATCAATTCATTTATTAGTTAATGGGGAATTCCCCATTGACCAGTACTTAATAAACTAATCCCTGGAAGGCAAGTGTCTTTGGCTAGAAGAAAACATGATTAGCATCATTAGCTAGAGAGCTCAAAAAGCCAAATTCAATTATGTCAAACATCACGGCGTTATCTAGATGCATTATCCTTGGCTAATGAGCCGCGCTTAGCCGCGGATCCTTATCAGAAGCCAAGGAGTCCGGGCAAGGGCCACACAAACGTAAATGAAATCAATTAAAATTTATCACATGCCAGTTGCTTCATTAAGACACAAAGGAAGCAGCCAGTAGCCAGCAGCCGTGTCCCCAAGGTGCAATTCGTTATCCATTCCAAGGACAATGGCGGTCAGGATGCGGCTGCCTTGTAATTTGTCCTGCCACCGACTGACTCCCATAGACAGTTGTTATCGGCTTAAGGAAGACAATAAAACGGCGTCGCTTTAAATAATAAAAACATTTGATTTGCCAACTTTGGCACGTGGCAGGACCTCCGAAGTCAGCAGAGTTATCCCAGGACTGGCTGAGAATGCGCAAGCAAATCGCAGATAAAGCCAACGCGTAAATTAATGGGCGGCACGTGTCACTTGCTGCTTCGGGATTGAATTGGATTGGATGGTTTGGGATTGGTTTGGCTTTGGATTGAATAGACTGAATGGCTGGACACGCTGGGTGGTCGGTGGTCCTGGGTCTACTATTACAGCATGTGTGGGAGCAGCTTATGGCTGGCAAATTATCGCCTCTATATGATGCCAAGTGATGGTGACCCCCAGTGTGTTTGCTCTGCGGCTGATAATTGAGGCGTAAATGTCGGCACACGTCCGGACTCCAGAACGCCGCTCGTCCGGCGCTTAAGTTGATACATTGTTGTCATACCCACAGTGGAGTTTATGGAGCGGATTTATACGCAATCCCAGCAACGATTACTCCTTCCTCAAGTGCACTTCCCCCGGAGTTTTAGTGGCCTGCCACAGCACACAATGTTGATGATAACCCTATCAAATTTTGAATACCGACAGCAGCTATAAGGATGCAGCTCATTGTCGAGTTCGTAAAAAGTTAATAAACCCTCCAAGTTTCAATGGCTGCGAACAAAAGAAGGCGTCCATAAACAAAGGCGAGCTTTTGATTTTCCAGTTGACGTTGTGGTTTCAAAGCGCCGGGCCAAACCTTTGACCATATGCGCCAAAAATATTGCTGTATTTATACCGCACAGGAGTTTTTATATGGTATTATATATTCATAGAACATACAAAACAATACCCTTTAATACTCTGTAATATTTAAAAATATATGACTTAGTTACTTTTAAAAATACTAAAAACTCTTTTAAAATAAGAAATCAATGGTGTTTTGTCATATTTATTATAAATGTAGCATCAGAAAAAAATTGCAATCTAAATTCTTTATTTTATTTAAAACATCTGTTCATAAAGCTAAGGTTTTAATTTTCTATAAATGTTTTACGACGAGTAACTTGAGCCTCTACAAAATTACAGTTTACATTCCTTTAAGAAAACCACAATTAGGCATATTTCCATACCTCCCAAAAGGGTATCAACAGCGAACGCTTGAAGCCACCCCATTCAAAGATATTTATACAAATCAAAATCACACCACCAAGTCGGGGATTACTGGATGGATTTGCAGGGGACGCCTGGCATATGGCCACTTGGCAGCACCAAAGAATCAGTCCAACAAAGGCAAAAGATGGGTTAACAATTGTCAAATAACCGCAGGACATGCACATGAGTGCATCGCCGTTTGATTGCCAAGCATGTGTGTGCGAAAGGATAACCAAAGGTGGGATATGATGGGCAGTTGCTTTGATCCTTGATTGGACTGGGTCCACTTGGGGGCGCATCTGGTCGAGTGATTGATGGCCAAGACACAGATTCCCGCATTCCGCATCAGCGATTGCTTTAATCGAGTCCCATCCCGAGGCCGGAGAACGGGAAGAGCTCCAGCTCCAAATTAAATGGTGTCAACTTTGCGGGGAGGACACCATAAAAACTGATGACCATAACAGATAAAATGTTTTTTTATGTTATTGCCCTGCGCTGCGGTCAGGCTGCAGAGAAGCCGCAAAACAATATTTAAATTTCAAAAGTTGCCACTGTGTACCAGTTAAATGAAGCAGAAGCAAGATTGTTGTCACAGAGAAAACATTTTGAATCTGCGTTTTGCATAGAGAAGCTGGATGGAGGGTCAGCATAAAAAATCTACAAAAACAGGGGAAATATAAATGTTTAAGTTGGCAAGGGGGATGGTCCACAAATATATAGTTAGCACTCAGGGCCGACCACGCCCCCCAAATCGAATTGACACCCATGGCGGGCACATTTTGGAAATTGATCCCAGGGACGTGCGGCACACAACTCTCCAAGTTGCACTCATAAATCATAAATCAATAGGAGAGAAAACCCTCGAAGGCAGAGGAAAAACCTCTCCCCCTTCTGCGAATGACCCGGCTAATGATGTCTTAAAAAACGATTCCGCAACTGGTCATGTGACAGCAAATGGGGGCCATCGATGTCCTCAGGTCAAACGCATTATCAAAATTGCCGTTTCAGCTGCCGAGGAGCTGCGCGCCAGTCTGGGAAATTGAATTTCCACGACCCAAAGTGGGCAGCATTGGGCAGAGTAACAATATTTTTCCAAATCGGCTTTAAGTCATGAAAAGTAATAGACAACCCTCGGTCGCCGTAAAAAGCAGATTGCGAGGCGCGTCAGCCGGAGAGCCAGGAGACGATTGTGGAACACATGCTGTGCGCATATGATGACTGACGATGGCGATGATGAGGCTGGGCCGCTTATCACAAGGGAACAGGCACACGCACGGGTGGCGCAAGTCCGGGAGGAGCTTGCGGGCCAAGCAACATGTGAAGCCGGCGGATGCTAAGCCCCCGAAACATTTTTATACTCAAGTCATTAAATGTCTAGGATAGGCTTCAAATTGAATAGAGGGTTTAGTTGGAAGAGAGGAAAATATTTTATTAGGCTTTGAATAAGACTTGTGGTCACCCATTATAAAAACACTACCTATTCAAAAAAGATTTCTTTTTAAGGCATCGGTATATGTCTTGGAACAAAGTTCAAGCCTACGCAAGGATAGTTTCTGAACAGAATCTAGAATCTCTAAGAGTCTTCGGAAACGTTAAACATTTTTCTTTAAAAGACGCAAGAGAACAATTTTCGTGTTCTTTTTCTTTCCCAAATAGCCCAAATAAGTAGAACAAACAACATATTAAATTTAAATAATTATTTAACTTACGTTTAGATTAACTATACCATAACTACTCCACATCGTCCGGTATCTCCGAGTCCTCAATCGTTCGCGTGGCTGGGATGTACACTTTGAAGGCGAACTTGGACTTGACAAAGGAGCCGGTATTGAGGACAGTGCACCCGTGTTGATTGCTGCTAAAACTCTGACACGAGTCCCCCATAACTATCAGATCTGGGAGTGGATATAGCCACAGGGCAGGATCGTAGTCCCAGTGCACGGGCATGGCAATGGGATGAATGGGCACCAAATGACCCTGGCACACAATGGTTCTGGCAAAGTGCTGCTCTATCTGCGACGTATCTTCGGGGAAGTGCAAGGTGTTGCGGCAAAACTTGGCCATCAAGTCCAGCCGGCAAACCACTATCTGCTGGGTGCAGTATTGCAAACGGCAGGGATTCGTAGCCAGCTGGGTTCGGGGCCAGGCCTTCAGCAGTCCCGATGCCAGGCATTCAGGAATAGGGGCACGAGGCAGTATATTCGGAGCCGTGGGATCTTCCGATGAGGGAACAAGTATCAAATCCGTTTGCTTCTTCAGCTGCTCGCAGCCGGCTGCCAGGCCACCCAATGCATCCAGGTGATGCCTAAGCTCGTGGTGATTCCTAGTGCTGGCCGTGAAAGGTCCCATGAGTACTATTGCCTGCGGCGGGCAGGAGTCGTATCCCACAAACAGCTGGCGCAGCTTGTCCATGACCACGGGCAGATCCAAACGGACATCGGATAGGAAAACTATGGTCGTTTCGGTGTTGGTGCGCTCTAGCTCCTGCAGACGGGGTGAGTACTTGAGCAGCTTGCTGGACTCACCGCCCCAGGTGTTGGCGGTACCGAAAAAGGCTCGACTGCTGGTGGCAGGTTCCGCGGGTGGAAAGCCCAGGCCATCAACTGGGGAAAATATATGTTATATAGTCTATCCTTTCATATATTTCTGTATTCATACCCTTGAGTATCCCCTCTTTATAGTTCCCCTCAGCCAGCACAAAGCAGCCCTCGCAGAAAAAGCCGGCATGGAAACGGGCACCAGTGAGATCCAACTGGACACAGCCGGTGGGATCCTCCACATAGAACTTGCCCTCCTTCAGCTGGGTGAGCAGTCCCAGAACGACGGCCTCCTTTACCGCCGAGGTGGCCAACAGGTTCTCCGCAAACTGGAGCTTGAATTTCTTGGCCTGGGCCTCGGCTGCAACGCCATCCTGGATGACAGCTGGTGCAAATAGGTCATGTCGCAGTGTTTTCTGGAGCAACATGGCATAGCGCTGCTGCATGTAGTCCGATTTCATGCGAGGAGCGGTCAGCAGCTGGCGCGGCTGAGTGTCCAGTTCGAACTTCTTGACCCGCTGATTGTAGCGAAATCGAGGCACCGTAAAGGCATCTATCAGGGCGAATACCGTCTCCCCTTCGTCCAATCCCACACGGTTTAGTTCATTGATGGCCTTTTCCAAGGCTGCCCGCTCCACATGAGGCGTCAGTAGTTTCTGGCTTTGCAAATTCTCGGTGATCACCGTCAGCCATTTGTCCCGTTCGGCGGCTTCGAAGGGCAGCAGCTGCTCCGCCAGATAGGAGCTGTTCTCCGAGCGGATCAGGAAGCCACATAGCTTGAAGGTGTTTGTTATTCGCTTCCTCAGCGGCAGCAAATCTGCTTCCATTGTTATTAAAGAAATTCGCGCGCAAATTAGAGATGAGACTTAACGGGTATATCGAATACTCGATATATCTTTGATATTAGTGTGACCGGTCTGAGTAGACAGCAAAAATACCGTACTGAAATAAAGGTATTGTTGGAAACTATCGATATTTTTGGCGGGATAAAGAATTGCTTTAACAAATGGCGGGCTTTCATTTTGAATTATTTTGAATAATCTCTACTTTTATTAAGGTGTAGGAAAAGTTGGCGTTCAACGAATTCTACTTTTGTTTAATAAATTATTTTCCTGACTCGACGAGAAAATGCCGCCACAAGATTGTGAAAAGTATGAGGACTTCCTGCAGATTATCGGAGAATTCGGAACCTTTCAGAAGCGACTGCTTCTTTGGATGATGCCCGTCGCATTTATATTTTCATTCACCTACTTTGGCCAGATATTCATGATTCTCGTGCCCAAAAAGCATTGGTGCAGGATTCGAGAACTGGAGGATCTGCCCATGGAGGAGCAAATTAATCGGGGCATACCCAAAAAAGAAGGTGGCGATTTTGAAAAGTGTTTCATGTACAATTTCCCCTTGGACTCGGATTCGACTAACATGACCAACCAGACTAGGACCAAGATACCCTGCAACAACGGTTGGATTTACGATCGTGAAGAGATTCCCTACGAGTCCATTGCGACTCAGTGCAATTGGGTGTGCGATAAGAAGGAGCTTGGCACCTACACCCTCATCGCCTATTTCATAGGATCCATTGTTGGTTGTATTTGCCTAGGATACGTCGCTGATCACTATGGTCGCTTGGTGGCCTTATTCCTGGCCAATTGCTGCGCCTTGATTGGCGGTCTCGTTAGTGTGGTGTGCGAGGACTTTTACTGCTTTGTTTCCAGTAGATTTGTGGCGGGAATAGCAATGCAAAACTGCTTTACTTGTTATTATATTCTAGGTGAGTACTTCAATTTCAGTGCCCTTCACACTCACTTTTATTCAAACAGTTTTGGAGAATGTTGGCGTTAGATATCGTACTCTAATTGGAAGTTTATCCTTGGCAATTTTCTTCACTTTGGGCGCCTGCGCTCTTCCTTGGCTGGCCTATGCCATCAAGAATTGGAGACACTATGCGTTGGTCGTTTCACTGCCAGTGACCTTGGTGATATTATTATGTTTCCTGCTTCCCGAATCACCCAGGTTAGTTTTTAACTACCCAACCTAAACAGACTTAAAAAAATTATAAGACCAGAACAAGATTCATTTAAAAAAGCAGAGCTGAAATTATCTCAAATTCGGAATTCAAGAGGAGTTCTTGATATCAAGAGCAAAATGCTCTTCACACTTTATTTCCATTTGGTTATAAGAATGGTTTATTTCTTAGAGTATACCTTTAACTTGTACTTTCATTGCAGTTGGCTCATTTCGGTGGGAAAGGTGGAAAGAGCAATGAAGGTCCTGAGAAAGGCGGCTAGGACCAACGGAAAAACCATTTCCGAAGAACAATGGACAGAGATGAAGCAATGCTTTGAGCTCACATTCGCCGATGGGCAATCGGGCAAACAATACACCTGTCTGGATCTCTTCAAGAACTTTCGCAGGTTTGTCGTTATTACGATATTGATCATAAGTTGGATGATCGTGGCTTTGGTGTACGATGCTCATGTGCGGGTGGTCGAATTATTCCACACCGATGTCTTCATTACCTTTTCTCTGGCCTCGCTTGTGGAAGCCCCAGGAGGAATTTTGCCAATTTTTCTAATAGATCGAATTGGTCGCAAACCCATAGTGATTGCTTCGATGCTGTTGTGTGCGGTTTCAAGTCTTTGCACTGGCTTACTGAAAAGCCAATGGGATGTCACGATATCGGCAATTGTAGCCAGATTTTTCGTCACACTTGCGCTCAACGTGTGTCAACAGTGGGCCTCTGAAATCCTTCCCACTGTGGTGCGCGGACAGGGACTGTCTGTCGTCAACGCTATGGGTCAGGCTGGTGTCATGATATCCCCAATTGTTATCTACACCCATCACTATTACCGTCCTTTGCCTATGTTTATAGTCACATTACTTTTGGTGATCGGCGCTTTAGTAATCCTAGTTCTGCCAGAGACCATGAATGCTACGCTGCCTCAAACGCTGGAAGAAGCAGAAAAGCGGTGGAGATTTAGTTGTAGAAAACGAAAAATAAAAGATGATCAATAAAATTACAACGTATTTCTTCCAATTATTTGATTTCTCAAATTTCTCAATATCTATGTTGTTTTATAACTCAAAACTAAAATATTCATTTAAAAATATCATAATTTCAAAAATAGCGCTGATTTTCCGATAAATGGCAGCAAAGTTTCACCCCATGGTTCAAGTCTGCGAAAGACGTAGTATTTTTTTGTTCGGTATATTCGAGGGTTTTATTTACTGCATAAACTACGGTCACATCGCGCAGCACGTGTAAAAAATTGAAACCGAATTTTGCTGTTTATCCCCACAAAATGGATGTTGTTAAGGAAGTTTTAGCCAAACACCAAAAGGAATTGGACAAATACAAGCCGATCACAGTAGAAAAGCATCTAGAATGTCGGCTGGATGTGGGCACCCTGCTCATCACAGATCCCAACGACTTCGATGACCGGGAACTGAGGTAAGCAATGTGGATCTGGCGAGGATCACAGATTTTCCATTGATTATGGCTGTTTTCAGGGACAACAAAGAGGAGTACCTGACCGCACTGACGCGGGAGAACACCCAACTCCTGGTTAATGCCATCTGGGAACTACCCACAGAACGGGTGGACGAGAGCATTGTGGCCAAGCTGCCGGAACCCACGACCGTGTTGCCCCGTCTCCGCAAACCTCCAGGTCCACGTCCCCTGACCAAATGGGAGAAGTTCGCCAAGGAGAAGGGCATCAGCAAGAAGAAGAAGGACAAGAAGACCTACGACGAGACCATGGATGCAAGTTTAACCCCTTTAAACCTTAGAGTAACCCAAACTAATCTCTTGAATCTCTGCAGAAATGGGTTCCCACATATGGTTTCAAGCGTGCCGAGGCCGAGAAGGCCAAGGATTGGGTGCTTGAGGTCCCACAGAACGCTGATCCCAATACGGACATGTTCCAGAAGAAGATCGACCTGCGCAACGAGAAGGTGGCCAAGAACGAGATCCAGCGCATGAAGAACATTGTGCGGGCCAAGAGGATCGACATGCCGCGCAGTGGTTACCTGGGGCCTGAGGCTGCCTCCTCTAGCCAGCTCTTGACCGCCGTGACTGTGGCCAAATCCTCGACAGCCTCTGTCGGTAAATTCCAAAACAAACTGCCCAAGGAGAAGGAGGCTCGTGGTCTGGGCATCAAGGAGCTGATCCCTGGCGGCAAACGCAAGCAGTCGCATATCACACAGACGCCCGAGAAGGAGGCCAACCTGGATCTCATCAAGAGCGTGCTGAACAAGAAGCCCAAGCTGGATGTGAGCAAAGCGATATCGATGGAAAAGCGCGACAATCGTTTGGCGTAAGTTAAACACCTGGCTATTATACAGTTCAGTATAACTAAGACCTTTATTTCCTCAACAGACGCGAGGCAGAGGGTGAAAACGAGCCAGTCAAGAAGGGCAACAAGAAGCCCAAGGGCAAGGGCAGTCGCAAGGCGGTGGGCAAGAAGTCCAAGGGCAACCACGGACAAAGGGCTCCGGGCAAGAAGGCTCAGGCCGGTCGCAAACGTCGCTAGAATGTTTATTTTACATGGCTTAGGACATTTTAATTAACGGAAAACACTTTACACTTATGCTTAATAAATCTTACACATAAGACATAACTATGTTCGGTAAAAACGTAAATTCACTGGAGACGTGTGCCGTTTAAGGTATTGGTAAACAAAGTTACGGAAAACACGGTTGAAATTGCGTATGGAAGGCCAGTGCAGATTGGCGGCATTGTCCCGAGGTGTGTGCCAAACGTCCGGGAAGGGAGTGGCCACCAAGTGCAGCACAGGAACATCTGCGGGGAAAAGAACTTAATAACTATGGTCCATAGACCTGAAACAAATCAAACTTACTCTCATCCAAGAACGGACGATGATCGTCATCGACCAGACCGCCGCTAACACGATTTAAAAACATATTGTTATTGCCTTCCAGCTGACCGGCGGACCGCAGGGATTTCTCAATCTGCACAAGACTGGAGTGCAACCCGTGGGTGTTTTCATAAAAGCTGGAGAATTTTGGATTCTTCGCCCCAATAAGATCCAGCAGCACTAGCACTTCCTGTTATTGAATTAATTTTAGCAAGCTGATAATTCTTTCTAAGGTCATTGACTCACAATTCGATCTATATTTCGTGGGGCCAGTTGAACTTGGCTGGCACTCTGAGAGCTACTACGTGTTTTAGCCAGTTTCGATGCCAGATGCTTGGAGCCATATACGGAATCAGCATTGGTCCATTCCTTAAAGGCCTCCTCGCCATCGAAGAATATGAGCTGGAATTCGATATATACATATGTATCATTCAACATGAAAAGAAGGAAAGGTCTATGTCCCAGTTATCGGATGACTAACTCCCAAACTTAATCATACAATATTATACAAATTCTTTGAGGGGAAAACCAAAGAAAAAACTTGTTTTCGCATACAAATTTTATGTAGGGAGTTCCATGGAAAATTTATGAACTGTCAAGGTCTATTATAACAGTCGCTAATGCAAGCCACTTACCATAAGTCCCACGTCGTTGCGATTGAGAAACTCTTTCTGCAAATACCCGCTCAGGGTCTTGGCGGTGTTCAGCAGAATTGCACAGGGCACCGCGGAATCCGTGGCCCCCACAAATCCCGGATCATTGGGGAAGTACTTGCTGTCGTAGTGGCAGGCCAGAGCCAGGAAGTTCTGGGCTTGGGGATTTATGGTACCCACAACATTGGCGAACGTAAGCTCTCCGAGAACTGGAACTGGCTGCTTGAACTCATCCACTTCCGTTTGAAAGCCAAGGCCGCTCAGCGATTGTACCAGGTACTCGCGCACCTGCACGTAATGTTAGTTTTATAATACCAACTGTATGATGTTTTTCAAACTTTATCACCCACCTGTTGATGCCCCCGACTGCCAACGACGCGTGGCACCAAAATTGAGTCCAGGGTGCGGTTGAAATGGACCTCATCGTCGCGCCACTGGGATCCAATCTGAAATGTTGGTTAGAGATATAGGTGGGTTTTTTCTTGGAAACTTTAGCATCTGTGGTTTCCCAAGTGAGTCACAATGGTTTTGATTGTTTTTAAGGGGGTATGACTTACGTTCCCCGATGGAGCTTGTTGTTTCGAGGGCGTTACGAGGAGGAGCAGCAGTCCGGCTGCGGAAAAAACTACGGAACCGATCCCCATCTATACGCTTTGGAGCTTGGCGACGCACTAAAGCGCGAACGACGCCAGAAAAATCGATCTTTACCGTAGTTTTTTTGTGATTACGATGCTGATGGCTTTTGTTTTCGTTTTCCGTTGCCTCTTTGGCGGGCAAAATAATTTCAAAAGCTTTGGGCCTTGGTTTGAGAGAGGTTTTCGAAGAGTCGATAATGTTGCGAGAGCCACTATAGCTTTTAAGCCAACGGTCGTTAGGGAAAAGTGTGCCTGGAATCTCAGCGATCGCGATTAATTGCCACTGATAATAATAATGAACCTAATTATTATACACTACAATCAGAGACAGTTTTTATAATGACTAGCTTTATTTAACACTAGAAAGAGCAACCAGTAAAACCAAAAACATTTCTATAAAAATATAATTTCAACCGTTTTAATTATCATCTGAATCGGAATACGGAACAAAATTATCATTTGCAGATATGTAGGCATCCCAGTGTTCCAAGAAATCATACACAAATATGCGCATAATTTTTATCATATTACGAATGGTAGGATAGTGTAAATTTTCTTGATTATCAGCAGCCGTGTAAAGGACTTTTGGGAATTCGTGTGGAGCCACATGCATGACTGGAACACCTGAAGAGTATAATAATATATTATCGGTTAAAAAGAAGCATGCGATATTACTGTTACCAAGTTCATGGAATAAAATATGATCGTCAAGCAGATCATTGTCGAATTCTTTTTTTTTGTGGAACAGCACATGGCAGTCGGTTAGTTCTCCCGATTTTCTAAGTTCTAGTTCTATGTCAGTAACAAGATCGTGCAGATCCTCGCTAGCTTCAAAGTAGTTATAGTAAGTTTGATTCGGAGCTCCAATATAGCTAAGGGTTAATGCAAGAGCCTGCATAAAAGAGTTGACATTAATTGTTCTTTTTAATAATAAGTTAATAATATACATTTTTTTTAAATCGTTTATACTTACAATCTTCTCCAAAGGTATAATATCATCTTCTATGAAGCGACCTGAGCCAATGAGTTCGTTTTCATCTTCATCATCCGAAGTCACAGGATAGTGGCCATCAAAGAAAATAAGCTTTAAAAATCTTATCATTAATTATAAATTTAAATATTTTCACATAACCTCTTACAGCCAGACCCATTCCACTTTTTTTGGACAACTTCTCCGCTAAGAACAATCCCAAAGTTTTGGCCAGGTTTAGGAGAATGGCACAAGAAACAGCGCCTTCAGTGGCTGAGAGAAGAATGTCCTTGTCCCATTCCTTTGGCTTTCTGCTATCATAGTGACAGGTTAGCATTAGAGTATGCTCCGCCTCCTTATTCCAATAACCCGCCAAATTGGTGAAATTGGCGCCTTCTTTGAAGTCAAACCGTAGAACGGTAAAGTCCAAACTCTGCAGCTCCTTCTCGATAAAGTCCCGAACCTCAGAATGTCCCGGACTGCCCACATATCGAGGCTTCAGTAGTTTCGCCAACGTTGCGTTAAAGTGCTCCTCATCGTCAAAGAAAGTAAAAGGCAGCTGTTTAGCAGCCCAGCGCAGTAACATTGTATTAAGTACCACATATACCACGCTCACGAAAAAGGCAACCCTACCAAACATTGGGAAAAGGTCTTTCTAGTACGACTGGCAGTAGCGAGTGAGTAAATTTCTGGCGCAGAACTTAGTCTTCCCAGAATTTTTCTCGTAACAAAAGCATTCGTCATGCTTGTTAATTAATAAGGTTCGACAAAACAAATGTTCCCAGAGGCAGAAGCTCCCCTTTAAAAAAGTTGTCTACTAGGAATGGGGTTTATCTCAGTTTTGATTTAAAGCACAAGTAAACAAGAAAGTAATCCATATTAAATGTTGATAGAAAAGATTTTTTGACTTAAAAAAAGAAATTTCCCAATGCAAGTACCTAAATAATAAACCTACAAAATAACTTTAAGATAAGTTCCGTCCTTATGTTCTCGTAACACTCATCCGCTTCCGTATTTATAGGTTCGGATTTCCCTTTCTTCGCTTTTGTTTTCGCTGGGCGACGGACTTGGGTCTTGGGGCACAGATCTTGACTTGCGAAACATCCGGCTGGATCGAAACTCTTCTTTCGATAAGGTCCTTAAGCTGGAGCCCTGGTGCCAAGTGTGCCGGGGACGGGACCTCTTTGATCCTGGGCCACAGCAGGGCATATGCCAGATCCTTTGATTCCTTCCGAACTCAGCTCCATCACTGAGCGTTTGCGGGAGCTCGTGTTTCAGAGTTTCCGGCAAAAGAAGAGCCAGAAGTCCGCCCATAATTCCCAGAACACCCAAAACGATTAGCATGTTGGAGAAGGACACTTGGGCGAGGTAAACCACTGGTGGGGACATCAGCATCGCCACAAAGCCCATTGTATGGATAAAGGCCACTCCTTGGGCTCTCACCACTGTGGGAAGTATCTCCGCGGCCCACTGAAGCCCTATATTATAGCACATATTGGCGAAGAATCTCCCGGCTAGGGCTGATATCCTCATATGCGATGGATTCTTCAAACAGGCCCCGACCAGACTGAAGATTCCACTCAACGAGGTGTAAGCAAAGGAGCACCACCGCCGTCCACAGCGATCCAGAGTAAGGATCACCAGGATATTACCCGGCAGCTCCGTGGCACAAGCGATGGTGAAGAACACAAAGATATTATCAGTGTCCAGGACACTGGCCGCCCGCACATGACCATCGTAAACCAGAGACATGACCATCCAAATAAGGATCAACAGGACCATATGGAGGGCCGTTCGCTTCCGCTTGAATATCGAAAACACGGTAAAATCACGTCCGTATAGTTCCTCCTTATAGAACTGGGTGCAGCTCGTCTCGAAGAGTTCCAGTACATGCTGGGACACATACTTCTTATTAATCCTGATCATCTTTTTCAATATCTCCATGGCCTTGTCGATATCACCGGTCGAGACCAGCCAACTGTAATGGGTAATGTGGTTTTCTGGTTTTCATATGGCTTTAGGCAAAACCTACCGTGCAGATTCGGAAAGGACAAAAAAGGAAAACATCGCCAACACAATGGGTAAGGATGCCCATGCGGAGAATCTTCTCCAATTTCCAGCTGAAACGGCTATCCAGGGCATCAACATCGTAAAGGGGGAATAAAACAGGGCCAGCGACAAGTTGGCCACCAGGGTGCGGTACTTGGGACCCACATACTCGAGAACTGAAAATTTCAGAAGATATAAAATATATGTATTCATAATTTCTAAATTTGATCCACTTGCTTACCCAAAATATATACCATCGTAAAACAGGTATCGTAAGAAAGTCCAACTAAAAATCTCGACATAGCAAAGGAAAAGAAGTCCGTGGACATCGAGGTAGCAAAGCTGCCGATCAAGGCCAGGAAGCAGCTGCTAACCAGTGCCGCCACCCGACCGCAGTGATCGGCAAAGTGCCCGTAGGCCAGGCCTCCCAGAATCGAGCCCACGAAGAAGATGATCTGGGCATAGGTGGAGTACTTGTCGTTCTCGCACAACCAGCCAAACTCCATGGTGGCCGATTCGAATTGCGGGCCCTCCTGTTCGAAGACATATCCCTTCCGGCACGGAATCGTCGGCAGGGAGGTGTTTATATAAGCACTCTGATCCACTGCGAAGTGGATCTCAGTGTAGTTGGTGTCGTACATTCTGCAGCGACTGTACGATCCATCCTTCTCCCTTGGAATGGACAGCTGCTTGCGCAGCTCCACACTTTGCGTTCGCTCAAGTTCCGGCACTAGGCAGTAGTATTTGGATGGAGTTAGGGACATGAAAATCTGGCCCAGATACACAAAGGCTGTGATGAAGCAGAAGGGGATCATGAACAGGAACAGCATCACCTGGAAACGGCCGAATTGGCCAATCATTGGCAGGATGTCATCGAAATCTATATAATCCTCGTTCTCCCACGATCGGCGTGGTAATGAAGTGATCGATCTTTTTCTTTCCCAGATCGAGATATGGGAACTATCTTCGTCTTGCGGAATATCGGCGTATCTTACTTTAATCTGATCAATCGAATCAGTGGCTTGAATTCCAATGTCTCTTTTCTCTGGCTGAATGTAATATGATCTGTTTGAATTGACAAATGGGTGGCAAATTCCTAGTTATATCACTAGTACTTACGGCTTCTTGGGCTCTGACTGCTGTCCCTGATCCTTTTTTCCATTTTTCCTACTCTGGTCGTTATCTTCTGAAGATCCATTTTGATTTTCGTCATTTGCCATATTAAAGCAACAGATAAAATCAAAAAAATGAGTAATAAATCTTGGCTTCTTGTCTAAAGATAATGCCCTAATAAATATATGGTAAGATGGGGAAACAAATATAATGAAATTTAGAAATGTGTACAGATTTATTATAAATAATTATTAAAGAAAACATTGCACACAAGTTTTAATAAAAACAAGAGCTATGTCCAAAATATTTAAAACCTTTTAATTTTTTTCATCAAAAAGGTACAATGACATTAATCTCGAAAATCACTTTGTTTTTTCTTGGGATTTGAACTAAAGAATACACATTACTAAAAAAAATTGACCAGAACCTGGGTTATTTAATTTACTGAGCTTGTTACCAGGAAAAGTTCGGATTTCCAAAGTTATTTAGTCAAGTTATTTTCATTTAAAGTGTATTCAAATATTTTAAGCTTGAGGGGTATTGAACATTATCTTTTTGTAGCTTGACAATGTATTTAGAATTGGGAATCCTCACCATCATCGCTCGAACATTAATCCCCTTTAAGACCATTTAATCAGCACTGACTTGTTAAATTCTTGATATTCTTTTACCAGAATGACTTGATGCTTTTCCATGCCAGTGCTTTGGCTACTTTCGCCTTCATTTCCGATTCGGTGGCAGCAACTGAAGCACGAAATGGGCATTGTCATTGAACTCAGTGCGACTCCACGACGCCATCATCAAAGGCCGCCCGCCGAGCACTTTTCACGTTAATTAAAGGCTTACGCAAATCCAATCGAGAACTAATCCGGAGCAGTAATTTGTGGTATTGGCAAAGCCAACACAGTTTGCGGCTAATTGCATGAAAATTCGGTCAACCGCAGTCAGGATGCAGGAATCCTTAAACCGCCTGTTGCTGTTGTTTTGCTGCAGTTGGCGCATGCGTGGAACCCCAGAATCCCGTACCCCCCGAAACATTTTCGAACTTTCATTCATAAAATGTGTGCAAAGTGCGAACGTTTCGAAGTTGAAACCAATGTGGTTGCCTTCGAGTGCTTCACTAAGCCAGTCTCGATGCGACTTTCAATGACGACGGTTCTTTGCGCAGTAGCTAGTCCTCGGATTCCACACTTCGGTCCACATAAATATGCCCGGTCATGCCACATAAATCAGTGTCATAAATCTGCGCGTCTTGTGTATGGAATTATGTGTCAGTGTCCCGCTAGCAGCCACAAAATATCCTAGATATTTATCTGCAGAGTGGCAAATAAAAACTTGGCTTAAGAAAAAAAACAACTAAGGCAAGCAAATTAACCGTTTGGCGGGAAACGAGATAAAGTGAAAGCCCCGCGGGTGAAAGTGTAGAAAGTCAAGTGAAAGTGGCGGCTGCCGTTCCCCCCCAAAAAAAAAATATATATATCCAAAATCCTTTTTGAGTCAGCGTGCTGGGAATGTTTATCTGCAAGGCGTGAGCTACTGAAAGATGGCCATCCTGGAGTCTTGTTGCTTTTGGAAGGATGTGCGTAGCGGCAGTTTTGCCTGCGCCATCTACACGTTGGTGGGTTACTTCTCATATATGAATAATTTCTGAGGATAAGATGTGGCCTGAAGCCAGGCAAATATATCAAAATTCCCCTGAACTTTTTCAGCCAAACGCCAAGCACTTGCGCAAAGTTTCTTGGTCTTTCCAAACTTTTTAAGCAGAAGCAGTCGAAACTCATTTTTTTAATACCCAGATGAGCACCTACACCTATATATACTATGTGAGATTAAGAATTAATTCAAAAAAGTTTTAATAACCCTTGCAATTGACTTTGTTAATTTTTTCTTTATGGCAAACGAAAGTGTCCTTCAAACAAATTAAGAAAATTAGATCTCGGGTAGTTCTTTAATAGGCATCTTAAAGTTTTATATTCCTGCTGGATTTGGTTGTGATTACTGAAAGGTTTAATTTTAGTGGCGACTTAGGATTGAGTCACAAATTAACCCAAAACGTTTACTCCCTGTTGCCCATTATGTTGTCTAACTCAGAAATTACCTTTGAAATCAACTAAGTAATTTTGACTTTTCCTTAACAATGAATTTCAAGCTTTATGTCAACCAACAATTTCCTGTCTCATAAACCAGCATGTTATATTACATTTTCTCAATTAAGAGCTGTCGAAAAGCCCTAAATTAGAATGATTTACTATAATAATGAAGGAAATACCTTAGCAAACATATTACCAAGTCGAGTTGCATGCCTCTTTAACAATTACGGCACTCAATTGTCACTTGTTTTGTTTGGAGGGGGGACGCTTCTAAGGCTTTTACCACACATAACAAACGTTTGTCGGAACTTCCGTGTTCCCCTAAATGTTTCCTGTAATTTTCCACAATTTTTCCATACAGGTTTACTTTGGCTTCTCGACGCTGATGTTTTTGTTCTACCTGTTCGAGGAGCAGGATTTTCTGCTGGGAAACCGTGCTCAGCCGATGGGTGAGAGTTTGCTGGAGAAGGGCGATGTGACTGTAGGTGAGGAAACTGAAGGATACTGTAGCTCCGAAGGATACTCCATCCGTACTCAACGAACGTATGGTTCCATGGAAGCGACTCAATTACATGTGATTTATGCCTTTTGCAGTGACTGTGATATTCAACGTTTTGTTACTATTTTGCTCCATACTGATGGTCCTGTCGTCGGTTCTCTTGATATTGGGTCTCCGGCAGGTGAGTGTGTTGAGGCGTACTTTGTCCACCTCAATTACCGACGGAACCTCTATTCCGGCTGAATTCGCAGAGCAAGCGACATCTGCTGATACCCTGGATTTTCTTCATGCTGGGCGACCTGTTCATCGAGGTCTGCCACCTGGTGCACTTGTCCCTATCCCGCCGCGTTAAATTCGATCCAATTGTGGGTTTCATCTTCACCATGGACTTCTTCCTACTGTGCCTCAACGTGAGTTCAAAAGGCTTCAAAAAGCAATCACAGCTATACGTGGATTGATGATTCGCACTGCATTGGTTATTTATATGCTAATTTGGCGTGTTAGCCTTCAAATTATATTGACATTATAAGTATTATTACAAACATTTCCAATGCCAAGTTAAATGCATTTAAGAGCTTACCAAAAATCAGAACAAAAAAAATTGTATCTATTTTTAATTTATTCAAAAGCATAAAAGTGAAAACATCAGCAAATTTTTAAAAGTAAGATTTCAACCCCAAAATTGTATTTTAGGTAAAGCTTAAATGTATTTTCAATCTTTAAAATTATTAGATTATGATTTTTTTTACAATATGGTTATGTTCTTATTACATATTAAGCTAATGGTAATTTTTACTTAAATTTTAATATGTAATTTATGATTTTTAGCCATAGAAAATGATTTAATGTTTTTAACACTTTTGGGACGTAGTTTAATATCAAACTTTATCGGATATTCTGAAAGATTGCTGGTCCTGGAACAAACAAATCCAATCCGTATTTTCAGTGGATCATATTAACCCAGTAAATGTAAAATTCATTTCTGTACCTATTAGCCCAGAAGTCCCGAAAGTGTTAAGTACTTTTTTAAAGAGTAGGATAGGCGTGTTCGAACAGCTATTTACTCATAACTTGCCTTTTCAGCTCTACTGTCTGCTGTGCGTTATCTCGCAGTACCAGACCTTCCGCTCCCAGCGAGCGGAGCTGCGACAGGCGGACTCGGCGGCCTCGGTAGGTATTCGGTGAATGTGTTGTGCCACTCCCAAGTATGCTTACCTGCCCTCCCCCCCTTGAAACAACGTGTGCCTCCCGTCCAACCCAAGCCTATTGTGGTCTTCACAGCGGCCGAGAAGCTAGCCAAATCGCAGCAGCAACTGCAGCAAACGCATCAGCAGCAACATCAGCACAATAGTTTGCTGCAGCAGCTGGAGACCGGAACCGGAAATGGGAAGCGGCGACGTATGCTGGGGGCAGCCAGCCCGCTGATAACCTCACAGCGGCTGACCAACTTCTCCACCATCACCGAGGAGGAGGAGCAGCAGTCCCGGTCAGGTAGGGTTCGGCATGGCCCCATCAGAGCCATTTTTAATTAAGCAAAAATCTAAAAAAATAAATTCCAACTAGGCCCCCATTCGGAGCAGTCGAATGGAGAACAACTGGCCCGAATTCCAATTATCACTCTGGCTGCCAGCCCAGCTCATTGCAGTGATGCAAGTGAACCCCATCACTAAGCCAACGTTACGTGTCCCCAATACCAATCCCAGCTGAGATTTAAGCAAGAGCTCAGATATTTTTACAAACTGATTGACCCGATACAGCAGAATAAAAGGAAATATGAATTTCAGTAGGCATACTATTCTTTGACAACAGGCCTTTACCACCTAAATAAACACACATTTCTTTCATTTACATGCCAGCTCCATGGCAACGGGGCACCTAAAAGTAGCTTGGGGGCGCATCCAGACCTTAGAAAGTCCCGAATGTCCTAGGAAGTTCAATAACCAAACAATACTGCCCTGCACGACCCAGCTTATTGCTGTTCGGTTGCTCAACTGTAAAATAAAGTACAGGGTTAGTGATATAAACGAAACGGGGGACACTATGTGCAACTAATTCTTAGAAAGATTTGTATAGGTCGTGCTGAGATTTCATCAACATTTAAGCTCTTCTTCTCATAAAAAAAAACAGAAAAAATAATAAACACTATCAAAACATATGCATAACATTTTTCGCTTAAATTTCTTGTGGTTTTAAAAATATGCCGCTGGGGTGAAATATAGAACGCTTTAAACCGATCCGAAATTGCCTTTACTAGCTTTTATAATTGTTCTACAAACTCCAAAAAGTAGGCCACACATTTTATTATCTATTGAGCTATATTTTACCATCGCACAATTTTGTAAATCGTGAATTTAAATAAATAAGAAGTTCTAAAGAATATTCAAGACGGTGGAAGAGGGAGTTTACAAATATAGTTTGTCGCTGAAAAGGTTGAGTTATTGAAGTTTGCCTATACCCCTTGAGTAAGTTCCGTTTCTTCACAATGGCAACAGGATGCAGCCCAGTTTAAGCTCGAGTGCCTCGCCAAGCCAAACTATTCAGTCACTGGGCCAGCTGTCCATGTCTGACATTTTAAAATAATTATTCAAATGCTTAAGCTTCACCCTGTCAGACGGCCGCAGGTCAAAATAACCCTAAAACAACAAGGGACCAAGGGAAAAACGAGATTTTAAAACTTAATTAGCTTTTTAAAAGAGCTGACAGACCCAAGAAGGGTCAGGTTAAGTGGTTTTAGTTGCCGTCTAATAATACTCAAATTATACTTTAAGGCCCTAATTAAAAAACCTTCGGATGGCAAAGCAAACTTGTATCCACTGCAATCCGTTACCACTGATGGTACGAAGGATTGCGGACGTCATCAGGCCAAAACAGAAGCTTCATTAAATGGTACTTAATCACCGGGCTAAATTGGCCCTGTTAATTAAACCCCCAGGTGAAGTTGCAGGGACACATGACACCGGTCCACAGCCCTGAAGCGGATGGATGGCTTAGGGACTGAGCTGCTCTTCCTGCCCGCCAGCTGTCGATGACAAAGAGTCGCTGGTGGAGAAGCCACACAATCCGCAGACTGTTGTCCAGCTTCCTAATGGTGAAATGGTACTGCTGGTGTCACACTGAGAAAAATCTCTATAAGGGTGCAAGTGCAATTTTTTTAGATAGCTTACTAGATTATTATTAAAACTTTATGTTTTAACCCAAGTAATTTCATATTTTTAACATGGATACATATTCCTGAAGCACCTTATAAAAAATTATGAAAAGCCACTTTCTTGAGAAAATACAAATAAATTGTTTAAATGTTTTTTATATTTTTAAATATTTGAAAAATATTTCCGGCAACACGAAACACTTTAAAAATATTATAGAATCTTCCCATGAAAGTTTAATATACTTTAACATATTTTTGTATACATTTTTTTTTCAATCTAGGGCTTCTTTCATATTATCAACAAGGCTTTAGTTCCCGAATCACCTTCTATTAAACGTAGGAAACTAAATATTTTTATTAGTCAATTTAGAAAATCTTTCTAGACATTCCACAAAAATGTAATGAATTTTGTTTCAGTAATTTTTTTGTGCTTTGCCGAGTGGAATGGGTAAAAAGATATGTAAACATGGACGCTATGGAAACTCCCACATAAAGAGTCAGCAGAACTCTTATTACTTTTGTGAAAAGTCGCCCAAATATTGACATAGCCCCAGGCAGCGAGATTCCACAAATTTCTGTGACATGCTCTTTGAAACCTACTAACCAAAAATATGTGGACTTTGGTCAATGCTTCAAGTTATAAAAAAAACAACACATAATGGATTCCTAAGTGGAGGAATGCAGTGGAAAAGCACTTGGATAAATATCGAATTTCCAAGATAATTTCTGGGCAAACATAAATGATTTAAACTTTAAATGACTTTTGATCAATTGTTAAACTAATGCTCTCACACCGCCAGCCGAAAAATAAATGTTTGCAAGTGCAATCTTTCCGCTTGGCAGCCCTTTTTAGTCTTTGATAAATCCCTTTCTCGCCCAGCATGAAACTGATTTAGAAGCCATGGAATGCAGGTGTAATTACTCTTGTATAGGGATTTTTGTGGATTAAAACGAATATTTTGAACAGCAGGCACTAAAGCTCAATATTTGTTGGGAAATATTAAAAATATGTAAAAATCCATGGGTATTGAAAACAGTGTGTATAATCGTTGTTATACCCATGGATTGTTTGTACACGTTGCATTCCTGGAATTACTGGCTGTTTTCACGATAAACAAGTGCAGCAATCGCGCTACGAATCCCAGGAATTACTTTCGGCTTTATCAACAGTCAGCAGTTGGCTCTTTAAAGTTTCCATTGTGTGGCACTTAAGGGATATACTTTGCACACCACAATCCCAGATACCACTCACCAGATCCTTGCAGCGCGCACACCATTGACAATAAGCTCACTTTCACGAGGCTGAAACGCGCACGCTTTCTATCTAATTGCTTAGATGGCTCCTTTCCCTGGCTCCTGATGCCAGGATAATGAGTTTTCCATTAGCGCTTGAGTGCGGCGGGCAGTGGCAATATTTGCCAAGCGTCTTGACTGCTTAAGTGAAAATTCAATTAAAGCATGGGAGAAATCAAATGAAATTCCTGTCGCTCTCAGCACCCGCAACTTTGGACACTTTGACTTTCGTGCAGTGGTGGTGGCCATCGAACTTGGCTTGGAGTATATTCCAATAAATATATATACAAACATGCATGTTTGATGGAACTGAAAACCCAGAAAAGATGCAAACTTTTGACAAGCACCGCTGGCTCACCATAGAAACAACAGGAAACCGGAAGTGTAACAAAGGATGTCCAACTTTTCTGAGCATGCATCGAGCCAAGTTTCCCCACACAATGGTAATCTAAAACTTTTGTGTGTCAAACTCAAAAGATTGAGCTTCCCGGATTAAATTAAATGTTACATTTTAAAGCAGTTTAATAACATCTCCCCTTACTTACGAGAAAAATTGACAGTTGTGAGGCAACTTGAGGCCCAAGGACATTTTGTGACTTCTACAGACTTTCTGGACTTTCCCTTGATTTATAGCATATGACAAGTGGGCTATGGTTGGTGTATTTTAAAAGGCAGAAAGTAAACAAACTTTTTGGGCAACTTGACGCTTGACGAGAAAGGCAGCCAGTTTGTCACTCGCTTTATTGCGTATACGCAGCGTGGCCGGGGAAAAGGGTCGACATGAAAGTCAGTTCAGTTGGCAGGAAATTTATGTAGATTTATGTGCGTGTGCTCGCTTAAGGCTCATCATACCCACTCATGGATACGTGTCTATATACATACAATTAGAAAATTAGCTTTTAAATGAAGTTAATTCACGCTCCAGGGGGATGCCATAAAAGATGTAAGCATCTTAACGAATATTAAATGATGAAAACAATTTGGCAACGAAATTCTTACGGCCTATTCAAGAGGAACTTTAATTGGAACATCAAATTTGCCAGCCTCAAGAAAACATATTTGTACTTTAATTTATTCCCCTGAAAATGGCCATAAGTTCCAGCGCTTAATGGTCATTTGGGGGCTTACAACTTATTACAATAATAGAATTCTGCCAAGTGTAAAATACAAACAACTTCCAGAATATCGAGGACTTAAAGCTGACAGCCCAAAGTCATCTTGCTTTTTTGTGGCATTTCCGAGGGAATTTCGGCAGACACATATTGAAGCCAAAATAATTAGAACATAAGTCGGCAAAGCATTCGCGTTAGCTGGAAGCCGTTTGTCAGCAATAAATCGCGCAAGTAAATTATGTGGAACAAAGCCCACACATCAATCTTCTGACCCCCAGGAAGCTGTAGGCTTAGGTGACACCTCAGCGTTAAAATACATGGTGGGGATTCGATGGAAATTAGCCAGATGTCGCACATAGGAAAGCCCCAGGAGGCTGCTTCCCAGAAACATTAAGCCATTTTTAATTGAGCCTCTTTTTAACGCGCTGCTTCAAAGCAAAAACCGCGCTCTTTAAAACAAAAGCAAAACATTCGACCTTTTTGCAGTCTGCACAGTATTAGCATACAAAAAGGCTGAGATTCTTTTCAGAGGAAAACGACCTGTAAGGAGAATCCGTTTACCAAATGAGTCCCCTCTTATTTGCAAAACCGACAAGAACAGCACCGTTTTCCTGCTCTTCAATGAAACCCTTTACCTTTTACTTTCCCCTTAAAGACAGTAGCAAATTCAATTTATTCGCCTGACCTTTAAGCGTTTCGTTTTCTTCTTATATTTTACGAGATTTTTAATTGGCAATACATACGTGCGCCTTCTGTATGACAAAATAAAAACAAATAAAAGTACTAAAATACTCGCAGGCTGGACAGAACGGATATCCTTTTCACATTTCTGGCTGAAATAAAAATCGATTGAATGAAATGAGTTTCTGATAGTTCAAAGGCTGTACCAGCAAGCCCCATTTTAAGAGGGTATCAGACAGACCGCAGCTGGAATACATAGTTCCCATGACAACGACTCGCGGCAATTAAATCCCCAAAGCGAAGTCGAGTAAAACGCGATTAATGTTCCAGCAATAAATATGAAATTTTGAATGAATACAGTTTGAGATATAGAAATCCTGCAGAGTATTTTACGAATTTAATTCATTTAGCCCCAATTAAGTAAATTGCTAAAAGGGTAAGGGCAAAAACTAGTGTGCAGAATCAATTAAATAAAGATAAACGTTAGAAAATTGAACAATAAACGTTTGGCAACTAGACCAGAAGCCATTATTTGCAAACTATTTCCGAGTGAACTAATTTCAGTAATAATAATAATAGTTTCCCCCAAAAAACAAACTTTAACTGGGTGCCAAGCACTTTTGATTGTTATTCTTTCATTAGAATTGTCTCGATATTAAATTTTAGTTGCTCGGCTTGTTTATTTTGCCGGCTGGTGTGTTTGCATTTGAAATTCGCTGTCAAAACTTTTGCCTGACTTGCGCCAAGTGTCACTTGACATTTTAGCCGACTGAAGATGACCCCTTTTAAAGAGATAGAGTGGGAAAAGTCTTGGCTCAGCAGGGAAATTTCTATAAATGATAAATCGTCTCAAAGTGCTTGGGCTTAAGCAGGGTTGACAATTGATATGCCTTCGAACGGAATTTTCATGGCGGGTGAGCATAAGAAATAAGCTTATTTAGTTGGGGCTCTGGATGGCGCTTTAAGGACTTTAAACTGGTTATGAAGCCCGGCGAAAGTGCAGGTTCCTTATCCCTATAATCTCCTTTTCAGCGAATTAGACGTTGGAAACACCGACTTAAATTATCTCTCACATTTGAATGGCTTTTACGTGTCTCTCGGGTGACATTTGCGGATGCCATTCATCGCGGCGTCCATTAGTTTCAATCAAATTTCATAAGCAAACAAGCAGGACCCAATAACCGGATGTATAAGCGCGTGTTTATACATCTTGGCATTGGCATTGGCATGCATGATAAATAATAAACATATTATAAATTGCTTTTTCCTCTGCAAGCAGTTTGGCCATCAATCAATGGTGGGCAAACGAATGGGTCCAAAGGCCTTTGACTTCGCTTCCGCATCGAATTACTCAGCACATCCCACTCAGAGGGCATTGGCAAATAAGATTTGTGACGCCCCTTTTTGGGGTTACCCATACATTTGCTGACATTAAATCAGGGCAACCCGTAATTAAAGACCACGCACCTTTCCCCCTCCAAAATCCAAAATGCTTTTCATGGTTAATTAAAAGTTGGGCGTCATTCGATTAGCATATCGAGTGGCATTTCCCAACCACTTCCTGTCAGTCCTAGCTGTCATGGGCCATTGTCAGAAGCTTTAAATTAATTAATTAACTCTCGATGTAAACATTTGTTCAATCAACGTCCCACGTGAAATAAGGGCTGTCCTCGGCCCTTTGGTTTACACTGAAAAATTGAGTGCTCATTTTCATAATGGGTTTTCTAAATAGCGTATACGACACGTGGGCAGTTTGAGTGAGTGGGAATGCCCCGCAGGTGTTGTTTTAATGAGCCAGATGTCTGTAAACGCGTCAGCAATCAAAGCATTCTATTTTGGGTAATCATTAGATATATATATATTTCGAAACGAGACCATTTACGGTGCGTTTGATTGGCAACAAAGAGTCATTCGTTAACAAAATTTAAATTTTATATCTGGAAATCAATACAACTTTAACTTGCTCTGGCTCTATAATTTCGCACATGCCACACGCACCAAATCAGTCCTTTCAATCACTTAATCCTTGAACATTTGCATATCCCAATTGCATTGCTGTTGTGTCGAAATGCATTCAGCCATTGTCACTTCCATCTCCAGCGGAATGTTTATTCATTTATCAGCCCCGAGCGCAGATGTTTCAACAGGATAAACATGATTCTACACGGATGCCCAAAGCAATTGCAAACGTTGAACACGGCGTATACGCAATAAGTGAGACCGAATAAGCTAAGGCTAAACAAAACAATTGCAATCAACGTGGGAAAATGCAAGACCAAGCCGAAAATGTCAACACAAGCAATAATAAATAATACGTATACGCACGGTGGGTTATCCGCATGAGAAATCGCCTCCATTGTTGTTGTTTGCACAACGTGTGTTTGCCATCAGTTTTTGGTGAGCCTATGTTGGTTTCCCCCCTCAAATCAAAGAAAATCTGCTTTGACAGGACTGAGGTACCGAACCGAAAAAAAAATACAAGCAACAATGTGAGTAGAGGTAGGAAAAAGGTGTCACATCCACGTTGACAAGTGAAAGTAAGCTCTGCTGCTTGTCGTCAACGTAAAAGGCTTTAAGGGAAAACACAAAACAGTTTTATTATTTCCCAGAACGTAAGCATATTTTACATTTTCATCTGCTTAAAAGCTACAACCGCAAGGTAAAAACAAGATACCGCAACCCATGATTATCAAATGGGTTCATCTCGAGGGCTGGAAAATTAAATGATGCTAAATATGAACGCACACCCACACGGGAAGAGACTAATAATCCCCGGGCTAATAAAAACACTCCCAAAAAGGGTCCACTTATCGCAGGACTCCGAAATAAAGCACTCGCCCGTAAAAGATTCCCATCAGTGTGACAGTCGAAAGAGGAAATTCCTATCTGCCAGCCATAAATGGTTCCTAATGGCCAATGCCTTGCTACGGGAGTTGCCCGGCAACGGAATCACATAAAAATGTTTCCCCAAGGCGAAAAAAAAATCTAAAAATACAAAATTGAAAGAACTGCAATTTGAATTGAACTTTGGCTTTACAAAAATAAGCAACTGTGATGTTGAAGACCGAAAGCCGTGATATAATCCGCTTTCAAATGGAACACACACAGCATTTGCTAAAGTGGACAAGAAGGAAAGGCCAAAAATGTATTTACCTAACGAAAACATAAAGCTGATCACGTTCAGGTCCTTTTGATTGCCAGATGTTTCACTTTTCGTGTCAAATTTTTCAGACTCACTTGACAGCTATTTTGCATTCGCATGACAGCAAAAGTTTCCGGAAACACAAGTTTTATCAACTGTTAAATTACGAAATTGAATCATTTTAATGCAAAAAAAAAACTGTTTACAATATTTATAAGTATGGGCCATATCAAAAACTTCTTGGAACTGCGAAAGGCTCTAGCAAAACTTTCTGACTGCAAGAAATACAAAAAGTTCTGGAAACAATTTGACTAACTTTCTTTTGGCGAAACTTGGGCAGTTTTCCTTTTGCCTTATTAAATTGAACAAATATTAAAACTCAACAATCATTTATAATCGCTGTTTTTCCCCAAAAGAGCACAAAAATGTGGTTGACAATGGCCGATGAGCAAAACTCATTGAATTCCTGGTGGTCTGGTCAAATACAAAAGAGCATAATCAGGTTGTAAACCATTTAATACATCGCAATTTATCCAATGTTTTCATTTGTTAGTCCCAACTTTTGATAGCAATGTAATCAGCAGGAGGCAAATACCCTTAAAAGTTTTATTAAATAATTGAAGCGGGGCAAAACCTGCCACAAAGCCATCAATCAATCAATATACAGCAGCTGCGAGCCGAGCCTTTTCAACTCCCTGCGGTAACCCACGGTGAAATTCATCAAATTTGTTTGTCAACAGCAGCTACCGATGAAATTTCTTATAAATTTATTCTACCTAAATTCCTGGAAATCAAGCTGAGCCAAAAATAATAAAGGACAGTATCTTTCTAATCGGTGGTCATCCATTTTTATGGGCTTGGACACATATCAAAATGAGTCGCTCTGAACGTCACGCATTGTTATGTCAGCAATAATTACGTACGCTGGCATTTACGTAAATTTGCTATGACTACCAGAACAATCCAACGGATAACATGGCACTGCAAATGTATTTATAGGCACCCAAAAAGGGTAAACACAAATAGCACTGAAGTTTGCCCAAAGTTTATTGTTCAACAGTCACGAAAATTAAACTAGTGCTCATCATCAATCGGCATCATCGTCACCCACATATGGTACACAAATGGCCCCGAAATATGGAGTTCCTTGAACTTTTTTGCCCACATATGCCAAAATCAATACAACTGAGTGCCTTTATTCATTGTCCGAAAATGCAACTGCAGTGCTTTATTAGCATGAACGTAAAATTTGTGCACACAGAGAGATGTTTATTGGGTATCCAACCGCATCCTGACTAGGAGCAAAGGTCCTCGATGGATTCCCCCTGAAGGAGCAGTCGCTGCTCCTGTTTGTTCTTCTTGGATACGGATTTGCCGCCAGCGGCTTTTCCACGCCTTCGATTCACCACGCCATCCGTTTCGTCCATCATGCGGAGAATCGTGGTCTAAAGTTAAGGACAAATAAGGTTAATGGAAAGTAATTGCGTTATTCATAAAAAAGAATAAACTAATTGATTTCTTTAGAACTCTATACTCTAAATAAAAAATGTAATAGTCTGAGCATTTAATAATTAATATTTATAATTGCTAAAGATTTACTGAATTTAAAAGGAACTGCCAAGGGCATTATAAGTTTTGTTCGGAATATAATGTTCCATACAGGTCAAGGCATTACAGAATTTAAAAGGAACTGTCAAGAATACAATATAATTTTTCCAGAATATGGTGTTCCAAATTCCATAATTTAATAAATTCTAGTAAACGCTGTTATATTATGATGATTATAATGATTATGGTTATGAAGCTTAAGGTTGTTTGGTTTTCATTAAAACTCACCTGATCTGAGCAATCCAATGGAGCCACTGAAATATCCCTCACCGCCCTGAACTTGCCCACGTTGTTGAGATGCTCGTTCTCCAATCGAAAGTAATTCCAAATGAAACGACGGAAAACCTCCAGGGGACTGAGAATGGTCATCATTACATCGCCTTCTATATAGCCAGCTTCAATTAGACTCATGGACAGGGTCCAGCTGAAGCGCAGTATTAAATCCTCAATTATGCCAAAGTAATAGAACCACTGAGGACCGAGAAAGCGGGAAATAGAGATAATGAACGCTTTGAAAGATTGTTTTACGTGCCTTTTGCCCAAATATTTATCGTGGCCATTATTTGTGGGGAACGCTCCCACTCTACCCCCAAAAATAGCTAAACAAAAGCACACCATACCCATCCTGACTTACCGTCGATGAATAAACGATTTCCTCACGCAAGAATCGATTGTCGCCGGCCTTCGAGTCGAACAGTCCCCAGTCCATCTTAATGTCCCATGTGTAGGCGTAGCAGGACGAGAAGATGGCCGATGTAATCCAGCAGTAGAACCAGGGATTCTCCTTGGACAGCGGATAGGTATCTGGAAATCAGAGGGGAATCAACAGAGCGGTGAGTGCACGTACCCTCCTGCCAAATATAATCTACATGAATTTTTGGTCATGAAGACGGCACTAATTGGCACTGGACCGTAAACAACACGCATAATACTCGCATATATTTGCACTTGTGGTGACGTTGGGGTGGCCTAATGAACTCACGCCCCCATAATGAATCCACTTACCCGTGGTAGTGTGATACTTGTGGGCAAATATCACCACAAAGAAGGATGTTGCATACTTCGCTGCGTTGACCAGATGCGGAAACGACTCCTTTGTGTCGCGGTATCTGCGGATGCACTGGGCGAACCGGAAGTAGGCGGGCAAAATGGCCACAATGGGATGCAGCAGAGACACATACTCCACGCAGTGACTGGCAGCTGTTATATAAACAAAACAATGGAGGTAATTTAAACATTTCGTATTCCATAATTAAGTCATTCAGCAGGAGCGTTCCGGAAACTGATTTCGCATTTTAAGTGCTGAGGAATATTGTTTGGTTCTTATAAGCTCATTTGGTATGCAAAAAGTCGGATACAAAGAATTGAGGAGAGGTTCAAACCGAAAACATTTATTTAAGGATCTAATAAACATTAGGAAATTTTAAACTTTCTAATACTTTTATCAGTTTTAAAATTTATTATTTAATTTTGTTTAAAAGAATAAATAAAGGAAACCTTTTTGTAACAATATCAGTTGCACTTTTAAGGGTTGTGGTAATAGTTTCAAGATGATCCAGGTTCATAATATTTTATAAGGTAAGAAAACCTATTTCTCCTTAAATTTTAGGTACACTCACCCTTTCCAGCCTTGTGCCACGTGGGACTTCGACCGAAGAAGCAAATCAGGAAAGGAATATCCAGAAAGGCTGGCACCATACTATTTAGCTGATCAGCCAGCCAGAAGTCGGCAAAATTAACGAAGCAGAATGGCGCCATTATCACTCGCATCAGCACTCTTAAGGCCCAATATCGAGCCTCGTGATGGAAAGTCTTTGTGGGATTGAGCAAGAAGGCAGCCATTAAAGTGTAGAGAAACAGTGGAGCTGCATACTGCGGGATGCCCAAGGGATCGCAGAAAATATAGCTGAGCACGCAGCAGGCCCAGATAACTCCGAACACCGATGCCACCTCCATGATGTTCTGTTCGGACAGGTGATTTCGGGGATCCAACTCAAAGATAAGGACGTGATTCACACCGGATGATCTCCAGCCGTAGACGTTGACGCCCCAGAGGAAGAGGCATTCGATGATGAGGAATGGAGCCCGGAACATTCTCATGCCGGCCCGCCAATTCTCTCCGAATCCATAGAACATGGCAGCGATCACAACCGTTATGAAGAGGACGACAAAGGCGCCGGAAAAGAGACCCACTTTGAAAGTGGTCCAAGGACTTTGCTGCTCCCCCAGGGGCGGCACTCGTAAACGCTTCATCGCCCTTTGGCGATCACCTCCTTCGATGTCCTGGGTGACAGCCTGCTCCGTTTCCTGGATCAGGCGATCGATGTCCTTATTAGTGTAAAAGTGAGCCGCCTCCACATGATCCGTGCGCCAACGGGCACCATAGTCTACGCTCAGCAGCTTATCGTGCTTCTTAAGTATCTTACGGAATCCCGTGAAGTTGAGGTTCTGGTAGTTCTGGAGCAGTATGAGCCCCAGATAAAATTCACTAAATGCCAACTTGAGATCCTGTATCTTGCGCGCCGGCACATTCTTCTTGCCCAGCGGTGTGCGCCTCTTCCAGGCGGGTAGCTTCTTTGGATGACCCATCTCCAGGGCCTCGGTTAGTTCGCTGCGCAGATTGCCGTACTTGCGAGTCGCCTCGGCCATCTTCTCCGAGTAGAATGTGTTGATCTTGGCCAGCTCCTTGTCGCAGTAGTGAAAGAACTCCTCATCGAATTTGGCAAAATATCGGGTCACCATCTCGCGCTCCACGAGCTCTGCAGATGGAGACTGTTCGATGGCTGCATACAGCATGGCTTTCATCTCCTAGAGGATAGAAAAATAGGAATTACCATTTAGTATTATTCAGTTTAAAAATATATTGTCACTTTTTTAAAGTTTGTTTTAAAATAAATCGTTGATACTCGGAACCATAGCTTAAAAAATTTAAACACTACCAATATTTTAAAAATAACAGTGTTAAGTTTTTTTATAGTTAGAGGTAATGTTTTGTAGACTAGGTACATAGTTGATCTTTGTTACACCAGTTTAAGCTGTACATAATGATCAAAATTATTTTAAACCAGGGTATATAATTATTATTATTGTTTTTATGCTAAAACAAATTCTATAAATAAACAAAAATACTGAAAAATTAACCACCTTATATGCATTTAATTATAAGTAATGATATATACTAGAGAAAGTGGTTCCATAAAACACTTAATAGAAAAGCCCTTAAAGCATAGACCCTATACTTGTGCCCCTCACTGTATGTATATAGTTCCCCTTCTTATCTCTGCCTATGTTTTGCCTGTTGTTTTCTTTCTCCCCCCCCCCCCCCACCCCACACCACCCTTTTCTGATATGTTTACGTCCAAGGGGAGCAAAACACAGAATGCCGATAAACAGGGCGCATGCGCGTTGAAAGCTCCACCATTTGACAGTTGGCCACAGCAGCTGATGGGGCACGTGACGTCACAGCTGGCAGAGTGACAGCGGGAAAAGCACACTCGTCCGTGTATCTACACGGATACAGATTTTTCCGCACCGTCGAAAGACACTTTTCGGCACTCACCTCATAGTTAATGTACTGCTTTCGCCACTCGGGCGTTATGTGCGCCGTCAGGTGCTCGGCGAACTTCATCTCGGGGCTGTTGGGGGATCTCACCACTGGCTGCACTGCATCCGCATCCGGATAATGGGCGAGGACGTCGTCGCACTCCAAACGCACGTTTTCACGTAAACATCACAACTGGGCCAGAACAGCCAGGCGAAAGTTCTTGGATGGCGATGGCGATGGCGGATGGTCCAAATGGCGGGGGTTTCGGATACGAGGTATCGAGCTTTCGATATGTAAATGGCTTCGGTTTTGTTATTGTCTGCTCTTACCCCTCATCCGTTTTCAGTGTCAACAATAACAAAAGCGCAACACATTCAAAAATTGATTATATCGGATTAAATTATATATGTAGTTTATAAATTGTCATTCTCACCGAAAATCAATAACTTAGCATTATTAAATATATTGGAAGCGTATTGAGTTGACTTAAAATTATATACAATTTTTATTTAAACTCACCGCAGCTGGTTAACAAAACAATTACTAAGCCGTTTTCCCAGTAATCGGTAACGCCCATATAAAATGCAAGTTAGGAACTGCTGGACATCGGCTGAAATATAATAATTATTATAATAGAAAACCTTTTGACTATATATTTATATAATAAAGCACTTATAAGCTTGCTTTACTTGAAATGTTTCTAGGTTTTTTATGGTTTTACTTATTGGCTGAAAGGTATTTTTCTCGGGATCGCTTCTGGAGTTGGTTCGCTTGAACAGTGAAATGAACCAATGTTCTTTTAGCTATAAAGGTATCTTTATAACTATCGATATGAGCTAAGCATTAACAATAAACGTTAATTTAAAAAATAATAGCATTAAATGCTTACACAACTTAAGTTCGCAAAAAAAAAATCAAATATAACGATAACATTGTAAATTAAATTACAGCATTTAATATACATAATACCTTAAATCCTTATTTTAATTCTTAAATCTAAGTAATAGAAAGCTGTAAAAATGTACTACCCACGCAAACTAAGTTCGCTTTGCCTATTCACTCATATATTAATACTGTTAGCCAAAAAGTACAATACCAATAAAATGAACATTATTAATTTGAGCGATAACAATGATAGATTAAATTGCTGATATAATTGCCTAATATCGTATATCTCTCTGTCTGGGTAATAATTAACTGGAACTAACTGATTGAAGGTACTAATCACGTAAAAAGTACAACAATTTTATTAAATCATTTAAGTAACATTAAAAAAACAGAACGTTGCTGACTTTTAACGATGACAGTAATAAATAAAACCACACTTTTTAGACTTCTCACGATGACAATATTAAGTTCAATTACTACAATTATTAAAAAGAATACCTTTAACCCTTCGAACTAGGCATTAAAATAAAGCAAATTGTTTTGAAGAGGTTGATAGGATTAACTTTAGTGATTGATTCACTCTTGGAAATAAGTGGTATTTCCGTCTCGTTATGAAAATAAAAGAAATTACGGTAATTATAGCATCAGGCTACCCATTAAATATCCATTACAGCCACCGCAATCATTGACTTGCCTTTGAAGGGGAATAAATGAGCTCAGTAGACTAAGCTTACTAAATCGAATCAAGACAAGCCACAAAGAATTTCCACACCCCCATCCAATATATATATATATCATGTAGGAAGCCAGTGGAGAACTCATATAAATCGCAAAGAAAACCACAGCAAGAGCTATAAAGACCGAATTCTCGAAGAGTCGCCTGCACGAACCATAAACATTACCAGTTCCCGAGTTTATTCCGCTTATCGCAATTGACTGGGCCCCTTCGTTTTACCCCCCGGATTGATCTGCGGGTAATGTGTTTTTGTTTTTTTTTTATTGATTAAAGAACGGGCGGCAGTGCGGTTGTCTTTGCCTTTGCCCCCACCCGCATTGAGTCATTTACATGATCGCCCGGAAAACAGAGCACAATTGGAGAACAAATAAAAACGCTCTCGGCGAGCGAAACTTGGAGCGTTTGGGGCAGAGTTGGCTGTCAGTCGTTGATTAGCCCGCTCGCTGGCCAGACATCCCGCTCCCAGATTAAGAATATACACACTTCCTCCCAGAACTCGGAAAAACCTTTTCAAATCGTGAAGGGGTAGATAAGGAATTGATATAAATTTAAGACCCACTGCAAGGGGATACTTCAGTTGGTCTAAGTGAATCCAAATAGCAACATGCCTTCCGATCAGGAGCCCACCGCCGAGCAGATTAGCCAAGTCAAGGATAGCGTTCTTGAGAAGCTAGACAAGGAGCTCCCAGCAGGTAATGCTAAAGCAATAAAATCAATCACATCTTACTGGTTTATAAACGTATTATTCCGAAACAGTGCATTTCCATCCCGCCGATCTTAAGCGCATAACCGGCAGTGACCTTTGGATCTCCAAACTGTTGCAGGCATATGACTTTGATGTGGAGAAATGCATCATTAGATTGTTGGATAACCTCGCCTGGCGCCTGAGCTTTGGAGTTTATGACCTAAGCGAGACGAACTTGAACCAGGAATACCTCAACGATGGCTCTGTCTATGTCCACAACAAGGACAAAGACGGAAAACCCTTGCTGATCCTCAGCATTAACAAGCACTCGAAGAGCCGAAAACAGGAGGATCTCCTGCGTATTATCGTTTTCTGGATTGAAAGACTTCAGAGCGTCGGCAAAGTGGAACAAGTCACACTTTTTATGGATATGACTGGCAGCGGACTGAGCAACTTGGACCTGGACTTCATCAAGAGTATTATTGGAGTGTTTGAGACCAAATATCCCTACATTCTTAACTATATACTGGTCCATGAATTGCCTTTCTTGTTAAATGGTTTGTTTTTCGCCTTTCTTTTTTATAATCATAATCATAATTTGTTCGTTTTTTGTTATTAGCTGCCTTTAAAATTGTCAAGACGTTTCTGCCCGAGAAAGCTCTGAAGATCCTGAAAGTTACCTCCAAGAAGGACATCGACCAATACGTGGACAAGGACAACTGCCTGAAAATCTGGGGCGGTAATGACGAATACGTTTATAAATTTGCCTAAAATTGCCATCAACTTTGTATGATAGTGTAACTAATAATACGATATTTATTGACCGGAATTCGCCGTTTATTTGAGCACTCCAGCGAAAAGCTTCCAAAGCTTTGGGTAGTACTCACTTCCACCCAAGTATTTGGAGGTAATTGTAATGCAGGTGGTATCTCCCACACGATCACGTTCCATTGCAGCAGTAGGCGGGTGGGTGGATGGCCCTTTTGGGAGGCCCATTATAGTACCGCGGAGAACCAGGTGCTCCACATTCGAACCGCACGCCAGCCGACTGCCAACGATCGCGGCGATATATCTACGTATCTATATCCCCCGATCGTGAATAGCCGCTGTCGACACACCGTTAGTCGATTATTCAGTTAGCCGCACACGCTCGTGGAACGCACTTGGACAGCTCGCTAATTCCCGCTGTACAACCTGCCTTTTGTACCTTTACCCGTGCTTCGAGTCAATCAAATCTTATCGCAGTGAAAGTGGATTTCCGATTAGGAGTGGTGCGATAGGAACACAGTACTGGGCCCTTCGATTGGAATTGTACTTTGATGTTTAGTCTGCACACAATTTTTGCTGAGAACGAGTGGTAAAACTAGCTGGCAGCATGGGCATCAAGGCCAAGGAGACGACTCCCCAGCAAATCGAAGAGCTGCGGGAAAGATTCAACAGCAAATATGCCTCATCACCCCCAGCAGGTGAGATAATCCGAAACACTTGACGGATACAAAGTGCAACGGTCGTTAGCTGGAGAATCTAATAAATTGTGTGTGTTTCAGTTTATGGCCACGTATAATCCCATAGTTTTAGTCGATAAGGAGTAGATATATAGCAGCGTTCTGTTAATAGTTTGTTTATATGATTCATTCGGCTTGACTTATTTGTAGTGCAAATTCTCCAATTAGTGAGTGAATAAATTAAACAGCCCTACCTAGCCAAACGACTCAAGTGCACTCGAATGAAAGCTTTGAACTTGAGACCTAAGCCGTAGCTACCTAAAGAGCTATATATAGAAATGGCATATAGTATATGGACTTCCGTACTACTGACAATCAGTGGCAAAAGGTTAAATAGCTGAGCTGGGGCCAAAGTTTAAATCAAACCGATCGGAATATAATGAAAATACATTTAAGATTATAGTATTAGCTTATGAGTTTTCAAATGTTTAAATATTGTTACTACATTTCCTTTAAAAAGAACTTTGAAACACACCCGAGGCAACACTTGTCCTCCATGTTGTTATCAAAACCTATTTCTTATCTTCTCGAAATTTAAATTCTGGCACCACTTAAGTAAACAGAGATTAAAAAAAATTGCATGGTTAAACACCAAAAGAGCAGAGATAAGAAATAACAGTTCGTGAAAGATTGTATTGTAACTTAAACAGAATGGTATTCCTTATGCACACTGACCTATCGCGTTAACATAGATAAGATTCCAATAATCTCTTTATTATCATACAGCACCCTTCCATCCCACCGACATCGATCGCATTCGCAACGATCACCTCTGGCTACAGAGATTCCTGGAAATGCATGATCTCGACATGGAGGCGTCCTTCAACAAGTTATGGGAGACCTGTGTCTGGCGCCAGTCCTATGGGGCCAATGACCTCGAGCCAAGCCAGTTGAACCAGGAGTATTTGAATGAGGGATCGATTTTTGTGCACAGCAACGATGTGGATGGAAAACCCCTGTTGATATTCCGTGTTAAGCTGCATAGTAAGTCCAAAAATCTGGATGAGCTGATACGCATCGTAGTGTACTGGGTGGAGAGAACCCAGAGACAGCAACACCTGACCCAACTGACCATATTCTTCGACATGGCTGGCACGGGATTGGCCACCATGGATCTGGACTTTGTTAGGCGCATTGTGGAGACATTTAAGCTGTACTATCCCAATACCCTGAATTACATTCTGGTATATGAGCTGGCCTGGGTGCTAAATGGTAAGGACTGGTATGGTAATTACTGGCAATACTTTATGCGATACAAATCTAACCTAAAGTTTGAAACCCTTTGGTATTGACTTCGCCAATTGATTTTTGCCAACCTACCATTAACCATTAACCGTGACCATGACCTTTTCTATATCCCCTATCCTAGCTGCTTTTAAGGTCATTAAGGCCCTGCTGCCACCAAAAGCGGTGGAGATTTTGAAAATGATATCGAAAAAGGACATTGGCCAGTACATTACTAAGGACAATAGCCTGGCCATGTGGGGTGGCGAGGATAACTACGAATTTAGCTTCGTGCCGGAGGCCAAACAGGTTACATCCAAGCCACTGGCTGTCAATGCCGGCGATGATGAGCAGTTCACGGACGTGGACAAGAAGGTGAGTTAGTGGTTCGGGTGGGAGATACAAATACTACTCTGTCAGGACACCCCACCAACAACAGAACAAATCTCGAGCGGTATTCGGCTGTGGGGCGTGTTCCTTGTGACATGGCTGCACCCGGAAGGAGTCGGTCCTTCGGTCCCTGGGTCGCCTAATTGCTTTTTTCGAAACCTCACGCGAGCCACCTTACCGGCACTCTCTCCATAATTGATTCACATTCTTGGGACGTATTGATTTAGGGTGCGCTGTTTGCGTGTCCTGCGTGAGTCCCCAACTGACCACTAAGCTTACCTAAACGAGGGTCTGAACCATTACACTGAGGGGTTATAAAGCAAAAGATAAAAAAAAATATATTCTTAGTTTAAATACTGGAAATCGAAACTATAGTACCAGTAATACTTTTCATATTCATTATGTATCCATGTTAAATTTGTAAATCATTTGGGGCTCTATTTTCTTTTCAAATACTTTTATTATACTTGTGACAATAGTTGTATACTTTTGAGGGCATGTTTTAAAAATAAAAGTATTATTGATATAAATGTATTTATTATTGTATTGAAAAGACAATCAAGAACTAGAAAACTTTAAAGACGTTGGATAATATTTTTTAACATTATGGGTGTCGCTTTTACCCCATTACATACACTTGAACTTCAGATAGCCAGGGCATGAATTAACAAAAATATTTCTCTTTATCTATGGAATTTCAGTTTTATTTTTAAATTTATCACTTTCCACAGTTTAATGATTTTTTTTCACTGCATCCGCTCGTTTCACCCGCAACGGTCTTTGGGCAGAACATTACGGCCGCTATTTATAGTCTTTTATTTGACATATAGCTAAACTTTCGGTTTCTGGCTTGGGTCATTGGCTAGCGGTCAGTTCGAGGCCCGAAGCGTTGACCCGAGAAAAGTAGAACACCCATTGTCACAGGGATTATAACATGTTCTGTGTGTGTGCGTACTTGTATCGTATGTGTAAATGATTCCCAGAGCGAATATTATCACCCACACACCCACTCGAGAGCACACACCCACACACAACCACAACAGCACACCCACTCTCTGTTATCACACCCACACGACGTCATCATCTAATGCAACGGCACTTTCATTTACAGTTCCAGTTCATTTTGCGGGCCGGCCACACAACAACAACAGCTGGAAGAAGTTGATCGAGCAGAAAGCTCAAAGAGAGAGAGCAGCGGGAGAGCCAAAAGCTCGTAGCTTTTCGGTTGTGCTTTTTATTAAATTGTGTTTTCACATTCGAACTTTTCACAAAAAAACGTAAGCCACCGTAAGTGTCAGTAAAAAAGGGAGATAGCCTCAGCGTAAGTGTCAGTAAAAAAGGGAGATGCAAGATGAGAACGAAACGACGAGCGGTGGGAGCGGGAGCCTCGCGGTTGCTCGGTGCTCTCCAAAATTGCTCTCCCGAGCTCTCTCTCGACCTCTCCGGCTCTCCAATTCTTCGTCGGAATTCGAGTTAGATTTTAGTTAGATTTTTGTTCACATTCGAACTTTTCACATCGCGAAAACTAGTCACAAAACCTCATAAAGCAACCTCATTTTATGTGTTCCAAAACTTTGTGCTAATCGCTAATCGTCATGGACATTTCCCATCTTTAATTGTTACAAATAATTGTTAATTGTTAACAAATAAGCGACGAGACAAAGGAGAAATCGGAGGGCAGAAGCTGAGGCTGCATTGTTATTATTATACCAATTTGATATTCATTCCTCGAACAAAATGCCCAGGGTATGTGTGTGTGCGTAGTACGTGTTTTGTGTAAGGTGTTTATACTCATTGAATTGTGCTCAAGAAATCTGTGTCAATCCTTCAAGAACCAATAAATCATTAATAAACCATTGAAAACCCCAAGTATTCACTGCTAACCAGAGTTTATCCGGTAATTTACCCTGAAAGTTGACTACCTGAGATCATGATCATGTGTGCGTTACGTGGAAGGCCCAAACAAAAGCACAACAAAAAAACAAACCCGAAACGGATCGAATTGACAGACGATTACTTCACCTTGCATATTTGTCTTTGTGCTAAAATGGACAACTGTTGTTTATTCAGTTTAAATTAAAGAGAATTCGTCGTTTTGTGCCCGTTCAAGGTATCAGCTGTGAGCGATTCTTTGAAAGTGAACCAGTAAAGTGGTTCCACCCATTAAGCCCAGCTTAAAGGGCAAGTTAAAGGTTTTAAGTTACAACAGTTATATGGTTAAAAAAAACGGCAACCTACAGTACAAATCATAAACAAACTGTGTTTAACAAATTTTAGAAAGTTTCAAACTAGTTGAACCCAATAATATCGGTTTTAAAGGCGAGCCCTACCCTTTTTCATTTAATAATATTCAAATAATAATATTAAGTGCTAACGCGTTTTGAGAATTCCCTAAAGCGAAGCAGGGAAATCCGCCGTTACAGGGTTGCCAGCTGTTTTTATTGTGGTGGCTGTAAAACTAATCTCCAAGGGTTTCCAAGGCTAAAAGTCCGGCTTTGGCTATATGTTTTTATATCTCAAGATCTCAAGTCACAGTACGGCTATAAACTCTTTGTGGAAACTGACGAATGTGACCGATGTCTGAGCCCGGGCGTTTTAATTACGTGAGTTGCAGATTACATCCGAGGGGCAGCAGCGATAAGGGCGGATGATACACCCAGATGAAACTCGTAATTGCAATGCATACGAGATTTAAAAGACCCGCAGCAGACAACCCACATCCGGCTGAGAACCAAATCAAAGCAACTCGCCAAGCGACCTCCGGTACAAGTGGAACCTTCGCCAATAATGCCAGCTCAAGGGGCCCCAAGAATAGTGGGGTGGCCCTTGTGAAAATGGCACACAAAAGCACGTTCGGTGGGGGCTGATTAAGAGGGCGGCGCCAAACTATCCTAACCACCAGAATAGACGGTCATTTGAACGAGTTCTCTTTAATCGACAGGTCACCTTTGCCAATACCGCTCCCTTGGTCCTCAAGGAGTCCAACATCAACGAGATGCACACTCCATGCGAGGGTAAGAAATCACCCCGTAGTTATTTAGAAACCCCTACATCTCTATCTATCTGCACTGCTCATTATGTCACAAATATACACATATCGTAGCACCAAGTCGCCTCATTTTAATTCGTTATCCCAATTAAACAAAATTTTTTGGTCTCCACCAAAATTGAAAATATTCTAAAAGTCCCTACTAATACCGAGAGGGGGCCCTTATATTGCTTTCCTTGATTAGGCATGTTGCATATTAATCCCAAGGAGTTTGTCAACTTTAATTCCAAGAATGCGGAGGCCACGCTGAACCTCAAGTCGATAGCCACCTCGGCTGTGACGTACAAGGTGGGTGAATCCTCTACAGATCCAGACTCTACCATTCCAGACTAACTTTCGCAACCTTTGCAGATCCAAACCACATCGCCGGAGAAGTTCCGTGTGCGGCCACGTTGCGGCGTCATCCAACCCAACCAGGAGGCCTCCATTAATATATGGCTGAAGTCGGAGCACCAGCTGAGTGGCGAGAGTAAGGACAAGTTCCTGGTGATGGCCATGTTGGCGCCGGGCGGTGAATGTGGCGGCTCCGATGTGGCCGAGCTGTGGCGGAACAAATCCCCCTCTGCGGTGGATGTGGAGCAGCATCGGTTGGTCTGCCGCTTCGATGAGAACAAACCCAAAGCGCAACCGGATTGCGCTGGCAAGGCCAGTAAGGCCAGTGTGGACTGCAAGAAGTCCGCTGTCGTGAGTCCTCCTACTGCATTTGAAGCCTTGAATATATTCAGTAATGAATCCTTATTTCAGGGACACGATCCGGCCTCGGCGATGGAGCGCCAGTTGGCGTTCACCCAGAATCTGCAATACGTGACGCTGGCGCTGCTGTTGCTGCTTTTCGCGGGCTTCGGATTTCTGATGTACCAGCAGTTGGGACACCACGCCGCTACCTGTCCCAAGGCGACGGCGTATTCGTGCGCTAAGCGCAAATAATATTTACTTTCACCGTGTAATCTGACCAGGCAGGAGCTGAACGATGCCGCTCGCAAAGGCAACAATAATAACGATCACGACTGCGACTGCCCAGAGCTGGAGAACTGCGCTTGTGCTTTTGATTTGATGGATATGGGTCTGGATTGCGCCGATACGATGGACCAATTTGATGGCGAGTGCCTTGAGGCACTGATCCAGACGCATCTGCAGCTGTGCCGCAGCTGCCAAGGCATCGGCGACCGGCAGCTGGGCGGCGTTGCTGCCGGCGGGCATCTGCTGGGACTGATCGCCTTCGCAAGGAAGCTGGTGCGCGTCGTCCTTTCGCTATCGCTGCTGTGCGGCATCCTGTTCGTGAGCTTCTACCTGGGCAGCAACTACGGCGGAAACTGCACCACCACCACCACCACTACCATCACCACCTCCCTAGCCACAGTCGACTCAGGCAGAGGCAATCGTCAGCCGTGTTACTACTCGTAGTCAAGCCAAAACCCACACCTATATAAGCCAGGGTGGTTCGATTTGTTCACCAGAAATTGCAATTTATACCATTCTGTATGTCTAAGCTCCATTTCGACCCTTGCCAGGTATTTTACAGTGCAAGTAGTGAAATATTAAATCTTTTATACCTACTTCAAAGGCTTGCATGAAATTAGACTGGTTTTTCTTTCCAAGAGGATGAAGACGCAAACATCAAATTATATCCAGTTTCTTCAAATTGTGAACATATACCTTCGCCTTTGAAGGTATTTCCATTTTGTGTCCCTACGAATCGAGCCACCCTTAATATATTCATATTTATAAAGACATATTTAGATCTATGTTAAGAGCAACAATTTCGTGTTTCTTGATATTGTTCGAGTTTCAAGTAAATGGTATCCCATGCTTACTGCCCAACCCTTTGTAGCTTTTTGTCGGTTATCTCCCATTCCTCCCCGCCTGAGCCAAGAATTTTTAGTACACTGTGAGTAGGATATATATTTGTAAATTATATAAACAAACAACCGATGGTCTTAAGTCGGATTCAAGTTGATTAGTTTGTAAATAAATCTCAATTAAAGCCTTGTCACAATATGTAGGGATACCTATCGAGTGAGGCATTAACCCGGTTACTCCATAAAAGTCTTTACACTGGGTAACTCCATCATCCGATTCTAAAGATAGGAATTGTCCCAATGCGTGTGTTCATTTAGCTCAAAGTATAAATAATAAATTCTGAGTCGTACCGAAAATACCAATACCGAAGCCCCCTACTTTTGCCCAACTCAACCAGTAAAAAAAAAGATTAAGCCAATAACCCCATAACTCCACCCTAGTGTAAATAGGCTTTTAGTTAAATTTTGCATTGAAATACAAATTTACTACGGTTTTGTATTTCAAGCGAATGTAATTAATAAACATTTAGTTGGGTTGATAAAGAAGTTTTCTTCGTTTGGCAGACTTGTAAGATATAAGCGGGCATCTATTTATCAAAATAATAAGAACTTAACAGGATTCAATTAACGTATAATAGGCAAAACTTCCGAACTATCTTGCGAATCCTTAAGCGTTAGATAAGCGTACGGGTTTGTAACTTAATGCGACCAAAAACAAAGTGGGAAAAGTATAATAGGAAGTACCTATTCTTATGTCTTTTTGCCGCCTCGCTTGGCAGCCGGCTTCTTGGCCTTCTTGGGAGTCGGAGCCGGAGTGGGCTCCTCCTCGGCCTCCTCGACGGCATCATCCTGCGGCGGAGTCTTGATCTTTTTACTGCTGCTGCTGCTGCTGCCAGACGCCTTCGCCGGCACATTTTCCTTCTGCTCCTGTTTATCCGCCTTTTCGCCCTCCTTGTCGGCATCGTCCTGCGGCGGTGTCTTGTCCCTTTTATTGCTGCTGCTGCCTGAAGCCTTCACCGGCACATTCTCCTTTTGCTCCTGTTTATCCGCCTTGACCAAAAAAATAGCGTGCTGGCCACCGCCGGATGCGAGCAGCATGTGCTTGTTCTGTGTATTCTTGCTGACGACCACGATCGGTTCGAGTTCATCGTCACCATCGCCAACGCCCAGTTGATTGTTGACGCCGGAGCCCCAAGAATACAGTTTGCCATCCTCGCTTATGGCATAGGAACAGATTTCGCCGCAACCCACGGCCACAATCCGGTCGGTCAACTTCTTCACAAGCGCAGGCTTCTCCACAACATCCTTGACATCGCCTAGGCCCAGGCGTCCGTACTCCGGACGACCCACCACCGAGCACTTGAGGTCCGTGGTCAGGACGACAGTGTGATGCTGTCCGCCGGCAATATGCTGGATATCCTTAAGATCCGTCCTGATGGGCGTCACTGCGAACTCCCTGCCCTTCGTCTCGTGAGCCAGCTGCTTAAAATTGTTCAACCCCGTGGCCCAGATGACCTTTGTCTGCGATTCACGCATGAATGTGCAGTAGTTGGTGGCCCATATAGCCTCGAAGGGTTTGGCCCGCGTGATGAAGACCTGGTCGGGCCGCAGCAAATCGCGCTTGCCACGGCGACCTACAAAATAATATATAGTTTAGTGAGGATGCTAGTGTCAGCGTATTGACCAAGACTTACCCTCCCCGGAGATGGAACGTTCCGAGAGCCGGCCTAGTTGGCCCTGCTCGGCACAGCCCACGGTGAAGACCTTGCCGGCGGTGGTCAGGATGACCAGGTGATCGGAACCAGAGGCGATGCTGCAGCAGACAGTGCCCTCCATCAGATCGATGGGCGTACGCTTGTTCCCATCGATGGTGAGGCCCATGTTGCCGTGAGAGTCCCTGAACGAACCCCAAGCGAAGACGCGTCCATCCTCCAGCAGGCAAGCGGAATGAGAATCACCCGCCGAAATGCACAAAGCCTTGCCGGGCAAGTCGATTTGTCCTGGCTTGGCTTCGCTGCCATCCTCGCTGGTGTCGCGACCCAGTGCTCCCTCATCATTGCACCCAAAGGAGTAGATGTCTCCTGTTTTGGTCAGCACCAGGTTGTGCATGCCACCGGCGGAGATGTCCACGGGATCCGGGATTCCAGCCACCGGGCTGAGACGCTTGCGCTCCAGGATGTCCTCGCCGAGACCAAGCTGTCCCACATCCCCGTTGCCGCAGACCAGCACGTTGCCCAGAATGGTCCTACGTTTGGGCAGCTCCAGATGAAAAGCGATTCTGGCGCGCTTCGCCTTTGGCGGCTGCGCCTCCGACTCTCCGGCATTATTGTTGTTCGTCAGGGCCTTTCTGCGCGGCATTTTATCTTGTATTTTCACAATTTTTGTCTCCGAAACTGGGAAAATGTGTATTTAATATATAAGGTTAGGGACGCCGATCTAGCCGTCGATGGTTTCTTGCACTCACAATGGAAATAATGCCGGTCTTTGGTTCTGCGGGAGTTCCACGTTGTCTGGATGGTGTTGCTACGGAGGTTTTGAGGTGAGTGAAAACACGGAATGCAAGCCAAACAGATTTCGACCTACCTGGGTCGAAGAAAATGCGCGGGAAGCGGCGGCAGCTGGCCTTCAGTGAGCAGTGATGCCTGTTCAACTTTGTTACCGGCAAATCTGGCTATTATCAGAGTCCAATGACGGAAAACAATCGATAACAGCGGAAAGCGGGAAAATTGGCCTATTTTAATTTACGTTTTCAATTTTGACTTGCTTAGAAATTTATTTAAAAGTGAAAAAAAAAAATTACGCCTTACGTTTGAAAGATTGAATAAATTTTTAACAGAGCACAAATTTTTGAATGAGGTTCTTACAATACAAAGACAGGATCAATGTGTTTGAAATTGTGCTCTGATTTTACATCCAATGCGGATGTGATGAAATAACTCAAAATTTTTTGAAGTTATTTCTACCGTTTTTCCATACAAATCTGACAGCACTGACCGATTAAAATACATAAAAATAAATACCATTATAATAAATATACCAAAAAACATCTACTAAACATGCGTAGGGTACTTATCGGAACGGTGGAGTTTAGAATACCTGAAATTTTGTCTTCTTTTCGGGCGCGTATTTCAAAAATAAAAATTAGCCTTTGTCGATAAATAGTCAATGACAACGTAGATGCTGTCATCGATGAACTGGTGATGTGTAAGATGTATTGTGTAAGATAAAGGGAATTTGGAACGAATATTTTTTAATTAGTTCTGAATTTCGAATTTCATTTTAGCAAAATCGGAGGACTACATCATATAGCTGCCATAGGAACGATCGGAAAATTGGTGGGAAAATAATATGATACAAATTATAGCTTCGGTGTTTCTTGACATATTATCTTATACTATTGGGAAAATCATTTTTTGTATTTTTAAATTTAATAATTATAACTGAAAGGGTATACATACATACTTCGGCTTGCCGAAGCTAACTTCCTTTCTTGTTTAAAATCGTTTCCGAACTTCCGTTTGGGAAGCATTTTAAAAATACCGTCACAGCTTCTTTGATTTTAACTTAACCAGAATGTTTATTTTGTTAAATTTAAAACTGATGCAGTACACAAAATATTCAGTAACATCTTTGTTGTATATTCGTCTGAGATAGTACAAACCGCCTTCTATTTATAACACTTAATTTGACTGATTTTTAAGATTAAGAAAATGAACTATATCTTTGTGGAATGAGTTAAGCTCCAGCAGAGCTTCTTTCATCACCTGCAGCTTTTCTCGCTCGATAATCAGTTTCTCCTCTTCTATTTGAAGGATTCTCTCTGAATGGCTAATAGCTATCTTCGTTTGGGTGCGATATTTTGAGATGGGTGACGGGGATCTTTGTTCCAGCGGTTCATCCTCCTCTTCTTCTGGCATGTCTGGGATAATTGGTGATGGAGACCGCGCTCTCTTCCTCTTTTCCTTCGTTTCCAATTCAATTTCGGTTTCATCCCGAAGGTCTTCAGCCATGGAATCGTCATTCATCGAAGCCATTTCCTCATTCTCAGATTCCCCATTGCTGAACAGCGCTTGTTCTGTAAGCAAAATATGTAAAATAGTTGCTTGTTTCTTACTATATAGGTATACCTGGATCATCGATCATTATATCCTCAAAAACATTTACGGCTTTGGTGCCAATTAGGAGTGCCTGAAGTCTGTGGAAGTATTCCCACTTGGATGGAACTCCAGATTCACGGACTCTCTCAGCTTCTATACTGTAAAAGAATGTGTACAAAATTAAAAAAGTATTAAATAGAAAGCTTAAAATCTATAAACTTACCGATACTTTCGCGACATATTGTCCATTTTGGTTTTGACTTCCGTGTGACTCGGTCCAAACTGGCTCATCTCCTTGGCCATCTGCCGGTAGATAAGGATGTTCTTTGCCTCGCCGCGGAATTCCTTTATATGTTGGGCCCAAACTTGCAACAACATTCTTTCGGCATCCTTTTTCCACACGTGACGATCCGTTTTAGTGTAATAGTCCTCAAATTTCTCTTTGTTTTGTTTTTTGGTAATATGGGTTCGAACGACTGGCTCAGCGGTTTTTTGCAACTCGGCAGTCTTTGCTACTCGTGGAGATGCCGGCTCCGGTTCCTCATTTCCAAGCAGGGCGTGCAGCGGTCTCTTTAAACGTGGTTCTGCCTTTCGACGTTCCGCCGTCTCCTCATGAAATTAACAAGTTTGTTTATTTTTGTGCTTTACTCTGATCAACAAAGAGGAAGTGAAGAAAAAGTCCCGCCTGGTAAACATATGCATCATATTAACTTTAAGATAACTTTTTTTCTGGAATTTCGGAGTTGAAATGGAAAAGTCGTATATTTTGCCAGCCCAAAGTCGGTCACACTTCTTTAGAATTCTAGATTATATACCCTCAAACCAACATTATCTGGTCATTGCGGAAGTGCTATTGCAACCAACAGCCTAATCATCCGCGCGATATATTAAAATACAAAATATTAAATATAAATATTTAGTAAATATACTTCAGAATCTATTGAAGTATGGAAAAAGGCGGTGGAGTATGGTAAATATCTTAGCTTATAACCGAAAGATGTAATTTTTGTAAATCCGAGAAGTAATCTCATCTCATTTTCAGGGCGCACAGAGGATCTGCACTGCGTAAAAGAGGGCTTTTTTCGGATATTAATATCCGAGTTGAAAGCTCCGTCTTCCAATGCCACAAGATTGTTTTGGCTTCGGCATCCGAGTTTTTTGAAATATTATTACAGAAAGAGGGTTTAAAAACGGGGGAAGTGATATTGCAGGATACAACACCACAAGTTTTTGAAATATTTCTTGATTTCATATACACAAAAGATAAGTGTCCATTGAAGCAAACCAAACCGTACGTATTGCTGTCGCTTTTAAAGTGTGCAAATATGTGGCTGGCATGCGAAGTTCAGCAAGTATGTGAGTCAACTCTCTTAGGAAGTAGTATGGCACCAAAGGAATGGATTCAACTTTATGCCGTATCATTTCTTCTGGACAATAAATTGTTAATGTCGCACGCCATTCAGGTAAGATTGTTTAGCAATCTAATCATTGATTTTGTGCTAATGATACGCATTATTCCTTACAGTTATTACAACGTCAAAACCATTTCGACTGTCCGGAATTTATGGAATTGGAATTGCACTGCTTCGTAGAGTATTTTTCGTGTACGAAGGATTTGGATCAATTGAAGCGCTTTACTATGTTAGATATGTGGTTACAAAAAAATATTCCAAAAGAACATAGGGTTTTACACATGAATAATGGAAACATTGTACGAAAACGTAGTCCAAGTTCAACCACAACGGATCACGATAAGATTACTGTTCTTCTGGATAGCATTGACTTTGAGAGAATGTCTTTGGATGATTTTTATAAAGGCCCTGCAAAGTCGAATCTTTTGACAGAATCTGCCAAAATTGAATTAATGTATAAAATGGCTAAAAGAGGCCACCCTCACAATAGATGCTATCGGAACCAACATTTTTAAAATTAAAATTTAGCTTTCATTCTGATTTCTCTTTCTTCTTCTCTTTAAAAAAAACAATAAGGGAGATTATTTTGTCCGAAGAAAATTATTTGTTTCCTTGTGTTTTAGTATACCATTTCGTTAAGACTTAACTTACTCTTCGAGTAAAAAGGTATATTGTATTCGTTCAAAAATATAAATAAAAAATATTTTTCTAGATTTTTAATCTCAGTGGGAAGGTATTCTCTGCTTATTGTTAATAGGACTAAGGGCTCTGAAAATGACTGAAAAATTCGAGTTGCATATGTACATTCAAATATTGCAGATTTAGTAAGATACTAGCATGGTTATTGAACATGTGGCTCTTCTAGGGAATGTAAATAACTTCCCCTTTAGACACAGAATAGGTTCATATGCCTATAACGAAACCGAGACTCACTTCATCCGCCTGGGAATCCTCGGCCAGGAATACGGTTTCGTAGAACTTCTCGTACTCGGATTTTGGCGGGAACGTACGTTGCGCCTGGGCACCTATGGGTTTTTTTTCTCCACCAAGACTTCTGTTGCGATTGTTCTGGGCAATGCGCTTGCTCCTCGGCCCGATGATCGTTTTCCGGGAATCTTGGGCCACCTCCTTGGCACTGGCGCCAGCTCCACTCGTTCTCGACGGCATTGCGATGTGCTCCTCGTTGTCCTCCACTTGGTAACGCCAATTGTTGTTATTTTATTGCAAATATTGCCTTAAATTCTTTTGTAATATCCTCGCGTTTGTTTTCGTCACTAGAGGTGGAACAAACCACGATAATTACTCGATACTATCGATAAGAGCTGGAAATTGAGTTTCCAACACTTACACTTATCGATAGACCACCACAGATATGTGGCAGCCCTGGATGGGGTGGGCGGTTAAATTTAAAAATCTTATAAGGGAACAAAGAAAAAAGTCAAGACTTGTACTTATACATTATTAACAATTTTATTCATGGTAGAACAAGGATTTATGCTTGTATTGACTAAAGATTTAAGGGATTCTTGTTTGCTGGAAATTCTAGCGACTTCGTTTATAAAGTGAGTTAGGTTTTGTACAATTTTGAGAATGGCTTATTTTTCTGTGTTAGATAGAACCCTTAAAAGCATTAAAGGCTAGTTAATTTGAATCAATTGTTGGGGCTGCAATTGCTCCAGATGTTTTCCTATGTGGATTTCGCACGCACTTTTAGCTAATCAAGCTAGGTCAGCCGGCATTTGTATCTGCATCTGCAACTGGAAACAGCATATGCATCTGCATCTGGGAACGAGCCCAAGGCAGAGCGGACGACAACAATCAGCGACAATTGCCCAAAGATTGCGACTAATGGTTGGCCGACGCACGTCGTCGCATCAGACAGAAGGTGCCTGTGGGAGATTTTCGACCGGTTTTCGATGATTCTTCTGTCTTCCAACTCATCCAGTCTTCACACGGAGAAAAATATTATCGAAAATCGGATAAACTAAGCACTTTAGGAAGACTATCTCCTAAGGAATACATTCCCTTATGCAACATTCTTAGATAAAATAAATGCTGAAACCAATTAAACTAATATTAGCTATGTGTACAATTCGAATTTCTGCAGAATTTAGAATTTATTGCAGATCAAAAATGTATTTTTTTTCTGCGTGGAGACTCCTGGCTCCTGCTCTTGGCCGGCTGCAAAATTTCGTGGCTCGTGCTCGGTGATTGCCAGCTGCTTGTGGCCAAAACTTATGGTTTAGCATTTAACCTGTCACTTAATCGAAAAAGCTGCCCTCTGCCATCCAGAAGTTTTTTAATGACTCTTGGCGCGTGCCGCAGCAGCTGCTGGAGCAAGAGGTTCCACTGGTTCCCCACTGTTAGATGTGCCAGATACGAAATATTACGAGGGCAATTTTGAAAGAATTTAACAACCTATCAAACGCTCTGTTAAACACCATTTAGAATGTGTTTAAGCCATTTTTGGTTTCATCGAACTACACCAGCATTATACTCTATGTGGTATGAATTTATGAAACATAAATAATATATTATTTGCTACACAGCTTCTTTTTAATCTAAAATGTGTACTACTTTAAAGGCGGAAGTAATAAAATGATATACAATTTTAAAAGCCTTATAAAAAGGAAACTGAATAATAAAGGAATACAAAATAGGTGTTAGGTATATTTCAAAAATATATACATATATATTCCTATAAGTGTGAGTTTTCAACTATTTAAAAAAATGTAATATAATGATAAAAGCCTATAAAGATTACTTCTTCCATACGTAATGGATTTATTTTATAAGCTGGGACATGCAATAGCCAATTCTTAATTTTACGGCCTGGAAACTTGTAACAATTTCCACCAATGGAAAACTACAACTGAAACTGCAATTATGATGCCATGGACCATGGTTCCCCCTCAATCCCAATCCCATTCAGGCAGCAGCACATAAACACGCTGATCCAACTGTCTTGTTGATCGTAGCTTTCCTCATTGTGTCGAGCCAACTTAATTGTTTCTTGTGGTTGCTGACATTGTTTCTTTTTTGCCATCCGTTTGGGAACCCCATCCCAGCTAAACCAAAAAAACAACCGACCACTGTGGCCATGACTTTGTGCAACTGGCGACATCGGAGCCACTGTAAAGCACTTGGAAAAAAAGAATACACATTCACAAACAAGAAAAATTTTTGTTAATCTTAAAACAATATTATTATAAATTCAAATTATATATTTATATAATAAAACATTTATGGATCATTCGAAAGTAGAAATTGTTAATCAATTCAGGAGACGGATTACATCTCATTTTCTTAAGGTGTAGAAACATTAACAACTTGCCGATGGCCCCTTGGCATCATTATGAGTCTGGCTCCGAAGTTGAGACTAGGCGAGACCTTATTTGTTTGGCGCATAATTTAAGTTAAAGCCCGTGCAAATGTCGCATTGTTGAATGTTGTCCGTTGCCTGTTGCATGTTGCATGCTGCCAGTTGCCCGTTCGCTTTTGCTGGCCTACGCGTTTTGTTGCATTGCCAAGAAAAAGACAATTAAATTAAATGAGGATTCATGGGATCATATAAAAGAACATTTATAGCATCCTACTATATAACCTCCTTTATTTGTGTTCAAAACCATTCTATGCAAATGTATTTAAAGAGTAATATTAAAAAAATTTGCTTGTTTTACGATCGAAAGATGGGTATGTTTTTTAGGTTATACTTGTAGGTATATGTTTGTAAAAGTTCTAGTTTTCATATGTATATGTATTTTTTATATAAAAGATTTGAGAGTTAAAAATTGAATTCCATTCAGATATCTTAAGCTTCGTTAGGTTTCTTTTGGTGTACTGACGATATGGCCCAATCCGTTGGATGTGCCTGCTGGCGCTTGATTGCAGGTTGTCATGGGCTCGGCGCACTCGACGCGCATCCATTCAGTCAGGACTGACAGACGGCACAGATCCGCAGATCCCCACATCCTATCTGTAGGATCCCCAACGACCGGCGTGTCTCTCCAATTGCATTTATGTTGGCCATGTCCCTTTTTTTGACGTGGGTCGATGTCGGTCGGTTCTTACGTGAGTTTCCTCAACTGGTTTTCAGATCAGCGGGGTGGTGTGCCCACAATTTGCTGGATTGTATTATATTATTGCGTTTTCCATCTCTAAATCGGTTTCAGATCACGCTGACAATTCTGCTGGCATCTGTGCACCGAGAATATAATATCAAACTAAGATAATGTTGTTAATATTGTATATTTCCTGTTATTTAAAAAAAACGTATACTGGGTTTAAAAATCTAAAACGCCTTAAAGATTATCTTTCTTTTCCCAATTTTTAATAACAATATTTTTTCCCTGTGTAGCAGCTCATAACTTTATTGACACAAGTCTGGCCATAAAGAAACACAACTTATGCGAATGGTGTGCGGTGCGCCATGTGGGTGGGTGGTGCAGCCAGATAAGATATGTGCATATGCCTTCTAAACCGAACAAAATCTGCATAAATGTGCCACAGCTGAAGCCTTCCCAACGAGGCTTAAGTGTTATTTTTCGGCCTAAAGAAGTCGCCGAAAGTACAGACATACGTAGGTAAACTCGACGGGTTTCACAACAATCAGATAGTAGTCATATTACTTTCACATTGCAAACTAACTATTTAAGATTTCTTTTAAAATACATTGAACATTTTAAGGTATTTTAAATACAAGAATCCTTAACTAAACAAGTTCATAAAGTGTATGTGTATATCAAAGAAGATTTTTCATAACAAGATTCTGTAGTGGGAGGTTAGATGTAAAACGAAGAAACTTGTTTAATTAGTAACTCGAGCGACATTTATGTTTTACTCCCTCCACTAAGATAAAGTTGTTTTTGAGTTAGCAGTTACACCCAACCTTCTCTCATACGTAGACGTATCAATTAGGCGGACAAGCCCAACAAAATCTGTTAACTCCGTGGGCTGAGCTTAACCCAATTTAATCGACCATCTCATCGCGGCACAAAAGTTCTGGGAAGAAAGAAATAACAAATAATTTCCTATGGCTATCATTTGAATCTAACTGTGAACAACATTAAATGAGACTATGCCGCCTTAACATACAAAGCCTGGTTTAGAGATAAGCCAAGAAAGAACTGGGGTTCTGAGAGGGAGAAGATCCCCAACAAATCAGTTGCGGTTAAAGTCTTGAAGAACTGAATATCCGACTTTGGGATACCTAAATTTATGGTAATAATTTCAAATTTATAAGGATATCGTTACATAAATTTGGTTAAAGTTTCTTATGATTTTTGTTGGGGAAAAGAAAACATTTTTATGGGCCTGAAGTGCATTTTGTTCTTAAATGAAGTTCCTTTTGATAATTATAATTTGGGTCCCCTTATTTTGAGAATATTTTAAGATCGTCTCAAAGTAGTACCCTATAAGGTGGGTAAAAACTAATTCGTTTTGAGAAAAGTCAATTAACCGTAGAACCCGCTTAAAGCACGAAACCAATAAGTCTGCTTATCAGAACGATTGAGCGTGCCCCAAACAGTTCGCGGCCATTGAAATTAATTACGTGTGTACACAGAAAATAATTTGGAACCATCTTTTTGTTGGTCTAAAGGAGTTTAGTTTTCAAGAAGATCAGAAATTTTTATACGATACGATACTATAGCCTAAAAATAAAAATTATTTATATTGGCATCTGTCTTCAAAATATACGCAGAAAAGTATGCAATATAAAATCAAGTACAAATTTAGTTTTATTACAATTTTTAAAAACGGTTCATTGAAATCCCAAAACACCACCCTCAAGACCTACCGGACCGGATTTTGACCTAGCAACGTCACCACCCTCAACATTAATATCAAAAAATAAAAATAACGAAATTATTTCTTGCCTTAAGCAACGCTTAGACTAAGTATTGTACTATTTTTGTAAAAACTGATTAGATTAAGTTGCCAATTGGGTAGCAGTGTGCTAATCTTAAGAATAAAAATGTCCACATTAATTAATAATAAATAAAAAAAGAAATCCCAAAAGAAAATATCTTTGCAATCCTTTTTGTCTCTTTCGGATTTGTAAACCTTTGCCGGAGTTTCCTTATATATAGGACTTTTTTAGAGTGTGTTTGAGTGGAAAGGGGGTGCTTGCGACTGGGGGAAACAGTAGCAGTAAAAAGTTTAATGAGCTGCGAAGAGGAAGAAAAAAGACAACAACGCCAACCACAAAATCGACCGCAACAACAAATTCAACCAGAAGAAGTCAAAATAAAAACAGAACGATCGAAAAGCGCGTTTGTTTTGATTGTGCGACAAAGACAGTGCCTGAAAGAGAGACAGAGGAGAGAAGAAACCAAAACCAAAGAGAAGAAAGAAAGAAAAACGATGGAAAACGCGACAACGGCTTTTAATTTAAAAAGTTGCTGGCACAGCATAAGCCCATAAAACATACAAGGAGGGAAAGAGACGGAGCACCGACAAACAAACTGGTTTTACACTCCCACTCCACTCACACACACTCACATCTCCGAAGACTCTCATTTGCGAGAAGACTCTCTTCTCCGGGAAGACAGTCTCGCGCTCTGCAACTCTTCTCTTTCCCAAGTTCTCTGGGTTTGAACGTCTCTTTCTGTTCACGTTTTTGCAAAAAAACTTTATGCGAAAATTAATAACAATATGTTTGCTATTCTAACATATTCCATCTGTATTCCATTTAAGAATAAAGTTTGTTTCTCTAAATAGTAAACTCAAGGAAGTTGGAAATGTATTCCATATGCAAATGATAAAAATAAATTTCAGCTTGTGCTTATATCTAAAAAATTTTAATAATACATTCATAAGCAACTCTCGGTAATAACTTAGGATCTAAACTCTATTAGGCTATCAAAACTTAAATTTATATGCCTATAAGTCAATTTTTATTGGACTGCCTTAACAGAGTTATATTTGTATCTAAAAACCTGACCTAGACAACAAGGTTCTTGAGTTAAGATAGTACACAAAAAATTTTATCTAAAAATAAATTTATATAAGAATGGTTTTTGCTTAGGTTAGGAAATTAGTTAAGCAAATAAAATATAAATTATTAATAAAATTCGTAAAGGCAAACATTGGAAATATTTAACAATCATTTTTCTAACATAGATTTGTCAATTGGCAGTTTTTATAATTATTAAAGTGCAACCATCTATACGGTTGTCCTTTTTATAACAATACGTTTTCAGACAGATTCAAATACTACAATTTAATTTATAGATTTCCCAGTATTTCTTCTCCTATGTGACCCAACTAGACTTTCCTTTCTTGTCTCCATTTTTCTAAAAGCATCCCAGATCTTCTAAGACAATCTTTTCTCTTGGCTGCTTTATTAGGCTGCGACACGAGCGGAAAAGTAGGTTAAATTAATAAGTTAAGGCGGTTTCGGTTCAGTTTGGGTGGAATTGGCGTCATCTTTTTGGGCTGGTTGCCAATCTCTGGCTGGTTCCATAGTTCCTTTTTCCTGGCTCGGATCGTGACTCGTTTTGCGTGCAGTGGCTGTTCGGTGGGCAGAAAGACCCAAAACAAAAACTAAGAAATGGGACCCCAGAAACCTTCGCTGCTCAAGATATAATTGTTCGATTGATAAAGCTGGCAGCGACCTGAGACCCGGCCATGTTGGTCTAATTTATTTGCGCCTTGAAGTTCCCGCCCCTCTATTATCGATGGCTTTTGTTTTTGGTCAGCAGAATGCAATAAAATCGAATAAGTCAAATGCGCTAAGCCTTATAATAAAGTGGCACCCACGTCCACCCGGTAGTCGGACATGTATTGACCCCATAATTCTCGGTCTTAATTGACTGCCTTGAGCTTTGATAGTGGGTGGATGACTGGCATTAATGTTTCTGGGTAATATGTAAAATATTTTAGGCTCGCTCGAAGACCACACCACTAGCTGCTTCTGATAAAGGCATGTATCTTTTGACTTCCTAAAATGGGCGGCAGTCTCGGCTTCGGATTTCGTATATCTCGCTTTCTCGTTTCTTTGTTTTACAAGTTGCGATCTTGAACTTAGAGTCGATTTTGTAATTTGTATTTCCTGTAAACAAACACTATCGGTTTTCGCAAATATACGCTAGGGGAACGAATTTCTATATAACTATTTATTCTGATAAGTTAAACCGCATTTGTTTATAAATATGCTATCATAGCTTAATGTTTTCAAAGAATTTACAAAGAATTTAAATAAAATACTGTTTTTTTATGTTATCCAAAGTTTAACATAACTGATATACGCATTTATAAAAATTCTGTTTAGTGTCAATCATGAACTTGAGATATTCGCTATCGATGAGAGAAAGCTCATGCCACATGCCTAAACATCATGTGCTATCCGATATCTTGTCTCGATGACTGCACATAGGAAAATTTTGATTTCGTTAAGGAAGTAAACTTTTTAAAAATCTCCTGAAAAGTCAAAAAAAAGAATGCATTCTTTTTAAAGGTTTTTCATAATCAGGATTACAAACTACATTGTATAAGAACGACATTTGAATGGTGTTGCTCTTGATCCAGTCTGGTATTTTCCATTTTTTGCTGTGCGCCATGTGTCAATCGTCCGGAGATGGCGACTTGTCACTGCCCGAGAAACTGGGACTTGTGGAACTGCATCGCATCGCATCGCTTGTCACTAAATTGACCCATTTCGGGGCTTGAGGCGATGCCACAAAAGATGCGGCGAGAAAAGATGGGAGAAGAGCCAGAAAACCAGACTGACGGGCTTAGAAGCAGAATCTTGGGATGCAATGGGGGAGGCAAGTCCCAACCAGTTGCACTGACTTGTGCATGTACCATGTACATAGGTAGGTTCAACTACAACCGATACATGCCTGGAAACATTCTTTTGGGGCACTCGGTAACTCTCCGCCTCTTTTGCTCATTCTCCGAGTTCTCCGGCTGACCATTGCATTCTTATCTTAATATGCACATTTCTTCTTCGTGCTTCTGGTTCTTTTGGATCTCCGGATCAGAAGAGAACTGTTACGTGCGTTGCTTACTTACGAGCTCCTTTCCCGATTCTTCCCCCACCTCTTGCCTCCTCATTAGCAATCCGGGTAACGGTGCACATTGTTGTCGCTTATGCAACGCCATATAGGAAGGCAGTGCCCCCTTACAGTTGCGGTCAAAACATTAGCAGTTCTATCCGTAATTTGCAATTATCCCGTACCACCTATTTATTAATGAATAAATTGACAATATTGTTTTTTTTTAACATATAAAAAGAAATTACATTAAGAACTACAATATAATAGAAATTTAAATTGAATTTTGAATTGAAATATTTGAGTTACATAAGAGCCCGTACTACCTATTTAATAATGAATAAATGTACTATTTTGTTGTTTTTTTTAACATATAAAAAGAAATTACTTCAAGAACTACAATATAATAGGAAATTTAAATTGCATTTTGAATATAAATATTTTTTTACAAGATTCTGGATAAGCATAAAAGGGGAGTTACATTAGAACCCTATAGCATTCATATTTTTCTTGTTTAATGATATTTTGCCCAATGTAAGTTGGTTATTCATGTTTGATAAAAATAACATTAAAGGATTTGGGCTATTTTATATTTGTTTTTTTTTTTTATTGGTCAAAATATAACTAACACTATATTTCTAAACTTTAACGTTTGCAGCTCTGCTGTCCAAGCTCTTTCTCTTTCACTCACTGTCTTCCTATCTCTTTTCCACTCTTGATGGCTGGGTAATGACATAAATTGTCCAGTCTCCTCATCGTTTATTGACGGCTTAATTATGCTGATGAGTTCGCTTTGGTAATTATTATTATTCTGCAAATTGCTAAGCGGCAATTTTCAAAATCTTTCTATAAAAGGCCATTACAAATGGAACATTTTGATATCCATTACGTATGCAATATCGAATTTCGTCTCCGATTGAAAAATTTTTTTAAGCTTTGGATGTAGATAGAATATAGTAGATATTATAAAAAATACCTTAAAATTTATAAGTGATATTTATCAATCGAATCAAGCTAAAATTATTAAGATTAGCCCTTTTCTATTTAGTTTCTTTCTCTAAAACTGAAAACAGACATGTGCCCGCATTTCAGTGAAATTTAATAAATAGCTACACAAGTCTGTTACCCAATTTCATTTTCAAAACGTTCATAATTTAACCCACATTTAAGCATTGATTAATAACGCAACCCATTTTCTTATGAATCTATGTCAAAAACCAAACAAATTCGCATGCCAACATAAATCATTGGCTTTCGGGTCTTTTGTCTCCCTGCAAGACCCATTTAAGATAGATGGGTATACCACCAACTGACCGTAGACCACAGAAGAGCTTACAGCAAATGGGATTATCTACAAATGAAATCATAATTTTTCTGCAAAGACCAAACATACATCTTAATTATTACCTTTTTTTTTGGGTTTAATTTGCATAGTTTCCTGTGGCAACTAATTAACATTAATCATACAAACCACAAGGCGAAATGCTCGAAAAGCATAAAAATACATATATTCACGGTCACTCTCACTTTGAACATTAAAAACATATGGTGGAAAAACCGGCAAAAATGTGCTGCCTGATTTAATGAGCCGCGAGACATTCATCAAATAATTATGAATTTATTTTACCCGAGTTGAGTGAACCCGGAGTGAGCTCATGATTTGGTATATACACAGACTTACATACCTTTAGGCCTAGGCAAACTCACTTGCTGTAATTAAGCAGCGCGCTTGAAATTTGTATAAATCGTAATTTAATATTCATGTATTCAGTAGTGAGTAAGTTAGTAGTGTTGTTTCTAACACGGTTTTTGGGTACCCAGAAAATGAACCGGAAAGCACGCGATGTTGATCTTCAGTTGGAACCAGTTGTCACCGACTTTGGTTTATTCTTTGGCTCAAATAAATCCACTTTTGCCGTCTTGGAAAATGAGAATAAATTCTCGTTGAAATATTTGATCGCATTTAGATAACCGAGAGAAGGAAGTCGTTCGAAGGTAGTCATTAGCTAATTTACATAATAGAAAGCCCTCCGAAATTGATTAGCTTCGATAGCACAGATTTACGCTGCCTCTATCCATCGCATCTTTCATCTTGGCATATCTAATCGCCAATAAGATTTTCGTCTTTAAAATGTATGCCAACTTTTTGCCTGCCTTTGTTTGTTTTTCTACGTTTTTCACTGAGAAATATTGTCATTTTGGTGACACAGATTTTGTGATTTCTCATCGATGGTCTTACTTATTTTTCGCAATTGTTTTTTGTACAACTCTCTTTTTTTGTTAATTTTTATACCCGTTACTCGTAGAGTAAAAGGGTATACTAGATTCGTCGGAAAGTATGTAACAGGCAGAAGGAAGCGTTTCCGACCCCATAAAGTATATATATTCTTGATCAGGATCACTAGCCGAGTCGATCTAGCCATGTCCGTCTGTCCGTCTGTCCGTCTGTCCGTCTGTCCGTCTGTCCGTCTGTCCGTCTGTCCGTCTGTCTGTCCGTCCGGATGAACGCTGAGATCTCGGAAACTATAAGAGCTAGGCTATTGAGATTAGGCGTGCAGATTCCTGAGCTTCTTACGCAGCGCAAGTTTGTTTCAGCAGAGTGCCACGCCCACTCTAACGCCCACAAACCGCCCAAAACTGTGGCTCCTACAGTTTTCATGCTAGAATAAAAATTTTAACTGAAATGTCTTGTTCTCATCAATACCTATCGATTGACCCAAAAAAAAGTTTGCCACGCCCACTTGAACGCCCACAAACCGCCCACAAACTTCAAAAAATCGTAAATATGAACGCGGATATCTTGAAAAATATCAAAGATTGAGAAATGGGATTTCAGATTTAGATTCCTTAGGCTTAAGCGCAGCGCAATTTTGTCACGCGAATATGCCACGCCCATTAGAACGCCTACAAACCGCCCAAACCTGTGGCGCCCACAATTTTCACGCTAGATCAAAAATGTTAACTGAAATGTATTGGTCTTGTCAATACCTATCGATTAATCCAAAAAAAACTTTGCCACGCCCACTCTAACGCCCACAACGCTTAAATCTGTCTACCGCCGGTAGGTGGCGCATTTCAATCTCGCTTTGCTGCTTGCATATCTCCATTTTCCTTTGGTCCCTTTAGCTGAGTAACGGGTATCTGATAGTCGAGGTACTCGACTATAGCGTTCTTCCTTGTTTTTTTTTTTAAGTCTGAGCTTGTATTATGTGTGAAATTTCTGTTCAGTTGTTTTCTTAATGATTTTGTACATTTTTTATTGAATTCTCATTGTTCAATCATTGGGACTTTGTCTATTTGTTTTTTACTTTTTTTATTGGAACGTGGGACAGCTTGGGATTGCAAATTTGTAAAAGTTTCCAAGAGTGTGGGAAGAAATTAGAGAGTTGGCAGTTACAAAATGCTGGTGTTTCCTAAATCCCCACAACTTAGATATTTCTGCTGGAATTACCCATAAAGCAGGTTTACCCTTCATAATAGGCATTTCTATGGCATTCTTTTCTTTAATCGTTGCGCTCTGCAATCAAGCAATTGGCAAAGAATTTCCTTTATGCTCATATGTGGCTACAAAATATATTTAGCTTCATGGCAAGGTATTTATCTCAAGTGGAAAGGAGAACGTTGGGAGGGGGAAATCTGAAAAGGTGTCAGTTGAGATTGCGATTGCACGCAAATCGAAGAATTTCCAACGTGGGAAAACGAGTTCGACATCGCCCCGAAATCAAGTCAAGCTGAAAAGCGCTAAAAGCTTAAACAAACAACAAGAAACACGGAAAGAAATAAGATGTATGTGATCTAGATATTATAAAGATAGACAAATTAGGGAAAGTTAATACATTTCTTAAGGAAAAATATATTTTAAAGAATTATTTGGCGAAGGAAATAAAATCACAGAGATTTTTTATTTAAGTTTTTTATAAAGAACCCTAGGTTTTTTGCATAAAAGAAAACATTTTTTAAAATTAGTAATCTTCTCTACTAAAACTTGAATACATTTAAAAAATCCCTTTTTTGCTGTGCATCGATCGGAAAATTGCAACAGGCAAATCGCTCACGCGTTGCCAAAGAAAACCACAAAAGCTACGAGATACAAGATATCCATCCACTTCAAAGATACATTCGTCTGAGCATCGATTGCAGCTCATCTGAGACACTTTTTTCGGCTACGATCGAATTGTGGCAATTTCCTCTGATCGGCAATTTCCAGCGTCACCATTAGCGAACCCCACTCTTCGGCATCTCCTACTTGGCCGGCACTTAATTGTCTATAATTATGCATTAATGAATGCATCTGGCCGAGAGCACGAAATCATGTTTGAGAATTCTTGCATGAAACGTTGCATGCTCTAGCCAACTTTCCGTCCCCATCCAAATCCCCATCTCCCCGCCTTTTATGCAGATCGCATTCGACCATTGGAAATCGATAAATTCTCAAATTGCACGCTTCGATCGCATGTCGTTGATAATGATCGCTGTTCCAAATGCTCTTCTAGCTCTTAGTCAGTGGCCATGGATGAGTGTGCCTGCTTATAGGGGGTATTACGACTAACATGTGGATCTGTGCTTCGGATTAGCTTATACTGCGATTGATTCAGTTCTTCAAACTGGCTCAAAGTCAGATTTTTCATTTCGTGTAATAGTTTTTTGGTCCATTCAATTATTAAGAATTTTAACTAAAAGGAAATATAAAAAAAAGGTATATTAACACCAAGATGAGTTTTGAGTACTTTGTAATGATAGGTATGGACTTACCATTCATTTGAACTAATTTAGTATTATTAGGATTAAAGTAATACTAGCGATCTGATAAAAGCTATGATCTATTTTTCTTTTCCTATAACTTTTGGAGTACTTTTTATTCATATCAACTTAACTTTCATTTTGATCTATTTGATATTGGATCGATTGATATGAACTTAATTTAATTAAAATAAATTAGTTTAAATAAAAGTTAAGCTCATCTCAAAGTTCATGAACATCAAAGTAATACTAGCGATTCAGTTAAAGTTAAGATCAATTATCAAAAAATTACAATGATCAATGAACAATGATTAAAATTACAATGTAGATAAATTCAGCTAGTCTTGAAATTTTGCATGTTTGTGTATTTTTTTGTAATGTTTAATATCCCCTTGGTTTCTAGCAACTATGTACTACATTTTTCAGGTAAGCCTGGGAGCCAAGAAGGCGCTCTGGTCAACTTGGCTGTCACTGCCATTCGAAGTGGCTGGGGCCCGCACACATTCAACCTTCCCCACTAATTGCGGCCCACACACCAACCGAACCTGGCCCAAAACCCCTCCACTGAGTGTGAGTTTGAGTACCGGTGTGAGTCTAAGTACGGGTTTGAGTGCGAGTACGAGTACGAGTACGAGTACACACTTGCCTGTTCGGTGGCTGGAAAAACAATTTAACATTTTGCACGTTGGCGACAGATTTGCATCTGAATATGCAAGCACAATAAATTGTTTGCCATGGCAAAAGCAACAATGTAAAGTGCATACTTTAATGCGGCGTTTTGTCTATTTAATTAAATTTTGATTAATTGTCAATGCGCCACGAAACGTTCATTAGTTATAATGAAATATTGTGTGTGGGCCTTAAGAGTACTTTGTTTCAGTTGATATGGCTAAAAGAGTTTTACCGGGAGAGAACCATTATTTATGAAAATAAAAGAGATTTCTGATAAGCAAGTCGCTTTTGAATAAATTTATTTAGATTTAAGTAGTAGAATGTGAATATTTTGTTCTAATGCCTTAACTATAAGATACTCGTACAGCAACTTTTATATATTATTCAAATTTTGAGAAGAATAGTGTTTGTTAATTTATAAGCCAAGAAATACTATAGCAAAAAATCGATCTTTGAACTTTTTTGAAAAAAGAAACTCAACCTTCTATAGGCAGACACGATTCAGGCTGATTATTAGAAATCACTTAGCGACGCCCCAAAAAATCGACTTCAAATCTTTGGTAGGTCCATCATTGACCTTTTCGACATTCGCTGTTGTTCAAGTTTTCAAGCTCAAATCAACAAAATATTGCCACGACTGTTATTTTACTGGCAGCATGAAATGCGGCAAATGTAATTACCATAACAAATAAAAATATTCTCGCCTAATTGCCTCGAAACAAAAGTCGGCACAATGGCAAGTGAGTCGATGGCGAGATATAGCCTTTATGGGGTCTTGAGGGGAGTTACGTGTGGTGGACCTTCAATTGGCAATTTTAATATGATCGTTGCGGATCAGGCCGCAACTATGCAAAAGATCAGCCGTTTTTAAAGTCAAGGTTTTATTTACTTACCATTTTTTGTGCTGTTTTTGTGTGTGCATTTGGCTTTGTTTTTTTTGTGCCGCCTTGGCATTCCCTATAATTATAATAATTATTGAATTTAATAACAGAGCGAAAATACATTTTCAGATTATTAAAGTTTATGGTAATGACTGGTAGAATTTTATTGGACATTATCCATCAGTTTGTATTTTTTAGACAAATTCGCAAGCTGAGAATGAATGCAATTAATTTGTCTTTTATTTGATTTTTATTATTTTTTCTGGGTGTTAATAATTAATATTTTTATGAAGTGTTTGTGGATAGCAATTTTGAATTAAAATAAGTAATAACAATATGATGACTTGCTTAAATAAATAAACATAAATATACGTATAAATCAGTGTCAAAAACTTTTACTACATACTGCTTAACTTCCTTAAATAAAATATAATTTTTATATATCCCACTTTTTTTCTATATTTTTTTCAGGTTTGGTCAATGACAAAAAAAGCATTTTATGATCATCATTTTTACCATTGCTGATCTCCTGTACAATCTTTTTGACCTTTTAAGCGTTTTCAGATTTGGCGATTGGACATTCTCCCCACGATCTCTATTTGGTCGATGGTATCTCAGCCTCTCAAGTTTGCCAGGCTAATCTCTGCTGGTCAATTAATGTCCGCTTCGATTTCAACTTGAGCAGATAAAAAATCAGAGATATTTTTGAAAATATTTCGTGTGATTTGCTTGAGAGTTTTTTTTCTAGGTTTTTTACCTAATGTGCCGCAATTACGTTCGGCGATTGGCATTTAATTAAAACAAATATCATGGGTGGGGAAAACGCACTCAAGGGGGTACTGTCCGGCTCAGGGGTTTATCTTCACGATATCGCGGATTTGACAGGTTTAGGTTTTTGTGTCTGGCTCGCCTGATGTTTATTTATACCGTCGCCTTGTTTTTGTTTTAATCTGCAAAGATTTGCATTTCTGTCTGTGCAAATGATTTATGCTCTCCGATGTGGTTGTTGTTGCCGCTGTCAGCGCCGTCGTCAAATGGATTTCCATCATATATACACATATCTTCCCGTCCGCAGCCCGTGGATTGTGAGTAGACTCTGTTTTCATTGAATCCGGCAGCTTATTTGCCTTTCAATCAAAGCCACTCGGGCGAGGGAAATAAGTTTACATTCGGCTGAATTTGCTGATATATTTTTTGTGCTGTTTGGTTTCAAGAGCCACTTCAATCCGTCTTAGCAGTCAGTAAACCAGTTCCGGACTTTATATCGAAGGTCTGGGTCGGAGCCCGGAAAGTTATATAATCCACGTTAGAAAAATTTTAATGGAATGTTTCTTCTAATAATTATTAGACATGCTGTTTCTAATAGACACATTTAATTAAATCTTTGCGAGTCTACTATAATATTTTTAAATATTTAAGAATTCAGTTTGATACAACTATTTAATACCCAAAAGAATGTAATACCATCTAAACAGTTTTGAAAAATATTTTATTCTTTATTATTTAAAATATTGTTTTAAAGTTTCGCAAATCCCAATGATAAATATTTCCTAATAGACGTAAGATATACCTTATTAATCCCCTAATCAAGGTTAATCCCAGCGAAAATCTCCCCATTTCTCAATAGTTTCTCCAAGCGAATTTCCCCCAACTAATGATTCCCATTCGCTGAACAAGCTAAGAAAATAAAAACAACTAATCTGCAACAAAGATATAGATATCGCATTTATCAGTGTAAAAGCCGCACCTTTGATAACAACATTACTTTTATTATGATGTATTTTCATGATTTTTGACACAAAACAAGCTAAACAAATTATTTTTAATTGCTACATGCACCGCAGCAACCATTTTCACAGAGCCTGAGGAAAGTGTGAAAACTGGAAGAAATCTGCAAAGCCTGCGAACGGGTATAAATAATAGAAATGTTGTCTTAGTCTGAAGATCGGCAGCCGCGATTCAACTCGAAAGAGAGGTTGAAGAAACTCGGGGCTGCTGTTGCAAATGGCAAACATTTGCGAGAACACAGAAGGCACTTGGAGAAAAAATAGATCAGTTTTGAAGGCTTTATAATAGTAGCCATTCATTCCTTAAATCTGTATGGAAGTCTATCGTTAGCATAGGCTAACATTTTTTGAAAAACTACATTTTATAGTTTTTACTTTAACGTATTCATCTTAAAAACAAGAAACATTATTAAAAGGTATATTGAATAATTTATAAGGAAGATTTTAAGAGTTCGTATAAATATAAAAATCTTAATTTTTTCTCTGTATAGTGAGAGCAAAGCAAGAAGCTACTCGATCCCCATGATCATGGAGATTTCAGCTGGCCACGGTGTGTGTGTGTGCACAACAAACTCCACATGTGGTCGGATCGGATCGGTTAGGATAGGATGGGATCGGATCAGATGGAATGGGTTGGGGCTGGGGTCGCTTGGATGGGAGTGGATCGGAGTGGAGTGATGACGTCGGCCACTTAAGCCAGAGAGAGTGCAGGCAACAAGATCTGCGTCACAAAGCCTGGTTCAACCTAAATGGTGTAACATAAACAAACCAACGGGGGAAAAATAAGGGGAAGTTGGGATGGATGGTTGGGAGTGGGAGGTACTTGAACTGAGAGGATTTGCATTAGACTCTGTACCTATGAGGACTGAAGGTTCAGTTCTATAATATCAAATTGGTAGATCAATCTTCGAGGGTGGTATTATAGCTCTTAATTAGAATTCGAATTGAAAATCTTTTAGTTTTGATTATTATAAGAATTTAAACTAGTTATCTTTAGAACAAAATATTTTTAAGTGCAAATAGGTCTGACTGAATGGAGCAGCAGCTGAAAAGATTTATCAGAATTCAGATTTCTTTTTCTTTTGTTTTTGCTCTGAAGGAGAAGCTTCTGTGTATATAATATATAAAGCTGAAGTCCCAAGGAAGAATCGGAATGAGAAGACAGAGGGAAAAATTAAAAAATAATAAATTTGCAGAGGGTTGAGGACCAGCGAATTTAACCTTGAGTTAAATTGGATGGGGATTCTAATGAGTTCTTTGGGGCAGATAAAATCGAGTGGCGGTGGGGAAGGTCAAAGTGATGTTGGGTGGAGACAAGTCACAACATTAATTTGAAGATGTCTGTATGTTAATTCACCACGCGAATATCGCATAAATTTCTCATATGCACATTTTTTATCTCTATAACTTATATCTTTTCGGTCCGCGGCGTTGTTTCGGTATCTTTTCTGCATCGAGCTCGGCATATTTGCCACTCCCTTGGCTCATCTCAAATTTTATCCTCGGTTTGTTTGGTCTGTCAACTCGCATAAACAAACATTTCGCTTGACGCCTGCCCAAGCTGGGCTTAAGGTTTCAAAAACAACACCCAAAAAACAGTCACAGAACGCAGCATAAAATTAAAATAATTTTTGTTTTCATTCCGTTTCTGTTTTGTGGTGTCATTTGTTGTCTCTTGCGGAACCTTGACTCTTTAACAATATTCTTCATGCTCAGAATGCAAATTTTTCCGTCTTATTTTTATTTTTTTGTACACGCGCTTCATTTGTAAAACTCCAATTGGTTATGCTGACTTTGGAGGTGCCTCACAATCGGGTAGATCGCTACTTAAAAATGTTTTATTTAAGCAAATATTAAGTCATGAACATATTTATCACTTACAATAAAACACTCAAACATTGAGTTTCTTAATGTGAATAAGGTTAAATAAATGTATCTATTTTTTTCTAGTGGCGTACACTTTTATAACATCTTTTGTTATATCTCAGATGTTGACCTACCTCACATTTTATAGTTAAGCCATTTTATTTGATAAAATGTTTAGTGGTAGTAAACAAAGCCTTAAATGTCATTTTAAAGCTATAACATCAACAAGCTGAAATCCAGATAAAAGCACACTTTTAATATTGTTTATGGGTTTGTCTAACGTCTTTATCCTGACTCACCTTGTTTTTCTTCCAACTCGGTCGTTTCGCTTCTGCTGAGCCAAATTTACGAGTGGTCCATGTGCTTGAGATACCATTTATATAGGGTATGTCCAACAGTGCTTTGCTTAAGCTTGAAATTAATGCGACATCTCGACTGCTCCGGCATCGATATTACAGAGCTCTTACAGCCCATCCCAACTCCGATCCCGGTCCCAATCCCGATGCCAATCCCGACTCCGATCCCTTTTCCAATCCCTGCTCATATGTGCGAATAAGTTTGCATCTTGTGGATGCTTAAATTCTGCTTAATGATTTTTTATGAATTTATTGCCAGAGCAGTCGGCGAGCAATTTGCGCATGCGTTGCCTCCAATGAGGCCGAACTGAAAGATGAGGGGGTTAAAAGAGATTCATAAGGGGGGACAGTCCACATAATCCAACAGGAAGGAACACTGGAAGAAATAATACCAGTTATGATAAAATAAGGTATTTAAAAATATAATATTAATAATTATAATAAGTTAAAATTTCATTCCAAATCAATTTTAGTTAAGACAATATTTTATTTAAAAGATCTGACAGTTGCTTGAGCTTTATAAAATTCTGTTAGCTTGGCATAGAACTATTTTTAATTTTAAGAATTCTTTAAATACATTATTTATTTTATTTTTATTTTAAATACTTTTTGACATAAAGTATTTTTTGTAACTGCCAGTGCGAAAAGTCGGGGGAAGTGAGAAAACTCGCGCTGTTCTTCTGCTGTTGAATTCTGTTAGTGTTTCTGTTTGTGTTATTTTTTGTTGTCCGTGGCATGAGAGAAGCTTAAGTGGCTGCCTGCCGCATGCTGCACGCATATGGCGAATGTTTGCAACGCCTACTAAATCATCTGGCAGCATGCCTCACATTTGCTGCCCCAACAGAAACAAGAAGATGGACTAAAATGTTGCCATACGCTGCACTTCCGCTTCAATAACACTCAACTTGTGAATAAATACAGTCATACGTATAAATAGTTCATGTATTTCATATCTATGTGCCAGTTTTGCTATTCAATGAATGCCGCAGCTTTGTTTCGAATGTAAAACAAAACATCTTTTAAACTCAGCCAGTGTGTCTCAACACAAAATCCATCGCACATGTTGGCCAAAGATCGGAGTTCCCTAGAGCTTATAAGGCCATATAATCCCAAAGATGTGAATTTGTATTTCCTGTGAGAAACTGAAAAATGACCTTTAAATTATTAATATTTGAATATAGTATTTTTAGATGTAACGTTTTTGCTGATTATTTTATATATAATATATTATTTTATATGTAAGCCGACCTTCGCTTGATATATTTTTGTGACTTTCGGCAGTTTAGTGGCAGTTTTAACGAATTGGTCGTTTGTAACTTTTTGCTGTATCTTTCAGAATTTACAATATGCACGTCAGAGTGCAGAGGTCAAACAGACAAAAAAGATGGCTAAACCAGAAGGTAAAGCTTGCTGTTAACACTTTTTTACCAAGTGCTTTGAGGTGATAACTAAGGTCGTGCCAACTGAAGTAATGCAAACGCTTAAAGACCGCCGAGCGGAGTAATTGACGTAATTTACATGGGAAGCGTTGTGATCCGACCTTCAGAGAGCCCACCAAACTGTGCCTTAAATGGCAAATGAAGGGCTGCCCGGCTCTTTTGAAACACTGTTGGATTACCTAAAATGACCAAAATACTCGTAGATAGACAAGTGAACGACCCTGGGGCGCCTTTGCCTCTCATCTTTTTGATTTTTTTCTTAATTTTTTGACCAGCGCTTGTCACTTAGTTTAACATTTTTCAGCGAGCCGTGTTGAGATACAAATTGACAAGCTGAGATACACTGGAAGTGAGCTGAAAACGATTGCAGCGAAGGCAAAGTGGAAACCCGATACGCCTTCCAAGCTGAAATGCAGCGGCCATGTGAATTCGAGATCGGGGCCTTTTGGCCACTCGAGCAACTTTTTGTGGCAGCCAAGTGCAAAGGCGGTGTCAATTCGCATTGCGATGGACTCCAATCACACGCATATCACTTGCCACTCGAATCACATAAATAAGCGCATAAATATCGCTGCTTGGCGCTTTAAATGACAAATTGAGCAAATCAATCAAATATTGGGGATAACATGCACCTTAAAATAAAATCTTTTAAGACTTTTTTAACAATTTAAAACGAAATTTAATAAATAAAGATCTAAGTAATATTTAAGCCTCCAATATATAATTAATATAAGGCGATCTATAATAGGTAAAAGAAATGTACTTAAACTCTAAAACAAGACCAAAATGTTTGTTGTCAAATATTAGTAAATTAAAATCACATAATTTAATAAATCAAATTTTTTTTAAATGATCTTTAAGTTTAAGTTTCAGTTAAAATGTCTTCCAATATATTATTGACAGAAATGTAGTTATATTAAGCAATCATTAGAGGGTTGTCAAAAAATGTAATAACAAAATTTCCGATCACAGAAATAAAATTCCTTTTTAATATATACACATCTTCGAACATTGCGGAGTTGCTTAAAATTATTGTGAATTAATAATTTCCTGAAGCATACAATTTCACACTTTTCCGATCAAGATAATTCATAGAGATTAGACAATTTCTTTCGCATGCGGTTTTCTCCTGGAAAAGTGTTGCCAGCATCAATCAAGACAATTTCCAATGCGCTTGAAGCGCTTCCAAATGCATAAATCATCAGATTGAAAGATCCCAAACTTGGCTTAGATCTAAAACAGCCAAACACCAAAACGGAAAAAATGTATAGCCCACCATAAGGCCATAAATCTCAAGATTCATTAGGTGCAACTGAAAATTGAACTGAAGGAGGCTTCAGGTTCTTCCAAAGATTTTTTTGGCGCGTTTTTAATACAGAGAAAAAAACTTTTTCAAGAAATTTAAAAAACTGCATCTGTTGATTTAAAATGCTAAAATATATCTAGTCTCTTAGGCAAGGTTTCATTAAAGGATCAGTACTAAAAGTAAGCAATAATTATATGCTCTTTATATATTTTCCAGTTTCAAGACATTTATATTATGGCTTTTGCTGAAAGTTAATTTTTAAAAAATGTGTAAAATCAAATGGGTTTGATAAACTCAACATTTTTTTCTGTGTGGTAATACCACCCCCTCTTCTCCCTGCGGACAAACATTGTGCGACCTTCAAATGCTCCAAACACACATCCACATTTGGGGGAGAGAAATCACGCCACTCTTGGAAATTGGCAAAATGGAAGCGGTGTTGCCAATCTTCTTGGCTACATGTTGCCAACCCGGCTTGATGGAAACTTGGCCCAGCGGATGAACACGCACCGTCAGCTGAGTTTATTTGACTGGAGATGTGTTAACCCATTAGTGATCATGGGTCGGAAACTAACCAGTCACGTTGGGATTTTTCATGATCACACGAGCATTGTTGGAATAATTTTGGAAAAATAGATAAATAGACAGATAGTTTACAGCAAGTAATCTTGAATATTCATATATAAACTATAGTTTCTGAAACATTATTTAAAATTATTATTAATACCATATGTGTAATACATATTTATAGATTATAGGTATACTAAAGACTCATATATTTTACAGATATATCATTTTACATACTTTTCAAAACTTACGTTTTCTTAAATTTTATGTTATTTAATTTTCATCCAGTGGCATACATACGATGATAAATGGGTTAATTCGAGTTGGGCTTACCTGGAGGCAAAGGCAACTCCATGGAGATCGGTAACATGTTTTATGCATCCGCAACAAATTTATATACACACATATAGCAGTATATATAAGCCACTTGTATGTTGAAGAAAAAATAGCAACAACAGCGAAATACTTTTAAAGGTAACCGATCAGAAAACAACAAAAATGAAAATAATGGCGAAGGTCGTTCAAAGGCAATGCGAAGTTGATGTTTTCTTTTTTTGGGGGTATTGTATCTGCCGTTTTATCGTACGTTACTTTTTTAGTTCTCAGATATTTTTTCTTTTTTTCGAAAGACGACGAGAGTTGTTTCTTGTGGGGTATCCTTGGTATTTGTTTGTATATGATGTAGGGTTTGATAAAAACGTAAAAACGGAGCTAAATATCAGGAAAACGTCTGTCAAACAAGCTTTTAAAAAAATTGTTAAGGTCAAAACTGTAAATATTTTTAATCTTTTATTTTGTTCTTTATAAAATTGGCTTATAAATATAATAAATACATGGTAATACCCTAGAGAGCATTAAGAATTCGATCTAACCTTCCCTTAATTGCTACGAAATTTACTTACGGTAGTTGGGTGCTGAGATTTATTTACGAAACTGAGCGACGTTGATAAGACCGCCGCCCAATTGCTCCTGTACCGGACGTCAACGCAGTTTCGATTTTCAAAACCATTTTTTTTTGGTTTTTTTTTTTGGTTGGTGATTTTGGTTTGTTCCCATCATAAAGTTGTCGACTGGTTTCCTTTTTTTGGCATCGACGACGACGACGAACCGTTTCTGTCAGTCAGTTGAGGCGAGGCTGGGATTTTCTTTTTGCCATTTTGTGTAATTTATTTTTTGATTTCATTTTATTAACATTTCATTTGGGTAGTAGTTTGGTGGCTCGTTTTTTCCCCAGGAATGTGGGTCAGCTGCGACACTTGGCTGACCACGGATGTGGCCGAATTGGGCCTGGGATCGTGGCCATTGGGACTGGATCGGTAACTAAAGCTTACACGGTTAATGCCTGGATGTCGGACACGTATGCCCGATGGTGGCTGCCGGTTTCGGGGTCCACCGACTTGGATAAGAGGTGTCAGTTATCGCTGGGGAATATGAAACAAGTCGACCACGCTGGAACTTTCTGTCCTGCATTAATTTCAGATCGAAATTACAGACTGTTGACGGCTGATGTATTACGCTAATGGACAGCTTAATGTGCTCGAATCAGAGTCTTGGTTTATTAATGAGTTTATCTTGCGGAACCCATAATCAAGCGGGCTAAGAAAACGGAGAAATTTCGCTATAAAACAATACCTATATTAAGGTTATTTTGGCTTAACGAAGGAATTCTGAAAAAATATAAGCCAGATTAAACGTGACTTAAAAATTATATTGATTAAATAAAAATGGATAGGAATGGTTAAGAAAACTTTTTATGTACTTTACTATTTTATAAATAAATAAGACATTCAAAATGTTTAAATTTGTTGTGTGAATTGTCTACAATTTTGCATTAAAATATTACTTTTAATAGAGTGTAAAATTTTGAACCCTTATTTATGTTCAATATTTTCCGACTTCCAATGGCCTTCAGAAGGGGAACTCAAAAACTGAACTTCTAGATTCCATAAGTTGAGCTATTGCAGTCTGATTTGTACGTGGGATATCTTTTTGAATTTGTGGTTGCATTTTCTAAAATTGTACATTAAAATGTATCATTTTAACGAGGGTCACATTTTTAACCCATTTTCATGTTCAATTTTTCCGTATTTCCAATGGCTTTCAGTATGGGTCCCCAAAACGACATTTCTAGATTCCATAACTTGAGTTATTGGAACCCGATTTAGACGTGGGATACCTCTATGAGTTTGTATTTAAAATCTGTAATGATAAAGATTAAAAGTGTTCTTATTTACGAGGGTCAAAATTTTAACCCATTTTTATGTTCGATTTTTCTGTATTTCAAATGTGTTTCAGAATGGGATCCCAAAACTGAACTTATAAATTCCATAACTTGAGTTATTGCAACCCGATTTAGACGTGGGATACCTCTATGAGTTTGTATTTAAAACCTGCAATAATATACATTAAAAGTGTTCTTATTTACGAGTGACAAAACTTTAGCCCATTTTCATGTTCGATTTTTCCGTATTTCAAATGGGTTTTAGAATGGGATCCCAAAACTGAACTTCTAAGTTCCATAACTTGAGTTATTGGATCCCGATTTAGACGTGGGATACCTCTATGAGCTTGTATTTAAATTCTCTAATGATAAATTGTAAAAGTGTTCTTATTTACGAGGGTCAAAATTGTAACCCATTTTCATGTTCGATTTTTCTGTATTTGCAATAGCTTTCATAACTTGAGGTATAGTAGTCCGATTTTGACGTGGGATACCTCTATAAATTTGTGGTTGAATTCCCTATAATAATATATTCATATATATTTTTTTAATGATGTTCAAATTTTGAACCCATTTACATGTTAAATTTTTCCGTACTTCCAATGGTTTTCAGAATAGGAACCCAAAAACGCACATCGATATTCCATAACATGAGTTATTGAATCCCGATTTAGGGGTCAATTTTTAATTCATTTAATATCCAAAAAAGAACGTATCCAATAACAGATCCGTAACCTTAGACCTTAAAATCTCTAACCTAAGATCTTCGTGTTAACCCCTGAAAATTTTAATTTAACCCAAACTCGTCAAAGGTTAGTAGAGTTGATTGAGACAACATACAAATTATCATATCTGTCTGTGGGCCATTAGTTCGAAACGTTTTCAGAATAAATAAACCTGATGTTAATTACATAACCATATATGCATGTTAAACTATTCCCGATTGACATGGCGCCTAGGTTTAGAATTTAGATCTTGCCCCAGACAAGTTATTTGTAAAAACTTTTTGATCCGATATGCATCGAAGCTAATTGCCTTGGAAAAGAATTTAGTTATTAACATATCAACGGAAATGGAAGCAAAGTGAATAAGACAATGCATTACTATGGCGTTATAGAGCTAAACTGTACTTAAAAAAGGGGAAAATGTGAAATATATAATATTTTACATTTAAAGAAGAAATGGTTGATATATGATATATCTATTTTTTAAATTAATTGGTATTTTTGTAGTTTCTACATTTTACTTTAATCATATTTATTTTATATAAGAAAATACAATTTGTTTCTTCTTTTGTTAAGATGTCATGTTGAAATGCGTGTCGCAGAATTGATAACCAACTACGGCTACGAGAACAAAAGACTCAAGTATCTGGGCTGCGTTTGGAGTTGAAATCTCAATTGGTTTATGTAAAATTTGAAAAAATATCGCGAGACAAACGAAAGTCAATTAAGGTTCGATCGCCGAGTCTGGAACACGCCTTCGAGCGTATCTATCGATGTATCTTGGTCGTTGCATAAACACTTTTGCGGCCGGGAGGGCGAAGGTGGGGGCGAATAAAAAATAAAAACTTTCTACAATTATTTTCAATACTATTGAACTTTTCTTCTACTTCACGCTGATTTACGCAACTTTCACGGCAGCCACCAAGCAGCCACAAAAAAAATAAGAAAAAACCTCAGCCAACAAATTTATGGCCACAACAGCAGCAGCCGGCTCACATCGGACAAAAAACGGAAAAATGGAAAAAGACGCTGCTCAATGGCCTGGCCCACGCAACTGCAGTGCAGCGAGAAACAAAAACTAAACCCTTTAGGAAATTTGTACAAAAACAGCCACGAAAACTGGCGGCGCTCGCCGTACAAATCCGTTTAAAATCGCTTGGCCAGGCCAACACCGAAACTGCAACTGCACCTCCAACTTCAGCTCCATCTCCACCTTCAACTCGAACTCATACTCAAATCCGAACCCGAATCGAAAACTGCAACACCAACGCAGGGGCCTCAGGTTGGGTTTTATTTTAAACTCTATTTCTTTTATTTCGGCGGAGCAGTGCGGGCGGCACAGTGGGATCCATGGCTAATGGAAATTGGGTGAAATTCGAGAGTCAGTGGAACTGTTGATTTACACTTTTGAGATTTCCTGAAAGTCAATGGCAATTAATAACTAAAAAATATGATTTATGATATGATGATATTTTTAACTTGTGATTTACAACTTACCACATTTTTCATCTTTTGCTTATTTTATAAAAATTTAAATCTATTACAATAAGTATTTATAGATAATTCAAAAGAGTTTTAAACTTACAAGCTAAAGTTAGATTTTTTCTGAAAAAGTGACTAAAATTTTTTTTTTAGTTACAACAGTTTTAAAAGTACATTACATTTAAATGACTATTAAAACTTATTTCGATTAAGCAATATTTCTTGGGTTAATTCTAAAAAATGTGTTGTCAGATATTATACTCGATATATTTTTGTCTAGCTGCCTAGAATTTCTATTCACTAGCACTTCGCAATTTTGTAATCAGATCATCAACTTTCCAGGCTGGGTTTTCACTTTCATTTACTGTGAAAGAATTTGTTTGATACTTGGCACTTGGTATCCAATTTCCAATGCAAAGCCACTCGGCGCGCTTTTCCAGTTCATTGGCCCCACCGTGCAAGGCTGATATACAAATATATCTGTGTGAATGGATATATATCAGCTGGGATAGGATCGCATCGCAGTGGTTTTATTAATGAGCACAGACGCACGCTTAGCACGAAAAACGCCACCGGAGCGATGTGAAAACTTGTGGATTTCGATTTCGATGCGGAATCGAAGACTAAGACAAAGCCATATAAGCCATATATCCAAAGACTAAGTCAAAAAGTATAAAACCGAAAAAAAGAAAAAAGATTAGGCCAGGCTTGAGAGCGATGGGGGCGTCATTGGCGTTGGCAGCACATCGCATATCAAAATGCCACCTCTGCGGTATCATGGCAATCATTATAATGTGAGTGGGATCGTGCCTATATTATAATGGGCATAAATATAAGCTCTCCCGAATATGGGGGCGCTTGGCAAGTGTCGCACGAGCAGAACGTGCCGCCTTGGTTTTCGATTCGAAGATGGAACGTCTTGTTGGCCTCTTTCGATTTTTTTCGATTTCATAAGGTTTTGATTAATGCCCCTACCATACCATATACCATATACCATAGCCCGCCATGCAGTCAACCTATTTAGCTATTCTCGACCCGCAATCGGTCGAACAATCATTATCGTAAATGTTGTTCACCAGTTGGTAAATGCCATTAATCAAACAGCTTTACATTTTATTTTGGTTCCATTTCGTTACAGGCCCCAAATTCGCGGGGAATTCCATGACATAGCCAATACCGAAACAATTTAGATTTACTAATGAATGAATCGATCGGTAGAGAAAGGTGAGTGACAGCATAACTAATGCCTGCGAACTACTGCTTGCCATTGAACTTGAGTTGTGAGTGGGAATCCAACTTCCTTATAGGTAGTATATCATATGAAATATGGACAGCTTTAATGTGTGAATTAGCAAAGGTGTCGTCTAGTGGGTTAATTAATGTCAGCTTTAGCTTGATGATATATTTTATTTTTAGATATCATAACATATATGTATAGATATCATAATATAGAAAATATAATAATTTTGTGTTAAATTGGATTTACAATCGTCTTAATATTAATATGTTTTTTTTAATATAACCTGGCTTAAAGCCTAATCCTATTGACAAAGTATTTATTTATAATGGCAATCAATAACCGCTTTTCCATGAGCTAATACTAGCTTAATTAATTCTAGAACACGGCTTATAGAAAAACGGCTTCCATTAAGTAACGTAAGCAAATCTTGAATAACAATCATTGAATTAATTCAATAATCTTATCAGAGCTCCTAAAAGCTTTTAAATCATAAAGAAACTAATTGCCAATGCAATTATTCACTGAAAGGTCACAGTCATCATGGGAAATTACAAAAAATATGTTAATTGAAAACTTTTCAGGCATATGCAGAAATTGTTCACCTGCGCGCTGGCACGAATGTCAAAATAATCACAGCGGCTTTTTCCAATTACATCCGAATTATTTATGCGGCCAATACAGAATACCGATTTCCAGCGGCATTTATCACGGCTGACAGTTGGGACGGCGCTCAGCTTCAACACGCCAAAACTGCTAAAGCCGCCAAATCGCCGCCAGCAGCGGTCAGCGCATAAATCCGCCGACAAACTCAATCAAAAAGGCGAACTGGCCTGCCTAGCTCATTTTTTATGTGTGTGCCACAGATACAGGCGAAACTCCCTACAGAAAACAAGTATAAGCCCACAGAGTTAAAAATTAAACAATTGTATACCAACAAATACTGAATTTATTAATTATTATCAAAAATATAAATAGTATTTAAAAGAATTCATATCTTTTATAAGATCACACTTCATTTTTTAAACCAACTTAATACCAATACATTGAGTATTTTTTATTTATTTAATTTTGATTGTTGTTTTTTTAGGATGTTATTTTTGGTGGAAATTAAAATTTAAGAATTTTTTAAGAATATTGGAACCTAAGTGTATTAGAAATAATAAATATCCAACTTACTTCAGCACAAAAATTTTTTTATTAGGAAAAGTTTTCTAATTTTAGAATAGCTTTTGAAATTTGGAGACAGTATTTTCTTACAACATATAGAAGAATCTAAGATAGATCAAAAGTAATAGCGCTTTAATTTCCTTTCTCCATTTTATTGATGTTGCACCGTGTAAATGTTTCGTTAACCAATTTTGTCGTGAATGCAAATTTTTGTGTACACTTTTAATTAACGTTAAAGGTTGTTTACAGCCGTTATTGGTGTTGGAGTTTTTCCAGCACTCATTTGACTTTGGGCCCCGTTGGCGGTTCCTATTTTTCGTTGGCGCTCGGCTGTTTACTGATTAGCGCAAAAATAGGAAAAAGATCAAGTAAAATAATAGGCAGCAAATCAAGAAATCTAATATTGAATCACGAAATCGGGCGGCAAACGAACCCGCAGCCGAATCCGTACTCCATACATAATTTGCTTAATGTTTACTTATGCTAATCGGGGACATTAATCAGACTTGTTAACAACATTGAGCACGAGTCTCAAGGGGTCGGCTGCGACTCCGCCGTAAATGCCAAACAAATCAGCAGTCGCACCGAAATTACTTCATTTTTCGTAACTTAAATTGATGGATTATTAAATAAGAGAGAGAGAAAAATGTTCAAAAGATTACAAAGACCCCAAACAAAACAATCAATGCTGGAATGCCCTATGGGAAATTCGAGATGATCTATAAAAATATAGAAAAGTTAAAGTGTTACAAGAAAATATTTTTATAGCTTTAAGATCTATTTAATTATATTTTTTAACACGAATTTAGGTTGCTTAAAAAAAAGGAACTGTATAGAAAGTAGAATTGTTTAAATTGATATAAAGAACTTTTTAATGGTATAAATCAACGGTTGTTATAGAGAAGATATAGGCTTATTCTTAAATCCCTTTTAATAACATTATCAGGATAGACTGGAAGACCAAAAGGATTGACTTTTGAACTCCCTGAAAAAGGCAAACTCATGGAATGGCATATTAATTAATTAAATTTCAATGTGATAAAATCGTGTTGGCCCTTAACTAACATAGTTTTAATTATACCACTAACCACTTTGGTAACAAGTTCGAGGAGTAAATTTCCACATGGGCACGCTTTTAACGCACGTGCCAACACAACAACAACAAACAACCTCATCTGCTGAATAATAACAACAACATAGCAATAGCAGCAACGAAGCGTAGTGCAAAGCAAAATGCAACCAAACAATAAACCAACTCCAACACAAAAGAAAGTCGAACAAAGCACAAACAACAAAGGCTCCAAAAGGGGCTTCCAAGATGAGAGGAAAATATATACGTAGGTATATAGGGGGTTTTACCAGAGCCGACGCACTTTTCGCTTTTAAGACGACTTAAGCGGAACCAGTTTCGGTAATATAAAAAAGAAATAGAGTTTTTAAACTGATGAAATGCCCATGATTTTTCCAATTTACGCCTATCGCGTTACATGTGTAGCCCCATTGATAGGAAGGTAAGCACCTTTCCCTTCCCCATTTTCTATAAGTTGGTCCGGTCCTTAATATTCAAAAATATTATAAAATAAAAAATTTTAAAAAAAAATTATTTTTTAAAAAACTAAAATATAACATTTATAATGTAGGTTTCGCCTTAAAAACTTACGGAAGCACAAGTATTTCGTATAGATTTTTTCTGAAATTTTTTTTTAATCTTTGCAAGACTTTTATATTATGTTTATATTATATATAATACGTTTTTATAAGAATAGAATATTTAAAAACATTTATGCCACATTTATCTTTAACAAAAAAAATTGAAGGAAGTTTTTGTAAAAATTAAATATTATCATCATTCTGCAGAGAGGGAATACATTTTGTAAAATTAAACATTTTTATGATGCGTTTTCATTTAATTTTTTAAATATTGATGTTGTTTAATTTTTAAGACCGAATCCAAAGGGCATGGCTCGTTAAGCATGAACAACAAGATCATATGTGGAGGCGTTGAAAGAAGTACGGGGAGATGAGATGAGATCAGGTGAGAGGGGTTGGGTGTTACGAGTGGGGCTGCGAAGAGTTCGTGGAACAGGGAAAGGTGTCGAAAGCGTAGACAAATATTACACATTTAATTATGACAAGGTGACTCGGCTACGCCTCTGCACCTCCTGGGCCCCCCTTCCTCTCCGCCACTGATTCGGTTCATAGGGAAATTCAGCTATGAAAATTCAGTCGAAATATTATTCGGTTGCTTGGCTTGCTGACTTTTGGCTGACACTAATGCCTTTAATGATCCATGTTGTCGCTCAAGTTGAAAGCTGCCATTTGACTCCCCATTGTCTTTGGGCTCTGTCGTCAGCACTATCAACTCGATCAGTGACTGGCTAAACTCCTCGAGTTTCCCTGGGAAACATTACGTGGTTTAATTGGAAACATGAGATCAGAGGAGTGGAAAATGTTGATTATTGAATAATTTGTGAGGTTAAGCCTATATATCTTAACATTTATATATTCTAAGTATTGATACATTCTAATAAATATATTCCATGAATTCAGTTATTGCAAAGAAATGAATATACAATTTATATATGTACTTAGTATATCTTTTAACTTAACTTTGCATTTGATATCGTTTTTAATTTTGGAGAACCTCATAATTTAGGCAGCTAGAGTTGGTTGGTAGTTCCGATCCTGCTAACGTTGTCGCAGACCGTCTCGTAATCCTGGTTCAGATCTTGCTGTAATCTCAGTAGTTTCCGATGGGCTTTGACGAAGAGAGCCATGGAGACGGATAGATTGGCAGCCAGATTGTCCTTCACCTGTTGCACGGTGCTTTGCTGGTAGATATTGCCCCCAGAAATCATACAAGGGAGTCCATTATCGCGACCTTCCAGTAATTTTAAGATGTCCTGAACCTTTTTGATGCGCTCCTTGAGAACCTCCTTCTCAACGGTCAAATCTCGTTCACGCCGCCTCTGCTGCACCAGGTAATCAATGACCTCATCGGGAATGTTTGAGATGGCCTCTTCCACCGACATTTTTTGTACAACCTGTGAATTTTGCTTGAAACCGATTGAATTTTGTATTTTAATGTGGCAGTGACTTTGACTTAAAGTGACTTGACATACACTACAAAATCCCTTTTTAAATCCGATTAAGATATAAAATATTTCAAATATATTAAGTTAAACGTTACTTATCATAAATTTTGTTAAATATTTAAGTAAGATTTTTGAAAGGTCCATTGTCAAATCTATTTGCTTGGACACCTTCGAATGTAACTTAATAGATTCATATTTGTCCCACATCTTTTTATGTTTCTTCACACCTATGAGTTAACAACTATTATGATTTCATCTGGGCGAAACAAAGAAGGCCCATGAGATCTTCTGTCGAGTCTACAATGGCAATGCTAATCACATTAATAAATTATCCGCACCTCCGGTTGGAGCCTCGCTTCTATTGATTTTGATCGTGTGTTCGGGTAAATGAAATATTCTATTGGGGGAATTGTTTTTGCCTTACGAGTATTCACGGCTGGACATTTGCAGTGGCTAAACATTAATTTTTCTCGCTCCCCTCCCTTGATTTATTCAAATTATTTTTAATGGCCTTTTGTTGTTGACTCTGTCACTATGCTAAATGGCAGTACAAATTCCTCGAGTTTATTGGAATTTAGCGTACTCTATGACTATTGTGAATTAGTTGGAATTGGCTGACATCAGAGGGGGGAAGACTTATATAAATGGGTTTTTAATGCATTTGTGAATTGGCATTGGTTGCAAAATCAATTTAGCGAAATTCCCTAAATTGTTCTGTTGAGAATTTCAGTAAATACAATTAAGAAAATATAAAGTTTTACAAAGTGTATAAATTGGAAGTTGATTTTTTTTAATTATAGAATAAATTAAAGTAAACTAATTTTTTATATTCGTAAATTGGTTACTAAACTTTAGAGAACCTTTTAAAACATTTTTATATATTTGAGGTAAAAAGTTTGGGTAGTAATAAAGGCAAAGGTAATATTTTACCTTTAAAAACCACATAGCATGTAGATATGAGCAATAAGTCGGCGTGTCTCAAGTGTTCCTTGAACTTTCTCGGTTCATTTCAATGGAATTACGCTTGAACTTGCTTTGTGAAACAAGTTCTCCTGCTCTCTGATTTCACATAACCGAACACACAAAAGACCACACGCGTTTTGGGTGCCATTTATGATCATTTAATCCTTTTGGGCAACCCAACAATAGCCCATACCACACCAAAAACAACTACATCAAGCGGAAACCCAAGAAAAAAGGGTGTGCATTCGTGTGGCAGGGGACATTCAGGTTGATTTATATGATCGCAGGGCGATTCATATTTCTATGGCTTTCACTGTCGCACATAAATATAATTTCTGGAGTGCGACACCCACAGCAGTGAAAATTAAACCGAAATGAAGACATTCAAATGTGAGGCAAGGTGTGCCAAACACAAATTTATGTTAATTTTCACTGTCCGTTTCCTGATAAACTTCTTTGGCTTCTGGATTAGTCGAATCCGCCACACCTCCTAAAAACTCTTTTAATTTTTTGCTTGACCTAGCAATAAGTTGCCATTGTAAAATCTCTGATTTGTGCAGGGCTTTTACCACTCGAAAGTTTTTTATTTTATTTACCTTTACACATTTGTATGGCTCTTCAGAAAATTTCTCTAATTTCGTTTTACATGTAAGTAGAAAAACAAAACCCCAACACCTCAACGTGTGTGGCCTTTGCTTTTCTTTTAAAAAGGGCAAAACCCTTACAATCATGCAGAACTTACCTTCACTCTTTCGGGTTGTATTTTTTTTACAACTAAACCATAAATGGGAACTACAAGAGACCCATGTACAAGTCGAGCTACTGTTTAACCGGTTGGTCTGGCAAATACTAAAATCTGGAACAAATCTATTAAACAGGCTGCCAAATGAAATGTCCCCAGAAAGTTGGAGTGAGTACACTAAAATAAAACACTCTCCATAGAATGTGGCTTAAACTGGATTTAACTCACTTTCTAATGAATATTAAGTACACAACTTCCTTGATTAATGAACTTGGTAAACTCGTCTGAAGGAAATTCGCAATTATCGTTAAGCTTGAAACGGAAATAGCAAACATATTCAAAGCAATTAATCAATTAGATTAGTTATTATGGGTAATTATACAAGTTGCGGGGTTGCAATTTTATTTAAATTTATCTACTACTGAATGTAAGACTTTCATTGTTTTATCTTAATGTTACCTTAAGTTCTAAAGTCAATATCCGTCTATTTGAAAAAAATACAAAACACCCACATTACGAAAATCCAAACGAAAATAAATAATTGAAGTTCTTTCAAATATCCCCCCTTATATGGACATCCATTACCCGAGAACCAAAGACAATATTTTTACATGCTCTGTTGTTTCATAGACGATTGCCTCATTCAGCACTTGAGATCGTTTAATTCGCACTTAAAAAGAGATACAAATTTCCAGCTAATTTCCATTGTAACGCTGTCAGTTGAGGCGAAAAGCTGAAGTGAGACCATTAAGACGACGCGACATTTGCAGTTTTATACATTTAAACATAAGTACAATAAACACATATTGCATAGGCCTTAATTTGACAACTGAGAGGCATGAAATGATACCAGTACCAGACAGCTCGACCGGGCCACTCATTAATCTGTCTAAATAAAGAACGTTCCGAGCGAAATCAAGAAACATTTTTGTGCTCACTTTGGAGCCGGAGCAAAAGTTGTAAATTGATTTGCCACCAAATATGGCAGACAGCTCGCTCTAAATTTCTTGTTATTTATAAATTCGCCAAAGCAACAGAAACATAAAAGAAACACATAAAAATCATTCATGGATCATTTTGAGTAATAAATCTAGGCGAAATATTTCCATTTTGGTGCTTTTGGGGGGAGTGTGTCCAAAGTGTTCGAAATGTTTTTCCTTTTGGCTCGCAGCATGATCGGAATATATAATTTCCTAACTGAGATCATTAAGAGCCACAGCAGGTGGAATTCGTCGAATTGAATGTTTTCATAAATTACAAATGCTAAAGCGAAACATTTGCATAGACTCCCCCCCCCCCCCAGTCTCCTGCTACCAATCCAGTAGGAACTGTGTTAAAACTTATTAATTTTCTTTGGCCGACGCGGAATTGGTCAAAAGCGTTATACACGAAGATTATAATAAATTTGTTTTATTGCAATAAATCGAGATCTAAATGAAATCACGGCTTAAGCTGTGTAATATGGAAATTGTTGGGCTTTTGAGTGCAAAAGGGGTATTCCGCTAAATTTATTGTTATATATAAGCATAAGATTATTTAAAAATAAATAATTTTGTATTCCAGATTAAAATATAGTTCTTTTAAATATAACTATGTTTTCAAATATATTCTATGATAGCATAAATTTTCTCTGAAAAAATCTCTGAATACCTTTAATAATTTTTATTCTGCGTTATTTATTCACTTAATTTCCAAGTTAAACGACCAAAAAAATCTGTAATTAATGAGTGAGCTTTTAAGATTGTTATTTCGATCACCTGGCGGTTGCTGATTACCATATCTGGCATATTTATTTATTTTCGACACATTATTTGTATCGATTTGAAATATTTACACAATTTTCAAATGAAAAATGTAATTCCAATTTAAATCAAACAGTTTCCAAATATGCCGCTGTGTGTTGAACCCGGCTGGAATATTTCTTGACCTTTGCTTATCGGCTCGTGCGATGTCATAAATTTTGTGAAATATAGCTTGGCTTGAGCTTGAACCGTATATTTATAATAGTTTTCAACTATTGATAAGCAGCAGCCGGTTTAATTTTCAATTCCAATTCGTGAGGGTCGCGCAATTGAATTCTTTTTGATGTGTTAGAATTTATGTTTCGGCCTGTAATATTTTATGGCGTTTTCTTGAAGGCCAATAAAAGAGATTTCCAATTTATTTTATTGTTTTTTGTGTGTCGTGGAAAGTTGTTTAGCATACTCGTATTCGGGTTTTCATCTTTCACTGCCTAGCCCCCTGACAGTTTTTAATCACCCCGAAATTAACTGTGCAACACCAACGCATTTTAATTGTTTGTCGACGAGCCACAATTTATGGCTTGCCTTGTGTCCCCAATCAAAATCGAAATCGAAATGCACTCGCACTTTGATTCGATCCCCCTTTCATTGGCTTCAATTCTATTTTAAGGTCTTTTCAATTTGCATGCCCAATCGATGATCATCAGCGTGCTTGATTGGTCCGGACAGACATTCGCATTTGGACAATATTTCAGCGCTCTCCGATTCGATTTTTTATGAATTTATTGGCCGGGAATTGAATTTTAGTGCTGGAAAGTCTGGACTTCCTGTGGAGCATTTTACGCTGTAAAACTTTATTTATTTTTCGCTTTCCAAACTGGCAACAAAGATTTTCATTTAGTTATAATTGGATCTTGAAGTAGATCAGATTACTGGAACACTTAAATAAATTGATTTCATTTTGGGGAACAATGACGTTTTCTTCTTCGTGATCCTAACTGTCATTCGAAGTTCTCGCAACAATTGAACAATTCATAAATATTTTCAGGCCCCAATTGATTTAAAGCGTTTAGACTCCGAAAAAAAACGAAAGTTCGGAGGCAAACAATCTTAAACACAGAAACAAAATTGTAGTTCTTTAATATCAAATTAGAATTTATCATGGGTTTCATTTTACTTAATAGTTATATAAAGATTGAAAGATCATATAAAAAAAGTTATACAGATTACTAATATTTATATAGTATTAAGTTTAATTGAGAACTTATAAATTTTTTCCGTGCACTCTGCGAGTTGCTAACCCCTCCTTATCTCCTGTCAAAGCCATAATAATTCATTTTTGGTTCAAACAAATGAAAAATGCAAATATTGACAAACGGCCCAACTGAACCAACTGCCTGTCAATCTCCCCCGTTCACAAAACCTCCCTATCTTTGCCCAAAACGAAGCTAAATGAAACCCTTTGTGGGTTAATAACAATATTGACAGGTGAAAACCATAAAATGTCCCGGAAAAGGAAGTCTGGCTATTCAGGGATTTGCCCTCGATAAGGATACTTCCCTTTTCGATTTTTGGCAAGTGACTCACGGTAGCCGAGCCAAGATATTTTAATAAAAATGGGAAAATTCACTTAGACCTACCTGACGGAACCCGCCGATGCCACATTAACATCACAATTGTCGGTCGGAGAGTTAAGCTGTAAATTATCAGGGTTCTCGGGGAAATGGTTTCTTCTGTGATACCAACAGAATTAGCATATTTGGCCACTGTGTCTTGTGGGCCAAGACAAGAAACTAAACCCAACAATGGCTTAGGTAGCCGTAAATTGTCATGGGCTGGCAATGTTTTGGGCCTATGCTTATGTCGATCGTTGTCTGCCCACACTCAACTCCCGGATCGGATAGGATAGGATACGATGGGATGGTATGGGATCGGTCTGCCTTTGAGTCGCTCCTCATGTTTGTGTTTCCCTCGGGTTCGTGCTGTGGCATAAACAAAATCGGAGGATCGTGTTGCAGTTGCATTTAAGTTGAGGTTACTGCACCGACGGTCCATTTGATGGTGGTATTTGTTCTCGAAGCCAGCTGTGTTTTCACACTCACTCTCGAGTCAAGGTTGACAATGATCTGAATAGCTCAGCCTGGGATGCAGCTCACAACAATGACGACTGCAGTTAAAACTTCTTGACTAAAAGGGAAACCTTGGCAGAACCCATAATAAAATAATACAAGACCCTAATAAATGCATGAGCAAAACTAATCCCAAGAAGACGCGTTATATCTCTTGTTGTTCCTTAAATAAGAACTTTATTGTATTGGTTTTAAGATGAATGTTTCAAGTTCTGTAAACTTTCTGTCTTTCCTTATCTCACAGATTTTTTATAACTTTTAGTTTACTTTTATTTTTATTTTACCAAGTAAAGACGAAAAATGATTCATACAGATAATGCTGAATAGCTTTTTTTTTTGTAATTTAAAGGAATCTTTTGACAGTACTAGAATTGGGGTATAAAATAAATTGCTTTAAATGAAAGATCATTTTTCAAGACACCATCCGACCTATTAAATTTATTTGTTTTGGCGCCATTTCTATGATTCGCTCATCAATTTTTTGCTGATGAATCCCAATCTTCAAGAGCGAAAAAGATAGGATCAGTTAGTCTCTCGTCTGGAGGGATATCTGGTGTCCTCGAACCGCGACGTCGGCAATACTAATGTCAATTTGTCAGGCTACCAAATCGAGGCACAGCAAGTGCCCGTCCCACCCTCCTGTGGGTTCTTCCTCTTCTCTGAGCTGCAGATCCCGGAGATTCTGAAGAGTCGTTCGCGTTGTCGTTGTAGGATGATATATGAGCGCCCTGCCCAGTTGCTGCTGCCACGGTCGCTGTGGCTGCCGTAACCGCGCCTCTTAACTCCCATGCAGACACTCGAAAAAAAAGTCATTGAATCTTACAAATATTATTTGTTTGTTTTCATTTATTAATATATTAAAAATAAGATTAAATAATATCATAAGATAGGGACGTGAAAATGATTTCTTGATTCACAAAGGATTTTAATAAATTACTCTGTATGTCATTTACAAAAAATTGTATATTAAAAATAAAATATACTACAACTTTTCTAAGTTTTTAATAATTAAGTGATAAAAATATTACATTTTCAAAGATATTTTTATTGTTTGCATAACTGGGGATTTGCCGACAAAAGAAAATTATGCTCAAAAGTGTGCTACACTTTGTGTTTGCGGGTATCCTTTTAATTGCTATAGCTTATAGGTGCTGATAAAAAATATATATACTTTTCATAAACTCACAAAAAAAATGTGAAAAGTAACATAATTAAAAAAATGTAACGTAAAATATTTTAAAAAGTGTTGTAAATGAACGTTTGCAAAATGAAAAAATTTAAATACCGGATAAACCTCGTTTTATTTTTCTTGTAGAAAGGTAGGGCGGCTTGGGTTCGTTACCCACAGCTCTTCTTTTTTACAAAATAAAGAACCATTTCTGATAATATCTTCTTTTTAGAACATAAGAAATAATTTATATTAAGATCTCAATAATTATTTCATCAAAAATGATAAAAAAAATTCCAACAAATATAAAATATTTTTCGTTGCCTTTTGTGTGCTACATTTTTTGTTCAGTGCATGTTCGAAGCCCAGCCGATGTGAGCCGAAGTCGAGGCCGGTTATCTTCGTTGGCTGCGCTGCGACTGCGACGTGGGCAGCGATTGCGCGTCGGCGTTTTAGCCTGTTCTCCGCTCTTCGCTTTGCTCCACCGTTTGTTGTTTGTTTTGTGCTCTGGCTTCGTTTTTGCGTTTTTGTTTTCGTTTCATTCTCCTCTCCCTATGGCACTCTCTTCGCGCAATATCGGCTGACTTGAAGTCCCAATGCGCTCCACTCTGTAGTTCAGTTTCTCGAGACTCTTTGCGCGGTTAACTTCGATCGTCGGGCATGCGCGACTCTGTATCTCTCTAGATCATAAGAGTAGGAAATTGAGGCAGAAGAAAAAACCCGTCTCACTATATTCGTCGACCGTGTTGTTGGTGTCTATCTGTGTCTTTTGTCAATGTTTTTAACCCAACTCACGGGGAAGCCGTTTCGCCTTTCTTCTGAAAATTTCCTGAAACATACGAAAATCGTATCGAAAATTCCAAAATTGTGTGTGTTTGTAGTGTGATATGTGAACATCAGTGATCAGTGAAAAGATCATCTGAAGAATAAGAAACACGCGCTTAACTCGATTCCCCTGCTTATCAAGCACATGCCTATATTATACAATTTACCAACAGTCTGGTACAATCTGTTCACCGCAAAAGTTGAATGGAATAAATTTTAATCTGCTTTTTTGCACCGTACGTGACACTAAATGAAGTAAGTTTCGATTGTCTCATCTGTAATCGGCATTTTTCACTGTTTACATTTTTTGTAATATTTTTTGAGGAAGTGTAAATTGTTACAACAGACATGTATTTTTGATATTGAGATGGAAATTTAACATGTTTGGTCTTACTTCTCTTCTGATTGTGTCAACTTGGGTCACATAAAATTGAATACTTTTAGTTGAAATTATATAAAAAGATACAAATGTCCGATTCGAGTTTGATTTTAAAATTACACTGGAAATTAAAACAGTAATATGCAACGTTTTATGTGCAAACAATGAAATTAAACCTTACAGAAATTATAAATATATTAATATATACAATATAAAATTTGGATGCAAAGTTTTACTTCTTTTAAAAATATAAAATTTTGTTATTGTTTTGGTTGGCGCCTTTAAATTGTGGTAAAAATGTAAACACCTTTAAGGATACAAAAAATAAATAATACGTTTTTTTAAATATATATCATAAAGTAACAAAATCGCTGACACTCTAGCCATAACCATTTTATTTTCTTTCTTTCTAGCATGTTAATTCTAAAACTTCCCAAAATGCTTAGCCAACTGTGGCTTCTACTGCTTTTATCACTCTTAACCCTACAAGGCCCACAGCCTTCGACCGGCATGGGTTACAAGACGCAATCGAATGTGGAGTTGCTGGAAAACGATTCGCGATACATCTCCTATCAAGGTAGGTTCCATTCGAGGTGGGGATTATCAAAAATTACTCAAAACTGTGTCAATTGCAAGGCAATCAATCAAGTTAACCACTTGAGGAGAACTGTAAATTGGGTTGATGTCTGTCAGAGTTCTAAGTGGGGTTTTGAGAGTCTGCATTCGATTGCGCAATGTTTGGTCAACAGGTGGCATTCCATCCAATCCACCCATCTGCCCGGCTCTTAATTACTGACCGGCCTTCCAACAATAATCTCGATTTAAAAGAATTCCCCGACCAATTTTATGACACCCCAATACATCCGTGTATCTGCTGCTTTTAATCAGAAAAAGCTTCGCGTTTTCCTTTTTGTTTAAATATTTGTACGTTATTTTTTGGATTTTGCAATGTATCTCGAAGTCCGTCTCAAAATGTGAACTCAGCTCAACGTTTTGTTGACAATGATTTTAATTTTTGTATAACGTTTTTTCACCTTAAGTTAAAAATTCAACAGAAATTTTTTGTTTATCCATGAAAAGTAAGAGCCCTTCAGTTGGACTTAAATATTACAAAATACATATTTTACTAATGACTCAGAAAAAGTGAAAATCCTTGAGGGAAATGGGTGATTAATTTTCAGATATAATAGTTCATGGTTAATAAAGTATAGATTTATTGATAGTTCCACTTGCCTAGCACGATAAATATCTGTTCAATTTTATTAACAACATTTTGAATTCTGACTTATAATGTTATTCTTTTTCCAGATTTAATGTCAACGGCAAAACGATTTTACGATCCCGAAACGAGTTGGTACTCGGAAATGCTGTTCGACGTGGCCAGGAACCAAGTGATAGTCGGCGCCAGGTAAAAACCGGGAGTCTATTATTATTATTGTTAATATAGATTTTGTTTCCGGTCTATTGAGTCACGGTTAAGCCGTGTACCTAGTCATTATGACTGTTTTTTTTTGGTATATACTTCAAAACCCCAAAGATATTGTTTGTAGGACTCACGTTTTAATTAGTCGCGCCGATAAGTGGGTCATTATATTGAACATTGATAGCGATAACGAACGAAAGGGAAAACACCCCCAAAAATAAATCTTTACTAAGCGTTTGTTAGCTTTGGCTTATCAGCTAAAGGTATTACGTAAAACTCAACGATCTAAAGAAAATAAACAGATGCATTGCGTACTCGAAACGGGTACTGATAATGTTCTTTTTCTGTTTATTTGGCATGTTACGCAAGCTAAAAAAATATAATCGTATGAAAATGAAAGTGCACGCACTGCTATACCAAAAATCTTGAAGAAATCAGCGGAGCTCGAAAAAAACCCTTGAACAGAACTTATCTCGAGTACCTGCTGTGCGCAAGGGAATAAATAAAGATAATTGAGTGTAAAAAAAAATTCAAAAAAATTAAGAAAAGAGGGGAAAAGGAAAAAAAACGAAAGGTAACCAAATAATAATACTGCAGGGCCGAGAGAGGTATACTCCATTTATTTGTTGAGCAATTTAATATACGAGTACGCATATCAGTATCTGTAGCCGGGTTACTTGGTTCTTGTAGTTTGCTTTTCATTTACGCGCTGAGAACTCGGCTCTCGAAGTTTATTTGTTTCTGCTTCGCATAGATACGTATATAGATGCGACACCTCTCCAGTGGAAAACCGATAAGGTACACACATGGACGCAGATGTCTATAGTGTCGTCATGTTGATAAACCCACCAATATACATACGTGTAGGGCCCTTAACCCATTGCTGCCCAGGGGAAGTCGTTTATCATGCCGTTGTCGTCAATCATTTGTCAGACTTTTCAGCTTTTTTCTGTTCTTTATAACCTACTATTTTCACTTCGACCGTAGTTTTACCCTGCTATTTTTTAACACTCTTATTTACCAACCTCTGAAATTATGGCACTACGATAAGAGTGGCCCGATATAAAAACCGTTTGTAGCGAAGGGCAGTTGCTCCACATAGGGAATTATGTGGCTGACTGTAAGTAGGCGGCCAGATAGGCAAGTGGGCTTTATTAACCACATAAAACGTAATTTATTTTTATAATGTGTGGGCTTAGTTGATAAAGGCAACTAATCAAAGGGACTAGACTGGTTTTTAGATTGCAGCAGCCGCTGGGATTTCTTTTTGCTTTTTGCCTAAGACTGCGTTTAATGCCTTTGAGCTGGTCGATGAGAGATAAACTTTTTACTTTGTGAAAGTTAGTGTGGCTTGTTAGGAAATACAGTCAATAAAATGAGTTTCCTTGTCAGAACTATTAATTAGGGAATAGTATATATATATATTAGGGAATATATATTAGGGAATAGTATCAGTAATATAAGTTAAAATGTTTACATAATGTGGAATTGTTATCGAAATATAATCAAAATGTCCACGGAAATGGGTAATATTTTACAATGTACTCTCAAGCAAAATACCATCTTAAATCAAAAATCAATATATTTGTCGAACACTTTAGATTGCGGGGTTCTCCCCAGTGCTCAACTACCTACCTAGGTGTTTTCCCAATTTCCGTTCTAATCTCTAGTTAACCACCTAAGGCTAACAATCATCCTTGTTAAAGCGGTTGCGATAAGGCTTCTTACAAATAAAAAAGAAACATAGAATTCACTTTGAAGACCCGCAAGTCGAAAGCCACCGAATGACCCTCGTGAACGTAAACCATCTCTAATCGCAGACCGCATTTTAATTGTGGCAATCCGCCCGAACATATCTAAACTAGTTGTACAATGGTTTTTATGATTTCTGTGGTTAAGATGGGCAATTGCCGAAGAACTGGTAGTGGTAATACATACTATATATGTAGCGCAGACCATTGTATCTGTGGGGGACTGTTGTGTGCAGATGTGCATGCTCCTTGTATCTGGACTGCAGCACACTTGACACGACTGCAAGATCGGATTACTGCCAGCCGCCTGTTGACGGGCTCTGGAAAATGGGAATGGAATCGAGAGTGGAATGGGCATGGAATCGGGACTGGAATGGGCACGGATATGGGACTCCTCGAGTCTTTTGCCCGTGTCCCATGACGAGTGACGAGGCAACTTGGTCGGTTGGTAACCATCGCGTAATTTTCTGTCATGAACAGGGAACTGTAGAGGGGCTAGTGTACACTGAAAAAAATATTAGTAAAAGTAGCTGATACCTGTAATTATCTTAAAAGGTTTTCAAACAAATCCTTAATGTTGCGATTTTACCATTATTGTATTTGAATGTTTTTTCAATATTTTAAAATTGTTTTTAAAATTATCTAAGAGCCAAAGTTATATGGCTGCCTTTTTGGTTGAAAATCGATATTACCACATTTTTAAAATGTCAACATTAATCCCTCATTGTCTTGTATATCACAGTGCATTGGGTTCGTGGTCCCATGCAACTGGCCGAAATTTGATATAGACTGCATTAAAATAATATTGCGTTTTGTTTTTGCTTTCGTTCGCTCGCCTGCTAGCAACCTTTTTATGAAATCCTACATTACCAGTACATATAGTATTTATATGTACATATTATTTTTCAGAGGGGTCGCTTAGGCGCTGGTTTTTTTGTGTTGTGGCCTGTCGCAAATGGAGCATGCAAATGACCTGCTGGGAAGCATTTGAAATGTTTACACATATGGCCAGACAAAATGTTATATAAACAAGGAAATTAATTTCGTGTGTTGTGCATTAACCATAATATTGTTTTTCCGCTCGAATATCGCCAAGTGGACGATGCCAGGAGGTCTCCCTAGACAGGGATTTTATTACAATGGGAATACAGAAAAGATTTTTAAAAAAGTATTTAAGCACTTGTAATAAATATAATATTTAATTTACTTTACTTTTAGGAACTTCAGTAAGTTACTACTTGTATAATAATTCACTCCTAATTTTATATATCTATAATAAATCACCATGAACGTTGGTTAGGAACCACCCAAAATGCCCAAATTACTTGTAACTCAATCTCTGAACTACAAGATACAAAAATGCACCTGTGACAGTCGACGTCAGCTCGACGGCTACTGGAGCACACGGATGCCGAAATTGAAATCAAAATTAATCAAACTGTGTTGCACCGGCCCCCTTTTAAAGGCAGGGGCGTATTAAAAGGGGGGCAGGGCGTTCTGCAAACTGTTTGCAAGCATTTTGCATATTTCTATTTAAAAAATCTAGAGCGGCTCCAGACTGACACATAGTTATTCGAACGCGGATTGAGACTGAGAGCCAGGAATGCGGTAGCGTAGGCAGAGCTCAGAAAAGATTACAGGCAAACCTCAGTAACGAAAAAATCAAGATTACCTAAGTTCAAAACTTATTCAATAAATTGTATTATTATTACATATTGATTTTGGATGAATTGGTTTTGATTCGATATATTTTTTTACTTCCTTGATACTTATGTATTATTTAAATCATAAATACCTATTATACTTTTATTATATATTTTTAAAAACAAGTTTAGGAATTTAAACGGAACTATTTAAAATAGCTGTCTTAAAAGCATTACTTTAGTGCCTATCTTAAAGGTGGTTCGTTACCAAACTTCTGTATTTCAATGCGATTTTCTTCGATAAAGGTTAATAATGATACTTTTGGATGTTTGTCTGTAGCTGCTGCAGTTTTAGCAGAGATTAGCGACGGCCAGTGCAACGGCAATTTTAATTACAAGTAACCCATTTAAGCCCGGCCAGTGAGATTTGCCGCCGGAGCGGCAGACAGAACGCCCACGCACCTGGCCACTTGAGCAACTTGCGCTAACTCCCAGGTAAAAAATAACTGGCAATAGGCGACAGGCGGCGGCGACACCGCATTTTTAATAGCCCCAGTCTGAATCGCAGTCTCAGTCCCAGCCGTATATGTATCCGTATCTGGGGCCCCGACTCCCCGACACCCCAACACCCCAACTACCCAACTCCACTTGCTCCACTGAGCTTACAAAGAGGCCTTTTTGTTATCTTGTCGCGCTTGTCGTTCAAATAAAAGTTGGCGGCGGCGCAAGGTGTGCGAAATATGCGAAATGCGAATTGCGAATGCTCAGGGGTGCTCAAACTCGACGATATCGATACATAAAACCTTTTGGAGACATGTAGATCATTATTGCGGCTATGTCGGTGATGCAAATGGGTCATGGTGAATTTAAAAGTGTTTCGGTTTACCCAATTTGTATAGTTTCTTCTTCATTTATTTCTGAGTATTTTAGCTTGAAAAGGGAAAGCATACCTATTTAAACCTTCACCTTTAAGTTATTGCTTTTTGAAATAAAGATTTTGCTAGTGTTAGAGCGTCTTTTTTCCTGTGATCTCTGCGTTATTTTATGGCTATGAAATTTTTTTAATATATTTTTTAATGTTTTCTTACATCTTTTCACGCCCACTAATTTCTGCCCCACTCCCTTGAGGGTTTCAAAAGAATTATTGTTGGCTAGCAACCAAAGACTCGTTACGTGCTGTTCGGGTCCGTTCCAAAAATGTTGTGATAATTTTCTAAGAGACTCTGAGTGAAGCTTAGAGAAGATACCGCAACCTGCATATGATGATCGAGCGAGCAAACATCCGAGTATTTCCATGTACGACGTCGGCATATTTGCACGCACGCGCTCCATGAAGATAGCGAATGGCAAAGAATAATGACAAATACAAATTGAACAACTAACAAAACAAACTAAAACAGCACTAAAGATTGCGAGTAGAACCGCGAAAAGAAAAGCGATACATGTGTTTCGGCCTTTTTTCACACCTAAGCGGAATTTTCGCTGCTGTCAGGTGAAACGAAAGATAAAATCAGGTGAGGCGGCTGATTATGGGTGCAAAAAAGGGGTGTGGAGAGGTTTTCGAAAGCCAATGCTAATTGACAAGGCCGTTGCTTATCGCTCACTGGGCGGTGTTTATGGGTTTTGCTAAAGAAGAGCACATTGAACCTGGCAGAACCACAGGAAAAAGTTAAGATAATTTTTTAATCGATTATAAATGATTATAATAGAGTCGTACAAGCTCAAGGATTTTTTAAAATATGTCCAAACCATGGAACGTGATTAAATAAATATCTAAATATTTAAAATACTTAATAAAGTTTTAAGTATGGAATTTTATTATGAGTATTTTGCTTATACTCTTTTCTATTCCAATTTATTAAGTCATAATAATATTTTTGGCGAATTGATTTCGGGATCCTTCTGTATGTGCCTGATATTTTTTTGACCATTTTTGATATGTTGATTATTTTTAGAACCGATAGCAGGTGGAACCAAATAAACGACTGCGAACGTATTGTTAAATTTTCACCGCGTTCGTATAAGTAGGCATGGCAAATGTAATCATTTCGCTGGGGCCGCACTTGTCGGCGTAACCAACTCAACTTACCAAGTTCTTACCAAGAACTGTTCATTGTGACGAGCACAATCAGCAGTAATTAATTTTCGCAGCCGTTAAGTCTAGGCGAGATTTACACATGACATGCCAGAAAGTGATTTTTTTGCATTCCCCGGCTTTTGTCGTGTCATTTTCACATGGATATTCGAATGAATTAGTGCCGTTGGGTGTTGGTTATTCGATTTCCGGTTACGCCTCACTGGATGATGATAAAAACACACCCCGATCACTTGAGATCCACTCATCGATTGATACAAGGCTTTTATAGACGCTTAGACGACTGAGTTGTAATCTTGGGCTCTAATGCAGCTCTATTGCACTGCCGGTCTTATGGGACTATAAACTTAATTGTATTTAAGCTGTTATAACACTCACATAACTACCCAATAGAAAACTTGATAATATTCCAAAGTCAAATAGTAAAAAACAAGGTTCAAGTGTTATAAATCTAGGATGTTGGCCATTAAAGGCAATATTTATGAAATCTAACAACTGTCTTTAATATACAATACTCGTAAAAGTATCATTATCAATTTTAAATGTTACTTCTATTAGCTCTGTAATTTCATGGGTGGTATCGTGACAGATCAATTAATTATCACTTAATCAAGGGTCGTAACTTAAGCATGAAACAACCACTGAAGCCATATAATATTTGCATCTGCCAACGCCTAAAATACACCTTTGCACTTAGCCAATCGCCAGGGATATTGACAGCTGCTATTGGGATCTCACTTGGAAGTTCCAATGTTTGGGAAGGGCGACTTGCCAATGTTTGAGCTGCGTTTTTCGCAAATGTTGGCGTGTTTATTACCTCATCACGTACCGCTTAAGACGCACAAGCATCGCGTGGAGCTCGGGTTACACCTGAGCGAGATACACCTATATATTTACCTGAGTTACAACTGGACGGGGGCCGAAGTGCCACGCGCCTTGCGCCAGCTGCAATCCAAATGATTGATATTGGGCGAGCTGGCTGACGATCCAGTATCTGCACAGAGAAAAATGAGTCTATAGTTTAACAGAAATTTAGAAAATTATCATAACACATAAAATGCGTCTATAGTTTAACAGAAATTTAGAAATTGATCATAACACTCTATGGTTCACCTGAACCCTCTAAGATGATATGATTAAACTGATATGACTTTCGTAATTGTAGACATTAATGTACTTTAAAAATCTCTTAACTTTTAATTAAATTAGGTTTCTATTTCTCCAAGGCTTTCAGTGACACCCTATCAAACGGTACTTTGAAACTATTCCCCATTTTTCCTAGTGTACCAGGTCTTTGGCCAGCTCCGCATTCAATTGATATCCTAAGGCCGCTAAACAGCCGCAAGTGACCATTAGATGGCTGGACTGTGGGCAGTGATCTCTTTTCTCGCCCGGCTCTTTGGCGACGTCTAGTCGGCGGCATTCCTTCTCAAGCCCAAGCACGGCGGCATTCTCCATTTTCCATTCTCCATTCCAATCCCCCTGCCAAATCGCCATCGCCACCTCTTAGCTGGAAAAATGCCGCTGTCCAACTCGAGATGTAACCATTTAGCAATTGCTTTTCGCGCATTCGAATGCACTTGATCTATTGATCTTCGTGTTAGTTTCGCCAAATGCGCGTAGCACAGTGGTTGTCTAAGAATTACTGCTGCCATAGTACAGTGGTACTTTTAGAAACATTCTTAGAGTAATATAAACATTTGAGTTTATCAACTATCCTAAAGTCTGATTTAAGAGTTCTGAATGCTTTTAAAATCAGGAATTTTGCATCTGTTAAGTATTTGGGGTGCTGAAAAATAGAGCTTGAAGTTTAATATTCTTTGTCCTAGAATGTTGGTTAATGTCGATTTGAATTTACCCATGACAACATTCTTATCTGTGTCTTTGTCGATATCTCAGCCTTCAAGCTCGCCCACAAGCGTTTGATTTTCCAAACTTTTCCGAGCTTTTCCATATGGCCCACTGCAATTGGCAACCACTGTGCCGGGGCCAAGTTTCGTTACCTGTTTGCCTTGCAGTTCAATGCACTGGCGGCCAACCAGTTCAAAATTATGACAGCTGATGGCCAAGAGGGAGCGCGGGGTGCCTAACTGAAGCTGGAGCCGGAGTCAGCCTTATTTGTAAACAATTGTGGGCCGCCTCTCTAACTGTTATTGCTGGCCAATCGGCCGTCTTTCAACATTATGCACTGAACGAAAAATAAATTGATGTTTAAACTGTATCCTGTTTTGATAAATGTGTGATATCTCTTCAATAATATTAAATTTGTATTATAAACTACTTTAAATTTTAACAAGTTGAAGAAAGTTTCTACACACCCGATGAACATATTATAGTATACCATTTTATGGCTGACTTAGAAAGGTCAGCTTGGGTAAACAATCCTAAAAAGACTTTTCCGAGAAGTATCCTTTATTTTCTTACCAAATGGTTTATTCGCAGAAGCTTGGTTATTTAATGCTAAATATATCCAATTCTAGTTCTGATTCATATAGTATCAGTATCATTTTTTTAATGTTGATATAATAAGATCAGTACAAACAAGTGCCCTAACGACAAAAAGTTTCTTTTCAGTTAACCTTTAAATTGCGAGAAAAATACTACTTTAACTTATAGATCATAATGGGATGTGAAATTCTCTCTCTGTAAAATCAGAAATACATGGAATTCGTTTATTGTTTCCTTGCAGGGACACCCTGTACCGCATGTCTTTCGACCTGGAGCCGCTGGAGCGGGCCAGCTGGGGGGCCACTCCGTCGGAGATTGCCATGTGCCAGGCAAAAGGCCAGTCGGAGCGATGGTGTCGCAACTACGTGCGCGTGCTCCACAGCTACGGTGAGAACCAGCTGTACGCGTGTGGGACGAACGCCTTCCAGCCGAGCTGTTCGTGGCGCCAGGTGAGTGGTCGTCCAAGTCGACCAAGTCGACCGAGTTGTCCAGCTCTTTGGAGTCGCCAGCCTGACGCGCCATTTACCCCAACCCTTTTCTGTTGCAGATGGAGAACCTCAACGTCACGGGTGTGGACAGCGGCGTGGTCAAGTGTCCATTCCATCCGCAGGCGAACACCACCAGTCTGCTGCAGGCCAATGGCCAGCTTTTCGTGGGCACCGCCACCGATTTCTCGGGCAGCGATGTGGCCATCCTGCGAACAGGAGTGCAGGCCAACGAGGTGGGTTTGCTGGCTACGAAGTCAGCTTCTTAACATATCTACTTTATTGGCCCACACGGCGGATGAGTGATTTTTGTCTATGAAATGATTCAGGAAAGTCGGCCAAATTGCATACATTTAGATATCTGTTTTGTTTATATATCAGTTATATTGTAGGTTATAATGCGGTTTCTGCCATTTATCAAATGCTTTTTTTACTGTATTGTAGCACACAGTGCGTATGATTAATTTATTATTTTTGAAAAATATTATCAGCTCAACAAACTGATGACTTATTTTAGTCAATTAATTTTTTCAGAGTTTGCTCGGTAATTTCATATGATAATTAAGTTCATTCTTTCAATAGTTAGGATTATTCATAAACAACAAAAATTATTTTAAATAGTTATATTTTTTATTATATGTTTTTAAACATATATTAAACCACATACAATCTTTAAAATTTTTAAAAATTCTACAGTGGCTTTACCCCAAATGCGGTACAGTAATCAATAATAGGATACAATTCTATAAGCTGTACATGCTGGCCTAGTAAAACCACACCCCTGCCCACACTTCTAATGGTTCTATTATCGAATTTTCAGCGTTTTCTCCGCACCAAGCAATATAATAACAACTGGCTGAGTGGAGCCCAATTCGTGGGAAGCTTCGAGGCTGGCAGCTTTGTATATTTTCTGCTGCGCGAATCGGCCGTCGAGCACATGAGTTGCGGCAAGGTGAGTGATTACTTTTGATTTATAAAATGTATTATATAGCTAAAAAAATAATTTTCATTTTAAGGTGATCTACTCGAGGATTGCGCGGGTGTGCAAGAACGATGTTGGCGGCAGTGGTCAACTGCTCAAGGACAATTGGACGTCATTTCTGAAGGCTCGACTGAACTGCTCGCTGCCCGGGGAATATCCCTACTATTTTGACGAGATCCAAGGGATGACTTACGCAGAATCCGAGTCCGTTCTATATGCCACCTTCAGAACTTCGGGGTATGTTTGTTTTATAGAAATATGTTATTGCTATAGCAATTATTATTACAATGTTAGAGTTTGAAGGTTTTGCCAGTCTCTCAAAAAAATCAATTGTCCATAGTTATAATAGTTAAAAGGGTAAAAGCCCTGAACTCATAAATGTTACCCTAACAACAAAAATTCAAGTAAAATAATTTAGCAGTTTTTAAAAAAAAAAGTAGTATATTAACTACTACTTAAAATAGTAGTAGGCAGTCGAAAATAGTAGTATTAAGAACCTGTAGTAGTAGTAGTAGATAATTAAAAAAAGGAGTATTTTGAATGCTATTTAAAATAAATGTATATATAATATTACGTTAATTCAAATCAATCTATGCTATTATTATTATTATTTATATTTTATTTGACTTAAATATTGTTCCTAATATGGGTTTATTGAGTCTTATGATTATTAATTAATTTCCCACCTATAGATCCAGCATTTTCGGATCGGCCGTGTGTGCGTACAACCTGAGCTCCATCAACAAGGCCTTCGACGGGTCTTTTAAGCACCAGGAGCACGCGGATGCCGCCTGGCAGACGGTGAACACCAAGCAGCGCAGCCAGTTCCAGTGCGGATCGAGCAGCATTGGCCACTGGCTGGAGAGCTCCCGGTACCAGCTGATGGACGAGGCAGTGCAGCCGATTGGCGACCAACCGCTGTACCACTCCAAGCTGGAGCAGTTTGGCCGCTTGGCCCTGGACATTATAAACACCAAGACGGAACAGGTCCATGTGCTATTCGTGGCCAGCAGTGGGAATCACATCAAGAAATTGTCTGTTAAGTTCGGCGGCGATGGAGTTCAGACCTGTCTGGTGGAATTGTGGCAGGCAGACGATACGGGAACCAGTGCCCTGCTGAATATGGCCTATCTAAAGGTCAGCGATTCCCTCTACTTGGGCACCGACTTGGCCCTCACCCGGATTCCCGCCCAGCACTGCAGTCGCCATGTCTCGCAGTCCAGTTGCCTCAACTCCATGGATCCCTACTGCGGTTGGAACGAGCTGATGGAGCGCTGCACGCCGCAGCCACTGGACTCCTCTGTCCTGCAGCACTGGCATCAGGCACCCCAGATCACCTGCCCGGTGCTGAATGCCCCCATCGACGGTGGCTGGTCCACCTGGAGTCCCTGGGCCGTTTGCCAGCAGCACGAGCAGCCGGACAGTAATTGCCAGTGCCGCCAGCGAAGCTGCAATAATCCACAGCCGCAACATGGAGGCTCCACTTGCGAAGGAATAAGGTAAATTAAAATTTTATGAATTAATACATACTTATAAAATATTTTACTTTTGAAAATGGTTACCGCTTGCCCATTTATAAAATTTTTATATAATTACAAATTATGTAAAAGCAAAATTTGAAGAGATAGTAAAATCTATGTTTTTACTCTTTGATTCGTAATTATTTCAGTTTATTATTTCACACTTTAATATCAAAAACTTTGAATAGTTACATATTTTTCCACATATGAATTTAAAACAACTGATTTCCAGTCCCACTTGATTGTTTCCATATATTTTTCATAAATTCATAATAAAGTTTAACCTGTATTTAGTAATGGTTTTATACAAAAACGTTAACCAGTCGAGGATAGCGGAAAACAGACGTTGAAAAGGCGATTTCACATATAATCCAAAGAATAATAATTATTAAAATTATAATTATAATTACGGAAATTTAAGTTTCTGTGAAATAATAAAGAATAATAATGAAAATACACAATTTCTGATGATTAATACTAAATATAGAAAAATAAATTAAATTGTTTTTGGCAAAAAACTAATTATAACATACCATTTCCTGCCTTTTGCCAGAGGGTATTTCCCCATAGTCATTAGTATTAAAATTTAATGAAATAAATACTGATAATTTATATATTTATCACAGCACCCAAGTGACGAACTGCACCCAGCACGGCGGTTGGACGGAGTGGTCGGCATGGTCGCCCTGCTCGCAGACCTGCGGCATTGCCGTTAAAATCCGGCGACGCACCTGCGGAAATCCTCGTCCGGCGTACGGAGGTCGCACCTGCGTGGGATCGGAGCAGTCGGAGATGTACTGCCGCCACCTGCCGCCTTGTCCGGTGGCCAAGCCGCAGTCCGTCGATGGGGGCTGGGGTCCGTGGGGCGAGTGGAGCGAGTGCAGTGCCCAGTGCGGCGGTGGCTTCCGAATGCGCAGAAGGGAGTGTAACGATCCGGCTCCTCTGAACGGTGGAATGGAGTGTCCTGGCTGTCGGTTGGACTACGAGGAGTGCAATATGCAGAGCTGCCAGGAGGTGCGCAAGCTGAGCGCCTGGACGCCCTGGTTGACAGTTCCCGGAAGCGGAAATGCGAGTGAACCCCACACGGAGAAGAGGTTTAGATTCGTGTGTCGTGCCACCAGTCCGGATGCCAGTTCCGTCAGGGTGGGCCAGGCCAAGGAGGAGGTGCGCAACTGCCATGCGGACGGAAGTTGCCAGCGGCAGGGTGACCATGATTCCCAGGACTCGGATACGGCAGACTGGTCGCCATGCAGCGTGAGTTGCGGAGGTGGCACCCAGCAGCGCCAACGAGGACGTGGAACCCAGAGCAGGGTTTGCAATCTGCAGGCTTGTCCCACGGATGACCAGCAGCTGAGTAGCAACAATCTGGACAACGAGGTGGAGCACGGCGAGTGGGGCTGCTGGTCGGAGTGGTCGGCCTGCTCGGTGACCTGCGGATTGGGGCTGCGTCGGAGGACGCGACGTTGTTTGGCTGGCCAGGAGAGGCTCTGCCAGGGTCGCGCCCTCGAGGAGCAGAAGTGCGAAATGGTTCCCTGCGAAGGTGAATTCTTTAATTTTGGAGGAGGAAGTCTTACTTATACATAATACCTGATTTCTCTCTTAGATTTCCTGGGCTGGAGTGCATGGAGCGAGTGGTCCAGCTGTTCGAGTGATGGCATTCGCCTGAGACATCGACGCTGCCTGGTGGAACAGCCGGGTTCGATGGAGTGCCGTGGTGCGGAGTTTGAGAAGACCGCCTGTGTGCCCAATGAATGCGAGGGTAAATACCGAATCTATTATTTTTAATTGAATGATCTGAGCACTTATCACATCCGTAATTCCCTACAGAAACCCAGACCGCCTCAACCGCCACCCTGCCCATCGTGATCACCGTTTGCCTGCTGTTCACAGTGGGCTGCTGCCTGGCCACCTATCGATTCACCAAAAAGCGATTCCTCCTGAGTGCCGAGGAGGCCTTGAACAAAACCACAACGACAACGGCCAGTTTCGACTCGTATCCCAATCAGTATTCCAGCCTGCCCACCAAGGATGTAAGTAAAAATCTTTTAAAAATAACAGAAATGTTTCTTAAATTGAAATGATGTATCAACTATGATTATTATTAATATTATACTATGTTTTTCAATATTAAAATTGAAAAGAACTTTAATTCTAAATGTAATATTGAGAAAAATATTAGGTATTCGAATTTTATCGCATAATTAATTTATGAAAAAGTATGAACGCTTTTCCTCATTTGTAAAATCATTATTATGTTGAATAAATTGGAATCCAATATATATTAAATAAAAAACTTAGGATATTATGTGTTAAGTTCTACCTATGAGACTGTTTTTAAAAGACCCTTTTTTCCTTGCAGTACTACGATCAGCGACCCAAACGGCAGTCCAGCTTTAGGATGCCCGCCAAGACCAGTAACTTGGGCAACGGCAATAGCACCCTCAACCGAAACAACATGCACCACAATAATACGCCCAAGGTGTTGGCCAAGACCTATAACGATTGCGAAACGGGAACGCTTAAACGACAGTCGGCGCTAAACAATTGCCGGAGCAACATCGATGACGAAAAGTTCTAGAGATCTAGCAATCCTAGAATCCCCCAAGTGCCATCATTTGACATGACCAACCAACTGTCTATGGAAATGTTACAACGATAATCAAGTTTTTTTGCGCCATATCAATGCAGATGCAAAAGTTCCTTCTTGACTCACATTGAGTCGTTTTAGTTAAGCTTATTGAGGTTACTTGACCTAAGTAGTTATAGCATGTAATACGTAGCATATAAGTTTGCCTAGAGCTAAGTTAAAAAAGTATTTTAGTTGGATCCGAAAAATTTCGAAATTTTTTATCAATCTGTTTCATATTTTTCTGCATTTAGTATTGTAGATACACCGTCACTTGAAATTGTTGTATGAATTGTTTTAGTTTATAATATGGCCCAACAAACGAGACTGACCATTTATAATTCTTTAGAAAATTTGCTAAAATTTGCCAAAATTAAAGCCATGCAGCGAAATAAAAAATGTATAATATTAATTATTTTTAGTACCATACCTTTAACTTATCACTGAACTGTCATATTGTGTAGTGCTTAATGTGCTGTAAAGTATAGTGCTTAAGACGCTTAAACCGATAAAATAAAGCTAAAGTTTTACTAACAGACTTTTTGGCGTTTTCTTTATATTAACATGTTAATCAAGAACAGAAGGAAGAAAGGATGATTAAGAAACCTTTAAAGAAAAATCTACTTGTGTCCGTTAAAATAATAACGAATTGTTGCTTTGGTTACTTTTTAATAATATATACATAATATATATTATAAAATGGTAAGTTGTGTGTATTTCGTTGGTCACATTAACAATACGATGTGTTGGCACCATTCAACTTTAGAGTGGTCAATTTTACTTAAACTTTTCTTGTGTATATAAACAACTTTCCGTTAATAGACAAATGTTTTAAAAATGGTGGACGTCGTTACGTTTTAAGAAAATTTTTTTGTATATTCGTTATATATATATGATGACTTTTGATCTTGATAAACTTATGTCGCGATTGTTATTTGGTTTCAAGACGAATTTCTTGATTTCAGATCGTTAGTTAGATAATTTTGATACTTTTTTTTATAAAGTACACACATTCCGTATTTATTTTAGATAAGATTTCTTTCAAACATATAATTGTTTCCTAAGGTAATACTTACTATTCATAATACGATATAGGTGCATTATTTTTTAGTACACATTCAGCCAATACACAAGCCTACGATCAGCAAGGCCATCAACCAATGATTCGTAGTTCACTAAATGAACAGACTACGCATTTTTAAGGCGCCACTTGTTAACTTACGATACGGTATTTAAGTTTCACAGTTTTTGCCTTATTATAAGCCATTTTTTAAAAAGCCATTACTAAAGTGTTAATCTAACCTCTTTTTTATGTTTATTCAAATATATATTTAAGAAAAAATATTACGATATAATAAGCAAATACGACGGTAACATATTGACTTAAAGAAGCAATCCATTCCAACAAAGACTCAAGATCTCCCAAATTTATGTTAGGTTCCCACAATAATTTATCAAAACGACAAGCGACAATTGAAACGAGGAGCCTATGCAGTTGGTGGACTGCTCAAATGATCACCCAAGATTAAGGGGATTTAGCGCGCAGGCGCACCTTCAAAAGTCATCAGGAATGTGTCACAAATCATTCACACGACAAGGGAGAAAAGAGCGGCGACACGGTGAAAGTAAAAGTCATATTAAAACGACCAAAGATAAATACAGGAAAAGCCAGAAATTGAAACAGTTGCTTGGAAAAATCACCCAAATTCTAGGGGGCCGAGTGAGAACGCTTCCAGTGAAGCGTACATCTATCGTGTAATACAATCCGTGCGTAACTATAACTACTTAGTACTCGGATGCAATGCAGTACCTTGTATCTTGTATCTTGTATCTTCGATCCGCGAGGTGAACAAACTCCGCTCTGCGCATGCGTAGCTGCTTCGCGGGAAGTGTGTCCTCCTGTCGCTGTCATCCAATTTCAAAACATGAAAAATTAGTCCATTTCCGTCGCAGAGCTCTAGATCCATAGATGGCAGCCCCATGTGCTCACCTCGTCTCATCCTTCGGCCCCGGGTTGAACGAACTGCAATTGTATCCAGTCCTGCAAGGCAGACTTGTTGCCGTTACAATATCCCACCCTAGGTGCATTGAACTCGGGATTAGGATAAATTATTGGGGTTGTGGTTGAGGTGGTTCGGGATGCCGAGTACAGTCACCAGGAAGTAAGCTAATCGGAAAAAGATCCAACTAGGCAAGGTAGGAATTTGTCAGGTTTTACTGATGAGTACTTAGGCTTTACAAGTTTTATAAGGCAAGTTAATTTATAGCTAAGTTTGAATTTGGATAATACACTAATTGAATGTGCATTTTACGTGTACATTTTACTATATTAACATACATATACCATTTTTCTAAGATCTTTTCCAAAGAACCCTTGAATGGTTAGTAAAAATATGAACTGAAATATATAAAATGTTAACCGTGGACTTACAGGATACATTTGAAAGTTATGACATGTTGGGGCAGTGATACTTTGGAACATTAAAAAGCCTATTCACTCCCCTAAGGACCGAGAGGAGTCCGTCAGCCAAGATCGCAGTGCAATTAAATGGCAACCAAGCAAGCGACACTCCGGTTCCAGTGGCAAACTTTGGGCCACTGCCATACCGCCCCCTCCACCCAATTCCATCCCCTTCTCCTTTCCCTTGGGATATATTAGAAACCAAGTCCGCTTCGCGGGGTGCAGCGAAAACAGACGCTGCGTCTGCTTTTGGTATCAGAGATGCCTGAATTATCTGAAATGTAAAAAAGCCAAATCGACCTGATTACATAAACATTTTTAAATTTAAATTAAAATTTTTAAGAACCTTTTTTACAATAAGCTAGAACTATATATAATCATAATATTAAGTACCATACCTTAAATTTCTTTAAGGGAAAAAATGTTTATAATATAAAAATGTAGTCATTTTAGCATAATAGTAAATAATTTATAGACATACCTACATAAAACTCTTTAAAAAATGTACTGATATTTAAATACATATTTTACTTTAGAAAAATTCTAGTGTTAATAGGTAAATGCATGGGTATATCGTTTTTAACTTGGCTAGAAAATGTCTGGATATGCAGCCCAGCTCTGGAAACGGAATCTAACAAAAGTGATGGACCGGCGCTGACTGCACGTTCTGCCCGCAACTATTTTTAGCCACGTCTTTGGCTCTCCGTCTAGTTAGCATCGGGGCAGATACACGTACATCCGAAGGCACGGATGTATCTGCGTATCTGAGTATAGTATATATCCTCCTGTTGCCGAGGGCTGTTGCGGCTGCGCTGCCTTACTTCTGATATTCCATTCCATCCATCGGATGCAGTAGCCGCCTGCTCGGCGATCCGCTCGTCTCAATTGCATTCCAGCGCGCGTTCGGTACGGATACGGTTTCGGTTACGGCGGACAAAAGATACGGATACAGCAGCGCCAATCGGATTAATTGCCACTTTGGATTATCAGTGAAAAAGTGAAAGTGAAAGAAAACCTAAAGAGAACGGTGGCATAATACTATTAAAATCTTACAAAGTGATTGCATAAAGTTCCTAATATAAACATCGATTGTGAATTGAATTCAACTAATCAAGTTGAATTTTTAAGAATTGTGTTTCCAAGATTGTTCCAATTAGAACTCATCAATCTTGTATAGGCAGAGGAATACAAATATCTATTAAAGGTTTGTCTTTAAAATACATATATGTAAATATTGTAGCATACTTTTTTGATTATTAAGGTTTTAGTGAATCTTTTAAGTATATAAAACTAAGAATAACTATTAAACTTATAAAATATCATAAAAATATATGAAAAATATATTCAGCACAAGAAGAATACATCTATCTTTCAAAAGGTAAAAAGAATAATACCTCTTATAAGAGAAAACGTTTAATTCAGTATCTTAAAGCTTAAAATAGTTATCGTTATAATTTATTTTAAACACCTTATAGGATTGTATATTATAGACAAATATCTGTAGTTTCAATACTCCACTCTCCTGTGACTCCCCTCCTATATGAGAACTCAATATAATCGCCACCAATGAGTAATGCCAAAGCAACTCGATGTCGTCTAAGTAGCTGGTGGAATGCGCAATATCTCCCCGATCGCAGAACTCAGATCGGGTCCTAAAAAGGGAGCATCGTTCAGTGACCACATCCCAGAGCATTTAAGTGGAAATGTGGAAATGTCTGGAGCGGCGAGCCGAAACAAAGGCAGCTGAATTTAAATTGGGAACCAACTGAAAAATGTCGCATGTTCGATGGGGCGCCCATTGGCTTCAAAATGACTAAAAAAAAGAGGCGGCAAAATGTAAACAACACAAAAAGAGTGAAAGAAGCGCAAGTTCAAGATTCTCACAGATACTCGCAACTCACACAGACTCATCGGTGGAATAGCTAAAAGTAGAAACGCGCACAGACGAAGCAATAAACTGCACGGAAAGTAGTTTAATGCAGTTTGCTGGGGATCCTGGTCCCCCATCACCCTGGCCCACCGCCCCTGCCCCCTTCCCCCCCTTTCCGCCACGCCCCTTGGCGCACGACAAACAACTACAAATACAACAACTGCGACCACGTCGCGCCGCTTAGTTTTCCTCCGCCGATCGTTTCCCCGATCTATTTTCGTACCGCTTTGGGATGTGTAGTTTTTCGTCGCCTCGAGTAATTTGTTTCTTGCATTAGTTTTGTGGAAAATCTACACTGCAAAGAAAGTACAGGAGAAAATATTAAGTGGTCTCCATCACCCTTATCTCAAAAAGGAAGAAACCATTGGTTTGAAACTCTCTTAAAAATATTTTAAAATAAATTAAGCTTCTAGATTAAATCTTCAGATTCAGATTGACTATAATACCGAATAATAAAATCCCTTTTAGTACTCAAAAGTAGACAATATGTCTATAAAGGTTATAATAAAGGCATACTTATTTATAAAATCAATTGAGGAAACGTACATTTTGTTGGCTTAATCCATAAAAATATATGTTTTTGCTTAGAATTATATTTAGTGTATTATTAAAATACAAGTGGTTCAATTTTTTTAAAATCTTTGTCAAATATGTTTCTGAAATTTAAGTAGTTACTAAGAACGGGCATGATACACCTTTTTATGAAATACAATCATATACACATTTCGTCACATAAAAATGAGCAGTGCAGATTCGGCAAACCTAAGCAAACTAAAAACCAAGTTCAGCCCTGACTAAAGAAAATTCGCCCTCAAACAAACCGATGGCAATGTTTATTTAAAACTCCGCATTGCCAAAGTCAACTTGCGGTGGCAGTGGCACAAGCCAAACGTTAGTTTTTCCCCAGCGAATTTAAAATAATGGATTGGGGGGAGCAACGGCAGCAACAATAACTATTGCAACACCTACTCGAGGGGAAAATCAGGAGCATCAGGGGCTGGGGACTGGGGAATGTCAAGAGGCCGACGACATTGCAGCAGAGCTACAGTCAAGCTTCCCTAAGTGAATTATAATATTTTCTTTTAAATAATTATATATACATGAGTAGAGAGTTTGTGGAAAATGTATTTCTTGAAAATATGTTATGATAAGTATTTGAGGCTATCAATAATAGTGGATATTATATTTAATAAATTCAAATTAAACTTGGTAAAGTACTCAATATGTTTTTACAATTTTTGAGATACTCATTTCAATTGTAGATATTTGTTAGTATGCTTTTACAATTTGTAAGATACTCATTTCGATTGTAGATATAGTTTATCTATTCAAATCCCTAAAAATATATTATATATGACATTATCTGTACTTCAAACATGAGTTTATATTATGCAAGTCCTACTGTCTTCTGAGTTCCTTGCTCCGAAGAAGAAGCAGCTGAAGACGTCAGCAGAATCGCTGCAGGGGGCACCCTCACACTTGAGCACAAACACAAAAAGATAGACAGATACGCACGCGCACCAAATGTGAGCGAGATGCGCATGTGGCCATAAAACCGAGGGGAAGTTGTTGTCTATCGCTCGGGGGACACTTCCGTCTCCAGATCTGTGTACTCCGTAGTGCCCTGCATGTCTGCAGTTGCCGTGTACCCCATTTCCCATTTCCCAGGTCCCTCTGCCTCCCCTCACATGTGGGAACCGCTGGGGCTGGAGATTGATGTTGGGACAGTTTCACGTCCTCCTGTTGGCCGGGCATTAAGTGGCATTAAAGTTGTCCGGGCTTATCGCTCACAAGCACAAGCTCGCACCTCAAGATGCACCTACACTGGGAAAAATATGTACCAACTACGAAGTTCATTTCAATTTTTAAAAAATATATAGATATCCGTTCCATAATTCATATTCATATTTTTGTTATTATATCCATGTATTCCGTCTAGTTTTTTTATTTTATCATTTTTGTATTATCCATTTTGGATTGCAACACTAAGGAAAGTTTTTCTCTGTGTCATTATCTGATCTCAACTCATTTCCGCTGGAAATCCATATATTCGAGTGCGCCTTTATGGAGGATCGTTAAAGTCAAGACGTTCCCAAAACTACATATGTCAAATTATGTTTAATGTGGGGCATTAGCCAGGTACAGTAGTGGTGTTTGAGGAAGCCACTGTACTGATAATTGGGGAGGGTCCCAAAGAATGCATTATAGTAAATTTTATTGTTTAAAGCCGTACCAATATATTTTTTCATTTAGTAGAATATTTTTTTGTCACCTTTAAACTCTTAGACTTTAAGGATTGGAGTGTTTACGTGACGTTATAAAATTAAATAATAATAATTGTAATAAATTAAAAGAATTTAAAATATGTTTATAATATTTACAGGTTATTATTTTTATTAAAAATATAATACATGATATTTATTAACAACTTAAAATATTTTTCAGCATGCCCACGCTGCCTCAAAGTGCGCTCCCGATGGACGGCGATCAGACGGAGCTGCAGACGCCCCCGCTGCCGATAAACCCGCCACCCAAGGTGATGGCCAATGGAATCGTCTATGGATTCCGCACCCGACACCTGTCCTGCATCGAGGAGAACGACTCGGACTCGCTGCACGGATCGTCCATTCCACACGCCTACGATATGATGCAGCAGGCGGACGAGACCTTTCAGAAGCTGAATGCCAACGAGGAGCAGGATGAGTCGGGTAGTGATGAGGAGGGCCTGGAGAATCTGGACGACACCATTGCCATGATCGATGAGTCGCGTCTTCTGGAGGCCGATTACCTGGACGAACTGGTGGCTGAGGAGCAGTTGCAGGAGCAGAATGAAGAGGAGGAGTCTTCGGATCTCGTGGACTCGGGAAATGTGGAGGAGGACTTCTGGCAGCCGAGTTTCAATCGCAACGATATCATGATGACCTCGGTTTATGGAGCTCTTAATAGTTCCCTGACCAGTGAGGTGTCTTCGAACTCTGTTTTGCCTGGATATTCTGAGTGTGCCACGCCCAGAAAGGAGGCGGAACCCGTTTATGCCACTCCGGAAAAGCGTAGAGCCAGCAATCGGAGCTTCGACTCCACCTGCGCCTCCTTGACCAGTTCCTTGTACGGAGGATCTATGAACTCCTCGCTGGACCTCAAGTACTCCTCTTTGGGCGGTGGAGATTCGGCCAGCGGGGGTATCAGTGGAACCAGCACTTTGAGGGGAACTTCAGTGCCCCCAATGGATATATCCATGATGTCCAGCGATGGAGTAAGTGCCCTCGACTGGGGATCGGCCAGTGTGAGCTGTGTTTTGGACTCCGGCGAGGGTAACCCCGCCGAGGAACTCAACGAGGAGATGGCCGCCAAGTGTTTGAGTGCCGCAGAAAGTGGTGAGTACCGAGAAATTAAAGAAGATCAGATATACCAGATATCAGGTATACCTATTCCTTAACTAGGGAACTGATTTCTAAAAACCCAAAGAGTTTATTTGATTCTACACTTTATTTTTTAACCGCCAAGATTGTTAACCCCTTTTTGGCTAGGCCTTAAAAAAATCGTTAAATCAAGTGCCATGACCTGTAGACCCAAAACTACTTCATTAACTGCAAATTGTAAACAAAACTTGATTTTTATATTGATCACATCGGCGATTTCTCTGGTGATTTCTTCTTGCTGGGAAGGTAATCCATCAATGCAGCAGGGCATTAAACTCATTTACAATCCTTCATTACCGGACATGCAAACAGGCGCACCGTTTTAATGACCCACTCGCAGCGGACCCATTTCGCTCTGCTCGCCATTAGAAAGGCAGCCCGCGAGGCGGCGGCTGACCCCCAGCACTTCCACATCCAGCTCCCCCCAAGTCCAAAAGACCCACAGGTCCCCTAGATCCCCAATCCCCAATCTCCAACTGCAACATCATCAGCAGTATCCTCGGCCGAAAAACTAACAAACTTCCATTGGCCGTGGGGAAGTTTATAAACACTCGAACAAAAGAGGTCCCAAGATATAGATCGTACAACTGTTATATATCATGTGATACAGAAATAGTGTACATTTTGGTAGAAACACAGTCAAAATGTAATAATTAAAACAATTTTAAAAGTCGGACTTTTTTTTCGCGAATTAACAGATAGGGTCATTATTATTTATATATTATATTCATAATTGAATTGAAAGTTGAATTTGAAATTATTTTGTTTATTGTTTGTTTCGTTTCAACATGATAAATAAATATGAAGAATATAGGAACTCTTTCGGTTAAACATTATGAGAAATAGATAGCTAGCTTATAAAAGTTGGAATATTTATATTATCAGTGATTCTTCAAATATAAACAAAAACAGCATATTAACGAAGTGATATTATTTATCGGTGTTCTTAAAGTAAGAAATATTTTAAAAACATAAATGGTTTGAAAATTAAGATTGCACACTCATAAATAGGAAGTCCTTCTTGTGTACATTTTTTTAAGTGTATACAATTCGATTGGCAATAGAGTAAACAAAGCCAGTGAAAGCCAAACAAGTGGCCAGACTTTGCCCATTTCACACAGATGTTTAACAAGCCGGCCCGGGTCATAAATCATCCAAATGGATATATATTCACCGCGTTTATCCATCTCCCAATTGGTTAGCATATGACCGAGTAGATCCTCGGGGTGAAAACTCGCTGACATTGACAGTTTCTAATAAGAAAATTGGCCAAGATTTATGCTCGTGCTGTTGACTTCCATTTTAATTTAAAACTAATCAATAAACTGGCACAGCCAACCGGGCGGCAAGAGCAACAAAAGTGTTCAACAAATTGCCAAATGATGCTGCAAAGTGCAATGTCACAGTAATTTACGTGCCACTCCAATGGCAAAATGCTCAACGGCCACAAAGCTGATGAGAATTTATGCTAAGGGTTAAGTGTCAGCCTCGTCAATGTTTGCATAGTGGGTGGTTTCGCTGACTGGTGCCATTAAAATGTGTTCAACCATTTTCGGCATGAGATCATACTTCTCTAGTTGGGCTCCTACTTAAAATGCATTTGACGTTAATTTTTACAGTCGTATCAAAGCGGCAACCTTAATTTGAGCTTATTTTTAATAAATTTTTAGTAGGTACTAAATTGTGATGGTGTTTCTAATGTTAATATCATCAACAAGTTGTTTTTTTAGTCATAAGAATGATTCGATTTAAAGAGATTGTCTCTTAAGAGACAAGTATTGCAGATCCTTAAAAAATTATCTTAGAGATTGACAGCTGCTTATAGAAAATAAAAAGGCTCCAGTAGACTTTAAAAGATTTCAAATAAATTCTAAGATTTCCTATTTTAACCCCATTGTGCTGCATTTTCGCGGATCAGGCAGTGTTGTGCATGTGTTTTTGTGCGGAAAAGTGAAAAGTCATGAATCATATACATCATGATCACACCAAAGCGAACCACACCACACGACCATGGCGAACTAGGATGGATGATGATGATGATGAAGCTGCAGCGGCCGGGGCATCGGATATGCGAGTGGATGGGCCATAAAGTTACATGGCTTATCGCTGGAAAACTTTTAAAAAACACTTGAGATTGTGCCCAGAACGAGCGCGGTGGCCGAGGCAAAGCTAAGAGCGCTCCGAAGACGCGTCTACGAACAGGTATAGCTCTTCTACAGAAGAGCCTAAGCACACACCGCCAAGAGAAAGATCCACAGAGGCGAAGAAAGGGGGCTTCGAGGATGGAGGAGCTGTTGGTGGCTTGTATCTACAAATAGACCCGGACTGACGGCCGCAAGACAAAGTCAAACAAAAGACCCAAACGGTAGTTGCCATGAATGGACAACAGACTGCAAACCGGCTGGGAAGTACAGTAGTTTATCCTTTGGTTGTAATAATATGTAGGTGGAGAAAAAATTATTAGATTACTGTGTCACTCAAAATATAAGTGGTGTATTACCATCGGATTTATATTTAATAAGTTAACATTTCTAAAAGATCTATATTAATTTATTTCCATATCTAAGAAGATTTAGTATTTTAATTTAAGATCAAAGATAAACCTTCTATGTTATAATAGTTTATATTATAAATTTTGCTTTCCTTCTCTATTTATTAAGGCACATAAATTATTATTTGATTTTAAAATATTGTACAAAAGAATGTTCTTGTTAGAGAAGTTCAACTGTATCTGCATCTGACGGATACGGGGCGCAGACTCCAACTGAAACTCCATCCCGAATGCAGTCGCAAATGCAACTTTGTAGCCCGTGGGCCCAGCATGGACTCCTCGGACGGCCAACTATTTATTGGAATGGATCTCGGGACTCCGACCCAGTCGCAGATTCAGATAGGAGCCCCATAAAATTACCGCGCACGCACCGGCGAATGCGAATGCATTTTGTGTGTTCGATAAATCGCCAGTCGGCGATTCCCACAATCGACGTTGCACTTGAATTTGAATCCCCAATTGCTCTCTCAATATTTATGAGTTGAACCCTGTAGTTAGTTCCTTAGGCTGCGATAATGAAATTGCTGCCCGCAAGGGATTCCTGGGACTTAAAGTCTGAAAGATACACCCAGAAAAAAATCCGTTCGAAACGTTCAAAAATCAAGACCAAACGTTGTCAAAAAGTGCGTGAGCCCGTTTGTTGACAGTTCATGAACGGTCGTTCGTAAAATGTGACCGAAACTTTAGGTCGGGTTCCGAACGAATGGTGTCAGTTTAAGAACATTTCGGGCTTAACCTGAGAACATAAAAATCTAAAAAAAATGAGGTTTGTGTACATCATGCTAGACTTTCTGGACGCCTGGTAGAGATTTATTTAATTTCCCATCTTATGTTTTGTTATTGGTAGAATTTAATGTATTTTGGTTATTTTGCTGATGACAAAGTAATTATTTATTGATAGAAGTACATATAAACATTAGAAATAATATTTTAATAAAACTTACAATTCACAACCGTCTTCTCGCGGACTCGAACCTGTGCTACCATGTGTCGGAGGCGGACGCTCTAGCAGCTGGACCACCGAGCGAATTTTTCGAGTACGGACAATTGGGACACTAGACCTACATACATGTTTTTATGAACGATGTTGATAGTTTATCGATTTCGATAGACTTTATCGCGTCTATCGCAGCTTTTTCATGAACGGCGTTCGATATCTGAGAACATTTTTCGCAATTTGGAACCAAGTTGTTCGTCGGTAGAAATTGTTACCAACACCGTTCGATTTTCGTGAACAAACGTTCGAAATGTGAGAACTAAAAATGGAGAACGGATTGTTCGCATTTCATGAAAAATGTTCTTGATTTTTTTCGTTCTTTTTTTTCTGGGTGTAATGGGAGCATACTTACCGGGTAATTTATTTGTGGTGATTGAGGTATTGTAGATGGGAATTTTAGAAAAATAGCAGAATTTAAAAACCCCAATCTTTAACTATTCCAAAATAATCTCTGCCCTAATTTTAACAGACAAATACTATGTCCAATTATTTATATATTTCTTTCGTGTTGCAATCTAATCTCTTATAATATTTATGACATTGTTATCTTATAAATGCTTGCAATTAAACGTCGTTTTTAGATTTTTGCCTAGCACAGATTTCTTCAAACAAAATAAAGGAAAACTTGAACCAGATGGCTCAACTTCTAATTCTACCTCGTCCCGCTCCCCTTATCGATGCCCATTAATCAAGATTGTGTCAAAGGTATTAGCTCATTTGGGGGCTCAACACGAAATCGACTGAGGGTCTATGGGGATTGGTCCCAACTTTGGAACATTTGGGCGATTACAAACTATTACTGTTGTCAACTCCCAGCGGTAACATTTTATTACGTGAGCCCCGTGCTCTTTTTCTTTTCCCTCGTAATGACTAGATTAATTCTAATGTAATTGAAACGGTGGCCGGCTTTCGCTTATCGAAATGTTTGTGGCTTGGGCAACCGCAGAGTGATTGGTAATGGGCTGGAAAGCTACCAGAATTGGTGGCAATGAAGCTGATATTGCTGATGAAGTTTGAAGCGTTGCAACAGTGTTTATAAATAGGGGCACGGCTATTGGGTTCTTGAAAACAGCGACACACCGGTTATGCAAACGTTCACATTTTTTTTTTTAATCATAGTTTAGACCGAAAGACCGATTGTTTTGAGAAGCTTAAAATTCATTTTCATGTTCTTCATAAAATTAAGAATAATTTATTTGTTAAAAAATACACCAATTACAATTTTTTTTTCGAAAAATGGCAAAAATTAGGAATTTCTATGTTTAAATGCAAATGAATTGGTAATATAATAAAAAGATCAACGAGGTATTACACTTCTCATTCAAATCTTCTTTAGCATTATTCCTGCCAAAACACTGATCAGTTAACTCTAAAACACAACAAAAACTGTGTATTATAAAATTCATACTTTATATTGAATGCAATTTTTAAATGCATTCTTTTAATTTATTTTTTAAAGATCCCATAACAGGTGAATTTAAGAAACTATCTATAGCGGCACAAACACATTTCGAAGACCCTCGACAACATCTTTCGGTTTTCATTTCCGTTTATACATTCTCTAGACCTTTTTAAGTACTCAAGGTATGTGTGAGCGATGACTCTATTGAAAAGCAATTTCCACAAATCTCGGACACCAATCAGAGGGACAACATCCTGGCACACTCCCTCGCAAGAAATGTCTCCCTTATCTAGAAGAAAACTCCTGCACCGGGGAAAGTATCTCCTGGGTTAATGAGGTATAAGAGGCACGTACGCTTGCGTCACCGGGTAGCTGGAAGTAAAGAATTGTATGAACCTAAAGAGTGGGGGAAGAGAAGACACTAGACCCTTACCCTGGCTTTTGTGTTTTCTATTTCGGACTGACACCGCGATAAGCGGCAATTGCAGCAGTCAGCACCTCAATCAGTCAAAACGCATGAAGAACAAATACAAAATCCACAAGTGGTATACATTGTTTTTAGGTGTAGCGACTAAAAGATACCTTTTTCAGCCACACAAGAAGTTTGCTAAGTAAAACCTTTGGGTTCCTAAATCCTTTACGGGTTTAAGTGCCCAAATGGGTAGGTCTTAATTCTACTATTAATAAACGCCCACATACCAAAATTGGAGGCTGTAGCTCTTCAGATCTCTGAGATCCTTGAGGTCTTACAAAAGATGAACTTATTTTACAGATTGGAATCAGCACCCTATAAGCAGACTTGCATTATAAGCAGCACACCCCTTCCCTCCACAAGTAATGGGTATACAAAAATAAATACAAATTCAACGACAACGAAGCGTGAATGAATTTCCTCGGCGCAAATTGAAAAAAGAGTGATAGTGATAGTGGAACTGATAAGCGGCGAGCGCCGTGCTGAGATCGCGTATCGCTGGGATAGAGAGGGCGGTACGGAAAAACCGGTATGAGTGGAGAGTTGCGGAGAGTTGTGCTCTCAGCTGGCTCAGAGTGGAGACTACTTGTGCTACCCAAAGACTCTTCTCTCCGGTTCTCCGGCACTTTTCTGGCTTTTTGCGCTCAGTTTCGAAACTCACTTCAAAGCTCGCGCAAGCGTACCGCATGTGAATCGGAAAAAAAGGGCCTCCGATCGGGAAATCTTCACGACTCGCGATCGATCAACCGGCATTTTCCCATTCGCCACTCTGGATACGGTTTCAAATCGCAAAACGTGACAAGTTTCCCTGGAAAATGGGCAAAAATCGATAAATTAAGCCAAGCTCCCAAGTGACGTATGCGTAATGTGACCACAGTGCGGATAAATGTAATTTATTTACCTGAGTTTAAATACGACTTTGTGTGTGTGTGTCATTGTCTAGGAATTTTGTTTCGGCTGAAAAATGTGCAAAGGTTCTTAATGTTTACATGGCGAAATTCTAAGTGTTCCAGTTGACTCACAGGTTAAGACAACAGGAGATTAGATAACCATTAAAAAACCTTTAATCGAGGTAATGAAACTTACACAAGTTTCGCCATTGTATGCAAACCTTTTAGATGTGCTATTTTAAAGAAAGTTTTTTATTTTTAAAAATTTTGTGGCTAAGCAAGTACCTCAATTGACAAACTCATAACATTCCCAAAATACACAAAATGTTTATCTCTTAGAAGATTTAAGTTTCTTTAAAAATATTGACAAGCTCATAATATTTCCAAATTCTAAAAAATGTTTGTTGGAATATTTTAGTGTTTTTTAAAATATTTAAAGAAGGTTTATTAAAGGTTTATTTTTAAATTCAAAATAAAATAAAGAAGAAAAATAAAAATAAAGAATCAAATTTGAATTCATTAAAACTATATAATTACTTATAAATCAGAAAAACTCTTTGCACAAAAACTCAGATAACGAAACGAAAACTCATTAATCGTAAAGTGCGAAGAAAATTAAAATAATAAATTTAAACAAGTGTGCTTTTTTTCGTAAAGCATCCCTCACCGGCTCTGTAGATGTATTTCGAAAACGAATTGAACGAAAAAGCATAAAGGAAAAATCCACAAAAGTACGTGCTGCCAAAAGTGCCAAAAGAAGGGCAGAACAAGCGAGGAATTTGGCCGAAGAAGCTGGACAAAATCGACTTGAAAGGATTCGCAGCTGGAACTACATCCATCCAGCTACAGATTCAGATACAGATACATACACCAGTGCCCACCAAGATACGGATACATACATGAGGCAGGCAACGAACCACAAAAGATACATGCCATGTTCCCACTAACCAACCGCTCTTCGAGTGGCAATCGCACCAACAACTTCAATACGAACAACAACAACACTCAGACCACGAGCTTTATAATCGGCGGTACCGGCAATATTAACAACAACAATACCAACAGCCAGATCGGTGGCACAGGCAGCGCTAAGGATAAAGGAAATTTTGAAAATAATTGGAGCTGCAATAAAACAACCGGTCGTCGATCTGGAAGTGGAAATAGCTGCAGTTTTTTAGGTAAATTTTAAGTAAGGCAATTAAAATTGCCGTTAACTAAAGGTTTCACTTGTTTGGGGATCCTTAAAAAAGTTAATGCAATGTGGAACCTAATATTTGGTGGACCCTCTTTATAAGAACTTTTTACTATTGAAAACGAAGAAAAAAATATTTGTACAAAACAGGTATCAGATACATATATGGTAAATAATATCTAATATTTTCCCTTTTTTGGAATTTAAAATTTATGAAGTCGAAGAACATTTTTACAAAACAATCATTACCTAGTTCTTTTGCTTGGTTTTTCGAAATGTATAACAGTCATTATTATTAAAACCAAACCTTTTCCCAATTAACTTCCCTTGAAATAATGCTCCATTAGTAAGACTCTGCCCATTGCCCTTACAACTTTTTCGTACAATCTCGATTAAGGCGGCTTCTTTGATCACTTGAGGTTTATCTTATGACCATCTCATCTCTTTCATTGGAATGGCTGCAATTTCACAAATCGCATTTACCTTTTTCCGTATTGTCGCTTTAATGTCGCCAACTTTTAAAGGGTTCCCTTTTTAGCAGCAATTTACAATGCAAATTGCATTAATTGCAATTTTCTGTTCAAATTGAGTTTGTTTTTGTTGTGGCTGTTGCGGCATTGTTGTTGTCTTTGCATTAAAATGCAAATACTTTGCACTAATTTACATGTCGCGCCGACGATTGCAGTGGAAAATGCATGTAGACCCCTGCCCGTCCGTCTTTCCTTCCTTTCTTCCACCATAAAATCTCCCGAAGAGACAATGGAAGTCTTTTGTGATGATCACACACTACTCGGTTGCTTTAGTATCTGTGTGTGAGTCTGGTGGGGGGGTGGATGTGTAAGTGTGAGCTTGAACCATGTGAAATGCCATAAAAATTCCAGAGTCCGCCCGGTCCTTCCTCTTCATTGTCTTACACGGCATATGCGAAATACCAATGTGAACTCATTTTAATTAAATTTTTATTAACATTTTTTATTATTTTAATGGGTATTATCTAAATTGTCTTGGCTGTTTTGAAATATACATATATGGATATCATAAAGATTACAGCCATCATATTTTAATCATGTTTTGCCATTTTTATTATCTTTAGCTTAAATTGAATTAAATTAAAGTATCTTTTAAAGTATAAATTAAAAGGGTATCTTTGTTTCGAAAACCTCATCTTATTCCTACTTGTTCTGCTTCTTATGTTGCGCTTGCGCAATCCCAAAAAGCTTCTTCTTCGCATTTTCTGCGCTCTTTTCATTGCGCATGCGCAAATACAAACTTGTACATATGTGGAAAAGGAGGGGGTTGACCAGAGGTTTTGGGGATGTCGGCACATGCGCTTTGTTTGTCTGTTAATGCACTGAGAAAAATAATATATATTTTGTCTTATAAATAGGTTTTTCCAGTTAATAATATCTTATTAATTTAACAATGTATTTTGGACCCAAAAAAAGTTACCTTTTGATGGGTAATATTAATCTTAAAACCTTATGTCTCACAAAAAATCGATTCAAGATTTCTTCCGTGTACTGGGTTATTTCTACTGTGTGTCGGTGTGTTGGCAAGAATTCCCAGAAATATTTTACTTTGAAATTTGTTAACAAGCAGACAACAAGAACAACTACAGCAACAACAGAAGCGATTCGAATACATAGGGAACATTGTGTTTTTGTTTGTTGTTTGGCCTGGGCCATGAAGTGAATCAAGTGTTTGCTGGGTTAGCTTCTTTTCTTTTTCTCCGGCTTTGTTCTCTGCCAGAGACTTCAAGTTGAAGGTTAAAGTTGATCCGGGCTGAGCTGAAGCCTTTCGATTGAATTAGACAGAGTTCTGTTGTTTGAGTGGATTTCTCAGAGGTTTACCGGTCAGGACTTTCTTTGAGCCTTAGAAATTGAATGGATAAAAGTGTTCTTCAATGTGACAGCAGTTTTGGCAGTTTTCAAGGATTTCAAAGCCTTAGGTATGCAAAGAGGATATGGAATTCAATTTTAATATATATTCATTATTGCAGAGGTCTTTCCAAAATTAATAAAACGGTATCAACCGCAAACTAAACTAAGACTAAACTTATAAATTATTTTTTGACTACTAAAGATATGAAAGCCGCAAGGAATGTGAAGATCATTTAAAATTGTAACTCAGATAAGTCCGGCTTTGCACACTTTAAAGCCGATAAAATGATTTATAAAGTCAGTAGAACCCGTTCAGAAACCACTCTTCATAGAGCATGGCTAACCAATAGCTCATTCGATCCCATTCGATCTGGTAACCAGCCTTCAAAGCCAGCCCCATCGAATCCGATGCCATTTCGAATCTCAACGCGTGTGGGGCACCAGACTCCGCAAATCGCTTCCAATTCCACTTACAGTGCCAGACGATCCATCGAAGCACTCGGGTGCATAGTTTTAATTGCAAATTGCAAAACTGACCAGTCATAACAAGTCTAATTAAGGCGATGTCTGCGGCCAAACAAATATCTTGAATATTTTTAGATTCACCAGCTGGTGATTTGCATTCGCAGACGGCAGTATTCAATGTCAGATGTACACTGAAGGAATTATGGGATTGATTTGAAACTTGGTATTAGATTACTTCCGCCTTTTACCATCAGTTGAACCTATTTTTCTGTTGAACCTTAACATTTTATTAAAACATTTTTATTTTTAACAACATCTACCTTTCCAAATCGATTGTGAGTTTTTTCCAAGTGCAATCCATTCAAATTAGAAGGCAGATCGGCGAGGAAGATGAAGAACTGCGAGCTGTGAGTGGCAATGAGTTAATTTGCTGCCAAAACACACCCTCGGGCCTCATTAGCCTGCACTCCGAGTGAGATTTATAGACGACGAGCTGCCGGGGAATTAGTTGGAAATGCAAAAACCCTGAGGGTCAAGCACATGGGCGTAGGGCGGTGGGCGGGGGACAAAAGGGGGCGGAACAGCAGCCGCTCTGCGGGTTGCCCGGCCAAATGAGCGCTTAAAGTGTTGGCCAAGCTCGCCAAGATTGCATTATAGCCACATGGCAGCGCCGATGAGCATGAATAATGAGCAGCGGGGCTAGAAAAAAATGGCAAACTTAGTTTAAGTACTAAGACCATTCACATAAAAAAAAAAAGGTTTTGCCCATCGTATTTTATAAACGGTGCTAAACAGTTTTTCTTTTCCAATTTGGAGCAATAAGAGGGCTTAACTTTGGTAACGACCGTTTTAATGGGATTTTAAAAAGATGACAGCTATATGTTACAGGTATATTTACATGTACTAGGTAAAAAAGCATTTGTCTTGGAACTCAGTTCAATACAAAATTAGATTTAAAAAATATTTTGTGCATTATGATTGGTTTTAGTTTAAAAAAGTATTCCCAATGATCTTTAAAAATTTGGAGTCAATGGCTTTATTCTATTGATTAGAAAAGTTATCTACTCAAAAAAAATTATTTTGTATATTTATATATACAAATGTATATTTTTTGAGAGTTTGTTCTAGTTTCTTATCTTAAAAACCAAACTTTTATACTATCGCATTCAACCACAAATTTATTTCACCCAACAATGGTCGCATTTTCTTAAATTCCTTCCAACTTTTGTAATTGATAAGTCGAAAAAAAAAGATTATTACTCACCATGTGCAGTGAAACGAGTTGGCTGCTCCCTAACAACATAAACATGTCCGCAGCTGGGGGGAAAAATGACTTTCCATTTGTTTTTGCATTTGCTGTGACATTTTGAGTTATTTGACACTTTGCAGGCGCATATCATCTTTCCCCTTCGGTCTTTCTTCTTGCAGTTTATTAACTCATTATTTTGAAATCAACTTGGCCCGGCAGGCAAAACGTGTTGCAGAAGTTTCTGCATGAAGTTGCTGCCGGTGGTGTTGCAAGTGCAACTGGCACAACTTGCACAACTTTTCTCCTCTTGTTGTTGATTAAGTACTCCGGCACTCTTTCACCCATTAGCAAGCGAATATTATTCATTAAAATGTTATACGAACTGTTGGCTACCGCAATTGGGCACAAGAAGAAGTCATGCCGCTCTTAATTGAGGCAATCAATAATTGTGGGCATATCTTTAATTTCCATCGGCGGAGTCTCTTACTTTATACTGTTCCCAAGGAAACCGCATTTCGCTTGATCTCCATCACACAATCCATACATAACAATCAACTTCACACCTTCGAAAACAAAATTAACAAATGCATAAAAAATCAGTAGTCTTGCGCCGCTTTTCGCATAAAAACTTGGCATAAAACTTTAAACAAAACAAATTTTGAATGGCCCGCTTATTCGGATCTAAGGTTAAGCCTGTGAAACTTTTATCATAAATACTTAAGAAATCATTCAATAAAAACACAAAACCAATTAATTATTTGCCCATTTAACTGTGGTTGCTGTTTGGCTGTTATTTTTTGTAGATTGCAAAATCCAAGGAACAACAAAAAACGCCACTGCCTTTTACTGCGTAACATTTTGTTGTAGTGAGGCGGCCAAAACACAGAGATAAAAAAGCTACAACTTAAAAACTATTCATATCTCATCTGTAGTGAGGACAGTAAATATAGGTTTTGGAATATTTTTTTAAAAAATCTTAACTTTAGAAAAACTTTGTATTATAATGTCAAAATATTCTGTTACCAGATCATTTCCAATTTTTTTCTTAGCATTATATATTAAATTTATAGCACTTCTTTAAAATATATTTTCTTTAGTACTTAAAAGTTTTGATAATAACAACATAATATGATACACTGATTTTTAGAATAAGAGATTTTTATATTCTTAAAATTTTTTTTTTAGCTTTAAATTGTGTATTATAGTTTGTTTCCACTGTACTCGTAGAGTATCCGCTTGGAATTGTGGCGATCGCAGTGAAGTTGTAGGCGTGAGTAGTTTGCCGATGTCTCTGGGTCTGTCGGTATCTTTTTCAGATGATTCGAAAAGAGACGTGAACAAGTAGCCGAGGACATGGCCACCGAATTCAAATGGAGTGGCAAACAAGAAGTAGCGAAGAGATACAAAATTGTATATCTCGTGGCGATCTGTTCAATGGATTTGCAATTACATTCATGAAATTTAATTGGCGATGGGAAAAAACCTTGAATGGCTTAAGCATATGGGGACAATGTGTTCAAAAGGAGTGTGTTGTTGATTTATGGATAATAATTCCAACTTATTGAGGAGTTTCAATGGGATCGCCGTTTATTTCCTCGATGGTGGGTAGGCCGCCTTGGCCTCATGTCTAGTATACCGAATATAATATCTGATTTTTGCATCTAGCACATCGCCCTATCAGACCTTGCGATCTCCATTAATGTTAGCCCATCTTCCCCATTAAAAACTCTCGCAACGAATAGTCGCCAAAAGTCACGTTTTCTCCGAAGCCTCCCCTGCATAAAAGTTAAGATCAACATGCGATAGATCTCGTCTGAAAAGAAACCAAAGTGCAAAGAGACGTGCAAAAAGCGCTTAGCTAACATTTGCTGACTTTTGTTTACAAATGCAAATTTACATATAATATTTGCACTACAAACCCAGGCCATCTATTTCCATGCCCAGCTCAATATCAACTATTTCTTTTTTCGTTTTATTATTTCGAGCGCCGCGACAATTTGCCAAGCAAACTTTTTGCGTTCAGATAGCGGCAAAACAATTGTTTATTTAGACCCGAGCGGGCCAACGACAACAACCAGCAAAGCCAATTACCGTTTTTAATTATTTGTAAATATTGAAAAGTCCGACCGACTTTTCGCTTGGCGCCGCCTAGGAAAAAAGGCAGAAAAACCCACGAAAACCTTATCGATTTGGCAACAGGTGCGCCCCTCTGCGGGCAAGGTGCGAACCACAACAAGGCGTAACCTTTCCACTTATATATATGTTTAGAATGTTCATATATATGTCACCGCACTATCTAATCTCAAAGGTCTTCACATTTCGCGTGCCAAATTCCATTGGAATGAGAAATGGGAAGCATACCATTTTCTATATTTCTAAGAAAATTTGACAACTTTTACAGCAAATCAAACTAAAATGTTAAAAAATATTTCCAAAAACGATATATTTTATAACATATTTAAGTATTTTCCTTTTACGACAAAATACTACAATACAATTATGTTTACCCATCATTAAATACATTTTAAACCTTTATAATAGTTGTTTCTTAGTTTTTTCGATTTTGAATTTGAACCTAAGTCCCTGTATAAAATAAAACCTTATCTGTTGAATCAATCAGTTTGTCACAGAACAAATAAATATTTGGTTTGCAAAGTTTGAACACGCGTGGGCAATGAACACAAAAAAATCAATAAATTTGAAGTGCACTGATATGAAAAGTAAATTTTTTTCCACATTTACACATAAGCTTGCTGCTGTCATAATATCGGAGATTGTTTTTCGGATATTTTGAGCTTAACTCCTTGGCTGACTAATTTTTTGGCAAATGAATATCGGATTTGAGTGTTGTCATTCATTCACTTATGGTTTCCGCTTTACGAAAAAACCTTAGCTTCGTTTTTACAAAGTGGGCGTGTCGCATTGCGGTAATTTATGAAGTGCTTTTTCTCACTCTGTTTAATTGCCGCTCAGATGATTTAGTGCCTTTACTTTCTGCCTTTCCTCTTGTTGTCTTTTCTTATGACTTTCACCTCGCCAAAGTGAAATTACGGCCTAATGACTAAACATTTCATTTAATTAGAAGATTCATCGCGCAGATGAAACCGAAACAATAACAAAAGGGCGGAACAAGAAAAGTTTCTTGAACTCTGTGAGTCTGTAATCTTTAATCTTAGCTCATTACAAAAATTTGGCAATCAGGGAAATTGATCTGACACCTGAGACCTCAAAGAGGATTAAGGCAGTTTAATTTTGATTTTGATGGATGTGAAATTTCTTTATTATACCAAAAATGTCTTAAATATTTAGCTTTACAAAAAGCTTGTTTCGAAAAGAAACCCCTGCCGTTATTTTGACATTTTAGGACGTATGTTGTGGAACCCTTTTCGAGGTCCTCTGACTCACCTGGAACCTGCAACGTTGCAACATTACGAATTAATTTATCAACATTTACCGCTACAGTGTCAACGCCACAAGAAAGAGACTGAGAGAAGTTTGCAACATTAAAAGCCCATAAATTCGTTGAACAACTGGCCTGGCTTTGGACCCATCCGACTTCCAAGAAGCTGGCCACTTGATATAGCCAAACGTTTCTGAATATACCCACAATTTCTGGCGAGGAAAACCTCGGTGCCGAGACCAAAGTTTGATTTATGCGTTGCGATGCTCAATGGGCGATACGGGGCCAGGCCAAGGAAGTAAAGTAACTGCAGTCAAATTTCCAGGCCCAAACGGCACGACTACCAAATGCGCTCGCCGGTTGCCTGGCGGTTAAATGCAGCCAACATAAATTATAGGCCATGGCTAAGTAGGAAAAACTGTTTGGCCCAGCAAGGCACAGTGGAAAGGTTGAAACAACTAGAGATAACACCGGCTTCAACCCAGAATATTCTTCGTTTTAATGAGTCACAAACATTGAAATTCTTCTTAACCATTTCTCTGAAAATATGTGTTAAGTGGGTCAAAAGATTTTCAGATTAATATCTTCTCTTTTGATTTAGATAGTTTTGTTTGACATTTTGAAAAATAAATCATTCCTATCTAAAATGATATTCTATTAAGTTCTGATCAAGATCGGCATTGCAGCTGTTATATGATATGTGGATATCAAATTATAAAAAATGTTCTAAACTAATGTTGAATTTTCTAAACTTATTGTTTCGTTTCGGTTCTGCTTTATAAATATGCATTATATATATATCTTTATATTATAGATATATTTAAACTTCAAATTTCTTTAGCTTTTCTCATATTTTATGCAACTCATACCACCGTATCTCGCATTTCCCAGCAGCTTTTCTGGCCCCAACTACTTTCATAATGTTGGCAAACATTTAACGAAAGTCCATAAACACAATACATGTGCCCAGGAACTTCACCGGTCGTATAATGCAAAATTTCCCTCCACTGCGGATGTTGGGGCTCTTGAGTTCGCCAGTCCCAGTCCCGATCCCATCCGATCCGATCCAGAGACGTAGTCGTCGGATACATGTTGCCGCCGTCAATGTTTCGCCTTTGTCTCGTAAATTTTAACATTTTTATTATAAAACCAAGCAGCACGGCTGCTGATTTCTCACACAATGCGCGCGATTTATTTTGTATGCACTGCGAGGCTGAAATTGATTAATTACAAAGCGGAAGAGTTGCCGATCCAATCCAGCCGGGCTAAGACCAACACTTTGTTACGATTATTGTTCATTGGTTCATTTTTCAAGCTTAATTTTCTGTATTATTTCAATTTTGTTTTTATTACAACAAGCACAAATCATGGATTGTGGGCTTCGTGATTTGCTGTGGCCACGATTCTTTAATTGTTGTTCTATTTATTGTCGTTTCGAAGGTTTCTGCATTATCTAAATGACACTGACACTATTGACACTTGAAAAATTTGTGGTGCAAATGTGTGAATCAATAAAAATGTTTAATCGCTTTGGAAACATTTTTTATGGCTGTAACAGGCACAACCACCAAGAACCACAGAAAAGATTTCAATTATAAATATTTAGAGTCGTAAAATTCCACTAATAATATTGTAATAAAATTGTACTATTTGGAAAACTTATTTTTAATACCAATGTAGCATTGAAATTGAATATCAGCTTTGAATAAATTTAATATAAGGCAGTTTGGGTTGCAAGATGTCCTTCATCTTAAGTAGCACATGTTCTTTATGGAATATTTATCTTTGTAAGCCCATATAATTACAAGATGTGGCGCCTTTCAGAGTCTGGCGCCTTGTAAATTACCCATGGAATGCAAAACAAGAAACTAAAATCTCAAGTGACAATGGGGGCAGTAATGTCAGTTGTACTTACACTTAATTGCTGTCAAGTGTTTTGCAAAACCCTAAATTGGCATCTCATCTGTAAAAGAGAAGGGTGGTGGAGGTGGGGTATTAGGGGGTTATCCAGTAAAATGTCAAAACAATTAATTCCAATCGACTCGCGCTAGATACAAATTTGTTTTTCTGTCGCTCTACGATGCCGCAAGAAGTTGAGACATAAGACTTTTGATGTCACATGTGTGTTTGCTTTTTAATGATTCTGTGTGCTACTTAAATTTCACGGAATTCTCGTTTTTTATTTGTAGCCACTGTTTTAATGAGCTATTAAAATGTTTGGGGAGTTTTGTAGGACATGTGTAAGAGCAAATTGCCTTGTAAGAAAACAAGAAAAACGAGGATTTGTTTTATGAGAGATGCTTCCCCGTAATGGACATATAATGAGATCAGTTCTATTTTTATATATCTGTAATCCCATAGCTAAAAGCTAAAGTATCTTTCTATGACATAACTAATTTTGTGTTTTTTTTTTTACAGGTAAGTTTTGATATTTACAATCGCTCTGCTTTGATTAGCACATCTGTAAGTAAATATACTCAAGCAAAATCTAGAAGTACAACGATTAGATCATTTGCAAAACAATGGGTAATATATTTTTAAGGAACCTAAAATCATCCGTGTGATGTCCACTTGAAAAGAATTAAACGAAACCATGCTTGACAAATAATCTCAATTTATTAAGTTGTAAAACCTTTTTCAAACCGCTCGACACACTTCATTAGACGGACATCATTTGCCAAATCATTTAACATAATTAGCCGGCAAACACGATATGATCTCATAACCAGTTTGCTTGGCTGGCAAATCCTTCGGTTAATTGGCAAACTGAGCGAAGAACAAAGAAGCTCCTACCTGTGTCAGTCTAAATTCATAATTCAAACATCAATTCCGAGAAGCGAGTGTGGACACAATATTTCATAAATGTCTGGCGACTGAAAGCCGAAGCTCCCCTCAAATCCCACTTCCTTTTGGCTGAAGTTTCGTTTTTGTTTCGGCTTTATTTGCAATCAAACACAAAGTGCACAAGGCATGGAAGAAGCCACATTAACCTTCAAGTCACTGGGTTCGTTGGTAGGTATTACTTTTTTGACAATTTTCTGAAATGTATTTTTCGTTTCGTTGCGCAAATAAAAAAGACTACAACGACTGACAACAGCGACAACGACTCGAGTTTGTATCTAAAATCAACAAGTTCACGACGACATCGCAAGCACAGCCAAAACAGAGAAGATAAAAAACTTTTAAGCGTCGGGCAAATACAGAAAGATACCTAAACACCAAAAAAAAAACAAAACCACCAGCACCAATACAAATGCCTTCCATTCATTGCCAGACCTTTGCTTAGAAGGTAAATAGAACTCCAAACAAAAAAAGTAATACTGAACCTCTGCAAACCCATTTGAGTGACAACTCAAAACAGATAATTCACTGGCCTACTCAATGCCTTTTGGGGGTGGCAATAATTAAAACGGGTTTATGACTCTTTAGGGCAGTAAGTTTCCAAAGCAAAATTTGGAATTTCTTCAGAAAATGAATTGAAAATTGCTTTAAAAAAATAATACAACAAAAATTCCATCTGCATATCAGTAGGTTTCCGTTATAAAATTAAATGGTATATGGTTATCCAGTGTTATCAAAAATAAACAATAAGAAACAATAGGTACTCCTTACTGCTTTTAATACCACTCCTGTATGCCCGCAGATAAGCCGATGAAAATGTGTATAAACTAGATTTTATAAAGTTCTCCAAAAATATTTTTGATACATTCTTTCACCTTGATAGACACGTCATTTCCTTTTACTTCAGTACGGTTTTTGCAAAGGCCAGATTCCATGCAAACAATTCTCTTGAACACTTGCTGATGGTACTTTTAAAGTCTCCCAAGTTAAGAACAAATATGGTCTTGCTGCTCAGCTTGTTACAACCTTTTTATATCAATCCCCTGGCCTTGACGTCCTTATAGATGGCCACCTCTCGACGCTTGAGTTCTATTTTTGTCCTGGCCAGTTGAGTTCCGACGCGAACGAGTCTCTCCGCCAACTGCTGATGGCGCAGGTTCAGAAAGATCCTTACGGCATTCATGGATTGGAACTCCAGCTCGGTAATTTCCTCCCTCTCCACCTCCTCGTCCAGGTCGTTGATGCGACGCAGCAGTTGGTTCAGCTTCTTCTGGATGACTTCGCGATCGGATTTCAACCTGGTCTCCTCCTGTTTCATTTGCTCCAAGCAATCGATTTCGGCGGGTTCAAAGAGTGTCCTCAGATCATCGATGTTCAAAGTGAGAACTCCAGAACTGCGTACAAAATTTGATGCCATTTTACTTCTGATACTCTACTGCTACTAGTAATTTAGGCTGTTGAAAAAAAGTTTCAGATATTATTTATTTTAAATATTTTCGGTATTCTCTAGAGCGACCTTCTCGTGTTACGTATTCTATAAAACTGAAATGTTCAGGTATTAAAAGTTGAGAAACTGAAATGTCAGAGCCTACTTAGCATTTTTCACAAATTGAATCAATTGTTGAAAGTATCTTTTTGGGAAATTTAAGCCCAAAGAACAAATTCGACTCACCAGTGAGTAATGGCATTGGAAATCGATCGCCAACGAATTGAATTTCGCACCTTTAATTGCAATTCAATACAGTTGATGAGCACTCTCCAGTTGTAATGGATATCATTCGAATACTTTGCCTTCGAGTTACAGCCCGCAAAAGTTAACCACAATTCATGTCAAGTTAGGGGTTTTATATTCAACCATTTTGTTTTGAGGTTTCTTTGGGTGGTTTTTGATTATTAAGGGTTTAAAACAAATATAAAGGCTTAACTTTATCATAGAACTTTTATTTGCTTCAATGATATTATCGAATCGTAGCTTAGTTACTATTTCTTATGAAGTTTTTGGATTCTTTTTAGCCTCCCCTTCCTGCAATACCAAATCTTCAATTTTCTTAAGGTTTTCCTGGATTTTCTGCCTCAGCTGCTTTTCCTCCTTACTAAGCTCATTGGCATTGGGTTCCTGATCCTTCAAAGATTTTTCCTTGCCCTCCGCTGGGCTATCTCCCTGGGTTCTCCGACCCATGGGCAATCTGGTGATCATATGTCGAGGGATTCGTATCTCAGCCCCTATGCGATTATCGTTTTTGTACTGGCCAACAGCCCTGATGAATGGTTTTAGAGGACATCCCTTGGCATTGGCCTCGTCCATCAGCTGGCGGGCATAGTCGAAGAAGAAGGCATCCTCGCGCAGCTCCTCCAACTGGGCCTCCCGGTTGTAGTTGGTACCTGGTCGGGTCTCCTCCTCGATGCGTTTCTTCACCTGATCATCGAGATCTCGGCGAAGTTTCCTGATGCGTTGGAGGTGCTCCTGCCTCTGCTGTTGCATAAACTGAACATTGGTGAGATCGTTTTGGAGACGCAGCTTCTCTGCCTCCTTGCGATCCTCTGCAGCTTTTTCTCTTATCCTCCTGGCCAGTTCCTCCTCCCCTCGCTGGATAGCCAAACGGGCATTCTTGGCCTGCTCTCGGGATTCCCTTCTTTTGGCCTGCTCGGCACTGTGGACCTTTCGCATCTCCTCCAACTGCTGCTTGTGGCGCTCCTCATCCTCCCGAGCACTGTGATGCAGGCGAGGAGCCAGTTCCTTGGCCAGCTTCTCATTCCTTTTGATGCGCTGCTCCACTCGCTCCTTGGCCCTGTCCCGTTTGAGCTGCTCCAGATGGCCCTTGGCCTTGTTGTGGACATCGCACTGAACCTGCTCTATTTCCTCGAGCATCAGGAGGCGCTTCTGGCGCTGATCGGACATGACCAAGGAGGCCAGGGCCTCCTCCTTTTTTAGGAGCCGTCTGGCGGCCTGTAGATCCTTCTCCTTGTCCTGCTGGTCCTTTAGCATGCGGTGGTTTCGCTCCCGCTCCTGGAGAGCTTCCTCCAGCTCCTTGGCTTTGGTGGCCTGACAATATAAGAGGAATTAAGTAAACTAATTTTAAAATACCTCTTTGGATCATAAACAATCATGATCAATTTTTAAACCATGGTTACAAAACATATTCTAAATCTTCGAATCCAAATCTCTTAAGATCATAAATTTCATTACCTAAAAGGAAATATAGAAAACAAAATAGACCAATTCAAAATCTAAAATATACAACTACTACCATTTAAAGGTAAATAAATTTAAATGTATCCTCTAGACTCAAAAAACAAGAGTTGAAAACGTAGGGCTAGATGATATTACCCTTTTATTTTGAAGCAAAGAAATGTGAGATATGATGAATGGATGCAATATATTTTCTAGAAACCCACCTGTCGTTCTCTTTCCCTCTCCGCAATCAACGCCAGTAGCTCCTTTTTGTGCTCGGCCAGCTGTTGGAACTGTTCCTTGTGACGTAGTTGTGCCTCCTCAAAACCACGAAGCACCTGCTCCTGAAAGATCTTCCTGTCCAGCTCCTCCTGCCGCCGGGTTGCCTTGGCGAATTCCGCTTGGACCTCCCGCTGGACATTGACGCTTCTCATGACTTCACTTTGGAGACGGGCGCACTGTAGTTCCCGCGGACCAGGACGCAGTTGCTCCAGGAGTTTCTGGGCCGCCTCGATTTGCTCTCTTCTGGTTTTCTGGTGCTCCAGCCGCGAGGCCTTGGTCTCCTCCTCCGCCAGGCGCTTGGCCTCCAGATGCTGATCCTGCATCTGCTTGAGTTCCCGGGCGCACTCCTCCTCCCGCGAGATGCACAGATTCCGACCGGCAAATTTACGGAGCAGCTCCTCGCCTCCAATGCGAAGTTTCTCCTCCGCCTCGTTCCGCAGCTGCTGCTGATGCAGTTGCTCCTGTTTGGCCGCCTGGGTGGCATTTGCCCGGATGCGTTGGAATCGGCTGGTTGAAAGGACCACTGGGGGCTTCTCTCGGAAAACGGGTTCTCGTCTCTCCTGTGGAAGCCAGCAATACTGCATTATTCCGAGATTACTTATTGACTGGATATTTGTTAAGGTTTTGTCTTTGGGGGCTATGGCGTTTCCATGGATGTCGGTTTTGTTTGGTAGCCAGGGTAAAGTCTTTAGGTAACCTTGGAGCTTCCAGAACCTAGATTATATAAAGCATATTTTTCTATGTTCGACTTTGTTTATTTCAAAATGAGCTATAAAACATTGTTTTTTTTAAATCTTATATTATACCATATAGATTGTATTGCTTGTGGGACTTTACTATAGTTTTATATTTTCTGCAATACGGTTTATTAGGTAGTTGGTTTTTAGAAATGTAATTAAATTTTATTTCATGATCAGTTACCAAAAAGCCGCTAATAAAATTTGGTAATGCTAGATTTTATCTTAATTCCGTTTAAATCATCTCAACTCATCATCCAACAAGTGTCGTAACCGCTATGCCAAAACAAAAATTGCCAAGTGTTGCCAACATTTTGAGTAGTTCATTTTAATTAATTAGTTTTGTGCGCAGAGTCTGCTGTGCTCACTGTTTTCCTACACAGCGACAAGTGACTGTCAACGCAAATGGCAAAGATTTTGGTTTGATGGCTTAATTATGTCCAAAAGTTATGCTGTGGCCATTTGGCATACGTACACATAGTCGGCGCAAGTGACAGGTTTTGTGATAAAAGTTGTTGATGCTTTTGGCAATTACATTTAGCTGAAATTTTTCTGGGGGCTATGGCTATGGCTATCCAAGCCGAACCGATCCAATCTGGTGTGGTTAGATTTCTGGTTTTGGGCTCGCTTTGAGTTTCCCATTCAAATTGTCAACTCATTTCCCGAATTGGTAGCCAAACCCTAAAGGGCCATTCTATTTGGGCACGCTTCATTTGGTTCGTATCGGAGCTTGGAAATCGTAGATTTACCCCAAGAGGGTTTAAATAAATTTAATTAACACCTCACTGTGAATCCGTACAAAAACACCGGCACAATGGCCTCTTTACAGACCTTAGGAATATTCATTTCAATTTTGAATTGGGTCAGTGCTCCGCTTTTGTCGGGGGTTTCTATACATACATACATACATAACTATCCAAGCCCCACAAAATATACAAACACACTACGGGACGGTAAAGGGGCATGCCCAACTATTTACACCAAAATCCAGGTTATATACAAACCTTATCGCAACGCAAGTCAGTTTAAACTTTGAAGGTGCTACAATGCGGTCAGTTTGTAGGGATGGGATGGGAAGTTCTTAGAAGTATGAAACCTTAGTGGCAATTAAGTTTAAGGTTCAAGCTGGGACTTTGGAGATTATTATTCTCTAGGTCTATCAAAATAATGCTTCCATTGTTATTATAAGACAAAGAGAAAGTCTTTTAAGCAGTTGATTCTAATTTCAAAAGAGATTTAAATACTTCTTTATATATTTATCATTTTTCGCCTTTATAATACTTAGTTTCAAGTTGTAACTTACAACATTTGACCCATTTTGCACTATATTCTGGTTTATTTTTGTTTGCTTTTAGTGCACTTTATAGTATCCCATCATTATTATTATAAGTAATTTTATTCTATGTTTAAAAGGTGGTAAAGTAAAATGGAACTTTTTTAATTCTTTTTAAAGTTTCCACCACTTAACCCCTTTTCCACCACTTAAGATCACAGTTAGTCAATTTCTATAGCATTTAGAGCACTTCACAGTTTCCCAATGCTTATGACGTGAAGTGGTCTATAACTTGCTCACTTACACTATCTGAACGGCGACAGCAAGAACAACACCTCGAAAGGAGACTGCGAGTGCGTCAAGTACCCGATTCTTATCTAATCGAAACTTATTGGCTCCCCATAGACTTTGCCTGATACCATGTAAATATACGACTGCCAGTGGTTCTACTTTGTCTTGGTGCCCAAAGACGTAGCACATATAGAGACAGACAGCCAGATAGCCAGACATATATCACTTGATCTTCAAGTGCGAATGACAGCTCGGAGTAGGAAAGACAAGAGACCAGAGACCACAAGCCTTTCGCCTGTCCACGACTACCGTCCAGTTCGTTGCTTCCACTTGAATGACTTCATGTGCCCCCGTCGGAAAACTTGAAAAACTTGTCTTTGTCTCCGCTTGCCAGAGGCTGGTTCAAAAGGCAGAGACGCAGCCATACAGCCACACGTACTTTACTGGGTACTTGCACTCGGAAACTTGAGAACCGAAGAACTGAAGAACTGGAGAACCCAGAACCACAACGGAAGATCAAGAGCAGCAAGAACGACTGGGCCAACAAATGAGTGCAACTGTTTTAGCCCGAACCTGCAGTCCAGTTTACACAGAAGCGAAAAGAAAAGAAACGACAAGGAGAAAACAGAACAATCCCCAGTGAATTCTTCGGAGACTCTCTGCGCATCTGTATCTTCCGTCGATCTGCAAGTTTTTCTCTCTTTCTGTCTCTTTTCAGGTGGTTAGAGCAATTAACATGCAATTAAGAGACGTTTCAATCTCAAGAGCCATGGCCAAAGACATCGTAAACACTTTAAGCGGTGGCAGGCTACAACTTTTGATGAGCCGATCTGGCCTCTTATGAAGGTTCTAATTATAAAGTTCCAATCGTTAAGCAGCGTTTCCATAGAAAGTTTCGACAGGAAATTGATTGGATGTTTATGCCAAAAGAATTACACACAGAAGCGATGTGAAAAATGTGTGGGTAATTTATAATTTATAGAACTTTGCCATACGATCAGTCATCAATCAGATACCTATTGAGTCTGGGCACACACCCTAGTTCCTATCAAACATTCATCAAACTGCGTTTCGCATGTTCCATGCTTAAGTACCTACGAAATTCTCAAGTTCTATTTCTGAACACTATCATTTCGCCTTGTCATGTGCTTTTTTAAACAACTGATTTACAGTTTTGATAGGCATCTTATACAAGAGAACATTGCCATTTCTTGTCTATGATCTTGAGAGAGCCAAGACCCGATCGTAACGGAGCATTTATACCCATGTTAAAATTGTGGTTTGATTTATAAACCTGTCGGTCAAACGATTTACATGACAACTCAAGAACAATAAGTGCCAAATACCTTCGAGGCTTATGTCATCTTGTGGTAATAACTAAAATATATATATACTTGTAATTGTATAACAATTTGTGCCCGATTCTCGAGTCCCCAAAACCAAAATTCAATGGAAGTGGGACGTAAATTTATGTTGAGGCTTTTCAATTTTTGTCGGGTTAAATCAGTTGAACTCTTAATTGTGTATTTTCATTATCAATTGAAGCGTTCCGTTCTTTTCACCATAAATACGCCTGACAGTCCAATTTTGTTTAGTTCATTATAGAATTGTTGATTCCATAGGGCGATATGTGTGTGGCGCAGCTATTAAGTTTTCCATGCCAGTTTGCCAACAAAACAACATTTCAATGTCAACTCGATCACGTTTTTGGAGGCAATTTGTTGGTGGATTATTTTGAATTTGATACACTCTAAAGAGCGTGGCAAATTGCCCAAGTGGTAAATGGTAAAGGGGCTAAGGGGAGTGGAAAGTCAACGTCTTACATGAGGTCTTACACTGGTTTTGTCATCCATTGACAAACGAACACCTGAGACTGCGATTGGGTAACTTCGTATAACCACTCGATGTTGGTTGTAAGTCGAGCTATTAGATCTTCTTTTCGCGTACTTGCTGCTCATGTTCGTCGATAATCTGAGGTTTATCTGGTTGGGCTTGGTTTTCAAGTGCTCCATTAATCATGTGGGTAGTGTAACTATGGGCAGCTAATATTTCAAGACGATTAAACCATGTAATTATTGGGTCTGGTGGATGTAAGGTCAGTTATGAGCGAGGTTTACTGATCACTGAAATATTTTCATCTCAAAACATTAGTAAAAGTTTCATGAGCTGAGATCCATTGATGACTTATTTAAAACAATGACTGCTTAAAATATTTTTAAACTCTTTATTGACTTTATCAATTTTTGTTTTGCCAACGATGCCAATTCAATCTGTCAATCTGTCAATCAAACAATTACAAAAATGTAACCAAATACTCTATCTCAGGGATTGATTTCACAAAGAAATACTTACAGTGCTGATTCTCTTTGATTCTTACAAATAAAAAGCGAAATCAATCAATCAAAAGGCATTAAAAACTGTATTTTGAGATATAAAAACCGAAAAAAGTTGAAATCAACTTCGACGGCGACGGCGGGGCCAATCACACGCTCTATTTACAGCAAATTAAAAATTCAGAAACTACAAAAACAAATGCCGAGCGAGAAAAAACAAGAACGATAAAACTGGTACAAATATTGGTCAAAATATTTACCAGCCCCGCCCAGAGAAAGAAATGATTAATGATCCCCAGAACGGGGTTGAGAAAGTGCCTTAAACGCCGCAATAAACGGCTGTAGGTCGAAAGGGGAAATTAAATCTTACACACATTAAAGACACCAATGAAAGAGATAGATACAAATAGGGTATGCATTTTAGTGCACTCAGAAAAATAAGTCATTAAAAATTCTATAAATTTTAAAATAGGTTCAGAAGTATTTGTTGTTATATTTAAAAATAATTGTTACTCTGTCCCGAAAATTAAGAAATATCTTTTTTTCTATTTTTAAACATTTTTCTATCAGTTCTAACTTAAGATTAAATTTTTTTGGTGAACATATTTTTAGGTTTTGTTTATTTTTATTGTGATTTTCTGGATTTTTCTAATTTTAATGCCGAGTGTGTGGCATCCACTCCAAGTGGCGCCCACACGTGATGGCCATCCTCATTTGGTATGCTGCCTTCGCAGTCTTTGTGGCAGATTACCATCGATGGCGTCGCGTAACGCGCCAGACAAATGCTGAAAACTTGTCAATTCCTGGAGGGGAATGGGATATAGGGTTTCTAGATGGGTAATTTATGCAGATTTATGCCCAATCCAGTTGAGAGAAATATTTTATAATTTATTTTTAACTTCTGCAACCACTGTGGACTCCAAAGCCATTAGCATAATGGACCAATGTTGGCCAGAGGGAGGATCTTAGATCAGTAGCCAAAACCAGAAATGGTAGAAAAATCTTGGCCAGAAGTAGCAACAAATACCGCTAATGATGTGCTAATGTCGCCAACAATATTTGACAACCAAAGCAGAAATATTGTTTTAACAAATTATGGTGATAGACCCAAAATAGAAGACTTGTGCCAAAGGGGCACTTCAAATGAAATAGCGATAACCTAATGATACAAAAAGATAAATTAATTCGAAAATGCTTCTATACTTGTATTGTTTATTTTAATTTACTTTTCCAATATATAATAGAGTATAGGAAGATAATATATATAGGTATAAATAATTCCTTTCCTTAGTTCCGCCAATATTTAATATTAGTTTCCATAAATTGCCTCTCTTCTCACGTTCTTGCGAATTTTGCATAACCAAAATTTATTTTAGCACATTAGCAACATTTATAAAGTATTAAGATAACATAGTAAATTTATGTTTAGACATAACATTAGCAAAGCAAATTTTTGTAGATTTATGCACAAACAAAAAAACCACGAAAGTTCTAAGGGTGAGCGAACCATCACGACAAATATTTTTTAAGATTTATTTTTTTTCTGTCATTTTGTTTTCTGTCTTTTAGTCCACTAAATTAATACGTTTTCGATGAAAATGCGTAATTAATTTGGGCGGCTTGTTTTGTTTTTCGTTTTTACTTTTTAAGAAATTCGAATCCCAAATTAGCCACTTAATTTCATTTAATTAATTTCAATCTAATTTTCAGCCTAAAGGGGGAACACAGATCCAAAGCCGACCGACTAGTTAGGCAGATAGAAAAACAGACTTTTGGGCAGATGATATTTCATCTGCATAATTATGTATTTTAGAGCAACCGATTATACATAAGACTAATACTCCAAGGTCGATTTGGTTTGGTAGTCTTTTGTTGATGGAAAGTTAATCTGAATCGATTGAAATGAATTTTTAAGCCATGACTGGCCTTTGTATGTATACGAAATATTTTGGTTTTCTTTATGAAATGCGTTTAAAAACAGATCTTAAATTGTAGATATCAGTTGTTTATGGTTTTAGTGGAACGGAATGTGGGATTACAGATTTTCTTTTTCATTATTCAATAAACGTATGAATAATTTATTCTTTATATAATTTTTGTGAGATTGGTTCCCGTTTTTCAATAAAAATGTTGCATAAGGTCAATAGAAAATTTAAAATGTAAGCTAATGTTCCAAAATTTACAAGCAGATTGTATAAAACCAAAAGATTTAAGTGTTTTTAAAGTGCATTTCAATGATAAGAATATAAACCAATTCAAAGTTTGTATGTGTTAATATACTGAACGTTTAATAAAAATCATTTTTAACACGTCTGTTTGAAAACCAAAGAAAATAAAATATAAATTATTTCGCCTTTCCAGAACTCAATTTGTTTCTATAAATCAATGGTAAAGCTATACCAAGATTTATTAGCCTTTATCACCTGTTTTTCATTCCCACCTGCAACCCGCATAATGCAGGCAATTATAGCCCAACAAATTGCCCAATTCCGATCCGCCTTACAAACCAAAACGAAGGCGATGCACTAAATCTTTGGGAACTCGAATCACTGGCTAAATGCAGCCTACAAGCCCGCATTAGCGAGGCGACTGATCGATGGTCGCTGCCAATTATGGACACTGATCTCTGGACCACGGCTAAGACCAAAAAACTCCATTCGACCATGATGACTGCGGTGACGACCCAAAAAAGCCCGCGACTCCGCAGACTGTTTGTCAAAAATGTCTCATGAATGGAACGTGAACGAATGATCGAGTGAATGAATCAGCTGTGAATGCAGCTGGGGCGTATTGGAAATGAATGAATTACCCGATAGACGAGGTGGCCAGCTTGTCTGGGCCGAATTTTAGTGCGTGGGCTTCGCTTCCCCCTCCCGAAATTGTACTCCACTCCAAAGCGAGAAATAGCAAAAAATAAGCAAAAAGCAGGCAAAAAACGAGCAAAAATTGTTTACAAGTACGAAATCCCGCGGCATTGACTTGGGCGCTTGTCTGGGGGCTGGAAATACTCGACGTCTTCCACAATGAAATTGTCACTTTTCATTCGGCTGGCGGTTCGGGCTCTCCAGCTCTTTAAAATCGTACTGCCCACGTTGCAGCGGAAGTGCCATTTGATTTATTCGCATTGGGTGCTTTTATTTCTGTGTATTTTTGCTGCGTGTGTGTTGGCAAATTTCCGGCCGGCTTGACACACATTCGGATTTGCATGTGTCGCACAAAGTTTTTAAGTGCCATAAATATTAATTTACGGCTATACATTTGATTTGGCTTTGACTAATGGTGACATTTCACTCGGCGATCACCTCAAGATGGTGTCTTTATACACATGGCACATATGGCCTGAACTTGTTGTCTTGCACCGCCTTTCCAGGAATCTGGGTCAATGCTAAATGATAGATAAAAGAAATGAAGTATAAACTGTAGTGCAGAAGTTGAGTGTTAAGGTTGTGGGTGGTTTGAGACATGTGGTTTAAAAAAAGATACTTAAAAAGAAGTCTTGAGGGAGTTGAACATGAGTATGCGTAAAATGTAGTATTTTTATTATGACTTGTTACATTATTAAATTAATAGATAAATTTTATGTAATTGTTAAAGTAAGATTTCACGTTTTAAAAATGATATCAAAACATCATCTAATAAAACACTTTAATCAAAACACGGCATAGCATAGCATATAGAAAAAAAGAACTGTTACATATTTTAGCAAGATTTTTCTCACTGTTTTTTTCCTGGGTTTTCCCTGAAAAGTGAGCAATGCCCTCTGCGCAGTGGTCCATAGTTTTCAGTTGGCCAGTTGGCAACGCCTCGTTTTTCCTGCCCAGTTTTCCAGTTGTTTTTCCCGCAGGCTACGCTTAGGTAACTCTTCTCAACCAAACTCAACCTAAACTCAACCCAAACTCAACCCAACTCACGTTTTCACGAACTGCTAGAGAGCGCATCAAAGTGCAGAATCTCACGAAATTTGCCATTCGAGCGGCCATTTGGGTTATTTATGGTCGCCGATTTGTTTGCAACTCATTTAACCGGACAGCTCTCGCGGTTTTATGACACATTTAACAGTTCGTTTCTGGGTTTACTTTACAATTCGTTGGTCGCGCTTTCGAAAAAAATATAAAAAGTTAACGCATAACTGCCAGAAACGAAAAATCAATGAGAAACATCCAATTTCGCGGTTAATTTGACTTGATTTTGTTTGTTTTATATTGTTTTACCCGTCTACCGTTTTTGTTTTTCTTCTTACGCTTACCTTTCTCTTCTTGGATTGGGTTCTCTTTTATTTTGTCACCATTTTCCTGTAGAAAGGGGTTCCAAACAAAAAGTATCACTAAGTAAATTCAAAAAACAAAACAAATACACCCATGCATATCCTACTGGTTCCCCAGAATAATGCAAATTCAAGTACCTCTGGAATACCGGTATAATTATAGATCGCTTTGATTCACTTCCGACTCGTCGGGAAGCTGACTCACTCAAAAACCAACGATGACAAACACTATCCACACGGATACCACTCTGAAAATCACAACAATGCCAACCATGACCCACGCAAAATGTGGGCAACAAAAGTCAAAGAGAAAAACCATACTAACAAGAAATCGTGTAATAAAATAAAAAATATATCAACACTTTCTACCCACGCAGTGAACTTGAAAATATTTTATTGGAACAAAGCCCTTCAAAACGATCAAATTTAAAAAAAACTCTGTAAAATAGATAATAAAAGCAATTAGGCATAAACAAAACAAAATCCAAAGTCAAAGCAATTTACTACAACATTTGCTAAAACTTTGGACAATGGAAAACCGCAGCAGTGGAAAGAAAATGTTCCATGTCACTGGAGAATCATTTGCAGAGCACTTAGAAAAATATAACAAATTTTCCAGAGCCTTAAAATAAACGTTCCAGTAATTTTTATCTATTTAAATATTTTTTATATTTATTTTACACGTCGCAAAAGATGTTCTAAATTATATTAAGGTGTTTAGTAATAGCAATAATGTTTAAGAACCCTAAAACTATTTATTCATAGCTAAGAAACTTTTTTTGTCAGAATGATGAAAGTTTTATTCTAAGTGTGAGCTGGCTATTGGCTTTTTGCTGGGATCTAATTGAGGCTGCAAAAAGCTGTCCATTGTGGTTGTGCTGGTGGTCAGTGGTGCTTGGTGTTTTTCCTTTGGTGGCAACTGGTAAATGGTAAATGGTCCATGGTCCGTTGGGCGCTCACTTCAGGCTTGAATTGATTTGGTCTGGGTTCGAGTCCAGTCGTCTGTCAATCAATTGTAATGAATACGCATTTTTCTATTGGAGCTCGGCGGGAGTGTTATCGCCCCGTCCCCCACCATCATTCCCCCGCTGGGTCAGACGTTTCTCCACTTAACCCTGAGCTGTCCAATCAGCAGAGCAAAACCCCATTTAGAATAACCCTGACCTGCCCTGGAAATCAGATGAAACAATCGAAAATACTTTTACCCAGTGCTTTTAAAACTGTGCCTAAAAACGCTAGCGATTTTCTAGCGTTATTCATTGAATTTGCTTATAAGTTTGGTATTTGGAATATTTAGCATAATATTGTGTCCTAACTACTTATGGATAATTGTTATGGTAATTTTTAGTATTTTTTCACTTAAATTCCCAATATATAAGACACAATTAAATAAGAAAATCTTTTCTACAATTGGCATTACAAAAGTTTTAGTGTTATGAGACACTTTTCCAGCTAAATTTGTATGTTATCATATCTTACACTCGTTTTGCTAGTGTTATTTAAACATTAACGAGGTTTTTGAATCATCTTTTATGACTAGCATTTTTAGTGCCCTTTCGCAGAAGAACAAGAGAAGCTCGTGCCCTTTTTGTTTTGACTATATTTATTTTAATGGGTCATAAAATTAGAAACCAGTTTCTGAGATATTGTCACATATCTGATATTAAAGTTAGCGCTTCACGGTTAGCCCTCTGAATATTTAATTTTTTTTTCGTATTCCGCAGTGTGACAGCATTTCCAGGGCTTACGACATTTGTCGACATCGTTTTTCTTTAGTTCCATCCATTCCATACAAACGACGTTCCAATGAGTGCCATTTCTCCATTTCTCGTTAATACAGGACCCGCCATTATTGCAACCTGAGGGTTATAATTTTATTGAATTTGTTTTATAGTTTAAAAAGGCTTACCCTTAAGAAATATAAATTCCGCAGGATTTGGGAATAGTATCAATCCCATTATAAACCATAACAGAGCCATATTTGAAAGAGAAATGTTTTTAAATAAAGCAGAAAGTTGGAGAAATGGTGTAGCTAATAGAATTATATGGGATTTGAAGCGGTAAAGCATCCAATGACATAGAAATGCGCATTTGGGCTTTTTTTTAAATTGTTTCATCTATTAAAAAACTAAAATGAGATGTTCGAAATATCATTGATCTTTTCAAAAAGTTATTACTTAAATTTCTAAATTCTATTCAGGTTAGTTTTTCTCGTCATAATTTCAATTACATTGCTATGAACTTTGTTCACCGAGAATTCCCTTTCTTAGATTCCCACATTCCTCTGAGAACCACTTTACCACTTATCTACTTACAAATTTTAATTTTGTGGCTAGCCCGCCACATCTACGGGCATCATCATTCCGCATTCCGAAATGCATTCCGCTGGGAACGTTTGGGTTAAGGAGAAAACCGCAAATTGAATTAGGCCCGAGTTGGGTATTAAGAAAATAATTTGCAAAGAAATTACATAAAGGAAAACAAGTGCCGGCACAAGCGCGCAGACAGATGCAGACACGCAGATATATCGCCCACACACCTACTGCTTTTATATAGCCGTACGATCCATCGTGGTTTGCCAATTTAGCAGAAATAAAACGCCCACATGGGACGCAGAAACTTGGAAGCTTTGAGGGGGCAAACCGGCAACCACTAACATTTATTTGCGACCAGAGAGAGAGGAAAATGCGGCGGAAAATTCAAATCAATTTAGCGCAGACCGCAACTTTGAGGCTAGCTGCCATGGATAAATCCAATGAACTAACAGCAGCCCAGAATTGTGCCGCGCATGCGTAGAAAAAAAAGGGGCAAATTGGAAGGGGATCCGATCCCTAGCAGTAGCTAACCTCGCATAATTTAGCAATTTACATTTTTTCCTCATTGTTGCATTTAGTTTTTAACAAGAGAGTGCATTGGACTCCGCCAAAGGCCCCATAAATCAACCGCAGCTGGGATCTTTCTCATTTCGGCCATAATTTACAAGCCAAGAATTGCGAAACTGCATCCACGCAATTAATTTGTTTAATACCCATGAAATTAAGTATATTTCCACGGTCTATAGAACAAGGTGCGTGTCTAAGCTTGATAAATGCATACAAAAATGTAAATGTTTTTACGACTAAGTACCTCCTGGCAGCCCACACTCTATAATCAGATCATGTCTTACTAACCAGCTGGTTTTTTAAGGAAGTTGGGTGTCTAGAATATTACAGGCGACAGGAAACCCTTACGTTTAATGCAGGATGTCATCCTCTTAAAGGCAGATAACAAGCTAAATGCATAACTTAAAATATATATATTCACTAGGGATCCTAAAATTTTTAAATTAGAGTCTTCAGTCATTTGGATGTTGGGATTATTATAAGAAGAGATGAGGATATCAACAGACCCATGCTGATATATGAAAAATGTTTATGATTTCCCGATTAAAATTGCTATAGCTATGTTGCAAAAACATAACTTTTAACTATCAATAGCCGCGAAACCTCTTCGCTGTCTCTCGCAGCCCACACAGAAAACTGTAACCTGGGAGGACAGCCAACAAATCATCATGTCCAGCAGGTGACTTGACTTCGACTTGGAGATAGCTCTTTATCGATTGCATAAGTACAAATGGCCGTCGGACAGTCAGTTTTTCGCTGGCCAAGATGCCTCGTTTGACCAAAAGCCAGACCGAGTGGATGGCTGTGCCATTCCTGTTCGGGGCTTTCGAGAGTGGGAAACAACGACTTCGACAACCGCCAACGAGAACCACGTCCGGTCGGTTTGCCAAAGTGGATTACAAGCGCATGGGCTTCGACTTCTACTCCAACTTCCATTTCCATATCCATATCCACAGCCATTCAAGCCCACTTGACAAAAACGAGAAAGAGCGCAAAAGGTGATCAACTCGAATGAGGGATACCTAATGGGTTATGTAAATGGCATTGAAAGTTTAGATAATATATAATTAAGCATATTAAGATACCTATGCTGTTAAAATAATATTATATTTTGTATATACATATTTGTTTGAACTATTATAATATTTTACTGAAGGATCTAAGTATAGTATTACAAATATTATAATTACCATCATTAGATCTCCTAGTAAAGGCAATTATGTGTTATTCACTAAATTTATAGAGTGAATATAATATTTTAAATTAAATATTTTAATGGGAAGAACGGATTTTTTCATTCATAGCTTTATTTCCTCAAGTCAAATTCATCCTTTTACCCTTCAAAAACAGGGTATAAAAGCAGACGACTATTTTCTCTCTATTTATTGTAAATCAAAAGCCGCAGCTTGATATTTTTCGCCGGTTCTCTGCTTTTCCCGCGTGGGCCGCCGCAGCTGCTGGTCCTCTGCATTCGAGAGGATTCTCTAAAGGAGGCTCTGGAAAAAAGGAGGAGGAGGTAACCACAGTTCACATCCCACATGGACTGGCTTATCTTTGAACTTCACAGGCAAAGGCAGCGTTGAATGGTGTGGTATGCCATGGTGTGGCATACAATTGACCATGCCAATGTGTGACCCCTTCCCAAGAGTCAACCGCACATGGCACAACTTATGAACAACTGTTCCATCAACAAGTGCAACCCGCCTGACATTTGTTTGGCCGCAGACAAAAGGCAATTTGCATATTGCGAAAAATGTCAAATGCATGTCGTGTGCGCAGGCGCAACAGCAGCAAATGCACCAGATGCCGCAAAAGCGAGGGAAACATCGTCTCAGGGGTGGCAAAATGCATGTTGGGGTTGCAACTTGCAACTGACGTTTTTAGATTGCTCAACTAATTGGGGAATGCAGTATGCTAAGAAGAAGATAGCAAAAAAGAGGCACTTTTTAAGCCACAAATTGGATGGATGAGAGGGTTAAATATTGGTATAGTCCAAAGACGAAAGTTTTCTTTTCTTACAATGTTCCTATTAATTGCATTAATTTGTCTTACTATTTTTTATACATTTTCTCTGGTATATTTCAAGATATGCTTAAGCAATTAATTTCTACGTATACATATGAAGAAATCATTTTTTCCCATTGCTTCTGATTCCGCCGAATCCAATCGACTGTCAGCAATTTTCAGCACTTTTATTCACTCAAAATTTTGTAAACAAAAACATATAAACCAAGGCAAATGAAAACGCTGACGTTTGGTGGCCGGCATTTTTACATAATATTGACACAGAAAGACAAAGTGCTAATAGAAATAATAAACCAGGCAGGCGGCGTAGATTAAATCAATTACGAGTCGGAGCCAAGTGCAGTCAAGAAAAGAATTCCGCTGATTGGCATTGGTTTAAATAGCTTAGTTTGTGGGGAAAAAACAGCGAAGGAGGAGAGCAGGTGCAGCTAAAATCCAAACAAACGATAAACGATCCTATACAAAAAAGCTGAAATAAGCTGAACAGGCGAATACCTCTTTTTGCCAACTGAGATTGGGTCCAACACAATTGACAGTTGCACAAACGAGATTTAATTGACAGAGCAATTTATGCAAACGGTGGCCATAAAACAAGTGCAACGAGATTTGTGTATTTAGATTTGAATTTGTTACTGTTTTTTGGCCATTTGATCTGGTTAGGAGTGGAAACTGGAAAATGGCATCTAAGACTGAAGACCGAGAAGGGAATCGGAATTAATGGGATTGTTCACTTAGCGATATCAATGTGAGGCTAATTAAAATAATTGAAAAATTGTCTAGAATAACAACCTTTAAATGGTTTCCATATATACAAGGGTGGTCAAAAGTATTTTCACAAAAAAAAAGATAAATATACTCATAATTTGAACTTACATCTTGTTAACTTTGGCATCAATGAAAAGGTAATTTAAATGCCGTTTGAATGATACAATACATTTCTTAACCCATTCAGTACTTATTGAAAAGGACGAATTTGTGTGAAAATGTCCTTTTTGAACTTTTTTCCTCGACTTGAAAACTTAAATTTTTTGATGCAAAAAGTTTCTTCAAACAAAAATAATAGTAACTGCAAAAAGAATTTTTCAAAAATCATTTTGCTTATATTTTTTAAGATTTTTTGAAAATGCTTAGAAACATGCATTTTTGCCATATTTTTCTCTTTTTCATACAAATTTTTTCCGACAATGTCACCTTTAAAAAATCATAAAAAATATAAGCAAAATGATTTTTGAAAAATTTTTTTTGCAGTTACTATTATTTTTGTTTGAAGAAACTTTTTGCATCAAAAAATTTAAGTTTTCAAGTCGAGGAAAAAAGTTCAAAAAGGACATTTTCACACAAATTCGTCCTTTTCAGAAAGTACTGAATGGGTTAAGAAATGTATAGTATCATTCAAACGGCATTTAAATTACCTTTCCATTGATACCAAAGTTAACAAGATGTAAGTTCAAATTATGAGTATATTTAACATTTTTTTTGTGAAAATACTTTTGACCACCCTTGTACATACATACATATAATGTTATTTAAATTATAATAATATTACACATATACGATTTCCCCATGCAGAAAAGATAATACCAGATAATTCTAGTGCTTATTTCAATTACCCTCTTTAAAATGATTATATGAATATTTTCCATATTTATAAAATAAGAGTTCACAACGATGATGAGCAGCTTATGTTAACCTCCCCGACTAATACTGATTCCAGGAATAATAAATAAACACCTGCTTGTGGAACCCTTTGAAGGGCTTCTCGTAATTTCCTCATTACCATTTCGAAACGCTTTAAACTGTTTCTTTTTTTTGTATGCCAGCTCACTTTATATATTAACCTGTTTGCAGACTCACAACTCATAATGTCTACCCTCTGATAATCTCCCTTTGCAGATCTCCAGTCCATCCGACGTCTCCTGGAACACGATGCCAGTGGATCCGTGTGCCCCTCCTGCCGCATATCCTTCGACAAGGGCAAGAGACGGAAACTGATCGACACCTGCGGCCACGAGCGGTGCTATTCCTGCATGTTCCGCAACGACCAGTGCCCCATGTGCATGAACAGCTCGCTGAAAGGTGAGTCCCCCTATATGAGCACCTCGTATCTGCAGATATGCTGTTTCGCGGTGTATCTCGTCGCTCTTTTCGCATATCTCTCGACTACTCGGATATGCCATATGAGGCAGGAAAATATTTTGTTACATGTTGAGTGCAAAATGCCAAAGAAATTGCACTGGGGTTTTTGTTTTTATGTGAAGGAATGCCGAAAACAAATGGATATTTAAGTGGTGGACGAGAAAGGTTCACAAAAAATATTAAAATACCATATTGGTATCAAAATTGTATAGCCTCACCCTTCATTATGATAGTATATGTTATATTAATAATAATATGCTATCAGATCATAAATGTGAAATAAAAATGGTAATATTTTTAGATGATATTATCTATAACTTACATTTTAAAGATATATCTCAAAAACCGTTACCTTAAATAGATCCCCTAAGAATTCGCAGCGCTTGGCAATTTCTTTCTCGGTCGTTAAAATAGCGGTTCAAGTTGCAAATGCAGCTACTGATCGTGTGATACCTGGTCTTGGCATACTCACCTTTTGTTTCTGGTATATTAATATTCGTATTGTGTACAAATTGCTTGGCATGCAGAGATCGTATTGTCGGTTGACTTCATAAAAATCAGAAGCCCACTGAACTGGGGACTTGAGCTGCCAACTCCTACCGGTTACAAGCCCATGGAAACCGAAAGTTATGTCCGTCTTTAAGCCAAGTACTGACACGATTCCATAGGCCCAACTCCCGGCCACTGGATTTATTAGCTGCCAATCGTACACGATCGTGTCACCTGCTTTAAGGCCTCTGGCTGTGTGAATTTACGATCTGGGCAGCGACTTCGGTGGGTTGCTCTTTATTTATGATCAGGGCTCTGCTTTATTTGCATACCTAATTAAGTGATACAGTTCGTGGAATGGAAATTACCTCAACCAGTTGTTGTTACGGTATTTAGGTAGGATAATTATGTGAGACTCAAAGAAGCACTCGAAAAAACGTCAAGCAGGTTTAGGTAACAAGTTTAGCAATTTTACCAAAGCACAAGTAACAGAGTATTACTTAAATAAACTAAGGAAATGTACTAAATTTGTAGTTGTTCTATCAAGATCTATCTTTATTATGCATTTCATTTTAATTAAAAGAAATATAAAGCTTAAGGCTTTTCTTTGTTTATTTTTCTTTAGTCTTTAACTAAGAAATTTAGCACGATACTTTTCCCACCAGTTCAATAAAGATCCACGAATAGCCGATGACTTCTTGACCCACTTCAGTCATCTTTGACCCAATGCATACGGCAGGAAAAGCGTCTTTCTCAAGGGCCACATATGCACATTGTGCATACATTTGTGTGCCACTTTTCACCCGACTTTTTGCACTCACACATTTCCACAATTAAACATTGCATTTTTTCCCGAGTGCGTTTGTGCAAACATTTCTTGACTTGATTACTAACATCGTTTTGCATTTGTTACACGTTTTTTTTTCCCCCACAGATGTTGATGGCGCCAACGCTCAGGGCTACGACACCGGAATCGGTGGATCCACATCGACGATTGTGAGTCCTCTTGGATCCCCGCAGCCGCAGCTCAGATCGCATGCGCAACGGAACGCGGCTCTGGCGCGCTATATGCAGGTGAGTGCGTACTCTAAGATACTCCTCGAAACCTATGATACTCAGTTTAACCCTCAAACAAGCAGTATATGGGTTGTCGAGCAGGTTTAACTGCAAGGTTTTAACCAAACCATGCACCTTACTGCAATATTTTTCATTTTAAACATTACAACTATTCAAATATTGTTTAAATCAGAAACTTTATATATTTTCTATTTTAAATAATTAGTTATATATTTTTAACCATGCTGGAACTATATTAACAGTTGTGTCTAGGTAGAGAACAGTTAAATTATAAACATATACTTTTATATTTATTATAATGATCCATAAAAAGTCATGTCAAAGTATCATTAAGTTTATTCCACCTAGGCAGGCATTTGGTATTTATCTTATAAGTATTTTACCCACGTAAGAAAATAGTACCTTTTCATATCACTGACAGCATTTGAAGCTGGCGATCCAGGGGAATCGGCGTCGTCTTTAGTGTGTTTACTTTAATGGCCTCTTGATTATGCTGCCACTAGAGGTGAAGAGGCTCCATCAAAGAAGTGGGAAAAGTGCGGGAAAGAAAAGAAAAGGCAAAAGAAATCAACGCAGAAGAATGGAAAAGAGAAAGAAATCTCTTTTGTAAAACGGCCGGTGAAGCGACTTTTGTTATACTTATATCTCATCGACTCCCATTTCCGTTCATCTTTCCAAGCGCCTCTTTTGTCGCCCATTTGGGTTATCAACAGCGCCACTTTGACACATTTCCGAAAGAGTTTTACCCAGAGTTCCCGTTCGACGAAATTTGGACGTAACGTAGGCGGAACACCTTTCTGGGCCTTGAAATTATGTAAAAGCGCATAGCTGATCGTAATACGGTTTGATCTGCTTTTAATCAAGACATAATAGAGTGTGAAACAATTTGTTGTATGTAAAAATAAGGTTCCAAGGAGACATAAAAGTTATAACTATTATTTTCTGGGTGGTTCCAGAAAGCTTTTAGGGATGTGTTGATAGAACGTTTATTATTGGAAAAGTGGATTACCCTAATGGATTAAATAGATGTGAAATATTTTATTATACACCCTGAGCATTTATTACTTATTATTTATACTGGTTAGGCTTATAGTTTTGATTTAAGAGTAACTCACTCCAACTTAACCAAGTCTCTTTCAAATCAACCATCGATTTTCTGGAAATCATCAATCTTAAGCAAGCAATCTACAAAACAATTACAGCCATCACTTTCCTCTTAATTAAATGAATTTGATTTAACAATAACGATAATAACTCTTCCCACTGAGCTGATCGGCTCGTCGATTAAAAATCCGCCATGGGTTGTATCGTAGATCACAGGCTGTACCTCCTCCTCCTCCGCATCCGCCGATTCTCTGGAGTCTTTTCCATCGGGATCATCGCCGACCGACTGTCAGCAAATGTCACTTTAAATACGCCAAAACGGCGCAAAAGTTTCAATTGTCGGGCGCCGTTGGGAGCCAATTCTTGAGGATTGGGAAGATCAGGGGGACTAGGATTGGGATGGGGACGAGGTCTGGGGGGGCTGGAGGAGATCGCCAGTGCCAGATAGCTTGTCTGGCAGGATGCAGTCGCCGCAGAAGTAGCTGCAGATACTCGAACCCGAAGTCGTATCTCATATCTGCGCTTGTGTATCTCAAAGCGACTGTCAAATGGTTAAACTGACAGTTTGTTTTTCCACCGCTCGCCGGCAGACAAAGTTGGGTAGCTGGGAGTTGGGAGCAGGAGGAGCAGCAGCCATAAAGCTGGAACTGGAGATCCGAGATGCGGAGATGGAGATGGTATGGCGATGGCCGATGCCGATGCCGATGGAGGGAAACTGGGTCACTCCGGCGGACGGCCGTCGCCTCGGGCCCCAAACATCGTCCAGTGTCTTCTGCTTTCTAAGCCAGGCCAAAATACTCACCCTGCACGGTGAAAAAAATTGGTTCAGTATTCAAGAGTTTTTTCTAAAATATTAGAGTTATAAAAAAGACTTTCCAATAATGTTCTCATTCTCTTAAGCCGAGATTTTATTATGATATTTTTCCTATAAGAGGAAATGATATCATAAAAACATTAAATCTGCTTCTAGAACTTAGTAATTTTTATAAAATGTATGGGCTTTTGCATATAATAAAGTATATATGCATATATATACTATAAAATCTGTTACAAAATAGGTCTTCCTCCTAAGCACAAAAAGTAATATTATCAACTTTTAACTTAGATATATCGATTACATATAATCTTAAAACAGTTTTTTCCCCTGCATGCTTCTTTTTACTTCTCGCAGCATATTTATTAACATTCGCATTTGCTGAAGTATTTATTTCATAGCGATTCTCAATTGATTTCGGTCTGGGGGCCGAGCTTCAGATTTCCGTTTTCAGTTTTCGATTTCGATTTTGGCTGGGGTTGTATTTTCGGTCCGCTCTCTGACACGTGACATGGGATTTCACTTAAGACTTTAATACTGGCGCATAAGCAAACATAAACGTGCCAAGTCTTTCGGACACATGACATGGACATGGATGTAAATTTCGGCCGCGGACTCTGATCCGACAGTCAAAAAGGACGGGCTAGACAAACAATGCTCCACAAGCCGGGAGAGATCGGTGGTGATCTCAAATCCGACGTGTAAATTGATTTCTAATTATTGTCATATTGTGGGGCCGAAAGATTTGATTTGAATTTTTGCGAAAGTGGCCAAGTGATTACGGGATTAATATGTTATGGAGAAAAAGCTGTACATATCATTTCAATAACAAACTTCAGATTGGCACCTCCATAGATACCACTTGGTTAACAAAGACCACATTTGTTAGCCTCCCCAATTTGCCTGAATTAATCAGCCAGCAGGCAGTGCCATATAACACCATCGATCGTAAAATCATAAAATCTTCGACACCTAAGTGCCATTAAGCCAAATGCACAAACAAGCCGAAGCCTTTGAAAATGCCAGCCAAGAAATGCCCAAGAAAGAAAGTTTCCTTTTACAATCACGGCTGATTAATACGACTCGTCGCGATACTATTCGAATCGCTTTGATTTGATTTGATTTTGAGATGAGTCCAGAAAAACTTGCTCAATGGCAGGCAATTGAAGCGAATTGAGTTTATGGCCGGAGAATGAGTGCCTGTCTCTGTTTTGGCCAGCGACAATTGGAGCGTCCGCAAAAGTGGCGGAGTTGCCTTGATTTTCCATTTTCCATTTCCACGCGATGGCTATGATATGGATATGGTGGATATGGTTATGCCAGCGATACCCGTATGTCGGAAGTGTGTCAGCTATGAAGGCTGTGTTGTTACTATAGCCACAGCCACCGAGCACTTTACATAACTATCTATCTAAGCCAAACCAGAAGTCGTTTAGGCAATTGCCGATCAGCCGGGGAGTTGGCTCCCAGGCGAGGTGTGCTTGGGGTCCGAGAACTGTCATTAGATTAAGTGGCAGCTGGCCCCGTGGTCTCTGTCTAATTATCGTTTGGAAATCGTGTTATAAGCTGCTCAAAAAAATCCAACAGCAATGAACAGATTTTTAGTAACAAGCTGATCTTAAAGAAATTCGTTATAAAAGTAAAAACTTAAAAAATTGCTAGCAATAAAAGATTTGTTATACCTTTTGCTTAGAAAACTAAAAAAGTTATTCAGATTGTTATATTTTTAATCCATTAGTTTGTTTGCCAAGAATATTAAACTCAATCAATGTGTTTCTTCTATTATATAGCGCCATATTCTGTCTATAAAACTAAGCTCTCCTATTTTCTTAGTATTTCTAAATACAAGAACATTAAAAAATCTTAGTTACTTAATTGCTACTTATTCAATTAATTCCCATTAATTAATCTTATTATTTCGACCACTGCTGTGAGTGCAAGCATATCGAGGCGCAAAAAATACGAGGTATACCTCAAAGTTTGTGATTGACATGCACAGGCGACAAATCAACTTGGAAAATGCCAGTGATTCAAATGCGAAATAGTTTGCATTAAAAGCGCCAAATAAAGCCGATATCGAGCAACGATTCGCGAGCGATTCAAGCGCGTTTTTCGAGCCATTAGCCCGCACGAAAAGCGCGATTTTTATCTCGCATGCAATTTATTTTTCCTTTTGGTCTGTGCCTCGTCTAATTGTCCATTGCTGGCAACAAATATGGCGTTAATTATCCACAATTTCGATAGCATCACGTATTAATGATTAGCAAGAGCCAAAAAAATAAGAAAACGAGAGTCGGGGAAGGCAATCAATCAAATGGTGCGCACCTTGAGTACTCTTGTGTATCTTTTACTTTGCGGAATGTCAAACATTGTAATTGGAATTCGATTGGATAGATGGATGTGTGGCAGTAGCCGTGTATCATTAGCTCTGCCAGTGGCTGCTGTATTTTTTTTTGATTTCGCAAGAGATTTATGTATTTACGCGGAATAGCGCGACACCTGCCTGAATCGCCGCATCTCGAACTGATTCCGATTGTGAGACACCTGAAGTATTTCTTTGTCTTACTTTTTCACTACCCGCTGTGCAATTATTCATTGCTGTTCGCGATGACTTTCGATTGGCCGTGATTTAGCGTTATATCTGCGAATATTCATGGGTTTAAGCTGGATTGAGGGTGTGACCCAGGAACTCGAATGCAAACAGATTTATTCTCGATCGATGGCGATGTCAGTAAGATATGCAAGTTATCCAGTGATTTCATTTCAATTTGAACAAGCAAAGTTGTATATAAAGAAATCTCACTTAAGGTGGCCTTATGCGTATACTTAATATAGACGGTAAATCTGAATATTTATACAAAGAATCGATTAAGTGTCAGTACATATATCATTCAATTTTTATTAAACTCGTTTCCTTTATATTACATTATTTTATTTATAATTTGTTAACTGATTTGTTTAGCATGTTAATATTCCAAAGTTGCAAAATGCAACAAATGCAATATGCTAAGATACTTTTTTAAATTACTTTAAAAAAGTCTGTAAAACCTCACAAATTAAATCAATATTCAGGAACTCCTATCAGGAAATAATAATATAACTTTATAATTAGTATTCACTTAACTTGAATATATTTTTCTAGCTCAAAATAATATGCTTTGTTAGAATGTCTCTACTATTTATAAACGGTCATTAATTAAATATATACCGACTGCACGTTGACTTTCGCTCACTCAACACAATCATTCGCTTAATTACGGTCTTAACAATGGCTGCAATCAGGCTTAAATGCACACTGAAAATAGCCGTAGCCAACATATCATTTACTATCATAATCCGATGTTGAACAAGCGACTGATTATTCCAACAAAGCCACAAAACGCGTCATTGAACTCCCGGCGCGACTTGCGGGCGACAAAAAACGCGCGCAAGCGCACACTTGAAGCGCCACCTGCTGGGCGCTTTGAAAACGACCAGTCAACGAACAATTTATCAATTTTCTGAATATCTTCCATCAGAATTAGACGGTTATTAAGGCTAGCATATAGAGAACTTTTTGTTTTGGCCATTTGTAGGTATTTGTACTTGGAAAATCGCCCAAGGAGTCAATTTAAAAGGCCACCACTATAAGTCGCTAATTGGCTTCAGGTTGAGCCACTGAAAAACTGAAAAAACACTTTGTATGTGTGCTGACCACATTTGCATGCAAAATGCAAATGAGTCAAAGGCTTCGCAGCGATTTGCGAGTTAGTTGTGGGTCGCTAATAAACGTAAATTGCTGGAATTGTTCAATAAATGCCGCAAAATATGTTCATTAGCCGCCTCTTTGACATTTATCTATTTTACACTAAACGAAGGCGTGGCAATTTCGTCTGGTTCAATGGAAAGGGTCAAATTGGAAGGCAAATCTCTTCACAACTTAGGAAAATATAGAATAATGCTATACATACATCTCCGCAATCAGTTAATTTACTTTATCACACAAGGCACTTTCATAAAATAGTTAATTTTCAGCGTAATTAATGGTTAATCTTAATTACAAAATCCTGTTAAGAAACCGCTCAACTGTCGGCGGCTATAAAATGGATTATCAACAATCTGCTGGTAGTTACTGCCCATTTCTTAAGCCATTTATTAAATACCGACTAAAAATAAATGCCAACTATATGCCATTTTCAATTAATGGCAAAATATAATTTACGAACCAATTCTGATAAAAATCCATGCCATATCATAAACACACCCACATCAAATTAACTCAGTTTGACTTCAGCTGGCCCGTAATTAAAATCAAAACAAACCAAAAACCCATATAAATGAACTGCCCACACATCAGGCCGCAGAAATATAAAACAAATTACACGGCTTATCTTTATTGGCCCAAATTTCAATTTGCCAACAATTAAATTGAGGCCTGCCACAAAGTGCAATTAGCGATTAAAACAAAGGCCACAACCAAATTTCAGTACCATGATAAATGGAAAGAAAGTCGCTTTCGATCGGGCCCCAAAGGGAAGAATAAAATAAAAATAAAAATGAAAGAAAAGACAAGACCTGGACATCAGTTGGCTTGTCAGCAGAAATATGAGCCACATTGTCGGGTACAAGATGTCTTGCAGAAAAGCCAAAGCACAATAAATGCGAAATATAAAACATACATGTAGCCAAATTAATCATTAAGTCGGGCGAAGAAAGAGCCAAGAAGATAAAACACACCTACCCAAACCCAACTCAAAATAAACCCAAAAGGGCAGGGCAACAGTTTTTGACTGAAATTAATTTGACTGCGGGCTGTGCGAAAAGTGATAAAACATGCAGACACTTTTGGATGAAAGCAGACGGAGAAGCGATGGAGAAATGGGTGAAAAGATTTGCATAATATTCAGAGGAAAAAATCACCAGAAAGCGTCTTAAGATATATAAAAGAAAACAGCAAAAATTAAGTGTTTCAACGCACTGCCCATACTATAAGACTTAGAGCATCCAAATTTTTACGAGATCCTATGTTTCACGCTAGTAAACCCAAATAACTATGAAAAAATTTAAGGAGCAAAATAAACACCTATAGATTCCATATCTTGAGTTTTTGGATATCGTTCTCTACAATTATACATTAGAATATTACTTTTAATCGATGTGGACCATTTTAACGTTAGATTTTTCCCTGTTCAGAATGGGACACCAAAACTGCACTTCTAGATTCCATAAGTTAAGCTACTGAAGTCCGATTTTGGCATGGCATACCTCTTTGAACTTGTGATTGAATTCTTTAGTATTCTACATTAACACATTAATTTTTAAGGATGGTCAAATTTTTAACCCATTTTCTTGTTCGATTTTCCCGTATTTTCAATGACTTTTAGAATGGTACCCCAAAACTGCACTTCCAGGTTCCATAACTTGAGTTATCGGATTCCGATTTAGACGTGTGATATCTCTATGAATTTGAGGTTGAATTTTCTAATATTATACATTCAAATATTTTGTATAAGAGATGGTCCAATTTTTAACCCATATTCATATTCGCTATTTCGTAATTCCCTATGGCTTTTAATTGGGTACCAAAAACTGCATTTCTAACTCCATAACTTGAGTTATCGGATCCCGATTTAGAAGTGCGATACCTCTATGAATTTGTGCTTGAACTCTCTCATACTCTACATTACAATATTACATTTAAGCGATGGTATAATTTTTAACCCAATTTCATGTTCGATTTTTTCACATTTTCAATACAAATTAAAATATAAACGAACTGCAATTAACGGTCCACATTTGCTTGGGTTTTGTAATTTGGACTTGTCATGAAAGTTTTCACTTTCTAAGCTTTGGCCAAGGGTAAACAAAAACTGAAGAGCCCTGTGACCATTTCCGGATTTTTCTGGCAAAAGGTGTTAAAGTGTCGGCGGTTTGTTTACTTAAAATGCTGCTAATTAAATTGGGAAATGCGCTGCATCGTTTATTCGTTGCGTACTTGTAGATGAAGTGTTGAGACATGGAAAATATCGCAGAGAGAGCAGACTATTAATTATGATTATAAAATAAATAATCAAATGTGGTGAAGTAGTGCCATCGAGAAAAGAAATCAACTGATAACTCATATATATATCTGTAGAAGATGTTAATATAATAATAGTAAGTATTATAATCAACAATATTAGCTATTTGTACAACCTATTTACCTGTCAAGTAAGCTTCTCTTAAAGTTATTTTCTTTTTAAAGCGAATTACTGTGAAGTGCCCATAAATTCATTAACCCCTAACGCCTTTCTTATCACAAGGGCCGCACTCTGTAGTTGGTTTTAAGGCCTTTAAGCGTGAGCATGCCCAATGCTTCTTTCCACCTGACCCATAAGTCTGTGGTGGCAGCCTGCATCTCAAGATTATTAACGCTCAACTAAGTCGGGCTCAAGTGGAGTACTTAACCAACTGGAGGATGGATGTGGATGGCGGATACCCATGCCGCAGTGCCTGGTCCATTTCCCCCAAGATTGCCATTAGCATTTGCATTCGGCATGCCGAGCACGTTTCACACTCCCAGGGAAATCCAGCGAGCGGCAGGGTCATAAATGACCGACCTGACCACGGCTCTCAAATATTGGTCATGGCATTAGAAAGCCGCCTCAAAAAGTGCGCATGCAATGCATTTTATGCCCAACTTGTTCTCGTTACGTTAGCGCTTCCTCGAGTGCCCATGCCCCTGAAAACGCCAACAAAACCCCACTGATCCGCACCAAAAACGCATTTCACTTTCCCAGAAATCAATAACGCCATGATATTGAAGACGCCCCGCGCGTGTGAAGAGTGAGAGTGCCTTTCTGCTCCAATCAATCCCAAGTGATGAAACCCTAAACCAAACTTATTCATCAGCTCAAAAAAAAATCACACCATGCTCGATATATTTTTCAGTTTTCTTTACATTTCTTTTGGATATTTTCAAGTCTGCATAGTAGGTTTTTCAACTCCAAACTTCCATACGATATCTATGCTTAAAACCTACTTTTAGCCTAACATGCGGACGAGAAAACTGACCTTAGTTAACCAATAAATTTTACATGTTAATGCTGTTTCTAAATAGGTTTTGTATTAATGATAATACCATATAATATACTATGATAATAATCAATATAAATTATATTTATTATATAAGTTAATCCAAGGATTAGTGTAGTCCCGGCTAGTATAATCTAATTATTTTACATGTACAGAGGAATATAACTTTGATAGTTTTTTAGATCGCAGTGTTCACCGGCTGTACAAATTGTAAATTAAAAAGAAAGCTTTACTTTCTGATGAACTTTAGTTTTATTGTTGCCCAATTATGGGGCTACTCTTCTTATTGATTAACGCACCATTCGAACTTCGCTTTATGTGATTTTCTCCCAGCTTTGGCTTATTTGCTTTTATGATTTGTGTGCGCCTTCTTACACGTAGTTATAATTTTTATGGGCTGTTGTGAAAATCCAGCCCCTCTGGGTAATGAGATTTCACTGTGGGAAGATGATCGCAAGTGCACCATTATTCTGGCCAGCTCAAGTGAAAGCTGATGGGAAAATCAATTTGCAAGGCAGTAGCTTCTAGATGTCCAAAGTCCATTGGGTCAGATGGCAGATGACAGATAGCGAAAGGATTGTCAACTTTCGAAATGCCATAAATAAATGAGCGAGGCAAATAACAACTTAATTTCGCCTGGCAAATGCATTTGCATTATTAGCATACTGTGAATATATTTTCTCACCCATTTCACCGAGTCAGGTGGCCGTCTCTATATCCATATCTCACCCGTTTATCTCCTCGTATCTCTATCTCTGGGTGTTTTTGGTTTTTAGTTTGTAGTTTTCGGTTTTGGCATGCTAGCCGCTTCCTCAAATAAATCGCACGGCATTTGCATGTTGAGAAACAATTTCTCAGGTCTTGTTGATCTGGCCGGATTGGATTGGTTGGATTATCTTGGCCCAGAGTTGGCGGGGGCCTTTGATATATGCCACACGGCGATGGTCATAATATTTTTTTGCGCAATTCGGTTGTCGTCGAGCGGCTTTTTCGACTCGATTTATCGATCGTTAAGTAAATGCATTAATTTTTCTCACCGCTCGTGGCCATGTTCGCAGAAGTAAAGAGGCTCAGCATGACTGGCCAGCGTTGATTTATATTGGCCGGTGGAAAACCAAATTCCCAGCTTGTCAATTAATTATGATCATGTAGAGCTGCGGCCTTTAATTTCCCACTCAATTCGGCTGCAATTGTCGAAATGTCCGCGATGCCTGACAACTTTATCTCGATGCTTTATTTACTATACATTTATTCCAGTTTGATTTGTTTACCCAACTGATTAATGTTTGGCTCTGTCTTATTGTTAGGCAAGCTTTTCCACTTACCAGTAGCAGAAAGCAAAGGCTTTCACTTGACTGCAATTGAATGGCAAATCCATTTCAATGATTCGTTGATCCCCATAAAATTTGGTATTCAAATTGGGCTGACATCGGCCAACCTAATGCAAAATCTTAATTAAACAACGTCTTGTGAGTGCCGAAATCACTTTGCATTGAAATGTTTGTATTGCACTCCACGGGAAAAAATTGTGTTTATTATGCAGTTCAGATTAAATGTTATTTACCGATCTGATAGCAGTGCCTAATTGATTTTTTCTCTGTGCACTTGGCCAAACAAGGAAAACCAATTTGGCCAACACCTCGGACTTGGCCAACATTCTAAGCATGATTACAATACAGAAAATATGTTTTAATAATGCCAGCCAGAAGATTTGGCAATCCAATCCGCATGCATTAGCCAAAAAAAAAACTTAGGACTTGGTATAAGACTACCAACAATGCTGGGCCCCCGTTTTTGTGGGCACCTTTTTTAAAAACGCCAACGAGCACGACGATTTTTCCATTATATATTAGATGCCGAATACCGAATGCAAAGTGGGCGATTTTTACTGGCAGTTTTGAAATGCCAGAGCGTTTAAAATCGCACAAAACCTTTTGCATGCGACTCGCTAATGCTTCCAACTAAATGATATACTTGAACATTTGCATCCATATGCGATTCGTGATCATAAACATTTGTCATGGATGAATAATGCTGAGTGGTGTTTTGTAATGATTTCAAGGTTTAGAGGGCGGTTCAAATGAGAGTCGATGGATAATTTATGTGAGATATCTAAAAATCTAGTTCAACGGAACTAACTGATAATTATTAATATTACAAAGGCATTAAAAACATTTTTATTACCACCTATTTTTTATTAAATTTCAATTAAATTTAATTGCCTTCCCCTTTAATGATCTCTCTTTATTTATATAATTATGCGCACTTTAATTGGCACCCCCAAAATATAATCTAAATAATTTTCTCTATTCAATTTGGCCAGTTTTCAATGCAATTTCCAGCAGGTCTCCACACTTGTTGACCCTCCGCTGGGTCTGCGTTGTTTATTTTATGACATTTAAACAATTATTTTTCAACACAAGCAACTGTTGTTGAAATATCATTTGATTTAACCAGCCAGTTGGCCGGGCCCACACCCTCGTGGAAGTGGCCAAAACGAGTCTTGGCCAGATTGCGATTGGAGCTGCTGGTGGTGGCTGCATTTTGCTGGTGTCACAATGTCTGGGACCGCCGAATTCTGTGACGCCGTTGTTGTTCTCGCAAACGCCCCGCAGCTAAACATGAGATGTATATTTTATTTTTCATAAATTAAAGGAAAAAACTACGTGGCCGAAAACGAGAAAAAAAAACAGTTTTGATATGAACCTGCTGTTGTTGTTGTGGCCGAAAATCGAATTCTTGAATGAACCATTAATCTTGTTGCCAGCTCGGTGGACTCGGTCATTAAATACAGCCGCTGTAATTGCATTGCAGGCACTGCAAAAAAAATGTTTATATAAACACGAAACATTTCTTTCATTAAGTACATGAAAATGAATTTCATTTAAAGAAAATTATATTCAATAATTAATATTATATATCTCTAGTTTATATTTATCAGTTGATAATATAATCAGGCCTATTCTGATTTTTACGTTCCATTTACTGCAAAGAATGCTTTTGGTCAATATGCATGTGATATTATCTTGAAATTAGATCACTTGTGATGTATTTCTTTTATAAATCGAATTCGAAAAAAGACTAGAAACTGGAGTTCGTACATTCTTTTTCTCAGTGTGAGTCTCGGAGTCTGCCTTGGCGATTTTCTCAGTTTCGGTTTCGCTTTAGTTTTTGCGAGCAAATTAATGCGGGTTTGTCATATTACAATTACTGGCTTTTTCTGGCCCGACTCTGTGGCAGCTGGCATTATTACACCTGCGCCCCAATGCGAGGAGGGGCGGAGAGACTCCCCCAGGGGTTCCTATCCTATCCGATCCGGTTCGATCTTGGGGTTTTCTGCTCGATATAGTTTCTGGGGATAGTTATAGCAAGTAGGCAGTTGGTCAATTGCCTCGTTCTGCTCATTTGTTTGCCCCTCTGGGAGCGGCCAAAGTTCAGCCAATCGGTTGACAGTTCATAAGTCTCCGACATGATTTGTTCCTCCTAAAAAATGTTGGAGTGTTCTCACGATTATAATTAGGCAATATATAAATTGGATTCCGAAGTGGGTTGGGTAAATATTTTATACAGATGGAGGATTTGAAATTACAGAGGTGGCTACCAAAACTTTAATTTCCAGACACATATGTAAAAACTTCTCTTAAAATCTTTATTATCTATAATGATGTCAACAAGTATCCATTAAAAGTACTGAAAAATGGAACCCTGTCTAAACACATTACGATCGCATAACGTGCAATGGACAATGACCTGCACTCCTTAACAAATTACACTATTTATTGGCATCCTGTTTCCATCTCACTAACTTCGATCATCTCCATCCAGCGGTGCAAATTTTATGGCGCTTTCACGGTAGCCAAGGCAACTCCTCTTTCTCTGTGAGTCCGCCGCGTGGACAAATTGCCGAGCGGGAAAAGTGAAAATCACCTTTTCAGCTGTGATTTTTTTTCAATTTTCAAATTTTCCATGGACCCCATGTATGGCAGGCATAATTTGTTAATTATTTTCCGAAGCACAGCTCGTGTGCCGGCTACAACTTAATCAAAGTGATGGGGCCAATTAAAACGCCGCCGCGGGAAGCGATAAGAGATCCCAGACCCCTCGACGAACTAGTTTAAAGAAAGCCTTTCCACCACGCGAGTGAAATAAAGAAAGGAGGGGTTGGGTGGGGTCTTTCACTGGGATTGGATTGGATTTTGTTGGGTTGGGTTCGACTGAAGCGCGTCGAAACAGACCAAAGCGAACCGCAGCTTAATTACGATGAGATAGAGGCGGAACCCAGCCCACGGATCGATAGATCCACAGATCGATGGATACGAGATCAGCGCCACGGAATTCCCCAGCTGATCCCGGTAGCTCAGAGATCCCAGATTGAAGCCTGCCGTTCAGAGATACTCACAGACGGAGACAGTAGATAGTTTATCAAGGAAAGTTACGGTTACACGTAGACTAAACCTTAGTTGCATTTAAAAGTTTAATATATATCGATTTAAAATTTTAATGGTATTGAAAAGATCTTAAAAAAGGAAAATTGGGACTTTTAAGTTAGGAAGCAATGAGTCCTCATTAAAATAAGTTAGGAAGGTGAAAAGTGAGGGAATTCTTAGTCTATGATCCATGATTATCCATGATATAGTACTTTAAAGGTGGAAAGTGTATCATCTTTATTTAAATTTTGTATGTTTTTTAACATAATCTAAACCTATTTGTCAGTACTTTTCCGTGAAAATGCAAAATAGAATAAAGACTTGTAGAGATAGTTAGGCAGTTGACAGTCTGTGGGCAGACAGGCTCATTCGAGCATCCTCCAGCGGAAGTGGGCGACTCGTGGTCGTGACTTGAAGGCAGAGAACCTGAACCCAGACATCCGCTGGAGGAGTATAACCAGAGCACTGAGACTTCCGCAGGCGGTACCAACTTGTCAGATCGGTTCTCAAGCCAAATCACAATCATCGAAGGGGCCAAATTGAATAGCTAACCATAATTTCAACAACTCTGTTAAGCCCCTAATCGATGATCTAAAAAAAGATCGATCCTTGGGTTTCTTCGCCTTCAATTAATTTCATAACAGTCCCTTCGATTCTTTTGGCTGGCTCCAAAGTCCAAAGCTCCTCCCTGGGCTCCAACCACCTGCCTGCCTCCACACACATGTGTACACCTCCTGCCTGTCAATTAATGGCCTTTCGACTCCGTCTGGCGGAGCCAACCAATTTCATCTTATTATCCCACACAGAACCCAGAAACTGGTTCTCGGGTTCTGTTGCTGTTTCTGTTACCGATTCTGGCCTGCAAATCACGTTTCTTAGCTTTTCTGTGCCATGTCCAGTCTCTCAACCTACCCAAAAATAATAATAAAAAGAAAAAGAGTCCGAGGAAAACAAGAGAAGGCGAAAACCAACGCAGACAGAAAATGATTTGCAGTTCATTAAGACGAATCCCCCGATCCGAAGGAGCCAGAGTCGGAGACTAGACGATGACTAAGACCTAGATCGAGGGGCTTTTGTGGCGCATGTGAATGAAATTGGTTTCGGTTCGAGTCTCGACGGATCGGAGGACAACAGTCTACAAACTGGACAATCACTAGGCTTCATAAGGTGGAGCTGCACTCAGAGAAAATATTTGTAAAAAAGAAAGTCCTTGGAAAATTATACAAGTATGCCATTGAACATATTTCTGAAAGCCAATTATTATTTGATTTTAACAAGCTTTTCTTTCAAATCGGAATAGTAGAGATTTAGTATTTGCAGGGCTTACTAGCTCGTAAAATTTTTGTTGACCTTCCATTTCAAAATTTTCACAGCATATTTTAGCACCCTAATTGTTTGCCCTCATATTTGGCTTTCCACACTTATGGGTTGGGAAAACACCATATATGTGTGACAATGCATACACGAAAGTAAACTTTGTTTTTTAGGAGATCAAGGTTAAAACATAATTTCGTCAAGTGCATGATTTGTCCAATGGAAATTTTCCAAAGTGTGTGCCCAGCAATCCGGGCTGATCTTGACATGATAATTATGTCTGCACCGGGTGGTAAAACTGTTCACTCGATAAGCCTGAAAATATTTTTGTTTAGGGCTGCAAGTAGGTGGGTTTTTGTGCCTAGAAGCAGCACCACCTCGTTGGCTTTATGAATCTGTGGCCATTGGAAGGCTTTCGTCTTGGGATGGCCCACACATGTGACCAATCAAAAAGTAACGCCTTTGCTTTGGGGCCTGCTCAACTTTGACGAAAGCTGTTCAGTTTCTGCACCGAAAGAAAAGCAGCATTATCAAATTGTTAAATTTTTAAAATATTTATAGATTCCAAGAAATTGTTTTTAGTAGAAGTCGAATATTATGTAAAATCGTTTTCTTAAAATACGATTTTCGAGTATTTTGTAAAACCGTTTTCTTAAAACCCAGCCACATTTAATTCGTTTAAAATGTTTTTATAAAATCATAATTAGATTTAGGCCTAACATAATTTTGTTTATTTTTTAAATTGGTAACCAAACTGGGTTTACTGAAAATGGGATTTAAAAAAAAAAAGATTTTACGCACAACTCGACTTCTAGTTTATAGTAAAATTTGAACAGCTTAGAGTAAGCTTATATTATTTTTTCCCTGCATAATAACTTTCATCATTGATAAGTTTCTAACTCTATTGCCACAAATTTCTTTGCAGCAGCACCGCCAGGAGTCGCAGTCGCCGGATTACCACCACCGCTATGCGAGCAATGGCAAACTGCCCCGGGCGGCGGCCTCTACCAATGGCAATGGCTTTTCCACCGGCACCACGCAGACGGTCACCGTGGATGTGCACCACCAGCACCTCGGCGGAGGAGTCGCCTCCTCCTCCGTTGCCAAGCAGTTGATGGCCAACGGCAATGGCATAAGTGGCCACAGCCGCAGCAGCAGCCTGAGCCACAACATCCATGCGGTGGCCTACAGCGAGCTGAGTGCCGCACCACCGGCCTTTGCCACACCGCCGACGCGGAGGCGGTTCTTCAACCACAAGAATCTCCTCACCAGAGGAAGTGGCGGGGCATCAGGCGGAGGAGGAGGAGGAGGAGGCTTGGCTGGAGGTGTGGGCGGCGGCCATCGACGCACTGCCTCCAATGGGGGTTGTCCCATTGACACGGCATCAATCCTGTCCGGAGGTAAGTTCAGTGTGGGGTTCAAGTGTGGGTCAGGTTCAAGAGTTGGCACAGAAAAGAGCCACTGTCATAGAGGCAATAAATGGCTTTTAAACATCTATCTAGATATTTAAAAAATATATTAATAATAGATAATGCTATAGGTATAAAAAGAGTAAGGTTTATTGCTTAAGAATAAACATCCTTGAAAAGAAAATTCACCCAGCATCCATCATTAGATCATCCTCATCAGCACCATCACCACCATGATAACCAGACGGTGGGCAAGGAGTCCAATGCCCTCAACACATCGACCTGCTCGGATTCGGCGGTCACCAGAAGGCGAAGGAAGAACGTCAGTAACCACAACCTGAAGACCTCCGCTCGCCATGGAGCGAGTAGCGAAAATCGCCTCAACAGACTGAGTTTAGCTGGAACCTCCGTCTACGCGGGGCATCTGTCCTCTCTGGTCTTCGGCAAGATCAAGTCCCTGTGGAGCGTCAACTCCTCCACATCCAGCGAGGCGGGACTGAATCAACTAGCAGGCATGGCTCCGCTCCTTTTCTTTGTGCATCCTTCAGTTTCAGGCGTTAGCATGTCTCTCCAGATTTCGCCTTGACTTTTTCAGCGATTGGCATGTTTTTATATTAGTTGTTATTAACATTTTACTAGGTATTGTTACACTTAGAAAAAAGTTTCTCAAAACTTTTCTACCGATCTTAATAGTGAACCTCAAGTTCTCCAAATTGGGATGATGTGTTCTCTAAAACGAAAAGCGAGATAAATTTGATTTCTCAAGACTCATCTCAAAAACAAACTCGAGAGTACTTTCGTCTTGATTTCAAGAACGTTTCATCTCGAAAAAGTGAGAAGACGAATTTTTATACTGAGAAATTAAATTTGCTAACAATTTTTTTTCGTAAATGTATTATCAAACTAGAAAATAAGTTCATTGGTTTAAAAATTACAAAACTCTTAAATTATTTTATACTTTAATCGAAACTTGAGTTGTTCTTGATGATTTTAATATCAACATTTAAATTAATTTACTATCTATAAGTCACCCAATTTAGTTCTTTAAGGTTAAGCAAAAGAGAGGAATACAATTTTCACTTGCTAAAAAATGTTCCGTTTGTTATTTGCATGTTAGTCCTAAAAAACGTTAAAAGTCTAATAAATATTTGGTTTTTCCTCTCCCAGGAAGCGACGCCCTTGACCATCACTCATCGCTGCTGAATGAGAAGCTACAGAAGGACCAGCTCCACGCCCGGCTCGGCCTGCTGCTCAACGATCCCGGGAGCAATGGGAACAGCAGCAGCAGCGGCAGTGGCTGCGATCCCATCTCGGCCCACTCCACCACGAGCACCACCAGCAGCAGCGGAGTGGGAGCGGCCAGCACCACCACGAGCGGCTCCTCGCAGAATGTCAGTCCGGAGCAGACGCTGGCCAGCGGAGCCGGAATGCTCAGCGGCAGCCAGCTGTCGGTGGCCACCAGCCACGGGGTGGGGGTCAAAGAGGATTCCCTGAGTCTGTGTGGCAAGTTCAAGGCCGGCTGCTCCATGCTGCACGTGTACGAGGCACTGCCGAGCAAGAGTCGCAAGGGAAACGCTCGGAGATCGACGCGTGGTCAGCAGGCATCCAGTTCCAGTTCATCGGCAGCAGCAGCAGCAGTGGGATCCAGAGTCACTGCCTCCACTTTGGCGGCGGTTCAGTTGGCCCTGAAGCCCTTGTTCTTTGAGGTGCCCCTGCAGGAGCCCGATCCTCCGTATGTGGGTCGCCAGTGGCTGGTGCAGCAGCTGTCCAACATCCTCCTCGGAACCGAGACACGGGTGGTGCTTATCAACGGGCAGCCGGGTACGGGAAAGACCGCGTTTTGCCTGCAGCTGGTGGAATACTCCTGCTTCGGCCGTCGGCAAATGCAGGACGATCCCGATGGCATCTACAGCCAGCTTCAGTTGGGCGCCCACTGTGAGCGCATGCGCGGATTGGCCTCCCACATGGTTGGCTACCACTTCTGCCAGGCGGACGCCAATCTCACCTGCCAGGTGCCGGATTTCGTGCACTCGCTTGCCGCCCAGCTCTGCCAGGCTCCTCAATTGACCGCCTACAGGGATTACCTGCTGTCGGAGCCGCATCTCCAGGACATTCTCAGTGTGCGCGAGTGCATCGCGGATGCGGAGAGAGTGATGAAGTTGGCCATTCTGGAGCCACTGTCGCAGCTTCACCGGGCGGGCAAGATTCCCGCCAAGGTGGCTGTCATCTTGGTAGATGCCCTGTGCGAAGCGGAGTACCATCGTCCCGATCATGGGCACACCATTGCCAGTTTCCTGGCTCAACTCACACCGCACTTTCCGGCCTGGCTGAAGTTGGTGGCCACTGTGAGGACACAGATGCTGGAGCTGGTCAAGGCGCCCAGCTACACGCAACTCACACTGGACAGCTGGGCCAGCAGCCAGACGCTGCAGCAGGATATGCTGGACTACATTGGCGCCCGGCTGACGGACAGTCCGGAAATCCGCATGAACATCGGCGGAGGAGGAGGCCAGAACTCACAGGCGGGGAGCCAACCGCAGACGAAGTTCGTGTCCCACCTGCAGTCCTTGAGCCGGGGCTCTATGCTGTACGCCAAGCTCATCCTGGATCTCATAGCCCGCGGCCAGTTGGTCATCAAATCCTCCAGCTACAAGGTGCTCCCCGTCTCGCTCGCCCAGATCTTTCTGCTGCACTTTAATCTGCGCTTTCCCACCGCCCGCAGCTTCGATCAGGCTGCTCCGATCCTTAATGTCTGTCTGGCTGCTCTGTACCCGCTGACGCTGGACGAGATCTTCTACAGCATGGAGGCACTGGGCCATGGGCGGGAGGCACTCAGCTGGCCGGACTTCATGCAGCGTTTCAAGCTGCTGGATGGCTTCTTAATCAAGAGGTTGGACAACACATACATGTTCTTTCACAGCTCCCTGAGGGAGTGGCTGATGCGCCGGGATGAGGGCGAGTCCAACAAGTTCCTCTGCGATGCCCGGCTGGGTCATGCGGCCATCGCGTTCAGATTGTCACGCCTGCAGGCTCCACTGTCGCCGCAGCTCACTCTGGAACTGGGTCACCACATGCTCAAGGCCCATTTGTACGGGGGAACAAGTCTGACTCTGCTTTCTCCCCGGGATTTGCAGTCCTATTGGTTGGCTGGAGCAGCGGACAATATCTCCTCCTCGCTGGGCGCCCTTCGCAATGTCTACAGTCCGAACTTAAAGGTCTCCCGGTTGGTTCTCCTGGCTGGAGCTTCACCAAATCACCGCACGGATTACATGGGCGGAGCTCCGATCCTTTGCATTGCTGCTCACGAGGGCATCCTGCCGATGGTGAGTCTGCTGCTGGAATTCGGCGCCGATGTGGGTCTGACCAACAGTCAGGGCTGTACTCCCTTGATTCTGGCCGCCATGCGTGGCCACTGCGACGTAGTGCGTCCGTTGGTGGCCGCCGGCAGCAGCCTTGGCCAGCTGGACATCACGCAGCGCTGTGCCCTGGTCCATGCCGCCCGGATGGGTCACCTCAGCGTGGTCAAGTACTTGCTGGCCTGCGACTGGTCGCCTCGGCCGCACTCCCAGGATGTCACCAGATCGGTGGCACTGCAGCAGGCACTGATTGGAGCCGCCGCGCAGGCGCACTGCAAGATCCTCGAGGATTTGCTGGATCTCAATGAGACCGAGTTTGACCTGGATGTGAATGGCATGGAGCCGAGCAGCGGAGAACTGGCGCTCACAGCCGCCGCTCGTCATGGATGCGTCGATGTTGTGGGCATTCTGCTCTCCCGCGGCGCCCAGATCGATGCCAGGAATCGCCAAGGATATTCGGCCCTTTGGCTGGCCGTCAAGGAGGGTCACTGGAGCGTAGTGGAGCATCTGTTGCAACGAGGTGCCCTGCTGGACGAGCCACTGGGTCAGACACGCAAGACGCCGCTGATGATCGCGGCGGAGGAGGGACATCTGGAGTTGGTGGAGCTGCTGCTGGCACGGGGATCGGCACGAGAGGCACAGGATCACGAGGGATTTACGGCCCTGAGCTGGGCCTGCTTGCGTGGACACTTGGCGGCGGCCAAGACGCTCATCGAACATGGATGCAATCGGCACCACGAGGATCACAATGGACGCACTGCTCTGGATCTGGCCGCATATCAGGGTGCCGCCAGTCTTGTGCTCTACATCCTCGACCAGGGCGGCAACCTGGAACACATCGATGTACATGGAATGCGTCCTTTGGATCGCGCCATTGCCTGCCGTAACATCCAAGCCGTGCAGGTGTTCCTGCGCAAGGGCGCCAAACTGGGACCCACCACTTGGAGCATGGCCATGGGCAAGCCGGAGATCCTGGTAGTGCTGCTCAACAAGCTGCTCGAGGACGGCAATGTGCTGTACCGGAAGAATCGCTTCCAGGAGGCGGCCCATCGGTACCAGTATGCCCTGCGCAAGATCTCCGGACTGGAGCAGTTGCTGGAGAGGAATGCCATCTTCGCCCAGCTGCGGACCAATCTGCTGCTGAATCTGTCGCGCTGCAAGCGAAAACTAAATGTGAGTACTTGTAAGATAATAATTGTAAGAAACCTGGTTAAGCATTTATCTCATTTACAGGAACTTGACGCCTCCATAGATTTGGCCACGCAGGCGATTGCCCAGAAGCCGCACAGCTACGAGGGATACTACGCCCGGGCGAAGGCGCGCATGGAACTGGGTGCCCTGAACGAGGCGCTGTTGGACGCCAATGAGGCGATGCAGCAGGCCGCCCGGAGCGGAGTCCTCTGCGAGGTGGTCGAGGTGCTGAAGCGCATCCAAACCGAGCTGCTCACCCGGATCTCCATCAGCAGCGAGGATCAGTCCGGCCGGATGTCGAGCATCGGCGGCGGGGCATCCGCCGTTTATGAATCTCATCACGAGATCACCGATTTGTAAATGTCGATTGTTGTGTAATGTTGTACTCCTCGTATACCCCCTTCGAATTCATCCCTATTCTAGTTTAAGTGCTACTCTACCCTTACTTTTTGCTATTTATTGCCTTCGAATGTTCTTAATTTAAACAAACCGCAACTATTTTTGTAATTTCCTTTGAAATTGTCTTTTTAATTGTGTCTACGCATGTAAAAATTAGTTTTATACGCTGATTTACCATTAGCATCAGTTCTTATTCATAACAAATATTAAGTAAATGCGATTTTTTTAAGATTGAATAAAAAAATTTTAAAGAAAACTGGTCATCTTTTGCTATGTGGTGCAGCCTTTTGGGGATGTGCTTAAACATTTCTGGCAATGCTTTTGAAATCTATCTTTAAAATAATAAGTGTGCAAGCTTTGTGCTGGTTTTTAATAAATTATTATTATAGTTATACAAATGTACACAAAATATGCCAAAATAGACGCATCTAATTTCAACGAACTGATTATAATAATATTTTTCTATTTGAGAACACATATTTAAAACACATATTTAAAATTTAAAACAATTGTAGAAACCTTATTTAGATGTATTTACATTTTAAGCTTAACCTATTCGAGGGCAGAGTTTAACTTAGGAATGGAACAGTTGAAAATGAAATGTGTCTCGAGTTAAATACTAGAGGAAGTTCAGAGAGCGGCATATACTTTAGAGTACTATACCATTTCAACAAACTATTTTCGGTCTGCACTTGCCATAAATAAGATTTTGTGCCGCAACGTATACTTAAGTACTTATAAAATCAACAATATCCTGATGTGCTCCAATAAGAGCCTTCTGCTATCTAAGTGGATTTTCCATTAAGTTTACTCAGTTCAGTGGGTTCTCCCAAATCGCAATGTCCTAGACGCGATTCAACAAGCGGAGCCGAGATCTGCAAATGCAGAACATAGTCGGGAGCTGGAAAAACAAAGTTTGAGTTACACAAAGACTCAGTTTCGAGACTAAACAGAGATGGAGGGTGCGAGATGTGGCATTGTAGCTTTGGGAGCATTCAAACAGAAGAACAAGCTGTGAATAAAAGCGAAGGAAATATAAAGCAAAAGCATTTGGTGCAATGAGTAAGCGGATCAGCGTGAATGAAGATACTATTTTGTTTTAATAGACATACCTTGCTCCAACAGGTACTCCAAATCATCTGGGCAGTCTATCGTGGGGAAATCAATATTGGTCGACTCCTTGAGGATAACACCAATGTCCTTATCGGCACTCATTAGGAATAAAGGCACATTCGCCTTGGCGAGCTCTTTTTGCAGCGATCCCATTCCTCGAGCGGCCGTGAAATCGAAATCTGTAAGAGATATATATTTAGTTTAATCAATAACAAAATATTCCCTATAAATAAACCTACCATGCACATGAGCACAATCCAGGACCACAGGAGCGGTGCCGTGCGTGGTCAGAGCCTTAGAGATTCCCGAGCGAACCCATTCGATGGCCGGGAAGTACAGTGAACTGTGCTTGGGACGGATTAAAATGTAGTTGATACCATTGGTAGTCTGCAGTTTGGAGACACTCAGCACGGGTCGAGCGGCTCGGTAAACCAAGAAGGCCACATCGGAACTCACGCCCAGCAAAAGTCCGATCTCGACGCCCACCGCCAAACTCATCACAAAAGTAATGGCACCTGGTAGCAATTCTCGTCGACTGCACCGCCACAGCGGTTTGATCACCTCGAACTCAATCATGAATATCACCGCCGAAATTATCACCGCACTGAGCGCAGCCTTTGGGATGTACTGGAAGTAAGGAGCCAACAAACCAAGCGCCAGGAGCACCAGTATGCTCGTGTAGCAACCTCCAAGGGGAGTCCTCACTCCACTCGCGTGGTTGACAGCACTTCGCGAGAAGGATCCTGTCACCGGCATGGAGCTGCAGAAGGCGCCACAGATATTACTTATGGACAGGGCAACCAGTTCCCGCGTGGGACTCAGTCCAGCTCCTCCAAAGGCCTTTGAAATAGCAACGTTGCCGAGTACAGCAATTATGGGCAGTATTATCATGGATGGACCCAGTTCCGAGAGCTGAAAAAGAAACAAATATACATTTAATGAGGGATATTAAACAAGAGAAGAGTAATATCATATAATATTTTAACAAATCTTTCATAAAACATATGGAGTTTACTATTTTGCATTCTAATGGTAACGAGTAAAATTAATCTAATAAGACCTGTGCTGTGCACCAGACAGATCATCCATTTTAAAAATAAACCAAGATTGAATCATTTCAATTTATTTATATAATCTGAGTGGCGAAAATAAAACAATTCTTCGAGACAATTAAAAACAAGTATTGCTACAAGTATCTTTGAGCTGAAGACTTCAACACAGCAACAATAAACCAGATAGACTGGGATACTAAGTTAAACAAATGTGATGAACCTTGATATTTCATTTACTAGGTCAGTAAAAAAAAGGTAATTAGTGAACTTGTTTTCACTTACCATCTGTTCAAAGTTCTGTCTGATCTCGGTGCCATTCCTGTCCAGAATGGTGGTCTCGAACTTGGGCAGCGAGACGTTGGGCAGGCCGCTCTTCACCTTTCCGGTGAGTATGTACGGACAGCTGTCCATTTGCTCGCAGGTGCTGTAGGCCAGCGCACTGGTCACCAGGACTACCAGAGCATTACGACCCGTGGCTATGACCCAGATGCTGCCGCTGATTAGCTGCTGCGTCCGCAAGTTCCTGATTCGCCCGTCCAGCTTTACGTCTTTGAGTTTCTATTGGGATTAAGATTGTTTAGGAGGATTTTAGAATAACAATAATAAGTATATCTACCCTTAGCAGCAGCAGAACTATAATGGAAACCAGTCCTAAGGTGAAATCGCCCTGTCGCACATTATGAAGATTTCCAAACACAGAACGCATCGTGTTGATGAAATCAGAGCCGGATCCTCCACTCAGACCCAGCAAACCCTTTAACTGCGATGTGCCAATAATGACGGCGGTGGCCGAGGTGAATCCGACGGTAACGGGCAGTGATATCAGATCCACCAGGGCGCCCAGCTTCAGCACTGCCATGCCCAGCTCAACGATTCCTGAGATGAGGCACAACAGTATCGCGTAAGCTGGTCCAGAACCCAATCCGAATCCCGTGTGCCGGCTAGTCATCAGGGCCAGCAAGGCCGTGGGTCCAATGGTCACCTGCCGGCAACTACCCAGCATGGCGTATATGATGCCACCCACAAAGGCCGAGTACAGGCCATACTGTGGCTGCAATCCTGCTAAGGTGGCATAGGCCAGTCCTTGTGGCAGCACCGTGAGTCCAACTGTGACTCCGGCTATCAGATCCGCTACTGCATCCTGGCCAGTGTAGCCGTGCAGCCACTTCAGACCCGGCAGCAAGCGGTATCCCCAGTCCCTGAGGGTCATAGTGGATTTAGCTGTGGATTGAAGACAATCAGAGAATTACTAACTTTGTGATGGTATTTATTACATATTCCTTTTTTTATTGTAATAAAGATCTATAGGGAAATACGTCGCAATAAATTGAGGATCGCCAGTTCAATGACTTGTCCAACTTTGCATAATTATACATAAGACGTCTGCGTGACAGACAAGCCCAGTGAAAAAGAGACGTCAAGTTATGTTATTACCAAAAAGCAAGTCATAAATAAGCCTCTTAGAACCCAAAACAATGGAAAAATACGAGTTTATGGTAAATAAAGAAGAATATCTGCCAAACCTTAGTGATTACAAAAGGCTCACCGAATAAACTAGATTGTGTAAATTAGGCAATCGAGTTGGGAAGCTTTGGATAAAATTAAATAGAATCAAACAAATGTATCAGAACAAAGAAGTAAGAATTAATCATATATTATTTATGTATTTATAATTAGTCAAGATGTGATATACTACAAAAGTGTTATCTTCACAAGACTTTTTAAAATACAAATCGCATTAAAACTGACTATTTTTAATTCATTAAGGACTGTTTATATATTGCATATTTTTATAATACCAATATATATTTGACTAGCTGTTCTCAGAGTGGAACCCAAAAATGCCTCCTATCTAAGCGCACTCCAAATTATTTTGTTGGAAACTCACGTATTTAAACAAATGTTTTGATGTTGTTGTTTGTTCGAAGGGCACGTTCTTTCGAATTACCCGAGAACTGAATTCTTTTCAGTCGTAATTCTTTTCAGTAAAAAGAGCGGGGAGCTCTGGAGAAGATCAGGTCGGTTCGGGAGCTGGCCAAAGACTGAAGAATGATCGCGTGAACGAATAATTGCTGATCAGTGATCACACGACCGCCTCAATTAGCTTGGCAAGTGGCGGAGTTGAAAGTATTGGTTCGGGTCGCTCAAAACGTGATCAAATTGCTCGATCGATGAAAACAAATACGCGCACGAGATGTGTGCTTTTTTTGCAAACGATTTATTTACAATTTAGAGCCAATAATTATGGCAAATTGTTTGGTGGTTATGTCATTTGTTAACGCTAAATGGAAGATATTTGCTTTGTTTATGTAAAGAATAGGGTAGTATTTATTAAATGGATTTATAAGGGGGGCTGAAAAATTGGCTAATATACCATTAGTTCCGCTAAGCAAAGATAATGCTATTTGTACAATATAAACAATTTAACAGTGTTTATTGAAATGTTGGAGAGCACACAAAACAAATCAACTTCAATCTTTTAAAGTGCAATAAAATGCAATATTTATCAGAGCGATTAATCGGTATCATATAAAAAAGTATAAAGAGGATACTACAAAAAACGACCGAGTTTTGTGAAAGGGAACAAAATTGAAAAGAAAATCCCCAACCTAGAACTAAGGTTTAAGTAGTACTAAAAAAAAAAACTACCCTTTTTTTGTGAATAAGCAATAAAGTTAAAATAAAATAGTTCCTAATCTTTTTAAGTAACCTTGTAAGTTCATTAGAGGTTCATTTTCAAAAATTGAGATAAGGAAAGCCCTTATCGGTATGGGAACGTTTATTTCAAGTGCTTTCATCCGCAATTTGTAACCGGAATCAATGAAGCATAAAAACGCGTGAAAAGTTTATTAACCCTTTGAAGTAACTGGTGAAATCTGTTCTTTCCCGGTCCACGAAACCAATATTATTGAAGAGATCACTGAGTTATATACAGACGCAACTTTATAGGTATAAACATAATTGCCGGTTGTTGACAGACGGCGTGAAGGAATCCGAGCTTTATTTATCGCTCTTTGCCTTCTTTTCACTTTGGCATTACTCAAAAAACTAGTTTTCTTAGGACTGATGTTTGAGTAAAGGTAAACAAGTGGGTATAAAATACGAAAACAGGGAAGCCAATTGTTTAGTTTTGCTTGTTTATTTATAACGCGAGCTAAATTCCCGAAGAATTTGCAACAACAAATGGGTTAGTGGCACAAACACAGAAAACCGATCAATCAAACCCAGCAACCCTTTTTACTTGTTTATTATGAACTCTCTACTTATTTATTAGCTAATATCACTTAATACTTAAGTTAAAAAACGCAATGCAAGCACTTTTACCGGTGAAATTGGAATAAACAAATTTGTTTGCTTTCCACTGAACAGCTGGTCCACAGGGTGACTTGGGTAGTGCTAAAAAACTGGTACACAGGGTGATTCCGCTCCTAGTCTAGGTACGCTAGCGCCCTCTAGGCGGCTATGGAAGTGAACTATAATAAAACTACCTTACAACACTGAAATAGTTAACCGATTATTTTGTATATTTGCGAGTAAATTTTTTAAACTAATATTATATGTTAAAAGCAGTCAACTTTGTGCATTATAAAAATGTAATATTTTTCTACACATATACACATGTACATATGGAGATAACTCAAAATTCAAAAGTAGGGCTCCAAAATAGTGGCAAAACTATCGATATTCTTGTAACCTGACGTTTACCAGCACTGGAATCGAGAGGCCAGCGCTTATCCACACTGCCTGAATCACGAACAATTTTTTATTATGGCACTTGCGCGGCTCGCAAACAGAATTCGCTGATTGAAATCCATAGAAAGTCATTGCCCAACGTCGAGGACGCTGCCAGTTGAAGTTTCTGCGAGAAAGGATCGCCGCACAGGAAACGGAAGTTCCGGGAAACAGCTATTTCATCCAACGCCGCTGCCTCCCCCTCGACCCTCCCCGCGAAACGAGCAGACGCCGAACGAAACATTTAGATTGTGCAAATAGCTAAAATCCACACAGTCCGCCATCGAATATTATGAAATGGGTAAGCTGCGAGGGAAAAAACACTTGGGTGTACGGATTTTCACACCGTTGCGCCGATTTCCAGGGCCTTGGGTTTCCATGGCAAGAAAAACTGCAAATGCAAATGCATCTTCAATGCCGCTGCATGCGTGTGTGTGTGTGTGAGTGTCGTTTTCATAGGGCGTTCTAACTGTTTTTTCTAGGGTGCTTCAGTTTCCGCAAAAAAAAAACGGTATTTGTGCCATTTTCACGGTCACCTTTTGGGAAAATCCTCCATTGTAAACCTGATTTCAAAATGGTTGGGGAAGCTACACCTTAGAACTGTCAGTTTAACTTGAGTTGGTGGAAAAATAATGACAAGTCAAGGGTTACTGTGAAATGAGTGATAAAACTGGGCCCATACTAAAACCCAAATGTATAAATTTTTTTAGTTTTTATGGAGTACTTGTGTGTTAGATGAACGGCAGTTTCTACAAAGAAAATATTGATATACCTATCAGCATGTCCATCTGTCTGTCTGTTCGTATAATCATCTGGATCTTGGGTACTACCAGAGCTAGGGCTCCGAGATTTGGGATATAGAATCATGGGGTCACGACTTTCTCGCATACCAAAACTCAAGGTTATAGGGGAAGTGTAACGCTCTCAAATCTTATATTTTACGACAGCCTCTATAATATTCCGAAGTCTTCAACTTTCCTCTAAGTTCGTTTTCCCTATGTATTGACTTCAAGAGTTAATAAAATCATTTGAATTAAACATTGCTTAATGCTGTCTATTTTCAGCATCAGCTTTAAGTGTCTTGTCTTATTATATCTGATAAGTGTGTTAATGAATGCGATACGATTTAGGTATAATAAAGTATTGTAAAGGCAGATTCACTTGTACATATTCCGATACCCCTGCATTTGATCAAGGGCCTTGATCGCCAGAATAAAAACGTAAAACGTAATACCCATTTACCCAAGTGGAACTTGTTGCTTGAGGCTTGGTTGTAGGTCAGTGCGAAGAGGTGGCTGATCCGGCGGCAAAGAGTGCGCACCAGGCGACGACCGGCGACGATGTAAGTAGCGCCCATCGTAATCCCCATCACTCCAGTAACCACCTCCAAGCAAATTTCCAAAAATCGTTTCTTTCACGTGTCTTTGTTTCGTTATTTTATGAATTTCCGTTGTTCTTTCGTATCAGCAGCAAAATTGTAGCACTTCTAACAGCGAAATTGGCCAAACTTCAATTACAAACTCTCGTTTAGTTGCGCTAACGTGTTTAACCAATTGGACCAGCTATTATTCTTATGTTGCTAACCCTCCACCCCCTCACAAATACACAAACACACAAGACACTTTGTACGACTATTCGATACTTGTTTACAATATTTAGGAAATTAAACAAAAAATGTATGGGGAGAACTCCAAGGAGTTTTCATATATTGGTAAACTAGTCTTTACGGTGTACATCTCTTAAGTTTTAATATTATATATTATAATAATTTTCTTACAAGACACATTTCTTATGAGTTTTGAATATGTTTTTAAACATTTTTATAAATTTCCCTTATAAAAGATATGTTGTACATAATTTAAGTAGCCTGCTCTATAAATTTATGGCAGTGATTAATTTTTTATCGGATTACAGTCTTCTGCAATATAAAATACACACTTTGATACTTATTTTCTTACCAATCTATTCAATAAATAAAGTATTTTTTATCTTAGATGGGGATCCAAACCACACAATCCCACACACATAAAAAACAAACTGTATTCCCTAAAAATATATACATTACAAAGTCGTTTGACCCAAACTGATACCTTTCGCAGACAATGCCCTCGGCCATCAGTGGCGCGGCACATGGCCAAGTCCACATACCCAGCAACGAGGAGTGCGGCATCCGGGACGTGTGGAAGCATAACCTGGAGGAGGAGTTCCGCACAATCCGCAAGGTGGTGCAGAAGTACCACTATGTGGCCATGGACACCGAGTTCCCGGGCGTGGTAGCTCGCCCTGTCGGCGAATTTCGCTCCACGGCGGACTACCACTACCAGCTGCTGCGCTGCAATGTCGACCTGCTGCGGATCATCCAATTGGGCCTGACCTTCATGGACGACGATGGCAAGACGCCGCCCGGCTACTCCACCTGGCAGTTCAACTTTAAGTTCAACCTGAGGTAAGATTGATCAGCTCAAACTATCTTAGAGGGTTTCATATGCATCATCTTTTGTTTCCCTAGCGAGGATATGTATGCGCAGGACTCGATCGATCTGCTGCAGAACTCTGGCATTCAGTTCAAGAAGCACGAGGAGGACGGCATCGATCCCATTGAGTTCGCCGAGCTGCTGATGAGCTCCGGCATCGTTCTGGTGGACAACATCAAGTGGCTGTGCTTCCACTCTGGCTACGATTTCGGCTACCTTCTTAAGCTCCTCACCGATCAGAACCTGCCCTCGGACGAGGGAGACTTCTTCGAGCTGCTGCACATCTACTTCCCCAACATCTTCGACATCAAATATCTGATGAAGTCGTGCAAGAACCTAAAGGGCGGTCTGCAGGAGGTGGCCGATCAGCTTGAACTGCGGCGCGTGGGCCCCCAGCATCAGGCCGGTTCCGATGCCCTGCTCACGGGCATGGCATTCTTCAAAATGCGTGAGGTACAGCACACAAATGATTTGCACTTTGACATACCAGCGCCTGTTGTACTCTTTCCCTATCTGCTTGAGCACACCATGAACTTGAAGCCGTTGGTCAGCCGGATTGACCTGCTGAGTCGTCCTGCCTACGTCGGAGGATTTCCTCCCGATGAGTCTGCGATGATCAGCAGTGGCAACGGCACGGGCAACACCAGCTCCTCTTGGGAGCCGCTTACCTCGAGCGCTTACATGGTCACGCCTCCAGCAACTCCCGGTTCGCCGGAGCGCGATGGCTCATCGCTACGCGCTTGCTTCGCGTCTTCTCCAATTCGCTAAAAAAGACATACGGTTGTTGCCCTGCCCTTGCCACTACTAACTTGCCTCCATCCATCATCATCATCAACATCCATTAGGTTTAAGGTTCTTCATGGTTGTCACAACTCACTCATTTTCATATATAGTTTATATATGTATTTAGTTTTTATTGCCTGCAGCACCTGCAGTGCCAGTGACCCACTATTTATGAATGAAATGCATAATTTGAAGTGTTTTTTAGTTCGATTGAAACTGTTAAGACCATGTGAAACATGTTTATTTAGTTTTAAAGCTCGCGAGACGATATGAATTGAAAGACTGGCTGAATTTGATTGGAAAATTAAATGAATTGGAATTAATTTTCTTTTTAAATTTTTATTTATATTTGGTGTCTGGGCATTGCTTACCGTTTTAATTATATGGAGGATTCGTCTGATTTCTCTAACTAATATTAACTGCACTTGGTAGATTTGCGTTTTTGATATGTACTTTATTTTAGTTTTAAGTTTTAATTTAATTTTTGATTTGTAAACAATTCAATAACATTTTGTCTTTTATAATTTCAAGCGCTATGCTGACATATGCTTTCACACAGTGCACTGTGTGTATCAGCGTATCAAGACCTTTCCCTTCTAGAGAACTGCAAAATAGTTCTGAAAAAAAACAAGAATATTGCAGAGTAAACCCCACCCCAAATACTAACGATCAATAATAAGAAAATCACTAGTATATAATCTCATCTAACCACATTGATATACGGTATGTAACTAAAACCATTTATAAGTAGGTCTCTCCAATCTGATTGGGGCTACTAGTAGGATTTGCTGCGGTAGATATGCATGTGATTTTAACGCTTTTAGAAACTAACATTGCTCAACGAGCATTCATACCTTTTGATTTTTCAGCAACTGCTTTGTGAACCGTTTGTCCTGTCCCATTTTGAACACGATTGAATGTTATATGCCCGCCTAATGGAACTTGCACCCTTTTCAGATGTTCTTCGAGGACAACATCGACCACGCCAAGTACTCCGGACACCTGTACGGCCTGGGCACCTCTTTCATCGTAAATGGCACAAACTTCCACGAGAGCAACGGCGAGACGAACAGCGCCTCATGATTCGTGCTGATGGGGAACGTGGTGGTGCACGACAGGAAGTTCGAGCAGGAGGGATCACCGGCTCCGCCGCCACCTGTGCAGGCCACATCACCCAGCCAACCGCTTCTCGCAGCAACCACACCTTTGCTGTAGTCACAAAACGTTCCCGTTTATAAACACTTACCCCGTTAGCCATATAGCTACTCTCTTGATGTTCCCACGCAAGTTCAGATTGAAAACCACATCCCCTAAATACAAAAGATGGCATACAACTAATTGTAAATCGCAAAAGAATAAGAGAAACCGGCAAAACTAAAATAGATTCAATTTCAAATTCTGCATGTCTTAAATGTGTTACGAATACAAAACTAAGGTAACTAAGCTAATATTGTAAGCCAAAGGGCAAACATAGAATATTGTGTATTTGTAAAAAAAAAACAAGAACAATATATTTAAAACTTTTTAATTTAGTGTAAATGACCCTTGCTCTTTTAATGGTAAAGGGGTAAATCAAATCCTTGTTAAGATTTATTAAATAATTGGCAGAAAAAATTATACAACTCGATTAATCGGAACTGACTATTATCAACAATTAAAATGAGTAAGTATAGTAACAATAGAATTCCTTGTTTTAATATACCTCAGGAACAACTTTACCAATAATGTCGATATAGAAAAACTAAAATTTCAAGACAGAATCTTTAAGCTTCGTTTATTTTGTGATTTTCGAGGGCTTAAAAAGTCCTGGGCAAAAGTTAAAAATCTTTTTTATAGTTCATATCGCGATAAAAATAAATGAAAATACGAATCCCCTAAACATTTTTGAATATAACGGTAATCAATAAAACTACCAATATATGGTATTTTCAGAAACTGCGGTCACACCGAGCCATAGTCCTTAGTTTTTGTTTGGTTTAGTTTATGGGAAATATCTTTTGATTTTGAAGTCTCAAAGGCAATTCGATGGCAACCGTGGCTGAGTGCAACCACAGCGTCTTCGACGCGGTGACCCACCTGGCCACCTTGTTGGCCTCCGAGGAGCAGGCTACCACAATGCCCACAGCTGCGTTGGTGGCCAGGAGACGCTCCAAGATCTATGAGGCATTGCTTCGCAGAGGGACGATGTCCACCCAGGCCAAACTGGAGCTGATCCATCAGGTTAGCAGCGAGATGACGAGAGACCCGGAGCAGCGGGACATGCTCCACACCTTCCAGAGTCAGCTGGCAGAACAGGAACATGATTCAAGAGAGCCCAAGGCAATGGAGAAGGAGGTGGAAAACCAGCCCAAGGCTGGAATCCGACGATTAAAAGCCGGAGTACTGCAGCTACATGAATCCCTGGAGCCTACGCCCAAGGAGCCAGAACCAAAGTATCTGAAATCAGTAGATCAGATGCACCGTGCTCTAAAGCCCCTGCAGTTGCAGCCCCACAGTAATATTCTCATGGTCAACATAAACGCAACGCCTACCACGCCAAAGCCACGCCCCAGGATCATCCCATCCTATGTAGGCTCCATCGGCATGTCGGAGTCAATGACTCGAATGCGGGAAGACAGCGAGCCACCAATGCAACCAACTCCCCGCCTGCCAGTCCTCAAAAAGAAGATCACAGCTGCCCAGGCAGAAGAGCCTTTTGTGGCCAAGCCTGGAACTGAAAAGCATTTCATATCGGACCACATGATGACCAACGAGCTGAAGCTCCTCCAGAACAAGGACCTAGTGCTCAACTACCTAGAGGAGGCGACCCTAATTGATCACCTAAAGAAGGCAGCAGCCGGTCTTCAGTCGGAGACGTTCCTCAGTTCGCCAAAAGATAACCTGGAGTTGCTATTCAGGGCCAACACTACAGTGCCCACTGTGCTGCCCGAGGTAATGGCGGATTTTGCGGATCACTTCCTGCTCGCCGGCTGTGCCTTTCGCCGATTGAGTGCGCGCACCAAGTGGAACAAGAACACTATGACGCGGTTAGAAAGGCCTCTAAACAGGGTAAGTCTTACACCAAATCTCCTGCAGATTGTTTGGTAAATTTTACTTATTTTGCAGGCCTTCCGGGAGATCCTGATGGACTTCCTAGCCACCAATCGGCAGTTTCTGCTAGCCTTGCCCGCCAATAGTCTCTCGCAACTCCTAAACAACTCCCGTCCAGCCATTCAACTGCTCTACCAGCTGGATAAGATGTTCGAGAACGAGCCGAGATGTAAGATTTCACTTGTCGGAATTCAGAAAATGACTTTTTCTTATTAAAATTGAATTGCTTAGTAAACCTGGACACCGGGGTATCCGGCTCCTTCCTGATGAGCTGCATTTGGCTGGCCATCGACACCTGCGGCAACAGTGACTTCCTGCAGCTGCTCATCTATATGCTGCGCTGCATATCCCAAACCTACTTCGTGCAGCTGCATAGATGGATCTACCAGGGTGAACTGGACAAGACGGTCAACGAGATTTTCATCTGTCGATACCTTAACAGTTCACCGTCTCTGAAAAATGAGTGCAGCAAGGAGTTCTTTGACAGGGGCTACCAAGTGGTCAACGATGCGATTCCAGACTTTTTATCCGGCTGCGAGCAGGAAATCCTCCAATGCGGAAAGTACAACCAGGTGCTAAAGGCATATAACGCTCAGGTTTGTGGATTGTAACACCAATTAAAATCATCTATTCATCATATCTCAACCCTAGCACCCCGTCTTCGATGTGGAGTACCCGGATATGGTAGTCTGTCTAACAGAGCAGCAGCTCAAGGACATGCGTCGCAGCTTGGCCGCGAAGTATGCCGTCATATACCAACGCTTTGGATGGTGCAGCATGCAAAGCATCTTCGAGGAGCGCATGGCTACCAAACGTGTTTTTGCGAATCTCATGGTGGAACGAACGAAGGCCTATCTGGATAACTGGGAGGAGGAGCAACGTGTTCTTCAGCTTAGGGCGAATGCTCAGAAGAAGCTGATGTACGATGAGATCAACGCGGAGTTCGAACTTAACCAACAAAATCGCCTGGAGAAGCGACGGCAGGAGATTGTCAATGAGCTCGGATTTCTCCGGGAAAGCAAACGAATGGAGGATACGCGCCTAGAGCGGGAAAAGCAAGTGTTGCAGAAGGAAGTGGCGCAGCTTGCTGCTGAATTAACAAAGAAAGACACCCAGGAATCGGCCAGTCCTGACCAGAGCACAGTTAGCGATCTAAGTTTTACATCCTGCATCGAAGGACCAGATTGTCGAACAGAATCGGCGTCTGACAAAGATGAGGAAAAAGCAGAGGAGGCAGCAGGACAGTCGGAGAAGCCACTTAATGTTATATTGGATGTGGCATCGAAATTGGATCAAGCTGAAGTCAAGGAGCTGCAACCTTCACTACCCAACGAGCTTGAGTATATACGAAGCCACTCGGATGTGATGAATTCCAATGAGCAGCCAACCTGTCAAACAGAACTCAATCGCAATCGCCAGCATGGTCTCTCCTCTGAACAGTTTCAGGAGTGCCAGACAGAGTTGAACTCGGATAAAGTGACTACCAACTTGAGTTCGGGATTGCAAGCACGACTTCCTCCCGACATTAATGCTAATCTAAATCGCCAAGATACAGAGGAGCTGAGCGAACTGCAGCGCAACCGCCAACGCAATGAACACCATGATGGCTTCTCCAGCTTTAATTCCACCGAGGATCAGCACACGCAGCGATTGCGTTGCCAAATGAATTCAAACACGGATCGTGCCCGAAACCGTCGGCGGGTTATGGAAAGCGAGTTTGGTATTGGTCTAGGAGATAACGTCTTAGAAAAGAAGACCTTGCCTTGCCTGCCTCTAGAACTTAACAAGCTCCACGTCGAAGTTCCCACGGCGGTGCTAACGCCCATGTCCACCACTTCCGATATGGATATCGGTGGTCTGTCACCCAGGGAAATACCTGAAAAAGCAGAACTACTCAAATTAAATATTACACCCATTGTTGACAACGATGCTGCTAATAATAACAATATCACTGAGAGCAGAGAAATTGTGTGTCCAGAGTCACCAAAGGCCCAACTTGTAGTAGCTAAACCAAATAGTGTATTTTCGGAAGTTTTCATCCCGACTTTCGGCCTGCCCACGCACTTTAGGATGGGAAAGGAGCTGGAGCAGGAAGATCAAAGCCAAAAAACAGTTTCCACTGTACCGGAGTCCTGCAATCCTTTCATGGCCCGCCGTTGCCTGCAGCTCTCCGTGATGGCTCCTGTAAACGCGCACTATGCCCTGCTCCGAAATGAGGTACTAAGGATCTTCCAGGAGCTTCGTATCTACGAGCATTTCCGCAAGCTGAGAAACTACTTTTTTCTTTTGGACGGCCAGTTTGGAGCTCTACTCACCAATGATATCTTGGGAAGAATAAAAGCGGGCATCGAGCCACGAAGCCTTTGCCAGAAGGGCATTCTTGATACCATGCTTACCAATGCGTTGTCGGCTTGTTCGGCGGATGAGACCACCGTTTCACAAAATCTCGCTCTCAACTGCACCAATATACCGGACACACTGAATTTCCTGTCGGTGGAAGCCACTTCTATGCTAATGCTGCACTGCAAGATAGATTGGCCCCTAAACCTTGTGATCAGCTCGGAAACGGTGGCCAAATACGGTCAGATCTTCGGGTATCTGCTGAAGCTACGACATGTTAGTTTCGTTTTGGAGGGAACCTACGAGTACTTGCAGCAAATGGGAAAACTTCTGGGAGCGGAACTCCGGAGGTGTGCACATTTCCGGCACCTGCAGGTAATGCGCCACAAGTTGTCGCATTTTATGACCTCGTTCCAGACGCATCTGGTGGCCAAAGCTCTGCAGGCCACCTGGAAGAGTTTCAAGGAGGAGTTGTGCGCCGCTGATTCCATCGAGGGATTGTATAAACAGCATGCCGCCTATTTGAAGCGGGTTGCCTTCCTGGCGCTATTAAATCGGCGGAGTGCCAAGGTCAAAGAAACCATAGAAAATATTCTTGTAATCATACTTCGCTTCTGCAAGTAAGTTATCTTCTTTCATGTAGTAAAAATTCTTTTAATGCAACTATTTTAATATATATTTTAGAGTCCTTCAGTCGCAAGCTTTTATAATGGATCAAGATAATCAGTTTGTGCATCCCCGCTTTAAACGACTGCAGCAAGAGGAGGCTGAGTTTGAGAAGTTTATGCAGTATCTCATCTATTTGGGCAACAAGGCGGCCGCTTCTGGTTACCAGGAGGAAATCGGAGACCTGATTTGTATTATTAATTTTAACAACTACTACAATGTATCTGAGGAGAGTTCTAGGTCTTAAGTAGAATCTCAAAACTTCTTGGAAAGAATCTGTGAAGGATTTCGTAGTTAGGGAAATTTATCTTGCCATTAAGCTGAGCTTAGTAAGTTTTTAACTGATATTTCCTTAAATGTAAAGCATTCTTAAAGCAACCCGAGAGGACCAACAGGGACTTCTAAAATATGTTTTTTTAACTTTCTTCGTTTTATGTTTTTATCTAAAATATTTAAATACATTTTGAACAATCTATTGCAGATTTTATTCAAAACATTACTAAAAGTAACATTTAAAAATGTGTGTTGAGTTCAGCTGAAATCAAAATGTTAATCAAAAAATTAACTTTTGAAACTTTTTCTGTTCTCAAATCTAAGGGTCGTTTTCTCGTCCGCATGTTTAACTATAAGTTGACTTTAAACAGTTTTGGAGATTACGTTTTCGAAAAATGTATCATAAATTTTCTTATCCATGCTTTAAAATGTCATCAATGTTTTATAGGGAAACAAATGACCAATTGCTTTTAATGTAAAGCTAAATGAGGACTAAATTGCTTACCGCACTGGCTTTTTAAAAGGAATATTTAAAATGTTTTAAAAAGAACGTATACCGAGCTACGATAAAAAGAAGATATTTTCATCGATGTTGCATATTTATCCATATCATAGACCAATTTGTTTTAATAGTAAAAAATATAATAATATCGGTATCTAAATTTAAACGAGAGGTATTAAAATAAATAAAAATAATAATAAACAAAATGGCAAAAAATGATATTACAAACAAGACATTTATATATACTTTAATGGAACATTTTATTTTCGAGAAACGTACTTTGACTTAATTTTTTTGTTATGATTATTTTTTAACGCAATCAAATTAAAATAAAGTTTTAAATTTTAAATTACACAAAACATCGTTCACGCTGTCATCTCTAAACGGCTGATAGCATGCGATGAATCGGAATTCACTCCATCCCTGGTCATGAGTCATTGAGAATAATTCAGTTTTATTTTTAGTTAACAAAAACGGTGCATGCTTTCGGAATTTAAATATATTTAAGTATTTATTATCAAAGAATAATCAATAAAAATGCAGGTAAGAAGAAATCCTATGGTTAAATAAAGTTGCATTTATTTTCCAAACAACAATGGGTTGTACTTGAGAAAACCCGACTGTGGGAGTGTTTTTAGTGCATCCAAAAATAAACTCCATATTTGGTCATGAAAATGATGAATGAAAACGGAAACTCACGTGGCTTTCTTTTCCCTAGGACCCCAACGAAGACACCGAGTGGAATGATGTGCTCCGCGCCAAGGGAATCATTGGACCCAAGGCGAAGGAGGCGGCGATCACGGAGGATCAGATCCAGAAGCTGATGGACGATGCCATCCAGAAGCGTACAGATCTTCCTCTAAACGAGGGCCAGCGGGACAAGAAGATCGACGACATGTCGCTGGACGAACTCGACGAATTGGAGGACTCCGAGGATGAGGCTGTTCTAGAGCAATACCGCCTCAAGCGCATTGCCGAGATGAGGGCCACCGCTGAAAAGGCGCGATTTGGTTCCGTGCGCGAAATCTCCGGGCAGGATTATGTCAACGAGGTGACCAAGGCCGGCGAAGGCATCTGGGTGGTCCTCCACCTGTACGCCAACGGTGTCCCGCTCTGCGCCCTGATCCACCATCATATGCAGCAGCTGGCCGTCCGCTTCCCGCAGACCAAGTTCCTGCGCTCCGTCGCCACCACATGCATACCGAACTTTCCCGAGAAGAACCTGCCCACCATCTTCATCTACCACGAGGGAGCGCTGCGCAAGCAGTATATCGGTCCGCTGGAGCTGCGCGGCGACAAGCTGACCGTGGAGGAGCTGGAGTTCATGTTGGGCCAGGCCGGAGCTGTGCCCACCGAGATCTCGGAGGATCCGCGACCACAGATCAGGGACAAGATGCTGGCCGATCTGGAGGACAAGAGTGCGGACTTCTACTGAGTCTTAGGCAAATCATAAACCTCATCCAACTTCCTGAAATTTGGGATGGGCCAGTATCTAAGGAATGAATCATGGGCCCAATACAAACTTAAACAGGTCTTTGAATCTGTGTTTTAAAGTAATCTAAAAGATTATTTAAAAATTGCAAATTATCAAAATCAAGCTGATTCTTAAGCTGAATTAGTAAACTTAATGTAAACCCCGACAATATTATTAGAAATCCGCCTTTGAAGGCGTACTTTATTGATTCATAGATAACTTTAATTTGCCGTCATGATTTGTAATTTTTCTTCATCCACACATACTGACCCAGTCTATCCTCAGGGACTCCCTTTCACGTATCCATCTCATTGTTTTGTGGCATTTACGTACTCTCACAAATAAACTGTTTACTTTTCTACCGAAAGTCACTTGTTATGGTTCTGTTTGGTGCTGCTGGCCGTCGCTTTTGCCACGCTCTTCGGTTTGCCCCGGAAAATGTTCGGATCGATGATGTTGTACGGATGCTCGCAGGCCGGATTCAGTACCCGACCACGTCTTTGTTCGTGCTCCTCTAAGAGATGTGGTGCCAGGAGAAGGAACAACTGCTCCGTCCACGAGGGAAGGCCGCAGGTGGAGAAGCACAGCTCCCAGTAGGGCAGTCCCAGGTGGGCAATGGCCATGCGGAGGTACTCACTGAAAGTGTCCGCCAGAAATTGCCAGCTCAGAGTGCTCAGCTCCAGCAGATAGAACTTGGGATTGTTGGAACTTGTGGATTCGTACAGCATGCACACCTGTTGGAAGAACATTTGGGGAATTTATCAAGTGAAACTATATTATTAAATCGTATTTAGGAACCCACCTTGGCCACCTCGTTTACATTGTTGATTTCGAATATCTTTGACTTGGCCGTTATAATGGGCGTGGCATTGCCCCACTTGTCCTTCCCGTTGGCCATCGGAGCTGGAAGGGATTGCGAGCTGCTGGCTGCTCCCAGGCCATCCGAGTTGGGCAAAGCACTTGAATTGCTGGAGTGGCTCGCAGTCGTTTCAATATTCTCCCGGAGAAGGGTCACCTGCAGCAGGTGTGGAAAGTGGATGTGACCCACTCGCCGAATATCGTTAGCTGGAATGGAAGCATAAATCCAAATAGCATGGTAATAAGGACACTCCACTCACGTGCGTACTGATAACTCCAGTTCAGAATAAATCCATCCGAGGATAGGTAGAATTTCTTCATATCTTCAGGAAGGTAGACGCAGTGCCTCTGCTCCCAATTGACCACCTGGCAGGCATTCAGTGGCTGCCGGCGCTCCAGAGTCACATTACATACCCTTGGAACACTGGCTAGAAGTTTAGAAGCTTTTATTTGTATAGGACTCTGCAATTCGGATAATCATTAACTTACAGAGGGTCCTTATAAGGCCCAATGTCAAATTTTCGTAAAATGCATCCTCCGGCGATAGTTTCTTGTTCATTATCAAATAATTTATGTCTCAGAAAAAATTCTGATAAATTTACACGTCAGGCCTTTTTCTATAAATATGTGAATGTATAAACAATGTATGTTAGATTGGTTGTTGTGACAACGGTGCGGACGGTTGTTTACATTATAATATGTTGGAACGGTTAGGATTTCAATGCCTTGAAGCTCCTTAAATTCATTCAGTTTTAAAGAAATATTGTTGATTATTAAGGACTGTATATTAACTTATATATTTCAAATTCTTTACAAAGAGTTAATAATTCAAACAATTTCATTTCACGACAACAATGAAAATAATTTATTTACAGTACTTATATTTTCGTTTAACCAAAAACTATAAACTGTGGAGCTTAAACGACAATTACACGTGAAATAATATAAGTTTAGGATGCTGGAAAGGAGACGAGTGTAGCTTCATCTTTTGTTCTGTTCCTGGGCCTCACTCTCGGCCTCCTCCTCGTGTCAGGAAACCTCCCACACCGTGGACTCCACCGATCTTCGCGGTCGGGCGGCCACTTCCACATGGGCATCCAGCCCATCGCTCATTCGGCTGAAGCGGCGAGCCCAGCTTCCTCGGGCAGTCCCCTGACTTCCGGCGATCGATGTGCGATTGCTGGTGTCCCGGAACAGGCTCATAATGTCCTGGCTATCGCCCTGGGCCCGCTTTATCCCGTGATTGTATTTGGCCTCCTTGGCCAGCAGCTGCTCCCGCTGCATCTGGGTCTTCACCTCGGACGGGACATCCGGAATGATGAACTGCATGATGCCAGTTATGACAAAGACCACGTGCTGGAATGGGATGCGTATAAAATATAGCTTCAGATTCTAGATCTATAAAACATGACCTTTTTTATAAAACCCACCTCAAAAACCACAACAAAAGCCAAGCGGGCTGCAAAGACATGCCAGTAATGGGGACTCAGTCCATAAGGTTCATAATCCTTGGGACCATTTCTACAAAGGATATGAATTTAGTCATAAATAAAGGTAAATGAGACTGGGAAAATGCGGAACCCACCTATAACCGCGATACTGGCAGGTGTCTGGATCTCGTTCGCTGACCGAGGCACCCCACTCCTCCTTGTAATCCGAGGTATTGAAGATGGACAGCGAGTGCTCGATGTAGCCAGCCAAAGTGTGGGTCTCGGAATAAACAAACTTGTAGACCATTCGTGGTATAAAGTCACTGGTGTAGGCTATCACAAATGCATTCGATACGACGGCCGTATAGGTGATGATCCGAAGGATTCCATACCAAGCCCCAATGTCCTCAACACGTTCCGCCAAGGGACGCCTAGCCTGGGTGACCATTTTGTAGGCATCCAAGCGGATCTCAGCCACATTGTTCAGCAGGGCAAAGAGCGGTGCCAATGGAAATGCAGCCACAAAAAGGGTAACAAAGCCATATTGAAGAACTGATAGGAAAATATGTGGCTATATAATAATATTCCTACTTTAGAAATATCACAAAAGGAATACTTACTCATTTCCAGGTACTCATCGAACAAGGCCAGGCGACCAGGGTCCTGCATGTGATAGTCCTGCTCCCAGGCCATATGCAAATGGGACTCATCTTTGGTGGCCTTAAGATAAGAAGTAGTAACTTAAAATTTTCTTTTTTTGTCCGGATATTTTCCAACCCACCTGTTTGTGCTTCCGCTGACGCCACCAGTTCCAAAACTTGGGGAATAGGTACTCCATAAAATTGTTCCAGCACTGTTTGCCCACCATTATAATGGCCAGTTGGATGCAAAGTTCGGATAAGCAACCCGCCGGATCGCATATATCATTCTTCAGCCTGAAGAACTCACTTTTGCGAGCCTGATCGTCTCCCGGATAATCGAAAAACCGTCCCTTGAAGAAAGCGATGTAGATGAGCGAAGAATAAAAGTTCATGAATTCAAAAAAGAAGATCTTGAACGTATAGGAATCCTCGTATTCCGTGTGGGTGCGCGGATTCTCCAGGTTGGTCAACCTGATGGCCATGCGGTGGTAGATCTGTAATAGAATAGATATAAGCTTCGGTGTTTGCGATCTGAAAACCTAAACCCACTCTTGTAAGTAGCATTATGACCACCAAATTGATCAGGGCAGCCGTGACACTGGTGAAGAGTTTGGCATGCTCCTTAACAAAAAATCCCCCTCCACCATATATAACCGACACCAGAGTTATACGATACAGTATGGTGCCCAGTACAGCAGATAGAACCACAGATATCTGATGAAAAATCAGAATTAGTACTTCAAACATTACTTATAGAAATAACATCTCACCATAAAAAGCACTGCACTACCCGTAATTACAAATCTTATGGATCTGTTCCAGGTGGACATGTAGGGTTCCTTTTCCCTTGTGACGGGATTCATGCGGAAAGTTGTGGCATTCGTTTCAAACTCAGGACGGTTCTCCTCATCCATATCGACGTTGTGCAAGTCCCATTCCCAAACAAGAACGGATTGTTTGCGTTTCCAGAGTTCCAGGAAAGTGGTGGCTAATTTAAAGATACAAAATCGATCCCTAGTTATTTTCTTACTCCCAATGATTAAAAACCACTTACCCCAGAAGGACATGAAGATGGCGAAGAACACCGTCGAGGGATTGTCAAAGAGATAGGTGAGCCGGGAGAAGAGGCACGATTCCGAGAGTCGTTGGTAGCTGCAGGCCTTGTCGCAAAGTGGGCACAGGGTAATGTTCCCGGTCCCATATTCATTGCAGATCTCCTTGCTGGGCGTGTTGTCCTCCGACTCCAAAGTGGCCAGTCCATAGATGAAGCAGAGAGTGCCCACCACGGACGGATAGACGAGCATTTCCGTGTAGAAGCCCAGCCAGCAGAAGTACAGGGCGATCTTATCGCCGAAGTACTTGCGCACCAGGCACAACGGTTGCTTTTTGTACCACTGGGAGGGATGGGCCCACGTCTGATAGAGCACCCGGCGGTCCAGCGAGATCCCACTCGAGTGGGGTCGGTCGTAGCGCCCCTCGTGCAGCGGGAAACAGCCCAGATATGTACCATCGTTTATCAGCCGCCGGATGCCACTGCGGTCGCTCTCGTCGAACGGTGTCCGGATGAGCACCTGCATCACCATCAGCGAACGCTGGGCACTGGTGAAGGCCGTGGCTCGGTCTTTGACAATGAACCTGTGGGTACGGAAAACCATTTAAAAATATTACACACAGAAATACCTATACTGTTTATTTACTTAACGAACCCATCCACGTTTACTAAACATGGAACTACGTATACTTAATATAAAGAATACGCGCATGCGCTTGTAGGGTCCTTAAATTTATTGTAACAAAAATGTCCATAGCAATGTGTCTTTCCAAACAATTTTACTTAATGTTAACTTCTTTTTAACCAAAACAAAACTAAGCCTTAACACGATATTGAGAAATCGGTTCTAAATTTATTTTAAAAAGTAATCACTGGGTTCTAACCATGTAATGTAAAATCTGTATCGGTTATGCATCTAAAGTTTTTTAATTCATCGTTCAACTTACTGCTCTTCCGGATTGCCATTAGCTGTCGCAGCCTTAAAAGTAGTCTCTCCCTCCAGAAGAGTTTGGTCCAGCTGAATCTTTTTGGTCAGGCGCTGCCACACATCCTTCCAATATTGCACATTCCTCAGAACAACATTCTCCTCATCCTACGATTAAAAACCAATTAAAACTCCAAAAGCAATATAACTTTACAAGGAACCCACCCAAGATGGCTTTACGGATATGGTGATGAATCTCTTGACGGGCAGCTTTAGATTCATGACCTCAGCCAGTCGTGTTTCGAGCCGCCAGGGCAGATGAATCTTCAGAAAGAAGGTCTTCTCGTTGAAGGACTGCGACTTGTCCTCCAGCTCGACCTCGAGTCCCTCCTTGATGAGGTTCTCCATGAAGCAGCGTCGGTTGTCGCGACGCTTGGCCTCCGCCTCGGTCATGACGCCCAGGTCCTCCTCCTCCCAGGCCAGCACCATGTCCACTTTCCGCCGGCCGTCGCGGAACATCAGCGATTCCGGATCCAAGCCCTCCCGATCCTGCTTGCTGACCCTCCGCTCGTCTCCGGATTCTCCACCCAGGCTGTTGCTTTTGCTGGCCTTTCGACTGCCATAGTAACTTTCGCTCACGGAACTCGTGCTATCCGAGGCCTTTCGTTCCGTGGGAATGAGTTGCCGATAGCCAAATTGGTCGGGTAAAACGTTGGAATGCGAGGACTCCATAATCTCATAGGACTGATTCACCCTTTCACCGGAGCCCAGTGTGGGACTCAAGTTTAGACCCAAGTTCCGCCGCATTGCCGTTCCAGGAATATCCTCCTCATTGCTGCCCACGATCTTGGGACCAAATGCCTGCGTGGGACTCGGTTCCGCCGACTCGGATTCCAGATGCGTGGGCAGTGGCACTGCAATCGAGTTGGACTTGGGGAACAGGGGATTGCCATTGCTCGTCCGCATCACCGAGGAGTTGAGCCACTTTTCCGTGTAGGCAGCCGATCCTGCCCGAGCCCGGTTGGCACTCAACTTGGATTTTGGCGGAATCGGAGTGGCGGGCTTGGTGGGAAAGACCGCAACATTATCGTTCCCTTGGCAGCTGTATAAGCTATCTGGCGGATCCGTTTCGATTGGATGTCTTGACTGGAGGTTGGAGTCAATAAACGTACCCTCCTGTAAATATAGGTTCGCAGTTAGTAATAAATTCTCGTGGTTTGAACAACAAACCGAGCTCACCCCGTATCCTATCAATTTTCCCGCCACAATGCCACTATCCTGGCTAAGTCTTCGTGGTCGCACCTTCGTCTGGCTCCGGCGGCTCATTCGCTCACTCTTGGCCGGACTGGACATCACCTGCCTCCTAGTGGAGGGCTCTGGGGATTGGCGCGGGCTTCGCAGCGTTGGCACCGATAGGAATCCTGGAGGGGATAATTAAAAAAATTACTTAAGTAATTATAAAGATAAATAAAAATACTTTCAGTACTATATTATTATCTAACTAAAAAATAAAACGTAAGGCCTTTGGAATATTATGTATATCGTGACTTTTTAAATAATTAATTATACATTTCAAACAAAAACAAAGCAGATAATTACATAATTGTGTCTATAAGGTAGCAGCGGAAAGTCCAAAAAAAGTATTTACCAGTACTTTAAATTTTGTCTTTCTTTTATTTGTAAGCTACAGTCGTTCTTTTGAAGTCCCTAAAGTCGATATAATAGTATTTGCAATATTTCAATATATTATTAGATAGTTTTTATTATATATCTAAGGTTCAATCATATAAAATAATAAGCCTAAACAGTTTTATTTTTAATCAGAATACTCTTTATAAAGTCAAAATTATTTTTAAATGAGTTTTTTATGTGTATATTAAATGGGTTTATCCAACTTCCTCACTGTTTCATAACTGGAGCTTTCCTAATTCGAGGTCAAGTTCTATTGGCAATTATCAAGAACACTTTTACAACTTGTAACCATAACCATAAGGATGTTTGCCTGTTATTTTAATTATAATCTAAATGATTTATTTGATGTTCTTAATGGATAAATCGCATCTACTCACTGGGGAACTGAAAGACCGACTGCTCGCTGGCCCTGTCGCCCTCCCGGGCGGCGCTGCCGATGAGATCCTCTCGAGAACTGGCCTCCGTTATGGGGGCGGTGCTCTCATCCTCAACGCTGTCAATGCGGATCTGAAAGATGTGTGACCTCTCGCCGGACCTTCCTTCGTGACTGCTCATCGTCTTCTCTCTGCGCCGAAACTATGGCGTCATGGAACTGTGTGTACGGAAAATTGAATGGGCGGCAGGTCATATGGGGCCACTTTCTAATTTGGCCTAGTTTGGAGCACCTGCTCCGTTACCCATGATAAACTATTTAAAGTCACAAGTTCAGAAACTTTAAGGGGAGGGGGCTCTTTGTTGGCCGTCATTCAAGAGTCGTCAGGCTGCACATATTTTATCCCCCGATTCCCCAAAGCCATTAACTATTCATGTATGTTTATACTACAGGCCTCGCGCAGGGCGTTAATTTATACCCTTAAGACTATTTGTATCTTCATTTGCAAACGCGTTCCAATCAAAAGGTGAACTCGGCCACGCATTCGACATTGACCCGCTGAAGGTGTTTGTATAGCCCGATGTGGGCTTCTGTGGGTTGGGATCGGAGAAAAACAACAGTCATTGGGAATAATGCCTTCACATTAACATTGGTGCACTATGGGAGCGAGTCCAGTTGGGTCGTCGATTCAAGGGGCAGAAGCAAACTTGTTGCTACGAGTGGTGAACACTTTCCCAGACGGACGAATGACAATAGTTCTAAATAATTGCCCTGGATTTCGTATTGGGATATATGTTTGTACAATGCATGTATATCGGAATGTGGTGGTCAGTAGTGGACTGACACTGGACGAGGGACAAATAAATCCATTCTAACTCGTACCTGGATCACTAATAAGCGTGCGACGGACGTCCTGGAAATGTCAGCGTTTGTTGGCAGTTGTGAAAAGTCCCATGCCATTGAAGTAATCACAACAATTGAAGGTTTATTGATTCGCTCCCGTCGTATATGAGTAATCGATTATTGATTGCGGCTTCTATTCCGATGCAGTTGGAGTGTTATGTTATCACTTTCACAATAAATGATCGTTTTTAAGATCTGGTACGGGTACTCTATATGTTTTTGGATTCCTAATGCAAACTAATGGAACCCCTATTGATTTTGTGTGGCATATAATTATTATCTTTCAATCAAGGTTCACATTATCCAAGTATACGCTCGCACGTCCATCCTGGCCACCTCTAATAGCACTTAATTTGGACACTTTCCGCTCTCTATATAGAGTACCGCTCACCACGACGGTTCCCGACCGATTGACCGACCACCAGGAGCTGTGACCCTCCTTTCAGGACAGTGACACTCTGGGACAGATAGTTAATCACGGTGGGTAGTACTCGTAGTCGCGGTTCTCTCGACGCGTAAAACTCGAGCAGGGCTCTATAAAAGTAGTCCTACCGATAGTGATGAGCGGTATTTGTACCTATAGGAACCTATAGGTCTATTCTCCATGTGGACTTTTTAAAGTACACTCAGGCATCATTATGATTATCTGACGGACAAGAAATCAAAAATCCTGCTTTATTTTAAAAGATATTTTAAGAATTGGAATTTTTTTTATAATAAGATAAGAAAAACCAAATTGAGAGGTGTTTTTGGTTCAATATGCCTAGATGGTACCAATTCCCTATACGTACTTATGCAGTAAGTAATTAAAATGTTTTATTATTTATATTAAAGGTAAATATAAACAATCAGTACTTTCCCATCACTGGCTAAGCCATAGTTAGCACTCATTCCAAATGGTCTTGGGGTACTTTTAACACGAATATCCTATTAATATGGTATTTGACTCGCTGTTGCACGAGGCTCTTCGTGATGACTTTCTAATTTTAAATCAGGCCGACTATCCGGGCCAACGTATCCTGACCACCGCATTGATAGTTGTAAATGACGTCAGTTACTCACAGGGTCGACGGTGCTTATAGTGCTTGGACTCTTACATATGTAATGCAGGTTGACCTATAGGCAAAATTAATTTAAGGCTTGAACGAAGCTATCCCAGGGGCACCCTAAGCAACGCACCCTTGACGATTACTACCTTTAATTCGGGACCATAAAAATAGAGTAATATGCGACATTGTCTGGTACTCGTATATTGTGAGTGCTATTATTGTATAGCTGGGAGTCTATTTTGATTGAATGCACGTCATTTATAACTGTGGTATCCTTGCTTAATTTTGTTATTTCGGGGGTAAGTGCGTGCTGATTTGTCCGTTTTTGGGCCTCCATTGTTTTTGATTGGCCGTATCTTATTGTTAGTGAAGAACAATTTCAGTTCGAGAATTGAAGTAGGCAAATTTCACTTATTTGTGGTCGTCGTTGCGTCAAATTTGAGCCCACTTATAGTAACATATTTAGAGAAGGTATTGCGTGTTTTCTTTCATCTTTTTTTACTGCTTGGTGGCAATGTCAATTCAGAATACGTATCCTTTACTTTCTAAAACGGGATGTCCACTTATTTATACTCGTCAAATAATTAAATATTATTTTGGTGTATTAACCTTTGTTAGTAAAGTGAACGCATTATTTCTTTGTTATGAATATATGGATATGGAATTTCTCAATTGACTGTGCACATGAAAAAGTGGTATATCTATTCATTTCATTGAAGCACTTATGATCATTGTATTTATTTTCTTTGTCTTACCACATGGATTTTATATAAAGCCGTTGATTAATACAACTATTTCAAATATTTAAGGGATTTAAGTCTCTACATTCCACTTCATTGATTACTCTTCAAATATATTTATTGGAACTAAAACATAGATGTTATTTTCGTGAATATGCTTTTGTAGTATATGTTAATATATACATTAGACCACCACCATGAGATTGACTACCAATCCTTCATTTAACCCAAACTATCGCCGCTGATTACGTTCATTGGAGAACTTATGCACTGTTGCAAGACATCAACTTCGCAGCTGCTGGTCAGCCGGTTGAACCACTCTCCTTGGGGGCATTCTCCATCGATCTTTTGGCCATGGACGCAGGTGAAGTATCCCCTGCAGTTGTCGGCATCCCGAGTCAATTGACCATGCTTTCCGTTACAGACTCCCACCCTTTCGCCGTTCTCCATGAGGCAGGTTCCATCGCTCTGTCGACAGATTCCCAAGAGACTGTCGAAGCTTTCGCCGTTGCGACATCGCTGGGAGACGGGTTCATCGTCCTCGCAGCTAGTGTATCTTCTACAGTCACCCTGCTCCGCCACATAAGCGCCATTTCCGATGACACCACATATTCCAGCAAAAGTAGTGGGCGCATCCTTGCAGATCCCAGTCGTCGCTGCCTTTTCCTGACCACCTAACGCCACCTGTCGGGACTCTACAGATTTCTCTGTTATGGAATCTCCATTCGAGATGACTTCGTAGGCCTGACACTGCTGCAACGTGGTGTTGAAGAAGTAATCCGTATAGCAAAGCTCATGGCGAAGTTTTCCAGAGACGCAGATGTAGAAGTTATTGCAGTTGGCCGGATCGGGCATGATATATCCATGTTTGCCCTCACAAACCATCGGATCTGGAGGCACATGCTGATTGTTTGGACTGTCATCATAATCTGTATCTGATTCCACCAGTGGACATGAGCCATCATCGGCCAGGCAGAGCTGTTGCTCCGAATCGAAGAAGGTGCCCGCGGCACATCGCTGGGCAGTGGCCACTCCTCCGGCGCAGATAAAGTACCGGGTGCAGTCAGTCCGATTGGCCAGGAAGCTGCCATCTTGGAGGTTTCCACAGCTGTAGACGTAGCTAATATTCCCCTCCAGCTGACCATTGGGACATGGTTGTACCGCCTGTGATTCCGGTTCGCAGGTGGAGAGCACCGGATTAAATTGATGGTCTGCTGGACACTCCACGGGAATAGCTAGTCCCCTTACGCAGGCGTAGTACAAATTGCAGTAGCGCTCGTGGGGTAATCTCACTCCATGCAGTCCAGAGCACATCCTGGTTGCGGTCCCAGTATCCTCATCATTGGAAACTTTTCGGCACTGGCCATAATCCATCCGGCAAATTGAGAGCAAGCTGTGGAAGTACTGCCCCTCATCACACTGTATCAACCGGGTTCCATTCTGGCTGGAGCAGCTGTAGTAAGAACGACAATCCTCCGGATGTGCCACCAGTTTGCCATCTTCCATACCCGAGCAAATGGCCAGCTGGCAAGAGCCATCATTTGGTCGGCAGTATCCTTGGCTGGAGTCGAAGAAGCTGCCGGAGACGCAGTTCTGCAGGATGGCGGGAGTCTGCTGGAGGCACAGGTAGAATCGAGTGCAATCCGAGGGATCGGCGACACTCAGGCCATCCATCTGACCCAGGCACCGATTCTCCGAGGGGAGATCCCTCATCTGGAGCTGGCACTGCGATTGCACCTGGCACTTGTTAAGACTGCCGGCAAAACTATGCCCTCTTAGGCAGCTGCCCAAATGCCACTCCTCCGCCTCGCAGTAGAGGAATGTCTGGGAGCAGTTGTCTCTGAACCGAGCTCGTAGATCCCCCTCCTGACAGATCCGTCTCATCCCATTGTCATGACAGCTTCCATCGCTGGGCATACATCCCAGCATGGGTTCGAATTGCTCCCGCTCCTGGCAGCGTCTCCTGGTCCACTGACCACCTGCACACAGCTCGTAGCTGTGGCAACTGCCCACCAAGGACCGGCTGTCTCCATTGGAGCAGTTCGTCGCATTTGGCTCTGCTGGCTGAGAGCACTGACCCGCATCATTGGGCAGACAGTAGTTGTGCTCCCGGCTAAAGAACATGCCCAAGGGACACTGATGCAGCCACCAGGAGTTGTCCAGGCACATGAGGTAACTTTGACAGCCTCCTGCCAACGAAGGACGTACTGCTAGGTGCTGGCAATCCTGCGAGGAATTACTGACAGACTTGCTCCTGGCCAAGCCGCACATGGTTTGATTCCTTTCCTGCTCATGGCCCCTCGGCAAGGGGAGACATGATCCTATCGAAGGGGAGTAGTAATGCTGCTTGGGGCAGTTGCGCAGGCGCCATTTGCCACCGAAGCAGCGGAAGTATTGCAGACAGTTGCCACTTTTGGCCACAACTGTCCGAGATTCGCTCACATTGCTGCAGGGCGGTAGATTCGATACGCGGGCGTAGGCACAGACCAGGTCGTCCCGGGGCTCCAGGCATCGCTGCTGCTCCGGATTGTAGTACCGCTGGTCGGAGCAAGTGCGTCGACGCCAGTGGCCATCGATGCACACCTCGTACTGGGAACAGTTCGCTGGCACCGAGCGCATCTCATCCATGTAACAAATCTTAAAAAAGTAGAGGGTTATTAAAATAAATGATATTCCAAATCTCTGAGGGGATATGGATAAGTAAGGGAATGTTATAATATCTAAACATTTTAAAATTAGTAACCGTCCTACTTTAAACTATTTTTTGTAAAGCCTAATGTCAATACTATTCACGCTAATGAAGTATTACCTGAGATTCCGATTAAATTTCTTAGCATAAAGTTCAGATCTCTCATACATCTTTTAGATGTTAAAACTGTAGTCCCACGCTTCACTTTATCTTCTTTGAATAAATCCCGCCTTTACCTTGATCACCCTACTTTTTCTGAAACTTGGCAAAATCCACATGTTCCATTCTATAGGCACCCAAATGAAAAGCCGAAATTTTGTAATTCATCTATTTTGAATTTATTGTAGCGCATATGTGAGTAGAGTACATTATTGGGTATTTAATACGTATAGAAGTGGAACAAGCGGAACATTCACATAAATCGTAACTCATAAATAACAACTAATGTCATAAGGTAGTGTATAAGAGTATAAAAAGCGGCTCAATACTGGCCTAGAAGAGTGTAGGGAAGAATTTTTTAAACAAGGACAGGGACCTTACGTTTTCCTCCGCCTCCAAGGAGCGCTTCTGGATGTCGTGGTCCTTGCACACGCCGAGTTCGGGGGCAAATAGATGGCCCTCGGCACAAGGATGATAGGTGACACTGACTCGTTCCTGGTCATCGCAGGAGCAGAATCCGGACCTGGTGTTTTCCGCGGCAAAGGGTTCGAATTGGCTTCGCTTCAGGCATTCCTTGAGGTTGCAAGAGATCATAGCCATGCCGTCCTTCAGCAGACAAATGCCCTGGACCTTGTCGAAAACATGTCCCGTTTCGCAATGATGGAAGGTGGCCACTCCATTGCAGGAGCAGAAGCCATCGGTGGTGTTCTTCGCCTCGAAGGTTTCCGAGGCGATTTTGTTCAGGCAGTAGGTGTAATCGCAAGCCTCGAGCACACAGGATCCTGCGCTCTCCTCGTAAACATGCTCATCCGCACAGCTGGTGAAGTTGGAAACTCCCACATCCTGGCAGCTGCAGTATCCACTGTTGGTATTGGTGGCCGCAAAAGTGGAGGCCAAAACGGCACGGCTGTGGCATCGGCTTGCATCGCAGAGGCTGGCCTCGGTGATCTTGGAAGTGGGCGACAGGCAGGCATCCACGGCGGTGTTGTAGGTCTTACCGTCGGGGCAATCCTTAAACACTGGGAGACCACCCACGCACAAGCAGAAGCCATCGACCGTGCTCAGAGCCGGATAGGAGTAGTACTCACTGGAGGTGCCGCACTGACCCGCTTCGCAAACGCACTCGGATGCCTAAGAAAGACTATATCAATGACCATCCTCAAACAGGAAAAAGTCATTCTTACCGCCACCACTCCGCATCGCCCCTGATCCGCAAGGTACACCATTTCGGGGCTGCACTGCGTCAGGACAACGTCGCCATCTTCACAGTAACAGAAGGAATCGCTGTCCGCGGTAGCCCCGTTTACTGGGAAGGGATCGTAGTCGCTATAGGTAGAGCACTTGCCAACATCACACAGGGCAGTCACGCAGCCATCCTGAAAATAATACAGAATTAACCCAACGCACCCTAGTTATACGGGGACATCGTCTTACCACAGGCTTTTTGCAAAATCCCAAAGAGGCATCGAATTCCAGGCCATCGGGACAGAGACGGAAGGTTGGCAAACCGCCCGCACAATAGCAGAATCCATCTGATCCCTCGTTGGGCTCATATGGTGCGTACTCCGCCAGGACGTCACATTTCTCTTCATTGCATTTGGGGACAGCACAGGAATCCTAATAATGATTATAAACATTAAAAATCGAACACCATGTAAGTAATATTTTGGTGATCCCATCACTCACCACTGGTTCCATGCAGATTCCTAACTTTTCGTTGTACTCCAGATTATCGCCACAGGCGCGATAGATTGGACAGTAGTTAAGGCAGTAGCAAAAGCCAGATGGATCGCTTTGCACGGGGAAGGTGTTGTAGTCCGATTCCTTCTCACAAGTGGTGGCATTACAGGCATTCACAGCGCAAGTAGTTTCTTCCTGCAAGATGAATATCCATTAAAGATGACTGAACTATAACCCTGGAAACGGCTTACCGCAGTGCTGGTGCAGTAACCCAGATCATTGTCATATTGGGAATTATCGGGGCAGCTGACGTACTTGGGAACCTCGTCCACGCAGAGGCAGAAGCCATCGGTAGTATCCAAAGCCGAAACAGTATCGAAGTCCGTCTTGCCCACGCATGCATGGCATGAGCATCGTGGCTTTAAAGATATTAGAAAAGTAATGATTACAAATCCAGGATATATCCCTAAACGCTTACATCTGGCTGAGAAATGAGGACGCACTCCATCTTATTGCTGTCAAAAGTGTAGCCTCGGGGACAGGGCACTGAGATGGGATCGCCAGCGCGGCACAAACAGAAACTATTGGGGTCCTCGTAGTCCGTGGAAACGTGGTACTCCGACTCACCGGTGCAGATCAGAGGATCGCAGTTTCCTGACTGTAAACATAAAAGTTATGATTTAATAACTGCAAATCCCTTACATATATATTTATACAGGGACTTACGAAAGAGCAGGTGTCTGTAGTTTCGTCGTAAAACAATCCGGTGGGGCATGACTTGAGATATCCTCCACCATTTTCGCACAGGCAGAAAGTCGAAGAGTCGTTACTCTGCGATGGGTAGGTCGAGTACTCAGTGGCAGTCTTGCACACAGTCTGGTCGCAATCAGGCTAGATTTGTTACAAAGAGAGAAATATAAAACCTTAATTAATAATAATAGCTCTCGTAGGACTGCCAGATAAAAATAACTTAATTTTTATAAAAATTAAAAACGATTTGAGGCATCGCCTAAAAGTGAGACTAAGCTATTTTTATATAGTCTTTAAAGTCAATGTGTTAACTTACACTGGGTACGGTCTTGCAAAAGCCCAGGTCTGCATCGTAGGCGGTATTAGCCGGACAGGCTACAATGGTGGGCTCCTTGTTGAGGCATACGTAGAACTTGGTTGTGTCTCCGGCCACGGGGTAAGTGGTGCCGTCAGAGGCGGTGGCGCAGTTCTTGGCCGAGCACTCTGCGGTGGCGGAGCACAGACCAGTTTTAGAATCGAAGGCCTCACCGGCGGGGCACTGCACCACCTGGGGAACTCCGTCCGTGCACTTGAAGTAATCGGTGCAGATGGGATGGGCCACGTTGCCGTTGGCGGTGCAGGAGCATGGGTTGATACACTTGCCATACACATCAATGGCGCACTCATCTTTGCCATTGTACCACTCCCCGGATCCACAAGAGTGCTCCGTGGCCAAGCCATTCCAGCAGGTCAAATAACTGGTGCAATCGGTCGGATTGGGCATCTGGTAGCCATTCGGTTTGTTGATGCACACCCAGCAGGTGGCCTTGGTGTCCGGAACGCAGACGCCGCTGCAATTCTTGAAGATATTGCCCACGCCGCACAGGCCCTCCACCAGCTCTCCATTCTCGCAGATCAGATACTTCCCGCAATCGGTGGGATGGCTGATGATGCTTCCCTGCGCGATGCCGCCCTCGCAGGTGCAATCCTCCACGCTCCTCTTCTGACGGGATCCACTCGATCGGTTCTCCGGACAGAGGTTATCTGTATCCGGGCGGCAAATGCCCAATGTGGCGTTGAAGTAGTAGTCCGCCAGGCAAGACTCATCCTCCCACTGGCCATCGATGCAGACCTTGTAGCTCCAGCAATTCTTACCGCTGGCTGGGAGATCTCGGGCACTGCATTGGTTAACAGTAGCGACTGTGGGTTCTGTGGAGGTCGAAGCTTCAATGCACACATTGTCTTTGTCCACTTGGCAAGTCTTCAGAGTTACATTGAAATAGCTTCCTGCTGCACACGGTGTGGATGTCCAATCGGCACTCTGACACTTGAAGTACTTGGTGCAATCCTGGGGATCCACTTTCACCTCACCATCTGTGCAATCCTCCACGCAGCACTCGTTCTTTGAATCCACCTCACAAACGCTGAGGGTGGCATTGAACAAGTTTCCCTTGCCGCAATCTTTGGCCACCAGGACACCATCGCTGCAGATGAAGTACTTGCGGCAGTTATCCACATCGGGAATGAATTCGGCGTTCTTGATGTCACCACAATCGCAGGAGGCTGGAGGTTCCGTTGTCACCTCATTACAGGGTTCGGTGGTGGTGGTTGTCACCTCATCACAAGGTTCAGTAGTGGTTGTAGTTGTCACCTCATCGCAGGGTTCAGTGGTTGTAGTTGTCACCTCAACACAGGGTTCGGTGGTGGTGGTTGTCACCTCATTACAAGGCTCGGTGGTGGTGGTTGTCACCTCATCGCAGGGTTCAGTGGTTGTGGTTGTCACCTCATCACAAGGTTCAGTGGTTGTAGTTGTCACCTCATCACAAGGTGCAGTGGTTGTAGTTGTCACCTCTTCACAAGGTTCAGTGGTTGTAGTTGTCACCTCATCGCAGGGTTCAGTGGTGGTCGTTGTCACCTCATCACAAGGTTCAGTGGTTGTAGTTGTCACCTCATCACAGGGTTCAGTGGTTGTGGTTGGTGACTCCGTGGTACAATCCCCGGGAACACAACCCCAGTTGGTGTCTTCAAAGTGACTACCTTCAGGACATTCCTGAGCGGTGGCCGTGCTGTTGGAGCACACGTAAAACGCGGAGCAGTTGGACTCGTCAGCCACAGCCGATCCATCAGTCTTTCCAATGCAGAAGTTAGTCCAGCATTCCTTGTTTCCAGTGTCGACGGTGCAGGCGGCCACCGTTGTGTTGAAGAAACTGCCCAGAGGACAAGTCTGAAGAGTGGCCTCCGAGTCGGAGCACACATAGTAGCTGCCGCAGTTCTCCTCGTTAGCCAAGAACACACCGCTCGTCTTTCCGACGCACAGGTTCTGCCAGCAGGTAGAGTTCGTATCCGGAAGGCAGGCACCCTGGGTATCATTGAAGTAGCTTCCTGAGTCGCACTTCTGAGGGTAGGCCGTCTGCTCGTCGCAGATGTAGAACTCGGCACAATAGCCGCTCTTAGCCAGATAGGCTCCATTCACTTCTGAGGAACACACATTAGTGGTCTGGAGAATAAGGGTATTATAATAAAGATAAGTGGATTATGAATTAGACCCTTTGAAGGATTTTAAAGTTACCTCGGCAAGTGGAGCTATGAGACTCAGCTTACAGAGACCTCGACCTGCGTTGGAGCACCTGCCACTCTTCGGGTTGTACTCCTTGCCCAACGGACACGTCACCTTGCGCACGGTGTTCTTCGAGGAGCAACGGTAGTAGGTGGAGCAGCTCAAGGGATTCGGCCAGTGCGCCGAGAATCCTCGTATCTTCCGGTATATGCATTCAGGATCGGCGGCTCCAACGAAGGATGCCACTGTAGTGAGTGCCACCACAGCTAGTAGAGTAACTGGAGTGGAGAAAAGGGGCTCTGAGTCCGGGTTAATATTAAAATTGTGCACGTCCTCACCTTTCATCTTGTTCACTTGTATTATTCCACTTGTGATGTTCGAGATGTACTCTGCATCGTTGCCAAAAATTTGATGCCTTTTATATACATATTAGTTGACCTTATCTCTATCAATTATGTTGATCATGTTAAACAAGTGCCTATCATGTCGGTCTAATTGAGGTGTGAACTTATAGCCCCGTAGTTCCTGGAAGTAACCACCTATCGCAGTGTAACCACTCCCCAAACTTCGATGCTAGGAACTCGCAATGTTATGAATGAATGTCACGAACGTGGTCGTGTTCAAGCTCAAGATCACTCTAAAACAACAAAGAAAACGGGTAGAGGAATCATTTTTGAGAGCATACTATTCTAAGTTCTTTATTTCTCTAGGCGCAGGTCTTGTCGCAAGTCTGGTTGACCGAATTCCAGAATAGATCACTTGGACAATCCATTATGTATCCCACATCCCCATTGCAGTGTATGTATAGATGACAATCATACGGATGTGGCAGGAACTGGACTCCCTGATGAGTCCTACATGAGGCGTCTGCATCAATGCTGGGTGTAGTCTGGGACGTTGCTTCACTTGAACTCAGAGGTTCGTCAGTTGGTTTTTCTGAACTTCCCGGCTCAACCGTTTTTTCTGATGTAACTCGAGTAGTCTCTTCCGAAGGAACTGAGGACTCGTCAGTGGGTTCGTCTGTAGAAGATGATGACTCTTCAGTTGGCTTTCCAGTAGGATCTAAAGGAGAGTCCGTTGACTCCCCCGTTGGATCATTAGGCTCTCTAGTTGGATCTTCAGTGGGTTGACCCGTTGGAGAGGATGGTTCTCCAGGGGGTTCCTGTGTGGGATCCGACGGGTTATCAGTTGGTTCTCCTGTTGGCTCCGATGGTTTTTCAGTGGGTTCCTCCGTGGGATCCGACGGGTTATCAGTTGGTTCTCCTGTTGGCTCCGATGGTTTTTCAGTGGGTTCTTCCGTAGGATCCGATGGATTATCGGTTGGCTCCCATGGTTTTTCAGTGGGATCCGACGGATTCTGAGTGGGATCTCCCGTTGGTACCGAAGGTTCTCCAGTGGGTGTGGGATCTAAAGGACTTTCAGTTGGCACTCCAGTGGGCTTTCCCGTGGAACCCGAGGGCTCATCAGTTGGATCCCATGGATCCTCAGATGAGTCATCCGTGGGATCCCATGGATCGTCAGTGGGGTCATCGGGATCCTCCGTGGGTTGTGGTGCAGCAGTTGGCTTAACACATTGTCTGGCACTGAGAGCAGTTGCTAGCAGCATAAGCTGCAAGGACATCAAAATCCAGACCACTGAAACCCAAAAGCGATTGTCTTTAATGTTAAAGGATATTGATATGGTTCTCTTTCTGTACTTACATCTCATCGTAGCAACGATCAGTCGACTAGTAACCAGACCAATGAAAAGTTCCCTATCGACGGTGCATTTATACTATTCGAACTGCATCTGATTCAGTCTTTAATTAGCATACAACAAGACACTAAAATGTTCTTATTATCACTTTCTTAATCAATTATGATAGGACCGCAAAACCTTGATTGATAACGAGTTCAAACAATTGTGCTTAAACGAAAAAGTAATTAGCATACACACAAAAAAATGTAAGAACAAATTATATTTATATGAGCTGGTCATTACAAATCTATTAAAGTTTATATTAAAAGTTATTACAGTAGAAGTCAAGTGTACTAGAAGTTTTAACGTACACAGATGAACCAGCTAAATCGACATGTGGACAAATACTACTACCAATACCAAATAATTTGTATTATTCGTTTATTGGGGTTATATACAGTAATTAGAAAATCTAAAATATCACGTTTTTATATCATTGATAAATTACCATTCGATAACAATTAGATAACAATACCATTTGATAAGAGTAGCAGGGCCTAGTAAATGCTTTGTTTAAATGTACGATAACTTCAGCGATTCTGAGGTAAGAATAAGATGCGTTAACGTTCAACGTTGGATTGTAAAAGGGAAAATAAAGATCTAATTAAAACTTGAGTTTTATTACTTATGGGGTTTCCAATTATTCATTGGTACCAGTCATATCTCTGCCATGACCATTAAAAAGCAATTTACTGTCTTGTTTGATAAGATTGAACGACCAATGTACATATATGTAGTTATTTCATTTTGACATTTAATACACCTACATAAGCATGATAAAATGATTTATTTACTAATTAACTAACTAAAAGTCGAAAATATTTGAGATGTTTTCCGATCTGTTTTGCACTTTCCCCAATATCAGACAAAAACATTCTTCATTTATGTTATGTTAAGTTTAACCTTCAATTTTCCTTCCAACTTAAAAAATGGAACTTGAAATAAGTTGTAGTTTTAATAACCTCCTTTGTGTCACGCAGTTTATATGTTTCCGGATGTACTTGAAGTAATCAGGACAGACGTATTAATTTCCCAGAACACTTAAAGTGTTCGAACTAAAGTAGGTAAATATTAGTAATAATAACAAAGCGAACTATTTAAAGTATCAACAAAGCAATACACTGTGAAAAGAAAACAACTAAATACGGTGACCTAAATAAAGAAGATTTGTTTTTGAATTTAAACATCACGAAGAATATATTTAAACCTTAAATCTTTGCAGGTTGTAAATTAATTGTATTAGTTGTGTTTTTGGATAGTGGATTCATTTTCTTCAGTGCTTGTCACAAATTGTGTAACTCCGCCTTTTTAACTTTATACCATTTCTTACAGGCATTGCTTAAAAATGGCAAGGCAATAAATAGATAAGGAGAGCTAAAGTTTCTTTACCATGGCTGTCAATACGCGTGTAAATATAATAGATTAGGCAGATAAAATGAAGAGTAGTTCAGTATTAACTGGAAGCAATTGCTATATAAGCACGGAACATTGTGAAAAGTTGTACTTTGCGAGACCGTCCACATTGCAAAACATGAGAGGTCGATCAATCAAGCTAACATATTGTAGCGAAACATCTAATATTTTAATTAATTTAAGGCTATAGCATTGTTGGAATACTTGGAATGTTTGCACTTCTTGTAAGTGCGACGGCATCGTCGGGAGAGGATACTACCATTGACAATACAACAGATGGATCTACCACTGAGGATGCGACTACGGAGGAGGCAACTACGGAGATACCTACCACAACACTGCCACCTCCAGTCCTGTGTCCTGATGGAGAATTATTTCTTCCAGCACCTGACTGTAGGCAGTATTATCAGTGCCTCTATGGTGAGGGAATTTTGAGACTATGCCCTGATGGTCTCTATTGGGATCGTGAACTGAATGTATGTGCCTGGGACTCACAGTATTGTGCGGACGAGGCAAACAAGTCCACGGAGGCTCCGGCCCTGAGCTGTTCATCTGGCTTGTCATTTTTACCCTATCCACCCGATTGCACCAAATTCATCCAGTGTGTCTACAACATTGGGATTAAATTGAGCTGCCCCAGTGGGCTGTTCTGGAACCAACCACTTCAAACGTGTGACTATAGCTGCGACAATGCAGTCAAGTTCTCCAATGAATTTCAGGTGCAATAACCGCCAATAATTGAGGTAGTATTTTGTAACACACCAAAAATGTCCATAAATACTAATCGAAATAAAGAAATAACAATTCAACGTAATTGATTTTCAGCAGACGGCAGTTCAATTGAGTTCCTCTTAAAGATAACGGGCTTCGCAAAAAAGATCAGATAAGATGGCAAATAAGCTTCAATTGGGGTTATAAATATGAGTGCACAGAGCTAAGGTGTCAGTTAGCCAAATGCCTCTGTAAAGCTCAAACGTAAATCGGCAGCGATGAAAATAAATAAATCTTTGAGACATTATATAATATTCAATGTGTTAACAGTGGTACTAATAGTGCAGATAAAAGCCGAAAATAAAGAAACATTACAGAAACGGAGTTATCAAAATGATAATGGCATAACTATAAGTGATTTGTTAAATAAAGTTTTGCCAATCCAAAAATTTAATCGTTACCGATCACATAAATACGATGACGGGGCACAAAGGTTAACAATCGGAAACACTGTCTACAATTTGACAAAAGCAGATGGCTCTGAAGGTGACACTACCATACAGGATTTAACACCAATTCCTGTCGAAACTACCACAGCTGGCCAGGACTCAACTTCTGAAGATAGCACCACTATCGAGGATGCTACAACTGTCCCTGACGAAAACACTACAACTGGATCTGGAGATGGCACTACCGTAGAGGATTCAACACCGATTCCCGACGAAACTACCACTGCTGGCCGGGACTCAACTCCTGAAGATAGCACCACTATCGAGGATGCTACAACTGTTCCTGACGAAAACACTACAGCAGGATCTGGAGATGACACTACCGTAGAGGATTCAACACCGATTCCCGACGAAACTACCACTGCTGGCCAGGACTCAACTCCTGAAGATAGCACCACTATAGAGGATGCTACAACTGTTCCTGACGAAAACACTACAGCTGCATCTAAAGATGACACTACCGTAGAGGATTCAACACCTATTCCTGAAGAAACTACCACAGCTGCCCAGGACTCAACTGCTGAAGATAGCACCAATATCGAGGATGCTACAACTGTTCCTGACGAAAACACTACAGCAGGATCTGGAGATGACACTACCGTAGGGGATTCAACACCGATTCCCGACGAAACTACCACAGCTGCCCAGGACTCAACTCCTGAAGATAGCACCACTATCGAGGATGCTACAACTGTTCCTGACGAAAACACTACAGCTGGATCTGGGGATGACACTACCGTAGAAGATTCAACACCTATTCGTGAAGAAACTACCACAGCTGCCCAGGACTCAACTCCTGAAGATAGCACCACTACCGAGGATGCTTCAACTGTTCCTGACGAAAGCACTACATCTGGATCTGGAGATGACACTACCGTAGAGGATTCAACACCTATTCCTGAAGAAACTACCACAGCTGCCCAGGACTCAACTCCTGAAGATAGAACCACTACCGAGGATGCTACAACTGTTCCTGACGAAAACACTACAGCTGGATCTAAAGATGACACTACCGTAGAGGATTCAACACCTATTCCTGAAGAAACTACCACAGCTGCCCAGGACTCAACTCCTGAAGATAGCACCACTACCGAGGATGCTTCAACTGTTCCTGACGAAAACACTACAGCTGGATCTGGAGATGACACTACCGAAGAGGATTCAACACCTATTCCTGAAGAAACTACCACAGCTGCCCAGGACTCAACTCCTGAAGATAGCACCACTATAGAGGATGCTACAACTGTTCCTGACGAAAACACTACAGCTGCATCTAAAGATGACACTACCGTAGAGAATTCAACACCTATTCCTGAAGAAACTACCACAGCTGCCCAGGACTCAACTCCTGAAGATAGCACCACTACCGAGGATGCTTCAACTGTTCCTGACGAAAACACTACAGCTGGATCTGGAGATGACACTACCGTAGATGATTCAACACCGATTCCCGACGAAACTACCACAGCTGGCCAGGACTCCACTCCTGAAGGCACCACTGTCGAGGATGCTACAACTGTTCCTGACGAAAACACTACAGCTGGATCTGGAGATGACACTACCGTAGAGGATTCAACACCGATTCCCGACGAAACTACCACAGCTGCCCAGGACTCAACTCCTGAAGATAGCACCACTATCGAGGATGCTACAACGGCTCCTGACGAAAACACTACAGCTGGATCTGGAGATGACACTACCGTAGAGGATTCAACACCGATTCCCGACGAAACTACCACTGCTGGCCGGGACTCAACTTCTGAAGATAGCACCACTATCGAGGATGCTACAACTGTTCCTGATGAAAACACTACAGCTGGATCTGGGGATGACACTACCGTAGAGGATTCAACACCTATTCCTGAAGAAACTACCACAGCTGCCCAGGACTCAACTCCTGAAGATAGCACCACTATCGAGGATGCTACAACGGCTCCTGACGAAAACACTACAGCTGGATCTGGAGATGACACTACCGTAGAGGATTCAACACCGATTCCCGACGAAACTACCACTGCTGGCCGGGACACAACTCCTGAAGATAGCACCACTATCGAGGATGCTACAACGGCTCCTGACGAAAACACTACAGCAGGATCTGGAGATGACACTACCGTAGAGGATTCAACACCGATTCCCGACGAAACTACCACTGCTGGCCAGGACTCAACTCCTGAAGATAGCACCACTATAGAGGATGCTACAACTGTTCCTGACGAAAACACTACAGCTGCATCTAAAGATGACACTACCGTAGAGGATTCAACACCTATTCCTGAAGAAACTACCACAGCTGCCCAGGACTCAACTGCTGAAGATAGCACCAATATCGAGGATGCTACAACTGTTCCTGACGAAAACACTACAGCTGGATCTGGAGATGACACTACCGTAGGGGATTCAACACCGATTCCCGACGAAACTACCACAGCTGCCCAGGACTCAACTCCTGAAGATAGCACCACTATCGAGGATGCTACAACTGTTCCTGACGAAAACACTACAGCTGGATCTGGGGATGACACTACCGTAGAAGATTCAACACCTATTCGTGAAGAAACTACCACAGCTGCCCAGGACTCAACTCCTGAAGATAGCACCACTACCGAGGATGCTTCAACTGTTCCTGACGAAAGCACTACATCTGGATCTGGAGATGACACTACCGTAGAGGATTCAACACCTATTCCTGAAGAAACTACCACAGCTGCCCAGGACTCAACTCCTGAAGATAGCACCACTACCGAGGATGCTACAACTGTTCCTGACGAAAACACTACAGCTGGATCTAAAGATGACACTACCGTAGAGGATTCAACACCTATTCCTGAAGAAACTACCACAGCTGCCCAGGACTCAACTCCTGAAGATAGCACCACTACCGAGGATGCTTCAACTGTTCCTGACGAAAACACTACAGCTGGATCTGGAGATGACACTACCGAAGAGGATTCAACACCTATTCCTGAAGAAACTACCACAGCTGCCCAGGACTCAACTCCTGAAGATAGCACCACTATAGAGGATGCTACAACTGTTCCTGACGAAAACACTACAGCTGCATCTAAAGATGACACTACCGTAGAGAATTCAACACCTATTCCTGAAGAAACTACCACAGCTGCCCAGGACTCAACTCCTGAAGATAGCACCACTACCGAGGATGCTTCAACTGTTCCTGACGAAAACACTACAGCTGGATCTGGAGATGACACTACCGTAGATGATTCAACACCGATTCCCGACGAAACTACCACAGCTGGCCAGGACTCCACTCCTGAAGGCACCACTGTCGAGGATGCTACAACTGTTCCTGACGAAAACACTTCAGCTGGATCTGGAGATGACACTACCGTAGAGGATTCAACACCGATTCCCGACGAAACTACCACAGCTGCCCAGGACTCAACTCCTGAAGATAGCACCACTATCGAGGATGCTACAACGGCTCCTGACGAAAACACTACAGCTGGATCTGGAGATGACACTACCGTAGAGGATTCAACACCGATTCCCGACGAAACTACCACTGCTGGCCGGGACTCAACTTCTGAAGATAGCACCACTATCGAGGATGCTACAACTGTTCCTGATGAAAACACTACAGCTGGATCTGGAGATGACACTACCGTAGAGGATTCAACACCTATTCCTGAAGAAACTACCACAGCTGCCCAGGACTCAACTCCTGAAGATAGCACCACTATCGAGGATGCTACAACGGCTCCTGACGAAAACACTACAGCTGGATCTGGAGATGACACTACCGTAGAGGATTCAACACCGATTCCCGACGAAACTACCACTGCTGGCCGGGACACAACTCCTGAAGATAGCACCACTATCGAGGATGCTACAACTGTTCCTGACGAAAACACTACAGCTGGATCTGGGGATGACACTACCGTAGAGGATTCAACACCTATTCCTGAAGAAACTACCACAGCTGGCCAGGACTCAACTCCTGAAGATAGCACCACTATCGAGGATGCAACAACGGCTCCTGACGAAAACACTACAGCTGGATCTGGAGATGACACTACCGTAGAGGATTCAACACCTATTCCTGAAGAAACTACCACAGCTGCCCACGACTCAACTCCTGAAGATAGCACCACTATCGAGGATGCTACAACTGTTCCTGACGAAAACACTACATCTGGATCTGCAGATGTCACTACCGTAGAGGATTCAACACCGATTCCCGACGAAACTACCACTGCTGGCCGGGACTCAACTCCTGAAGATAGCACCACTATCGAGGATGCTACAACTGTTCCTGACGAAAACACTACAGCAGGATCTGGAGATGACACTACCGTAGAGGATTCAACACCTATTCCTGAAGAAACTACCACAGCTGCCCAGGACTCAACTGCTGAAGATAGCACCAATATCGAGGATGCTACAACTGTTCCTGACGAAAACACTACAGCTGGATCTGGAGATGACACTACCGCAGGGGATTCAACACCGATTCCCGACGAAACTACCACAGCTGCCCAGGACTCAACTCCTGAAGATAGCACCACTATCGAGGATGCTACAACTGTTCCTGACGAAAACACTACAGCTGGATCTGGGGATGACACTACCGTAGAGGATTCAACACCTATTCCTGAAGAAACTACCACAGCTGCCCAGGACTCAACTCCTGAAGATAGCACCACTATAGAGGATGCTACAACTGTTCCTGACGAAAACACTACAGCTGCATCTAAAGATGACACTACCGTAGAGGATTCAACACCTATTCGTGAAGAAACTACCACAGCTGCCCAGGACTCAACTCCTGAAGATAGCACCACTACCGAGGATGCTTCAACTGTTCCTGACAAAAACACTACAGCTGGATCTGGAGATGACACTACCGTAGATGATTCAACACCTATTCCTGAAGAAGCTACCACAGCTGCCCAGGACTCAACTCCTGAAGATAGCAGCACTACCGCGGATGCTACAACTGTTCCTGACGAAAACACTACAGCTGCATCTAAAGATGACACTACCGTAGAGGATTCAACACGTATTAATGAAGAAACTACCACAGCTGCCCAGGACTCAACTCCTGAAGATAGCACCACTACCGAGGATGCTTCAACTGTTCCTGACGAAAACACTACAGCTGGATCTGGAGATGACACTACCGTAGAGGATTCAACACCTATTCCTGAAGAAACTACCACAGCTGCCCAGGACTCAACTCCTGAAGATAGCACCACTATAGAGGATGCTACAACTGTTCCTGACGAAAACACTACCGCTGCATCTAAAGATGACACTACCGTAGAGGATTCAACACCTATTCCTGAAGAAACTACCACAGCTGCCCAGGACTCAACTCCTGAAGATAGCACCACTACCGAGGATGCTTCAACTGTTCCTGACGAAAACACTACAGCTGGATCTGGAGATGACACTACCGTAGATGATTCAACACCGATTCCCGACGAAACTACCACAGCTGGCCAGGACTCAACTCCTGAAGATAGCACCACTATCGAGGATGCTACAACTGTTCCTGACGAAAACACTACAGCTGGATCTGGAGATGACACTACCGAAGAGGATTCAACACCGATTCCCGACGAAACTACCACTGCTGGCCAGGACTCAACTCCTGAAGATAGCACCACTATAGAGGATGCAACAACTGTTCCTGACGAAAACACTACAGCTGCATCTAAAGATGACACTACCGTAGAGGATTCAACACCTATTCCTGAAGAAACTACCACAGCTGCCCAGGACTCAACTGCTGAAGATAGCACCAATATCGAGGATGCTACAACTGTTCCTGACGAAAACACTACAGCTGGATCTGGAGATGACACTACGGCAGGGGATTCAACACCGATTCCCGACGAAACTACCACAGCTGCCCAGGACTCAACTCCTGAAGATAGCACCACTATCGAGGATGCTACAACTGTTCCTGACGAAAACACTACAGCTGGATCTGGGGATGACACTACCGTAGAGGATTCAACACCTATTCCTGAAGAAACTACCACAGCTGCCCAGGACTCAACTCCTGAAGATAGCACCACTATAGAGGATGCTACAACTGTTCCTGACGAAAACACTACAGCTGCATCTAAAGATGACACTACCGTAGAGGATTCAACACCTATTCGTGAAGAAACTACCACAGCTGCCCAGGACTCAACTCCTGAAGATAGCACCACTACCGAGGATGCTTCAACTGTTCCTGACAAAAACACTACAGCTGGATCTGGAGATGACACTACCGTAGATGATTCAACACCTATTCCTGAAGAAGCTACCACAGCTGCCCAGGACTCAACTCCTGAAGATAGCAGCACTACCGCGGATGCTACAACTGTTCCTGACGAAAACACTACAGCTGCATCTAAAGATGACACTACCGTAGAGGATTCAACACGTATTAATGAAGAAACTACCACAGCTGCCCAGGACTCAACTCCTGAAGATAGCACCACTACCGAGGATGCTTCAACTGTTCCTGACGAAAACACTACAGCTGGATCTGGAGATGACACTACCGTAGAGGATTCAACACCTATTCCTGAAGAAACTACCACAGCTGCCCAGGACTCAACTCCTGAAGATAGCACCACTATAGAGGATGCTACAACTGTTCCTGACGAAAACACTACCGCTGCATCTAAAGATGACACTACCGTAGAGGATTCAACACCTATTCCTGAAGAAACTACCACAGCTGCCCAGGACTCAACTCCTGAAGATAGCACCACTACCGAGGATGCTTCAACTGTTCCTGACGAAAACACTACAGCTGGATCTGGAGATGACACTACCGTAGATGATTCAACACCGATTCCCGACGAAACTACCACAGCTGGCCAGGACTCAACTCCTGAAGATAGCACCACTATCGAGGATGCTACAACTGTTCCTGACGAAAACACTACAGCTGGATCTGGAGATGACACTACCGAAGAGGATTCAACACCGATTCCCGACGAAACTACCACTGCTGGCCGGGACTCAACTCCTGAAGATAGCACCACTATCGAGGATGCTACAACTGTCCCTGACGAAAACACTACAGCTGGATCTGGAGATGACACTACCGAAGATGATTCAACACCGATTCCCGATGAAACTACCACTGCTGGCCAGGACTCAACTCCTGAAGATAGCACCACTATCGAGGATGCTACAACTGTTCCTGACGAAAACACTACAGGTGGATCTGGAAATGACACTACCGTAGAGGATTCAACACCGATTCCCGACGAAACTACCACTGCTGGCCGGGACTCAACTCCTGAAGATAGCACCACTATCGAGGATGCTACAACTGTTCCTAACGAAAACACTACAGCTGGATCTGGGGATGACACTACCGTAGAGGAATCAACACCTATTCCTGAAGAAACTACCACAGCTGCCCAGGACTCAACTCCTGAAGATAGCACCACTACCGAGGATGCTTCAACTGTTCCTGACGAAAACACTACAGCTGGATCTGGAGATGACACTACCGTAGAGGATTATACACCTATTCCTGAAGAAACTACCACAGCTGCCCAGGACTCAACTCCTGAAGATAGCACCACTATAGAGGATGCTACAACTGTTCCTGACGAAAACACTACAGCTGCATCTAAAGATGACACTACCGTAGAGGATTCAACACCTATTCCTGAAGAAACTACCACAGCTGCCCAGGACTCAACTCCTGAAGATAGCACCACTACCGAGGATGCTTCAACTGTTCCTGACGAAAACACTACAGCTGGATCTGGAGATGACACTACCGTAGAGGATTCAACACCTATTCCTGAAGAAACTACCACAGCTGCCCAGGACTCAGCTCCTGAAGATAGCACCACTATAGAGGATGCTACAACTGTTCCTGACGAAAACACTACAGCTGCATCTAAAGATGACACTACCGTAGAGGATTCAACACCTATTCCTGAAGAAACTACCACAGCTGCCCAGGACTCAACTCCTGAAGATAGCACCACTACCGAGGATGCTTCAACTGTTCCTGACGAAAACATTACAGCTGGATCTGGAGATGACACTACCGTAGATGATTCAACACCGATTCCTGAAGAAACTACCACAGCTGCCCAGGACTCAACTCCTGAAGATAGCACCACTACCGAGGATGCTTCAACTGTTCCTGACGAAAACACTACAGCTGGATCTGGAGATGACACTACCGTAGGGGATTCAACACCTATTCCTGAAGAAACTACCACAGCTGCCCAGGACTCAAATCCTGAAGATAGCACCACTACCGAGGATGCTTCAACTGTTCCTGACGAAAACACTACAGCTGGATCTGGAGATGACACTATCGTAGATGATTCAACACCGATTCCCGACGAAACTACCACAGCTGGCCAGGACTCCACTCCTGAAGGCACCACTGTCGAGGATGCTACAACGGCTCCTGACGAAAACACTACAGCTGGGTCTGGAGATGACACTACCGTAGATGATTCAACACCGATTCCCGACAAAACTACCACAGCTGGCCAAGACTCAACTCCTGAAGATAGCACCACTATCGAGGACGCTACAACTGTTCCTGACGAAAACACTACAGCTGGATCTGGAGATGACACTACCGTAGAGGATTCAACACCGATTCCCGACGAAACTACCACTGCTGGCCGGGACTCAACTCCTGAAGATAGCACCACTGTCGAGGATGCTACAACTGTTCCTGACGAAAACACTACAGCTGGATCTGGGGATGACACTACCGTAGAGGATTCAACACCTATTCCTGAAGAAACTACCACAGCTGCCCAGGACTCAACTCCTGAAGACAGCACCACTTCCGAGCATGCTTCAACTGTTCCTGACGAAATCACTACAGCTGGATCTGGAGATGACACTACCGTAGATGATTCAACACCGATTCCCGACGAAACTACCACAGCTGGTCAGGACTCCACTCCTGAAGGCACCACTGTCGAGGATGCTACAACTGTTCCTGACGAAAACACTACAGCTGCATCTAAGGATGACACTACCGTAGAGAATTCAACACCTATTCCTGAAGAAACTACCACAGCTGCCCAGGACTCAACTCCTGAAGATAGCACCACTACCGAGGATGCTTCAACTGTTCCTGACGAAAACACTACAGCTGGATCTGGAGATGACACTACCGTAGAGGATTCAACACCTATTCCTGAAGAAACTACCACAGCTGCCCAGGACTCAACTCCTGAAGATAGCACCACTATAGAGGATGCTACAACTGTTCCTGACGAAAACACTACAGCTGCATCTAAAGATGACACTACCGTAGAGGATTCAACACCTGTTCCTGAAGAAACTACCACAGCTGCCCAGGACTCAACTCCTGAAGATAGCACCACTACCGAGGATGCTTCAACTGTTCCTGACGAAAACACTACAGCTGGATCTGGAGATGACACTACCGTAGAGGATTCAACACCGATTCCCGACGAAACTACCACAGCTGGCCAGGACTCAACTCTTGAAAATAGCACCACTATCGAGGCTGCTACAACTGTTCCTGACGAAAACACTACAGCTGGATCTAAAGATGACACTACCGTAGAGGATTCAACACCTATTCCTGAAGAAACTACCACAGCTGCCCAGGACTCAACTGCTGAAGATAGCACCAATATCGAGGATGCTACAACTGTTCCTGACGAAAACACTACAGCTGGATCTGGAGATGACACTACCGTAGGGGATTCAACACTGATTCCCGACGAAACTACCACAGCTGCCCAGGACTCAACTCGTGAAGATAGCACCACTATCGAGGATTCAACAACGGCTCCCGACGAGAACACTACAGCTGGATCTGGAGATGACACTACCGTAGAGGATTCAACACCTATTCCTGAAGAAACTACCACAGCTGCCCAGGACTCAACTCCTAAAGATAGCACCACTACCGAGGATGCTACAACTGTTCCTGACGAAAACACTACAGCTGGATCTGGAGATGATACTACCGTAGAGGATTCAACACCGATTCCTGACGAAACTACCACAGCTGCCCAGGAATCCCCTCCTGAAGATAGCACCACTATCGAGGATGCTACAACTCTTCCTGGCGAAACTACTATAGCTGGATTTGGTAATAACACTACCGTAGAGGATTCAACACCGACTCCTGACGAAACTGCGACAGCTACCCAGGACTTAACGACTGGTCCTGAAGATAGCACCACTATCGAGGATGCTACATCTGTCCCAGACCAAAACCCTACACAGAATACACCAGAAAATAGCTCAACCATAGAGGATACTACAAAGGTTCCAAACGAAACTTCTACAGGTACCCCTGAAGACAGCACAACAAAAGAGTATTCAACGTGGCCAGAAGATAGTACTACTGTTAGTGTGATTACTACTAATAATCCTAAAGGCAGCACTACGGTTGAGGATTCTACTTTGCTTCCTGCTGAAAGTAGTACAACTAATCAAGTTTCCACTAAAGAACCAGGAGAAAATACTACAGCTGGCCTGAAACCCACAAATAATCCTGGAGAAAGCTCCACTATTGAGGATTCTACACCGATTCCGGATAAAAATACCACAGCACCGGGCGATACTACGAGCAGTTTGACACCGTCTTTTTCAAGTTCCTCAACCACTTCTTTCCCTGACACCACGACATCAAAAAAACCACGGCCTTCTTGCAGTAGCGGTTATCAATATATACCCCATCCAACGAATTGTCATAACTTCATCCAATGTAGTAATGGAAAAGAATTAATTATGAGTTGCCCAGGTAATCTTTATTGGGACTACCAAAAATTATATTGCTGTGGAGATTCAAGTGTTTGCTACAATAATGATGAGAGCTCGAATCCAGAGGAAAATATTTGCGGCCCTGGTGTGGATTTTTTAGCTCACCCAACCGACTGTACCAAATATTTTCAATGTAGTAACGGCGAGGCATTTGAGGGCAAATGCCCCGATCCTTTGTACTGGAACCCTGACATAAAAGTCTGCGATTGGTCAAATAAATACTGCAAAAATCTACGAGCAAGTGAATCGATTTCCTGCGCAGTGGGCATGCATTTTGATGTTTATCAAAACGATTGCTCAAAATACATAAAATGCTTTGGTTTGAGAGGTATTGTGATGAGTTGTGATGCAGGGCTTTACTGGAACCCCATTAGTAATGTGTGCGAAAAGTCACAGCGTTTCTGCACTTAAATGTAAGTTTAATTGTATTATCATTGCAATAATTCTAATGTATTCGTTACAGAACCATTGCAGGTATCTTCTTCGCCAGACTACTTACTGAAATCAACAAAATGGGCAGGCGAAATATATATTAAAATTGTTATAAATTTATTTATTTATTCTGTTAGGATTATGTTCTGTTTACAAATAACAAATTTAGTACTTATTTATAAAATACGAAATGTAAACATTCCTAGTAAACAGATCTAATGTTAAGTCCAGTTACATGTTGATATATTTATATGTTGCATAAAAAAATATATGCACAGAATCGTTTCAATTTCATTAGGTTTTTAAGATGTTCTACATAGATTTGCTTTTTGGATGCATGCAAATTTATTTCAACAGACTTAGGCACTTTGTTACTTTATTATACCCTATTAATGGATAAATAAAAAGAATATCCCCATTTACAAAAAGCTGTCAGAGGACTTATGCCTTCTTCATTTTATTGTAATAGTCTAATGCAACAAAATAAAAAAAATAAAGCCAATATTCATATTTTAGTATGATAATAAAGTAGCTGGTAGACTTAATCAATGGGTATACTAAAGCCTAATTACTTGTTTCTTAAAATTCATAGGCTTTTTGAAGATCTTATCAAACTAGGTTTCAATTAAGAATATTTCTAGCCTTGAAACACACCCCATACAGACGATGGGACTTTAAAATGGAAATTTAATGCTTGAGTGCTTAAATTGACACATGGTTTCATATAAGCTTTCAGCAGATAAGAGCATATAGCCGAACTCAACATTGAATGGGGGCTTGTAGAGGCTGCTCTATATATAGATATGACGATGGGCAGTCTAACCAGTCTCAAAGGTTATCAAAGTGAATTACTTCCGCCAATTTTTGATTTGTCGAAATACATAAGTGGATTGGGAAATCCAAAACTAAATGGATTAGCCGTTCAAGAGACTCAAAGCGACCAAAATGAGTCGGGGCAGGGACACACTTAAAAATTGAGCCAAGAGATATACAATTGAGTATCTTTATATGCTAATAAATGCCAGAACATTTCCTTAAAATGGGTCAAAAGAGTCCCCCATCCGTTGGCGAAGACTCTGATGTTGTAATGCCCCCAGAAACTCATTTGTCGAAGGGGACGTCAGTGCCGCCCCTTCCATAGCCAGGCGACCAAGTGATCGATTGACACGATCAAAGCGCTGATATGTAATGGAATAGACACTCGAATGAATGGCACTGGCGACGAGTTCCAAGCTGGGTGCTCTATGTGCCTCGATCCGACTCACAGATACCAGCCCTCTGTGCTGGTGTGGATCCTACATAAATATTCATGCTGCCGCTGGCTAAATGCAAATGTATTGAAAATTGCTCGCCTTCAATGAATTTGAGTTCTGCTCAAGCTCTAGAGTTTTGAGGCTCGGACAGCCTAGTGTTATTCGCAATCCAGCAGTTGTCGCGATCGGAAGCAAATCGGAAAACCTCCCTTGGATTCCTAAAACACACAGGCGAAGAAGTATGTGCTCAAGGAATATACTCCGAAGCAAGGACTTATAGTTCTGTGGATAAAGGATAAATTCAGAATTCAGATTAAGGACGGCCTAAGATAATCAAACATAACAATTAAAACAAACATAACAATGATCTGCTCAAAGTTACAATCCGTTTTTTAACTTTAATTTCCGAACAATGTGTATTTTATAGTTTGTGCTGTGCTGTGAATGCTGAAATAAGTTTAAAAAGCTTATTACTTTAATATGTGAAACAATCGAAAATGGTGTATCGATAAAAAATCTATTATCCTTACATGTCATATGTACTTATCCGAGATATGCTTCAAGGACGAAAATAAAAAAAAAGTGACAAACCTAAAAAGTGAGAGATAATAAAGGGATAATATCTAATGAATTCCTTTTAATTGTTTTTCCGTTGCCAAGTTAAGCTTCAACGGAAGCATTTATTTTTAAAAAGTATTAATAAAAACTAATCAGACCTAGCAATTACATCATTTCTAAAACTGAAATACATCTCAAGATCGATTGCTTTTTTGGCATCTAACAGCACCGTGCGTGCTCATTTAAAAGAAAAGTGATAACCCCTGAAAGTGACGGACGAGAAAACACAGAGAAGGAGTATAAACTAACAATAACACGCACGTATATAATGTGTTGATAATACGATTTAATTTCATCTTACAGTTTGCTGGTTGTCTTGCGACGACGTCGACGCATTTCATTTGGATTCAGAGTTTGATTTATTGATATGTTGCCCTTTCGCTTGGGCCTGCTACTTGGCGCCGTGCTTCTAGTGGCAAGCGCAAATGGAGCTGCCATCGTAAGTTTCCGAATTGTTAATGAATCCCAAGAATTCGCGCTTGTTTGCTTGCCTGTGTCGCTGGCTGAATGGAATTAGGGTAGTTCAATGCAATTGAACTCGGCTCGAATTGTAGGCGATAAGACCTAATTTGACCAAGGTCAGTTTTAGAAGCAGCATCGAATTGGGGACACTTGCAGACACATGTCGAATGGTTTACGATAAGGCTGGCATTAGCATTGAACTTAAATCGATTCAATAACTTTCAGGAAAATGTGTCAGCAATCGAAGATGAGGTTACTGGTCTGACCGATTTGCAAAGAGATAAAAGAAGCGGCAGGGGCTAGTAAGTGATTGTTGAAAATGTTTAAGCCTTGAAAAGTAAAAACTATCTATGTTAGTTCAAGGGGACAAACCCAGTCTCAGTACTTAAATTTCGGTAAGCCCGAACAGGATGGAAAGGCCGAGGCGGAGGCCAACGAAAGTGGATCTCGCTCAACTGTCTGTAAGTTCTGTTCGATTATCTTCTATAGTCACCCTACTGACCGATCTAACAATTTCAGCTGGCACCCATGGAATGGGGCAGGCCCAGAGTCAGTTCTCGTCCGGAGACTGCAACGGGTGTTCTGGCTACCAAACGAATTACCCTTCCTCCGGTAGAATTCTGGATGCAAGTGGATCGGCTGGAGGCGGCAGACCCGATTCAATTATAAGCCTACCCGGTGCAGGTCTAGGTAGAACGTTATCCCTATTATGTGTACACAAATTCTGATTATTACCAATTTCCTTATTTCTAATGCAGGTACCCTAGGAGGAGTGGGAGGACAACCAGGAATTGGTGGTCAGCTGGGCATTGGAGGACAGCCAGGAAGTGGCGGACAACAGGGTGTTGGTGGTTCTCAGCCTGGATACGGAAGTCAGCCTGGAGTTGGAGGACAGACAGGAGTCAGTGGAGGACCACCAGGATACGGAAGTCAGCCTGGAGTTGGAGGACAGACAGGAGTCAGTGGAGGACCACCAGGATATGGAAGTCAGCCTGGAGTTGGAGGACAGACAGGAGTCAGTGGAGGACAACCAGGATATGGAAGTCAGCCTGGAGTTGGAGGACAGACAGGAGTCAGTGGAGGACAACCAGGATATGGAAGTCAGCCTGGAGTTGGAGGACAGACAGGAGTCAGTGGAGGACCACCAGGATACGGAAGTCAGCCTGGAGTTGGAGGACAGACAGGAGTCAGTGGAGGACCACCAGGATACGGAAGTCAGCCTGGAATTGGAGGACAGACAGGTGTCAGTGGAGGACCACCAGGATACGGAAGTCAGCCTGGAGTTGGAGGACAGACAGGAGTCAGTGGAGGACCACCAGGATACGGAAGTCAGCCTGGAATTGGAGGACAGACAGGTGTCAGTGGAGGACCACCAGGATACGGAAGTCAGCCTGGAATTGGCGGAAAGACAGGAGTCAGTGGAGGACAACCAGGATACGGAAGTCAGCCTGGAATTGGAGGACAGACAGGTGTCAGTGGAGGACCACCAGGATACGGAAGTCAGCCTGGAATTGGCGGACAGACAGGAGTCAGTGGAGGACCACCAGGATACGGAAGTCAGCCTGGAATTGGAGGACAGACAGGTGTAAGTGGAGGACCACCAGGATACGGAAGTCAGCCTGGAATTGGCGGACAGACAGGAGTCAGTGGAGGACAACCAGGATACGGAAGTCAGCCTGGAATTGGAGGACAGACAGGTGTCAGTGGAGGACCACCAGGATACGGAAGTCAGCCTGGAATTGGCGGACAGACAGGAGTCAGTGGAGGACAACCAGGATACGGAAGTCAGCCTGGAATTGGAGGACAGACAGGTGTCAGTGGAGGACCACCAGGATACGGAAGTCAGCCTGGAATTGGCGGACAGACAGGAGTCAGTGGAGGACAACCAGGATACGGAAGTCAGCCTGGAATTGGAGGACAGACAGGTGTCAGTGGAGGACCACCAGGATACGGAAGTCAGCCTGGAATTGGCGGACAGACAGGAGTCAGTGGAGGACCACCAGGATACGGAAGTCAGCCTGGAATTGGAGGACAGACAGGAGTCAGTGGAGGACCACCAGGATACGGAAGTCAGCCTGGAATTGGAGGACAGACAGGTGTCAGTGGAGGACCACCAGGATACGGAAGTCAGCCTGGAATTGGCGGACAGACAGGAGTCAGTGGAGGACCACCAGGATACGGAAGTCAGCCTGGAATTGGTGGACAGACAGGAGTAAGTGGAGGACAACCAGGATACGGAAGTCAGCCTGGAATTGGAGGACAGACAGGTGTCAGTGGAGGACCACCAGGATACGGAAGTCAGCCCGGAATTGGCGGACAGACAGGAGTCAGTGGAGGACCACCAGGATACGGAAGTCAGCCTGGAGTTGGCGGACAGACAGGAGTCAGTGGAGGACAACCAGGATACGGAAGTCAGCCTGGAATTGGAGGACAGACAGGTGTCAGTGGAGGACCACCAGGATACGGAAGGCAGCCTGGAATTGGCGGACAGACAGGAATCAGTGGAGGACAACCAGGATACGGAAGTCAGCCTGGAATTGGAGGACAGACAGGTGTCAGTGGAGGACCACCAGGATACGGAAGTCAGCCTGGAATTGGCGGACAGACAGGAGTCAGTGGAGGACAACCAGGATACGGAAGTCAGCCTGGAATTGGAGGACAGACAGGTGTCAGTGGAGGACCACCAGGATACGGAAGTCAGCCTGGAATTGGCGGACAGACAGGAGTCAGTGGAGGACCACCAGGATACGGAAGTCAGCCTGGAATTGGCGGACAGACAGGAGTCAGTGGAGGACCACCAGGATACGGAAGTCAGCCTGGAATTGGAGGACAGACAGGTGTCAGTGGAGGACCACCAGGATACGGAAGTCAGCCTGGAATTGGCGGACAGACAGGAGTCAGTGGAGGACCACCAGGATACGGAAGTCAGCCTGGAGTTGGCGGACAGGCAGGAGTCAGTGGAGGACAACCAGGATACGGAAGTCAGCCTGGAATTGGAGGACAGACAGGAATTGGTGGCGGACAGCCAGGATACGGAACTCAACCTGGAGTTGGTGGATCGCCAGGGTATGGAACTCAACCAGGAGTCGGTGGCGGACAACAAGGATACGGAACTCAACCTGGTGTGGGTGGACAAACAGGAGTCGGAGGAGGACAACCTGGCTTCGGAGCTCAACCTGGAGTTGGTGGATCGCCAGGATATGGAACTCAACCAGGAGTCGGCGGCGGACAACAAGGATACGGAGCTCAACCTGGAGTTGGTGGACAGACAGGAATTGGTGGCGGACAACAAGGATACGGAACTCAGCCTGGTGTGGGTGGACAAACAGGAGTCGGCGGAGGACAACCTGGCTTCGGAGCTCAACCTGGAGTCGGTGGATCGCCAGGATATGGAACTCAACCAGGAGTCGGAGGCGGACAACAAGGATACGGAGCTCAACCTGGAGTTGGTGGACAGACAGGAATTGGTGGCGGACAGCCAGGATACGGAACTCATCCTGGAGTTGGTGGATCGCCAGGATATGGAACTCAACCAGGAGTCGGAGGCGGACAACAAGGATACGGAACTCAACCTGGTGTGGGTGGACAAACAGGAGTCAGCGGAGGACAACCTGGCTTCGGAACTCAACCTGGAGTTGGTGGATCGCCAGGATATGGAACTCAACCAGGAGTCGGAGGCGGACAACAAGGATACGGAACTCAACCTGGTGTGGGTGGACAAACAGGAGTCGGCGGAGGACAACCTGGCTTCGGAGCTCAACCTGGAGTTGGTGGATCGCCAGGATATGGAACTCAACCAGGAGTCGGAGGCGGACAACAAGGATACGGAGCTCAACCTGGAGTTGGTGGACAGACAGGAATTGGTGGCGGACAGCCAGGATACGGAACTCAACCTGGAGTTGGTGGATCGCCAGGATATGGAACTCAACCAGGAGTCGGAGGCGGACAACAAGGATATGGAACTTTACCTGGAGTTAGTGGACAGTCAGGAGTCGGAGGCGGACAACCCGGAGTAGGTGGATTGCCTGGATATGGAATTCAGCCAGGAGCAGGCAGCCAACCGGGATACGGATCTCAGCCTGGAATTGCCGGTACGACAGGCCCTGGAGTGGGTCAGCCAGGGTATGGAGCCCAGACAGGTCAAATTGGAGCACCTGGACGCTACACAGATGGCTCCGGAGTTGTTTCTGGTGGTGTGGGAGGCACTGGTGGTGTTGGTGACACTGGTGGCGTTGGAGGCACTGGTGGCGTTGGTAAGTACCTGACGAAGTTAAAGGCACTTGGACGAAGTTTATAATCAAAGGTATTCCAGTTCCTGTAGGCGCTGGTGGAGCTGACGACGCCTACTCCCAAGCCGAGTCTACTATTGGCGATGGACAGGCTTCGGCGAGTGCTCAGGGCCAGAAGAACGGAGGCACGGCCAAGACCCAGGTGTCTGGAACCTACAGCTCGGGTGGAACCTTCAGCGCCAGTGCGATGACATCGGATGCGGATCGCGCGGCTAGTGCCCAGGTCACCGGAAACGCCGATGGCGCCGTGAGTCAGTCGCAGGGATCAGGAGGTCCTGCCCAGTCGCAGGCCCAGGTGCAGGTGGCCAAGGACGGCGGCACCAAGGCCTCATCGCAGAGCGGTGGCATCATCCAACAGAGCCAGAGCGAGGTGCACGCCAACGACAAGGGCGGACTGGCGGACGCCCAATCAAGCGGACCTGGACAAACATCATCCCAAGCTCAGATCGGCTTCCGTCCCGGTCAGGAGGCCAATCCGCCAGCGGCCAATGGGGGTGGCCAGGCCTCGTCCTCATCTGGCACCCACTCAAGTCAGAGTAGCTCCCAGATTCACGGAACCTCCAGGTAGTAAAATCTAAAATTGGAAGTACAAGAAGGGCCTTATAATGCGGTTCGTATTTCAGCTTTGGCGTTTCGTACCATGGTGCTGCACAATCCGCGTCTGGAACCAAGGAGCAGGTGGCAACTTACAGGGAACAAAATCGGGAGCTCTTTAACACCATCAGTCAGTTCGGCAACAATGGCAATGCGTGAGTAGTTCCACAGTGAAATAACCAAAAACCTCTATTTATTCAAATAAGTACGAATTCGTTCTTGAAAGTTATTAGACGCTTTTCAATTTGGCAGAAAATATTTTAAAATTTTGTTTGGAATCAGTCTTTAGTTTTTGGTGTTTTTAAGGGGTGTTTTTTTATTTATTGAATTGTGATCTTAATTTGTTAACCCTTTTAGCTTCTACCAGCTTTCAGAAAATCTTAATTATTTATATATAGTATTGTCAAATTTATGTTTTTGTAATTTTTAAATGAATAAATATTCAAAACCCTCGACCAAACAATTTATTTACAAGTGGAACACGCGATCTTGTAAGTCCTTAAGTTGTTGTATTATCTTTTTTAAATAGACACAAGAATTTCCCAAAAAAATAAGTATGCAAATTAGTAAATCGCGAATTTATCTTCTTTTTTTTTCTAAACTTTTAGAGTTACTGATCGTGCTGATACTGTCTACAGTGGACCAGCTCTCACTGAGGAATCCGACAGTGTGCCCGAAGTCCAGTTAAAGTCAAACAAGCCCAAGGCAGATGCTGAGCAGGCCGAAAGCAAGGCAGACCAGCCGGAGCCCGCTCAGTACGAGGACGATAACGAGGAATACGATGACGAAGAGTACTACAACGAGAAGCCATTGAAAATGGAGGATATCCCCAAGTCGACTAGCATTGTTAGGCAAATAGAACCGACTCCGAAGCCCAAGGTCTACGAACAGTCATCGCCCTCGCAAAGCCAAAAGGCTGTCGTGGCACCGGGATCAAGTGATAAGTTCCAAGTGGTCCAAAAGCAGAACGGTAAGGTCATCACCCATACTGAACCTTCGACCACCGAAGCCGTACCACCAGGTTTCCGAGGCACCGTCAATGTGGAAAAGAAGTTCCACACCAAGGCTCTGGAGTTGCAAACTCCCAGTAGGGTGGAGATTACTACCGATGCCAAAGAAGAGGGTCCGGTTCGAGGTGACAAGCCGATTCGACGTGCTCCGGACAGTTATGTCACCGTCACCAAGTCGGTGACCGGCAGCATGGACAACAGCAAGAGTCCTCCCCAGGAGAACAAGAACTTCCAGTCCACATACTATACAAAGTCCTCGACTTGCGGCTACTTCACCTTCTCCTGCAACATTGTTTACGGTCCCAATGGAAGGAACAAAATCTGCCGGCCCAAGGCACCTACCAATGGCAAGTGCTAGGGGATCATATTTTTAAACCCCCTTGCGTCACCTATATTATGAATAATAGATCAGTTCCAAAGGGGCTCAATTGTAGAACAGCTTAACCAACTGCCATCTACAAACACCATTTTGTATTTCGATGCAGCTTGACCCAAAGCATTATAGTGTTTTTCGGAAGTAATTTTAGATTTCACTGTCATTTCTTAAATATTTTGTACGATTTGCCACTGTAATTAATATTTAATAACAAATCACAAAAAAATAAGTTGTTTATATGATTTATTTAGTAAAAACTGGTTTTGGGATGGTCTTTTGGGTGGTTTATTAAACACAAATTTTATCGCATGTAAGTAGGTGGGAGTTCCAATAGAGGTACTGCGGACAGGACTTCACAAAGGGCAGGTAATCGCAATGAATGAAGCGGGTGCAGTCACCCGGGTAAGCTATCAGCTGCCCGAGTTTTTCCTTACAAGCTTCGGAAAGATTGTAGGATTCTGGTTTATTGACCGGTGCCGGATTGGGAATAGGTTCGATTTGTATGGGCTTACTCCAATTTGGCACCGGATTGATGGTGGAACAGTCAGCGGTGGTCTGCAGATCGCATCGTTGTAGTTGCGAGCTCCAATGAAATTCCGGAGGACAGGTTAGCAATCGGGTCTCATAGAATCGATGGCAGTCATTAGGAACGGCTTCTCTTACCACACTTTGTGCCACGCAAGAGCCAAAGAGCAACGAACATAGTGAGATAGTCAGCAAAAATTGGTGGGCCACTAAAAAAATTTTGAATGTTATGGTAACATAAAAAAATATCGTTAGTAGGTATTACTTTTTTATTGTTTCGCGGGAAGTCCCCAATTCATCTGATATTCGTTAACCGTTCGTTATTGTTCTTATATATCGTTGTTAAACAAATACACATTATTGACAAATTGATACCGCTTGTTTGATTTATCAGCTTTCATGTCACATCTGTCCTTGATAATGAAGATAAGCTTGAACGGGCAAGTGGAAGAGAAAATAACGCGTAAGAATAATAATACCTCTAAAGTGTCTTTAACCCAAAGCCTTAAGTATACGATCATAAACATAAATTCTTAAATATATAAACTTAAATTGAAGAAAATGAAAAAGAATGTCTCAAATTATTTTAGATTGTCAAATATTGGCGATACTTCCATTTGATTGCATGGTTTATCTTAAACTCCTTAGTGTGCTGTTCATAAGAATTGTTATTCTTTGCTTAAGCAGAATGTTGTTCGATAAATAAAAGTTAAGTACTTTAAATTGATAAAGAGTCACAGCATATTGTGGTATAAAAGGGCTTGCACCTAGGCCTAACATTCACTTCTCAGTGCGCTTTCCCTGGATTCATACAAAAGTAAGAAAAGTGTGAAAGGCATTTAACTTTTTAACATTATTACATCCAACTTTCCTCAGTGTGGCTAGGATCTGCTTTCGTCTCCGTAGTCTTAGTGGCTGTCTTGTCGATGGTTGACAGTGAGGAGAACAATATTGCTGCGGTAAGTGTTTCAACAGATTGAAATCGACATTATCTAAGAAAATGTTATATACAGCCCATAGCGTCCGGTTCCCCTATTTTGCTTGAAAAATGCCCACCGTACGACGATCCCAATCACCTTGTGATGTTGCCGTATCCCAACGACTGTCGCAAATACTACACATGCCAAAGGGGACAGGCCTTTGAGCACCAGTGTCCAGCTAATTTGTACTGGAGCCAGACAACCTATCGATGTGACTATAAGGAGTACTCCAACTGCAATTCAGATGTTCCAACTACCAGCGATGAGGTAAAATACAGTCCATTTCCCGGAGACTGTAGTCGATTTTACGAGACCCGTGTCCTTCGGTGTGAGCCAAACTTTCAGTGGAGTTCATTGTATCAACGCTGCGTAGCCCCACAGTTTGCCAATTGTCAGGACTGGTCTGTGCCTGAGCCTCCGCCACCCTACGATCCTACACCCACAGCTGCCACTCCGCCAACTGAAACCTGGACTCCAACGGATTCGACCTACCTACCAATTGATGTTCAGTCTTTGTGCAAAAACAGTGTTTCCAATGCGTACATTCCCTATCCCGTAGACTGCCAAAAGTTCATCCATTGCGGACCAACTGCAACTGTGCTCACCTGTCCAGGCAACTTGTATTGGAACCCAGGACAACTTTCCTGCACTGTATCCAGCTCTGGTTGTATCCAGTCTCCTCAGTGGAACGAAATCTAAAACCTACCAAGCGAAAGTCATGAAGTTACAACATTTTAATAATTATTTTTATAAAAACATACAGTTCAGATAATTGGCATTAAAAATCTACAAAAAAGCTTGCAATCGTTTTAAGAGACTGCCAAAGAGAAGAGCTTGAGTCCTGGGAATCAGCTTTGTTGACAAATTAACTGGAAAAAGGCGGAAGGCATTGCATCCCGCCAACTGAGGATCCATACAGGTCAAAACCGTAGGATTGAACTCCTCGCCCTCCGGACAGGCGTAACCCACCGGGATGGGATACTGACAGACTATGTACTTGCTGCAGTTTCTGGGATAGGGGACCACTGATCCTTCAGCTTTATCCGTACAGAAGCTGTCCGTTGATGGTGATATGGTTGTTGTTGTTGTTATAGGAATAGTAGGGGTAGTTGTAGCTGGAATAGAACAATTTGCAAACCACGGGGCCATACATCTTTCCAAAGAGGCACTGAACTCCTGACCTTCGCGACAGTTATAGACAATTGGGTTGGGTTGGACACATTGTAAAAACTTGGTGCAGTCGTCAGGATAGGGAACTAACTTTCCATCAGGGGCTCCTTCACAAGGATCTGTTACCGGACCTGGAGTACTTTGGGTACTTTGGGTTGTCATCGTTGATAAGAATTCCGTGGTCTCCGTAACCAAAGTGGTGTAGATTTCCCGACAAGCTTCCGGTGAGACGTTTGGGCCACATTCACTAGTCAACGGATCGAAAAACTCCTCACTGGTACAAATACCCATCATGTAGGAGGAGTCATCTGTGCAGCTTATAAACCATTGGCAATTTTCTTGGTACGGCAAATTATTTCCAGTGTTATTAAAGCATATTGAAGAATCTGGGCTTGCTGTTGGAAGTTCTGGCGATGAAGTAGTAGTCTCCCCATTTGGACAATCACTCGATTCCCATTCTACGCATTTCTGAAGAGCCTCATTGAAGAACAAGTTCTCCTGACAGTAAAATGCTATAGGAACTGGACTTGCACACACTATGTATTTGCTGCAGTCCTCCGGATACTTGGCATAATAGCCATCACTCTGTCCAGAGCAGATACCTGAAATATCCGGAGGGAAGGTGGTTATTTCATCAGGATTAGGCGTAGATAAAGTTGTATGCCAGGTGGACGAAGGTGTTGTGAGAGGAGAGGTGGCTTGAGTTGTGGGGGAATCGGTGGAAACTACAGTTTCCTTACACGCTGTCGGAGACACATCAGGGCCACAATTACCGGTTTTGGGATCAAACCAGGCGTTATAAATGCAATTGGCCACGTTGGACTCTCCATTTCCCATGCACAGAATATATTGCTGGCAGTTTGTCGCCAGAGGGTATGAGACTCCCAATTCTTTATCCGCACACGGATCATTCGAATCCTCGGTTGTGGGTGCATTCGTGGTAGTTGCAATGGATTCAAGACAAGCGGTGGGAGAAACATTTGGACCACAATCCCCCGTTTTTGGATCGAACCAGGCATTTGTTGGACACCTTGCAGTCGTCGATTGACCATTATTGAGGCACAAAAGGTACGACTGGCAGTCGGATTTCAATGGAAAGCTGGTACCGAGTTCTTGATCTTCGCAGGGATTTTTCTCATTATCTTCCTTTGATGTCGGTGCAACTGTAGTTGAAAGTGATGTAGTAATAGCAGGAGTTGTGGTTGGTAGAACTGCCCGGCAAGCTTCTGGTGAAATATTGGGACCGCAATTACCGCTCATCGGATTAAACCAATTGTCAACGGGGCAGGGTAGGATTATGTAAGAGTTATTACCCCAGCAGTAGTAGTATTGCTGGCAGTTTTGAGTATCCGGAAAGGAAGTTCCTTGCCTTTGACCCTCGCACTTCGTAAAAGACTCCTCAGTAGTCGGTGTGTTATCCAACGGATCTTGGGTAGTACGGTCACCATAGCACCGCACATTATCCTTATCATCACAAATTTTCCAATCGGGATTGAAAAGCATATCGTCGGGACAGTGATAAAGCTCAGTTTGCTGATTCACGCACACGAAGAACTCATTACAATTTTCAGCCGAGGGCAGTAAAGTGTTGTTTTGTGTACCCTCACAAGGATTTTCCGATGGTACTTCGGTAGATGGAGGTATTGGATATGGCAATGGATCGCAAACGACAGCTTCGGGTGTATCGCAAATATCGAGAGGACTGTTGAAAAGTTTACCACCAGGGCAGTACTCCAAATCAGCGCATGAATTATTACATGATACATAAGCGCTGCAGTCATAGGGATATTTATAAACTCCATTCGATAAGGATTGGCAAAAGGAGGCATCGGCTTCTGAAGATGTTAGGCACTCTTGACTAACAGTATTCCATCCAGTATAATGGGACCCACGAATCGATGGGGTTTCCACACTACCTTCACAGATTGGGGTTCCCAAAAGCCAAATAATAAATAGTAACACAGCACCCTCTACGAATAAAAAATGTTTTTTAAGTCAAACCATTGACTGTTTAAGTTAAATCAAGATTTTAGAAGAAATTTAATATACCTTTCATTGCAGGCTCTTTTTTTAATATTTCTCGAAAACTATTTCGTGTGGTTATGTTCACGTCTTTAAATTAACTGAAATGGGATCTCATTTTTGGCAATTTCCTAGTAATAGCTGAGAGAGGGCTACCAATCAAACAACGATTATATTTTTCCGCTGATAATGACTAATAAGATTGATAACATTCTTTTAGAAGCTTTAAGAAAATATCAACAGACGTATTGTCCAAAAAAAAGACAACAGCTTATTAATAATGAGCGATGATAAACATCTTTCCACTCCTGTTTTCGTTTAAATTAATTTCAGTGATACGAAAAAAGTTCAGCGGTAAAGTTTTCAATAGCGAACTGAAGAAAACTTGTAGGAACTCAGTACTTTACATTCGTATTCATTGTCTGATAACCTTACCTACTTTTAGGCTTTGTTAGATAAAGTAATATTGGTGATGTTTTTCATCTTAAAGGTAGATGAATGAAATGTAATATCGTATAAATACAATAACTAGACTAACTAAGACATACAATTTGCTAAAGATTTTCAATTGAATTTTTGTTGTAACCAAGAATTTGTAATGTGGCTTACCATTTAACATTGCAGACATTGACATAAAAAAAAACAAGAAAGGAAGTTAGCTTCGGCAAGCCGGCAAGCAGACGGCCAGACGGACAGACGGACATGGCTAGATCGACTCGTCTAGTCATGCTGATCAAGAATATATATACTTTGTGGGGTCGGAAACGTCTCCTTCACTGCGTTGCAAACTTCTGACTGAAATCAATATACCCTCTGCAAGGGTATAAAGATTGATAAACATACTTTCATATTTTTTTTTTTCATGATTGTTCTTTCTTAGACTGCGAACATTACCCCTGGCACATGTACACAACCATAAATGTATCTTTTGTTCAGACGTTACATATGTTTTTTATGAACTCTTATCAACGCTCGGTAAGAAAATATAGAGAGTACCCGTACGCGAGCACCTATCTTTTGTGAACGATAAAATCGAGTGTTAACACTTTACATTTTGGTAAATCATGCAAATTTCCCACACGAGTAGTCTATAAAAGCGCAGCTCTATGAATGGAAAGCTTCAGTTCGACAAAACACTCGATAGCGTCAGAAAAAATGAAGGTATTCAGACTACTTTGGGGAATATTCATTTTTCAAGAATGTACTCTAGCTGTATTACAAGTATGTTGAGAAACCTCTTTAAAAATATTAAATATAACAAAGTTACTTTTAAAGAACGGATATGCTTTCAAGACGTCTCTATGCGAGGGTAAGAATGGCGGACTTTTGCCGATGTTTGGAACATGCAAAGGTTACTATGTGTGTGCAGATGGAAAAGCAGTGATCGGGACTTGTGAACCGAATACCCTGTTTAATCCATTGACCTTGCACTGCGATGATCCCGATAAAGTGGATTGTATTTTCGAAGGAAACGATAAGGACAGTGGGAAGACATCTAGTGCCGAAAGTGAAGAAGATGAAGAGGAAATGATCGTTAAGACTGATCCTCCAGTTACTGTCAAGCCAGTGAAAAGACAACGACCTTCCGGACAGGACAAAGGACTTTTGGATATGACAGATAGAATGTGTGCTGGTAAAAAGGATGGAGTAATGCTTACAAGGAAGGGATCCTGTCAGGAATACTTTGTCTGCAAGTCGAGGAAACCCCATCTTCGCTCTTGTTCTGGTCAACAACATTTGAGTCCAACGCGACGAATTTGCATGAAGGCTTCAGAAGCCAAGTGTTTAGTTACTTCGCATGAAACCAAAATGTTTGATGGACCTGCTTTAACAGGAGGAGTATGTTCAGATGAAAAGCAAAACTCACTCGTGGCCCATCGGAGTGATTGTGGCAAGTTTATGCTGTGCAGCAACATGGTGTTCTTGGTGATGGACTGCCCCAGTGGTTTGCATTTCAATACCGCTTCCTCGCGATGTGACTATCCCAAGATTGCCAAATGTCAGACGAAGCAAAAGGAAACCAAGAGCAAACCAAAGTCAAGAAAGCCTATTCGCAAGACCAAATTTCGATTGTTGTAACTCTGCTTTGCAAGACCTATAATAAAGTAGTTGATATTAATAAATCTTCGGTGCCTGATCTAATATTAACTTTAATGTTCAAGATCATATTTTATTGATACCTATTTATAGAGGTAGTCACGGGCTCTACTGCTTAGAAACACGTTTCTTTTTTTTTCATTTTCTTTAAGTTCTGTTCAAAGTTCTATTCTCTTCAATCATCTCTCTCATCTCGATAGCTTAAACTTCATGCTTTTAATATACATACAATTATTTTTGATTATCTTTGACACCTATGTACATATGTAAATTTGACATGACAATAAAAAACCAAAATCCTTTTATAAGTCGCGCACAAATATGCGCTGCACTAAATATTGTTTATTAAAAACATTCAGCATTTAACATTATAGGGCCAATCGCAAGTTTTGAGCTCCGTATTGTACAGCAGTCCGGAGGAACAGCTGAGGGCGACCTCACACTCGCACTGGCAGATGACATATTTGGAACTGCAGGTGCCATTTACTGCGGGGAACAGGGTTCCATCTTTCTCGCCAACGCATTGTCCGTGACTCTCGCAATAGGTTCCCGAAGGTCCGGCAGTCGGACCACTTGGCGGGGCAGATCCATCGTCGCAGTCAACATTTTCGGGATAATCGCACTGCTCCGTTTTGTTGTTATATTGCAAGTTGTTGGAGCATCTCTGCTCGTATTTGTTGCCATCCACACACTGGAAGAAGGCTGAGCAATTGTTCTGGACGGACCAAATGGAGTTGTTAGGTACATCGCAGCAATCGGGATCGCAGGTCTTGGGGATGCACACGTTATCCTTGTCGACGACACACTCCTTCAGTGTGGCATTGAAGAAATGCGTGGCGGAGCACTTCCTGGCAACATAGGCTCCATTTATGCACTGCAGGTATCCTGCGCAATCAGAAGGATTTTCCTCAACCTCGTTCTCGGTGCACGTTGAGTTGCCATTGCACTCCCCATTATCCTTTACACAGGCTGATGCGTTCTTGTTCCAGTAATATCCGCTTAGACAGGTCTTGGTAACAAACTTGCCATCTGTGCAAATTTTGTACTGGGTACAGTCGTCCACGGGCTCTGTAGCTCCCTCGGTACAGTTTACGCAAATTCCATCAGTGTCGACAAAGCAGGCGTTAAACACGGTATTGAAGTAAGCTCCTTCGGGGCACTGCTTGCCCACCCACTTACCATTTAAACATGACAGATAACCTGCGCAATCAGTGGGGTCCACCTCAAGTTCACCTTCAGTACATGATGTTCCATTGCCATTGCACTCCCCATTATCCTTTACACAGGCGGATACGTTCTTATTCCAGTAATATCCGCTTAGACAGGTCTTGATAACAAACTTGCCATCTGTGCAAATTTTGTACTGGGTACAGTCGTCCACGGGCTCTGTAGATCCCTCGGTACAGTTTACGCAAATTCCATCAGTGTCGACAAAGCAGGCGTTAAACACGGTATTGAAGTAAGCTCCTTCGGGGCACTGCTTGCCCACCCACTTACCATTTAAACATGACAGATAACCTGCGCAATCAGTGGGGTCCACCTCAAGTTCACCTTCAGTACATGATGTTCCATTGCCATTGCACTCCCCATTATCCTTTACACAGGCTGATACGTTCTTATTCCAGTAATATCCGCTTAGACAGGTCTTGGTAACAAACTTGCCATCTGTGCAGATTTTGTACTGGGTACAGTCGTCCACGGGCTCTGTAGCTCCCTCGGTACAGTTTACGCAAATTCCATCAGTGTCGACAAAGCAGGCGTTAAACACGGTATTGAAGTAAGCTCCTTCGGGGCACTGCTTGCCCACCCACTTACCATTTAAACATGACAGATAACCTGCGCAATCAGTGGGGTCCACCTCAAGTTCACCTTCAGTACATGATGTTCCATTGCCATTGCACTCCCCATTATCCTTTACACAGGCTGATACGTTCTTATTCCAGTAATATCCGCTTAGACAGGTCTTGGTAACAAACTTGCCATCTGTGCAAATTTTGTACTGGGTACAGTCGTCCACGGGCTCTGTAGCTCCCTCGGTACAGTTTACGCAAATTCCATCAGTGTCGACAAAGCAGGCGTTAAACACGGTATTGAAGTAAGCTCCTTCGGGGCACTGCTTGCTCACCCAGTTTCCATTCAAACATGACAGATAACCTGCGCAATCTGTGGGGTCCTCTTCAAGTTCTCCATCTTTGCAAGGCGGAGTGCCATTGCATTGACCTTCGTCCAATTCACACTTCTGGCTATTCGAGTTCCAGTAATAACCGGTCCTGCAAGATTGGGACACGTACTTTCCATTAACGCATATCTGGAACTTGGCGCAGTCGTTGAGGTCGGGCTTCTTGCTTCCCTCGGTGCAGTTTACGCAAACTCCACAGGTGTCGGGAAGGCACTTCTTCTGGGTCACATTGAAGTAGTCTCCCTCCGGGCAGGTAAGGATCACAACAATTCCGTTAACGCACTCCAAATACCCAGCACAATCATCTGGATTCGCCTCGATTTCGCCATCCTCACAGGTTGGCGGCTTGCACTCGCCATTATCCTCCACGCACCGTTCCCAAACCGAGTTCCAATAGTTCCCGCTTTCACAGGACTTGGACACGAATTCACCGTGACAGCAGGCTAGATACTTAGTGCAGTCATCCTCATCGACTTTCGTTTCGCCGTCCTTGCAACACGCCGCATTTAGAGATCCCACGCAGAGGGAAACCATCAGACATAGGGCAACTCCTAGGAGAAAACTGTGGTTCAAGGTCCATCCTCTTATTAATCGATCCTCCGCGCTTACCATAGTGCGTACTCCTGGATTGAGCCATCTTTTCAGGCCGCATATCGATCGCTCACTGGTGCCTTTTCGGTCCATATCGGCATTTATATTTACCGGCAATTAAAATAATTGAATGCCTTTTCCAGCTTCACAGCATGTGCCATGTCGAACCATCCGTGATATTATCAGCATATATTTACAGTAGTTATACAAGCAATCGATATTGTCCCTATTTATAAAAGTCAGCACTTAACGGTGAGCCCGAAAGTGTTTAGAGTGCAGAAGAGTCCAAATTTCGCAAGTCAGTCACCAGTTGCGAAGGGTGAAGTTTCTTTTGTGTTTGTTGAGATTCAGATCTCCGCAACTGTGGTGGCCCAAATGGGAGATTTCAACTGAGAACGAAATAGATTTCGCACGTTTCTCTTTGTAGTTTATAATATGGAATCTATGACATATTCAATACTTAATAAATAAATACATAATTGAATTATTGTTATGGATAAGATAAGTCTTTGTGAAGATACAATAAAACAGGTATCAAGATTAAAAATTAGTTGGATAGACTGATTATTAATTTGAATTTCAAAAATATCTTTTCATCCAACGACATCACCCTATAGAGAACAAACCCCTTCCCTTCTTAGAGAAGAGGTATTTCCTATCGTTAAGCCCATGCCACTCTTATTGATTATAACGATTTACTAACCCAAAATTTCATTAATGAAGGGGACGATAAAGCCAGATCTCAGTTGCTTTGACAAAGAGTTGCTTTATTCGAGAATCGGTCACTTAGAGTGTGCAGGCTACGTCGGACTCGTAATTGCAAGTCTGCATGTCCTCATCCCAGTACAATCCATCGGGGCACTCCATCTCGACTTCACATTCACACTGACAGACGACATAATTACCACAACTTGTCGTGGAACGGAAGAAAGTTCCTTCGGGTTCACCCAAACAACGTCCATTACTCTCGCAGGCTATTCCCGAGGGGCCTGCATCGGGACCCGTGGGCGGGGAGTAGTCCCATTTACATTTATAGTTCTGAGGATAGTCGCATTTCTCCGTATCCTCGTTGTAGATCAGATTGTTCGAACAATATTGCTCCACGGCGCAATTGAAGTTGCACTTATAGAACATATTACACTTGCCCTCCACCGGGAAGAGCTCTCCCTCCGGCTGATTCTTGCACACGGTGCTGGTGGTATTGCAGGCCACCTCTGGCACATAGTTGGCAGGATAGTCGCACTGATCCGTGGTGGCATTGTAGACCAGGCCATCGGGACACATATCCGCTGAGAAAACGCTTGCGGAGACATTTTTTCCCACCCAATCGCACGCCTGAGCAGACTCGTTGAACTCCAGGCCATCGGGACAGGGCATTGGAATGGGGCACTGGCACTGGCAGACCAAAAATCCATTCGAATCGTGGTCCTTAAGCAGCTCTCCATCCTTCACTCCGGCGCATCTTCCCGGATTGGAGCACTTGGTTCCCGAGGGCCCCTCGATTTCATCAGAAGAATCCGCAGTGAGTGTGCAGTCCACGTTCCACCAGTAATCGCAGTTATTGATCTCCTTGTTGAAGTACAAACCGGAGGGACACTGGAACTCCTCGGAGCATCCGTTGTTGCACTGGATAAACCTGACGCAGATCCCGGGCAAGTCAATGTAGGTGCCAGTTGGTTCATTTACACAATGAGTGAGAGTACTTTTGCAATCTGAGGACACCACACCTGGAGTGGAAGGTGTCGTATTGGAGGAGTTGCTGGAGTCCTCGAAGTCTGTGGTTTCATCCGTTGAATCAGTGGAGTCCGTAGGATCCGTGACCGCAGTGGGGGTACCTGGGTCACAATCCTCGGTGACTGTGGTGGGTTCATCGATGTCCTCGATGGGATCCTGGCACTCCTCGGCGCAACAGTCGCAGGTGCACTGATCATCCAATCCGGCAAAGGCTGAGAGTCCCAGGCAATTGGCTCGCCACTGGAAGTCGCACTCCCCCAACTCCCGATTGAAGTGAAGACCCCGAGGGCAGCTGCCAATGATGGAGACGTCACCCTTGAGGCAAACCACAAACCGGGAGCAATAAGTGGCCAACGGAAGTCGAGTACCATCCTCCTCTCCAAGGCAGACATTGGGCAACTGGGCGAAGGCCACTTGAAGACCTGCGGTCACCAGCAGAACCGTCCAGAGACCTACGATGTGAATTGGAAATGAGTTACTAGTTACGAGGACCTTGCTCTTTACTGACTCACCACTATAACCGATTTTTCGCATTCTTTTCTTTCTCGATCACCTTTAAAGTAGTCCAAAATTCACGAACGACTAAGTGGCCAACCAGGCAGAGTAGCCGCATTTAACTGCCTCGGGTGCTCGGAATCGGTAGCCAATCTTTTGATAATACCAATCACCATATCTGCCTCTCGATTAGTTCAGCAACTGATTTGTTCGTGCCCCTCGCTATCGCAGGTGTAATTAGGTGTGCGTGTCTCGAGCTCGGGACCGGGATTCGGGGCTTCTTATCACGACCTGCACCACACCCCCACCGTACAGAGGGTACCCAGATATTTTGGCATAGGTCTGCGATTCTCCACTGTTGAATGGGTCCCGCCGTGGCGTCTGCCTAATTTATGTTTCTCCGCACGCCCCTCGATAAGCAAAATCGTATGCCAAATCATTCGGATCGCTTTATTGACACTTCAAATTAAATGACGTTTATTGTCGCTTAAAATGAAGTGCCAGATACAGTCGATAAAGGGGCAAATCACCCAGCTCGACTTTGGGATACTTGGTTCTTTAAACGTTATTCTATATTGCTATATAAAATGTAGTTTTTTTATTTGTATTAATATAGTAGTTTTTGGTAGATATTTTAAATTAATTATATAGTAATAATGAACTAGGTTCTCTAACTATATAAAGCTAATGTTTTTTAGATGACATTTCGATTTGACTCTAAGATGTAGTACTATAAAATAATGGATCTTTAAATAAATAAAATGTATCCCGTATATCGTGTCATAAATTCCATTCGGAAGTTTAAAGTTCCTTTTTATAGCCGCTATGGCATACACTTCTTAAATTCCTGGAATTGCATGCGATCTCGCCGATTCAAATGTGCCGATAAGACAACCCATTCAGAACGGAAATAGAATAGAACTTGTCATTTCAGTCGGAGATGCGTCTTTAGCTCGGATGCGAATTTTAATGACGATAATTACTTTTCCCTGTCTTTTCACTTGGGCCACTCGAGCGTACCAACCGCGGGGGGCAGTGAAGTCTATTTGTCACAGAAATGCAATCGGTTCATGACAAGTACTGTTATGGGCTTAGAAGAACCAGAAACATATAGCCGAAGACTGCGGTGAGAGGCTTCCTGCTCCTCGACTCTCGACAACCCACCCTCGAGTTGGGATGAAACTCAAGACAATGCAATTCTAATTATTCAAATGCTAGCCAAGTACGCTTGAATTAAATTACCAAACTTGGGGAGATCTAAATGGAAGAAAGGAGAGCAAAAGTTGAGCTAGGCCCTGGGCACTTGAGTTGGAAAGGCTTAGACTCTTCGGTGTCCATTACACTTCACGCATCGCCCTGGAGACGAGTGCCCTGTGCCCCTGCTGTGTCTGAGGCCTTAAGGGGCAACAAAAGACGGGCCAGCGGAAACATGAGTGGATCTGCCATCGCACCCATACAGCCTCTATTATAAAAATCTTCTCAGGTGTAACAGGTTTCTCAGATTTAAACAGAGGTCGCGCCTGTATTGCACACAGTCATCAGCGACACTCGTCGCGCTGCCGATCGTTAAAACGCCTTTCAGTCGGGATCTTCAGCCCAAAGGGTGCAGGATCGCAGCCAGGAGCATTATTCCCCTTCGAATCGAAGAACTGAGATCGATTGGTGCATAGATATCAAGGAAACCCACTCATTTCAACTCTAGCACCATTCGAAATCAGTGCTTTTGATAAGAAACAATCAGCAGAGTGCGTCAATCGGAGTGAATTTTTACGGTGCCTTTAGCGAACTTAAATAAGAACGTTAAAAAAAAATTAATATAAAGGAAAGAGTAGATATAAACTAACAAGTAATGAGTGCCAAGTTGCAACCGCGTTGCTGAAGGAAGCCAATAAAGTGCAGGCGTGTCTCTGACCGGGTCTTCAGTCGACGATCAGAACAAGTAAACAACAATTACTTTGTCATCAATGGAAATAGATTTCTTATCGCAGCCGAGACGAAAAGTGTCGCAAGACTTTATAGTTTACATTGAGTTTTTATTGATTGTGAAAAAAGCCATCTAAAAGTATTTACTATCAGTGGAAACATTTTTGGTTTCTCTCGTCGAACATTATAATTACCAGTTTTTATAAATAGATCGGATTACTGAATGCTTTGCAAAAAAAAGAGAGATTTATCGTTGTTCATAGAAAAAAGGAAGTATAAGTTCGCTTACTCTATACATCATTGCGTATTGGGGTGATTTTAAATTAATAGTAGGTATCCTTATCTGAATGGATACTTATAAATAATTTACAACGTAACAAGGCAAAATATATCTCTATCCTTGTGTTGGGAAATTGACTATTGATTTGTTCTTATTGATTAGCGTTTTCCATTTAACAGCTATTTTATAACGAATGTCACTGAACTAAGATAAAACGTAATCTTACTTTTTTATTAAAGGAGTATAACGATTTCCCTTAAACCTTCAAATAACAATTTATGTTGCTTAACGCGCTTATCTCTTTAGGCCACAAATATACACATTATCTTATAAAAGTATGTGCCAAAAAACAATTGTAGAAAACTTCAAAATAAAAGATAAATTAAGAAAACAACCAATTTATTGGGTATGTTAAAAATAATCAAAAATATTGGAACAAAAGTATGCCTACATTTAACACACTCAACATTTTAGTTATGTGAGATTCTATGGTCAATGACTTCAAACTGTTTACTTAAGTCAGTTGAAAACTTATGCCTGCCAGTGTATGTTATACAGTCACCACCAAATTTTATTGAAAAACCACTGATCTCTGTTTATGACACGAACCAAATCTTATCTTTTTTGGGTGTAGTAAATAAAAATGTCATCCGATTGGAAAATCTGGAATTTGTCGCTATAAAAGGCCCAGCTGGCAATTGCAAAATGCTAGTTGAACCTATTTAAGTCGAAGTGACGGTGTACTTGTTTCAAAATGCGAGGTGATGGCTATTTATTCGGAGCGATGGAAGTGAATTCTAATATCTATGTAATGTTCCAGGACTTTCAAGTTCCTTGGTCCTGCAGGCCTTGCTGCTGGTCGTGATGGTTCATCAAAGCACCCAAACGCGGCTTTTAAGCGACACCGACGACATCTGTAAACTTTTTAAGGATGGAACCAAACTCCGAAAACCTGGAGCCTGCAACGAGTGGATTGAGTGCAAAGACTCTAAGGTTTCGGATAGCGGAAGTTGCTCGGGCGATACGCCGTATTTCAGTCTATCCACAAACGGATGCTACAAAAGTATAAGCGACACCTACTGTACGGCACCTTCTTGCAAGGGAGTGTCAGAGGGTTATATCGGGGATACCTTAAACTGCGCCAATTGGTACTACTGTGATTCAGGTGTGTTAAAATTGAATGGAATCTGCCCCTACGAAATGCACTTCGATCAAGTCAACGGGCTGTGCGTCTATCCAGAGAATACTGTTTGTGCCGCCTCATACGAATTGTGCAATATTGTGCCCAAAGATGTTCGCTTCCGCGACGAAAACAATTGCAACATGTACCACACCTGCGAAAGCTACAAAATAAAGAATTACACCTGCGAAACTGGCTCATATTTCAATGTGGCCACGGGTGAATGTGGCCCAAAAAAGGATATAGTCTGCGATAACCATCCTCTTCCAGAGGACGTATGTGGCACCAAGAAACTGGCCATGCGTAACAAGTTCGTCGCGGATCAGGCCACCTGCCGCGGTTACTACTATTGCCGTGACCTTGGCTCTGGAGTACCGGATCCGGATCCCATTTATCTGCATTGCGACGAGAACACCTTCTTCAACCAGGAGCGGCAGGGGTGCATGCCTCGCGAGAGCCAGAAGTGTATCTACGATCGGTGCGATGGCCGCCAGGATGGCTACGAAGTGGCCGAGGACGAGGGCTGCCACAACTACATCATATGCGTCGACGGCCGGGAGACTACTCCTATGAGCTGCGAAAGTGGATACTTCAATGCTGCCACCCAGAGTTGCACAGCAACTCAGATAACTTATGGAGCTTGTTCCGCTTAGTGCTAAAAAGAATTAAAAAAGTTGCAATTCAAAATCAGGGTTTCAATTCGACTTTCGGTAAATTTTATGATTTTTAATTCCCACATTGGGGTCCATTATGAAAGCCATTGGAAATATGGAAAATTTGAACATGAAAATGGCTTAAAAAATGAACCCTCGTTTAAAAGTAATATTTTAAAGTAGAATATTAGAAAATTTAACCACAAAATCATAGAGGTATCCCACGTCAAAATCTGACTACAATAACTTATGTTATGGAATATAGAAGTGGAGTTTTGGGGTCCTATTCTGAATGCCATAGAGAATCATGTATCGAACATGTAAATTTGACCATCGTTTTTAAGAAATATTTGATTACAGAATATTAGAAAATTCAACCACAAATTCATAGAGGTATCCCGCGTCTTAATCGGGATCCAAATACTCAAGTTACGGAGTCTAAAAGGGCAGTTTTCGGGTTACGGTTCGCAAAGCCATTTGAAATTCCAAAAAAAAAGAACATGAAAATGGGTTAAAAATTGGACCCTCGTTTAAAAGTAATATTTTAATGTCGAATATTAGAGAATTCAATCACAAATTCATAGAGGTATCACACGGCTAAATCGGGATCCTATAACTCAAGTTATGGAATCTAGAAGTGCCGTTTTGGGTTCTTATTCTGAAACCCATTAAGAACTAAGAAAATATCGAACATGAAAATGGGTTAGAAACTTGACTATCGCTTATAAGAAATATATGAATGTAGAATATTAAAGAATTCAACCACAAATTCATAGAGATATCCCACGTGACATCGGACTACAATAACTCAAGTTATGGAATCTAGAAGTTCAGGCTTGGGGTCCCATTCTGAAGGCCGTTGGAATTAGGAAATAATCAAAAATCCATCCAATTACCCAAGTTAAATCAAATCAAATCATCAAGTCATCGAATAACCGAAACATGAGAAAAACGTAGAAAGTGTATAAGCCGTTATCGTCACAAAAGTTGATACCAAAAGGTGCGATCGTCACAATCTTTTACTTCCTTAAGATATGGTTTTGATTGATATTGTATAGTTTGCGTGGTCATTTTTATTCATGCTGGTATTTATGATTAAAGTTCATAGTAAGGAACAATTTTTATGAATACTCGTATAACGTATTTTTATGAACACTTTGGGCAGACTTTAGCTATCCAATTCGTTTTTAGATGGGCTTGTAGTCCAACCGCGACTCAAGCTTTTTGTTGTCAGCGATTTTGCGCACAGCCTTCATGAAATCCTCCTGGATGACATACTCCCGATCGCAGCGCAGTGCAAAAAGCCCGGCCTCGGTGCAAATGTTCCGCAGATCGGCACCATTAAACATATCTGACAGCTTGACCACCGCCTCGTAATCAATTTCCCCCTGTTTGGACAGCGGTCCGGCGTGTATCTTGAGGATGTCCGTGCGGGCCACTTCGTTGGGCAGCGGAATCTCCAGCTTTCGATCGAGTCGCCCGGGACGCAGCAGGGCAGGATCCAGGGTATCCGGACGATTGGTGGCCATGATCATTTTCACCTGGCCGAGGGCGTCGAAGCCGTCCATCTGGTTGAGCAGCTCCATGAGCGTGCGTTGGATCTCGCGATCAGCGGAAGTTCCCTCCGAGAAGCGACGACCTCCGATGGCGTCGATCTCGTCCATAAATATAATGCACGGCTGGTGGTCACGTGCATAGGCAAACATCTCGCGGATAAGGCGGGCACTTTCGCCAATGTACTTGTCCACAATGGCCGAGGAAACCACCTTCATGTGAGATTGTAAGAAATATATTTAAATCAGTGGTTTGAAATATCGATCACGTTACATAAGACAATCAAGATGGTATAATGAACTCCACAGAATGGTAATGACATTTACTAACAAATTTTATTTTAATGTAAATATAAATATTTTAAGATTTAATTGAATCAACATAAATCCACAGATTTTATATCACCTTATCATGCTTCATATGTGGTTTTAAAAAAATGAAAAATCAACTCAAAACTTTATGTAAAGTTTGGAATACTTTTACAAGATTACATTTATCTACATTTAAATTTAAAATTCTTAAATCCTTTTTATTTCCTATACGTATGTTTCTGATGACCCGTAAACATGTACATATTTTAAATATCCAAAAATGTATACCTAAATATTATGGATATGAAAACTCACCTTCAGGAAGTTGGCGTCCATCTGGGAGGCGATGGCGCGGGCCAGGAGAGTCTTCCCGGTGCCAGGTGGCCCGTAGAGCAGGCATCCCTTGGGTGGATTGATGCCAACGCGGAGGAACAGCTCCGGATTTAGCAGCGGCAGTTCAATGACCTCGCGAAGCTCGCGTATCTGTTCACCAAGACCTCCGATCTCGGCGTAGTTCACGTTGCCCGGGTCCTCGTGGGTCATGTTGTAGACCAGCGGATCCACTTCCCGTGGCAGATAGCGCATGATGGTCAGGGTGGTCACATCGAGAGCGACGCGAGTCCCGGCCTTCAGTTTGGTCTTGTTTATCTGCCGGCGACATCCGACCACGTAGCGCGGCCCATTCGAAGCCTTCACGATGAAGTTGTCCGGGGTGAGCTGCTTAAGGACCTCCCCGAGCATCTGACCCACACTCTGCAGGGCCTTCAGGTCATCCTCGGACTTCTCGTACTGGGCACTCAGGACCCTGTGCTTATCCCGCAGAGCCTTCAAACGCGACTCGATCTCGCGGTGCTCCAGGAGCTTGGTGCGGTAACTGGTCAGCGCCTTCACCCGCTCGTCGTCCATTTGGGGTTTTGCTTGTGGAGCTGGAGCTGGAGCAGCCATCATCGAATTCGAATTGTTTTACACTTCCCCCAATCGCTTTTCAAAAATGTGCCAACTCACGTTACAATTTTGACGTTTGTCAGGCTGAAGGAACTAGTTCCATTAGGAATACCATCATTCGGAACTAAATTGGAACACGACAATGGAACATTTTCACAAAACAAATTAATTTCTTGATTAAATACTTCTTATTGTAAAAAATATCAGTTATCTAATCAGAATTCTTAAATCATTAGGTTTGAAATTCAAGAACTGACGGGATAATAAAATCAATAATGGTCAAGATAAGCCTATGCGGTTAGGTGAAACAAATTAAAAACTCTTCCTTATAAACGAACAATTTTTAATTTTCATTTTTTAAAAAATTCTGTCTGATTAAATGTTTAAAGTCTTTAGTTTAAAACTGTTTCTGGATTAATCTAAGTACCAAGTAACTGCTGAAATTTTTTTGTAAGATGTATTATTTTAAATCAGGTTATTGTGTGCATTTCAGACATCTAATAGCGGTCCCATGTTTTTTAAAAACAGATATAAATAAAATATATTTTCACCAACGTAAATGGACTTTAAATATAAAAGCCATCTTACAACTTATCGATAATCGACGGCATATTAGGACAGATATTAAGATAAGTGAACAACGTTTTTATTTTAGTATATAAAAATAAGGTAGGACTGGGGCTTGAAATATTTTTATTTTTTAAAGAATATTTTATGACATTAAGATCTGTAACATGCAAAATTAAAAAAATAGGGAAATGTACACCCCCTTTTTCGGTGACTTTGGTGCTCCGCTGGCACGTGAATACCATCGAATGCGTCGGAAGGTGTTGGCCGGGAACCAAATGTCAGCATGGCATCCAGGCAATAAATCAGGATACATTGGGAGCACTACGGACCCAGCTGCTTCGAGTGGCGTGGTCAGCACGACCGAAACATCGAGATAACCACTGGGACAACTGCATCCGCGGGTCGGAATGCCCCGCATTTGGGGCCCATGACAAATATGCAGTTTGGAAATGTTAAATGAATTTTGGGCTCGCCTCGCATTGAATCGCAAATTGCTGCCAAGTATTTTGGCTGTGGTTGAAAGCTCCTGGAACCCCGGGTACGGAAAATAATTGGTGGGTGTTTCACTGTAACTACTGATGTTTCTTCCCTTTTCACCTGGAAATGGGTCCCACCGATAAACATTTTTGCGTCTGAATTTGAACTAACAATGGAGATTTTAAATCTTTAAGTAAGTTATGTAAACTCCTTTTAAGTTTATACATTAAATATAAAACTATTTTAACAAATTAATCAGTCTATAAAATAATAAACAAGTCTATAAAATAAATAATTCAATTTCTTGGTTTGCGGTTGCTTGGATGGTTTTTAAATTCAAACGTTGAACTCATCCCTCGCCGAGAGGGCTAAAGTGAAGAATTGGAAGCCAAATCCCGGCTATACATCGTAACTCAATAAAAAAGTATCTCATGGGAAAGAAGGAACACAAAAAACAGAAGTATGAAGTTTTCTGAAAATGAAACTGAATTTCTATTGAATAAAGTTTGGCTGCTTGGTGGTCCCGATTTTTGTTGTGCGGCACAACATGTGCCGCAGATGTTCGCCACCATCCAGCCAAAGTTTGCCATCTGGCCAGAAGACCAAGAAGCAGAGGTCTGTTCGATTTCGGCTCACTTACTCCATAGTCCCCATGAATGAAATTAAACGCAGACCCCGAACATGACGGGCTGTTGCAACTTTCGCTTGTTTTCGATCTTGACTTCTGGCCTCCTCTGTGACGGGGAAATGGAGTCGAGGACATGGGCGTGGCTGGCCAACATGTTCTTGAAAAATTATGGCTTAACTCCGACACTGTTGTACCCCTTAAAGGCCAAATTTTAACTGGCATTTCAAAATTTAAGCTCCAAAGTAAAGAACTTTTTAAAATATTTAGAAATTTTTATTTGGAGATAATAAACATTTCAAGCGTATCAGAATTAAGTTTAGATTTCCATTTTTCCGCCATTTTTTCTATACTTTGTTTTGTATATTTTCATATGTTGATTATTTTTAAAGAATATTCCATCGATCATCATATTAATTATGTGTGGCCTCATATCTGGAATATGATTTGCATTTGGGTGTAGGATGTGCTAATGCAAATTTTAGACCCGGCTTGAATTTCATTAACACAGTTCGTAGAGTGCAACGGTGCAAACACATGCTTCCCCGCCATTTCCCGGCACTCATTCCGTCCGATGTTTGATGGCCGTACATCAGGATGAAGGATGAGCACTCCAGAGGATGTGTGTGCAAGTACTTACATATGTACGCAAGTACAGGTGTGCAGAAATGTGGCCATGCATTGTAACGTTAACTGGTGACGCTGTCAAGATGCAAGAAATGACCACACTCCAAAAAAAACAGAGCTCAACGTATTGTAAACAATACTTATAAAGCTAATTTTAATTTAAAAAACATATTATTACCCAAAACCATGATTATTATATAAATGGTGCCACTTTAAGATCTTATTTCAGGCTTCAAAGTGTATCACTTATACGTACTGTTGCCTTTGATCAGAAATTTATTTTAATCTTTGAGCTAGACATTTCGAAAAAATATTTGCTTTTTTTTTGTCCCAATAATTTCTAAAATTATTTTAATAGTTACAAAGTTGGAAAGTTGAGTAAATTTTAATGAAATTTTAAACCATTGTCCAACGCCTATATCTATACATCAAATTTTTAAGATTTTAAATTAATTTGTAACATAAATATGAGCCACATTTAGTAGCATAGGTTTTTTTTTTACCACCTTTTTTTTACCAGTGTTCGCTTGAGGGGCGGTGAGTGTTTTGAGTTGAGGTTAACAAAAATGGCTATGCGTCGTCCTGCTGACTGCGAAATTGCTTTGGATGCCAAATGAATGCACTTGCATATTTCATTGCCGCCCTGTCACCTGCGGTCTCACCTGGGGGTCACCTTTGGCTCAAAGTCGGGAAAACCCCATCATAAAAACAATGGATGTAAGCTTTTCTGTTAGTGGCATTCGTAACTTTGATTACAAAGGTATCTTGAAACCAAAAATAAAAACGAAAACATAGAGCTCAAAAACCCAGTTTATTTCGAGTTTTAAAATTCTCGTTGATGTGAATACGCAATTTCAATCGCATGTATAGTATAGTATAAAATTCTGGTAGATATGAATATGCAATTTCAATCGCATAAATAGAATAGTCTAAATTTTTAATTACTTTTTGGTTTATCAATACTCACAGAATAAATGATATATTTAAATTTGTATAATGTACAACTAAATTAACATTCAAGTTCCATCATATTTGCTTTACATTTACAACGCCTTACATGGCGTTAACATGGCGACCCACTGCCTTAGTTCCATGTTGGGCCAGGTCACTTACGATCCACAGTGGATCCACTCGATGCGGAAACTGTTGCTGTTGCTGTTAGCAGTGCCGTTATAAAGTAACCGTACTGCAGCCATATAGAGGCCAGTGTGCTATCAGCGCCGCATGGCATCGGTAATCGAATCGAGTAACGGTAACGGTACGGTCTATCGGAAAATGTGACGGAATATTGGCGGGATTTATGCGTGTTATAATTTCTTTTCTTTATTTAACGCGTTGATATCGTTCCCATTGTTAGCTTAACAAGGAGAGAATAGGTATTTCATGCTTATGGTCCATTTGGTTTATTGGTTTAATTAAACTATTCATTAACAATCCTAATAAAAATATTATTTTGTTTACCTTAAATCTTTTTTTTCTATATGTTTTAACCAATTAGTCGTCGTTTTAGTCGAGAAAAAATGGTACTGTTCCTCAAATATTGAAAAAACAAGACCTGAAGAGGTAGTCAGGATGTGTGTGCTACCCTTGCCACTACCCAACTAAATAAAGTGATTGTTGTTAAGATACCTTTGAGGTATTATCCCACCACATGAGTGATTAAAAGATTCCCACAACCATGTCTTCCGGGGAGTGGGACCTGAAAGCGCTGAAGGCGCTCGAGGAAGAGGAGCAGCGCGAGTTCCTGGCCCTCAGCCAGAAGAACCTCTTCGATCCGCTGCCCAATCCCATGCCCAATTCCGATGCGGCCAGTGCGAAGCCATCGCTCACCTACGCCCAGTTGCATCCCCATCTGCTGAAGCTGCCCACGATTGATGAGTGCCAGCTGATGGCCGTCAAGCAGCAGAGATCGGCTGCCCTGCGATTCACTCGTGCCCTTTCCCTGTCCGCTCACTCGCTGACCTCCCGAACCGGAAGCGGTACGGCGGCCGGAAACGGAAGTGGCCTTGGCTTCGGCCGCAAGCTGAAGGCCCGTCTGGTGGGCGCCAAGTCAAGTGGTTCACTGTCGCCCGGTCGTCACTCGCACAGCTACAGTGTGTCCCCGGTATACACGCCGCCGCCCATGCGAAGATGTGCCACCCTGCATCACACGCAGCCGGTGCGAAAGGTCTTCAAAAATCTCCAGCAATTGCATGAGCGGAAACGCCAGGCGGCCGGAAATCACATGCAGAGGATCGCTGGCACCGGAAAGACCTACTGGAAGTACGGAGCTAATTCCACGGCTGCCTCGATAGTGGGACAACGTGCACGCCAAAGCCAACAGATCGAGGTGGAGGAGTCCAATGGGTCGGATGAAGTGAACTCGGAACCTCAAGAATTCTCGGAGGCGGAAACGGGCTCCTGCAGTGTACCCCTGCCCTCGAAGGATACCAATGAAATACTGCGACTGATGCTCAGTGCGGCCAGTTCGGCGGTCACAGTCACGCCAACGGCGGCTGCAATCAGTAACGGGAATGGAAGCGGGACGGGAAGCGGAAGCGGAAACGTGACCGGAGCAACTGGTGGCGCCCTGCAAATGAAACGCTACCAGAATGCCAGCGATGTTGAGGAGGACGAAACTGTTGCGTACGAAGCATTCCACCAGTCGGCCAAAAGCTTTGAGCGCGCCGCTCTCTTGCGCGTCGGCAGTTTAACAGCGCAAGAGAGCGATAACGGTAAAGCTAGTGCTTTAAGTCCCCAAAGCAGTCCTGCCAGGGAAATAAAATCCACAACGATGGGTGTCCCGGGTGGCAGGCGTATGTTCAAGTCCTCCTCCTTGGACTGGCCCGGGGAATCACAGCAGCAACATCAGACGCAGACCCATCAACATCCACATCAGGCTGCAAATCAGCTGGAGTTGGTGGAACAGCAGATGAACGATTCGCGTTTCCGGCAGCGGGATCACTGGGATCTGGAGCACGTCCACTTCCACCACGAGGGAATCGGACATCTCACAGGCCACGGTGCCACCGTCATCGATGACGAACTGGAACAGCATATCAAGCACTGCTCCTGCTCCTGCAATCACATGGGCTACGGCAACTCAATGGACTATCAGGTGAGATTACGTTGCTTCTAAAAAGAAAAAAGTAATGTCGATTGGGACTTTTAAACTGGACTAATTGACAGCGTAATAAAAAATAAAAATTAAAGGTTCCTCATTAAGGAATATGTATTCTCACTTATTCGAGAGGAAACGTTCTTGATATTTAGATAAACGTACTCTCCAGGCGATTTTCGAGATGAAGAGATCTAGAAATAGAGATAAAAGTAATCTGGAATTTTTCTTTTAAGAACACTTAATTTATATTTTAAGCCAGTCATCTCAAAATAATTTTTAGAGACAGTTTATTTCTGTTTGAAAAAGCTGCTTATACTAACATTTAATCGTATTGCTTGAAGTCATCAAATAAAATCGATAACTATTATGTGAGAATGTCCACTTATTCGTATGCTAATTAAAAGCAGAAGAAATGATTTTCTTCACCGTGGTTCTTTCAATCCGAAACCTTTCCTATTCCCCTGCCGTGGGCACTCTTCCACAAATGATTGTGCCGTGTAATTTTAATTGCACCAACTATTTCTGCAGTGCGGGTGTCCGGCAATTCAGGTGAATGGCGGCACATTCAGTGGGCCTGGTCCTCCAGTTTCTAATGCACTGTGCATCGGCCATTCCAGAACACACGCGTAATACCCAAACTCATTATGACGGAGGCGAGGCCCTTTGTGGGCACTCCGGGTTCACGGCTGGATTGCTCCTGCCAGATTGCCGCCTGGAGATCGGCCTGGGGGCACTGACTCGGCCAAGTGCTCCATTGTCTGGCTGCGAGTGGCCCGCAGGATGGGGCAAACTTTCAAACTAAATTGAATACCCCTTTGAATCCAACAAAGAGTCGGGATTAAGCTGGGCCCTGGGTCGCTCTCACGCCTTCCCACATCGTTATTGTCCGTAATTGTTGAGACGATTTTAGGTTTAATAGCTGCCATTTCAAATACTCCTCGAGTCCCGTTGGCTGACCCCACGCAAACTCAAGACTTTATCTTTTGTTTTACTACGACGTTGCAATGCTGCACTCTGTGGCCCCAGGGCGGTGTGACTTTTATTGTGCAACACCCAGGAACAAACTGCCTGGCAAACTGTTCAAGTCCTGGCAGGAGTCTAGAGCGAGCAAATATTTTAGTAGTAAATATTGCACTCTATTCTAAAACATCCAGATTAGACTCTGGTAAATATTTTATGCATCCAAAAATACGTATTTGTTGATAAGACGAATTAATTCTCTCTGGCTATTTGGTTTAAAATGTACATTTAAGGGTTTTAGAAATTAAATATATAAAATTAGCAAATGCAATTCTATATTTTTGAAAGTATTGTGTTAGCAACCCAGTCCTCTTTCAAAATCAAACTCCTTCCAGTTGTGTACTTTGATTACGACTTTATAGGAGAGTGTTTTACAGCATATATATAATAGATAAGTCTACAATAGGTGCGTTTGCAGTTGGGGGTGCTTTACTAATAGCGTTACTAATGTAGGGCGTTACATCTAATTCGATCGAACATCCTTGGGGTCATGCGTCTAAAGGCTGGGGACTCATCTTCATCCGATCACTGCAGCGTGCTCTGGGGCGGAGTGAGGGGCGTCCAGGTGTCGGCGCTGACGGAAGGGCCTCCATTGACCACGGCGGTGGGCACCGAGACGACCGCAGATCCGCCGGAAACGGAAACGGCGCCCCGCTCCACCGAATGCTCCAGGGATGAGGACTCTATCTTGATGTCGTGGGAGCTCTTCAGCGCGGAACTGGCGCACTCCAGCGTGATGACCGAGCCCTGCTCGTCGCTCGGCTTGTACATGGCCGCCTGGGGATCGTCCAGCGTCTTCGACACCTCCACGGGCTCCAGCGGATGGGTGGCATAGCTGCAAGGCGGGTGGCGGGGAATCATTGATAGCTACGTTAGCGGTAAGAGCGAACAGTTCCCCACCGATTCAACCTACCCGATCTCTAGAGGAATGTACTCCGGCTGGTAGTACGCGGCGGCGGCATTCTGGTACAGTCCGTACTCCGCCCCAGAACCGTTGTGCCACCCACTGGCGGGATAACTCAGCGCCGAGGGTGCATTGAGCACCGCATTCGTGTACAGCTGGTGGGTGGGCGAGGTGGGTGTGGGATGGTACACCTGGTGGGCAGCTGCTCCGTACGATGCTTGCGGAGATCCCGATGCCCCGGCCCCGCCCCCAACGCCCACGCCGGTGCCATAGATGTCCGGTTGGGTCATGTTGTACTGGTGACTGTGCGGCGTCAGGTGGTGGATGGTGTAGCTGGGCGAGGAGGTCGTGTAGCTCGGGGATCCGTTCGTGGGCGACGGCGAGTTGTGGGAGGCTGCAAGTGGACAGGGAAAGTGGTCAATCAGGGGTCATCTCTCTGCCTTTTAAAGATCTCTGAATTTATTACATCAGTATTAAAAGTTTACTAACCAAGAAATGAAAATGGGTGAACTAGTAAATTTAAGATCTATTTTATATTGTTAGAGTAGGCAACCGAAAAAATCTTACAAGGTAAAGATAGTAGTAAAAGAGTCATAATTAATCAATCTTTAATTTTTTACCAAAACACTCTCCAAGAGTATATTACTCCTCGGAACTTAAAGACTTTAAGGAGCACCGTACCTCAAAAGTACACAAGAAACAGTTTGTCATTATATTTCTGTTATTCAAGCTAAAAGGTCACGTAGTTTGAAAGCTAAGGTATAGTACCCTTAGGTTATCAAGCAAGGATACAAGCTAGAACATCTCTTTAACCTCCGCTGGAGTACTCACAGATGTTGCGGCCACTGCACACGTTCATGGGCATGGGTCCTGGAACGCTGGTGGCGTTCCAGTAATTGCCATTGCTTTGCCAGCTGCTGGGGTACGAGAACACGGATGCCGTGGGACTGGCCTCGACCGGCATAAACCCTGATTGGGCGTAGGAACTGCTGAAGCAGCCGGCACTTGAGGCGGAACCCAGTCCGCCAGCGCTGGAGCTGCTCACACTGGTGCTCACAGATCCTGTGGACGAGGAGTGCAGGCTGGTGGGCGTTTGAGGAGCCGACGGTGGCTGGGGCGACGTGGATGAGGCATTCCCTGCACTGCCATTGGATCCGGAACCGGAAACGACCCTGGGTCGACTGTACGGCGTGGTGCGAGTGGGTGCCACACTGCGTCCGGGTAGGGATCTGCCGTAGCGATCGCAACTGGCGCCCGAGGAGGCGCCCACTGATGCGGCCGAGGAAACGCTGGGACAGGAGGTCACCAACCCATGACCCTGGGCGATGGAAAGCGGGGGAGCAGCCACAGCGGCGGCTGCAGTTGTATAATGAGTGGGCGGTGGAATTAACCAGCCGTAGTGGGTGTCATGGGGATACAGCGTATCCGGTCGCTCTTTGGCATCGAGAAAGGCCTTGGCGAAGGGATTGTACTTGATCTTCAGCGAGGTGACCTCTTCGTTCTGATAGGCCGTCACCGCAATGAACTGGGTCTCTGGAAAGGGATAGGTGACCACGTGACGCTGCTCGGAACCCACACGAACCAGATGCACACGTGGTTCATACTTGTGCAATGAGTTAAGCATTATCTGGAAGAGGATTTATAGTTATCTCAAATGTATAAGTTATGGTTTCACAAGCTTTGCCCACCTGTCCATTGCCATTGGTCTTGTTGGTCAGCTTTACTTTGGCAAACGAAATGGGTTCCTTCATCCAATGGGCCCCAAAGTTGGGAGATTCGGGATGTACGTAGATGGGGTTTGAAGGGGGAACCTCCGCCTTGCCACCAGGAACCTGAAAGATGGGATAGATATAATATAAAGTATAAGTGAGTTACATAACATATTGATAGAAAAATACTATAGTAGATAAAGTTAAAGATCTAATATCTTCGATTTCGGTGAATTATCAATCGTTTTTAATAGAGAGTAGAGTATAAATGATTCAGATCAGTCGATAGACTTACCCATTCACCGTTGACGTACTTCCACCGATGTGAGTCGATCTGGACGAACTCCAGGAGGACGGTGTACATGGCGGCGGGATCCAGACCCGAGGCACTGATCTTCACCACGGGGAACATGCGCCTGTTTGTGACAACGGAGATCGCAATTAGCAATTATAACAGTTATATAACAGTCGCCATGCATTCGTAATAGTGGGCAAACAGTGAACGCAAATGGTCAACTGCCACGAATCGTTTACCTTTGCCTTTGGCCCAGACCTAAGGCCCTGAACCCCTAAAACCCCCATCCTAAGTCGGAACCCAAATCTCGAGAGGGAATCGGAGGAGAGAGGAGGGTACGGATTGCGTTGTGGGCAAATATTGGAACGCTCATGCGGGCTCTGTTCCACAACAATTAGTACAAGATGGCGGCTGTTGCCGGGCCACGCTAATTAGCACCTGACCAGGCCAGCAGACCCGACTCTCGGCCCGGTTCCAAGTTCTAAACGCGCGTTTCGCATACTCACACACAGACTCCCCGTACATATGCCCGTAAATTGGTAAATATTTTTAGTTATTTCAACAAATGTTGGCATGTAAATAAACACAGGTAAAGACGTATACAGTGGTCGGCATAAGTATTTTGACAAAATAAAAGTTAAGTATACTCATAACTTGAATTTACTTCTTTTAAACTATAGGCATCAATGGAAAGGTAATTTCAATGCCGTTTGAATGATACAATACATTTCTTTACCCATTCAGTACTTATTGAAAAGGACGAATTTGTGTAAATCAACTTTGAAATTTAAAAAAAAAACTTTTTTCCTCGTCTTGAAAACTTAAATTTTTTGATGCAAAAAGTTTCTTCAAACAAAAATAATAGTAACTGCAAAAAGAATTTTTCAAATATCATTTTGCTTATATTTTTTATGAATTTTTGAAAATGCTTAAAAACAGGCATTTGAGCCATATTTTTGTCTTTTTCATACAAATTTTTTCCGACATTGTCACTTTCAAAAAATCATAAAAAATATAAGCAAAATGATATTTGAAAAATTCTTTTTGCAGTTACTATTATTTTTGTTTGAAGAAACTTTTTGCATCAAAAAATTTAAGTTTTCAAGACGAGGAAAAAAGTTTTTTTTTTAAATTTCAAAGTTGATTTACACAAATTCGTCCTTTTCAATAAGTACTGAATGGGTAAAGAAATGTATTGTATCATTCAAACGGCATTGAAATTACCTTTCCATTGATGCCTATAGTTTACAAGAAGTAAATTCAAGTTATGAGTATACTTAACTTTTATTTTGTCAAAATACTTATGCCGACCACTGTATACATACACTAGGAAAAAATGTATATAAAAGAGTAAGACCATACCTTACTAAGGATATTAAAGATCTTATGAGGATATTTTCAAAAAATAGTTTGGGAAGAGGTATATAGTCCCTAGATATTATAATCTTATAATATTCTAACTGAAATCATAAGTTTATCTTTAACATTTTATTGAAGATGTTCGTAAATATCCCTAGTCTATAATTCAGTACCTCTGTTTTAAGTCCCTATTTTAAAACAGTAGTTTATTAAGAGGAATTAGAATCCTTTGGTTATGGATTTTAAAATACTCGTATTAAATGCGAAATATTTTTTAAAACTTGAAGAATATATTTGTTCTCATAATTCATTTCTGATAATGTATTAAAAGATTACTTCGTTAAACTGTGGACATATCTGTTAATTTATCTTGTTTAATGCAAAAAAACCACGACTTTTATTTGAGTGTATTGTTTTCAAGCTGAACTGGAGAAACGTTAACGCTTCATTATGACTTCCAAACGGCGAGCAGCGAGATGAAAACCATGGAAAACCGATGCAGCAAAAACAAAAGCGCAAAACCTCATTGCCAATTTGCATAGGAAAACAAAATGCGCCGCCATCGCCATTTAACACATTCGAATTTCGAACATCCCAGAGCCCCCATCTCCCAGCAAAATTTGAATCACTTACCTGCCGTTCTTGGTGACGATCATCTCGTTGGTGAGATTCTGGAACCGCAGCCAAAGTTCCCGATCGTCCAGGGAAATGCGCAGATTGCGGTCCAGTTCATTGGGACTGCCAGCTCCGCCGACCACGCGGTGTCCGCCATTTCCGGATGCGCTGGAACCGCCCGCGGTCACCGCCACCACGCCCCCCAATCCAACGTGACCATGCCCGTGTCCATTGTGGGTCACATGCTGTGGTGAACCACTGCCACCAGTTCCACCACCGCCTCCTCCTCCCGACAAATTGCCACTGAGTCCGGTTGTTGGATCCACGGCGGACAAGATGTGCGATGTGGTCATGTCCGCTGCAAGGCACAGAAAGAATATTTCATCAATTTTTAAGTTCGAAACTAAAGAATCCATTTAAAGATGTTTTTAAAAAAATTTCGAAACTCATTTGGGAATGAATAACTTATATATTAACTTAAATATATATGCTAGGATTAAAACAAATGTTTTTTATCTAACTCATTATAGGCTTAACGCCTTATAAAACTAATAAGGCTTTTGCCCAGAGGATTGGAAAACTGTAGACAGCCTTGAATATGACACAGCCAATTTTTACTCATTACACTGATTTTTTATATTTATTAATATCCTAATTATACCCTTGCAGAGGGTATATTGATTTCAGTCAGAAGTTTGCAACGCAGTGAAGGAGACGTTTCCGACCCCATAAAGTATATATATTGTGTTTTTAAATTTAATAATTATAGCTGCAAGGGTATATAGGCTTCGGCTTGCCGAAGCTAACTTCCTTTCTTGTTTTTAAATTGGAAAAACTCTTATTTTATTGTTTTTATATACCCAACTCATTACCAAATAAAAGTATCTAGAAACTTTCTTCTATCTATCTGGTAATCAGTGCAGGGCAAAGAGTATTATTTAAAACAGTTTGCTCATATAGTATTTGATGCTGCGAAATAAACATTATTTGCGTTAATCAATTAACTGAGAAAACCTATTGGGTTATACAAATTTAAATAATTTCATTGGTATTCTTTAGGCTACCTTTAAATATAAAGAGGGTTCTAAAAATACAAGACATAATGTCACGATCAAAGATTGCATTACATTAGTTTTATATTCCCAGACTCATCCGATCGATCGGGATACCAGAAAACATTATTTTCCGTACGACTTGGAATACAATCGTGGCCGTGGTCAGTGTGCCTGGGCATTACATCAAAGCAATATCAACCGGCTGGCCGACGAAGTGTCGGCTTTATGCGTTTACAGCACTGTCCCAGGAGCATTAGAAGAATGCTCGTCCAGCTCTCTTGTCGGCTTTTAATTATATTGCACACTTTAGCCATGCCTGGGATTTTGTCTGCGAGTGGGTCTGTCGGGGATTGGGAATGGGAACGGGAATGGGAATGGTACTGGGATTGAGGCTGAGTCGACTGAGATGCTGGCTGGCCATAAACAACGGGCACCCTTTTTATTTATGGCCGCGGCAACAAACACCTCTGTTTTGCGTCGGGGTCGGGCCAGGGTCATTTGTTCGGTTCGGATGCTCGAAAAACCCCTCAGATGTGCCGGTTCGGGTGATGTCTAAATTCTGGGGCCCCGTCCACCGAAAGTGTTTCTCGCAATGTTTTGTAATCATAAATTAACAAAATGTATTAATTGTTTTGTTTGTTTTTATTGGGCCACCAATTGGAGGCCAAGTGCCGCCGTCTAGGATTCATTTTATGGAATCGTTCCCAAATACCTAAGACTGATTGCTCTTTCTTCTTGCATCCACATTTGATTTATTGGAAATGTCTTTGCCCATCTTCCATCATAAAATGGCAATACCCGAATGTGGTTGAATGTCTTTTGTATTTGTCAACCATTTAATTTGATGGTGTCAGGCGAACAGGTTTTTTCTCAGGTTTTAGGTTCTAAACTCTGCAATTAATCATAAGATACACGTGTTTGTGCCTCTGGAGGCTTCTAAAGTTTGATGGGCAAATCAATCAAAGAGGGGCTTTAGAAATCATTAATACGTTTCACATTTTATGTGGGATACGAAATTATTTTAAAAGGTCATAATCTCTCTCTTTACACTCTCTTAGGTTTTTCTTATATCTACATCGCTATCAGTTTCTCAATGTTCATACGAAACAATTTATTAATATGTATGAAATTCTAGGGTTTGTTTATTGTGCGATTATGCAAGTTAATAGAACTTTTAGGCCTTATGACCCATATGTATCCCATCCTTTCATCTACCACCCCTATGGTGCACCCAATTAAAAGTTTTAAATTGATTTCAATCAGTTGAGCTTAAAAGTTCAAGCACTTTAGCCGGTTATTGGAAAGTTATACTCTGTTTATGGATTTTCAAAGGTTTCCGTTTTCCCAGCTCGTGTTCGCACCGCATTATCCTAATTTTCACGCGATTTCTGGCGCGTTTTTCTCATGTGCCCAATAGACGACATCATAAAAATTCACTCTTCATGACGGTGCCGCCGATGTCGATGCCGATGGTTCCCCACACGGCTCAACCCATCCCATGGCCGTGTTTGTGTTCCACATCGATCCGCACCACCTCGCCACTCCACACCACACTTTTGGGATCCCAGGCTACGTCGTCTCCATCACTAAGCTTAATGAAAAGCTGTTTTTGTATGTTGTCTCCTCATCAGAGGAAGCGTGTGTGACTGTTTGCCCATGTGTATATAGTATATGGTATATACTTTGACTTTTGATGGCAGCCATGACGGGTTTCGGTTTGGTCTTTGCATTGGACTCTTTCCCCATCCGCTTTGTTGTTGGCTTTGTTGATTTTTGAATCATTTCGTGACTTTGATATTTACTCAGACGCTTTGAGAGGTTTTTTTACGTATGAAAAATGCGCGCTATTCGAAATCGAACCGAACCTTTTGTAATATGGCGCTTACGTACTCAAAGTACACGTACTAATGGTCGTCCATGAATGCCCATTCGGCAAATCTCAGATACATTTGATTTCTTTTGGCTTACAATTTTTGAATGAGGTGCCGTCCGCCTGCTTAAAAATACCAAATACATTTCGTAAATCACAGACCAACCACAACGACACTTCAAATTAGCAGTATATTTGCTGAATTTTATTATGGCAGTTGAATTTAATTGGATGCACAACAAATTTACTATTTCTTTTGTGTGCTCCTATTTAAATGGCTTTTAAAAAGGTTTTTTTTATAAGCTTATTGAATATGTGAATAAATTATAGCTGCAAGCATCGTCAATTTATTTTAACACCACCATTTATACGCTTAATAAAATTATCAGAAATTTGTGCATACAATTAATTATCAAACTCTGCTTTGATAATAGTATGTAAAGAAAATTCTTATTAAATTAGTTTTTCTAAGATATCAAAGGCTTCACGTTTTTCAATATTATTTAATAAATCAGTCTTACTTTAATCTTAAATTCCTTGTTTATTCCCTTTATTATAACTGAGCTAACGAAGCAATGACCGCTAGCTCCCTTTAAAAAATCGCTCACGTGTAATATTATTTTTATTTATTTGCCACGCAAATCGATTTATCTACTCCGATTCGCACTTTGCTGAAAAGGACTACATTTCGCACCTGCTCAGGTGCTCAGGATGCTGGCGGGTGGCACCCATGACAAGTTGCTGGTAGCCCGGCGGAGGCGATTAAACCAAATTTGCTAAATTTCACACACCACTTCGCATGAAAATAAACCGAATTTAAATTTAGACTCCGCGGGGGCGTACTTAAATCGAGCCTCCGAACGAAGGGAAATGGCAGCGAAGTAGGGTAATTTCGATGCCGAATTTCCGGAGGACGATGTCAAAGGTCGCTCCTTGAGGAAAGAGGAAGTGACTTGATTTTGTTCCCTTATAATTGGGGCGTTGTGGGCGTGGGTTTACTATATACAACCCGATTGTCACACTTTTGTTTTCTGCACTCCACGGCACACTGATAGGCGCACTTTATGAGCGGCGTACTAAAATTTTGTACAAACTGTAATTAATTAGTAAGCATTTGTCAAGTACTAAACGATCTGCGGGGGCTGAAGAGGGGGGGAGGGGGTTCCTTCTGGTCTGTTTATGGGCATCTTTGATTTGCATTTAATAGGATAATTTTCACATGCGTCGTAATTGGCTGGCCGTTCGATCGATCGATCAGTCGGTGTTTTTGGCAATCCACCTCTAAAGTCTGCGTTGAAATTCTTATGTCCCCACTAATTTGCGTGTGAACATCTGCCACGCCCACGGCCACTGAGATGGCTCCTCCCGCCCCCCTCTCGGCTGCTGTTTTATGTCATTAGAGGTATTATTAGGATCGTTAATGGGGGATTTTGTCACTTGCCCGCTGGATTTCGGGCGGCTCGTCAACACTTTTTTTTGGCCAAGTGTCAAAAAGTGTCTGTTGGGTGGTTTTGTTTGGTTTCGGCATTTGATTTTCACACGTTCGTTTAAATAGGTTTGCCAATTTGCTATTTGATTACGTTTATGGTCATATGTCACACAGGGGAATAAACACTGACATTTTATGATCTCGCAACTCTGCATTCGGGATGGCGAGTATAAATGGTGATGTGCACTTTTTGGGCGCCATCTGTGTTTTGGGGTCAATGGCTCAGATTGCGCATCGATGTGGGTTAAATTCGATGTCATTTCGCAACTTGGGATATGGGATATCGCAAAATTGTATACTCAACATAATAAAAAATTCGAATTTTTAGCATATTCCATAATTTTAATATTTAGTTTGCCGACGGGGTGCTTTTATGAGAAAGGTTCCTATAATCGGTTAATAGACAGATTTTCTGGAGATAAGGAATATAATTTATTACATTTGGCATCCATAAGGTGAACAAAATCGTGCATAGTAAATGTAATATTGTGTTTGTGGAAGTTATTTTTAAAAAAATGCAAACATCTCACAAACGGTCATTCAAATCAGATAGTTCAGTATTTTACGCATGCGCGGATCCACGGGGGGAATATAGGAATACATAAATAATATGTATTTTATTCCAAATTTTTGATTTCTACTCATCACATTTTTTTTATATTCCCCCACAACCAAATTTTGGAGCTTCCACCTATATTACGTATCTTATTTTTGAAAGGTATTGCTTTGCAGAGTTTTTTTTTTTAAGGATTAAAAAACAAAGCTTAATGATCATTTTAAAAATTTCAATATACTTCCATAAAAAAGTATAAATATTCATAGACAATCGAATTAATTTTGCATACTTCTTTGAGGAGACTTGTAGACGTTAAGTAAAAGTTTTGGTTTTTCATATTTAAAATTCAGTATTTTCTAACGAATTAATTTTTGTATCCCTATTTTTTCGGTCTTTAGATCTCTTATGACTTTTAAGTTTACAATTTCTAATCAAAGGACTAACGTTCAGATAAACTTACAAATTTGGAAAACTTCTCCGCGCCGTAAATCGGCGTTCTCGATATAATCCAGTGGGAAACCTGCGCGTAACGATGGGTTCTTTTTTATTTAAGTTTAGTTAGGAATACGTCCAAATCACGCACTTTTATAACACTTGGGCTCACTTAACAAGGGGTCACGTCGCGAATCACTAAGCTCGAAATGGATCAGATGAAAGGAGGAAGGTACAGCCGCGAACCGCGTGCCTTTATTTTTCAGGTTTCTGAAGTCTTTCGATTCGAATCGAGTTCCGAGTTGTGCGCTGCCGCCGATCGTGTGTTTGCGTTGCCACCGTTCCCGAGCTAATGATCAACGGTCGGTGCTAATTTTTTCAACCATCACAAGCCGCGCTTTCGGGGCCTCTATTTCTCATTTCTCGTCTTTGGCCGACATCGTTGTTGTTTTGGCCCGTGATGGCCGGCTAGCGCAACTCGTTCCCATATGGCCGTCCCGTTCTGTCCCGATCTGTGATCGGTTAACGCTCGGTTAGGCCACACCCTCTAACAGGTAAGACCGCGGCGGTATCTCGCCTCTCGCTCGCTCCACCGGCGGGTCAGTCTGCGGCCATCGCTTGGGAACCGGCCACAGGTAAGGATCGTTTAGGTGGGTCGGATCGTTCGGGGCGAGCACACCTCCCAGAACTGGAGCCCAAGTCCTGGGCGGGAATCTCACGGCCCCTGCTGTAGACCCCGTGGATAATCGTTCAGCATTGCATGCGCCAAAAATTAAGTGAAACGTGTTTCAGTCGCTCAAAATCTTGGCACAGAGAAAAAAGTATCTTGACTTTTGATCGTAGCCTGTGATGTTTATAATATCTTCGTTATGATCTCTATGATCTTAAAATTCACAAGTATCATTGTTTGGTTTTTTGATAAATACTTAACATTTTTACAAGGGCAGGTTAAAACAAAACCAGCAATACTTGTAATAACAATAATTATATTTTAACCTTATTAATATTTTGTATTGGATCCATTTGGGTTACAATGTATTCTTATTTTATAAATTATCCTAATGTGTCTCAGGAACTATACAATTTCTCTGTGTTAAAAAAAGAAAGAAACATCATTCCATATGTATATGTACTATTATTATTGAAACCACAAAGCCTGTACCAGTTTCAGAGGGCTGACACTCTAGATTTTCTATCGGAACCTGATTGAAAAGGGTTCTAAGGCATCTGTAGATCAAAGACAATGATGGATATGTTAAACCGATGAGTACTTTTTTTCAGTGTGAATGAGTCTGGATTTGCTTTCCGTCGATGCCCGTCCGCTGTCCATTGTCCGCCGCAGACTTGCTTTGATTTGTTTAGACGCTCGTTTCATGTTTTGTTTGCGCAACCAATTAAAACTTTGTATTTTTTCCATGGGGTCTGTTTGCAGTCCGAAACGGGTTTGCGATCCAACACTCTTTTTTTTTAGGTAAAATTTTCAGCTGAATTTCGAGTTGTAAACATTTGACTCTGTGCGTCAATTTGTGTATGTGGCCAAAATACAAGTTGGCCCGGGGCGGAGTTGCTGGCTTTTTGGGGCGGTGCGTGACCGCACTTGGCAAACGAGATTTGCCGTCAAAATTAGAGCGAAGCGGGATCGAGTGTCTCTTTGATATGGGATATCGTAGTCAGGGATAACTGAGTATATTAAAACTCATTTTAAACAAATATTTGTATCACTTAGCATATTTGTAAATTAAATTCCCCAGTTTCTAAGCTTGTTTTTAAGCAGTTTTTTATTAAGCCTTTTTTTTAATTTACAGCTCAAATTTTATTCTGATAATAATTTCTGGGTGATCTTAATAACGGTTTATTAGAGACAACAAATATCTAAAAATATATATTTAAATTAACCATGCAATATAGCCTTAATTTAAGTGCTAACTTAAATAAATATAATAAAAGGCGAAGAACTGTTTGCTTGGCTGCAGTATAACCCGATTCATTGAACGTTTGCTGAGTTGTTTCAAATTCGTAGATTATGAGCAACAATGCGGCAACTATTTATAGCTTTTCCGTGATTTTTTAAGATCACGCGCCTCTTGCAGTCGCCGACTGAATTTCAGAGTGGATCCCATCTCGGGCTCGCATTTTAGTCGGTTCCAAGTCATCGCCGCGTGTCAATGGACCTACCGACTTTATCGGGGGGCTGGGAACGGAACGGATGGGTCGAAAAGTTGGGCCGAAAGACAAACAGCTAGCGGGCATCGATGGCCATTAGTTTAAGGTCTGCCACGGCAACCCGTCGGGGGTAAATGAGAAAAATCAACAGACCAAGGGAACTCAATAAAATAGACGATGGCAGATGAAAATGGAGGGGAGGCCAGAGAGTTGGCTAATGTAGGAATGTATCTGACGGATGGAGATGGTCGAGTGACGGATGTCTGGCTACCTATGACATACCATAGTCATTCATTAAAGGTGCCGCTGGTTTTCATTAAGAATCCGTGCGGAGGAGTACGCGGAAATGCGGCACAACCCTCCGTGATCCTTCGATAACGATCCTCAACCCTTTCGAGGACGAGAGCGTCCTTGCCCTAAATATTCACCGCACGGCATTGTAGCCGCTTTATGGCCAATCCTTTCTGCTTGTGTGTTTGCAAACAATTCGATTTTATGGCCGCCTAAGCGAATTTCCCCGCCTCAATTAGGCTGAGGTTGTAAACTCATAAAACAAACACGCGAGAGTGCGAACGCGGAGCAAGCAGCCGGCAAAAAATAAAGGAAGAAAACGGGGCTGGCATTCCGTTTGCACAGGATACGCGCAAATACGTATGTCCTTTTTGGACGCAATTAGCCGCCGGGAAAATCCCAGTCCATTCCGATACGATACGATATCGATCCCAGAGCACAAACCCAGCGATCGAGTTCGTGTTCCAAGTCTTTCGTTCGCCATTCTTGTCTTTCCGCCCATGGGTTCGCCCCTTTCGAGTCTGTTTGCTCGAACCCAGTCCCAGTCCCTATCCCAAAACCAATCCCAAACCCAGACCCAAACCCGAAACCCAGACTCATTTACATATTGCTCGTTCTCTGCTGTTTTCGCTGCGCTTAAGTATGTTTGTCCGGTCCGTTCTCACCGTGTTTGCTTTGGGCCATCTTTTACCATATCGACCATCTCGAACATATCGACCTGTTTGCCGCTTGTCTACTTCTTGCTCTGCGATGCCGCTGCAGGATTTTCGTGGAAATTTTTAGCTTTAACGAGCTATAAACTTGAAAATGGCGTGACTTGGTAAACAATGGATGGAGATTGGATCTCATAGTCCTAAAAAAAAGGGTTCGTTAACGTAAATATAATACATCATCGTCGTTGTCTGAATCAAGTTCTTTACTTTATACGTACTTTATACGGAAAAATATAATAATATCAAGCAACTTTGGTGTGCAATATCAAAAAATTCACTTTGATTTTGGGGAACAAAATATTACCTATTGATTGAGAGAATTGCTTTAAAGCCAATCTAAGAAATACCTCTGCGATAGTCGAATCGTCATTGTGTTTTCCATCCCAACTCGAATACACCTAGAACATTACGACGCAAAACTAGATCTAGTCGGGCAGAAAGACCAGGAGCTCCACGAAATATGAATCGGCTGTTTGTCAAAAGGGCCGCCTGCCCCATCATCAAAACCCTCCTCGGTTCCAGGGTGAGTCGCCTGTTTGGAGTGACCTGCGTGAGGTATTCCAGTTGCAAGGACGAGTATGCCCTAACCGATCACAAGTACGATGCGATTGTGATTGGAGCTGGTGGAGCGGGAATGCGGGCTGGATTTGGGCTGGCGGAGAAGGGCTTCAAGACGGCCATGATATCGAAGCTCTTTCCCACCCGATCGCACACGGTGGCTGCCCAGGGCGGAGTGAATGCGGCCCTCTCGAACATGGACAAGGACGACTGGAAATATCATTTCTACGACACGGTCAAGGGCAGCGATTGGCTGGGTGACCAGAATGCGATCCACTACATGTGCCGGGAGGCGGAGAAGGCGGTGCTCGAGTTGGACATGTACGGGATGCCCTTCTCCAGGACACGCGAAGGCAAGATCTACCAGCGACCCTTTGGAGGTCAGACCCTGGAATACGGCAAGGGCGGTGTGGCCAAGAGGGCGTGCGCATGCGCAGATCGTACGGGCCATGCCCTCATCCATACTCTCTATGGACAGACCCTCAAGTACGCCGATAACTGTCACTATTTCATAGACTACTTCGTCCTGGATTTGATCATGTCCCATGGCAAATGTGTGGGCTGCCTGGCCTGGAAACTGGATGATGGCACCTTCCATCGCTTTCTGGCCAAAAACACAGTGGTGGCCGCCGGCGGTTGTGGTCGGGTTTATTTCTCCACCACCTCTGGACACACATGCACTGGCGATGGCAATGCCTGGGTGTCCCGCCAGGAGCTTCCCCTCATGGACATGGAGTTTGTGCAGTTCCATCCCACTGGCATCTATGGAGCAGGATGCCTGATCACCGAGGGAGTTCGTGGGGAGGGCGGCTTCTTCCTGAACTCCAAGGGAGAACGCTTCATGGAGCGCTACGCCCCGAAGGCCAAGGATCTGGCCTCCAGGGATGTGGTGGCGCGGGCCATGACCATGGAGGTCCTGGCCGGCAATGGTTGCGGCCCTCTTAAGGATCATGTGCACCTCCAACTTCACCACATCGACGCGAAGGTTATTAGGCAGCGTCTGCCGGGCATTTTGGTCACTGCCAAGATCTTTGCCAAGGTGGATGTTACTAAGGAACCGGTGCCGGTTCTACCAACTGTCCACTACAACATGGGAGGAATACCAACGGATCACAGGGGACGGGTGATCACTATGGACGAGAATGGCCAGGAGCAGGTGGTCGAGGGGCTGTACTCGTGCGGGGAGACATCCTGTGCCTCGGTGCACGGCGCCAATCGGTTGGGTGCCAACTCCCTGCTGGATTTGATCATTTTCGGACGGGTCTGTGCCCTGGACATCGCCGAGAACAGCTGTCCGGGGGACAAGCCGCCCGAGGTGGGGGACAAGGCCACGGAGAAGTCGCTGGAGAACTTCAAGTGTCTGCGCAGCGCCAAGGGATGCACTCCGACGGCCGTGCTGAGGATGGAACTGCAGAGGACCATGACCAAACATGCGGCAGTCTTCCGGGATGGGAAGCTCCTCAAGGAGGGTCTCCTGAAGGTGGCCGAGCTGTGTGAGCAGTTCAAGGACATTAAGATTACCGATCGCACTCTGGTGTGGAACACCGACCTGGTCGAGACCTTGGAACTACAGAATATGCTGGCCAATGCGGTGCACATCATTACGGCCATGGAGAATCGCAAGGAGTCGAGGGGATCCCATGCTCGCGAGGATTTCAAGAAGCGCGTGGATGAACTGGACTATGGAGCACCCATGGCCGGGCAGAAAAAGAAGCCAATGGAGGAGCACTGGCGCAAGCACACCATGACCTTTGCCCTGGGCAACAAGGGTTGTGCCTCGATCAAATACCGTCCGGTGGTGGACAACACTTTGGATGACTCGGTGGCCTCCATTCCTCCAGCTCCTCGTGTATACTGATTACGGGAGTCAGTACCAGGTTTATTTTATCTCTATGAACATGATCTTAATATTAATGTAGAAAATGACTGTCCTCAAATAAAGTAATATATCTGTAACGGGGGTGACACATAAATCTCTCAGCCTCTCTCAGATTTCTGTGTCACCCCCGTTCGTGATATTCCCCGTGTTACAAATTATATTAATTATTATTATTATTATTATTACGGGAGCTATATGTTCGCAACCATGTTCTCATGATAAATTTGTAAAATATTTATTTTACATATACACTTGAAAAAAACTGAATAAATTACCATAGTTAAAAGATATATATTTTATTTTATCAACGTTATTAAATGTGTGATATTTGTATAATTTTCAGATGTCTAATTTATATAGGGAGTTAACTGGTAGTGCATTATTTTTGATTGATGATATTTGAAAATAATTTTCATGATTAAAAGCCTCAAGACATATATGGTTAGAATGACAATATTCAGTACGCTGATAAACAACAAATTAAGGACAATGTTGGCCAGCAAAATGTTTTGACCAACAAGTCCAGAACGCAGTAAAGTGACAAGCGTATTGAAAGCAAAAACGGAAAAATTTGTAAATAAGGAAGTTGGGTGTCTCCAAAACGGCATTGTGGGAATCTCCACCCATTCACGCAGATGCAGGAGATCGCGGAAGGATATCAGGTCTTGTTTAGCATTCAATTTTCGAAAGTCCCCTTCCATCACATGATATATGGTCTCATCGGTAAAGGCGGAGAATCGTCTTTGCATAGTCGAAAGCTTGGAGAGATCGCAAAAGGCCAGTCCAACATCGAGGCAACCCATAGAAGTGGTAGCCAAATTATATAAGCTCCTTTTTAGATCCTTGCACTTCGGCTCCCGTTGCGAACAGATTATCACCAGCCACTCGCCGGTTAGCACCTCCATCCAGTTAATCTCATCGATCATGGTAATTGATCCCCTGCCATTTTCGCCTGTCAAATCGGTTGATTCTGATCTTCTGTACCGGGGACAGAGTCCTGTAGTAATGGAGTTATCGGTTTCGTGAAACGGCATCATGGACCCGGAGGCCAGTAGAATCAGCAGAAACTTCGAATTCATTATGTAAACTCAAAGGAATTTTCAATTTTTCGATTATATATCTTTTTGTTTTGTGCGTTATAGTGACAGTAATGTAAAAGTATGGATAGGTATCTGATATGGATAAGACTAAAAGTCTACTAAGTCATTCCCAATTGAGAAAAGGATTACTGTTGAATTTTCAATCAGATGCGACTAGATTTTAAATGGTTCATGTCTAAAAACAAATTTAATTTTAAAATTAATAACGCATACTGGAATGTGCTAATAAAATGTTACAGGGTGACCATGTCACAAAGTGACCACAAACAAGGTGACCATAAACAACTGGCCATGACAACTCTGGCTTAGAATAATTCACCGGTCTCAGGGTAGTGGAACTGCTAAAACTTCCGCCACTTGCATTTGATTGGAACTGTTTATAAAATCCTGACCAAATAAACACTCTAATGGGTTATTTTTTACTTTGCGATTACACCAGTTGATCGAGGAGTACAGTTGCCACCGCAGAGCACTAACAGGTCATTAGCATCAGATTCAGATAGCCATCAGTGTAACTCGATTACTGGTGCTTTTCCAGAGCGACTGTGCCGATGTCTGAGTGTAAATAATTGCCCGCAACAGGAATAAGTTGTAGGTTATGCGAGGAATGCTCAATGCAGGATCCGATGGGTGGACCTACCCTAATGACCACAATAAATTATTTTCATTTAGGGGCATTTAGCATAGAGAAAAAGCCGAGTGCCTGGTAAAGAAATAATTTATAGCTGTTGAAAACTTAACATGTTCATTTGGCCACATGTGTGTGCGTGGAGCGGGGAAAGTGGAAAAGTGGGAAAATGTGGGAAATTGTTGGGGTGTGTGGGTCCAATAATAATGGCGCTTGTTAAGGCTTATGAGTAAATGTTTGTGTGTGCCTGTGTGGGACAGCAAATGAAAGGCCAACCGAACAGGGCCACACGAATACTTTGCCAGGACACATCCAGCCACCCCAGCCCCCCTTCAACCCTCTCCCAGAACACCAAGGACATGCCCCAACTATTTGGTATGTATTTCGTGTGCCACTGTGGATACAATTGTTGCTGTTTCATATGGTTTTGCTGCTGGGCGGCTGCCACCGACAGAAAAATTACAGTTGCATACACATTTGCCTCTGTTAAATTGTCCCACAACCAATACAAAGTGACCTTTTCATTTATTTTTATGATGGCCCCTCCCCTTCGAGCCATTTCCCATTTACCCGCCCAGTCGCCCATTCTTGGCCATAAAAAATAGTTCGCTCGATTCAACTTTCCTGCGGCAACAAATGTTGGTAACTACGACCCAAAGAGGATTTCTGGTAGCTGGATAAAGTGTGTTTTCTTTTTTTGAATTTGTTTATTTCAGACTGGGCCTAATGGAAGGGAAATCTGTTTGCCCATTTAGTATTATATCTGTGCCTGATGAAGGATTTTTCGTTCATGATGCTTACTCTGCATGCCATTTTCATCATTTACCTTCTACATTTGAAATTGCCATATTTTCCCTTCCATAATTGGCTTCTTAAAGTAGTATTATAAGTATTTATTCGCGTGGGTGCAAAACTTAAAACTGTCCTCACAACTTTGTTGATATCTATTCAACGCAAAACTTTCTTTTTTGCTGCTTATAGTATTAGGGGAAAGTTTGTGGTACTTCGTTAAAGTTCTAGTTTCAAATAGTTCAGCTGAAGCCCTCTATTAAATCATAATGTGAACTTAAACGCATTAAAGAAGAAGGGCATTTTGCATCTTCACTTAAATAAATATTCAGTTTATATTTATTTAATATTAAAACCAACTTTTGCTTTCATGGAAACTAACTTTTGAGTGCAATAAAGAGATGAAACTTTTTGGGGCATATGGGTTTTTGATAAGAACGTGTTTGTATTTCTTTTGTTACTTGTTTTTTTTTATCAAATTATTTATGTGTCCCATTTAATATCGGTCAGTACACTAACCTATATTTATTAATTTCTAATTTGATATTATTTAATCCGTTTTCAAGCGACGGCTGGGGGCAATCTATCTTGTGGCTCTCCAATGTCTTTACTTTGCCGTTCTGCTCTTTAGTTTCCCCTTTTGGATTTTACTCGCTGCAGAGGATGATAGCAAGTTTGCCGAAACTCTCGAAGTTGATTCTGCACTTCATCGGAAAACAAAACAAAATGTTTCAGTTTAAGCTTTTACCCAATCACTCCAGCTTGTGAACGAGTACAGTGCACTTGCCCCGCAGGAAGATGGAGTACGAAAATTGAATGTGCTATACAAGGCACTGAGAAAAAAAATTGCTTAAATGCGATGAAAAATGTTTAAAAATCCTTAATTATGTTAAATTTTGGAGTGAAACTTGAAGGTTTTTCGTCTTGTTGTCTTATGACTCTGTAATATTTTTGACCTATTTTTCTGGATTTATTTTAAGAAGCCATGGAAACAATGAATTTTTCATTCCACATTTGAATTCTTAAAATGTTGCCTACCATGACTTTTTAGTAAGTCCTGTAAGTTTGTTAAAATGTATGCCAGTGTCATATGGTCCTTATTCCAGAAAAATGTTATTCAATGCAAAATTATTGCTTTTTTTTCCTTGATAAGGCATTATATATTTTTTTTTCTTTTATGGAAGTCACACTTTTATGAATTGAATTTAAACACCCTCTTTTCCGAGTGTTCTGTACTGCGCACTAGCTCGTTATCGGGTTTGGCGTTTGAAGGATTTGCCAGGGACATGAGTACTGGAATATATCTGTTTCGTGGCCCCAGGCGTTCGAGTGGACCATCATTTATATGTTGCCTTTCGTGCCTTTGACTCAATCATTTGCTCGTTTGGAGGCAGCAGAAGCTCCATAATTTCCATTAGAACTGCCCCGGGAGAAAACCGAGTCAAAGGCGGCCACCAGTCCGACATTCCTACGATTCCGGCCAGTTTGCCCACTTTGGCAGCCAACTATTTTGGACATGCCAAACTGCATTTCGGCCCGATCTGTTCTCTTGTTTTGGTTTGGCTCGATTTTGTTTTGGCTAATGGTTTCTGTTCCTTGGTTTTGTTTTGGTTTTGGGCTAAATGTGTGTTTTCCAACACACAAACACGCGCCCACAAACTTTCGGCCGCATAAATTAGATTTATTAATAAATTATACTCTCTGCACAAAAATAACATATATTTCCATTTTCCATTTATTTACTTGCAGGTAAGTTCCGGCCGGGAGAATGCAATAAACTGGTGCACTGAAAATTTCCGGAAAATAGAATTTCCAGTGTGTATTTGGGTACTTACATTTGTTTTTCGGTAAATTGATGATAAAATCTAAAACGATTTGAGTGCCTGTTTGTGAGACCAATAAATGGAAAATAAAGGTATTAATTTTTAATCCAGCCCAGAAGCATGATGTCGAAAAATAATGTTACTTTTATAAGCTGCATGCAGAAAAGTATGCAACTGCAATTGAACTTATGAAATGTGCGTTTGCAAGGTGGCGCAGGTTGTGACGTCAACGATTTTGTAAGCCAAATTTTTATAGATAGAGGTACATATATCACGTCTAAATCAGGATCCGATAACTCAAGTTATGGAATCTAGAATTGCCGTTTTGGGTTCCCATTTTGAAACCCATTGGGAATTACGAAAATATCGAACATGAAAATGGGTTCAAAATTTGACTATCGCTTATAAAAAATATTTGAGTGTAAATTATTAGATAATTTGACCACAAATTCATAGAGGTATCACACGTCTAAATCGGGATTCTATAACTCATGTTACGGAATCTAGAAGTGCCGTTTTGTGTTCCCATTCTGAAACCCATTTTTCTAGAGCTAGTGCAAGCAGATTTGGGCTCTTAGTGCTCACCTATGAGTTGAGTTACATAAAGTTAATTAGGATTCGACAATCAGAACCTCAGTTTATTTCGCCACAAAAATGTGTAATGCAATATTAAACACTTGCCACTTTATAAAAGTCACTATAAACGCTTATTATTACTGACCACAAACCGAAAGCTTAAATGAACGTCTTAACCATTTCAGAGCTGCCGGCAATTCCTGTCGTTATATCGAATGTCAATCAAGAATTTAATGTCGATACTCTGTGGGACGTGGTGACATGGCAGACAGTTTCCTTGGTTCAGAAGTCGAGCAGGACTCACGATGGCAGGATTCCTGGGGAGAAGGCAGAAAATTTGAATAGGCCATTCCATGTGAAGGCTCTTCCGTGTGTCTGACAACATTTTGCTTGTGCCAATGTTTGGGGGCTGGCGGAGAAAGTGCTGGGGAAAGTGCAGATGATTGCACTCACACATCGAGTTGACACTATTGGAAAATACATTGCGTTTGCCTTGCTCTCGGGAGTCAAATGAGTTTTGCATAAACAAACATGGTCGACCGACCAGTCCCTTGCCACCTGCTGCTCAGAAAACAAGTGGAGGAGCCACCGATGAGTGCCACGACCAGATGTTGCCGCAACAAAAGGCATGACTAACTTTTTGGACCTACAAATTCTTTATTTTCTTATTAAATGGGGTTACAAGAAATGTTTATAGTATGCAGAGGTTAAATTATACGTGAAACTCTTTTTTAAACGTTAATTTTCCGTCTGTCTCTGTCTGGTTACATATTTTCCTAAGATGCAAACTAATTATGTTTTTGAAAAAATATTCTGAAACCAATTAAATATCATTGAAAATCTAATATTAATATATAAATACAAATAAAATAAATTATTTACACATACACATTATCCTTAAAATTAAATTACCCTCAGCCTCTACAAAAAGTAATCAAATGAGCAATATATCCTAATATTATAATAGTTGCAGGTATCCACAATGCTTTGTCGGGACTCTTGAGAAAAAGAATCAGCACAGTCCTCTGGCCGGGAATGCATAATTAAGGCAAACAAGAAAAATGAGCAGGCCCTTGCCGGCCATTCGAGATTATTTTTTGTTTCCCACAATGTGAAAGTACTTCCTGCAGCCGAGTTTGCTTCCGTTTTTCAAATTAAAATACGTTTAGCTTGGAGTGCACGTACTCATTTATCATTTTATTATGGCAAGGCATGAGGCAGGAGCTGTTTTTCCACCCTGGCCCTACTTGTTTTCTTGCGTACTTTCGAATATTACGTGCTGGCCAACGGGGCGCATGAGTAATGCGAGCACATTGTGCACACAAAACTCGATTTTGGAATTGAAGTTTTGCTCGGTTGTCTGCCGGAGTTTCCTTATTACAGCACCCACTCTGCAATGCGAATTTCGTTGAGCAGATTTCCATTAATGGTCACTCGCCTTGCTCTTTTCCTTTGTTTTCAGCTCGGTGGCAGCAAATATGAGTAGGAAAAACTCGAAACAATGATAGCGCAGTCCCACAAGCCACACAGAAAATAAAGTTTAGTTCTTTAAAATGCATAGGATTGCGATAAAATTTTATTTATTTATTTATATTTTAAATAGTGCTTAAAGATTTTCTTATAAAATGTAAAAAGATGGTTGCGAAATGTAAAGATCTCCAAGGTTGGAAATAAAGAATGTATTGCCTATTTAATTATCTCACTTGTTGTAAGTAATAAATATCAACGTATTTAGAAACAAAGCCCTGAGATTACAATCTCGAATGGTATTATTTTATTTCCTGTGCAGTGGACAACTAAATTCCGTTGCAATTTCATTTCGCTCGCCCTGCATCGGGTTTTCTTTTTTCTCTGGACTTGGTTTGTTTCACATTTATATTCATTTGTTTTCCGTTTTATTTACCCAGCTCAACCGCAGCAACAAGAACAACAAACTATACGGTTGTGTGCATGTGTATTTAGGTGTATGTATAATTTTCACAGAAAGCCGAGGGGAAAATTCTGGCATTAGAAATTTTTGGTAGCACCAGCGACGCGAAGCAAATTTGTTCTCCAAGTTATCGTGGAATATATTTTTCCTGTGGCTGCTGGAAAAAGTTGAAACCCCAAACACGATGACCGAGTCTGTGGGCCCCAACTAATTAATTGGGTATTTGTTTGGCTTCACTGGGCGGGGAATTCAAGCAATATTTTTAGGATACTCCAGGGAGGTCGAAAAAGGATCTGGGGGTCGTAGGGGGAGGATGGAATTTAAATTAAATATTTTCCGGTCTTCTTAGATTGTATTTTCATATTTGGTTTCCTTAATAAGAACATGGGCCACTTCTTGTTTTACTATTCATTAAATAATAATTATAACATTTAAATGTTTCAATTTATTTATTTACAGGATGGGATGACAGCCATAGCTGTTGTGGCTTTCTGTATTCGATTCAATTTAAAAATATTGATTGCTAAAAATTTGTTTCCAAGTCATCATATATTTTTGCTCTCTTTTATTTTTTATCCCTTTAAAAACAACTTATACAAAACTCGAATTCCCCATGAAAGAAGATCGAACATTTTCGAGCTCACATTTCCACTCCCAACAAAAGTTATTTGGGGGAACTTCTTAAGCACCATCAAATACTGCGTCCTTGTTCATTATTTCCAACAACTTTCAAATGAGAAACTTTCGAGCGACAAAAACCGGACAGCCGGCAAACTGTGCTCAAGATTTCCGCATCTGCCTTGGACAAGGGAAAGTATTGCTAATTGCAGTTTGTCCACAGGGAAGAAGCAACAAGCTGCCTGTCTACGGTCCAGCGTCCTTCAATCCACAAACCACCCAGAAAATTCTACCCACCCACCAAGTCTTGACCACTGAAAAGTTGGGCAAGTTACCGCTGTAATGTGGCCAAAGTAGTGCCAGTACTGAAGGCTCTTGAGGGGTTTTTACTTCTGGTACTTGTAGATCGCAGGCGAATTTGGGTATATATATATATGCTATAGGGTGGATGGTACATCTTCCCTTTTTATGCTAAATACATGTTTGGAATGCCACTTGTGAGATTCAAACTAATTTTTTTTGTTTAATCAGGTTTTTGCCACTTTTTCCGGTTAGCTTGTTTTTCAACTAGCCAGCAAGACTTCTTGAGGCTATCTAAATGTTTACCAAGACAGTACCAGGAATCTTATAGTCGATTCACACGATTAATGCGCTCTTACTTGTTATTCGTTGAGTATTTAACTTTTTTTTGGGATGTGGAAAACCCCAGGAAAGAAGGAAAAGCAGCGGAATGGCAACAAAGAGTGCCGGCACTCGCCCGTCGGCTGTGGGGTGTGTTGGCCCTCTTTGCCGTAAAAATGTTGTTGCTGTCCGGACTTTGGAGCATGGAAGGCGGTCGAGGGGGATCGGAAAAAGAGGGGCTCCTGCTGGCTGTTGCTTTGAACTTGCGGCTCCGACCGCCTCTACCGCTTTCACCGCTTTCACCGTTCCTACACCTGCTACTTTTTGTGACATTTTCGCAGAAGGTTTTTGCATTCGTGCAACTTTTTGTGCTGCACTGCGTTTTAGGGGGGGGCAACACAACAGATAGGGGGTGCGAATGGGGGTGTGTCAGCTGGCTGCCTTAAAGTTTGCGTGCCCGTTAATTTTGTTTGCACCCGCGAAGAGTGTGAAAATTTATTCTAAGTTCTCGCCCGCTCTAATTTCTGTGGTTTATACCACACAGTGTGCCAAATTGATTAGGTTTGGTATTCAGCAAAGTAACCAAGGGTTATGTTTTAATATTGTAACATTTCACCCGAAAAAAATAAATATATTTCTTAAATTTAAATAATGATATCAGTACCATAGCTTTACCGAATTAAAGTTCATGGAGAAGTATTATAGACGATTTCATTTGTAATCATTAAAAAAACAATTGTTAAATATTTGTTATTAATATTATTTTTATCGGGCTGCAAAATATTTTTCGTGCTCGAAAAATGTTATTTAACTACTCTTTTGTGTGTGTAAGAGATGTTTTTCAAAGTATCTTCATATTTTTTACCATATACAATAGATCTATTGACCAATTTATTTTCATTGCGAAAATCTTTAACTTTCGCCTCTGTGTGCCTGGCAGAAATCGTGCGTGCGGCAAAGTTTTCACAACGCGTCGAAAAGTATGCAAATTATTAGAAAAGTTTTCCACATTTTTCACTGCTCTTTTGCTGGCACTGCGTTTCTCACATTTGACAATTTCCAAATCCTCGTTGCCACATCTTGAGCGACGGAGGAAAAGGGGACCTAAGTGCGCACAAAAGTAGGCTAAATTATTAATGTTCCCCACTAGCCATTTCCTTCAGCCCCCAGGATACACACAAGGAGTCGCAGGCTGGCCAACAGCAGACGTCAGGTCCCGGGGCCCATTGCCCATCACATCCTTCTTGTGTTTGCTTCCTCACTGGAAAATAATGGGGTTCACTTTAAGGACCCCTAAAAATTTAGTTTACCAACTAACATATTTTATAATTAAACAATTTCAAAAAATATACATATAGTCAAAAAAAAAAACAAATTGTTTAACAAAGAAATACAATTTTATTAAAAAACTTTAAAACTTCCTTACAACAAAATTAAATGTATTATATATATTCTTCCTTTTAACAAGCTTAAAGTATTCTTATGTACCGTCTAGGCACAAATTTAAAAACAAAAATAGGAAAGTATTCCCACTACATCTAAGTCATTAGAAAAACTTTTCAAAAAACATTTTTTATAAATTAAATTATACCTTTGAGAAGTTCTTAAATTTGGCTTAGTGTGCCTTACCCGTTCCGACAATTTAATGCCCTGTTCTTGACATTCGGCCGGACCCGGCCTGCCCATCCGATTTAGGGGTGTCCGGAGGACCCTAACCACCCCCTTTCAGTTCTTTGGATGGCAACCCACCCATGTGGGGGGTGCAATTTGTCAGTTTCCCACTCGACCTCGCTCGTCCTCGGTCCTCTGTTGCGGAAATTATTATTTTGTTTAATGATTTGTGCTTAGTTTCGTAATTGAGACTGTGAAAGGAAGGCTGGCGAGGGGCAAGGACAGGGAAAAAGGACTCTGCTCTTGACCCACAATGGAAAATGGGGGAAAAAAAGTGAGAAAGTGGAAAACTATCGGAACCAACAGTTGCTGTTGTTTTCTTCTTTGCCCCTTTGTTGTGAGGACAAAACTCATTCCAGCTTGAACGAAAAGTGAAGGGAAAAGATGAAAAATTCTATTTATAAATTTCGTTGGCATCGAAAATATTTTGAAACCCTTGTTCGGGGCAGAAAGTTCATTGTCAATTGATTTCGCAGCCAAGCGGATCCTAAAACCGAAGGACCTTCCGAGCATTTCTCCATTATTGAGCGAAAGTATTTTGTGCTGGCCATTTTGTACTTGAATTGGAATGCTGTGACAGGAATTTTGTTGGCAAGCTAAAACTAAATGGTAAGGAATTTTCCAGGGAATATTTCAAAAGGCAATGCTATGCTATAAGGATTTCAATATTGTGGTTTGTATTTCAGCTGGCAAACTTACGCCTAACTTTACAATTAAGGGTTAGACCTATGAACTTATATTTTACTTTGAGTGCTACAATTGGTATTATATTTTCCATGACATTCAATATTGGTTCCGTCGTTTTGGGTTGCAAGATAATTAATAACGTCACGGGATAAAATTAAATAATTACAAATGCAGGCAGCTTTGATTGGAAGGGCCTTTAATACAAATTGCTGATCGTCGATGCATTAAGTTGACGGCCATTTGGTCGAATAATTCAATTAAAAATTAAATGCAGCCATAAGCAATATACAGATGCATTCAAAAACGGGCAAAAAACCTTGACTGTGGTTAAAGCTTATAAATGAAATGAAATTGTAGAACGAGGAGACTCAATTTAATCTCGCCCACTACATAATTATTTTGTGTGTGCGTTTGGGCATTCGATGAAATCCATTTATCAACGACACATTAAATGTGAAAATTCCATATTTTATGAAACAATATCCAATGCCAGCGCATCTGTAACTGCGTCGGCGGCAACAACAAGAAAGCAGGCAAATAAAATGTGGTTTCCAATTAAAACCGGAATGGATGCGACAGACAATTGCCGGATCCCAGGGAACTCTGAAAAGTTTACCACCGGCCCGATTCCGAAAAGCTGATTGAAAATGCCCTTTTCGACGAACAACGAATCAGGAAGGAAAACAATTCGACCAATATATAATTATCAATTTATATGTAATCCACATTTGCTATTAAAATGGTTCGGCAATTTACAGCAGTTAAGTGCTTCTTATTTTAGGTTTGCATGATGCATTCATAAATAAATGTATTTCATTTGTTTCAAGCTACTTATCTGTAAGTAGTTACCATTACTTAAAAGCCTGTTAGGTTAATTCAAGAAGATTTTAATTTCAGTGAGTGGTTGCCGTGAGAATATTATCCTTATTGGTTTAAAATAAATGCAAGTATAAAGGGTGAATTGGTTTACTCTTCACCGCTATCCACTTCATTAGGTAACGTAGAAATTTTTGGAAATACCGTCTGCATTTTTCAGCAATTTGTTTACACTTTCGCATGAATGCAGTTTCAAGAGCCGTGACCGCTTGTCTGTGTGAGTGTGCATAAAATGCCCAGAAGCGTGAAAATAAATATGCATTGCCTAGTTTTCGGGGCGCACGGGCCTCCATTTTTCCCCCATTTTCCTTTTGATGTTTGCATGCAGGTTTCCGCTTCCGGAAAAGCATTCTCCGTGGTAGGAAGCTACTCAGTGGATGCGCTCAAATTAATTCAATTTAACCTGAAGCCGAATCCTTCGTGCTCCGCATTCCGGATGATAGGCGTCTATTTGGTTTAGGACTTGAAGCACCGCTCGACTGGCTGGCAGTAATCGCAGGATAGTTGCGGTCTGCTGGCAGTGCTGCCAAGTTTTGCAGAGGATAAACATTTTATAGAAAATGAAAATGAAATTATATCCTCCAATTTGCATCCAATTAGATCTAGGGTAGTTTAAGTACAACGAAAATATAAGTTAATGCTGAATTGAGTTATACCAATTATACAGAAAATAGCCTAGTTTAAACCAATTGATTTTGATAAAAAGATTAAAAAATATTAATTTATTGAAACAGTTTAAAAAAGAAAGTGCAGTTTCTCAAAGCAAAATATACTTATTTTAAATTGCCAGAGTCATAAAACCAAGCATTTTTTTCTATCCAAATAAAAATTGAAGTAAAATCAGATTTGGCAGCACTGCCTTCGGTATGGGCACTCAGATAAACGCGAGCAGCGCGTGTTTACTCACTTAGGTAGCTTCTTTCGATCCGGCGCTTTGTCTGAACCCAGCAAATGAAGCGGAAGAACTTCACGTGCCGCCATACAAATTGAAAATCAATGAATGGAAGTCTGAGGACAACGAGTCTGAATCCAAGATGTCCTGCCTTCAGGGGCCTTTCAACCCCTTGAAGCCGCCGTCCCATAAATCGCCGCTCAAGCTCTGAAGTGGCCATCGAGGCCTTTTCCTGGGTTCGCCTTCAATTGGTCGGCATATTTACCCACAACAGCCCGTTCGGCTGGAATGGCAGGATAATAAGAATGGCTGCGGTATCGGTGCTGCGAGTTCTCCAAAGACAACTGGGCACAATGGCAGGTTATTCGGGCAGAGTGCTCGGCGCTCGAGTGGAATCTTCCACTGGAGGATCCTTAAGCAGAGGGAAACTTGAGTGGCAAGCGAATATGCAGTGCCATTGCGCAAATATTCACGACGTATTTTTTTATTTACTTCCATGTCGTTATATATAGCATAACTCAATATCAGGCTTTTTGAGTTAATGAGGCAGAACAATTTTCTGTATTTTTTACAGTTTGACTTAATTTACATTAAGTGAAGAATTAGTTGTCACATTACAATGCTGTTTTATTAAGAAAAGTTAAATAAAATCTCTTATAATCGCATCTTAAATATTATTGAAGCTAATTTAAGAAACAATAGCTGTTAAGTGTTTCTAGATTAGGGCTGTTTCTTAGTTATTTTAAAATATAGTATATTTTTTTCAAAAAATTCCACTGTGCTGCTTGACTTTCTGACCGTTATGAGTTGACTTTCCTCGATGGGCTCTGCAGCAATGCGTTGCCGGGGGGAGATAATGAAATTTAAATTTTTACCGCCAGTGCCCTTTCTTTCAGGCCCTTACTTTTCCACTTTCTCCCATTCTTGCGGCTCCGCTTTCCCCGTATTTAAGAGGCGTGCGGTGTGGCAATGCCTTACGTTTGCATAGCTTTGCATAATAGTTTTTACAGCTGCTTTAAAGGCGGTCGGTGGATAAAGGGGGTGAACCGGAGTTACACAAGAAAAAATTATTGAATTTTTAATTTCCATCAGGTCAAGTTTTTGTTTTAAAATATAGAAAGTATTCCTTTATCTGTGTTTTCTTGAATTCTTTAACTGAATTTAATATTCTGTTTTCATTTTTCTCCATACATACTTTCTCTTCATATCTTTAATAACCGAAATATTGAGCATATCCTTTTCTTTAATGAGTAGGTATGTATTTTTATTAAATCAACAACAGGACCTTTTTTTTGGATTTCGTTTCCGAACACATTTACTATTTTTCCCCTGTGTGGGAACACTTTCCTTTGGCTTCGCTATGTAAGCGGATTGATCCCCCGCCCCCGGCGGACCACGCGTCCTTATTCTGTTTTCACTGTAATCATGTTGGCAGTGCGTGTTTGTGTGAGTGCTCGAGGTAAGAGTGTGTGTGTATTTACCGTAATTCAGCTTACGGCTTCGGAACAGGTGAGTGTTGCATAAATTTGCAAGCATTTTGCAAGTCAGCATCAACTTGCCATCTGTCGGCAGTGACGCAGCTAAGGAGGTTCCGCAAATATTTACTGGGTATAATCATTTTTAAAAGCATAACCATCACAATTATGTAATTTTTTTAACGATATCAAAGAATTAAATAATATGTTAACTTTTAATTAATTCGATATATTTAAGCTTTTCAGATAACCATGATATTTACAACTAATAACAACAGATAACAAATTTTAGAGCCTTTTATACCTATTCAATATGATATGATATAATATATTTTAAGTAAAACATGCTGTACAATTAAATGTAATACCCTACTATGTATTACTATTAAACATCAAGTGATATAAAATAGTAAATTGAAAGAAAGTATTAAAACAAAATATCATTTAAATTGCTTAAGAACTGAAGAATATTTTTACATTTAATTAAAAAAATCTATACGATGTTTGAACAGGAATATTAAGAACTTGTTCAAGTAACCTGAATGGAAACCCCTCAAAAACATTTTCTGCCCTCGCCACTGATCAAAAACAATGGTCTACCTTTAAAGTGTAGTCAGCACTGTAGTCGTAGTCATCAGCATCCCCATCTCTAGCATCATCATCCTCATCGTCAGCAGTTGCAATGCGGGGCAGCCGGCAAACAACGCGAAAGTCGCAGGTTGCAGAACTCTTAGAATTGATTTTCCCCTTTAACGATGTGCTACGCGCTGCCGGTTATCCTGCCTCCCCCAACATCCCCAACATTTCACGAAAGCCCCTTCCTTCGAAAACTTTGAGCTTTGCCGTTGCATGTGCAACATCAACGGTAACAACAATGCGCACAACTTGCCTCCTGGCAGACATCGCAAGTCATTTTTCACGTTCCGTTTTGTAAGATGGAAAACAGTGGAAAATTTTGTGATTGGAATAATAGAATAGAAATAGTATTGTGTTTGCAGAAGAAAAGTAAGTCACAATTGACTGTGTTTTTTCGCAGAAAGTGCTGCAATAAAGAGAATATGATTGAATAAGGAATGGAAAGTACAAAAGAAATGTGAAAAGACTTAAATGGTAACTAGAATTGTGTTACACATTTTGTGGCTTATGAAAGGAAACTAGAAAAATATACGTTCTTTCCCACTGTAACTCACGTAGAAACGAAGTTATGAAAAATATCCCCCTGTCAAGTCACGGTTTATCCATAAAAACCCAGTTTTTTATACGCTTCACCACTTTTACTTTCTGCCGTTGCAACTTTCCGCCACCAAACCGCTGAACACACAGAGTTATTGAAAATATGATTTGAAATTCAATTGTCGACCACGTGACTCGTTTGTTACGACACAGCGCTGCAGTCAATGAAATCGAAAAACCATGTTAAACCGATGATGGAGTGAAAGCGAAATAAATAACAAATGTAAATGTTCCGACTTGTTTTCTTGTCGCAGTCACATGAAAAGGCTTCGCCTCATCAATCACTGTACCTCGGAATCGAGTGGGAGAGTCCTACAAAGAGGATTGCATCTGATGGATGCAGGCATTCTACCGAATCCCCCTCGCAATTAGAGATCTCGAGATGTTTGCACGAATTCAAAATGTTTGCGGAGTCGACTTCAACCCCTTGTGCCAAAGAGCTGGCCAGAATAAAGTGAGCAAATTGATGTGAAATTGCAAGTGATTCGATTTTTCATGTCCAGACAAACCAGCCCGGTCCGTCCAGGACTCGCTTTGATTGTCGTCCTTGACGTTGATTTGATGAATTATTGATTTGTTTGATTAATCGTCGGGTCGGGTGGCTAGCAGGCCGTCTGGATTCCCGATGATGCCAAACAGGTCCTGCACAGGAAAAAACAATCATCGAAATCGATTTAACCAAAATGTTTCCAAAGTGTTAAAGATTTTTTGGTACATGGTATATTAATGTTTGTAAAAAATAGTAAATTATGTTAGAATTTTAACATTTTTTTGTAGTAAATTTAGAAATCACTTAAGCGATATATAAAATCAGACAGACAGAATTTCTGGAACTTACGGAATGTATTCCCAGTTTTGTAAACTGGTCTTATGCCATCTATGAGGTCCAGTTTTAATGGGCCAACAAGAGTTAGGCAATTATGCGCACAATCGAGTGCTAAATGCAGTTTTATTTATTTCCAAGAGAATAAAACTGCACTCGACCCACAGCGAGATTCGAGTCCTTAAGATCCTGCAGCTCCTGTGGCCCATTAAAGTCCCCATCTCCGGACGCTGTCGTGCCCTTAAAGATAAATGGGAATGGTGGGAAAAAGTGATGAAGAAAGGCAGCGAAATGAAGGCAACGAAGAAAAATGGGACGGAGCAAAAAGTGCGGGAAATATGAAAAACAACGGAGGCAGCAATTTGCAGCAAGGACGTACAGGACATGCCACAACAATGGCCCTGTTTGTCCGCGAGGACGTGCCCGCAGGATGGGGGCAAGAAGAAGGGTTCGGCGACTCCGGCGGAGGCCGAAACAAAAAGTTACCCAACGTCGGACAAGTGTCAAACATAACGGCAGGCGAAATAAAGGACCACGCCCCCAGGAACCACCCATTGAATTCTGGGAAAAACGGAAGTGAATGGTAAACATTATCATACTCGGTGACATTTCTGCTTTCTTAAGAAAAACTTAAACGGCAAGTCATTGAAATATATGCTTTGATGTTAAAAAATTTATAAAATATTGTTTTCTTAAGAACAAAATATATATGTATAACAATATGCTAACCTCACTCTGTTCAAAGGATTGTAAATTGGCCCACGGCCACATATTTTTGCCCAGAAATGTTGAAAAATGTGTATGAAAATATTTTACCTACCAAACTTACATTGCATAAATTTCACACAACATTTCTCTGTTGGCAAGGAGTTGTGTTCGTTATCCACTTACCCAAACCGCAGGAAAACCTCTTTAAAAAACCATCCATCCATTCATCCATCCAACCACATGTGACTTTGTGGAGTGGGGCCAGAGTGCATGAGCAAACAAAATGTTACAAAAAATTGAGCACAACACATTAAATGTAAATCAACATTAGCCACGACATTATGATTATGCTGATGGACAGAAACATTTGGGTGACTACCGGAGAACATTAATCAAAATCATAAACGTGCCCCGCCATCGAGTCGAGAAAATGCTAAACGGGGGGTTCTTCTGCGGGGAGATCGGTGGTGACCTAATGTTCAATTTTTATTGCCCCCAACCGAACAGAACCGAAATGAATCGATTCCTTAATGTATGCGGAAGTAGGAGACTGGCAAAACACAGCAAGGACCCCCGAACCCAAGCCATAACCCACGAAGGACAGTTCGATAACTCTTATGACATTTGCCATTCGCCTCCATGGATGATTAGGCAGGCACACCAACGCATACATTATGTATTGCCTGGGTTTTCCCCAAACTACCCAGTGAATCAGTACCCGTGGTGGGGCAAAAAAGCACCCATCACCCCCAAAGGTAAGTGGGCCAATTTTGCTGACTTGTCACTTCCGGTCAAATGGCTCTGAATGCCTCCTAACCATCCGAGGCATAAATCTTCCAGGAGGTTCAGAGGATGAATGTACCTCCATTTTCCCCAGGCCCTAAGGGAATAGGAAACGTTGGCAATCTGTTAAATTTGCAGATGCCGTTGAATGCGCATGAAATTAATGAAATTAGGCGATGCCAATGAATTTCCCCGTTGTCAATAATTCGACATCACATACGTATTATTCATAACCGACCATCGACGAATAACTTGGAATGTGTCTGCAGGGAATAATACTACCTATATGTATGCTTGGCCGGAGGGAAAGGGTCGATCCACATCCACATGGCTTATTCATGACAGTTTATGAATCTGTAAGTGATTTTTATTCGAATTTATCGACATTGCAGCTGACACGTCCCCGAACTTATCCCCCGATTAGTCCCCTCGGCAACAGTTGCCAAAAGGATTTGAGTTACTTTAGACTTGGCACATCATTGACGGAAATTTAAAGTTCATAAAAAACATTATTCAAGAAGAGTTAAACATTTTGATTTAATCTTTAAGAAATATAAAACATTTCATAAATAGGAAACAAATTTTTAATTAAAATTTTTAAAATGCTGCAGGACACCTAATCCTCTTTTGCATTTACGCATATATTTGCCTTTAAAAACATTCAAATTTTGTGTGGTTTTCCCTAAGGCCTAAATTCAATTCATTTTGAGTCTGTCAAATAAAAGACAGGTGAATGGGCCTAAAAAAAAACTACTGTTTTTCTTCCTTTTGATCTTAAAGACTCTTGCAGCTTAGGCCCTGACCTGTGTGGGCCAATTTAAAGCTTTGCTTACTATTCAAGCCGTTAAAAGCCCCTCAAAAGGCTTGGCCTTCGCCATTAGCCTCCAGTTCAAACGACTTTCGCGCTGCGTCAGCTGGCCTCTGAAACAAATGAACTCATTTGTTCTAATTTAATCGTATTACATGGAGATTTATTGCCTTGCGCATGATATGGCAATCCTTTCAGGACGGCGTCCTTTAAAGGCCGGAACCTCCCAAGTTCATTTCAAATAAGTTGAGTTGGGTAGTTCGGGAGTTCGGGACTTCGGTCGCGTGAAGGCAATTTAAAAAGCGATTCAGTGAAAGTGCTCGAAAGTTAATTATGATTGATTGAGTGCCATCGAAGGCGTCAGGGGCGGGGGAATTGATTTTCGCGACAGCCCCCATTCGTACATTTTACAGCCGAGTGTAATTGACAGGCTAACATTGCGCATACGCACTGTTGATCGAATTTTAAAAAGCAAGGCGTGTCAACGACTTTGCCAGCCGGCTGGCCGCCAAAACTCCCAACTAAACTGCGAATTTTAGTGGGTTTGGGTCTGGGCCATCACCGTCAGCATCAGGCGGCAATAAAACGAGTTAGGGTTTTACGATTCCCCTGCGATTTGCACCGGCAAATATATCTAAACGATAAATAATTAAAAATAGTAAAACTTTAATGAGCATTGGGTGCCATAAAAACAAATTACGAACGGCACGAACTGTGGCACAAATGGAATTTCAAATATTAGGTAATGTTTGGGCAAGTTCATAGTCCTCACTCAGAAAAATATTTGGAAAATACCCTTCTAAGATTAATTTTAAAGTTTAATGTTAAAGATAGAAATGTAATAAACATATTATAAAATATAATTAAGTGAAGGAACATTCTAATTTCATATTTAACTTTAATTTCTTAGATAAATTTGTTTTTTTATAAATAAGATTTTCCTTGACATTGATAAAGATTTTAATCAATTTAAATGATATCTTTAACTCAGAGTTACATAAATTCTACCTAAAACAGAGATGAATTGTAGATATTATTCTTTCTGCTTTAAGAAAGTTGTATAATAATATTTGAGAATGCTTTCCTTAAGTTTCCTTTAAAGGGACTATAGCTTTCTGTAGCCAGACTGCCTTCCAGTACGATTTATTCCGAGTGAGAAGCTCCCATTTGGACACCGGCAGTTTATCTTGGTTCCTAATGAATTGAGATGAGTGGGTTATGCTCCTGACAGGATTGCAGTTTGTTAGTTGCACCTCCCCCTTAGAACCGCCCACCGCCCACTGTGTAAATAAGAGCAACCTTGTGCCAATTGTTAGTGTGTGCAAGTGCTTGTGGATGGATGTGTGCGTATGTGACTATTTGTATTGTCCTGCTTACCAGTTTTTGGCATTTGAGCAGCTTTTCCATGGGTGTTTTTGGGGCGGCATGTGGGCAGGAAAATCCCCAGGAGGGGAAACCATCTTGTGGCCGCACAGTGGGGTTTGGGGGGCGAAAATCTCGCACATACCAGCATTGATTTATATGCTAGGCAACCAATTACGCCAGACGTATTCACAGATACGAATTGCTCTCATTTTGATTGTTGCTTCGCAAACCTTGTAGTATAATTACAGAATTGTAAATACTAATAATATGTGTCCAATGAAACGTAAACAAAATTAAATTACATACAAATTAGGCAGCAGTCTGTGAAAATATTTCAATAGATTCGGTCTGCAAAGTATCTGATTGCTGATAGTCCACACAAATTGATTTTGTGAGCTGAAAATAAATTGCAAAATAATACACATTCTGAAATTGATAAGTGAAATTAAACTAATTTGATTGTAGCTTTTAATTATATCGTGGCATAGAACTTCATTAATGTGCTTGTGTGCAAACAACGAATCAGAAGTATAATTATTTGAGCATATACCTGCTTTTATGCAACTAAACTCTATTTTACACCCTCATTTAGATGGGTATTTTGGAGTTATTAAATATTTAATAGACCTTAACCTAGTTTTTCGTTTAAAAATACTAAATTATACGATTTCTAGATTTAAGCCCTACTTTCAGTTTAATATGCGAAAGAACTTTAAATAAATAGTGCTTAGTTTAATGATGGGACTCAAATAAATTTTCCGATCACAGCCCATTGTACGACAGGAACTAATCTGCCTGGGCCACCTGCCACTTGGTCCTTCCCTCGACTTTCATTTTTAATGGCATCCCTCCGTCTCTGTCGGAGTCCCGTTCTCGGTCTCTGGATCCAGACATGGACATGGATGTCTGTTCCAAGGGCTGTGCCTGCGATTGTCGCTTCGCCAGTCCATGGTAATTTATGTGCAGCAATCTAAACTCATTTAGCACGCAGCGAGGCGAATATGTGGCCAGACACTGAGCCGCATTGCCGGTTAAAGCCACACAGCCCAACCTCCGACCTCCGAGCTGCTCCTCCTCCAACCTCTGACCACGATCCTTTGACCCCCATTCCCATGGGGCTCCCATCCTTTCGTCCTGCAATAGGCAAAGTTGGCGCTGTTTGTCCTTAAATTGGCTTCGCCTGGTGGCTGTGCAAGTGCCGATGGCAGTGCATCCGCATCCTCCGCAATCGCATTCGGTGGCACTTGGTGACCCCGATCCGCCCCGCTCCCGCTGGAATGAACTTATCCTGTTGACACTTGGCTTCGTTATTTAAGCGGACCGCAACTGGCACCGCACATCTTTGTAGTTGGCTGGTTCGGCGGTTCCCCTCCCCAAAAACACACACTTACATCCTGAAAAACAAATATTTAGGTTACCATTAAGTGTTATTAAGAATAATATTGAAATACTGCTATCATTTAAAGGACATTTGATGGGCCATTTAAGTTTAAGCCAAAGATATTCATAGTAGGTTATCATGAAAACATACTTAGTACTTTTAAGGTTAAAGTAGAAAACAAATATAAAGGTATTTTATCTTTTTCTTAATTCTTTGGATTTTATTGAAAATAAATTATGTTAAATAGTAGGTAAAATAGTAATAATAAGATTGTGTTTAAGTAATGATCCAATAATGATTTATGTTTTCTTGAGTTTAAATCCAGTTTAAAATACCCAAAACAGCAATTTATTTAAGGATATTTTTAGGCCACCTTAGCCGGTGTGTACACAAGTTAGTCACCTAGTTTGCACTCTGCTGATCCTTCGACCTCCGCCTCCTGAACCCCCTCCCCCGTTTTTCACCAGAGGCAGCTGTTGCTCATTTCCTTCGACATTTGCATCACAAGCAGCCACACAAAATCAAAAGACAAACAAAAGGTAAACATAGACAGCCGCACACTCGCACACAAGACACTCACACACGCACACCGAGCATTCATATTTATTAAAAGCATTCGTCCTGCGGTTGGCAGTCCCCGCTTATCCACTTTCCCACTTTCCCACTTTCCCATTTCCCTCTTGGCCTCGTCGCTGTCGTCGTCGACAAGCTTTTCATTTCAGTCTTAATTCCTTTTGAATAATATCTACCACTTAAACTTACAAAGCTTCAGGACCGCACATGACACAGGCACAAATGCACAGACATTTCACCCAGCCACATGTACATACTTATCGCCAAGTACAATTCACGTCCGCGTTTTGTACTACAGGACATGGGCGTAGTAGGCAAAAGGGATAGATATGACTGGTTAGAAAAAGATATTCCCCCTCTCACTGTTAAAAATTTTGGATTAGGTGAATAGATTTTTTCAAAAAACCCATTATTTCTATGGTTTAGTAAAAATTACTCATACGCCACATAAGCCAACTTGGACTTAGTTCAAAAATATCTCATAGATATTATATATCTTCCCATTTAAACTGTCTCCTATATGTGGTTCCCCTCGTATAATAGCTGTTTGTTGTCACACTTTTCTATTCAAAAATGGTTAAAGGAGACTTAAATAAAAGTGCAAGTCCTTATTATTACTTTCAAGATAATACCACTATATGACGTGTGGGTCTTAAGATTGATTGATATTGATAGATTGATTGATACAAATATTAATTTTGTAATATGTAGCATACTTTTTTGGTATTATATGTATATATATATTTTATATATTATATTTCCATCATCAATATGTATTTTATTTTTTATTATTTCCTTCATCCCCTTCAAGCCTGCCCTTCTATCTAATAAAACAAAGTGTTTTTTGCACATAACATATGTAAGTACCAACCATTGACTTCTTTTGTTTGTCTTCCCAGGACTTTTACGAATGTATAAATACTGGCAAGGTCTACAGTCTGCCAGGTATTCCAATTATTAGCGGTCTGCATATTTGTTATCATGTGTTTTCCATATTTTATGTCATCTTGAAAACATTTATGCCCCCTCATTTCCCGCTCTCCCAGGAACATCCAGATGTTGTTTGTCTGTCATTGCCTCAATGTCAACATTCCAGACAAAGCAGACCGCAGGCCAAATGTGTTTCTCGAATTAATTATGGTTGTCACCGCGCTAAATTGCCACAGTATCTGCGGTGGGGAAACCGACCTTCAATGTATCTGCGACTTAAGACAAACACCATAACAATTCTGCCACGGGGCACGTGTTCTGTGGATACATGCGATTATTTGGTTAGTTAGTCGGGATTAGCATATGAAGTCAGGGGTCGCGGGAGCTGTGGCTATATACTTGACATGTCATTCCTATAATTTAATCTTAAGCTTATACAACTACTACTTAGGTAGAATTAGGTCACAGAATTCACTAAACATTACGTAACATAAAGCATTTAAATTTTGAGTATACATTTTCATGAAATACTTTCACATTTCACATTCAAAATGTTGATGCTTTGTACCCTTTGTTGAAAGCTTGTCATACTACAATTATTTTAAAATCATAAAGCCAAAAGCCATCAGAATTTTTCTGACAATGAAAACATGTGGTGGATTATTTGCAGGTATTTTGTTCTTTGTTCTAGCTGCACATAGAATACAAAATTATTTGAGAATAGAGGCGTTCTTTGGGAATATAACATTTGCCATGACAATGAATTATTAAACTGCATTCGAGAGCTATGACATGACTTTTGGAAATGGCATAGAATTAATACCCTTGTGAAGGCATCCTTTTCAAAGGCTGCTCTGGGATATTCAATACACTGCACTGGGTGAGTCGTCAAAAGAGGCGACGTGCACCATTTTCAATTTCCCGCCATCGGCAGTGACGTTTTTATCTGCTGGCCGACAGGAGCAGTTCGTACTGTATATTTCCAGCAGATCGCATGTCATGTCCCATGCCAGCTTTCTGATGATTACTTCTGCTGAAAGGTAAACTTATGGACAGCAGCTGCAGCATGGAAGGATGTGCACTACACGCACTCACACACGCGCACAAGTGGCGTCCTGGCCGAGTGCATCCTTGCAGCGGTGGGCGGGACTTACGCCCACCTGCACACGCATAACCGTTGGCAAAGCAAAAACAACACCTGTCCTAAAGGCAAAGCCCACTGCGAGGGCAGCTCTGTGAGTTCCGAGTAAAAGAGGACTTTTTGTTTGTTAATTGGCTCTAATGCGGTAAACTGCTGTTAGAAACAATTAAAGGAATTTCTCAAAAAATAAGCAGTATCAAGAATTATTATTGGCCAAAATATATAATAATAATTTTATCTTATAATAAGTCTCTATTTTCCAGGGTATGCGCGATTTTCTTAAATTTTCTTAGAAAGTATTATTTTACCGAGGAAAAGGGTACAAATCTTAAAAACGTTATATTTGGTTTATTTCCTAATGAACTACATAAATTTAACTAAAGAATAAACATTTTTATAAGCAAGGTTAGCGTGGATAGCTTAAAAATAAGTATAAGAAATTCTCATTGATAATGTCAAAAATTAAGGTGGACGTAATATTGTTCGTTCTTGGATAGTATAGAATAGTGGGTAGTACTTGCAGACTTCACTAAAGTTTCCAACCAAAATAATTCACAGAAAAAACAGCAAGCAATGCCTAATTCTTTAGAAAACAATTGTTCAAAAAGCTTTAATTTCTTTGGCAAACTTTGCGCCTCAGGTTAATGGGGTTTTGGGAAAAACTTGTCCGTTTCGATGTGCAAACGTTGGCAGATTCACAAAGTGAAAGCTTAAACCGCCTCGGTCTTTTGTTTTTTGCTTGCTCGCTGGGCCTACCCTCGTTGTCCTGCGGAAGTGGAAGTGCGGACGCAGTGTGTGCGGGACATGTTTGCCATGTCCTGCGGCCAACTGGCTGTCAATGCGAATATTTCATAGAGAAAACAACTTTGACCCTGTGGTCCACGAGGCATCCCAATTGTTTGGCCAGGCCCCCAGCCCCGCCCCCCCTTTCTTTAATTAACCACTGACCACCAGTTGCTGTCCCATGTGTGCGAGTGCCAGTGGACGCCCTTGGCGAGTACGTGCTAATGTAATCCCCGTCGTTTTAATTACAAAATTCCACAAGGCCCTCGGCCATTTAAGCGCCGGCTGCAGCGTCAAGTGGCCGAAAGGAAAGGCAGCCAGTCACAGAAACAGAGACAGCTCGAGATCCCCATTAAATTCACTTTCTACAGGTCTCGTAAGGCTAACGTGGCATACTTTTCAGAACTCCAAACATTGCACGCGAAGAAATAAAAACAAGTATGTGACAGGTCTTTAGAAAATATATTATAAAATGTGTTCAGTAGTATTTAAGTATATTTCTCAAATTATAAAAACTGTTAGTGAGGTGAAAATTTTCAAACCTAGAACATCTATATTAATATTGTTAGCATTCTGTAATAAAAGGTACTGATGTCATGGGTTATAACACATGGAAAGTATTGATACGAACTTCACAAGTGCGTTTTCTGAATTTTTATATTCCAAGTGATTAAAAAACTATTTGATTTTGATTTTAAGGAGTAAATTAAAGTGATATTTCTGATGTTTTAGAACAAAAATCAGATAATTAGAACATATTCTCATTTCTCATAGATTGTATTTAACTTCTTGGTGTACCACACTCATAAAGTAATCAGTACCAATAATTGTTCGTCGCTTATAAATCGTAAGATTGATCATATTATTTTTTCGCGTGTATTGACTGGCTTAGCATTGTTTGTCCTGCTGACTCGTCCAGAAGTCATGTCCTGTTTGGCTCCCATTGCCTCACCTCGCAATTAGTGAAACTGCCAGTTTGGCACATTTCGACTGCCATTGCCATCCTTCGCACTGGCTCAAAAGGCTTTTTGCATTTAAATTGGCATCAACTCGGCCACAACAACCGGGTGATACGTCCGTGATAACCCCCGATGCCGTTGGTTGGCATACACTTAATTATGCTCCTTAATTGCCATGGCATCGACCCGCAGCGAACAAGCAGAGGTATAGGTTGACGTTCCCATCGCATTCAAATGACGATTGACGAACCGAAAATAATTGAAATTCAAATTCAGGACTCACAATTGCGGGCACGTTCCAGACGCCGCATCATTCTGGAAGGAAGTCCGAAGAAGTTTCCTGCCAGTTCTCGCCTTAATTCCGCGAATTTCATTTGCATTTTGAATGTCTGCAATTTATATTGATGGAAAACTCTTTCAGGACTGCAGAAAAGGTGAGCAAAGACCCCCAAGTGATAAGTAAAAAGAAAAGGGCAAAGAAAATAGTACTGTACTTTTGAGATCAATAAGATATTTGCAATACTAACATTTTTAACATAAAGGAATATTTTCTGTAATACAGAACAAATTTATATCACCAAATTCTGTGTATTACGGGGCAAGTCTCTAAAGAATTGTCTTTTAATGCAGTGTGCTTAGGGGCATGAAAGCACTTATAATATGTATTATAATATAACCACAAATTATTTAATTTTCATTTGCCTTGATCTTGCCCTTTTATTTAATTTCGTTGTTAAGACGTTAAGATAGGAACCCTCATTTCATAAATGCTTGGCCTGCGACTGCTTAAGTTGGCTTAATATGCAAATTGCTCTGTAAACACCCGAGTATGACTGCAAAATTACGCATACGCAGCGTCATCCGAACGATGGCTGATATGAACGAAGGATAATGTGTGCAAAGCACTTGGTGAATGCTTGCCAACTCACAAAGGCAACTTTAGCTTCAGCTCGCTTATCCAATTTAAAGTTTGGAGTCGAGAACTCTTTCACAAATTTCCAGCTAATATGTTTTAATTGTAGAAAAAGAGCTCACAAACTTACATAAAACATTATTAAATTCCTGTGATATTTTAATTTGGTACAATACAGCTGTAGGACATCCCTTTCGCTGCTCGTTAGCCGTAAATCGCAGGGTTAATTCGATAACCTGAAATTCTAATTAAATTTCTATTGTTTCGCTTACATTGCGGCAATCGCATTACATGACCAAAACAAGGGGGCGAGGACCAGGAGGAGCCATTCATTATTTGATTCGCGTTCGCAATCCGCTTAATGCAAACATATTCCAGCGGCAATGGCAATGTCGATGGCTTTTAAAGGCTGCCCCCTGTGACAGCGGCAACCATTCGTTGTGCAATTTCCGCAAATTAAAAGATATCACTTACAGCAAAATAATTTCAAAAACCGCAAAAAGTTAGTCATCGGGGGCGGGATGGCATTGCAAACATGACACGCCCACACGATTTTTGTCCGCTGAAAATGCAACTGGCGTTGGCGGGTCTTTTCTTTTTTTGGCCACCGCGTTGACAGCAAATTGAATTAGAAACGCATTTTCACGAACAAAAGTGACCGCTTTTATGGGTTGCGGGACATAGCGATGGCAGAATATCGATATATGATTGTGCTTGAATAAATTGGACATGAGATATTTAATTTACCATAACTCGAACAATTTTAGTGGCATCCAGAAGAGATATAAATAATTGGATTTTGGTTTAGGTACTTAGGGATATAGAAATGTATACAGAAATTGGAACTGATTTATTCCTCATTATGTGTATGGGGATGGGTATTAATAATAAAAGTTCTAAAGGCTCTATGACATTCGCTTGATTTATTTCAAAGAGGCAGCCCAAAAGAAAAAGAATCTAAAGAGTACAAACATTTAATGATTTCATGTTTAGGTTATCAAGACATATTCAATAATTCCAGTTTTCTAGTCAAAAATCAAGCAAGTGTCAAAAGGGCTTAACGACCTGAACTTCAAACATGTTTATCATTATTCCTAATACTTTTACAGTATTTCCAAAGTTTCCTAAGAGAAAGAGATAAAGATTTTATTGTTATTTTATTTATTTTAGATGTCTTACTCAAAACTTTATTTATTCCGATCTTCCTCAACCATCCCTAGAACTGTTCATATGTGCGGAATAGAGATGCAAGCAACGCTTCCATCTGTATATAGAATCCGGAAGTGAACAATGACAAACCGCAAAAATTCAATTTAAAGTTTGTATTTCAATGCCGAGCAATGTGTTTGCGTGGAAAAGGGGGTTGTTGCTGGAACATACAGCCAAGTGCCAAGGGATACGTGCATGTAATTGGAAAATATTGAACTGTGAACAAGTTTCCCTTCCGATGCCAAGGAATTCAGACACGGCAAATTTATTATGCCTGAGAGCAAAGTTTCATTGCAGCCAAGTCAGAAACAGTAAGCAAGCGAATGCAAAATTCATACATCCCTTCGATAAAACCCAGGCAATTGATATCCGGCCATCCACATCCAAATGTCTTTATAGAAATACGTTTCTATGATTGACAGGCCCAGAGGATGCCGAAAACTTTGCACTTCTATGAAAAATTGGGTCATACAATCAAAAACAAATAATAGAAAAAAAAGTCCAACTAGAAAAAATGAAAAGTGAATGCAATAAATATTATTTTATTTGAAAGGGTTAATATATTTAGCAAACTTAAAGCACATAATCTTGAAATCAAATATTTACGTGGTCTGCAAAGCAATTAAACGGGAAAACCCAGTTTCAACAAAAACCGAAATATACTGTAATCCTGCAGAAATATATGCATAACAGTTCTTTTTTAAATTAGTTTTTACCTTCGAAGCGATTCTGAATTTTGATTTAGTAGTTTATGTGCATGCGGATTTCCTGGGGATTTTTATGTTTACAGTGGGGCTTAACTCGGATCCGCCGTAGAAACAAGCAAAGTAAAAAATCAGAAATCCCCAAACGACACACACTGAGTCAAATATGTATGTGCACACAGAAGTCATATTTTAGCATTTGTCATAATTACAAAGCCATGCCCGTGGGATGCCGAAAAGCAAGGAGAAATGCCATAAACTGGGGAAAAAGTGCGCGAATTTGAAAATTTCATCTCCTTTTCGTTGGCTTGGCAGCTTGGAGGGCCAAAAAGCTACCGAATATGTTTCATGCCAAACATCCAACCAACCATCCACCGCAGCGCCTTTGGTCGACAATTATTAACGTCTTACCAAAAGGGCGGCGGCACATTTATGACTGCACTTTTCACATCCGCTTCCGCATCCGTCTGTCGACACGCACACATACGTAAGCGGCGTTACAGAGAAAAAAAATTAATTAATTAATTTAAGCCCACACTTTTTATTTTTTAATATAACTACATCTAAACACAATCACTTAGAAATAAATCATAAATTATACCTCAAGTGAATTCCTTTTTTTATCCTTTTTTCATTCCCTTATTAGAACTTAATAAAATATAAACAAAAAATACAATTTTTTAAGATTGCAAATATTTTATGTATATTATATTTTCGAAAGAATATAATTTATTTCTGCATTCAACATTTGCAAATTTTGTATAAAAAATAGTAGTAGCTTACAAATTTTTCTCTCTCTGCATAAATACGCATACGGCCACACTGCCAGAAATTCATTCATTTTTTTTCGGGGGCGTAAAGCGAACAGGTCGGTGGGCGTGGTCGCTGTTTGCTGGCAACAGCGAAAGCAATTTCACTTTACATTTGTTTTACGGCATTTGCTGCCACACATCTGTGCTCAGCGGGAGAAAAGTGAGAAATGTGGGTGAAAGTGGGTGGTTGGGTGGATGGGTGGCTTGTGGGCGGTGGTGCGGCGACAATATGCTTGCTGCGCTTTTCCCCCCCAACTTTCCGTTCTACTCCTCCGGTGATAAGTATTTATTATTATGCCTCTTAATGGGCGGAATGCTTTGCTTTGTGCTTTTACCCAAATGAGTTTCCCTCATTAGAGTACCGCCCTTACTTTGGGGACTTCCACTCCGGATTGTTGCAGCATTCTGTTTGATGGTATGATTACAAAAGGAGCAGGCATTTTCGACTCCAAATACTACTTCTGGGAAATTTCAACCAAGAAATTTAATTAAAGGTGAAAATACTAGAACAACGAAAGGTATATATGTATGTAAAATGACTTTGATTTATGAAAGGCTTTCTTGTGGCATTTTTTTAATTGATTGAAAAGTGGTTTACAAATTCTGCCTTTGACTAATGTTTTATTTATGTATACATTTAATGCACAAATGTTCTGTAGCTGCACAAATATAGTGATTAAATGACATATTCTCTTAATTCGTGTCTGAACTAAAGTGAATTTATCCTTAGGCTTCTAGCGCATTTACCATTTATTTATTTACTTTTCATTTAAATATCTAGAACGTTGATAACCAGAAATTCGTGTTTCGTTAAACATGACTGTAAAATTTAAATTAGCTCTCAGGGATCTAAAAGCCCTCGAAGCGTTGTGATAATTCCTCACATAAACATGAAATGTCTTGGCATTTGCATTCAACTTTGTCGGAAATCCGAAGAAACGTGAAAAACGAGATGGGCCAATAAACTTAATGCGGCCCATTAACTGTGAGTCTCTAATTACCCGCAGCGAAAACGAACGATATATATTCCGGCAGCAACCTTCCAGCTGTTTACATTTTATGCCAGTACAGATTTGCCGGATCCTGTTTCATGTTTGCATTTATGGTTTTATTGTCTGGCGAATAAAACATTTTGTTGCGGGCGTTGCAATAAACGCAGTGCAATCGTTTCATTCCCATATTGGCGAATCCACAATTCACGCTTGAATTTTCCCCGAAAGCCCATAAAAGTGGGCGGTGTCCTGAAGATACATGCATTTCGGGGCAGGCGAAAAGTAAAAGATTCGATTTCATCGGCAGTGCGCCAATTCGCCATTCGCTGGTTATTAAAAAGCAATATTACGCCCTGACCGTCCTCAATTTATGAATAATTCAGGCGGGCTTTCCTTTGTACTTGTGTACTTCATCTCATTGCAAAAAGCTGAAGACCTTCAACCACCGCCCCCAATATGCAGATTATTAATTTACACAACGTGGCAATATGGGAAATTATTTTAAAATGCATCGCGACATTGAGCAAACCCCTTGAGGGCGGGCTGAACGAAATGGCAGGGCCGTTTTTTAAAATAAGAAATTAATATCCAACCCCGAGGCAGTTGCCTCGAAGGTCAGAGGTCAGCATTTGCTCACCGTAACGAGGCTAAGGTGAAAGGCCAGGTGGGCGGAAGGTTACGGTGGAACGTGAAGGATTTTTATACCCTCGTCGTAATTTGATAGCGCTTTGTTTAGTTCATTGGACAAGAATGAAGGCAAGTCCTTGAGGAGTATAAGTTTCTCTTAAACTGAAATTGCTCTCCTGGAATTTCAAGCAAATTAAATTTTGAGTAGGAAGAAATGTTTTGCTTTAATAAGGGGAATTCAGTTTAATGACCCATACTTTAAAACCCTTTGGGGATTTTTAGTTGGAAAGTTACCTATGAGATTCTTAATATGTTTTGGAGGTCTGATTTAATCTCTCATTTATAATATATTAAAAATAAAAAGACTTACGAAAATGTATCAAAAGGTATCCTTTTAAAAGTAAAAATATATAATTTACAAGTAAACCCTTTGCAATAAACCAAGAGACCCTGAATTTGGAAACCCTAAGATTGGTCCCAATAAAGGTTATGTTTCCGCCCACTTGGCTCCACATCCAATTAAAAATTAAAACAATACCTTTGCCGAGGAGAGGTCACGTTGGACCGAGTGGCCGTAAACTTGCATTATTAACAAGTTGTGAGCAAATGGATTTGAACAAAGTCAACCTAGTCGGCTAACCCATTTCAGCCATTCGCTCGGCAATTTAGCCATCCATTCTCGGGTTTCGGGTGTCGCACGGGGCAGCACGTAAACATAATTAGACGCACATTTAAAAGGTCGTTAAACGCCACAACAACACGACCGGAGCACCCGGGGAAGCCATCAGAGACCCATCTGAGGAACCCCTTGCTTCCCAGCGAGAAGTTGACCCAGGCGCCACTCACGCGTATTTGCATCTGGCCAAAGTGGCTGCCACTGCCACTGCCCATGGCTTCCCTTTCGGGCCCTTCGCCCGCGCGTGACTGGGAAAAAGGAAAACTGCCGAGCACGTGGCTGGGAGGAAGCACTCGGAAAAACATTTTATAAATATTTTTTTAGCCAAGAACTTTTTCTGAGCTGCTTTATTGCTCCCTTTTCCATTAAAAGGTGAGAAAATAAATCAATACGCAAAGACAAAAATAATGGTTAATAAAACGAAATATATGACCAAGAAGGAACTAAGCTGAATATAATTTCTAAGTATGTTTTATATATAATCAAAAATATCTTTGTTTCCTTTCTTAAACTAGGTCTGTCTGTCCTTTTTTTAAACTAAAAAAACCATTTAAAACAGAATGTTATACAAGAAGTTAAAAATAATCCATTTTCGATTTATTTACAAAAGGTCCAAGCAATGTATATTTTATTTTATTTGATATTTGATTTTATAATATGTCTAAACTTATAAAATGTTTATTTATTTATTAGTAAATGTTTAGTAAAGTTTCTAAAACCAAGACTTAAATAGGGGGTGTTGTGCTAGCAGCGGGCCTTTGACAAAGTATTTTTTGTAGCACTCCTTAGAAATTAAAAATCATTGTTAATCATTTTTGAAATTAAACAAAGATTACAGTATAATATGGGTGCAGTAGTTATCAAAAGGCAGATTTATTTTCGCGAGTGCATCAATAGAAGTAGCAGCAGCCACATCAGAAATGTCAGCAGCAGCAACAACTGGCGAATACCATTAGCATCGTCGAGTTGGGTGTTACTGGGTTGGCTCTGGGGTGGCCCTGGGTTGGCGTGGCCCTGGCACAAAGCATCTGGATCTGAATCCGAATCTGAGTCTGGGGAGTGTGCGAAGGTGCACTTCAGGAGGTTGTCAACGAGTCGACATTGTTTCAAGAGCGAGAAATGCGACTTTGAAGCCTCGAGCACTTGCATTCGCGGGCCGAGAAATCGCAAGAGCAATGACAACATTCAGCTCGACATTTGTAACACGGTCTTGAATTATGGAGGCACAATCCAAGTGGATGATATCCCAAATGGAAAACCTCACACTATATGCTTATGTCAATAAGTAGGTGATCTAGACTGCAATTAAAGGATTTTTCTGTGAAATCACGTTTCAACTTTTTTTTGGGCTCTTTTATCTGTTTTAAAGATACTTCCATTAAAACGACAAGAAACTTTCAAATTCGATTGCAAGGTCCCCTTACTAAAGAATTCCTTAAGATATATATATAGTTATGTTATCTTATTTCTGTATTTTGTTTCATTAATCTTTTTGCAGACTTTCCAAATAATTCACTGGCAGAAACGTGTGCAAGCCCAGAATTAGGCAAAGCCTGTCCTTAAGTACTATATATATCTTATTGTCTTACTTTGCGACCACCCATGCACTTTGACCCTGATAACTTATGGCTGAACTGCCTCAACCTCTCCCCAGGTGGCGCCACACTAAGTCAACACGTGGCCCCTGGCAAAGTGCCTACACCCGCACCTTTATCGCCCCTTATAGAGCCCAAAAAAATACGGGGCGGAGCACTCTGGTGCCCATCTGGACCTTGGAAGAGGTGCCTAGAATTTTGTAAGACTGTGCAATAAAAATGCAACGTTTATAGCTGGTCGCTGTCGTTGCCTCGCTGTGGTTTCCTCGCAGCCACGTCCACTTCTCCTTCCACTTTCACTTCCACTTCCACTCCATTTGCCACTTTCGGGAGAAGCTGTTACATACTAACACCCCATAGTGCCACAGTGGGTTAAGGCAATTTTGTATAAATAGTTGGGAAGACACAACTGACATGGCTAGCATATATAAATGTCGGCATTTTTAAAAGACAATATTCAGATAAACATTTATTTAAAAAATTACACAAAATCTTTTGAAAATATTTTTATAAAAGGTATTTACATAAGTGCATCATTTCCTAAATTGATATTTAAACAAGATACCTATTTTATTCAGATGGTTTATAAGTATAAAGACAATATTTAAGGGACGTGTTAAAGGCTTTAAACCTTTAAAGTGTATATATTTTATTATTTTATATTTTTTTTTATTTATATTTTTTGAAGGTGTAAATGGACCTTATTACTATATGTTATCAAAACCCGTGTTTTAATTTAAGTTAAACACACAAAAATATTATGACAATGGAATAGTTTAAGTACTCTTTGTTACAACAGATATATTTACCAGGTACATGTGACCTATAGGTATATTTATCCTTATGCATGGTATAACTATTATGTTATTTTTAATGTTTTGGAATATAGTCTTTCAGTAATGTATTTATCCTTAACGACTTTTTCTCCAGGTCGTACCACTGTATGTCCGTCCAGTCATGACCTTTGCGAGTGGCCATTAACGCTTTTTTATCTGTTCATAAATTTTAATTTTGGCAAAATACTCCAAGTACGTGGCCCAGCCACACCCCTCGCCGCATTTAGATCCCCGGCACCATAATTCTTATTCTTTTTGCTTCCTCGAGTCTGGGGTTTTCCCCCGTGTTTGCTTGGCGTTTTCATTTTGGCCAAGAGAAATATGACTTGGTGGCTGCCTTTGGCCGTGCAGATTTCCTTCAGCCTTTTTCCGCCGAGCGCCGTGTCTTCGCCTTTGAGTTGAGGACCCGTAACCTTATTTCGCCAGCGGAGCATCCTCGTCGCTGGCGGACTTGTTTATCGTCCTTTGCATCTCATTGAGCTGGTTGCCGCTTTTTAACGCCCCCACCCAAAGCCCACTCCCAACCCCCCAAACGCTTTTCCGGAATCTCGGGGGGTTACACGGGCCAAAAGCCCAGGGTTTGTGTCTTGCCTGAACGGTCTTGGGTTTTCCTTTTTCCATTTTCCCTCGCCCAGCACTTTTCGTTCTTCCATTGCATATTTAACCTAATTAAAATGAGTTATATGAGACAGGTGGGGAGAGCGTGTTAATCCTTGACCTGCTGACTTTGCCGTAGCTCAATTTCCCGCTGCCCAAGTGGCGCCTTGAGCTGAAGATGAGGTTTATTTTTAACTTAAATATTGTTTGGAGTGTTTTATGTAATCACCGATTAGATGCTCACCCTAAAGGTTTTTAAAAACCATCAGCAAAAATATTAAACAGATTTATAACCTTACAGTTTAACGACAGTTAACACGGCAATAAGGGATAATTAATTAAGGTATTTTTCTGGTTTTATTGCTATAATATTTTATGCAATGCATAAATCAACCTACTTAATGCATGCATCGTTACAAAAGTACAATGAAAACATTTAATATTTATATACATTTATAGACATAATTGCTTTTTAAAAAGCTCATTGAGGTTAAAAGATTAAGCCTGCATTAAACGTACATTATATTATTATACTTGTGGAAATAGTGTTATCACGTTGTTATTATATTAAAATGTAATATATCTAGTTTTTGAATAAAATGAAATTGCTATCTTTATAAGCTTTAACAAAGTCAATGCCTAAAAATATCGATAAATTCATGGATAAAAATTTACAAAGGCCACTTAAGTCCTGTGACATTACCCAAATCTGACCTTTGTCCCGCTTCTTATCATTGCAGGTATGTTAATGGAGCCAAGTCTCAACAAGTGGATCTCCTTGTCCGACAACCAGCAAACAATGGCCAGGAGCAAGGAGCAAACTAACCTAATGAATTTATGTACGAGGTGCAAAGTGCAAAACGCACAAGGCCAGGCAAAGGCTCTAACTGAAAGTACTTAAGCCCATAAAATATTCAAGCCATGAGCATGTGGGGAAAATTACAAAGAGGGTCCGGAAAATACGCACAAAAATCCACAAGGCAGACAGGGAAAACAGGGTGGTGGAAATTAGATGGATTTATAGGCGGAATCTCGACAGAAGGCGAAGTCCTAAACAGACATTACACACAAAAGTACACCAAAAAGGATTTACAGTCTTGCTTTTAAAATCTAACAAATTCAATACATTCAAAATCTTTAATGTTTAGGAAGTTAAAAATGGATTACATACGTATATGATAAATGTAAAGATTGCAAACTTTATTATGAAATACTTAAAGATTTGAACCATTTCCGAAAAATGATAACTAAATTCTTGCCTCGACATAGTTATTATACCTAATCACTTAAGAAAAACGGCGTATATTTATATATCTAATATTTTTTACTGTGCATCCCCTTAAGCTTACCAGTGCTCGGTGAAAGTCGCGCCGCACAATTTGCCATTGTAAGTGTAGGAGAATGAAGGGATATGGGCTCCCAGCTTCACCCTTGCCCCCGGGGTAGGCAGCCAGCCACTGATTGAAAAGAAAATTACGGGCGAGTAGTTGGCCGGGTGGTCGCCAGATGGTCTCCACATCGATAGCACTGCTGATGAGCAGAATAGTTGTCCTGCGGGGCGAAAGGGGAGCGGAAACGGAAGCGAGCGGCGCCGCCACTGGGACCACGGGCCTTGAATTCCGGAAGTGGTAAGAGCCAGGGGCACAAGACTCCCAGCCATTTGCATTTAGGAGTATATATGTAGACGTCTTTGCCCCCAGACAGCATCCGCTGATGGCAACTGTTTCTTTCTGCTCCGCAGAGCAGGTTTCTTTTCCCACTTTTACTGTGGAGTTTAAAAAGGCCTTTGATGATCTAAATGGTGAAATGGACTTCTGCAAATACATAATTTATTTAATTTCTGTTTAAGCTTAAGTTGAAGAAGATGTGTATCTAAAAAAAAGTTTCTGAACACGGCTCCCTGGGCAAATATATAACGCTAATGATGATAATAAACTGAAAGCTTTCTTAATTAATGAGTTATAGGGTAACCAGAATTACAAAATTTTTGTCTCTACAAGACTTAAATTTTATAACTAAGGAAACCCATGCCTCATTATCTTAATATAATTATAATAAAGGTTAGCTAAATAAATTCTGTGGTATACATTTTGAATAGACTTTTAAAACTCGCCAGTTTTTTTAATAAATGCAAATTGTATAGTAAAGTAAATTATATTTTTATGGTTTTTATCATGCCCTTTCTTTTTTTCTTATGATAATTTAATTTTTTTCTTTAGTTTATATTCAGTTGAGTGTACGATTTATCCCACTGTGCCGACACTGCAGCTCGCAGAGGGCTTAAATGGCGTGGAGGCAGCGCGGTTCAGATAGCACGTTGTGGATATTAAGCATGTCCTTAAGCATAAAATGTCAATAAGTGCACCCAATCGATGCTAAGCAGTTTACATTGCGACAAGCCACTGGGGCACCGACTCTTACCGAGTCCTTTCCCCCTAAGATCCCCGATTTCCATCAGGATCTGCGCTAACAATGCAAAGGACACGGAAAAGCACAATCACTCTCACACACATTCGAGCTTATCTTTATGCATGCGCCTCATATTTTCCGATAAACGTATTTGGATAAGCGAATTTCCGCCTCCACTACACAGTGAAAAAATAGTCACACATTCGAAATTGTATAATAGTAAATTGCAATTTGTAACAACACGAAAATATAATCAAGTATCCAAAACTGGAGGACTGGAGAGGACACAACATCGGGTTATAAGAAAAAAAAATTTAAGAATATTTCAATTCAATATTTCAACAATAATAGTTCTCACCCCCATTTTTTTGCGTTATACGTATTTTTGACTTTGCTCTTTATTGACTTGCAAGTTTATATCAACATTTTTGCAAAGTTTTGCATCTCTGCCAAGGCGTTGCAGAATATGCATGAGATTTTTCTATACGTAAAGTTTCCATCTACCTTGTTACAAAATTGATGGCACAAAGCTTATGTGAATAGACATATTTTCTTCAAATTGAATTGGATTGGGCACATGACTTAAAATGGATTTTAAAGTTACATACTTTATGGGAAAAAAATTGAATATAATTGAATGGTAAAACACAAAGTTCTGTGTTATCTACCACAAAACTATAGTTTTATGTAAAGTATACTAACTGTTTACCTTTAGAACATCTGACTTTTATACTTTATCAAACTTCTATAGAAGGTATTCCCCAACAAGATTTTGAAGCGAACATTTTGGTAATCGACTCGGTCTTATCCGCGTGTCACTTATTCAGAACATTTCTAATTTCATTGTGAAAAAAGGTTATTCTTATCAACTTGTTTTTGGTATCTACAAGTAGACCGCGACACAAAATGTCAAGATAGGTTTCCCTTCTTAAGTACAGCAATAGATTGAGAAACAAGTTCAGTACGTTGAGTTCCGGAAGAGTTGGCGGTCTGAACAATAATGAGAGGTACTAATGGAGAAGTGATGAATGCTCTGAGACTAAAGATAGCTCACCGTAGTTTCGCTATGGACCCTCCACTTGGCAATATTTCTGGCCTTTGTGGCTGAAAGCAGAGGATTTTTGATGGAAATGAAGTGCAAACTTTGGGCTGGAAACGGTTATATTGGAGATCCCAGTGATTGCCAGGCGTGGGGATTTTGCCAGGACAACAAACTCATCGAGCGACGGGGCTGCAACGAGGGATTACTGTACAATTTCCGGAAAGGAACCTGCGAAAAGGCTGCGGATGTGATGTGTCATTCCAATCTAGCGGAGATTTGCGCCAATCTTCAGTTGGGGGGCTATGCCGCCGATCCAGCTAATTGTCGGAGATTCGTCAAGTGCGATGACATCGATGATCCCATATGGCGCGACTGTGGTGATGATCAAGTGTTTAGTAACAAGCTGCAGAGTTGTGTCCAGGAAACTTCCGGTTGTCCACAGGATAATATCTGTTCCTACATAAAAGATGGTTCTTTTGTGGGGGATCTCAACAGCTGCCAGAGTTATTACAAATGCCACAATGGTTTTGCCACAGAGATGAATTGCTCCGCTGGTCGATACTTTAACAGGAAATCAGGTAATTGCCAGTCCTGGCTGCCGGAATACTGCTCGAAGGACGATGAGATTGCTCCAGAAACCCCCCTCTCCACTAATTTTCACATATGCTCCAAGTACTATCAGAAGGATCTGTCCGGAGTGCAACTCCTTCCGGATCTAAAGACCTGCTACGGATATTACGCCTGCACTTCCGAATTGGACTTAGGAAGATGGAGCAGTTGTCCTTGGGGACAGCACTTTGAGTGGTGGAGCCAGCGGTGTGGTGAGCCGAAGGATAATAGCTGCTCCTACGATCGCTGTGGTAATATAAACCAACTGATGGTGACCACCATAAACACCGGTTGCAGGGAGTACACGGTCTGCCAGGATTATCGCTCGAAAAGATCGGAAAAGTGCCCCGAGGAATTTCCCTATTTTAATGAGATTTCGCAGCGTTGCACAGACAAGTTTCCCAACCACAGGGTGTGCTACATGGATGGATAAAAAGTTTTTACTTTTTGAAGGCGGAATTTTTTTGATTTTGTGTGTTCCGTAATGTAAGTAAATATATTTTAAGGAAATATATTTTTTTGTGCATTGCTAAATAATGTAATCAATTTATATTCCCTGACTTTAAACACAAACTTTAAAGGTATTTGTGCCTTCATAATAAATTGTTTATGCTTCAGTTATCTCTGGAAAAATGGAATATATTTGCCCCAAGGGTGTCTCTTTTTTAACGATAAGATACTTTCAGATAAAAAGAACAGTTTATATAAAAAACAACAGAGAATAAGCAAGTCTGGAAAAAGATTTATCCTTAGCCATTTTTGCATTCCACAATTTGAGGAAAAATAACTCAAAGAACATAACAGAATTGTTCAGTCATCTCCAGAATTTTTCTTTTGCTTCTGCCAATTTGGCTTTAAAGTTTAAACTAATCTTTTGGATACAAGAAATCAAAGATAAAACTTTGTCCAAATTTGAAATCAAACGTTTTGAATGGCGAATATTTTGTATATTCTACTAATTAGTATTTAAAATATGTTGATTCATGTCACAAGTGATTGATCAGTTGACTAATGATAACTAATTATGGTAAGTGGCGCTTCAGCTTTTCCATTCAGTCGAGCACAAGTGAGGAATCAACTTAAACAAGAGACATCTTTCAGCTGGAGTCTCCCTGCCAGAAAATCAAATGAATCAACGAAAAATTCAAATATTCCTCAGATGGCTGTATTTATGAAAGCCCGCTGGGTGAGTGGGTGGCGCAGTAAACGCCCTTGAGTGGGGTGGCAGTGGGTGGGTTGTGGGTGGGTGCGCATATTTCGCTGGCAATGGCTGCAGGCAGCCCAATGACGAGGCACAACAATGAGTCGCGTCATTGAATTATTATGATTGACTTTTATTACACGGAATCGCAATTTATTTTACTTAACAACAGGCTGGGATCGCAGCCCGGAGTGCGGTTAAAAGTAGCGAAAATTTGAATGAAAAGTTGTAAAGAAATTACGTTATTTATCATTCGCAGAGTGGCGACCCAGCGAAAGGGACACATTTACAGGAAGAGAAAGAGACGGGGAGAGAAAGCCCGACATCTCCCAAACCGTTTCCGTATCCGCTCATTTATTTACCACACTGTCAAGCGCACCCACAGCTACACAGAGAGAAATATATTGCTTTATAAGTATATATAATAGATATATAATATATATATAATATAGATAATTTATTTAGCCTTTGCTGTTTTACGAGTTCTTTAATAAGAAATCAGTGCTTGAAAGTTTGACGATCTTACATATTTAATAGTATATTTATTTATTTACTCTAAAAATATTTTTTTATAGCTTACGTACATAATTAATACATGTATGGTTGTATGCATTTTACAGAATATAAGTAGATTATTTTATTTTCAAAATTGTTTCTTTAAGATTACATTGTATAAGCTGCTATCTCTTTAAAAATTGGTTTTTTGTTCTTGGATTTTTAAGATAATTGGTCACCTTACATTTGTGCTTATTATGAATTTAATAAAATGTAATGGCATATTGGAAAAGTTACCAATAGGTATACTTGCTCAAATTTTTCCTCTGTGCACTCCCGCCCGAATATTGATGCTTTTCCCGTCGCAGTTTGTGCACAGTTAAAAAGTTTTCGGCGGCGGCAGCAGAAATTCAAATTTATTGTTTGCGGTTGCCCGACTTCCCGGCCACGCCCACCTTTAGTCGATGGGCTTAAAATTAGTGGCGTTGTCTTGCGAATCGATGGGCGTTTGATTAACGGTCTCTCCACGAGATTGAACCGCTTAATTGCCTTAAAAGTAGGCGTGGCAGGAGCAGGGGCGTGGGGAATTAATGGCAGGATAAAAGTCGTGACTATCCAATTACACACGGTGTAGCAGGCTCAGGGAGGTAAGCCGTTTTGGTTCCGCCATCACTTACCTTTAATTAGCTAATTCCCTTTAAGGTCTTCGCCCTCAATTGTGGTTCGGGGATTACCCGACGGCGCACTCCGGGGATTAGAGTTTAGTAATTGCTGTAGAGGACTTTTCGGCTTTGTGCCCGACTGGAGGCCATCGAGTAAATGGCAAAAGAAAGTTGCCGAAGCCGCGAAAACTTTCTCTGCGCAGAGCATAGAAAAAAATGGAAAAATTTGCTGAAAGAGGCTGAGAAATGTAATGATGGTATTTATGTTATCTGCCATCTAACTCCGCACTTACATAAGTCTGCTTATCTCGGAAATTAATTTCAATAAGAGTGAACTTTTGATGGGGTACTAAAAGCCATATCAGGGGTTTAGATCGTACGGACTTTACTCGTTCAGGAAGAGTACCTTCGTTTTTTGAAGTGTTTTCTTGGCTGAAAATAATATGAAAGGATTTTTTGATGATAAAGGAAAATGCTCCTTAATCGCTTAATTTTTCGCCAATTTAAAAATGTAAAGTACGTATATAACTCAAAGTATTACAAAAATGATTAAACTTTTTTATGCAAAACAATATAAAGACAGAAATCGCTCCTAAGTTAGTATTACTAACTATTCTATATCATAACCTTTGGTAAACAAAATGCCATTTTAGGTTTTAACTACTATTCTAAGAATAATATCAAAGGATCTCTTTATAATCCAACAATGGCGGTCATTTAAATTAATTTTATTTCACTACCTTCCGTCTTTTCATTGGACGATTAAATCTCATTTAAATTTCAACATTTTCCGCCAACCTGTCAGGGGTGAAACAATTTACCAAGAATTTTCTTTGTCTTACCCTTGCATTCATGCGCATTTTCCCATTCAAAAATAATTCATATTCATTTAAGGGGGAAATTACGGCGCAGAGGACCACCACCGATGTGGTGGGGTTAAGCAGTGCAATTCAATGAGGACTGGCTTCAACCGCAGGCCGCGACATTCCAGTGTCAAGCGTTTTCTTCCGATGGCAGTGAAAACCGCACAAAGCCGAGACCCCCAAGTTACCCCAGGTTTATTCAATGCAGTCAGGGCCAATGCCATTGCCATTCCAGTGGATCCTTTGCCTTACGCCGGAGGCAAAAGGCTATGCTTTTGTTTTTCCAACTGGTTGACTCGGGCCACCTTCTTGGGAACTGCTGGAGTTTCCAATGAAAGCATTTCTCCTCCTCGGCCACCGTTTTCCATCTTACCGCCGGGTTGTTTGTATGCGTCGTCTGCTGTGGTTTATGTCCTCGTTGTTGACATTTAGTTGACACACACAACACGGATCCCCTGCCTCCTCGACCTCGTCCTCGTCCTCGTCCTGTTCGTCCTCGTCGTGGACTTCCGGCAACAGGCCCTGGCAATGGATCATCGGCGTCTTTGTTTACACATCGCCACCGAAGTTTGCAGCTGCCTCTGCGGCAGTCCTCCTGATTGTTCATCGTCAGCTGGTGCGCTTTATTGTTGCTAACTAGAAAAGCCAGAGCGTTCATTCTGCCTTACAGAATGTCCTTCGCCGCACAGTGGGTGGGATCAGAGATTTCCTTATCAAAAACCATAATACGAAAGTCAGGTATTTTTTTATTATTTATATTATGCCAATGAAATAGACGTTAATTATAGAGTTATACACTCAAAATAGTGTTTAAGTAATTTTAGTTACTTGTGATTGTAGAATCGTAGAGAAAATTTTGTTTCAATTAGTAAATTAACCTAATTGAAAAAAAAAATCTTTAATTCTTTATTAACTCAAAATCAATAAAATTCTGGGGAACATAATTGGCAGTGTGATATAAACTAAAAAAAATCTTTTTTCTTAAGTTTTATATAAAATATATATCTGCATCTTGTATTTCCAATTGTTCCCACTGTGCACCAGTGGTGTAAACAATTTTTGAAAGGTTATTTCTTCTGAAACAGCCGCGGTCCGCACTTTGTTCCGTTTTGCACTTCATTTGCCACCAGGCCACCCAACCTAAAAGTCGTCCTCCTAGTCGTCCTTCTAGTCATCCTTCTAGTGCAAGGCATCCAAGGCGTCCATTCGTCCAAGTCGTCCTCCTCGGGGCAGTAAATTCTGTTTACCCACTTCGTTGTCGTTGTCTTTGCAGTAGATGCATCGCAGGGACAGCTATTTGTTATGTCGTTTGACTGAAGCTGCTGACATTTATCCAGAAACTGCAGTAAACAGAATGAATATGCAGAGGATGTTGCTGCAGATATTAAATCGCCCCCTGGCAATAAGCAACTGCAAAGAATTTTCTTTGCATGCTTGGATAGCCTTGAAAATGTACAAGAACGGATGTTCAAATGGTTTTTCTAGAAACTCCATTCATTATCAAAAATATGTCCACTGGCTGCAAGAGTTATTTTTCCTTATTTTCTTTAATGACCGCAATCTGTGCATGTATTTTTAATTTGGAACCGGGTTTTCGTTCCAAAAAGATTTACGTTTGAAATCTAGAAGTTAAAGAAAATTAATGAAATTGCCGAGAAAAGTTTTAAACTGCTTCGATTGAGGAGAAAGCTTATCTAGTAAAAACAATTTGCCTATCCAAATGCAATTGCTTGACTTGTTCTATTTTTTGATTGAACATCAGCTAAGTTAAAATTGGTTAGGTGAGTACGCATTTAAAATAGTCGAGGTATTATTCTATATAGCGTTCTATTGTTTCTATTTAAAAATACCTGTTTATCCAAACAAAAAATAGATGGAAAACCAATATTTTATTCAACTGGGTGTATAAAATGATTTTAATGCAATCCAGTTCATCTCTAAACAAACTTATTTGCGTCTTCCTCCGGGTGTGGGTCTAAATGGTTTTCGCCGGGATTTTGAATCGACAATGAGCACTGATTGTCGCTTTAGGAAGTTGCGGGAAGGCACTTCATTATCATCATCGGTGGTGGCCACTGTGGGTAAAAAGTTTTCGAAATGTCTCAAGGCCGTATTTAAAATCAAATTGAAATTTACCCGCCGCTGGGGCCTGTTCTGGTGAAGATGAGGAGGTGCCGGCAGCCCTTTGAGCTCGTCCTGCGAACAAATTGTAGTAGCAAACGGGCATGGGTTGTGGCTTCTCGCCCTCGGGAGCGGATGGGGACTTGGGCTGCTCCGCCCTGTACATCTCCTCCTCCTCTTCGTCAACGATGTCCAACTTCGGAATCTCGAACGGTGGCACATCCTCGGATTTGCTCAACTCTTGGCAGCGCTTGATCTTGAGTTTTAGGATCTAATGAGGGGGTATATTTAAGATGTCTATGAAAAATAAAATCTCTTATGTCCCCACCTCAATCATATCCTCATCCTCGGCAGTATGGGCCAGAAAATTGGGTAGTTCTGCTACGCTAACATGGAGCTTCCTTTCGGGTATCTCTATGTTGCTCTCGTCCACCTCCTGCACCTTGAAAATCATCTCGCAGATGCGCTCCTTGAGATACTTTAATACCCCCATCGATTTGCCGGCCTCATCAGTGTCCAGTTTGCGATCCTGCTCCTTGGCGGCGATGCTGTTCTTGATTTGCTCGATGACCTCTTGGTTTCTGTGAATAAATTTTATTTTCAAAAAAAATAAATCGGTTAATGTAAAGATACCTTACATGGTTAATAATCATAAAATACCCACACTTCACTCTCCTTGACATCAGAAAATTTGGAGGCCTCCAGTTCGCTGGATAAGGCTTCTCGTTCCGCCTCCAAATTGGCCTTTTCCGCCTCTGCCGCCTTTCGCAGGTAATTCAAACGGGCTGCGGACTCCTTTTGGGCGCTGAATCTTTCGAAGACCTCGAAGGGCGAGGTGGCTCCGGAGGCCTTCATGAGCTGCTTGAACAGGGATTCCATGTCGCTGGTAACGCTCTCCAGTTGGGACACCGGCTCCTCCTCGCCGTTCTCCGTTTTGGCAGTGTGCTGATCGCCCGAACTGGAACCCACACTATCCTGATGGACCAGTGTCTTGGTTTCGGCAAAGAGCTTCCTCCCAATCCGCTCCAGCTCCAGCTTACGGGCCTCCACCTGTTTGCGAAAGTCGAGGGCCTGACGCTCCCGCGTTTTCTGGGAGAGATTGGCCTGCTGCTCCTGCCGCTGCAGGATCACCTTGGCCGCATCCCTCATCTCGACCGCCTCGTTGTGCACCTGCTGCAGTCGCTCTATCTCCGCCTTCTGGTCACTTAAAGAGGCCTCCAGTTCCCGCAGACTCCGCTCGAAACGCTCCGCATCCGTCATTAAAGATGCCTCAATGGAGCGGTACTTCTTGCGGATGTGCTCCGCCTCCATCCACTGGACGTTGGTGCGGTGGATCTCGTTTTCCAGCTGACAGACGAGCTGTTAAAGAAATATGTGAAAAAAATAAAATTTAAATATTAAATAGTTTCTCTATACAACAAATATAATGGATAATATATAATAATATCATTTGTAAATTGATAATTGAATTTATAATGTATATTTATAAAAAAAGGTTGGAATATATGACAGTGTATTAAAATATTTTGTTTAAATTGTTTAATTTTAAATTTAGTATTTGAAGTATTTTATTCAAGGAGCAGCTTTCTCACCTTCCTGTTGGCATCCTCCTCCAGAGTTTCTGGGGGTTTTTCGCCCAAATTCTGGTTCTGGGCCTCCTTATTGGCCAGCAGACCCCGGTATTTCTCAACAAGTTTACTGAAGTGCTGTTGGCGGGATTTAAAACGATGTCGCAGCAAATCCATCTGCTTACGACTTTCGGTAATTTTGAGATCAGTTAAGAATATTGCATCATCGGCATTTTTGGCTCCCACAGGATATGTGGCCTTGCCCACAATTAAAGTGGGCGTGCAGCTCTGCGCCCTCCGGGTTTCCCCAGTGGGTTCCTTTATGACCACCGGTCGCTGGAGGGGATTTCGCAGACGACTCGCCTTAACTGTCAGCTCCTTGATGTCCTTTTTCAAGGAGCCAATTGTGTCACAGTTGATGCGGTTCTGCTTCTGCCATTCGGCCGCATTAGCCGTCTTTTGGCCCTCTACAAGGATTTGTTTTAATATTACCTGAATGGTTTAAAGGCTTAGGTACTTACCTGCCAATAAAATTCGCTTTTTAATCTCATTTATTTGTCGGTTCAATTCGTTTAACTTGTCCGATTCCATGGCTTCATCTGTCCGGCTTACCCTTTGAAATTAGTTTCACAAAATATGCTGTTTGTTTAGTCGATACTAAAATTGTTGTGGCAACGTGAAAGTTAACAATGAACTGTAATGGTTGCCAACAGCCTTATACCTTATCTATGAATATTAGGTCGTTTCTCAAATCAAAAATAATATTTATTAATTAAATTAAGAAACTTTTTCTGAATTTTTTGCTTTAATTTTCAATACTTAAGCCATATTATTTACAAAATATATTTAAAGATTCCACAATAATTTATCATCAGCTAGAAACACGCCCTCGAACGCAAGAAACACCAAGGAATTCACTGGGAACTCAACAAAAATGCTGAAATATGAATACTTTCAAATTAAGACCCCTATTCGAAGCGGGATTGGATGGCGCTATTCCGAACCCGGGCCACGAATTCGGCGGCGTGGCTGGGTTCTCGGAAGGAGCAGGCAATCCTCTCCAGGATGCCCTCCCGACTGGAGGCGTAGTTGATGTTGGTCCAGCGGCAGCTGTAGGAACTGTTGGTCATGTAGTCAATGCGCCACCTTTCGTCCACCCGCATATGGATAATCAGTTCTCCGGTGACCTTGTCGTGGAGTATTATATAATACGATCCCTGGTGCTCCAGGATTTCGATTTGACCCTCGCCTGAGAAGGAGGGGGAACGGTAAGGACTCTCATGGGAACCTGGTAATTTACCTTGCCGTTTCCACTCCTTTAACTTGTTGAAACAGAAAAGCCTCACCGGCTGGCTGAACAATCCCCTTCCACTATTGAGAATGTCATTCAGATCGGCCATGGATCTTGGTAACCCATGTACTCCTCGAAAGGATTGCTTGACACATAACTTATTCTGGATTTCCGAGTCATCGCTTTCGGAAACCTCACTAAAAACGGAATCCTTGCTCACATTCAAGCCATTACAAGTCAATCCTTCACTAGCATCTAGACGTTGGTATGGTAGAGGAAGTGGTTCTTTATATATGCTGGGACTTTCAATTATGGGTTCTCCACAACACAGCGAAGTCTCTTTAATTTCTTTCTTGCTGCCCTTTACCTCCGAAGTAAGTTGAAAAATGTTCTGCCTAAATACCCTGGAAAAGTTCAATGAGCTCCTCACCCTTTGAAATCGGTTTAATCTGCTCTGATGAGAGTTATCTGAAAAAAAGATAGGATAGTAATATGTGATGGTTTTAACAAAAGTAACTTACCATGATAGGATGCCTCTAAGTTTTTTAGCATAGTCAAGCTTAAGATAAGTGCCTTTAGAGATCTGGATGCCTGCTGTTGAATAATCTCCTTAGATCGTATTTCTTGCATATTTTTTCTTTTTACAACTCTATCGCCAAAAGAAAGTCTTACACTGGGTGTCAATGCTAACTTGTTTCCTATCAAGGAGCTAATAAGACCCATTTTAGGCTTGGCTTTTTCAACTAATGGAGCAATTAGTTCATCGATCTGTAGAGTTTTTGGGGCAAATAAGCCCACTGATTTTCGTTTAAGGTCCGCAGAACACATAAGTTTTTCAAACTCTTGAGGATTTGATTCTTCACTTTTATGTTCATCTTTTTCTTCGATTGCTTTTAGAATACCTTCCTCAGTTCTATAAGAATTGATATCTTCAATGTTTGCTAAATTTATTTCTTCTAATATTGTGCAATTTGGTGCTTCGATCCTAGGCAGAGTTGCTTCTTTTTTCCCTGACATAATTGATTCTTTGATAGGTGGAATGTCCAAAATCTTGATCTCTGGAGTATTAGAACTCTCAATCTCAGGGGGATTTACTTCTATAGCTTCGTTAACTTTTACTTCAGCACAAGCCATTTCCAATTCAGGAATAAAGTATGGCACTTGGCTCTCTTTAGAACACTCTGACTTTGAGGATAAAGATGGTTCATATTTGCCAAATAAGGAAAGATCCCCTAGCCCACTCTGAAAGTCCAATAGGTCCTTTACCTCACTCTGCTTACGCAATTGATCGATGATATTAAAAGGTGACAGAAGGGTATCAAGAGGTAGGCTAGGCAGGCTGCAGTCCACTTTAAAGGACTCTTCTAAGGAAGTTGCCAAGGAAGTTCCTACGTCCGATTGATTAGTAAACTCCGAGGCCTGGGGTTCTGGCCAACTAGAACTTCCTTTGGATGACTGTGAGTGCAGAACGGGACACTGGGTTTTGGGGTCCGGTTCCATTTTGTCAACTGCATTGACCTCACTTTGCATTTCTGCATTCGTTCCATCCTCTTGGCTGTCCAACATTTTCTAAGCTGAATATTTACCGAATGAAAATAAAATAAAAAAAAAATTTACTGAGATTTTAAATACAAATGACTTACAGCTTATTGAGTGATAGTTCAATGTGGAACGAATTCTGGGAGGTTTTTGATCTTTACAGAGTTGCTACGTTTTTTTTGTAAAAAAAATTAATTTAATATATGTTCAATCAATAAATACTATTAAATAAATAAAAAGGTATAATGCAATTTTTTTTTTGATAAACTGGAGATAAAAGTTTGCCACAGCTTGTGTTTTTATAAATAACAAATATATATGTTAAATAAGGACTCACAACTAATTTTTTAAAGTAATAAACAGCTATCTATACGCATTAAATTCAATGAAATATCTTTACTCACTTGTGCACTGTGCACTTTCATTGGTATCACTGGCAGGTCAGTTTTGTATTTTGTACAGCCTTCAGTTCGACATAACAAGATACAACCGAGTTGGGGAACAACTTCCGACCATTGTTGTCCGTTCGCATGGTCCAGTCGGCCCCTGTGTCTAATTACAATTTGCTTTTTGCCCAACGGGGCGTATGCGTAGTCATAGAGACGGGAAAAGGAAACTGGCATGTGGGGCAGTTCGCCGTGGAGTGGGAATCAAATTACATTGACAACAACTTTCCGCTGGCTTTTCAATAGAAACAAAAGCACCTGAAGGCCGAAGCAAAACATCGCCCAGTTTCATCATTATTTTCTTGGTGAGATGAGGATTCTGAATGCCCTGAATTTAGACGAGAGCCCCCAGCTAAACAAATACGCGAGGGACCAGTGAAAAGCAAATAGCGCTGGAAAAATATTTGAATCTGAAATATGCATAAAATGCGGGAAAACGAATTCAAAGCTTGGCGAAATAAATAAATAGCGAATGCAAACAAAATGGAACATAACAAAAAAAAAAGCTGAACACAAAAAAGGGAGGAAGGAACATTTCATTCTCAAAGTAAAACAATCAAAATTTGCGCACCATTAAATTTTGTATGGTACTCGTTCCACCAGAGTTTTCCCCGTTCTCTCTTGACTTTTCGCAATTTTCTCCTTTTCCCAGTACTCCATACATACTCACATGTTTGTTTGTGCTCCAAATTGACTTTCTGCACAATGTTCAAAGCTTTGATTTCCGTGATTCGATTTTTTCCCAGTCAATCGCCGGATTTTCTCCTCTTTTTTTGGCTAAAGCTTCTGGCATTCTTTGTAAATATTTTGTGACACTTATCTATTTGCAAAACCGATCAAAGCGCAGAAACAGCGAAATGTCAGCTAAATTTTAGAACAAATGGGATTTGATTTATGACTTTGTTTTCGCAAATCCAGCTTAAGTCGTATCGATACAGATCGCAACTCATCGACATATCGGATTAAATGTGGTTTATGTTATTTTTAAATCACTCTTAAATTTAATTAAATTTACCATGAACGAAAAACAAATGAAAATATTTACTATTTGCTTATATGATTTAGCTGCGGTTCGGGCAGTCATAAATTAGCATTCGTTATATATTAATTAGTGCTTTTAGATACGCACATTTTTAAATTATGTGAAATTTCTATGTGATTCAATATGCAATGATAAATAGGGAAAAGCAAACATTTATTTAGCGGAATGGTTAGTCATTGGGGTTTTTAATTTGTTTTTTACTTTTTTATTCACATAAAAATGTCAAGTTGTACTTTATTTAATTAGTTAGAGTTTTCTAGGTGATTTAAAATGCAATGATAAATGTAGAGGAATAAACATTTATTTAGCAGAATTGTCGGTCATTGGGGTTTTGTATCTACACAAAGTTGCAAAGCTGTACTTGATTTAATAAGTTAGGAATGTGAAAAATATAAAATGCAGCCTTTCTACTTTCTCTAACAATTTAGAAAATAGTCTTTTTGAAGTGTATGAGATATAAATTAATAAACTAAGTATATCCTTGCAAGTACCAACCCACTTCAAGGAGAATATCTAGGTAAAGTATCATTAATTTAGCTGGTGAGCCACCCAGAACGTATACAATGTATCACAGTGCTAACCTTATACTGTAATTTGTAGAAGCAACTTAAATATTTAGCTTTTGGTAACCCAGGCCCTCCACTTAACTTTCATCTCTCAAGTGGGCAAGGCAACCTGACCGAAAGTTAGGTAACCCAGGCAAGGTACATACATAGTTGCCGTGTGGCACCTGGCCCAGGTGTGACATTCTGCAGCTGCCAGGACATGCTTCGAGCCCATTAAAACTAATTACTCATAATCATTTTGGCTGCTGCTCGACTGCCTCCGGGAACCCCATCCCGATCCCAATCCCCATTCCCATTCCCATGCCATGACTCTTGCCGAGCGACAGTCACAGCTGCCACATATACATTGAAATTAATTAAAATTAAAATGGGAGTGGATGTGCGATGTGCAAATGGAAATGGAGGTCTGCGAAACGAACTCAAGTCCTGGCTGATCCCCATGAAAACGACTCAACCGCAGATGATGGGGAAATTAGTGGCAGGCGAAAGAGCAATGGAGACGAGTCAAAAGTACAAAGTCAAGTGCGCGGCGGCCTCCGATGAAAAATCTCTGCGAAATTAATTAAATTCTGTAATTTAAGGCACTCCCCGTGGGCATTGCCGACTCCTGCGGCTCTACAGTACATGTGTGTTGTACATATGTGGGATGCTTTTATCATGATTATATAGTATCACCCTCTCCAAGAGGCACCTGGGTTCGATGACCTTTCGTCCTGACATTTGCTCGACATACCAAGAATGCAGGCCAGGTCCATGTGCCTCCCTCACTGGCAAAAAAAACATAATTTAAGCCAGGGATAATAATATGTACCAGGTAACAATTATACATTTTTCCACATTTAAACAAAAAACATAAATAACATTCTAAATAAAGTAAACTAAAAAGGTTATGTAAAAATTTTTCAGAAGTTGTCTCTTTATCACTTCTATTTCTGAATTACAAAATGTGGTTTTTTTTTTAATACACAAACCTCAAAAGATTAATGCTTTAGGCTTCAAAAAAATATACTTTACGTATTTCAAAGTGTATAAAGATTCTGTTGATTAAGAAAAATAACTTCTTCTAAAGAAAATAAAAAAAATTTACATTGAAGATATTCTTCTAATATTTAAAAGAAGTGCCCAACGAAAACCTCTATTTATCTATAGATTAGAAAAAATAACTAATAACAAGAAAATCCCAAAATATATTCACCATGAATTCTGGAAATCGGGAGACTATAAAAGACATTCTTCTCATATTTAATAAAAGTGCCCAACGAAAACCAGCATTTTGATTTTTCTTAATTTAAAAACATAAGTTAAAAGAAGCATTTAAATATATTAAAAACATTTCTCCCAATTTTTTAAGGAGGACATTGCAATATTCTAAATAAAAATAAAAATTGAAGTAAACGTAAATTGTCTCAGTGCATTTGTTTGCTTTGTGACTGGGCGTGCATGTGTGTTTGTGTAGGTCCTGCAGGCAAAGCCTTCCTCCTGCCGCTGTCCGCCAGATGGCGCCACCTCTGCAGCGCTGTCAAGCGCAGCGCAGCGCAAAATTATTCTAATTAGAGTGGCCCACCTCCCGCAGCTCCGTGATATCCTTTACAGTGCCTTTGAAAAGTTATCCAGTTAGACGGGGGAGTGGGACAGAGACGTCCGTGTGTGTTTCTAATTTGTCTGTTATTTTTCTGGCTTTAAGCACTATAGTTTACCAGCAGTTACACTCCTTTCAAAGAGCTAATGCGTGTGTGTGTGTGTGGATAAAAGCTTCCTGAAGAATGTATTTACCTTTCGGATTTTAAACTGCATTAGCTTGCCTTTTAACTATATGAACTTAAAATGGGGGTATGTCATTACTTATCATTATATATCTTCTAAGAATATATTGTTTTTGTTAAAATTTCCTTAACATTATCCTTAAAACAAATTGTTATAAATTCATAATTGTTTAGTCTATAAAAAATAATATATTTACATTAAATGTTCTTCTATTCTCTTACAAATAAACATGGAAATAACTTTAATTCCTTGGAAACCCCATGACAACCTCTTGCCACCTGCAGAGCGAAATTGCTATCCAATAATTCGCCCTGAAGCTGTGACAAAATGAAATTTTTAAATGTGATGGCAGCTGAATTTATGTAGTAATCTCACGGCACGGAGACACAGACCAGGACTTATGTGCATGATTTATCTTGAGCCGCATAACAAAGGCGGCAAGAGAGAGCACTTCCTGTGCGTGACGCAGGTCCTGCGGCACCCGTTCATGAATCACCCGCCGAGTGGCAACATGTGCTTAATAGTTTAACGCTTCGTGTGCCACTTAGCTGGGCGTGAATGCCTATCCTGGCAGGGATAGAGGAGTCCTCCTCCTGCTGCTCCTGATAATAATGGTAAATTTCTGCAGGAGGTGATGATGCAGTCTGCCTGCCGAAGAGCCCCATCCTCGGCAGCACTCACTTTTCGTTTCTGTCGCTAGTGTATCTGTCTCAGTTTCAAATCCGCGACAGTCTTTTCTGCATGCCTGCCGTTTTGCTCCGCTTTGCCGACCCCAGCCAATTTCATCTCGTTCCGCATCATGAACGGACGGACAGATCCAGACAGCGAATCCGACGTGGAGCAGGCGGCCAGGGTCCTCATCGCCGTGTCCTCCCAGCCCGACATCGCGTGTCGCATGATGTATGACATTTTTGCGCCTCATCAACAGCTGTGTTCTACCCACGATAATAAGGTACCCACACAAAGAGAAACTGCAGGTTAATAAAGTGTACACCCAGAGAAAACACCTTTTAAAACAAAAAAATTTTGTATAAACGAAAAATGAGAATCATGAAGAAATGTTCTTGAATTTTTCGTAATTTTGTTGGGTGTTCAGGATTAGTTGTTACTCAAACGTTTATTTAATGCTCTTTGAAAACCTTTTCTACGATCAAGAAAAGTCCTGTTGAAAGTGAATATTAACCTAATATTGACGATAACCAGATTGTTCAGTTAAAAGCAAAAAATAAATATACAAAATTCTTTGAAAGTACTCCAATGCTTTTTATTCGAAATAAGTTAATGCAAAGCATCAACTGAAAAGATTTTTCTTCAAAATATTCTTAGTGCTTGCATTTTTTAAGATTTAAGGCTTGTCATATATCAAGTTTGTAATCCAAGCTATGAAATGTGGAAAAAAAAATTTTATCAAAATCAACGGACTTTAACAATTAACCTACCCCCATCAATAAATTTGTAAAGCGCCTCCAAATCATAAAATTCTATCTTTAATTTTGACTTATATATATTACTGATAGCTTATATGAATAATAAAGAAATATTTTTTCAAGTGCACATGTACGTCGAGCCAGGACACCTGTCATCCTGTCATCCACTCCGCTCCACCCACCTTGATGCTCTTTTTGTTTTCGTGCATCGACCAGACAGCCTGTGCAGAATGGGGTGGCTCTGTTTGTTTCAGGTTTGGGTTTTTGGGGTGGTCCCGAGTTGATGTTTGTTTGCACTTGCTTTAACGAAATTGGCACGAATGGCGGCTTGCGGGTGGCGACGCTGCCGTGTTGACTGTTTGGCTATTTGCTCGTTTACGTTAACGGAGAGCTGACTTATTTTCCTCGGCGGTGCAATTCAAATATGCCGGGAGTTCCTTTACCCACAACCGGTTGATTGCTCGAGTCAAGTCAATTGACCTTTGGCATTCACTATGATCCTTTGGAATTCCGTTTGCTTCGAAGTCAAAAACAGTTATTTAACTAGGCTGACATACGTTGTTTTATTAGAAGGAGCTCAATTACATTTAAATCCACATTTACTATTTTAGCAATGCTTGTTGGATATTTTAATCTGCAACAATCTGCTACAGCATTTACCCATTTTTTTTACTTTAATAAAATCCGATTTGCATGGGTTTTTTAAAAGAAGTTTTACAGAAAATGTTGATGTTTTATCATGTTGACCCGGAAATGTATCTCTTTGAAAAAAAAAAATATACATACATTTTTATATGTGATTTATAAAGTTGTTTAATTGGCTATAATACTTTATTTATACCAATCGATACAGATTCGTAACGGAATCCGGATAAAAATGATATTTAAAGGTATAATAAACAAGAACTAAATAAGACAAAGATAACAAATTTCTGGTTAATAAAAAAAGTAGTATCATTTTTAACTTATACTTAAAATAATATTAGAACAGTTTGTTCTTATGCCTACACTAAAAATTAATAAAAAACCGAATAACTCCTAAAAAATATTGTGAAATCTGAATGAGGTGAAACAACAGAATCTTAGAAATTTGTTATTTTCACATAGTTAGTTGCTAAATCAAAAATAACATTAACTATTCCTACACAGAGAAAATTATGACGTTCTGAAATTGAGTATTTGTGTTCTCAATTTGAGGATGTACTCAATTTAAGTACAAAATTTGTGGAAAAAGCTCATGTTGAGAAAAGCTGCACTCATTTTAAGAAAAAGGACTTGAATTGATCGCAAAATTCTAGGTTTGAGGAAATGTGTTCTTAAATTTCCAACTTGAGAATTAATATTCTCATTATGAGTAACCGATAAACTCAAAAATGAGTTGCGATTTCTCATAAGGAATTCTAGAGAATTCCGTTCTGCGAACGAGACAAGAGATGAGCGGCCTTTAGTTCGTTGCGTATATGGTTGTCTGTCTCTCATTAATAGGTGTGTAAAGTGGTGCGCGCTACATTTGTGTGACTGTCATTTGCCGTGTGATTTAGCAAAGTGATTACGTGCGCGTAACTCGAAGCTAAAAAACTATTTTAGTGAATTGGACATTCGTGCGACCCTTCCGTTCCTCGAGGGTAAGTTTTTTAATTTAAACTGTATTTATAATGTGCTAAACAATGATACAGTAACCAAACACTGCAAAAATATTGCCAAAGCGTGCACATTAATGTGTTTGTATGTGTGATTGTAAGTGGCGTGAAGCAGTCTAGTTTAGTTAGTTTCTACGTACATTTTACATACATACATACACATATAATTAAATATAATATTATTATTATTTAATAACATTCTAATTTTATTGTTTCATATATATGCATATATATTTACAATATTTGCTAACAATAAAGTTTTCTATTTCAGCCTCTTTGCTCTTCGCTAGACCAGATAGCTAAGCAACAAAATAATAACCTAGAACACGGAACATGTATATATATAACTGTAATACAAAATAAAATAAAAAAATATTTTACCCTATTTCTGAAAATGGGTGGCGCGGGTTTAAGTGCAAAAGTTCTTCATTTGAGAATTTAGAAGTTCACTATCAAGAACTTATTTCTCATTTTGAGCGCTGGAAATTTCTCAGTATGAGAAAAGGGGATACTCGTTTCCAAAATTCAAGCTAAATTATTTCTTAAAATGAGTGCAGTTTGTACTCATATTGAGGAAAATTGTTCAAAAAAGAGCACAAATGTACTCAATTTAGGTACAAATTTTTTGAGAAATTTGTACTGAAAGTCAGTATTTTGCACTCAATGTGAGAATTTTTGTTCATGCTGAATTTTTGAGTACAAAAATACTCAATTTGAGTGCAAATTACTTGAATAATTCTCTCTGTGTATAAAAATATTTTAATGAAGGTAGGCTCGTGTTTTGTTTTCTGTGTAGTGTAAACATCCAAAGTTTCCCATCCACTAATTGAATAAGTTAGTTTTCCGGAACGGAACATGCGGTTATAGTTGGCTTCCTTTGGCTCGGTGGAGCGGATTCCCCGTTGCACGGATTTCTGAACACACACAGAGCTAACTAAACTTTTTGACTTTCATTTATTTGCCGAGCACACTCATCATCATTTTGGCCTGGTCGTGCTGAAATACCATTAAAATCACATTTCGATTTAATTTGCATAAATTGAAGTCGAGGCAGCCAGTGGAAAATGAAGCCGAACGGCAGTCAAAACATGAACTAAAACGCCATTCGAAATCGATTCCAAATCAATTAGAGAGTGATTTGCAATATGTATTAAAGCGAATGCTTAGGTTCCATTCGAGTAAATCAACCGAATCGCCGGACTTTTACGGAGTATGGAGCAGGGAGTTCTGAGTTCCATGAGTCCCAATCCAGTGCATTGAATTTAACGGGTCCAAGGACACGAGGAGGATTATGACACTTTTTGCGGCTCGCTGCTCGCAGATTCGGCTTTTGCTTTTATTGAGCGAAATGAAAAATTCAATTAAAATGCACACATGCTCGAAACCCCACAACTCGACAACCCTAAAACCCGAAAACCCGGCAACATTCCGTGCCAGGGAAAAAATTGAGAGCGGAACGAACAAGGCTGGTCTGGCTGGTTGGATGGCAGGAAAAACGAAAGGAAACGAAAATGTGAAAAATCAGCATAACAAAGTGGGAAAAACTATGAAAATGCATTCGCCCGGCATGGTCGCTTTTGCTTTCACTTTTCTTTTTGCTTTTCTTTTTTTGGGCAGTTTTTTGCCACGCTCTATGAACCTGGCGACCATCCAGCTAGACGTACTCATGTTTCCATGGACCTCGGGACAGGCGACACAATATAGCATCCCCATATCTCCTTTGGGTGTTCCCAAAGGGTTACGGTTGGAAGTGCCAGTATGTAAATAGCCGAGTGCTGTAAGCACATTTCATTTGCACAAAGAATTAGACCTAGGAGGCTTTTGTGACGCAGGTCCTGCGCCGGAACCCACCGAATCAGCATTTATTGTTGTCGACCCTTTTAAAGTAACAAATTTTGGGCCTTTTTCGAGAAATGAAATTGGGGACCATAAAAGTACAGTTTGTTGTTAAGAACATTCTATTGAAAAGGAAGGCGTAAAATTGAGTACAATTTGTAAAAAAAAGGAGTGATTTAACAACTAAGACTTATCTTAATCTACTTTAAACAAAATACTTGTAGTTTAATTTTTTTAATGCGAAAGAAAATTGTAGTTCTTAATATACTTTAAAAGACAAACACTATTATTTTGCATATATGTTTTGCTGTGGAAAAAAGATCAATTGCTTTTATAACAAAAGTTAAATGCTTTTCAAAAGAAAACATTTTTGTTCTACGCTTCCATGGTTTTGTATTTCGTTTCCAATTAATCTTTGCCAATTGTTTTGGCACAAATGTACACATACCGTTTTTATTGTGCCAGACATTTTCGTTTAGAATTTTCCATTTTAAATTCACGTTTATTATTTTCCATTCGCTGCCCTCTGACACTCTGTCATTTTCAAAAATTCGCATATTTAACGCCTGCAAATAATGCAGCGAATTGGGAGAACAGTAAATACATCTGTGTATCGCGGTGCTAATGAAACAAATGCCGACACCCCGACCTCCGATTCTGTCAGAATCAGTTGATAGGGTGGGATCCTAACGCACCCAACAAGCCCAGCAAACAAACTGCAAAGCTGAATTTACGGTTGCCGCTTTTTTGAATCGACAGCCGGAACTGGGTGGGGAACCCGGTTTTATGGCGGATTTCGACGGAATATAAAAATAAAATTGGATTTTAGCGTAGATTGTAGAAGGCCGTAAATATTTTTCAATTCACTGGCCCCGAAAGGGGGGCCCTAAAAAGGGGGGGGGCCATCACCCGCACATATGATTTCCCCAAGGGGTGCAAAGGGGTTCTGCGTTCGGGGGATCTGCGGTTGGGAATCGCGTGCAAATGATTTGGTAGTATTAACTCCCCAACACCCGGAGGCGTCAAGACCCCACCCCAAAAAACACATCCCCCGAAATATAGGGATGTTACACGAGCAACATGTGGGTAGGGGATTATCGAGCGGGGGGAAAGCCTCATTTGAATGCCGAGCGAAACAATTTTTTTTCGCCCCGTGCGTTTTGGTGGCCAACCCATTTTGATCCTTTCATCGGCGGAGGGAGTCCTTAGCCCTTAGGCGTTAGATATAAGTAGAAGCTTAGGCTACCTCAACAAATCCTGCGAAAACTCATTTCGTGTTGCTGGCGCCAAATTGATTTCATTGCCTGTTTGTTTGCCTTTGTTTTTCCATCTAAATGCCAAACTGCCTCCATCCTTTTTGAATCCTTTCGTTCAGATTTCTAGCTGCGGTCTGGCCTTTATCTTTAACATATTTATAGATAAGCATTCCTGCGGCATTTTGATTAAAATTTTGATGGGATTTTGTTGCCGGTTGGGAAAAGATTTCCTGGCGTCATAATCGCTTGAATACATTTCATAACAATCAGGTTATCATAAATTAAGTTGGTGTCAAAAACTAAAATATACGAACAGGAATACATTATGTTTACAATGCATTTTTGAGGCAGTTCATAAATATTATGGTTGATAATTATAATAATATTATTTTAGTGATACAAAGAGAGACTTGATTCGAAAAAATACAGTTCGATTTTATAAACTTTAAGAGTTACATAAAATCTTGAAAAGGCCGCTATGCCGTATGTGTCGTTAGAAATTCGAAAATATCTTTTTAAGGCGAATCCAAAATTTGAGGTTACCATAATGTGTTGCTAGGATAAATTGGCATGGCAACGCCCATCCAAAGAGGCATCATTGGTATTCCAGATGGCCCGAAGATTACAATGGAAGCGGTTGGCTCAGACTCTGGACCGGTTTCACCAGGCTGCCTTTAGTCCAAAGTATCTCCTTTATACCAACATCGGGATCTCCGTGGGCTTGAGCATGGTGGGCGATACTATGGAGCAGTCATACGAACGCTTTATAGGGGAACTGCCCGGATGGAACCGGATACGAACTGTGCGGATGGGTATTTCTGGGTTTACGGTAGGATTGGTATGCCACTATTGGTACCAATATCTGGACTACCTGTACCCCCACCGCACCTTTAAGGTGGTCATAATCAAGATCCTTTTGGACCAGTTCATCTGCTCGCCCTTCTACATCGCCGTGTTTTTCCTCACCATGGCCATTCTGGAGGATAATACGTGGGAGGAGCTGAAGCAGGAGATCAAGGACAAGGCCCTTATCCTATACGCTGCCGAATGGACAGTGTGGCCATTGGCGCAGTTCATAAACTTCCTGCTGATTAGACCGCAGTACAGGGTATTCTACGATAACACCATAAGTCTGGGATACGACATCTATACGTCCCAGGTAAAATATCGCAAGAAGCCGGAGCCCAAAACCGAGTAATATTTTAAGGAATATATTTTGTATCTTATTTTATAGCTAGGCGCCAAATTCCAAAATAATAATATAAGTTTTGTCTGCTGTTTCTTATTAAGTCAACGAAAATATAAGTACTCTCATACAAATAACACCTTTGTGGCTCTACTATTTTCTCTATATACTTAACATCCATTTATCTAGAATTTGAATTAGAACTTGAGTGTAAAACCCAGTTTTATTGGGTTCCAATGCTGACACAACCTGACGCCTTGTCCCCGGGTGGCAAACTGGAACCTCCCGGTTATCCCCACGATAGACGTTGATGGAAGGTGACCTCCGCCCGAATCGTGGGAGGCTGGTTAGTTGTCAAATGCAGAACCTGGGCGGAACCCCCCGTTGGGGACTGCGAATGAGCAGATACTGGGCGAGTGAATGGCATCGAGGACCGGAGAGACACTCGAGCCGTAAGCCCTCGACGAGGAATTGTGTCAAGCATACAAAATAAATAAAAGCACAGGGGCCCGTCATGGGAAAAATGCAAAAAAAGCAGAAAAAAAGAAAGGGAAATCAAGTGACGAAATTGATGTCAAGATGAGCGAGTGGCGGCCGTGCCAGGATATCCACAGCCAGGGGCAAAAACCGGGCTTCACGGCCACCGCCAGTTGACGCCGCCAAGGATAGACACCCACTCACACACATGTCAACTAATCCAATTTAAATCTCTTAACATGATTTGCCGCTTTCTTTTCATTTTGCTGGATCTCATGCCATTATCCCTTTCGGTCTCCGTGTGTCCTTTTGGCAACCGAACCGCCGGGCACATCGAGAAGTCATCTACTTCGCTTTCTACCGTATTACAGTGGAAAAAAAGGGTTTTATGGCACTTTTATGAAAATACATAAGTATACAGAATATAAATACTATTTTAACACCCTATATAATAATTGAAATTGTTTTTAATTTACTAAATACTTTATGCTAAACTCCGTACCTTTAAATTAAATGCTCTTAACTCCGAATCCTATATAGAAGGTAATATTAAAGACTTGCAAAATTCAAAATAAATATAAAGAAACACGGTTTCATGGTTTTTTTTATAAATAATCCCTATTTATTCGCTACTGAAACTACCATTTGGGCCACTGTACATCCCTTTCCTTTGAACCACTGGCAAGTTGACTTCCTGTCCTCACTGTTATCTCTCCCAAGGAGGATGCGCCTTCAAGGAGCAAGGACACCAAGGACTGCGGCCAAAGGGTTTATTTATTTGGCTTAGCGGCAGCCTCGGTTGCCTTAGTCGCTCTATCCTCATTTTGTGATTTAATTTAAAAGCTCTCTTCCAGTCCCACCCGGAGGAATCCTTTTCTGGAGGAGTGGGCGGATCTGGGGGCTTTTCGGCACGTGGCCAGCCAACTCTGCTGGGGTTTTTGATGAGTTGTGTGTGTGGTTAAAGTATCCCAAATGAGACTACGTGTTGATGACCAAGTTTACCAAGTCACCGCCGACGGCTAACCAAAGAAAACCAGGAAAAACAGGACTGCAAAATAAAATTGTTTGCTGATTTCTATGTTTATCAGATTATAACCAATTTAGTTGGTCACCATTAATTAGAAATTAAATTAAGATTAATTTTCAGGGGAATATTCATATCTTAAACACCATTATGTTCAAGTTGCCTTAATGACATGATGAAAATGTTCACACTTTCAGTTAGAAATGACATTAGCACCACACAATGGGAGTATATATTCCGGCTCAGATCGATATCTACTATATATGTGCAGATTCCTGTACAATCAGGGGTCAAGTACTCTCATCCATTCACCCATCCGTCCGGCGGCTCAGGTGGGCCAGCCACGTTCACTTAATTGGCACTCAGAGCCTTCAAACAGAAATGCCAATGATGTTTGTCTACGAAATTACCCCGGCAAAAGGGACGGGATGTACGGCTATGTTGCACAGAACCCACAAGTTCTGTATGTTGCGGAGGCTCCTAAACAATCTTCTCGCACCCCGGAGTCTGTCTGCGGGGCTCCGACTGACCCATCCGACCATAACCTATGCCCTAGTAATGGCATTGTGTGTAAATACAGAGAGAAAAAATAATCTGAAAAGGAGAATAAGAGAGAAAGAAGGCCTTCCCACCGCTAACCAATTATTAAAAAAGTCAACTGGCTATACAAATATTTTAAAATTTCATTTTAATAACAAATAATTCATATGTTCTACAATATTTTCTAATTTAATATTAACTATTTCCAACAATAATTCGTATTTTTCTCAGTGTACCATTGCAAACGCAATGGGTACAAGGATGAAAATAAAAGTGGGTTGAGCTCTGTGTAGTCATATGCCCAGCAGTTATAATTCCATTTGCGATCATAAAAATGTATTACGATGGTAAGCTGCTCATAACAGGCTACTTAATTAAGGAGGTATTCACGAGTAGGTCGAGTGCTGGACGTGCTCTTTGGTTCGCTGAGTGTAATGGAATAATGGGTGCATACATAAATGTACCCTATATATGTATGTAAGCCCCGAACCGCTTTTCAAAACACAAATGACATAACTGCCTTGAAAGAACGTGGCATATGTTGCTGATGGCGGGGATTCCCCTCCATCTTCTTCTTCTTCTTGACACGCGTAAAAGTTGCGTCAACTTAATTAGCCATAAATTAGCCGGGATTCACGCGTTTTTAACGACTTGTTTGTTTGCAGGGCCAGGATGGGGAATGATGGCTCTGTCCCATCATGATGGCACTAAGTCCATCTGTCAGCCAACTTGAACGAGTTAATTTATTTATCTTGCCGCAGCAGCATCGCCAGAACCCCGTCCTAATGCCACTTGATTTATCTAGCCGAGTTGCTCAAAACTTTCAGCGTGAGTTGGGGCGTTTCGTAGCTCTGTCGAAGTCTTATTGCGGACAGCATTGATAAATATGGGTGTAAACAAGCTGCTGCTGCGTTCAAGCAAAGATAAGCCAGGGATCACAGCATTAACTCGCTACAGTAAATGGATAATAAATGCACTCATTCCTCGGGGACTTTTAAGTCTTTATAGTGGTTTAATACGAAAGGAAAGGGGTATGAAGAATAATAAGCAGTATATTACTTTCATACTTTAATCTTTTTTACATTTATGTTATAAAACTATTCTTCTCCAAGCCCATTTTATTTATTAACATTATTATCCAAAAGAGCAGCCAACTAGCTAATCACATCAGATTTCCCATTCGAAAAATAACCACAAAGTATTATAGGGATCCAGCTTAAAATGTCACTCAATTAAAAATTTTATTGAGATTTCAACGATAATATTTTATATTTATAGACGGAATTAGAATAATTAGGACAAAATATCTATAATAATTTATTCACAAAGCAAAAATAATTTCCTTGCATATTTTGAGTTATTGCTCAAGAATGATTAGCAGTTTGGTTTCAACAAACTTTAATAAAATATAAAAAAAGGTCCAAAATTAACTTTTTTAAAACCGCCCCACCTATTTCCTCTTAAAACTTCATGCCCATTAAAACCCCAGTGTCTAAACTTCCAACAACTTTAAAGTGAGATATGCATGGGCATATGGACAAATCCTTTTGACCCGTTTCCGTTCCGTTTGGCATCGGTCAAGTGGCCGCCCAGAGAGCCATGATATTTCACAGCTGTTTGGGTAGTAAATCAACCGCATAATGGAGCCATACAAAGGCCATCCAACAAACCAGCTGGGGAACTTTTGGGCCTCCACCATTTTGCGGGCTAGTCGATGATTAAAAACTCTTAATTGTTGGGATCTGGAAAATTGAATGAACATTAAAGTGCCCATCCAGAAGGGGGATCATGAATCATGGTCGGGCAACTTCATGCGAGCTTTTCCAATCCGTTTCGGTTCGCATATTTAAGCGTAATACCTTCCAATCCCGGCTGAACTTTTATGCCTGCTGGGCCAACGGAATCGCACTAAAATCGGCAACAGCGGCGCAAACAACAATCCCAGAATCCAGACCCCAGAAGCGAACAACAACAGTTGAACAACCACAGCAACAATCGAAATGAGAGCAACAAATTTTAACGAGCACCACAAAACCCCAACGCTCTGCTTTTTTAAGCCGCTTTCATTTACCCGGCTAAATCCCCTACCCCCAAACCACCAACCACCCCCCCACTTTTTGTCTTTCTCCGCACCCAGAGTTGTGTAATTACAAAAAGCCGCGGGCTAAAGTTGGGAGCAGAACTTGACAAATGGCACGAGCTATATGACTATATAGCTCTGGAGTGCTGAGAACGGGCCGGTTAACCAGGATAATGGGATGAAACAAACGTAAATGAAGGGGGAGGCCAGTTGCACTGGTAAGTGTGTAAAAAAAAAAGATAATAATAAAAGAACACAATACAAATCGCAACACAGAAACGTTGACTCAAAAATCTGTTAAAGACATCTCCAACTGTGTTTTTTCCTTTGCCTCTGTGTCCCAAATGGAACATCACCCCAGGTGCCATGTCCTGAAAACAAGAAAACAAAAAAATAAAACAAGGAAACAGAAATCGCGACGCGTGTCTGCGGATTTATACGAGGTGGTTTTGGGAACCATACTAGCGAACATAGTGAAAAGTTGGTCGTGTCTAGATTTCCATGTGCGATACTGCAGACTATGACAAATATTTTAAGCTCTATCTTGATGCTGCCTGAATTCACTTATTTGTTGTGCAAATTTACAGGCCCCGGTCGTCCAAAGTGTCAAGATACAAATGTTTTTAGCACATATAAATTTTGCCATTTTGTTGGTTTTATATTCATTATCACTGATTTTTATGTTTTTACTATACATGCTGCCAGTACACAATCATATTTATTTATGTCATAAATTTAATAATTAAACATAGGAAGAAATAGAGTACAAGGCATAAAAAACCGTATTTATGATTAAAGACTTTTATGAACGTCGCATGTAAACCCACTCTTTTGGTATTGTGAATATTAAATGGGTTTATTTAAAATCTAAAAATATGTTAATCAAAAAAATGTCTGTTTACAACAAGGACATCATAAAAATATTCAGCTATCATAAGTCAACATATCCTTTGCGGGCCCACATTGCGGATGAGTGATTTTCCAGGAATGGGCTTCTGAAAAACTAGCATATATTACTCATCCGCACTGATGCCCACACAATAGCCCTTTAAAACCCGGTTGCAGATGAATGATTTTATAGTACTTTCAGCAACATGACGATTTCGCTCAGTGTGCGGCAGAATATAATATTCGTATTCCCCAATGAGTTTGAAAAAGCGGTGGGATTGTGTGAGCTCAGCGCAGTCAATATTCAGCTGGCCATATCAGAAAGTCATTTGCAGGCCACCTCCGTGCAATCAGCGGGCATTCAGCCAGGTCATTCCCTCGGAGTCGGGTGGCCAGGACCACTCGTCATCCGCATAAATAGTTGTAGGTGGTGGCCGGCTGGACTTCTAGCCCAACAGTTGGTTGCACATCTGCGCATTGCAGCAGGACCAAAAGGACCAAAAGGTTGGGTCTCACCGCAATGCCCACTCTCCGGGGACTCCAATGCCGCACTTCTCGACGAGCGGCAATTAAAATCCTGTATTCCAGTTGCGGTACCAGCTGGGAAGTGCTTTAATTTCCCACGACGTACGAAAATCAACATGGCTTCAAAACAGACGATGGGAGCAATCAACTCCGCCAACTCCAGCGCTAAGCCTGCACTGAGAGAAATGGCACTGCTGTTAACTTCATGTTGAATTTAATAAATTCGATTTATACAAAGTTTTTTTTAAACGATCCAGCTTTCTTTTGTATTTATAGATTTCTTTATAAGGGAAAACATTAAATTAATTTTGTTCTCAAAAGAAATGTTTTAATGCTAAATTTCAAAAATTTCTATGTATCTAAATAAATAATAAATTTCTATACTGTTCTAACATAAAGAGGAGTTGTTTCATTTGTGACATATAAAATGTAAATGAAATGAAATAAAAGTATTTTTAAATGTGGTAAATAAAAAAAAAAATTTTTCTTAATTTAAAAATAAAATTTCATATTATTTCTTGTTAAATCATTTACATTAAAATAAAAAAGATAGAAATATTTAATAAATTTTGATTTAATTTAGATTTTGCAGCAAAAAAATTGGAACCTATAAGTTATTCAATGAGAAATGCTGCAAGGGCCATGCTTTTTGGTATACATTTTTTCTCTCTGTACGAAACGGAATCAAAACAAAACGCGTCAAGTGGGGGTAAAAGGGGGAGTGTCTGCGGCGAAGAGCCGAGCCTGGCCAGCGGATTCCGGGCGGCGCATGCGCCCCGTCTGCACAGACTCCGGCGAATTGGCGGTGCGAAAATCTCCAGAGATTGGCAGACAAACTCAGTAGCTGCAGGACTGTCGCGGAATAAAGTTTGCCGAAAGGACGAAAGCGCACGGGTTTTTTGTAATCGGGCGCGATGTGAGCAAAACCTAGGGAACGCGCGCGAAAACTTCCCACCCACTCCAGACCACCCCCCAAAAAAAAAGCTATATATGTATTGGTACAGGGTGTACAGGTGGAAAACGAAGAAAAACCATAGTGCGATTTCGAAATTCTGTTATTGTTAACAAACAAAAGTGAGGGAATACTTGTGTAGTGACTTAACCACACCCTAAAAACCAGACATGGAACACTTGCGACCCCTGAGCTACGAGGAGATGTGCCAAATGGAGATGCTGCAGGCTGCTGGTGGAGCAACTGCCTCCTCCGTTCCGCCGCCGGCCATGATGCCCATCATGGTGATACCCACGGCTCTTCTTCAGCCGGCTCCCGTCGAGGGGGCGGTGGGCGGCGGTGCAGGAATGGCGGGTGGTGCCATGGTGGAGCACTATTATCAGCTGCAGCCCACGCACCACCTTCTGCCAGCCAGCAACCCAACAACAGCAACAACAACAGCCACAGCCACAACAGGGAACTCCGGCGAATTGGCGCTCCTGGCGGGCGAACAGATTCCACACACCATCCACCAGCATCCACAACCACAGCCACAGCAAATGAATATCCTGTGCACCGGAACGCTGGGACGCCAAAGGATGCCGGCTACGGCTGGCGGGCCTAATCCCAATCTTAATACCAATCCGAATCCCTCGATGGCGTCCACTCTGCCGCGCGGCTTCCAACCGGCCGCCTTTGTCACGGACGTCGAGTCGGATTTCGAGGGCAGTGAATGCGGAGCGGGCGGTATGACCACCACCTGCATGCCGCACTTCCGCTTCGGAGCCTGCGGCCTTCAGTCCCTGCAGCACCACCCACAGCAGCAGCAGCAGGATGCAGTGGTGGGCTGTGGGTCACTGGCCTACATGATGGGCACCGGAACCCTGGGGAGGGGGAGGCGACTGGCCGGGGGGCAGGGCAAGCCCAAGAGGGTGTCCTTCAAGGGCGACAACCTGCCACCGCCGTCGCCTCCGCCGCCACCCGCCGTCGAGCTGGACGAGAACGGCCTGCCCATTCCGTTGCCAGGCGATGCGGGCAGCTGCTCCTACATGCACTTCGACAACTACATGGACTACCAGGTGGGTGGGTTAAGTCAAGGGTAGAACATAGACTATATGTGGGGGAACATAGAGATAACTTCACAGACAGAAATGCTAACGTTCTCATCTGAGTTGAAAAAGTTCTTAAAAATAGAACGACATTTTTGAATTGAAAATGTTTTTATTTTGCTCGAATCAAGTTGAATTGGCGGTATTTGCCTAGTATATATCAAGAAATAAACTATTAGTCCAGTCAGTAGTGTATACTAATCAAAAAGTTGTTAAATAAACTCAATTTGAGAGTTCTTAAGAACGAATGTTCTCAATTCAAGAACAATGTTCTTGGATATTTCTCTCTGTGTTTGGATCTAAGAGCCCCTACAATAAGATATACGCTACTTACAAAACACTCACCTTAAATTACTGGCATGACTTTTAAAAGAACAATTACTTTGTTTACATTTTCGATTGTCAGACTTTTTGATGTAATATAATTTTAGGTTATTTTTGCTTTAAGAAACTACAAAAAAATCAAGGCACGCAGGTTCTTAATCAGCTAACAGATTTTTTGCTTGATTTTTTGTTTAAAAGAAGACAACAATGTTCACACTTAATGCCAATTTTGCCAAATGAAATGGACATATAAAGTTTTATTTTATAATGTAAAAAAAACCTTTTCAACCTAACTATTAGCAAAAACTAAGGTATAGAAATTCAGCAATTCAAAGGTGGGTGGTGCTCTGATAAGGATAAGACCGTTGCCGCCTCTGTAATTGGCATTCATGGCGTTTATCCCACAGAATTGGGATGAGGAGAGGGAAGCCTTTACGATTATTGCCGGCTCTTTGTGTTCGTGCCGCGATTTCACTGACGACACCGCCTGTCACAAAAGAAACACTGAACAAAATGCAATTTTAAAATTTACAATTTTAAAAGGTCTTTAAGAGACGTTAAATCGCATTAAAATTAAGAAGAAGATAAGACTAATTTAATAATAACGTTCATAAAACCTCAAAAAACATCGTTCGTTCAAGGACTGACTGCAAATTGATTTAAACTTAATTTAATTTAAAAGCTGCTATCATTTATTTTGGCCAGTGCAGCGCCTGCCGCAACCGAATCGAATGACCTGGCCTTGAGTGAAAGAAGATGTGCCGCTTTTATTTCAGCCAGATAGGATCCGTTATGCAGATTCCCCCATAAAGAAGCTCGTATACTTTTATGGAGCACATATCCGCCATATCCGTATCCGTTCATTAAACGATATTCCCCGCAGTTGATTTGATTTGGGCACGACTCGAGGGGCTAAGAAAGGTCAAACAATCGCTAAATCAGGGGAGATTATTAAATTTTAGAACGTCTGGCCCAAATAAAATTATTGGTCTCTTAATGGTATTTATGATTTTAGAAGGAATTACTTCAAATAGAGCATAAATTGAAATATATTGGAACTGAAAATAGTTCTCAATTAAATTAAAGAGAACTACTCTCCCATATTCAAGTACGGAAATTAAATAACTACCGAAATCTATGTAAATATATTCAACATTTATCATACATTGATAAGTGCACTTGCAGTGGTTTATTTAGATAGACGAGTGCCCCACATGCTGATATATGCAAATTGGCTCTGTCAGATGTTGCATTTGAATTTGAGGTGTGGAGCCAAAAAGTTGTGTAAACTGAAGTGAATATAACGCCCCGAATCAGATGAATGTTTAATTACTTGCGGTTATATTGATTTAGATAAAAAAAGAGCAATTATTCGTCTACCCAGGATATGTGGCAAAAAATGAACATATTCTGCGGCTAACCACTTTACAAAGCAGGTGTAAAATATTACAAGTTTAAAGCTGATTGGTAGTTAAAGTAGACTAGAAAAAGCAAACATTTCTTTGTTACTATGTTTGTACATGCTCAAGATAAAATATAAAAATGTAAAAGTCTCAATTTTCCCAACTTTACTTTCACAATAGTATCTTTCTGCTGTCGGAAATCGATAGATAAAGTAAACCAGACCATTCATGATAAATGCCATCGATTTTATTTACACTAGCGTGGGACACATATCCTGTGACCAAATCGGACAAACGATTATTTGCATGTAACTCAATTTGTTTGGTCTACGGACTAGGGCGAATCAAATCCAGGACATGATTCCCATCAGACTGCCAAAGCCACCAACAATAAACTCTGGCAAACTTAAGCTCAAGAACCCGAAAAAAAAGGGGGTGAATCGTAGGTTTTTTGGGGGTTTCGGCGGGCTTTTGGGGATCCAGGGGATAAAAGGTCTGGGACCGGGGCAATTGTCCTTCGAAACCATTACTCACTGGGTACGCTGTCATCTTTGGTAGCCGGCGCCATTTGTTCACATTTGAATAATAAATTAAATGTTGCAAATGTCGTTCTGTTGCAGTTGCAGATTCAGTTTTCAGTTTCAGTTGCCTTTCACCAGCCCGGGCATTTGTCCAGCTCGAGCTGCTGCTCCTCGGAGCTTGGGTTTTTTATGCGTTCCGCCAAAGCCATAAAAATCGCCATTATTTTCCAGCTCCCCCACAAGCCCCACACCTCCTGTCTTCAATTCGCGCTTTGTTGCCTTGTCCACTCTCAGGATTTCAGCAGATGCAGAGAAAAATACCAGGAGAAGTGCTTATTAATCACTTACCTTCTCTATGCTAGCAGATAATATCGGACAGATTTAATAAAATTCGATTATCTCCATTGCTTTTAAAGAATTTCAGTAAAATGTTTCAATAAAACATTATAGTCATAAATCATTTTAAGCAGACATATAGATCTCTATATGTCTAAAACTCGAAATACGGTTCTGGCTTTTAAGATCATAATTTTTATTTCAATAAAATTCCATATTTAAATATTTAAAAGCAAAAAACATGTTTTAAATTCAAACGAAAATATCTCTTAAAAACGGAATCGAAATTTAATAACTAACACTGTTCCGTTACCAACTGCCTGGTAATATTATAAATTGTATATCTGAATTAGCATTATAATAGAACAATCCAAGTGGTCTCATAACCTCCCATCATTTTTCTCTGTGGATCCTTTTGTGCCCTATCCTATCCGTGTCGGTAGCTTCGCTCCGATGCTCCCCATCATTGAGTTTGCCAATAGTTTGCCAAATTCCGAACCCACCGCCCCTTTTCCATTGACACCGCCCAAAAATGTCGAGTCCGCACTTTGGGTTCAAGTCAAACTTTCCGCTCCGCCCAGCGTTTCCTGTGTTTCGTGTGCAAATAGTTTTTGGCCAAGAGCTGCCATTCGATGGAGAACTTTTTTCAGACACTGTTCCACCGCAACTCCAAGTGAGTTTTGATTGATGGACGTGGTGGCTGCGTGTCAAGTTCGCCAAAACCAGACACTCCAAATCCATTGTCCTGGGCTCTGGCTCTCTGTTCGCGAGTGTTAAGGGCTGTCAGGCTCCAGAAATAAGAATTGGAATTGATGAAACACTCTGTTATGGACCTGCACGTGACTCCTGAAAATAATATTGCACAATCATCGAACTACTGGCGCAGTAAGATAAAGCCATTATCAACGAATTGATCTTAAAGTGGATAATTTTTAAACCCATTTTTGTTATATTTTTCAATAAAAAATTAAATATCCCAATTTTATATTGAACTTTACTAGGAATAATGTATATTCTTCAATTCATCTGCAGATAGCTTCTTAAACCAAGAAGTCCGCACATATTTTAGATTGCCTGTGGCATAGGCAATATTTCTCCACCGGAATTTGCTGATGATAAACACACATCAATCCGTATCGGATAAGACATTAATTCAGCCATTCAGCCACAAGACATTACAATTAGGAAAGTGCTCCGCCGCTTAACGCAATCAGCAGCCAAATTACATTTAAGGCCAAATCCATTGAGACATATGTACGTCACACACATTCCGGTGCCCGGCAGCCAGAGCCAATCAGCTTTAAATTGTTTAATGAACACTTAGAACGTTTCGATTCCGTTGGCACAAAACAAACAAGGGCTGAAAAATGGGGAGTTTGGGGAGGTTGGGCTTGGGGTGCGGACATTCGCCGGTCATCGCCCACATAAGTCGCAACGGGACGGCAGAATAAACAAACAAAATGCGAAGGTCTAACACAGCCATTGTGGCTAACGCCAATGGCCAACAGTCTGCTGTCCTTCGGACCAATCTCCTGGGCCTGCACTGAAAACAAATCACGGATATTGCTGAAAAATGTAATATTTTTTTTAATCAAATCATTTTAAAATTTTTACTTTATTTTTAGTTTCTATGTTTTTGAGTTACTAATATTTTAGCATTCAACCCAAAGTAAGAAATCTGTAATTGAATATGTTCTCCAGTTTTAAAGGTATTACTTTCGTAATTTTTTGATGTTTTCAATTAATACCAAAAATCAGTATTTCTATAAATACATTTTTTTTTTAACTATTAAAACCAATTTTTTGGAGTCGATAAATAATAATTTAAATAATATTTTTGTAATTTACCAATTCATTCGATCAGCTACAAATTTATTATTATTAATATATTACAAAAATTATTATTATTACTATTGGTTCTAAGTTAAAAAGAAGTTTTTTAACAACGGCGTTTTTAAACTATGCCAAAAAATAAATGTTTTTGAAGAACATTTTAAAAACCAATCCAGTCTTTAATAAAATATAAAATATAAATAAAATAATTAGACAAATTAACTAATCTATAACTGATAGAAGAATTATTACTATATGTTTTTATTACACTTTTTTTTCTTGTGTAATTTTGGACTGTGTTTGGGTTTGGTTTTGGTTGTGCCTTCCACGGATGCAACATTTGAATGTGGCTGTTGCCGGAGCAACCTCAGTACGGAAGGCAGAAATTACGTGGCAGCCACTGGGCAATTTGTGGGCCAGGGGAACATGGGTGCGGAGGGCAGAGACTGATGTCCATCAGCGTGAAATGGCCAAATGACATTTGAAAAACTAAAAACAGCAGCCGGAACAGCAGCTGGCAGGGACCGCAGTCGACAACTCCGGGCTGTCGACATGCCTGCTGCGCACTCTCCGGGGTCCTTTGGGTTTTGGGATGAGGATGGGTCTGAGGAATCCATCGCAGGACAGCTCCATCGCATCCAGAGCATCGCACAATGGGGGCGAATTGATAAAGTTGACCGCAAATTCTTTGTACATTACTTTCCCTTCATGGTCGAATCAATCATAATCAAGGCGAAGGGCCACTCGATAAATTGATATGGTGAAGTTTATTGCATTGTCTGGGAAAGTTATTACCCCTCACACAAGTTGTCTTATGCCAGATGCATGAAATCTCCAAAACATATTAACATGACAGAAACAAGAAAGTGAAATAACCATAAAGATGAATTAACTTTTTGTTGCTCCGTAAATTAAATAGCTCAGTTACACGGTTATTTAGGTTAATAAATAACGATATCGTTTCCAAAATATGAAATATAAATTATAAGTTATACCTAAACAAGATAATAAATATCCCTTCTTAAGTATTTTATTCTATATAACATTTAAGCAAATGATTACATCTTTAATTTATTTTGCAACGTTTAAGAAAATATCAGTAACATCATGTAAAGCCGATTATAATTCAAAGGACCTTTACAGTAGCAAACTAGTCGTAGGGAAGAGATTAAGTGATACTCCCAATTTACCTCGTGCTTTTTGGGTTCCAGGGAAATGTGAGAATATTTTGGCACTCGCACCTAGTACAAATCTACATCTCACTACCCCGAATTCCCCATGGAACCACTGGGGGATTATTTATGGAATGGATTTGCTTTGTTTCCCCCCGAGTGCCGCGTATAACATGATATATGCTCTGCACATGGCGGGGATGAGATATAGCATGACAAATACTTTTCAGCATACAGCAAAGAGCGTTTCCTGTCCACCGCCCATTGCAAAGCCCCTTTGGCTGTTGCACATGCGGCACAGATTTTAGTTGTTTTTAGTCTCGGACTAAATTCTCGTAGGGTGTTGCTACAAAAAAAAAAAGCAGAAGAAAAAAAAAAGGTATAGTATAGTAGAGGTTCTACTAAAAACTGCAGCTGCAAAAGGGAAAATAATGGCGGAAACTATAAAGCATTCCGTAACAGTTTTTTCTGCTCCCGTTTCTATTTTTTGCCGTTGCCGTTTTCATTGTTATTGTCCTTGTTGACGTTGGTCCTGTTGCCGCCTCCTTTCGCCTTTTGTGCGAGCTGAATGCCTCAGATGTTGCTGCCGTTGCTGCTGCTGATGTTGCTGCTGCTGCTGTTGCTGCTGCTGCTGCTGCAACTGACATGCTGCAGGTTGCTGGGTGGAAATGGAGTAGCAGCTGCCATTGTTGTTGCCGCATCGTCTGCTCATTTTTATTTAAAACTCAATTGGACGAATTTCTGCCCCGGGTCGGGGATCAGGCAACAGGCAACAACAATGGAGCCAATTTGTACAAAGTCCGCCAGACGCACAAAACACCATCATCATCCGTTCCTATCGCACTCACTTTAAGGGCGGAACCCATCCTAACGTGGGTGGAAATAAAGTGCTAAGTGAGCTTTATTAGATATCTTTAAAAATGGATGATAACTGGGTGTTGTGTGCCAAAAACATGCAAATTTTTTAATAATTTAGCTTAGAAGATAGGGAAGTTGTTTACTATTTATACACTGATATATAAATGAAAAGTAAATATAAATGTGTGTAAAAGAAATTCTAAATAAAATTCTGAAAACAACATTTGGAATTCTAGTTGAATAACTATTACTTACTTGTAATTACTATTATGTATTAATAAATAATATTTATGTATATTTTTTATTATTACCTAACAATTATTAAATATATGTTATTATTATTATTATTATTTAATAATTGTTATTTATTAACTTGAAGAAAGTAGTTCATATTAAAATTGAAGTTCCATATTTATAATGAATAAACACCGAAAATATTCCAATTCCATATGAAAGTATTGGATTTTGTAAGGAGCTTTTATAAGTATAGGATTCCTTATCCACAGACATTTTCCAGGCTGCTTCTTAAGAATTATATTTATTAATGTTAATGTTATGTTTATTTAAAGCTAAAGATTTCAAAACGCTTACATTACTGAATGCACTTTAACTCCTTAGATTTTCTTTGAGGGTTTGCAATTCATTGTTTACAGTCCATTGGAAAGCATTTAACATTTAACAACACATCGAAAAATCTGCACTTTTATTTTGCACAATCAAGTTTATTACCAAAAAAAAACATAAGAAGCCCCATAAAATATTGTGACAAGCAGTCACTTGGTTGCTTCACTTCACTTGACTTATTTCTCAGGAATTATGAAGCTCGTAAAATTTAAGCCAAAGTGTGGGGTGGCAATTAGTGGCCCCAACAAGCTCCCCCCATAAATGCAATTGTTTCTGCTCTCGGTGGCATGTCAATGCAGGGCATGACCCGGGCTAAACTAATTATAAACTTGGCGGAACTAAGGCAAACCTGTGGGACAGATCCTGTGGCTGCGGGCCCTCATGGTCATGCATTTTTCGGGCGGCCCTGGCGCCTGCCAAAATGCGAGCAAAGTCGCTGGGAAATGTGGCCAAATCTGGTGCCCGGATTACAGCTTTAGCTCCCGCAATGCCGCCAACGAGATGACGATGATGCGACCTCCGTTGGCAAACAAACTTTCCCGCGTCCCACCAAGCTGTCCCGGAAAACCCCCGCCCCTCGTCGCCCCTCGGAAAAGCGGAAAAGTGCACTGTACAATGAAGCGCCTTTTAAGCAGCCAACGGTGGCTACCAAAAAAGTTTTTGCCTGATTTTTTTTTAAACACAGAAAATCTAGGGGAAAAAATTATGCAACTATGTAGAGAATGCAAGTGAGAGGGTGCCAGTGCAATGGCGGAAGCACGTAAAATATTTGCATTTTTATTAAAAATTTAATAAATTGAGATGAATATTTCTTTCGCTGCCGAAAAAAAAAAGTTCTCCCCCTCCGCCATCTTGTTATCGTTTTATTACTTTCGCGGAGCCGCGCAAAAGTTTTGCTGCTTTTTATGAAAGTTAATTTCACTGTTGCCTGCTTTATGATGTTTGAAATTCATAATTAAAAAATAGTTGAAAATGTAGCAAGTGGTCAAAGCCAACATCGTCCCTTTGTGGCCGCGATTTATTTCATTTAATTTATTTTATTATTTTTCATGCATTAAAACCCGGCAAAAACAGAGCTCTGCTTTCCATCACGCTCGTTGCTCATACGCCGTGTGGTGCCGATTTTCCAGCTAATTTGCCGCAGTCCGGGTGAGTCAAAGCATTCGGAAAAACCTCGGGAAAACTCTGTGCAGCACTGTCTTTCACAAAAATGCACAACTGGGCAGCTTTGTCTGCCCAAAAATATGGAATTTCATTAGTGAAAGAGGAAAAAGTATTATAAAGCTTTCAAGCTGAAATAGAAACTCCTCATTCAAATTAAGCTTATATTTATGTATTGAAGAATAGTTGAAAAAAAATGAACAAGATGTATTAATAACTGAAATAAGCAGCAAACGAAGTGCCTTTTAAACGAACTAGTTTGGTGTTAAATTATGAATTATTTAGTTATATAACAAAATGTTTTTGTGAATATACTTTATTGACCTGCTAGGGGGCATAAATATTTAATAAGCCTTACAACCAAATTTGAAATGCATTAAAAAAGGCTTTTAAATGTAAACGAAAGAACATGATACGGCTTAAAAATCAGAAATTAATATTTTAGTACCCAATTTTAATTAAAAGAGGGAAACATATGACAGCAATTTTCTCTAATGCACAACGTGTGCTCAATTTATTTAATAAATTATCCACAAATTAGTTTGTTTCATCTGAGGACAGTGTTTCGAGTTTATTCCCAATCTCATTCTAAGCAATGTCTTCATCTCGAAATTCCCTGGCTTGTGCTCAACAATGTGCGCATTTAGATTTGATTTGTACTTTGCACAGTTTTGGCATAATTCCTCAGGCAGTCGCAATATAAACAAATCATTGCCTGCCCCTGACAAACTTTATGTCACAACTTTCACACGACAAAGTTTTCCATTTTGTCCCCTTTGTATACCCTGTAGGGTGGGCGTATGTGGGTATACCACCCCCACCTCCTTTGGGATCGAGGTGGGTCGAAGAAGTTACATTGGTTTTTTGGACCTGGGGACACATGTGGCCCAAGTCCATGAATTATGACTAAGGCTTAATTATGTCGAGCCCAGATCAGCCCGGCAGCCATGATTCCGTCACTCGAAATGCCAAAAGGTTTTGGAATACCGGGGCAAATGTTGGGTAGATGGGTGGATGGGTTCTATGGGGTGGATGGAACGTGGCTGGGCCATTATATTGATTCTGATATGGTTATTCGGTTCATTAAAAAGTTTCCCTGTGCATCGTGTTGATGTTTCATGCAAGTTATGAATATAGCAGAGCGCTCCAAGTTTCCTCCTTCTGCTGCAGTTTTAATTAGGGCACAAAATCAACGAAGAAACTTTGACGCACTTTTAATGAAGCAACTTTTCGACGAACGGTTGTATCACCCAGCAGTCAACGCCTCACCACCCCTTCAGCCCCACCGAAGTTTATTGTATTGTATTCTTTAGATATGAGACCTGGCTGCAAAGAAAACTGAACCGCTAAACGAAACGCGAAATAGACATATTCATTATTTTCTGTTAAAATAAAAAAACACATACCAGAGTTATTTTAAAGCAATATGTGCAATTTAATAACTAATTTAACTAATTTTTTTAAACGCAGTGTCATTAAATTATTTTTTTTTAATTTTTGATACTTGACACCCTTATACGTATAAACTACTCTACGAAGAGGGAAAAATATAATATATTATTTATCGGATAGAACCGAGAGTATGTACATTTTCCAGAAGTACATTTACCAAGATATAGAGTTTACAAAATATTTTAATGTTTTCAAATCCTTTATAGGTTTTCTATAGTAAACATAAACATCTATAGTAAACATACTTATAGCCCTAGTATGATAATACAAATACAATTAAAATTAAAATACAATATTTTAACAAATATTTTTTGTAATCTTCCCCTTTCCAGACGACTGGTTTCGGTGGACTGCCCGACGTCACCGAGCACTCGAACATCCGCCGCACACTGTCCCGCCAGAACTCGATCTCGAACAGCGATTCCGGCGGCGAGATAGCCAGCATCCAGAAGTCCAAGGTGAACTTTGGCAATCCTCTGGCCGGGGCCGTGGTCGTGGGCGGGGATATAGTGGGTCTGGACGCCAAGTCGCCCACATCCCTCAATTCGGCGACGGGAGCCGGTGCCTCTGGAAAGGCGAAGGGAAAAGGGTCGAGAAAGGCGAACGCCGGCGCGGATGGCGGACAGAAGGGCAGGAGGGGCTCCTGGCTGGTGGCTCTCACCCTGGTCAGTGCCATATGTCTTCTGGCCATCGCCGCCACCCTGGCCTACCAGCACTTCCTCATGGCGCCCAGCCGCAACTCGCACGCCCAAAGACTGAGAATCGTACGCCGAATCCTGCGCGAGGTGCCGCTGGTCGACGGGCACAACAATTACGCCTGGAACGTTCGCAAGTACGCCCACAGCAGCCTGGAGCTCCATCTCAGCCACGACGTGGATCACAAGTCACTGTGGGCGCGGCCGGCGTGGGCGCAAACGGACATGGAGCGACTCAAGCAGGGATTGGTCAGCGTCCAAGTGTGGTGAGTCCTGAAAAGACTTCAAATTGAAATCCATAAATATTAAATCCCTATTTAAATCCATTAATATTCAGATAATAACAAAAGAAAAATCCAATTTTCACATTTGAAAAAAAGGTCTTTTCACTTATTCAAGAAAATACGTTCTTGAAATCAAGACAAAAGTGCTGTTTTGTTTTTAGATGAAAGTAGTCTTGGTTTTGTTTTTAGGGCAGAATTTAGTCTTAAAATCCAAAAATATTTCATCTTGATTTTAAGAGTTTGATAAGATGATGCGGTTCAATTCAGATGAAAGTAGTCTAGATTTTGTTTTTCGAGAAGAATGAATACTTGAAAACCAAATAATTTTCATCTCGATTTTGGCTGACTTTGTAGATCTTGGAAACATTTTTTCCTGGATGTTTTTAACCACTCTTGACAAAGTAAAATAGATTTTAAAAAAAATATTTCATTTTCCACTATATTGTAATTGTTTTACCCTAAATATATGTTTTCTACTCGTAACAATGACACATTCAAAGTTTTCACTTTGTTCGTTTCCGTTTTCTGCTCTACTAAGAATCCCTTACATTCAATTATAGTTGCACAACATGTCCATTAGTTTAAGGTATAAACATATTTTCCATCATTGCCATGATGTAAAACCAATTGAGCCTATATTGATACTTAACTGAAATTACAACATTCAATGGGGCGTATACGCAATGAAAATTCGCCCACCAGCGGCCAAGTCATGAAAATTGAAAAGTCACATAAAACTGCAATCAGGCCGAGGCGACATCTACCCGGGTCAGAGATTTGACCCCACCACCATCATGCATTCGAGTGCTGGCCAAAACATGGCAACATACAGCCGACGGGCCACGCCCACCCGGAGGCATCCAAACAGCCGCCCACTCCTGACCTCCGACGGTTTCCCCCGCGCGGCAATAAAAAGCTGCCAACAATTTGACTGCAAAATAAAATTTGGCAACCGGCTGAATGCCCCAGGGCAAGCAGCCAACCTGTCTGCTGTAGGTCCTCCTCCTCAGCCTAACCCTACACAAAATTCACATTGAAAGAAAAGCCTACCGAAATTGGTCCTCCAGGATTTGTTTTTAGGAATTCTGGGAATACAAAAAATAACTACTTTTAGTAAGTTCAAATTTAAAATCATTCAATGCATTTCCTGACAAGATTTATAAATGTACCAATATAAAATATATATTTTAAGGGTTTTGGGGTGGGACTTGTGGATAGGTTTAGGGAATCTATTAAATGGCATTTGAACATACATTTTGAAAAATTAAACTTTGATATGTAAAGTTTTTATATTGGTTAATTTACACTGTAAGTATTTAGATTTGTATTTGCTTTTGACTCTTAACATCTTTAAATAAGGAATTATAAAAAATAAAATTTATTTGATACAAATTATTTGAACATTTGCCTAGGATATAAAGAAATGTATGGATTTTATTACTACCTTAAGCAAAGTATTTTCTATTTTACAAAAAGACAATAAATCTTTAATATTTATTTATTTTTCTGTGTAAGCCACAACACCCACTTCCAATTTTCGAATTTGGTTAGGGAAATAGGGGAGGAGAACAATCTGACAGGCGGCAGACAGCTGCAGTTTGCGAAAATCGCTGATGGGCAATCGACTTGACTTCATTTGGGTAGGAAAATACTCCGCCCCCAAAAGAAACACCCTCTACCCACTGCCGTGACCGCCAGATGGCGCAAGCGTAACTTTTCGCCAATTTCGCATTTCAATTCGCCGGACGGCCTTGCTAAACTTCGTTTGGAGTTTTTGGCCAAAACAGCAGGGCTTCTGGTTTCTGCCGCTCTCTGCGAAATTTGGATGCCCCCTGGCTGCCTATTGCCATATCAAATGGCAACTAAAATGCAAAGTTCAACTAACCACTTTGGCACTTTCAATTTACATTTTCCAATTAAGCGGCAATCATGGGTCGTTAGGAGTTTTGGGTGCTGATTAAAGGTTTAAAATATATGTGTTGACCATTTCAAACTATCAATGAATTCCTAAAAACATGAATCCGCGAATTCTTCAGAGCTAGAAAAACATCTTTTGACCATGGTAACACATTGGTTAGATCTTAATATATAAAACCATCCAGGAATTCCTAAAAATATGATACCGCGAATTCTTTAGAACAAGAGGAATTAACCGAATTCCAACACGCGAGCTTTGTGTGCCCTTCCCTTTGGCCACAGATACTTATATACTTGCAATTTAAATGACTTTATATGTAAATTACTAGATTTGGTTGATGTCATTAATTTTAGGGAATGAGAGAGAATTAGGAGCTTGGATTTATTTTTAAAAGGTTTCAAGATGGGTTCACACATTTCTTGAAAATGATTAATGTAAAGAAAATGAGAAGTAAAAGTAAAAGCTTAAACTAAACATAAAAAAAAAATATTTATTTTTATAGCTTTATATATATTCCTTCTTTTTGGCAACGTAACGCCTGGCAAAAGTCCGCTAACCTCTACACTTTCGTCGACCTTTTGCAGGTCAGCATATGTGCCGTGCGAGGCGCAGGGCTTGGACGCCGTCCAGTTGGCTCTGGAGCAGATCGACATCGTGCGGCGCCTGTCGGACATGTACGCCCGGGAAACGGTGCTGGCCACATCCTCGCAGGACATCGTGGAGGCCCATCGCCGGGGACTGCTGGCCTCGCTGATTGGCGTCGAGGGGGGTCACACAATAGGCTCCTCGTTGGGGGTGCTGCGATCCTTCTACTCCCTGGGAGCTCGATATCTCAGCCTGACCCATCGCTGTGACGTGTCGTGGGCAGGATCGAGTGCCTCGCCGGCGGAGCAGGGACTGACGCCCTTTGGCAAGGCCATTGTCCGTGAGATGAACCGGCTGGGCATGATGATCGACCTGTCGCACAGCTCGGATGCCACCGCCCGGGATGTCCTGCAGGTGACCCGGGCTCCCGTTATCTTCTCCCACTCCGCCGCCCGTCAGCTGTGCAATTCGACGCGAAATGTTCCGGATGATATACTGCGCCTGGTGGCCGAGAACGGAGGTCTGATCATGCTGAGCTTCGACTCCGAGGATGTGGCATGTGGACGGCAGGCACGCCTCCAGGATGTCATCGAGCACATCAAGTATGTGCGGGCCATTGCCGGCATCCAGCACATTGGCTTGGGAGCCGGTTACGACGGCATCGAGTTGCCGCCCCTGGGATTGGAGGATGTGTCCAAGTATCCGGAACTGCTGGCCGCCCTCCTGGAGGATCACAACTGGAGCGAGGAGGATGTGGCCATGCTGGCGGGCAGGAACTTCCTACGCATCATGGAGACGGTGGAGACGGTGCGGGACTACTGGAAGCGGGCGGCCATCCAGCCCATTGAGCAAACGGAGCCTCAACCCAAGACGCAGTGTACCTACATGTCCTCGTGACCGCAGGCGCAGGCGGTCAGGCAGCGGCGGGATGAGCCGCCCATGGAGCGGGCCAATCGCACCACCGCCACCCTGGCGGGGGAGCACTTCTGGAATCGCGGCCCTGAGTCCAAGGACTCCGCCTCCAATCACTCCAATCCTGCGGTCATCGCGGCCACGGCAACGAGTTTTACGGTCAGCGAATTGCTCCAGTAAAAAGGTTTGGATGGCAAGTCAGGGCAGGGGACTTTGGTTGGCGGTTCGGTTGGCTGGGTCTTCGGTTACAAGAGCGAGTAATTGGGAACGATCCCTTGAAACAATAATTATTTTTAGTTTAAACCTAAACTTAGGAGTTTCCCAATTTTATTTTTAATTTTTAATGATTGCAAATTTTTTAGAACAAATGAGTAGGTTTGAAAAATGTCAAGTATACTCCTATACTCCTTAAAGCTACCGATTCTAAACAAATTCCTTTTAAATAACAGTATCCTTCTTAACTACTGTTGATAAAAAAAATTTATATTAGGTGCGAACTATATTGATTTTAATCAATAATCGAGTTTCCAAAAATACTGCTCTAAGGATAAAAGGTATTTTAATATTTACTAAATATTTAAACATGTAAATATATTTATTTCCCATTTTTCCGGCCCTTAAGCTCAATGGTTCCCTGCCATTACTCGCCCTTCACACCAAGAATGAATATACTCTCGTGGCAACCCTCGTGAATAATTAGTGTGTACTCGTAATTTACTTCCATAGGATGCATTGATAGGCGTATGAATAAATAATAATAATAAATGTACTAGTATTTAGCCCATAATTGTTTGCAGCTATACTTATTGGTGTTGTGGCACTGCATAATTTATGCACAGTGCGGATACTTATCGATGTTGCTGTACCACGGGGCGTATGCGCTACGCGACGCAACGAACCGAACCGCAAACCGATATCTTTCTTGGCTTGTCTGCGACTGTATTATACATATATATATGTAGGGCACACATCAATGATTCACGCTAATTATCGCAATTAAGCGCAATATATTTAATCACGAACATCACACAGACACCCGAATATAAATCATCTTTTGATGATTATTGCATTAATTGCAGCAGACTTCCCGCAGTCGGTTGGCATTAATGCCAGGATCAAAAGTCAAAAACAACAGGCGAACGCAATTAAAAAGTGATTTTTCAACCTGGCTGCAGTGAATCCATCTTAATTTCTGCACTAGGTTAGTTAAAAACCAAAAATCCAAATCAAAAACAAAAAAGGAAATGTTGTTCGTGTATGCATAGCTACATATATACCACACACACCAAAAACTGACATAAAAGTAAACTTCAGCAGAAGCAATGCGTATAATCGAATAGAGGCACGCATTTCCATAAAAATAAATCGGAAATAAAAAAATATATACCTATAGTCTGTTTTTCATTCGTATTCTGGGAGAGGAATAAATTAAAAGCGTATATTAAACGCTGTATGATAGAACAATCTTACATTCAGGGCAGACTTGAACTATTCCAAACAATTAAAAACGTTCTATTTGCTAAAATATTAGGTACGTTCTGATTCTAGAACTATTCAACAAATAACTGCTGACTAAATAACTTTCTTTTATGCCTGATCAATCAAGGCATAGAACACTTTACTTTTTTTATGTATACTACATTTCCAGAATGGTAAGTAAGTACCGGAGTGTCGGCCCTAGCTTAGTTATAGAGAAATCCGCCATACACACGCGAATTCTCATACAATCGCCAAGTCTGGGAACATAAAAAACGTTAAGTGGTCGTAAATCAAAATTGTGCAAGAATGGGAAAGTTCGCAAAGTTCTTCCTTTACTACTTTGCGACGACACGGAGCCCTTTCTCCCATTCAGTCTTATTGTCCTCTCTCCGGTATTTATATCCAGATACTCTTAGGCCAACAGAAAGGAACTCCCAACAGATCCGGAAATTGGCGGCGGGAGCAGTTCCAATCCAATTTCGTGCATTTGCAGTCCATTGAGTTTTGCTTAAATTTTAATGAAACTAAGCGGTCCTCCCATCCGAAAACATATCCCAACGACTTTTCGGGGGCCAGACATCGGCACCCCCGACTTTATTTGTCGGCTAGCGACGCCATCCAGTTGTAGTATCAGCATTTTTTTTCTCTTAATTTTTTTTTGTTTACAAGTCTCTGTTTTGATTGCTTTTGCTCGGCTGGGGACCCACGAGCGAGGCTTTTGTTCAATTTTGTTGATTTTGCGATGACTTAATAGAGTCACTAATTGTTGTGTTCTGGGCAGGGACTGGTGGACAATGCTTTGCTCTCTCAGCAATCCCTACAAAATCAGCGAATATTGTTTCGAAACAAGGTTTTTAGAAATGCTAAACGGTAAGGATGATAGGAATTTGCATATCGTAGTTCTAGGCTTACTTTTATTATGGATAAGATAAGGTAAGGTTGTATTGTTATTCTGAATTGGAAATGTAGACAGATAATATCTGTCTACATTATTGGTCAAGCAAAAATATATAAAAAACAAGGAAGAACGCTATAGTCGAGTACCTCGACTATCAGATACCCGTTACTCAGCTAAAGGGACCAAAGGAAAATGGAGATATGCAAGCAGCAAATGCGCCACCTACCGGCGGTAGACAGATTTAAGCGTTGTGGGCGTTAGAGTGGGCGTGGCAAAGTTTTTTTAAATCAATCGATAGGTATTGACGAGACCAATACATTTCAGTTTAAATTTTTTTATCTACCATGAAAATTGTGGGCGCCACAGACTTGGGCGGTTTGTGGGCGTTGGAGTGGGCGTGGCATATTCGCGTAGTAAACTTGCGCTGCTCTCAAGCCTACGGAATCTAAATCTGAAATCTCGTTTCTCTATCTTTGATATTTTCCGAGATATCCGCGTTCATATTTACGATTTTTTGAAGTTTGTGGGCGTTAAAGTGGGCGTGGCGAACTTTTTTTAGGTCAGTCGGTAGGTATTGATGAGAACAATACATTTCAGTTAAAATTTTTGTTCTAGCATCAAAACTGTAGGAGCCACAGTTTTGGGCGGTTTGTGGGCGTTAGAGTGGGCGTGGCACTCTTTTGAAACAAACTTGCGCTGCGCAGGAATCTCAGGAATCTGCATGCCTAATCCCAGTATTGTAGCTCTTATAGTTTCCAAGATCTCAGCGTTCATACGGACAGACGGACAGACGGACAGACGGACAGACGGACAGACGGACATGGCTAGATCGACTCGGCTAGTGATCCTGATCAAGAATATATATACTTTATGGGGTCGGAAACGCTTCCTTCTGCCTGTTACATACTTTCCGACGAATCTAGTATACCCTTTTACTCTACGAGTAACGGGTATAATGAAAAGAAAAAGCATATTAAAGATGAGATTTTTTAAAAATTGCTAGGCATACTTGAACAATCCTAACTCTAAAGCGGTGAGTAGGAGCAACCGCTAGTCAGATGACTCAATTTAGCGCAAAGTTAAGGATTCGGAACTTGCGGACATCATCATAACTTCGTTTACGGTTACATCGGCCGTTAAAAGTAATTACGCAATTTCACGGACACCTCAACGTAAACAGCCAGGACAATCCAGTGAAAGTTGGGAGGTTGCAAAGGGACATTGAGGGTCCCGAGGCGAAAATTAAGAACTGGCCGTTAACGAGACGAGTGGCATGGCATCGCGTTCTCATTAACACGCCAGTCCGGTTTCAATTTCCCGTTTAATTTTTCTTTTCATTATAAATGGCTCTCTGCATGGCCGGTAAAGCCAGTGCCAGAAGATTCTGCTACCAACTCCGGACCCACAAGGCAGAAAGCCATAAACAATGCGCTCCGACAACTGCGACGAGTTGATGGACAAAATAATGCCTGATGACATTTATAATGAGCAAAATGTTGTTGCCTTTCGCCCTTGTTGTTGCTGTGGAGCTGCTGATAAGTGGAAATTCCCTTCATGTGGCCGAAATTTGCGCTTCATAGCATAATAAATCTCAGCACTCCACTACTCCACCACCATTTAGCAGCCAAAAAGCTTTATTATTATTTAAAGGCATTATTTCTGACGCTTGGATGGCAGATTAAATATCTGACAGACTGTCGCGGAACGAAAAGATCTAGTGGAAATAAACGGAAGTCAAAACTATAATGTTCTGCTTAAATACTTTCTAAGTGTTTTATTAAAATACTTCTGTTTTGTCGAATATTCAAGTTGTAATGACTGCCATAAGGGTTTAGCTTTATTTAAAGAAAAGGTTCAACATAGGAAATAAAATTGTAAATTCTTATTAGCATCTTAATTTTAGATTTATGTTTCTGATTCTGGAAAATATGTATGAAATATTTTTACATTCATTTTTTAGTACTGTCCAGTTTAAGTACATGAAATAAACCAATATATGGTTTAGTTAGTAGTTAGGTATAGGGCATCGTATTTTTCTTTGAAATTCAACAAATTGGACTTGCCAACTACGTTGTAAAAATCTCTTGAAGTCACATTGTTGAATTTAATGTAGCCCAGAAGTCTTTTTATGTATTTACGGTGTATGAGTTTGATCTTGCTATCCTTGGCCTCATCCAGGAGATCATTGTCTTTATCGCAAATCGCCTTTAAAGTTCCGGGCTCGCCCTCAGTTTGTGGATCTTCGTCCTCGCTGTCCTCAGAACTGGATTTTGGTATTGCCATGTCACCAACACCAGTGTCATTTTCATTTTTCTTGTCGTCAACGACATCCAGTGAAGGCTCGGCTGTCTCATGGTGGATCAATCCATTAACGGTTATGTAAGACTGGATCATCTTGAACCGCTCGATCTCGGTCAAGTAGCCCTCGGCCATAATGACGTACTGCTCAAAGACATCCGAGGTCAGAAGCAGTGCATCGTAGCAATTCATGGTGGTTTTAAAACGGTTCCACAAGTTCTTGGAAAATAAAAAGGGCGGTTAATAGTCTATCGGCACTCAAAAGTAGTAAGGTTCTCTTACTTTTGATGAATGTAAAATTAGATTCTGAAAGGCTTACAAGCCGGTACAAACTCACATTTTTAGAAATGTCGATAAGCTCCTTGTTGTCTATGTTGTGGGCGCACTGGAAAAGCTCGACAACCTCGCTGATCACCATACTGGGAGCCCTGGCCTTGAGGATCTCCTCACAATCGGAGACTATAGAAGACACAAGCCATGTGGATCCACAGCTAAGTAGCTCCATTATCATCAAGCTGGGTTTCTCCTCCAGATCCTTCTTGTTGTAAGTATACACATATGTAAGGAACTCTGCGAACGTTTGCGGTTTCACCTCGCTCAGGCGGAATTTGCCCGACTGGGATTCTTGGAAATCGCTCAGAAACATGCGCTCAAAAAACTCCGATGCACTGGACAAAATCAACTTGTGGCAATCGAAAGATTCTTTTCCCACCAATATTTGGCAGTCGCAAAATTTCTTGTTCTCCAAGAGATTTAAAAACACCGGTCGTAGCCTGGAAAGTGAGATTGATTTGGAAAAAATCTAAGATTTGCATTATATACTCACCACTTATCCATTTTAGCTTTTCTTTAGCGTGTTGTAAAAAAACTGCTGAAAAAGTATATATGAAACAAAAATTTTAAGCTTTTAATACCGTTTTGTAGATATGTATGTATGTAAGTATCTATGATTCTTTTCTGAGAATGATAAACTTAGATCAGCAATTTTTCCAGTCGGCTTTGTGTACACATCTTTTTCACTTTCGGATCGTATTACGATTATAAACCTATAAATGCCTATGTTACAATCGGCTCCAAGACTAATTTTCGGGGAACTCCCTTTTTCGTATGATTAAACTCACTTTACTCACAACTCACAACCGTTCGATTTCACTGTCTGTCACCAATGACTGGATTTCAAGCTGGAGATGGAACTAAAATCAATTCTGCAATCGATATTTAGTTTTAGGCCATCGATGGTCTTACGACTGTCGCGCCCTATTTGATCGAAAATATTTCTTATCGGCGCCACATAAATCGGTAAGCGCTTATTAAGTTATTCCGCGTAAATTTCTTATGTGCAGCAATATAAATTTACACGTCTTAGTGCTGATGTGATTTCTGCAGTACCCCTGTATATTTTATTTGTTATACGATCAATGTTGTACGATATCAATGTGATTAATGTTATAAGATCAATGTTGTTACACTTGTTTTAAAAAGAAAAAAATTGGGTGGAAATATTAATTTTTATTTAGATTAAAATGAATACTAGCGGATATTATATTCTTAATACTCTTTAATCTACTGGCACAAAATCATCACGCAGTGATCACAGATGAATGTGATTGTGATGAATGATTGTGCCAATGTAGTGATGAATCGTTGGACATGTGTCAGTTGAAATCATCACCACTTTTAATACAAAATCACCAGAAATTAAGCGCTCGGCAGCCAAAAAAGCGTCGGATGGTACTGCAGGTCAAGTTGATTGAATTGCAACGTAACATGTGTCAAGAAAATGTAGAAAAAAGTGAGCATAAAGTTAGTTTAGCTTTTTAAGGATTCAATCATGAACCGTTCGGTTTGCGCTCACGAATCAATTATTTCGGGCGTTTAAAAACAGTGGTGAATGAACATATATTATTTATCAATTGTTGTTGGATTTCTTAATAGAAATAAACAAACAGCATTTGCTTTTTCTTATCATTTGCACTACATTGTTTTAGCGACAATAAAAAGATCCATCTAAACCAGGACTTTGTTCATTATCCAAAATAAATGTAAGATAAAAAGCGACTACTACTACAACTGTGAAATGCTTAACAAGTGGTGACTGTTTGGTCAGCTCAAATATAAATTATCACAAAATCTGTTTGCTTTAATGGATCGCTCGGCGGTCAGTACTGCATGGTACACACTCCACACTCCACACTCCATGGTGTGTCAAAGACATCAATTCGTAGTGTGTCCGGGCAAATCCGATGGTAAATTTTGTGGTTCCGCCCCGGACGAGAGTCCTGAACAATTGACATTGACCGACTCCATTGATGGGCGGTCACCGCCCACCCAGCCGTAAGTAATTAGGAAATTTGCAAAATTTTCCATTTGCCGGACATGAATCTGCAAATCTGGCGCTGTCCTTGCTGCCAGTCCTCGTTGGAAACCGCATTATGCACACAAACGAATCTCATTTGCATCGAACACTTGGCCAGAGACTGTGTTTGCCAGACAAATATCAGTTAATTATTACACATCCACATCTCGTCCTTAATCCATTTATAATAATTCATCTTGGTCAGCCATTGCACACTTGGTATTCGTTATTGATATTTGCCCATTGACTCCGATATTTACCCAAAGCATTTGGGTGTAGGATTACAAATGATATACGTTTGTGTAATTGGCAGCTAAGTAAGTATATTGCATATTTGAAGATTGCATATTTTTGGGATTTTATTGATTCCAATTCATTTGAACTTTGATTTTTATGTATTAAAAATTGTCAAAATCATTACAAATCACAATTTTTTTAAAAAACATGTTATGTTATGCATCCGTTTTTTGATCATATAGAAAAACATATAAGTATGTTGTTAAATAATAAACTAATTAGTCTTATGAACATGTTTAAATAATATTAACGTTTTTTTTTCAGTTATAAAATATATAAATTAGGACTTCCTTAAATTTCGTTATAGTTATAGAGGTATAGTAGGCAACCCACAATACTATCAACATGTATTCAGAACTGCTAATAGTTTATGAGCATTCGTACCTCCAGTGCCCCAATGTTTTAGGCCGTGCGTGTGCGTACAACTTGAAATTGATTTACTTTTGCTGCAGGCCAATTTGGCACGCTCATTTGGCCAGCTCATGACATTGGCTTGTAAGAGTTGGCCAGCACAACCCAACAAAATACGCTCGTAATTAAGCGCTGCTGTGTCCCCGGAGTGTAGTTAATGTTGTGGTGCCATAAATTTGACTTTTGCCCGTGTTCCGATGTCTGTAAACCCGGTTATTTACGGCCGGAAGCTGCATTTGTCAGGTGAAAGGGAGTTCCGTGGGATGAGAGCAGCTAGCCCGAGGCGTCTTTATATTCAATTTGGCAAACACTTGGCAGCTTTTGGCCAATTGAACTTTACTTTGAACTTAAGATTGCAGAGCCACCTAGTTTCATTTAAATAATAACTCATGTGTTTTTCCTATAAATTTTAATTTAAAATTTCTCATGAACTAGCAACAACAATTTATTTTACACTCAAACATTTTGATCATGATTGCTTGAAAGTATTTATGAATCTGATCTATATTCAAATGCACAAGTTTTGTTGATTTGTGCTGACTATATCTAAGTATGGCTTCCATTTAAGCTGTACACAAAAAATACATACATATGTATTGAATTTAAAGTAAAAAGTAAAAGTAAAAAAAAATTATAAATTGCAAGTAAATAAAATGTTCAATATCATAATATTTTCAAACCATTTTAATCACCAAACCGTCAGAATGAATTTTGATTTCTTATAACTCTTTAAAAAGGCTTTCTTTCGTGCTGGCAGTACTTGATTTTTAAAGCATTCAAAGAGTCAATCAGCCCATAGAACACCGCCCGAGAATTTGTATCACTTCAAAGCCATTCCTCAGATTGCTTTGATATCCACCGTGGATAAAATGGAGCAATCAAACTGGGCGGCATATGCCATTTTGGTCCTGGTTGCCATTGGAGCCTGGTTGTTCTGGTGGTAATTCGCCTGCGACTAAGGACTTTAAAGCTACGCACTTAAACACTTTCGTTTCGAGAAACGGAAAGAGATGACATGGTGAAAAAAGGACTTTCAGTGGGAAAAACTATCAACAAGTTTTTGTTGCTTTTCCACCTGCAAAGTGCATTCGCCAAGGAAACTCCGGCTTCGCGTCGTAGGAAACGTTACAAAGATGCGACAGGAGCCTCCCATCATCAACGTGTAAGCAATGGCGGATGTACAGAGAGAAAAATATCTTTGAGGTAATATTTAAGGGTTAATTTAAGTATTCATTTATTTTTATTATTATTTATACTTTTCTGAACCACTCATTTCACACTAACTTTAAGAACCCAGAACCCATTTAATAACATAAGCATTTCTTATAAGCATTTTTATCCGCAGCTAAACTGTTTTGAAGACGTGTTTAAACTATACAAGAATTTTTAAAGATAGATAATAGTAAATAACACTATTTTATTATATTTATATCTTAATAAATATTATCTTAATAAGGTGACCTATAGTTACCAATGGTTTGCTGAAAAAGACGCTTAGAAAGTAATATAATTATTTATTGCTTTTATAAGTTTATAGTTTTTATCTATACTCCCAAGGCCCAATGAGATATATGCCCAACGCACTTTCGAAAAAATGTACAACTATTATAAGGATTTTTCCCTGTACACATATGTGCAGCTGCCTAGCTGTCGACTTGTCCATCTGCCTGGTCGTTACATCGTGAAATATGACAATCTACGGGAAAGTTAAAATGTAGGTGGAAGGAAGCCGGGCTGGAGTACTCCGGCACACAGGTGTGCACGTTTATGGACAACATAATGGCGGAATCGAGTTGGGCGAAATATAACACCCACGAGCCAAAAGGATAAAGACATACATACATAGGTGCGAGACGAGCTCATGCAAATATTCATAAGGAAAATATTAAAAACGAATTACCAACTCTGACATAAGCAAACTCCCAGAAACACGTCGCGAAGCTGGGAGGTACCCACATCCTCCCCTCCAGTCCCATCGAGAATTAATACTCCATGGGTGGTAAAGTTTGTATGTTTATGTACCACACGAAAGCACTGGCATATATATTATCCAAGCCCAGAGTTGTTTGCAGCTAATTCACTGCCAGTTAACCCTTTTTTCACGTTTATCTTTAAAGTGTTACACATGTTTTTTCTATAAATTTCCTATTCTGTTCCCTTTTTTTAATAAATTAAATGCCAATTAGAATTTCCAGCAGTGTGTAATTTTTTAAGTAAATAAAATAAAACAAAATTCAAATATTTAGTGAGAAAATCTAAAGACCTCTTTTAATTTGTTGTTTCATGTTGCACATGTTTTCGTGTGACTGTTCCTCCTTTATTACAAAATAATTTAAGCTATGCTTAAAAATATTTCAAATATTTACGGCAAAGAAAGGACTCTTCGAGCTACAATTTAAAATTTAAAATAACCAATTTGTGTAAAGACGAAAGAGAACACCTTTATATATATGATTTATATTTTCGGATTTTAAAGCATTCCGACTGAGCCACAAATGGATTCCGATTTTTTATCTGCCAGAAGCTTTGAATTTTCCATTAGGCGAACATCAATGAGTTCCCACAAAGCAGAGGACACGGGCAGGCGCAAATTCAAAAACTCATCCGCGTGAAGTCGGTTAATTTGCTCATCTTCTCCTGGACGCGTTCGTGCACTCGCGGCGCATCCGGCGGAATCCTGTACGGCCGTAGTCCTTGTACCCGTGCCTTGTGCCTTCGTTTGCCGTTCATGCATGACCACGCCAGTGCTTTCGCTCCCCATTCGGTTTCATAGCCACCATCGCACATTGGGCTCAAACTCAATCAATGATCAAATTCTTTATAACACTAAGAAATCAATTTAAAATAAAAATATGGGTATTATTACCTAAAAAATAGCTCTTCCTTTATATTTGAGAGATATTACGTAATAACTAATGTATATATAATAATAAGATATGTACATTTAACATATATCATTATAAGATAAGATAAGATTACGATTTAAAATTTAAACAAGTTTCAAAAACTTTAAAGATGTTTCAAATGAAAAATCATTGATAAACCATTAACCAACAAAAATATAGTAGTGTAAAAATATCTTCGTATTAAATCGAAATTTAAGATAAGTATTTAGTATTTAAATAAAATAATACATGCAAGTAATATTAAACAGCGCGATTAATTCAAGGTAAACCAAATATTAAATATTAAATATTAGTCATGAAAAATAAAACATAATTTTATGTTAAAGTCAATGTTTAAATCATAAATAAACAAAGATGCTTATTTTACCATTTCCATGAAAAACATCTAAGCTGACATAAAATAAAAGATTTACTCAGTGTTAACAGTGTTAAATGCCATTGCTAAGATATAAGACATAAAATGTATATAATTTTGGCCAGGAAATCTAGACCTTTTGAACTAGTGTAACACCGCTTACATTTCCGCTTCCGTCTTTGGCAACTCGATGTCGCCTTTGGGGGTCCTTGGAGTCCGGAAAAAAGCAACATTTTTGATTCGATTTTTTGCCAATTGCCCGAGACTCTGTCCTGTCGGCATATGACGAATACGTTGAGTACGTGCCGTCGACGTTACTCATACGCATCGTGGGACACTGCCGACTTTACACAGCTCCCACGTCCGCGAAATATGTATTTTGAACTTGCAGAACGTTGAGCATAGAGCGTAGGGCGACGAGCCCCTTTCGAGATCCCTGGGCGATATTTGTTTTTCGCTTTTGCATATTTTGCGGGCAATTTGGGTAAAAGGATTTCCACACTCTGCTACGCCGTCTCGACTTTGCGGCTTTCGCTTTTCCCCTCAGCTCGGCACCCATTTTCCACAGCGCCCCAGCAAATCGCTCACGTAAAATATGCATGCGTTTCCTCGGCGGTTTTCGCTCTCAAGTGCCTGCAATTCAATTACATTTCGATTGATTTTCGTGTTTGGCCCCGAATCGAGGAGGAACCTCTTGGTCTGGTTATGCATGGAGCGTGTTTTTGGGCGATTTACGAGCGTGAACCGGCATTTTCCGTGAGTGGAGTTTGCATGTGGCAAAATAAGTTCGTCTACACTTCGGAAAAATAATATTTTTTAATACAATTTATAATTTATTTAACTCATTTAAATCACATATTTGCTAGCAATATTTTTAAAAGACCTCTGGACAATTATTTAAAGCGCTCTGATTTCTATTTAAACCTAGAAAGTTTTAAGCAACTGTATTTCTTAATTTATTTTTTTAAGAAAAGTGGTTATTTACCTTAATTACTGAATTTAAACGTACCCATATTATTCTCGTTGATTAAAGTAAAATATATTTTAATATGTTGTTGCTCAGTTTTATTCTTCTATTTTGCTGAATTTAATGAGACAATGAAATTCTTGCCTCGGCATTCACTTGTATCAAAGTTTTTATTGCAGATGGCGAGACAGTTGAAATGAAAAGCTGAAATCAGTGGTACACAAAGCAAAAAAGCCATGGAAATCGCAGAGATACACAGATGCAGATACACCAATAAAAGTACAGATATATGTATAGTATATACGGGGCTTTATACGTAGTCACTTATCCTGGCTTTGGTATATTGTTCCCTTAAAAAAAAAAATAAATTGCGGAGCATGCCGAAAACATATAAAATTTAATGGGGCAAACGAGTATTTCAATTTAGCCGGGAGTGGGTCAATTGTTGAACCGAAGGCAAATCAATAAAAAATTGGGATAAATCAGGGAGATCCTCCACATTCCAATGTGCTGAAAATTTCCAATTTAATCCATATAATCAACCACCAAAGCCTTAAGAAAATCCAATAATTTATGCTTTTCATTCAGATGAATTTATGTATTTTAATCAATTTCCTTTTCAGTGGCAGTAAAACATCGTAGGTGTGTCCAACCGTATTGATGCCTCAATTATCTAAATGACTATGGCACACGTTTAATGGTTCTTTCAGGCAGTAAATAGCAAAGCTGAATATCTTTTAACCTTCTAGGAAAAAGTCATTTGTATCTTTGCTCATTATCGCATAGACAAAGTGTGAAACATGGCACAAGGAATCAACGAAAGTTTGAAATATCGAATCGCTAGGAAGCCCAAGGACATGTCAGCACATCCGTGGGTTTCTCCAAAATACGCCCACGGGACTCGTTCACCTTCAAAATGGCCCAACGACAAACCAAATCGCATGTGTACAGATGTACAGTGCAAACTTGGTTTGTCTTTTCAAAAGTACGTTATGTTCTTGGTCGGCGAACTGGGATTCCGCCTTCACCATTTCTATTTGGGCACATACAAAGTGAAACAATTGGTGGGGAAATGCAGGAGGTAGTTTTGCATCGTGGATATATATGGACAGACAATATGGATGCATGCAAATAAAATGTACTTTTAATATGTATGTACGAGCTTCTGGTGTTTTTTTTTTCTACATCAACATTTTTCTTTTGTTCAACTTCCTGTTTCCATTCAATTGTTTCAATTCGAGACTCCATAACTTTTGTAATTGTGTCCCACTTTGGACTAGGGATTCTCTAATATTCTATATTAAAAAGCTTCTTTTAACAAGGGCCAAATGTTTAAGCCATTTTCATGTTCGATTTTTTCGTAATTTTAATAGTTTTTAGAATGGTAACCCAAAAACTGCACATTAAGATTCCATAACTTTATTTATTGGATCTCGATTTAGACGTGGGATGCCTCTATAAATTTGTGGTCGAATTCTCTAGTACACACATTAAAATGGTCGCTTTCATGTAAGATTTTGTTTCTATTTTCAATGGCTTTCGAAGTGGTAACCACCCTAAATACTTTACTTCTATAATCCATAACTGAAAACGATTCCGATGTAGAAGTGAAATACCTCTATGTTCTGCGGAATTAAAATAAAACATGTTGTCCGTTGTTTTTTTAAATTTTGTCATTTAAAAATAAATTTATGGAGACAAAGTAGGGCTAAAATCTTTTGGACTTTCTTACTTGAAATCCATTACCATTTCCATTTGTTTAATAATCATGTGACTGCTTCAAGGCATGGCATACATAAAATTCGGAAAAATCGTGCCTGTTACCTAGAAGAATTTCAGAACTCTAAAATCGCGCTGAAAGGAAGCTGCGGATGACAGTCAAAGGACTCGGAAGGGCAGATAAGCGGTCATAAGATTATTTTTACTAGTGACCCGATGACCATAAAAACGAACGCCCGCAGGATTCAGTCTGCGGTCGAAAACACTCGCTCATGCGGAGAGGACATCCACATCCTGACATCCTGCATCGGATCTGGGGCCCAAAGTCCCACGTCCTGGCTGTCCACCAATTTGCTTTGTTGTCGCACCCCGTCTGCCGTTTTATGAACTGCGAACTTACATATCTTCCGCCTTCGCCCTTTTTCTACACTTCCCTTTATTTTGGCATCGACGGAGCTTGAACTTCCCGGCGATGATAAAAACGAGGCTGTGACCATAAAAATTTACGGGCTCCTTAGGACTGCGGGGTGGTACCTCCAAACAGTGCCATATATTGTTGAACACTTGAAATTAATGCCTGATTGACACCATCAAAGTGCAGCGTGAACACGACGGAAATTGCAATATTTAGCTTTTTATGTGCCTGAGCATGGGATCTATACTTGGGGCTACTTAAAATGGTTTAAGACACTACATCCAAGCAAAAGGTTTACATTAACCAGTGAAATAACTATTAGTTGCTACAAAAAATACAACGTATTATTATAAAAGTATAATAGGTATATATTAAAACATATGTATAAAACTATAAATTAGTAAATAGACAAATAGGAATTCCCTGTTTCAAAAACTTTTCTCAGCACAAACTTTTTTTAAAACCAGCAGTGATTTTGATAGTTAGTTTCCAATTTTGCAATAAAGAACTTTTAAATTGATTAATTAAAAATTCAATATAAAAACTGGACTATTTATATATGGAAAAATGAAATGGAGAATACATTTAAGAAATGTTTGATATTTTCCTTTCACGAACCACCAGCTGACCAACCGGATTGCTGACCTGGGGCCAGTAATTTGGATCTTACGCGCTCCAATGTTGTTCCTTCCAGACGGACATCCATGGACGTTGGCATAGCCTCTACTTCTGCTCTCTTCTCCCGATTCGGTGGAGAATTGAACTTCATATCGATGGTTTCGCCACTTAGTGGATCATCGGTGGACTTGGCAATGGAACGTAGCACCTCACTAACATTGCGGATACGCACGGGCGGCTTCTCTTTGGTTGGTTCTGGATCGGGAAGTGGTGGCTCCTCAGCGATTTGACTAGCCATCTTGGAATATCTCGAGTAGATCTTGTACTGATTGAGGTCAAAGACCTTGCCATGGTTGGTGTACTGCTTGATGGTTTTCCTTCTTAACTTTTTGCGTTCGGCAACATCGCGGGTTGTGGCACCCACGGCCACCAAGGCGACGTGGCTCTCGCTGTGCTCCAAGTGGAAGCCATCGCTCTGGCAACTGCTGATCACAGCCCGCACCACATCGCTACAGTCCACTCTGCGCCCAAGAAGATTGGTCAGCCTAGAGGCGATCTTCTGAATATTCGGCGGATCGAAGACAGCTCTTGCCAGCGGAGTCAGCAGAATTTTATCTCGCGGATCGTGATACACTGGCAGCAAAGCACAGATCTTCTTAACGGCCAGCAGACCCGCCTGCTTCAAGGTCAGATAAAGTTTTCCGCCACCGAGGCGCGGCTGTCCGCTGATCGGTTTCTGGAACGTATAAGTATAGATATAGACACTGCCGCCTCCATTGAAAACCAGACGCCACATCTGATCCCTGCCACTTTGTTTCAGCTGCCGCATCGTGGGACCCAACTCGAATATCACCCGGTTGGCAAAGTCCAAGCTCTCCATCTTATCCGATCCGGATCCGATGCCGGGAACATCTCGAAAGTCTGGACATATCTCGGCAAAGGTCTCGCACAGTATCTTGAAGTCGAACTCTTTGGCACGCCCCTGGGATCCGCTAGCCATTACTATCTAGAAAAAAACAAATCACAAAATAAGTAAGCGAATATAAATATAAAAATAAAAATATTCTAAACCCATTTCCGATTGTTTATAATATAGAAACTTTATATTCAGCAGTTACAATGAAACTAAAAAATGAACATTTGTTATAAATTTCAATATAATTTTGTCAAGTGTACTTATAATCATGCAGAAGTTCTCAAAAAAGAATACAAGTCATACATACTTATATGAAAGCCTTGTATGTGAAGAGGGTCTATATAGGGTATACAGTTTCAAGTAAACAATTGAAAACTGCGCAGCTCCGCGTTTATTATTTGCTCCTCCGAATAGCTTTGTTCTCGAGCAAAATCTGATTGCAACTGACTGGACTATAACTCAACGGAATTTGATATTCCTATGAAACTGATCGAGAAAGCAATCGAAAAGCAGTTTATTCTTATATATCGATAGTTTTGAATTCATAGGCTCTTTAAATTTTGTATAAAGTTCCCTTTTCCTTCATATACACATAAATATAAATTTGAATATAATAATGAATGGAAAACAAAAGTCATTACTCTGCCAACATAGAGTTGAAAATATTCTTAAAAATGGAACGACATTTTCAATGTGCTTGAATCAAGTTGAATTGGCGCTATTAAAATTGTTTATCTCAACAACGGAACTATTAGTCAAATCAGAAGTTTGTTATTATCAAACAGTTGTTAAGTAATCTCAATTTAACTTTTATCTTCTCACCATTTCGTTTTAGTATTGAGAACAATAATATAAAGAACGAATGTTCTCAATTCAAGAACAATATACTTGAATATATCTCTCTGTGTAGAAGACTTGATATATTCTGTATACAATTTCCCAAAGCAATGAATTGTTTACCAGCTGTATCCCTTAACATGAACATTTTTTTAAGCATATACTAAAAAATATTAAAACCCAGTTTAGAGCGAAACATTTTTCATGTCGCCATTGAAATGTTGTTTTTGTCAAACTTCGTGGTGAGTTACCATGTAATCGAGCATCGTCGCTTTTACTTAACCTGCCCGCGGATATATTTATGCGGCCATGTGTGCCATAACTTGGCGACAGACAGGACGGGGCTTCTTTTCACCTTCGAATTTAATGAGCTTCCACGGCACGTGATTATTAGGCGAACGAGCGTACGTGTAGGATTCTTTCCCGAAAATTCCCATCCCGGCGGTTACAGGTGCTGACAATCCCCCAGCTCCGTGGAAAAGCGTTCTCCTTCGCCGGCTCAACCAGGACCACATCCACATTGGCACACCGCCCTGGCCACATGGGCGCAATTCCGCAGTTTCCCAGCCATTTCCCAGCCATCCACCGCCATCTTCACATATTCAAAATGATTTCCCTTTTCCCCTCCTCTTAAGGCGAAACATAAACAATTTTTCGCGACGCTGAAAAACTTTTAACTCGCTCCGTCCGTACATTTTCCACACGTGTTTCTGCCTCGGTTGCCTCCACCAACATAAATAAGGTAGTAATATGTATATAGCATATCCTGTTTAAAGAGTAATAAGAGATGCATGAAAAAATAATTTTATAAAATAACTATATATTAAATTCTCTCACTTAAAAATTATATTATTTAGCTTAGTTATTTACCCTAAGTATAGGTTAAGTTAAAGGTTTCTTTCAAAGTTATATGAATTGAGTTAGTTTATTGAAATAAATTCACGCGAGTCATAGATACAAATGTATGTTCTTGCTTTATAATTTAAATTGTCCCTTGAAGGGAACAAAAAACGCTTCTTAGTACTTTCGTCTAGGGTTAAATGACTTATGGCCATGCTTGCCATCTCCAATATTTTCTGGGGCCACTGCCAGCTCCGTCTGAGAATTGATCACCGCCGTCAGTTCATCGACGATCTCGTCCAGGGTGAGGGGATGTCCATTGGCCACCATTACGGCCAGGATGAGGGGGGCCAAGATGTCGTTGTGGCAGCCGTCCATTGTGCTTCCTCCGCCGGCAGTATTGGGAAATTTAAAAAATAAAACACGAGTGCTCAATTTGGAATATTCGATCTCTGTACTCATGTGAATTTATGACAACTCGGCTGACAGGCCCTGCAGGGGCTACTTCAGCTCCATGGCTCTATCTTCTCGGGTATCCACTTCGCCAACGAGGAGTGCAGTTCGGTGGGGAAATTCAATTTGAAAAAGTGTCACTTGTCAGTTGGTCACAGTCCATTGTGTTATGCCCTTGGTTGTTGTTCTCTCCACCCATGCTGTGCATTTTTGGTTGCGATATATCAATACCCCGGAATAGGAAAGGCGATGGCAATGCGGATGCGGATGCGGATGAGGGCTTGTGCAGATACATTTCGTATGCAAATTGGTCGCAAGTCGGAGACTGTCAAGTCAATAATAAAAAAGAGACGACCACCCGCCGCAGCCCACACATACATATGCAAATGAGCAGTGGATATAACGCCACGCCCACACCGCCCACATCCAGACACCAGTAGGACAATCCCCAGCTTATTCATTTCATCTGGATATTACACGGACGGAACTCAACAACTAAGAAATGTGGACTTAGTGATCTTGATTTATGGGGCTTCCCCTATTTCAAATCAAATAAAATATAAGAATAGAAATCAGATACTCGATACTTTGTTGAACGGTTCTAAAATAAAATGCCCTCTAGATAAAATTATGGGAGTTACCAAATTTTACGATTTTCAAAAATTTAAAATTTGACAAATATTTAGAAAATAATTTACAAATTAAAAAATTTTAAGCCTAAAATCAAAATTATGGCCGCCAGAGAATTTTACAATTTGGTGGCGTTACCTAAAATCTTACAAATTAAAGATAAGAGGCCTTACATAGTCAGTGAAGTCATTGCCAGTAGAAGTATGTGGTGGCGCCATCTGGAGGCATATTTATTTTAAAATGATTAACAGAGTAAGAGGTATCAGATAGTCAATTATAGCTTTCTATCTTGATTTGTTTACTGATTTTCCAGCCCTGCTTACTATATACATTTAATATTGGCTATATCCATGTGTTATTGCACTTCGGTCGTGAATGTATGTAAGTAACCCTCGGGTGCGGGATCGCCTATAGCTTTGTTCGACTCTCTGTTCAGAAGTTAGTCAGATTCCGACACTTGGGCGGATCGCGAGCATTACAAAATCGCAATTTTGCACTGAGTCGCTGCTTTTGTTCTATAGTAAGATGGAAATACTAACAAAGCTGCCAGCGCCTACAAAAAAAGTTGTTTATTAAATTAGATTATTTAAAAATGAATTATTTCGTAGTAGGTAAAAAATATCTTCGCAACATATTGCAATCAGAAATGTTGTGCGTTTTTCTTGTTTATTAGTATATACATATGTAAACAAAGACCACTTTGATAAGCCCTTCGACAAGTATGTATCCGATATGTCTAAAAAGAGAGCCCGGCAAAAAAAGAATTGAATGCACAACGTATGTATATACATACATATGTCCATTAGGGTGGACCTTAAAGTACGGAAATGAGATAGTCTTGTTCAATAACAAAAGTATGTATTTTAATGATTTAGACAATGTTTCTAAAGTTTAATTTAAAATTACTCGTACGTTACATGTAACCCAGTTGAAATTTGTTTATTAAAATGTCTCTCTTTCCGAAGTTTCACAAGTTTTTGGTTCCGCGCGAGCAACATCAACAAACTGGATAATGCTTACTCTTGAAAAAGTAGAGCTCACCGATATACGAAATATGTAAACAACAAGATATTTAATGCTTACTCTCACAAATCACCGCAATCCAAGAAATTCAATATAGAAAAGAAACTTGATCCACTGACCCCTCAAGGATAGACGTGTCTAATTTTGGTTTGTTTTATGTACAATACCCGAACGTGCTTTAAACGAAAATAAATAAATATTATGGTAGATGCAGACAATTTAATTTAGTGTGGTTACAAACAGTAACTGAATGTATGAAGTTTAGAATTTTTTTGTGGGTCGAGTTATGGAAATGTACCTTTATTACTTACCCTTAAAAAGAACCGTACTTACAGAACCATGGCTGCGTCCAAGTCGAAATTCGTCTTTGATTTCGAGAAGCTGAAACAGACGTTTGGCGATATTTGTCCGGACTTCATGGAGGAGCCAAGCTATGAGGAGGCCACCGTAAGTCGTCGCTTTGCCCAGCAGGTGATCTTCACCTTCAGCAAGGAGGCTGCTGCGGCCAAGTCCCAGAAGAAGGACGTCTCCTGGTCGATGCGCCTGGATGTGGTCAATGCAAAGGGGACAGCGATTCGTAGCGAGGTTAAGATCCAGACGCACTGGATACGCGATCCGCCCCAGAACCAGCCCTTCGTCATGCGGGGTCTTCTGCTGCTGTCCTTCAAACAGGCCAGTCTGCTGGCGGTGGAGAAGTACTGCCAGCTGGTTCCCCACCAGGTGAAGCGGGGCGAGGTGGTGCTCACTCCTCTGGCCGGAGCCGTCTTCTCCAAGTTCGAAATGCCCAAGCTGGCCGAGGCCCTTGGTGAACCACTCGAAGAAGTCGTAGTAGCCGTCATCAGCAGCTGCCAAACGGATGGATACTATCTGGAGCACAGTCGCTGCCACATCGCCTTGGTTGCCCTGATCAAGACGGTTTCGGATCTGAAGATGCGGGCCTCTATCGTCAAGAAGACCATCAAAATGTACAAGCTGCATGGCAAGGAATTCGACATGGAAAAGTTCAAGGTGTGGAGCACGTTCCTCAGGAAGTCTGCTCCTGCAAAGCCCCAAAATGACTGCGATGATGATGAATACGAAAAGCTGACGGAGCAAGTTCTTCAGGCCTTTACACTCAGCAGCAAGGAGGATTTCGTCAAGGAGAAACGCAAGCCAAAAATACCAGTAAAGTGTGCAGCCAATTTTTTGGGAACAAAGCCTGGATCCGAAAAGATTTGATGCATTCGAGGAAGACTCATTTACAATGAACCCGGATTTAAAACCCCACTTGGGACTGGCAAGGCCATCCATCTGCACATTGAACCAATCAACTGTATTGGGAACACTTGTTATGTTGCACTCAAATATTCATTTTACAATGTCTTTCTATTATGTACACATTTAACAATCTTCTCAATAAAATACAGCTTTCTTTGGTTCCGCGTAAGTCAAGTTTATCATTTCGCCAGCTTCAAAATGTGCAAATATGTTTGAGCACGTACAAAATGAAAAATGTAGGAAGCTGTTCAGATTCCAGTTATCCAAAAATATAAAATCGAGTTTTCTTCATTATTTCTACAAAATGACAATATTTTTAAAAGTATTTTGGCCAAGGAAAGTATAAAACAAATTCTAGTTAGTGAGATCCAATAATTGTATTGTTGTTTTTTTTAATCAGGGATAGTAAACACCCTTAATAGACTACCAGTTTAATCACGTTATCACGTACTTACGTCCCTTAATCCTATATAAATATAAACATTCTTATAAAAACTTCTTGGGAACAGAACAAAAACAAATGTTCCCATTTTTAGTAGTGGCGGTTATTATTTGGTTTTCTGAGTTGGTTTAGGCTTACGCTTCTGGTGCAAAATCATGGATAACTTGAGCCGCTTGTACTGGGCATGCGAGCAGAGACCCACAGATTGCATAAAGAAATTTTTGGTCGGGTCTTCCTGATCATCTTCTTCGTTCTTATCCGCTGGCTGGGATTTGGAATGCGCGCGATTTAGGGCTGCCTGCAGATTGAGACGGCTCCTCCTTACATCCATATTGTTGTGTGATGATTGAAGTGGCTTTGGCTTGGTCTTTGTCTTTGGAGGTTCCACAGTATTAGGAACTTCAACGGCGGGTTCTGCTCCCTCTATTATGAAATACTTCTTAAGCAACTCACTCTCGGTGGGTCGCTCCAAAACGAAATACGGCTTGATGAAAGTTTCTGGGGCAACGACGAGCGGCACTATGGCTTCACTCACAATGTCCTTGATCACCAGCTCGTTGGGCTTCAGGTCCTGCTCCGTGAAAGCCAAGCAGAAACGATCTATGTCGTCCTGGAGCCGAAGCACCAAGTAGTGGCATTCTGCATTCAATTCGTGCAACATTTCCTCCAGTTCGACTATGTATTTGTTTTTGATCACGGGATCCTGTGGAAATTGAATAAAACAATTGTATATTAAGCAATTTACTTAGTTTTCGAACTGAGATACAAGAATGTTATGCAAATTTGGATCATATATCAAGTTACCCTCCGTCTGAAAAAATGATAATGCTATTTACTATTGAACCTTTCAGAAATGTTCAATTTTATTTATATCTTAAGTACCACCACAGAGGTAAAAAAAAATAGTATTTCGCCCATTAGAAGGGATATTGCAGTATCGTTATAGTCATTTGGAACCCTTTTTAAAATACTTACAGCATCGGCCTGCTGACCAAAAACACTGACGATTGTCTGCAAGAATTAAACGATACAAGTTTAGATGGCCCCAATGGGTGACATATAGCCAAATACCTGATGGATCGCCAGGTGGGTTTTCATAGCCCGTTGGCAGTATGCAATATCATTGACCAACTTATAGGGTAGTTTGTAGAATTTTCGCAAATAATGTTCGAAGAATCTTTGGACATGTAAGTCCTTGCTTGGCATGGCGTCGGCTTTGCGCATCTTAACCAGAAAGTCTTTGATGATCTCGTAACGCTCCTTGGGCGTGAAATCGTGGAAATTAATGTCCTCCATTACGTGTATTTATTATTTATTTTGTTTTTATTATTTTTTGTTTGTTTTGATGCCAGAAATTGCCGCTTGTCGATTTAAAGGGTGGCCAGACTTTCCGAAGGTGATATATTTGACAGTACCTAAATAACGCTAAGCGCGCAGTGGCAGCACTGTGATTTCGATCAAAAAGCGAGTGATGATCGTTAACTATTTATCGAATTTGAAATGGTAATTATACATTTAGCCAATTTCAATAAAGAAATAAGAAACCTTGTTACCAGGTGTGTTTTCCCAAAATAATTAGTCATAAAGCACACCTGCTTTGTACTAAGATCAATACAATTATTTGATAGCTTCTCCCATTTAGCGTTTCGCACTACCATGTGCGACCCCTGATGACCGGTAATTAATGGGAAACCCCAATTTACGACCCGAGCAGGCACAGCTGTCACCTCAGGCTTACTGCTATGTTATGGCAGTAAATATGATTGATAGTATCGGCTGCGGCTGAGTTATGTCCACCCATCTGCGTAAATAAATTAATTACTATTTAATTATTCAGATATTGATCACTCGATGGCAGCAGAAACGTGCCAAATTTATGCGAAACAGCGTCGATTTCAATTAAGCTTCGCAGCAAATATACATACATACATATAAAGGAAACGGAAATTAAGGAGTGATTTAATTGTTAATCCTTTTCGATACTCAGCACTTTTTAAATGGCACATTTTGTTTGCTCAAAACGTACATAAATTGTATGATAAAGTTTTCGCTTTTCTTGCCTAGATCTGTTCTGCACAGAAGCTTTTGGGGCTTCTCTTGCAAAACTGCCAACTCTTGTTTTCCTTCTGTTTTGCAATATCCTCAGGCAACTTTAAAGCTCTTTGGCCCGGCAAGAAAACTTTTGACCACAAAAGGGTCTGCCGTAGGAGCCCCCATAATCCTCAAAAGGCTTTCGCATTGCCAAAGCAACCAGAATACGCAACAAATCTTGGCCAGCAATGGGTAAAGGCCAAAACAGATGCAGCTAAAATCTCATCATAAGCTCTTCCTTGGCCAAATCTGAAGTTTGCTTTCAGCACAAGGAGATTTTAAGGCTATGCCTTTCAGTTTTCTTGTCGTCCTCGGATATATGTTGTTAGAAAAAGCAGGGAACTGCTAGGGCTACTCTTATATGGATTCTCTTAGGGATATATTATGGAAATTTAGATGAATTCTATTCCTTGTTTCAATAACCTTAAAAAAGCTTAAATTTAAATTTAAATCATCGGTCGGTTGTGCCCCACCCTAGCCTTAAATCACCTCTAAATCATAAAAATTTAGTTGATTTTAATTTCTTGCTTTTATAATTACTAAAAATTTCAAATTAAATTTAAGCTACGGGTGGGTTTTGCCCCACCCTCCCATAAAGAACCCTCTAAATTAATTTTTTCATTGTTTTTTGCTGTCCACTGCCAGGGTCGTCTTAAATATCGCAGAGCTAATAATAAAAGTCGTGAACGAAGCACTCCACGTACTTCAGTTGAAATGGGAGTCTATATAACTGATGGCTCCTGGATGCCGGGCAATATTCATCCTGCGACTTCAAAGGATGGGCGTGGCAACAATAGATGGGCCCAGGACAGAACAATGGTCGTTGTTGTCCTGGCGATGCGATGGTTAAGGTGGCACTTTTCGAGGCGAAAGAAAAGGGACGAGCAAAACAAAAAAACAAAAAAAGGGACAATGGCACCTAATGGTGCGTTGTGGTATCGGTGGTGTTGGAGGTTTTTGGGTCTGCTGGTGCTCCCGGTGGTTCCGGCCGGAACAGTTGCACGCGGAGCCACCGACTGTGTCCCTCATTTATCATTTACACACCAACGCACGGGAAAACAGTCCGAAACATGGCCAAATGATGGCTTGGATGGTTGGGTGTCTGGGATAGAAAATCCTCGGTAGAAATTCCATTAACGCTTTATGTCAGCGCATGCGGCACATCGGCCCGTCATTTGCATTGATTAAATCACTTTGCGGTCGGTTCGGCAAATGGTTTAAAAATCCCCCACCAACTTTCCGCTCAATTGTTGCGCACCCCTCCATTTTTATGCACTTTCTTTTTCGGTTTTCCTCACAAATTGCCTTTGTTTTTTATTTGACTTTTTTCCCCGAAAATTTCTATCCATTTTTGGTGGCACAGTCATATTTCCAATAAATTTCACCAGCTCTCTGATGGAAATTTGAATTTTTGGCTTGCGGAATTCTTGTGCTAAGGGAAAAGTTGAAACAGTAATGGATTCCCTCGATAATTAGGCTAAATTGCAATACTTAGCGCCATTAGTTGTTTTTCAGCTTCTTTTTTAAAGGTGTTTAATGTATCAAATTTTCAGCAAAGTCTACAATTTTTTTCAGACTCAAAGTTTATACTCAAAACCATAACTTAAAATGTTTCGATTTAGGCGAATGAAGCCTAAATTGAAATGACACCAGATGTTCAGAATGTTTTTAGGGTGGTCAGATTTATCAGAATTCAGTTCAGATGCATCCTTGAATGTGTGAACAAACTGTCGAAATTGAATATCATCCCGCACACCCACTGGTTCGATTTTTGGGTATAAAAACTTTCGCTCCATTTCCATGCTGTCTGCAACAGGCTTTTGAAACAATAACAAAACTGCACGAATACACGATGGAAAAGTTTAAAACAAAACCAAAAAAAATGGTTGATGGTTTCATTACACACCATAACGGTGTGTGTGTGTGGGAACCACCGTAAAAAGCGAAAGAAAATAAAAATTGGAAAGTGCCTATGGCGCAGCGCGTGCAAAAAGAAAATATTTCTCCTGCCAGCGGTGTGGAAAAATATCTAGATACAAGATGATGTTAAATGACAGTTGAAATTAATTGTATTTCTGTGGAATTATTAACTGCTTAGGGTAATTTTTGAAATTAACGGTCGATAGCTGATGGCAGATATCAGTGACAGCTAATGACAGCAGAAAGGGTGGCAACGCCAGGCCATTATCAAACAGCTGTTCGCCGGTGTTTTCTTTTTTTTTTTGCAATTGCACGTAACTTTCAAAACATTAAAATTACCTGGAGAAATGATAATCCTAAATAGATGTTCGCCTATAAGGCAGATTCTGAGACGTTGCTACAGTCAGGGTAAGATGAAAAATGAATTAACATCAAAATCAAGTTAATTGTAGTTATCATTCTTATTTAAATCATTTTTAGCGGCTGAAAACAGTAGTTATAAGATAAATTTAACCGCATATTTTGGAAAATGGCCCGAAATAGAGCAACAGGAGTTCCGGAAGCATATGCGTATCATCACAGATTTCATCAGCGAATCGGAGGAACAGCAGCTTCACGAGGAAATCGAACCCTATATGAGTCGTCTGAGATACGAGTTCGATCACTGGGACGATGTGGGTTTGGAATACATATAATGCTTATAAGTAGTACCCAAAATGAGGTTTGCCAACTTGCAGGCCATCCACGGTTTTCGAGAGACTGAACGGAAGAAGTGGTTCCCCAAGAATCGCGAAATTCTGGAGCGCGTGCGCCAAGTAGCCTTCGATGGAGCTGTTATGCCCTATGTACATATCCTGGATCTAGCCCCCGATGGCGTTATTAAGCCCCATGTAGATAGCACTCGAGTAAGTCTAAGTTCACTGAGGCAGCGTTTCATTTTCGCATATATTTTAAAACCCTTTTATCTGTAGAAAGGGATTTAAAAATCAAAGAGTCTTATAAGATATCCAATTTCCACCTTTCGCTCTGCTATACAGATACTTACTTATTGTAGAAGGTAGATCTCATATATTAAAACGTTTATTCGAAACAGGATTTAATTGAATCTAATTATTATAAAACTGTATTTCACTAGAACCAAACTTATTACAATATTATGGTTTCCTCCATGTCACTTTTCATTCTATCTTTCTATAGCTGACAAGACTCGATTTCCGTCCTAAGCAAGAAATGGGAAATTTGATATCTAACTCCAATTTTAATACAGCTAACTTATCTTAAACACATTTTTATCCCCCTATTAGTACTGCGGCACGACAATCTCTGGGATCAGCTTGCTCAGCGACAGTGTGATGCGACTGGTGCGCACGGATGCCCAGCGATACAATCAGCAAGCCACGGGAACTGCAACAGAACTGGAGTCCAAGGGGTCAGAACCCGATGCAGCTTACCGCCATCAGCCGGCGGCCTCACTGGAGAACAACTTCTACGCTGACCTCCTGCTGCCACGACGCTCCTTGTACATAATGAGCCACACGGCTCGCTATAATTTCACGCACGAGATACTGGCCAAGGAGCATTCGGAGTTCCAGGGCACGCCGGTGCCGAAGACACGTCGCATTTCCATCATTTGTCGCAACGATCCCTAAGAGGGTCATTTGTCATTCGCTGGGAATGCTTTTCGGTGCACTTGAAGTCTGAAAGTCAAAATATTAGTTACTTTTCTTATGCAAAACGTAGTTGTTTATCCAAAAGTTTATTTATGTAGTCTGTAGTCCTTATAAATTGTACATACATATAAAGTGTGCCATTATAGGTACTATAAAGTTTTAGTTGCTTTTTGAAATCCATTTAAATTAGTTTCATATTATTTCTCTTTAAAATGCGACCCTCAGGGAACCCAGTTACATATATAAGTTTTTCCTTTGTTCCAAAAGTAAAATACATTTTCGATTGTTACACTTGAAAGTTACTGCGGATTAAGGTACAACGAAGCTACTTATTTTTGTTAATAAGCTCACAAGTCGTCTTGAAAAAGTTGTAAAGTTTGGCCGTAATTGTTGTCCTGTAATTACAGGCAAACAGGTAATTTCCGCCAGTCACTACAGAAAGAATTGAAACCCCCTCAAGAGCTCTAACATTGTATTTGTTCGCCAACTAGTTTGGGAGTTGAAGTTTCCAATGCATCGAGCAGTTAAATAGAATTGTATAGGTACAAACAGGCAAACTTTCGGATCGACTGACTGGAATTTTCCGATTACGAATTGAAAAGGCAACCAACCAAGGGGGGAAAATGAACGAGAGATGGGGAAGTGTATCTTTGATTAAAAGTTAAGGGCTTGAGTAACAACAAATCAGCGTTAGTGGCATCCGTTTGCACAGCGCTCAACGCCTTTCAGCCCATTTGTTTGTTTATTAGAGGTCTTGCCTTGGCTTATTTGAGAGGGAGATTGAAGACATCCCGGCAAATCCCTGGGCAAATATAAATCTGACGGTGGTATTTTTAGCGCCCGATAACAAAAACATGACGATTTGCAAATGATGTCATAAATTTACCAGCAACACGAAGAAGGCAGTTGTACGTTTATGTATTGTACATGTTTTGTATATCAGAAATCCGGGGCGGCAAGCGGATATCATTCGGCAATAAAGAATCTTCGCACTTTGATGCGATTTGTTGTGGTTTTAAAATCTGGATGGGCGCAATGTTGGCTTAAAGTGGGTGGCGAAAAGCTCGCTGTTAGTTTCTCTTACGCTGTTAGAACGCCTTCCACACGGCTGTTAGTTATCCTGTCGTATCCTGGTACCTTGAAACCCCCAACTAAAGCTATACCTGTTAGTTCTCTCAAGCATCTGTAACACTAACATGGGCATTACAAGATGGTTCAGATAGGACTAAATGAGTTTGTTACCACTTTATGAAGCATTACAACCTAATAACAAATATGCAAGGTCTTTATATAAGAAAATCATTAATATCAATACACTTTAAAAATACAACAACTAAATTATGTTGGTCCGACAAATACAACCGAGTTAAATCATTGCTCAGGTTTTAAATATTAACGTCTCGAAAAAGTTCTTGAAAACCCATCTAACATATAAAATCAGTGGCGGATCCACGGGGGGAAATAGGGTTCAATTTCCCCCCCCCAAGAATCGTCTCTGGATCCGCCACTGATAAAATTGTAGACCAAACATATTGTGTCGAATTATTATACAGTCAACTAAGCAAATCAAAATTTTAAATATATGTTTGGCTTTTGAGAATATTAGTTTATTTAATATTTAGACTTTGATTTTAATATGCAAATTTTTAAATGACGGGATATGTTGAAAGTTAAAGTTAAAAATGTTCTATCTTGATTTAAATAGGAAGAAACAAGGTCTTGACATAAGAAAAGCTATATTTTGGTTCGACAAGTACAACCGAGTTATATAATTTTTCAGGTTTAAAATATTGCTGTCTCAAATAAATACTTAATAAACGCATATAACACATAAAATTGTGAATAAAACATTTTGTGTGAAAATATTTGAAAGTCAACTTAGTAAATCATAATTTTAAATACATACCCTTTTCAAAATTATAGGTAATTTAAAATGTAAACTTTGATTTAAATATTTTGAAATTCAATAATTTAAGTTAATATGTTTTGTGTTGAATATTATGGTTTTGTTTTTAGTTCAAATATTTACTATACGCAGATAGTCTACTTGGCAAATATATTTTTTTTTGTGTAAAAACAAATAACTTCATAAATCGACCGCACTCTAAACTCAGCCTTAAATCAATTGAACATGGATTACTTCCAATTAAAATTGCTTAAAGAGTTGCATATCAATAAAAAGGCTAGAATCTTCAATTCGTTGATGGCTAGTAGCAACACTAGCTGCTCATTCCACCTGCTCAGGTGTTCAGTTCATCAACGGTTTAAGAACCTTTGAACAATGTTCAGGGCTCAAGTGGCGAAATGGCTAAAAAGCAAGAGGACTGTTAAGAATAGGGATAAGAAAATGGAAGAGCAGGACTCGAGTGGCTCGAAATGAAAGCCAGATGAGGAAATACTGTTTCTGCAGGTGAGTCGATAAAAAAGCCATCAACATTTTGCTTTGCCCTAGAAACGGACCGAAACAGAGCTCAAAATCTGCAGGACAAAAAGGGGAAAAAGGGACTTCCCCCGCCCTTCTTGTTTCGTCCTGGCCAACAACAAAGTGGCAACTCGAAGTTTCGAACAAATTATCAACTGTATGTAACAGAAGGAGCACAAATAACAACAATAATCTCGGCGACAATTTCAAGGAGCCAGCCCGCAAAAAAAAGAAGCGAAACAAAACCCTGAGGAACTTTTATTCAGAGCTCTATTTCGGTTATTGCTGTTATTATTATTATTTGCCTGCCATCCACTCGCAACAATTTCACCCTTTCCGTGCGGCGGACCCAAAAAGTTGAGCACAACTTTTGGTTTTTCATTTCGCTGAAACAGTTCCTGAAATCCACTTGCCGGGATTTTGACCCCGGCGAAATTGGAGACCGGGGAAATAGGTCAAAAGGAAGCAAATTTTAATGGCATAAATAATATTTCCCAGTAATAATACTTAAAATACAGGTATTATTTGTTATGATCTCCTAACATTTCTCACGGATTTGTTTTCAGGCTTCTTTTTAATAATAAAATGGAAAACAAAAATGTTTCTTTAAAACGAAAACGATTAAATATAAATAATATTAAACTCTTCTGACTTATGTTTCTCATAGATCGTATTGTAAGAAAAAGGATTTCAACAACTTTAGCTATACAAAAAAAACAAAATATGATTAAAGTTGTATCATAAAGATTAAAGATATCCTACATTTTAGCTTGGGTTCCTCTAGCTCTGCTTGGAAAAATCCTACTTTTCTGTAAAATTACTCCGCTTCCCTTAGGAAATTCCAGACCAAAAACGTTTCTTTAAAACGAATACGATTAAATATAAATAATATTAATCTCTTCTCACTTATGTTGCTCATAGATCGTCATGTATTCGTTAAAGGAAACAAAATATGATCAAATTTTTATCACAAAGATTAAAAATATCCCATATTTTTAGCTTGGGTTCCTCTATCTCTGCTCGGAGAAATCCTGCATTTCCGTAAAATTACTCCGCTTTCTTTAGGAAATTCCAGACCCAACTTCAAAGGCGGTGTCGTCGGGAAAAGCGGAAAATGAGCTTGGGGCGGGGCTTTTGTGCTGCGCCGCCTGTCGAAGGACTTGTAGGGACAGTCGCCATTTCGCTGCCAAATATTTTCTTTCAGCCAGCGCTGAGCAGGACAACTGATGATCCGCTCTAAAAGTCCTTGGCAGCAGGACCAAAAAAAATCCAATTAAATGAAGTTCTTTTTTTGTTTTCCTTTCCGTTTTCCCAGCGATTTCATTGTGCTTTTACTGGAGGGGAAAGTGCATCAGCGATGGACAAGGAGCTTAATGCACAAAGTCGCATCCTGACAGTTCCATAATCCTGGGAATCGAGCAAGTACAGTGGTAGCGGAAATTAATACGCTAAGCAAAGCACTTCACACCTGGTCACCAATTTAATGTCATCGGTGGATTAGTCTTCGAAAAGCAGAATTATTTAGTGTTATATGTGGTTTGGTTGGGTTGAATAATCTTTATTAAGCAATTTATAAATTTTTTAAATTTTAAATAACCTTATATATTAATTAAAATGTACCCAACCTATCGAATTGTCAATTTAACCAATGAAATATGTACTGTCCCAACAACCAAATACACACAACTTTCTATTTTGTGTTTATTTTTTAATGGTAACCAAGGCAACAAATAAATACAAAAGATTATTTTAAATAGTTGTTTTTTTAAGTTACGTTACCCATATTTTTTTTTGTGTGGAGCACAAAAAAGTCTTTTGTTATTATTAATCTACCACACAGAGAACTTGATATGCACACGTAATTTTCACGTATCACTTTCGCCAATGGAAAACATAAAATATATATTTACATTTCTTTTTTCGATTTCCCTCCCTTTGAAAATACATATCAAAGTGATTTGGTAATTGAAAAATCCACAAATGCCGCAAACCTAAATTGTGATTTGAATTTATAAATTGACAGAGATAGAAATTATGTTATTGCCAAACACAATTAACGTTTGCTTATGAGCTTTGTTATTGAATTTGGTTTTTAAATTCCCCATTGCGATTCCCGATTTTCCCGGACTGAATGTAATTATCATCCATCAATTGCCACTAATTTTGCAGAGATTTTTGTCAAATATGGTCCATTGCCAGTTAGGGGAAGCGTGGCAATCATTATCATTGACCGGCGGGCTTTACTATCGATTTAGTACCCCCCTTTTTCCCAGAATTCTGCTCGCCGAGATTAATTGAGCATAAATTTTCACTGCGCTTCGTTGGAATTGCGTGAATTGTGAAAAATGTACACAGAAAGGATGGGGGAAAATGGCAACTCAGAGCGTCCTTGAGAAATGTTTAATAGACTTTTAAGTCATTCTTTGTTGGCCCTATAAGGGGGGACCCAACTCCCCAACTGCTGTCACCTGCCGGCAATCAAGACCATTAATCACGATTATTTTGAACTGAAATCGGAAAACGGCCCACAGCCTGTTCGCCATGCTCCCCACGGTTCGGCGCTATTACTCACATTAATAAGTAATTATTTTAACCTGCCTGGCACACTTTCATCGGTTCGAATGGTCCCCCAATAAAAGTGAGGTGTGCTGAATTTGGGCCGCGTTGTGATGGGATTTGCGATGCTTGATGGCCACATTTTCACACTTCGACACGCACTGAGCGTGGAATATTGAATTGGTGTTAATATTTTATTGCAGGCACTTTTCTAAAAAAAAAGAAAGTTTTTTGAACATTTTTTTTTAAAGATTTTAAACAATTTCCTAAAAAGGAAAGCATTTATATACTGGTTTAATAAATATATTTTATGACCACTATTTTATAAAACGTAACTAGCCAAATATAAATTTTATATGTACCCTCAAATAAAAGGAATTCTTTTAAATATTTTAGTTCTTAAACCTATAACTAATCAGTTTGAAATATAAAAATTGTAAACTACTTTTCCTCAAAAATGTTGGCTGAATTTACTGCAATATTCTCTATAAGATGATTTTGCCTATCATTAACCTTTAAACCTTTTTAAATAAATATATTTTCGAATAAGGACTACTGTTTTGCAATTATCAATGTTATACCCGTTTTAAATTCTCTTAAAAAGGCGTTGTTTACTTAAAGACTGCAGTTCTTTAACTTATAACTAATCTTTTTTAAGCTTGATAATTTTAAAACCATTGTTCCTTAAACAATTGGTTGAATTTACAGTAATAATGTGTTCATGATATTTTAAATATTTCCTTAAAAAATATATATTAAAACAAATTTTTGCCAATATGATAAATTTATTTGTATTGCCCATCCTTGAACAGTTTTGTTTAATTTGGTCTCTCTGCCATTTGAGTACATTTACATAAATCAAAATGATAACATCTATTTTAAAATCTCCAACTACAATGGAAGTTTATTTGGTTGGTAAACCCTGCAATGCGTAGAGCCCAAACATTTGGCTTGGTAAACAGAAACACTTTAATCGCCATTAGATGGTTGGCAGTCTGGAGTCTGGATTGGATCCCCAGGAGGTCCTGTTCTGCCCGGCGATTAAAACTTTCTGCGGCTGTCCTTGTTTCAGTTTCATTTTCAGCTTCTGGCCCTGACTTCGCCCGGCCTCAAACAGTTGGCCAAGTCGAAAGTTTCTGCTCTGCGGTTAATTCATTTTTATTTTCATTGGGTTGTGCGATTGTTTAACCGACAGCCCCAAAACCAACTGGCGCCAGTCTGTCCACTTTCCCATCTTGGTTACAACAAGTGCGATGTCAATCAATAGTTCTGCAAAAAATGGATGTGCGAACTTTTTCCCGCCAGAGCAAATGTGTCTCCCCCAAAAAAATATAAAGCCATATTTATGTGTCTGCTTTTCCACCTACCCGTATGTGCAAAAAGCAGTCAAAGAACTTAAATTCTGTAGTTTTTACTGGCCAGTCTGCCAGTTTAAATCAGTTATTAAAGCATTTTGCAATATATCCTTTATAAGTTTTTACATTTTACAACCTCATTACTTTATTTTTCATCGTTTTAAATTAACATATTATTTTCAAACCTTTTTTATGTTGAGCAAATCTTGCATATTCATTTAATTTTTTATTGTTTCTTTTAAAGTACTAAATATTCATTGCAATTGATTTTTATAATAAATTGGATTGTTTTTTGATTCCTTTAATTTCCCCAACCTTTTTTTTTCTGTTATAAAATTTATTTAGTTTTTATATGAGAACTTACTCTTACCGTTTTTATTAAATGCTATTAAATGTGTGTCTTGTGTATAAAGAGTTCATTTTTTAATACTCACAATCATACTAAATAAGCCTTTATGTTTATGAACTGTGGTCTTAAAAGTTGTCCATGTGCATCATTAATTCGACTATTTATGTACAGAAATTCTTTGTAGAGAGGAATTTTCTGGAGCAGCTGAATCGCCTTAAGACAGTAAGTGCAAGGGTATATAAGATTTCGCATTGTCTTGCACGAGGTATCTTGCAACAGCCGCCCGGAACCTCAAGAAAATTACAAAAATGCGAAAACAATGTGAGTAAGGGGAAAAAATTCGGAAAAATAATAGAAAACAGTACATGTATCCGGAGTCTCGGCCGCGTTTTGCACAACCGCTTCTCGCAAGAAGAGTCAACAAAAATGCAAACCAACCTTTGGGTTTCTGGAGTCCTGAAGTCCAGGTAGCAGGACAAAGGACTCGCAGTCATAGATCCAAATTGCAATTTAAGCGCGAGCCGGCAACTGCAACTAGTGGTGGAAATATCGGGTACCTACTATAAGATAGATATATTGGTACCAAGAATTTCTATACTAACACATCGCTTCATTTTAATTAAGATTTATAAGTTAAAATATTAATTTTTTTGTATACAACTACACTGGAAACTAAATCCCATCGGCCTGCACTAATAAAAAGGATCAGGATCAACTTAATGTTCACTGGTTAATTTCCGTAAATTTTATTTAAGATTAAGATATTGAAATAAATAAAAATTGCTGTTTATTCTTAAAATTACTATTGGTATATTGACTATATATTGACTTATAAAATCATTTTGAAAGTATCAAAGTACCTAAACCAGTTGTGCCTTTCCCATCGCTGATTGCAGCTGGGTCAACGAACGAAGATGTCCATCAGCCGCCCGCCAGTCTCCTCTACTGCCGTATTACCAGGACAATGCCAAAACCAGGAGTCCTGCGGCGCTTTGTCCTGTGTGCAGACTATAAGCATCTGCAGCACGGTGTCCTTCCGAGGCCTTTCAGTCCACAAAGGCGCCTAAATAGCGTAACCTTTGAAAAACCCGGCCATTAAAACAAAAGACAAGCCCAAGATGTCTCCACATTGGTAACAGCTACCGCCCTTAAAACACTTTATATTCTCATTAAGCAGATATGTTCAAAAAAAAAATCACTGTCTTTTTTATTTAATTTTTTTTTTTATTTAATAAGGTACTAATATGCCAAAAAAAAAAATAAAAACTGAGAAGTACAAAATACTGAAATATTCCAAATATATATATAAATAAAATATTGTGACGATCCTAACTGCAACTTACAAAAATTCTGATATCAAATTTGAAATTGCCCGCCCTGCTAAAGTTACCAACACTGGCTCGATCGGCAGGGTACTCCAATAATCGATAGTATTTTCCATTTTTCAGTAAGACCATAAGCGATAGTTTTGGCATTCTTAATATTTAGTATATTTCAAAAGTTGGTATATTTTGCAGAGCCGGTTACACTGCATCTCCAAAAATTACGACGTGTTGACCGGGAAAAAATCAAACGAAGCCTGCAATTGCTTTTCAAACCGCGATCGAACCAGTACGAACTACAGCGTTTTGTTAAATAATTTGCAATTGCGAGCGTATCCAAACAAGGAAGCACATTCCAACGCTCTCGTGACGCAAAATGCTGTAGAAATTTAAAGTCAAATGAAATCCGTGTGTGTGCTTGTAATTTAAGCGTCAATTCGGTGATGATAAAATTTGCCTGCGCTTATATACATACATATGTGTTGAGCATATGAGCCTGTGACTGTGTGCGTGTGTTCGTGTCGGTGTGAGCATCGAGCATAAGAAAGCAGCGCAAAACAACAACAACAACAGCGACGCTTAGCGAAAGAGAGGAACAAAGAGAAGAGCAGAACAAGCCTCCATTTTACAAGACGAAGAAAGGGATAAAAAGGAGCACGCGATGGCCAGTTTCCAGATCCACCAAGTCATGAGCAACAAGGAGAATCCGGGCATCAAGATTCCGGCCGGAGTGAAGAACGCCAAGCAGCCGCTGGCCGTAATTGGGAAGTCGGAGAAAAATGCGCTTGCGCCGCGAGCGAATTTCGCCGTGCTCAATGGCAACAACAATGTGCCGCGTCCGTCCGGGAAAGTGGTAAGTACCGTTGCCTATTTTCCCGTAACTCCAGTCTAATTCCAATGCAGCTGCTCGTTTTTTGTTTTTTTGGTGGTGGGATCTTCACATAACTGCGCCTGTGTGCGTGCGCTTGTGGTGGTGGTTTTCTCTCCTTCCCATCCTTTTTTTTTTAAATTCTTTTTAGATTACTTGTGCTAATTATTCGCACCTAACCTAGAACCTTAACTAACCTATAAATAGCGCAAAGCCTTGCAATTGCGCGCCTTTTTCAAACAACTACAACAACAAATCAGCAAGGCAAAGAGGAGAGCAATAGCAAATGCAATTACCCACGCACACAGGCGCACTGTGGGAAGCCAGGGAAAGGCGCGCAACCAAATAGCAGGATCTTTCCATTGGAAGTGGAATGGGGGCAAAAAACTTACTCCATGCATGCACAGAAAAAAAAACAAGGAATATATTTAACATCTTTGGTATATGATATGAGATCACCAAAAATCCGGTTTCAGATACAACCGCAGCCTTATGAACTGCAGCTTTTTAAGCAAATTTGGCTTTAATTTATAAAATATCATTAATTTTTAACCTTTTTAAGATAATATACTAAAATATACTAATATATTAAAACGTATAATTTAATATAATTTTAAATATTAAAAAAAAAAAGTATCATCACCTTCAAATGGATAATTTAATTATAATATAGTAGTTATTTAACAATGGTACCAAAATCATAATTATGTTACCTTTTTAGCAAGTCTTCCGTGACGTAAGGAACCATAATATCGATGTTGAAAAGGTTGAGTTTGCCACCAAGAAGTCGAATGTGGTGCCGGTGGTGGAGCAGTTCAAGACCTTCTCCGTATACGAGGATAACTGCGACACCCAGGTGGCGCCACCCGGCAAATCCCTGGCATCTCTAGCCGATAAAGAAAATCAATATGCTGTCAAGTTGTAAGTTTCCATCGGTGCTCGCTATTGGTATTTCACAGAAGTCTTATGTTTTTCAACTTTCGCCAGCGATGCGGGGCAAAAGGAGTGTGTGGAGTACGATCTGACCACCACGCCTATGTCCGTGACCGACGTCCTTTCGCCCATGTCCGTGGACCGCTCCATTCTCGGTGTCATCCAGACAAATGATGACGGTGTCATTGGATCGGGTGCCACGCCAGGTGGACAACTCAAGGAGCTGCCGCCGCGTAACGATCGCCAGAGGTTCTTCGAAGTGGTCCAGTACCAGATGGACATACTCGAAAACTTCCGGGAAAGCGAGGTGAGTCCGAACAAACTTCTAATTTGAAAAAAAGACTTTAAAAATATGGATATTGTCTTGAGCAGCACATTGTGTTACGTACTATTCCTTTTTACATTGCCTTTCTTAACAAAATGTTATTATGACATATATTGTCGCGATTTATGCCTTTACTTTCTGGAAGATCCGTCCTATTAACAGTATTGTTAGAATTATAACCTTTATAATTACTTTGACACTAACATATCTGACAAATTTGCGGGCTGAATTGTCGTCCAAGGATTTTTTAAAATGTTATTTAAAAGTCGAGGAAAAGGGCCGCCTAGTTCAACATTTTATACATTTTTGAGCAAGTGCCATGTGGTCATAAGAACATACATTTGCATACATTGAATTGAGAGCGGCCATTTTAAAACTACTGATGTTGTCATAGCAATGAAATTGTAGTATTTTAAACAAATATTGTTTGGTAGAATATAAAATGTTATTGTTGTAATATTTTGCAGGCCATATAAAATATTGTTTTAAAATCAATTTATTTAGTAATCATTTAACACTAAAAATTGTACTTAGCTGGTATACACTCGGTTCTTATGTAATTATTTTTAAGCATATTTCAAACATGTATTGTCATGATAGGAAAACTCAAGATAAGACGAAAATGTCGCCTGGTAGGGATTCTCCCCTCGAGTACCTTGGTTTTTTCGTTTGTTTTTTTCTTACCCCCTGTCTATGCGTTGGCCATGTGCATTTCATATTTGTTGTTTGTGTGCAGATGCAGGCAGACGTAGTTTCTCTATTCCTCGGGAGAGTGGGTAGGGGAACAGGAAGACGGACCCTGCCGCACCCTAAAGTGGCATTCCCTTCACGCAACGCTGCCTGTTTCTGGGTCCCTGGGTTCCCTCTTTTTTCCCCGCTCCTCGGCACATGTTTATCGGGCGGGAAACGCTAGCATGCGTCCCATCCTTCTACCTTTTCTCCGCGACTCTTTGCATTCCGCATTATTACTCCGAAAGACGTTGAACATTCGGAACTAATGGAATTCGACTTGCAGCTAATTGCTGACGTTTTCTTGTGCTTTGTTTTTCCTGCCACCGAAAGGCGAAAATACTCATAATTGATGTTGACACGTTTTGCTCGAATTCTTTTCCGCTAAAGTTGGGAATATTTGTTTCATTATATTTTTTTTTAACAGATCATATTGCTTTTTGTAACTATGCTGCCGTGATAACACTTTAGTAATAATAATTGTTGAAAACAGCTCGGTTCTAGGACGATTAGTTAAAGCAGTATTTATTTTTCTTGAGCAAGTCCCTTGTTTTCAAATCAGTTTTTTTTTAAATTAAATTATACTTTTGTAAATTAAAACTAAACTAAATTAAACTACAAACTAAATAATAAAAATCAATTACATATTAAATAAAAACAAGAAAGGAAGTTACCCAAGTTTGTATACCCTTGCAGTTATAATTATTAAATTGAATTCGAAATTCTTAAAAATACAAAAAATGATATTCCCAATAATTAAAGATAATATGTCAAAAAACTCTGAAGCTATAATTTGTTTCATATTATTTTCCCACCAATTTTCCGATCGTTCCTATGGCAGCTATATGATATAGTCGTCCGATTTTAATAAAATTAAATTCGAAATTCAGAACTAATTAAAAAATGTTATTTCCAAGAGTAGAAGGTTATATGTTTAAAAACATCAAAGATATAATTTATAAAATCATAAGAAAATTAAAAAAAAATTGCATTCCCTAATGATATTTTTGTTAGCCACAAGATCTCTATTTATTCGAATGAAGTGACTTATTAAACTTACGTTTTCTTAATTTTTATTGCATTGAACTTGAACATTATAATTTCTCTGTAATTAAAACTCCCAGCAAAGTACTGAAATTGTATGTGTCCTGGACACGTGTGCGAAACTGCTCCACCGGCAAGATGGTGAGGCAACTTCCCAATCGCGTCCAGTTCATCATACTTTAAAGATTTTCGTTGGGAACTTCTTCTTGAACCAACTAACGTGAGTTCTTGTTGAACTGATCGTAGAAATCATCGGACACGGCATTGCTCAGGGCCACAAGGGCTTCCTTGCGCTGCTGATCCTGCTCCACGGCCAACTTGGAGTTGGCTCGCATAAGCTCATCGAATTCCGCCTTGCGCCGGCGATCATCCTCGATCTGATGGAGCACCAGGGTGCGGTCCATATTGATGGCATACTGCTCCCACTGTTTGTCCATCATCTGGGCCTCCGTTTTGCGCTGCGTGGCCAAGCGGAGCTGTTGCTCCTGTCCCAGGCGGAACACGCGCAGCTCCTCCGGCGTCATGCCGCGGTACATGAAGGCAATCTTCTTGTTCGGATCGGTGCGCGATTGGGCCACATCCGGATTCTCAGTGAGCATGTCGCTGGAGAGCATGTTGTAGATCTCGGCCATGTCATCCTCGTATTTTTCACGCTTCTCCCGCTCGCGTTCCAGTTGCTTTTGCTTGGCCATGTTCATGTTGAACTGACGCACTCGCTGGATCACCTGGTTGCGCATCTGGTGATCCGACTTGGCCATCTCCTGGAGATGCTTGTCCCGACAGCCGACATTGTCCATCAGCAGATTATCGGCCTGTTTGCGCGCATCCTCTGCCTTCTTTCGTTCCTGCACCTGCTGATCCAGCCAGGCGCGTTGCTGCTCCCGCTGCCGCAACTTCCGGTCAGAGTTGTAGAGATCCTCGCCGTGGAAGATCTGGGCACTGGACACGCCCAGCGTGATGTCATCGTCGGCGACTCTGGTGGGACGTGCCTTTTTCAGGAAATTCGGGTCATTCAGGTCGAATTCGCGACGCTGCTCCTTGCGCTGATAGCGGCAGCGATAGTAGTTGAGATCCGAGTCCACCACGCGCTGCTTCTTCTCCAGCTCCTTCTCCTGGGCGGAGATCAGGCGCTTCTGCAGCTGCTCTTGCTCCTCGAACTTCTTGTCGCACTCCATCTGAGCCGTTCGTTGCTTCTTTTTCTCGAGGATCTGGCGATCCAGCATTTCGAGGTCGAGCTGGAATATCTCTGTGAAAGATTTGGTTCATCGCGTCTGGTGAAGATTACTCACCCCGTAGAGACGCTGCTTGGCATTGAAGATGCGCCGCTTGCGCTCATCTTCGTACTGCTCCCGCTTCTGCAGCTTCATCGCCTCGTCGAGATCCTGCTTCGTGCATATTCCGATTTTGAGCGTCATCTTGGTCAGTATTATATGAAGTACACAGCTATGTTATGCTAATGCCTATAGACGTGTGTGATTTGTGGGATCTAAACAATTTCTGGCTCTTCCTGGAAGAAAAAATGAATATTTTATGTGAGTTTCGGTTGAGTTTGTTTGCCCGGTTGCCGGGTGCTTTGTTTGTTGTTTGTCTCTACTAAATACTCTTGTACAGTCTGATTTTCTGAACTGAATATAGGTTTTTTAAATGAAATATGTATTAATTGGGATGGTTTTTTGATATGGTTATTATCTTTTAAATGTTATTTTTAAAAGAAAAACATGTTACCTTAAAAAATAACGAATTCCCATGCCAATTTAGAGCAAAATGATGGTATTAACCTTTTCCCCAATCATCCATGCCGTGGCGCTTGACGTGTCCAATAATCGTTAAAGCCACCATTAAATAAACACCTAATATATGTACATATCCCACATAGGCGTTTTGGCAAAGATTTTCACGTTTGAACTGGGAATTTGAATGCGACTCACGTACCACGAAATAACCAATAAACAAATAAAAATTGGTAAACTCGATTCCCTCGCTTTTACGCTGGTCACTTCTCCCATGAAACTCACTTGAGTTTATGTTTGGACTTCTATAATACCCTTTAAAGTTTAAAGCAAAATTTCTTTTGGTCTCAAGATCTCAAAAGCTATAAAGTGTATATATTATGTATTCCTAAAACTGAATTTATTATTATTAACTTTAATTAAAGAGGTACTAACTAGTTCTTTCACTTCCGAAAAATCTTAGAACACAGGTTTTTTTTTTACCGTAAACTAAACAAATTTATGAAAGCAAACACGCTGTTTGCGAGAATCATCGAGCATTACTTAAATTTGTGGGAATTATATTGTTGATTAGAATCGTGTTACGCTTTCCGAACATTTCAGTATCCATATCCTAACTAAGTTTGGCAAAGTAATCAAAAATTATGAGTTTGTTGCTAATTTGTTGCCCCTACTAATCGGTACCGTCTTCTTTTACTTGAATCTTTCAGAAAAAACATCGCCCGAAGCCAATGTATATGCGCAGGCAGAAGGACATCAGTCACAATATGCGTTCCATCCTGATTGACTGGCTGGTGGAGGTTTCTGAGGAGTACAAGCTGGACACGGAGACCCTCTACCTCTCCGTCTTCTATCTGGATCGCTTCTTGAGCTTGATGGCGGTGGTGCGCTCCAAGTTGCAGCTGGTGGGCACAGCAGCCATGTACATTGCCGCGTAAGTAGTCCTAAGGCTCTAAAGTTTATATGTTATTTTAATTACTAAACTATAAACCACGAAACCTAGTTAAATAATGAATATTATACTAATTTATTATTTTATTTTCAGTAAATACGAGGAGATCTATCCCCCAGAGGTGGGTGAGTTCGTCTTCCTCACCGACGACAGCTACACCAAGACCCAGGTGCTGCGCATGGAGCAGGTCATCCTGAAGATTCTCTCCTTCGATTTGTGCACCCCGACAGCTTATGTCTTTATCAACACGTATGCGGTGCTGTGCGACATGCCAGAGAGGCTAAAGTTTCTGACCCTGGTATGTCATGTCATGTCCTTGGTAAAAATCAAAAGCTCCCTTACTATATTCCCATTCCTGATGTAATAGTACATATCTGAGCTGTCGCTGATGGAGGGAGAAACGTACTTGCAATATTTGCCCTCAGTGATGTCGTCCGCTTCGCTCGCCTTAGCCCGTCATATTCTGGGCATGGAGATGTGGACGCCGCAGCTGGAGGAGATCACCACCTACAAGCTGGAGGACCTGAAAACCGTGGTCCTGCAGCTGAGCCACACCCACAAGACGGCAAAGGAGCTCAACACGCAGGCCATGCGGGAAAAGTACAATAGAGACACGTAAGTCGGATAAATTGGTGCATTATAATAATACAGTTCCTAACTATTGCATTTTCTAACTTATATAACAGGTACAAGAAGGTAGCCATGATCGATTCAATTGAGTTGAGCAAGGAGGACATTGATCAGCTCTGCCAGGCCTACAACGCCAAGCAGCTAAACGAGAATCAGCAGCAGCCAGAGAACAACTCTAAATCGAACGTGAATTTGTTTTATAAGTTTTAAGTGTTTTGAGCCTCTGCCATGGTCAAATTGTATTTTAGTTTAGTGTTTCCATGTAACATTTTGTAGTTTTAGAATTTTAAGTGTACAAAATATGGAAGAATCGCAGTTCGGTGCCATAAAGCTGGGGTACAAACATGCTGAACTGGTTGGCGGATTGGCAAGCTCCCGTAATACGTACTGGACAATTTTATATGCGCGCCATATAGAAGATTAGTTGCCAGCGCAAGTATGCACCATTTCCAACATCCAACATTCACGTCTGCCACGGTGAGAGCTTGCCACGCCAAGCGTGAGCAGTAGGAACTGCGGCAGTCTCAGAAAAACTGACCGACGACCACCAACGAGCTGAACGAACAAGAGGATCCCGCCCCGGACACCGAACCTATTTTTGTGCTGCTCAGGCTACCGATATTTTATATTTTACGTTACCAACCACAATCCCTGTTCTCTATGTATTTTTATGTATTTATAAACTGAATCACACGGATGTATACAATGTGTCTTTAGCAGGGACAGCTAGCTCCGAGAATTATTTAACCTAAACATATTTATATACTAACTATTAGTCCATGAATGTTCTGTGAACCACGAAACAAATACATACGTCAATTTTACAAAAGACACATAAGCCGCCTGAACAATACACAAAAAACAAAAAAACACCCATGCCAGGATAGACAACCGTCCCGAACTGGTGAAAGTAGCAGCCAAGGATTGCTGCCAGAATCGTATTCACATTAATATAATGACGCTTACTAAATGTTTACTAAACTTAGTCTAATCCCCATGTCGGTAGGCGGATTGATGTTGCTGAGAGCATAAACAGAGCGCTAGCTAAATGCAGAAACCGAGTTGACGAGATTTAACTTATATGATTTTACTAACTACTCGATGTAATTTGATAAAAGCATTGCCGAGTGCGTCGTGCTCGCAAGCGGAATGTTCCATATACATATTGTACTCAATAAAATTATAAAAGACATGCACAACAAAAATAATAACTTGGTTTAAAACTTATTTTAGGTGGAGGTAGGCTTGTTTCGGAAAAAAGACGGCCTTTTGAAGAAATTTTTCATGTAAGGAATTTTTATATCAACATTTAACTTATGGGCGATTAGTTAAAGCTTGTATCCTATATTTTTAACAATACCATCTTTCTAATTCAATCCAAATCATCTAGCTATATCTTATAGCGGTAGTGTATTGGCACAAAAACCATCCTGTTCTACTCATATTTTAGCGTAATTTTTACATTATTTTATTTTTAATCATGTGCCCAATTTAAATGTGAGTTTAATTATAGTTAGCGTTCTATTTTAATATTTTGGTTTAGTTTTCAGGGCTGCAACAAACAATATTTTTAAAAAGTGCGCCAAATGCAGGCACGCAATACGACAAAAAATACTGCCAGTCTTGATAGGAATCTGTATTTTTCCTTTTTACTAAGGACGTTTCTTGCGATTTAAGCTTATATAAATTAATTTAAAAAATGTAATTTAATAGTATCCGTTTGTAACACCCTATTAAAAGTAATGTGTATTCACAATAAAGTGACTACGGAATCCGGCTATAAATTTAGTATTTTGTTGCCTCGCCCCTCTGGTCACACTGCATTTTTGCAAATAAAAAATAAAATATTCGCATAGCATAGCACACAAAAGTAAGCACTTTGCCAATGTAATGTGTACTATATAATCGATCAAATACCTGTTCGAGCCATCTCAATGCCAATCGAAACGAGTTTACATCCGCGGGCCGAGTGAAATGGAAAGAAAGTGTGATTGGTGATTCGCCCAACGGACAACTGTTTGTGTGTTTGTACTTAGTGACGTGCGCTTGCTGCGCTGCAACTGCGCTGCCGCTGCTCTGCTCTTTGGGACTCCACTGCAACGCAAAAAGGAACCCCCAGTATTTTGGTAGCCTAGAGAACCATTCCCGCGGGATCCCAGGATCGAGCGATGGAAAAGTTTCCGCTGAAGGGCAGCAGGGAGGCCGCTGCGGAGGGCAACAGCTACATAACCGCCTACCAAACGGTCATGAAAAAGGTACGCACCGTACGTGATAGACCAGACCCATGGGGATTTCCCATATCACCTACGCAGCACAAAAGACGACGGTTAAAACAATGGAATTTTGGTTAATTTTAGATAAATATGTTTGGGGAATACGAGTTCTGAATCATCATTATTTACGAACTTTCAAAAAGTGCTGTAAAGTATTTATTTAAAATATAATATTAGGTTTCGGAACTGGTTTTTCAGAGAAAAGCTATATAAAACAACAAGATACCTAATTCTAGACAGCTCAGGGTTTATTCAAAGTCAGTTTCGTTTAAAAAAACATACTTATTATATTATATCTCTTTAGAGTTACTAATATTTGACCGAATTAGCAAATAGAGTGTTAAGTGGGTACTGAAATATCGTTCTATTCAATTCCAACGAAATGAGTATGACTTTGGAAGAGACTTTTGAAGCACCCCGGATAAGGGCCTGATTGCACTAGTATTCTACAAAACTAATAAGTAACATCTGGCGCAAGGGGGCGGAAATGCTGCCAAATGTAATTCATACGCTCAGATGTGTGTATTATTTTAACTATCACGCTTTGTCCGAGATCTTAATCTTATCACAGACGATGGGTAAACAAAGCGCTAGGTTCTACCTCTCCAAATCCACAAACCATACCTCATAGCTTTTCGTTATTTTGCGCTTTTTTCAGTCGAACGGCCACACAAACGGAGCTGGCGGCGACAGTGACCTAGACGGATCTTTTCGTGACCATCCGCTGGCCCAGCACTCCAAACTGACCACCTCGCTAACGGCGGCGGGCACCGACGACGAGGACATGATCGACATCACACCGCGCTCCAGTCCGGGTGATGTGATTGGCGGCGGAGGCGGAGGAGGAAGCAGCAGTGGCTATCACAGGGAAACGGCCACCGAATCGGACACCGAACGAGATTTCGGTCACTTGGGTGGCGGTGGAGGTGGCGGAGGCGGCGGTGGCAATCATCACAGTCAGCGAACAATGCACCAGCTTCACCACCAGCATGTGCCAACTCACAGTGCCTTCGGCGATCCCATGGACGGTGAGTTCAGAGAGAAGATCCATTGCGTAAAGCATCCACTGTCACTGTCTGCGGTGTTAATCAAGATCATGATCATATGAGTAAGGCGACGTCACCTCGCCTCGTCGCCGGCTCCCAGTTTTCGGTGGCGTGGCACACAGCTGTACTCGCTCTCTGGGCAATTCAATTAATTCGAACGATCATTAGCATACAGACATGTGCATAATTGTGGAGACACTGGTTGAATACCAGTTAAATTCATGATATATAAACAAGAATCACAGAACTATAGTTTGTACACGTGATGACTATTTGGCGTAATAATCACTGAGCTGTCTAAACAACCAGCTGGCATTTCTATTGGGAATTGTTTATTCGATTGAAAATGAATTCATTGTATTTGTTGGGTAAATATTAATTCACATGTGTGATGATAGTTGCAATCATTGGATAATTATGATGTTAACGATACGCTAAAACGATAAATATCTATAGTAATATCAAACTTTATTGAAGCGACAAAATGAGTGGTGTTTAAATTGTCGTAATCATATAAAATATACAGCTTTGCGTGTCAAAAATATATATTACTGCCAATAATAAACAATCACTTACATGACATTTAAGTAAGGTTATAAAATTCTGTGGCTTTTCTGTGAACATACTTAGAAACACAGTAAAATGTTCAGAACTATTATTTTCTCTATGGACTTTGACCATTAAAATTAAGTTAATCAAGTAATAACCCACTCAATCTAGACAATGTAAAACAGAGCCTAAATTGTCAACTAAAAATGCTTATTGTATTCTTTTTTCTTGCCGTAGGAGCACTATCCTTCTATGGTTCCTCGGATGTACAAGATGATATTCCTGGCATTGGACAGTACGAAGATTTTCACACCATCGATTGGCAGCGGGACATTGCCCGCGACCGGATGCGACATCGCTATATAGTGAAGAAGCGACAGGACTCCCTGTGGGATCTGATAAAGGTGAGATTCCCCTATATCACTATGAAACACTTGATCAACTTTATTCTTTCAGGGCTCGATTGATGCCGGATCTGGCTGGCTATGCGTTCTGCTCGTCGGCATAGCCGCGGGTTGTGTGGCGGGTATGGTGGACATTGGAGCCAGTTGGATGTCGGATCTTAAGCATGGTATCTGTCCACCCGCCTTCTGGTTTAACCGGGAACAATGCTGCTATCCGGCGAAACAGTCGGTGTTTGAGGAAGGCAATTGCTCGACTGTGAGTGCGATTCGTTTTCTTACAAATAAGACACTAAAACAACTTTCTTTTACAGTGGAAAACCTGGCCTGAGATCTTTGGCCTGGATCGCAATGGCACCGGACCATATATCGTCGCTTACATCTGGTATGTGCTGTGGGCCTTGCTATTCGCCTCGCTCAGCGCCTCACTAGTGCGCATGTTTGCGCCATATGCTTGCGGATCGGGTATCCCGGAGATAAAGACCATCTTGTCGGGCTTCATTATACGCGGCTATCTGGGAAAATGGACGCTGCTGATCAAATCAGTGGGTCTAATGCTGTCTGTGTCCGCTGGCCTCACTTTGGGCAAGGAGGGACCCATGGTCCACATTGCCAGCTGTATTGGAAACATATTCTCGCACGTATTCCCGAAGTACGGTCGAAATGAGGCCAAGAAGCGTGAGATTCTTTCGGCGGCAGCAGCAGCAGGTGTCTCTGTGGCCTTCGGAGCACCGATCGGAGGAGTTTTGTTCTCGCTGGAGGAAGTTTCCTACTACTTCCCCCTAAAGACGCTGTGGCGCTCCTTCTTTTGTGCGCTGATTGCTGCATTCGTCCTGAGATCTCTGACTCCTTTTGGCAACGAGCATTCCGTGCTCTTTTTCGTTGAGTACAACAAGCCCTGGATCTTCTTTGAACTCATTCCTTTTGTATTCCTAGGAATTATGGGAGTAAGTTCGTTATGAATTTAAAAAAACGATACTTTTTTAACATGATTCAATTTACAGGGTGTTATTGGAACATTCTTTATCAAGGCCAATTTGTGGTGGTGCCGCTACAGGAAGTTCAGCAAGCTGGGCCAGTACCCCGTCATGGAAGTGCTCTTCGTCACCCTGGTCACTGGCATCATTTGCTACCCCAACCCATTTACCCGCATGAACATGAATGAACTGATATTCCTGTTGGTCAGCAAGTGCTCTCCCGGCGATGTCACCAATCCCTTGTGGTTAGTTTATGAAATAAGAGTATGTAATTCGAAAATCTAAGCATGTTCCCTATTTTTTTTAGCGACTACAAGCGCATGAACATCACGACGGGCAACACCATCATCGAGGTCACGGAACCAGGTCCCGGTGTCTACAGCTCCATTTGGCTGCTGATGCTCACCTTTATACTCAAACTGGCCCTCACTATCTTTACATTTGGCATGAAAGTGCCGGCTGGTCTGTTTATTCCGTCTCTCCTGCTGGGAGCCATCATGGGTCGCATTGTGGGAATCGGCGTGGAACAGTTTGCATACAGCTATCCCAACATCTGGTTCTTTACGGGCGAGTGTGCGGACAGCAATCTCATTACACCCGGATTGTATGCGGTTGTGGGAGCAGCAGCTGTGCTGGGAGGTGTCACTCGTATGACCGTCTCTCTGGTGGTGATCATGTTTGAGCTGACGGGCGGAGTAAGGTACATTGTACCTCTGATGGCAGCTGCGATGGCCTCCAAGTGGGTGGGCGACGCTCTGGGCAGACAAGGCATCTACGATGCGCACATAGCGCTAAATGGTTATCCGTTCCTAGACAGCAAGGAGGAATTTGCGCACACAACACTGGCAGCAGATGTGATGCAGCCCAAGTGAGTGTTATATATATTATATATATCCGATTCAAACTAACAAATACTCCCTTCCAGGCGCAATGAAACTTTGAATGTCATCACCCAAGACTCCATGACGGTAGACGATGTGGAGAACCTGCTAAAAGAAACCGAACACAATGGATATCCAGTGGTGGTATCCAGGGAGAATCAATATTTGGTGGGCTTTGTGCTGCGCAGGGATCTTAACTTGGCCATAGGTGGGTCTTGCCTAGCTCCAAGCTTATTTTCCATTAACACCATCTTTTTTTAGGCAACGCCAAGCGTCTGATTGAGGGAATCAGCAGCAGCTCCATAGTATTATTTACCTCGACCCAGCCCATTCAAAATCTGGGGCCCCAGCCGCTTAAACTGAAAAAGATCTTGGACATGGCGCCGATCACAGTGACGGATCAAACGCCCATGGAAACGGTAGTGGACATGTTCCGCAAGCTAGGACTTCGCCAAACATTGGTTACACACAACGGGTACGTTTTTTAGTAAATGCCATTTAACGAGTTATAAATGATTATTATGCATTCCATTGCAGTCGCCTACTCGGAGTAATTACCAAGAAAGATGTGCTGCGCCATGTAAAGCAGATGGATAATGAAGACCCCAACACGGTACTCTTCAACTGAATTTATCTGCGACTCAGAAGCTGGGCGAACGTTGCTTCTAGTTATTATTATGTGAACTATCGCAACCAACAATATTTGATATGTGCAAAGTGCAGCTTGCAATCTAAGCTTAAGTGAAAAGTTGAACGTGTGGATGCAAATCGGACTGAAGTGGATTAGAGTGGAATCGCGTGATTTGGACAGTTAGGATCAGACGTTCGAGCGTGAGAGATTTAGCAAAATTGTGTGCAGTTCTATTATATATTTATATATCTCGTTAATGTTAATTGTATAATTTATTTTACTCTAGGCAAATGGTTATAAAAGATTTGTATTTATTGCCATTTTGTAATTATGTCATTGTAACACCTTTTTCTACACACCACATATTATTTTTATATGTTTTTTCTAGCCTTCGAGCCTGATAAAGAGTGTACACTATGGAATGATTAGTAGTTGAGATAGATACAATTTTATTTTATGAATCCTTTTGATAAAAGCGCCGTTTTAACGAGATCCTCGAAAAAACAGTCTTATTTTACGCAATATTTCATATATTTTTGCATTTCGTTCGAAATTATACACAGAGAAAAAACTCTTGTTTATACAATATATAGTCTATATTTACATGTGGTATTTGTTAGAGATCTGAGAAATTTTAAAATAAACTCGTGTAAATAGCAACCCTATGAGATGATGAAACCGTACATATTGACATAAGCAGTCATGCAAATATAAGATATATTATTTCCAAACTGAGAACAAAACCGAAGTGACTCTTTAATACTCCACGTAGAAAATCTGGAACTCATCTCCATAGAGGCCGGTAATTATCCAGCGACTGTAAGACAATTATTGTAAGATTTTAATTTAAATTAACTAATTTTATTTTTAATGTATTTAGCTTACCCATTGTCACTGCTTCGGATGAGGCTGCCTTTGCCCCGAAGACCTCCTCTGACATGGGCATGGGCCCCATCACTTACCCGGTAGTATTCAAGAGCTCCATCACTACCTGGGCAGTAGATGATGTTTCCATCCCGACTGCAGGCTATCACGTTCTTGAATGGCAATGGGATCTGGACTATCAATTGGGCCATATCCTGTTTAGTAGTAGAAATAATGTTTAACTGTCACACAATGTCATGTTGGTCATGTAACTACCTCATCCACAAGTCGCATGTCATGATAGAAGGCCTGACCACTTAGATCGCAGCTAAGGACAAACTGGTTGCCTTCCATCTCTGTTCGGAGCAGCGTGGAGACCATGAAACGATGTCGCCTTAGGGCCAGCAATTGGATCTGTTTGGTGGCTGCCGCTTGACGACCAGTGCTCCAGCAGCGGTAGACGCCACCGTCGTTAGTGCCCAGCACAAAGTCATCTAGCCCTAGGGCCACCATAGCTGTGGGCTCCGAGGTAATGGTGGCGGGAAGGGAGTACCTAGTAAAAAAACATTAAATGTTATAAAACAACCAACTGTTTCAAATCCCAATAGTCCTTACTCCCAATCCAGAGTCATCTTTCTGCTCAAATCCCATTGTCTAACACTACCATTAGCATAGCAAGCCATCAGAAGCTGTTCCCTGGGCCAGTCGAGAGCAACTGCAGCTCCCTGGGTGGAGGATACACCGTAGAGCTGTTTTATATCTAAGCTGGAATCGGCACCCCTCGCCTGTTCATATAACCAAACGAAGAGCTCTCCATCCATGGTGGAACCCGCGAACATGTTCTTGTTGAAAGGATTTGTGCACAGACTTCGGAGGCATGATTTCAAGGGCAGAGTTTTGGCTTCGGCGTAGATGACCAGGTTGCCATTGGACATTCTTTGGGGGACGAACAGCTTGAGCTGCTGATCCACGTGCTCGCACCAGTCATCATGGGGAGCCACCGTGGTGGCCACCAGAACAGGAGCATTGTTGGTGTGGACACAGAGCCAAATGGCCAGTCCCTGCGAGTTTTCCATCCCACCCATTGCCAGCTTCTGGTAGGTGAACACCTGCAGCTCCTCCTCCAACCGGCACTGGATCATTGCCAGATCCTCCATCAGGGGAGTGGGATTCATTAGCTCCCGCTCTATCATTGGACAAATTTGGCGTAACCACTTGGCCAAAGCTCTTTCGTCGTATTCCACATCCTTGCTGCTAGCTAGTCGTAGCTCCGTTTGTGTGGCCACATGCAACTTTTCCTGCGTTCCCGTGGCGGCATCTTTGCTGGGAGGCGGTGGATCGGTGCCCGTGCAGTTGTCCACCAGGGCATACTGCTTCTCCAATGGCTGGGTAGCCGGAAATTCAACAACGGGTGAGCTGTAATGCGATAGTACGTCCATTTTCCATGAGCTTCCGGACAGTAATGTTTGGGCTTCAGCACTTGGCTTTCAGTAACCTAGGTAACACCCTGAATCAACCCTTATAAGTAGGGAAACTATCTCAAGATCGGTTTTTAATCCAATCTACTCTTATTTTTTATGAATGTAAGTTAATATGTTATATATTTAAAAAATGTCCTTGTTTCTTTATATACGATTATTAATTTGAATGCAATTTTGGAATGGTAATACAAGTCTGGTAAAGTTAAATTAAAAACCAGAAGCCCTGAAGAAACTTAAAAATATATATTTTTAAACTTTTTGGAAATATAGAGGGATGCGACCTCACGAAAAGTGTTAGAAAACCAATCGTCTTGCACTAAAATAGGTGACAACCCAAACGCAGAGAATCCGTAAAAATCCCCATGGTAAATTTTAAGAAATTAACTTTAGTAGGCTTTCTTGGCATCTGTCAACGAAAGAGGTTATTACAAGCAAAAATTATTTGCAGCGAAGACGTTTAAGGAGCAAAACGAAAAAACCTTAATAAAAATGCTAGGGACATTTACTAAAGTGGCCACAGGTAAGAATAAACCGATTACTAGCTTAGCTTTTTCTAAAAAATAAGAAACCACGGCAGCCTGCGCGCGGATCGGCCTGAAGATTGGCCAGGCTAAGGGTGCTCCTGGGGGAACCCAGATGGGTAATTTTGCCCACCTTCCAAAGCATGCCCGTTTCTTACACGCATCCTCATCGCTTTGGGATGACAAGGATAAAGACAAAGCCAGCGATGAGTGCGAGCCTGAGCCGAAGGACGTCTGCAAGACGGACGCCGAGCTGGTCAAGAACAAGGATGAATGTGAGGTTAAGGAGAAGGATGAGTGTGAGGTTAAGCCGAAGGACGAGTGTGAGGATGAGAAGTCGGGCAGCGGAGGCAAGGTTCTGGAGAGCAAGGGTCGCAAGGGAGTGATCCATGCTGTCATCGGTCCCGTCATCGATGTGTACTTTGAGGAGGAAGTTCCCGAGGTGCTCAATGCCCTCAAGGTGCAGGATGCTCCTATTGAAAACTTGGTGCTGGAGGTGAGTCATAAGTTAATTTAATTTTTCTTGAAATTCAACGATCTTTGATATTTTAAAATATATAAAAAACTATTATATTATTTTTTAAATCTTAGTACATGGTTTAAAAGTATTTAGTATTATTTCAGTTGTATTATTTAGTTTGTAATTATAAAAAAAATGCATTTAAAATCCTTAAAATTTCATTAAGCTTTAAAAATATAAATATACTAAGATACACTTCTTTCTGCATAGGTATTCCACCACCTTGGCAACAACATCGTGCGCTGCGTGGCCATGGACTCCACCGAGGGACTCCGGCGTGGTCAGCCGGTCATCGACACCGGCTATCCCATCCGTGTGGCGGTGGGCAAGGCCGTCCTGGGCCGTATCCTCAACGTCGTGGGCGATCCCATCGATGATCGCGGCGAGATCAAGTCGGATTACTACTCCTTCATCCACAACGAAGCCCCGGAGCTGACCGATCTGAGCGTAAAGCCTGAGATCCTGGTCACTGGCATCAAGGTGATCGATCTGCTGGCTCCCTACGTGAAGGGCGGCAAGATCGGTCTGTTTGGAGGAGCCGGCGTGGGCAAGACGGTGCTCATCATGGAGCTGATCAACAACATAGCCAAATCCCATGGCGGTTACTCCGTGTTTGTGGGCGCTGGAGAGCGGACACGTGAGGGTAATGACTTGTACCACGAGATGATAGAGTCCAAGGTTATTTCCACGGAGGATGATTCCTCGAAGGTGGTGCTGGTCTTTGGCCAGATGAACGAGCCCCCAGGTGCTCGTTCCCGCGTGGTCCTCACCGGCTTGACCATCGCCGAGTATTTCCGCGATGTTGACGGCCAGGATGTGCTGCTCTTTATTGATAACATTTTCCGATTCACCCAGGCGGGATCGGAGGTGTCGGCCCTGCTCGGACGCATTCCCTCGGCTGTGGGCTATCAGCCGACACTGGGAACCGACATGGGCACCATGCAGGAGCGGATCACCAGCACCCGCAACGGTTCCATCACATCCGTCCAGGCTGTCTACGTGCCCGCCGATGATCTCAGTGATCCCGCTCCGGCGGCTACCTTTTCGCATTTGGATGCCACCACCGTCCTTTCTCGCCCCATTGCCGAGTTGGGCATTTATCCGGCTGTGGATCCCTTGGACTCGTCGTCCCGCATCCTCGATCCGGACGTTGTGGGCGAAGAGCACTACAATGTGGCCCGTGCGGTTCAGAAGACTCTTCAGGCCTACAAGTCGCTGCAGGACATCATCGCCATCCTGGGCATGGACGAGTTGTCAGAGGACGATAAGTTAACGGTGGCCAGGGCCCGCAAGATGCAGCGCTTCCTCTCGCAGCCTTTCCAAGTGGCTGAGATCTTCACCGGACACCCGGGCAAGTTGGTGCCCGTGGAGAAGTGTGTGGAGGGCTTCAAGAGGCTGTTGAATGGGGACTACGACGACATACCGGAGATAGCCTTCTACATGGTCGGGGATGCGGAGGAGGTACTGGCCAAGGCCACCCAACTGGCCGCCAGTATGTCTGGGGATGCTCCTCCACCGCCGAAGGCTGAGGACGGCAAGGAGAAGGAGGGTGAGGCTAAGAAGGAGGGTGATGCTAAGAAGGATGATGAGGACAAAAAGGAGGCCAAGCCGGAAGAAGCCAAGAAGGAAGAGTCCAAGGATGACAAGTCGAAGGATCCGGAAAAGAAGGACAAGTAATTTCGCCATGGGAAACATTAGTAAACGCCTAATTATAGATTTGTTTTACTAAGTACATACAAAAATATTACGTTTGTAATTTTATAATCGGAAAAGGAACATATTCCCAATAAACCCTATTTAAACTAAAAATTGGAAAATATTTTTTTAACCAACTTTTATTTAGTTTTTTGAAAATTCTAGTTACCTATCTAGTTATCTAGTTATTCGTTTTCTTGATTTTATGATAAACTAAAAGACTATTTTAAACATCTCCAAAACAACTATTTTTTAAAATTTATCTGTCATATGTTTGCTGAATGGTGCACAAGGTTTCCAAAATTTCTCCTAAAACCCACTGTCTTCGCTTGGATCAAAGTGAATATTTGATAATATATTCCTCAATATGTATTTTTTAAGAGTAATTAATAACTTCGTTATCTTATTTTTCGAAAGGCATGGGCTTAGTCAAAGAAAAGATCGGGGGATTATAAGGTAAAACACTCCCGAAGTCAACAACTAAAAAAATATTTAAAATAAACCATTTCTAATAGTGTTTTATAAAAAAAATGCAAAACAAATACGAAGTTTAGGTCCCCATTTAAAAATTACATGGCAGGATGTGGTCAGTGGGAATAAAATCACTAGTAATCACAAGATCCCATCCGTTTCACAAATATCGTGACATGTTTGGTATTTTTGGTATATACTGGTATTTCTTGTCAACTGTCAAACAATCGATAGCTATTTCCGATATTCCGGTAAGGTAACCGTAAATTATTGCCGGCGCATATCGCACGAGAGAAATTTTCATTTCAACGAATTGAGGTAATTAAAATTACAATAACTGGGCCCAAAACATGTGCAATCTGTGCCAAAAGTGCTGCTAGAAGGGGTTCTCCACGTGTGCTACCTTGCATGCGGGCGAAACACGCGAAAAGTGCGTCCAAAGGTGCAGGGTAAAAATCGATAGAGAAAAGCGAATGGGGAAAATGGAGGGGGCGCTCCTTTTTCAACATGACGTGACTAAGACCACTTTGCATTTACAGCTATAAACAGGCTATTACCCGGAAAGCACATATAAATTCCCGGCTTAAACCGCATTTCGAAGTCGCATAAATATTGACAGTCGGCTAGGATAGCTAATGTAAGTAGAGCACCTCTTTATGGTATGTTATTTTGGAGGGGTGGGGGGGCTATAGCAATTGCACAAATGCAAATGGTAAAGCGCAAACAGATTGTCAAACAAATTCAATTTCCGTAATAATTGCAGCACACCGACGACGACGACGACGACAATGGCCAACAACAACTACACTGGGTTCAACTATGGCGGCACCCAGTACAATACTGGCCAGGTCTCGTACCCGGCGGTAACCAATGCCACCTACGCGAACGCGGCTGCCTATCAGAACGCCGCCGTGGCCGCCGGACAGGGTGGCTATGGCGGTGGAGCAGGCGCAGGAGCAGGCGCTGGCGCCTCCTCGGGCCCGGGGGCAGGGGGTTATGGTGGCTACGGCGACTACCGCAATGCCATGCAATCGTACGACGCCACCAAGACATTCTATCAGCAATCGTCGGCCAGCTACAACGCCTCCGGTTCGACAGCCTCGGTCAGCAAGACGCACTACTCGGCTCCGCCAGTCAAGAACCAGGTCAACAAGGGCAAAATGGACAAGTCGAATGGTGGACCCAAGCCCCCTAGCACGGCTCCGCCGTCGGGCAACAGTTACGGCTATGAATCGGCCCTCTACAATGCCGCCAGCATGTTTGTGGCCCAGCAGCATCATCCCAACCAGAAGCCAAATGGCGGCGCCAATAATTGGTATCAGCGCAAGATGGGACCGAACATTCCCGGTGCTCCGGCTCTGAGGGGCATGCGCCCCAAGGCACCGCCACGCCCCCAGCAGCTGCACTACTGCGAGGTGTGCAAGATCTCGTGCGCCGGACCGCAAACCTATCGGGAGCATCTCGAGGGACAGAAGCACAAGAAGCGCGAGGCCTCGCTGAAGATGTCCGCCAGTGCCACGAGTACCACTCAGAATCGTGGAAATAACTACCATTGCGAGCTGTGCGACGTGACCTGCACTGGCACCGATGCCTATGCCGCCCATGTGCGCGGAGCCAAGCACCAGAAGGTGGTCAAGCTGCACCAGAAGCTTGGCAAACCCATTCCCTCCGAGGAGCCCAAGAAGATGGGCAAGATCAACTTTGTGCCCGCCGCCGCTGGGGCTGGTGGATCGACAGCAGCGGCTGCTAGCGCTGCTAAGACTGACGGCGGCTCGAACGAAAGCGATGCAGCTGGAGACCTTGATGATAATCTGGACGATTCGCTGGGCGAGAACACGGACAACATTAAGCCGGTGGGCGGCGAGTATATCGAGGAGGTCAAAGATGAGGAGGGCAAGATACTGAGCTTCAACTGCAAGCTGTGCGACTGCAAGTTCAACGACCCCAATGCCAAAGAGATGCACATGAAGGGCCGCCGCCATCGCTTGCAGTACAAGCGCAAGGTGCAGCCCGACCTGGTGGTGGACTTCAAGCCCACTCCGCGCCAGCGTCGTCTGGCCGAGGCCCGTGCCAACCGGGCCATGATGTCCTCGCATCGCGGCGGCGATGATCACGACGGCAGCTATTGGGAAGAGCAGCGCAACCGCCAGTACAACGAGGAGTATGACTACAACAACTGGATGTCCCGCAGTTTCGGAGGTGAGTTCGCACACAACATTCTTTGGGGTGGGTCAGTGCTCCAGTTAAACCAGTTATAAACCACCCCTATTGAAGAAATACGTAGCATCACTTGCAGGGCAAGTCGTAAATATTAAATAAGGTGGTTTAGTTACGTAACTATTTTGCCGGAATCTAACTTCTATTGATTCGTTTAATTTAAGTTCTAACAACATACCAATTTTAAACCAATTTGATTTTATTGATTTTATTTATTTGATTTCCCTATTAAAGCATTGGATTGCTTAGATAATATACTCTTTTACAAATTTCGTCAATTATATTTAATGTGGTTAATTTCTACCATTCGGAAGGCAGAATTTGATTTTTAAAAATGTTTTTAATGTGCTTTTGCTATCCCAAGCTTTTTGTTCTTCTTGTATCACAATGTTTGGTTAGTTTGTTTAGTTTATAGATATAAATGTAATCTCTTAATAAGAAAGAATATACCAAAAGTCAAACTTTCTTAACTTGAAGCCTTAATCTGTAAAGCGGAAGTTCAACCTTAATTGTTTTCCGGCATTTAAATGGAATTTCTAATTAAGATCATGGCTAATAAGCACAAATATGTTTGATATGCTCTTTTTGCAGGTGCCCAGCGCTTTGGTCGCATGGGCAATGGACCGCCGCCGCACTTTGGCATGATGCCCGGCGGAAATGTGCGCCGCCCGGAGAGCACCGACGATCGCCACGCCATAGCGCGTCACGCCGAGATCTATCCCAAGGAGGAGGAGCTGCAGACCATCCAGCGCATCGTCTCGCACACCGAGCGGGCCCTGAAACTGGTCTCCGATGCCCTGGCGGAGCAGCCCAGCGATGCCGGAGCGTCCAACAAGAAGGACAAGGGCGACAAGACGTCGGAGAAGGATGGACGCGACAACCAGATCTTTTCGTTCCACAAGGACGCCGACAATGGCGGCAATGTGGTGCGCATCCTGAAGGGAGTGATGCGAGTCGGTTACCTGGCCAAGGGGCTGCTGCTCCACGGCGACAACGCCGTCGAATTGGTTGTCCTCTGTGCGGAGAAGCCGACGGCGGGTCTCCTGCAGCGTGTGGCCAATGTGCTGCCCGACAAACTTAAGGAGGTGGCAGGTAAGTTGAGATGAGGCAGCTGCCATCGTAGTCATTGCATAGCCCTATATTCTTGAATGACATTTCGGTTGTCCTATTGAGAGGATCAGATGAAAACTTTTTCCAGAGAAATGGCTTGAGTGATAAATGCGGCTGAAAAGCATCACTGAATCACTGAATCAAAACAAATACATACGTTCTTAGCTTGGCCAATTTCACACTGACCAGCGCAGTTGAATTTGGCCAAATTGGAAGCGGCTTTAACGAGTCAACTAAAACTACAAAAAAAAATAAAATGAGCAAAAAACGATTTTCGGAGCGCTCAAGATGCAAGATGAACGCAACTCATATTCGCTATTCATTACGTTCACGTTCGACGGGCAATTTGTGTGGAAAAAGTCAGCAAATCAAATCAAATCAAATTTAATTAAATCAAATTATTGTACATAGAAACTAGGACAACTAGGAGTTGAGCCCTGTTGTTGCGGTGGATATAGATTGCCACGCCCGCCAAACCGCGCCCAACGCCCCAGCCAACATAGCAACTAATTGCGAATAAAAACCGTATTTGCCGTTTTCAGCTTCTCTCTCTGCAGGATAAGTTTCGAGCCTCGAGCCTTGAGCCTTAGCCTAGAAGCTCCGTGTGTCTTGAGTCTAGAGTGTGTCGTTCAGTTAGCCGTCTGTAGCTGTAGCTGTAGCTCAGCCCAGCCCAGCCCTCCCAGGTTGCTCCTCCTCCCGCTCGGCTGCTGCTGCTGCTCTCCGCTCCACTCCACTCCAATCACCACCAGCGGATCGTCACGGTAACAAGCGCGGACTCGGTGCCACAAGTCAGTCCAGCCTCCTGCAGTCTAATCATGTGGTGTGGTGTGGTGTGGTCTCCTTGATGAACAATCAAAACCACAACCACAACCAAAACCAAAACTCTTAACCAACTGAAATTCGAAACCAAAGGAATATATTTATACAAAGTTTGTGCGCTCGCTCGTTTCCGCCACCGGATGATCAAAACTTTGTGTAAATAAAGTCCTTTGCTGGCCTGGCCATGAAGTTGAACCACACAACAGCACGCCAAGAAGCAATATGCGATTGATCCACACACGAGATGCAAGTGCTAGAGCCCAAAATTGCAGCGCTGATGTGTGGCGCCTCCATCTTTTACTCGAAACCATAAGCAAATATATCTATACAATATATTATCTCGTATACATATATATGTCCATGCGGTCGAATTGTGTGTATCAAGCTTGATTGTCCAATATAGAAAATTCCAATGTATAAATGCAAGTCAAAATTGCGAGCGAAATTTGCGTTGCGCACGGTGAATGGAGAATACTGAATACAGAGACGTCTGGTCAACGTTTCCCGCAGCCATAAATTTCGTTCAATATTTTCTAATGCAAAACTAAACTAACCAACAAACAAATCCGTTAAATAGTTCAAGTCGAAATTCAGTAAATAAACAGAAATAACCAGAGGTGTGCGCGCTCTAAGTGGAATTGCAACGGGTGGATGACGCCGAGTCCGAGTCTCGAGCTTGCAATTCCGTTTACGAGACCCCAAAACGGAGATACCATACCGATACCATACCGATCCCAGCACGCAAGTCGATCGAATCTCCTGTTTGCTGGGACCCGAGCGAATACGAGGATCGTGGGAAGAAACAAACATTATTCGTGCTTTTCATACCGTGCATCAAGTCCCCATTTGAACAATACTTATTGTATTGTTGCTAATCACTATTTTACAATATATACAATGTACGTGCATTTTGCGGGCCCACACTGGAATTTTGCTTCACCCACAATGTTTGTCTCTTTTTCCAAGTCGAATCTAGTATTTCGATGTTATTAAGTCCGCCTTCAAAGATGTCTTTATTAAGATTTTGTGTTTTTGCTCTCTTGATTTCAGGCGACATTCAGGTCAATTATCGCGTTGAGGTCAACGCCGAGGATGCCGCCCTAATCGTGCTGGATGAGTCTGTCTCGGTTAAAATAACCCTCACTTCGCCCTTGCTGCGCGACACCAATCCAGGCGAGGTTTCCACCAGCGAAGATGGTGAAGGCGATGCTGAATACTTGGCCCGAGAGCCGTGCCTTCGTGTAAGTAATAATAATCAATAATAATAGGAGATTCATGTTTAAAGATCTTAACAGTCTTGTTTGAGAGTCGTTTTCTCAATGTCATGTTAAGGTTGTAGGTTCTTATCTGTCAGAGAAAGTTAGCATGAGCTTACAATACAAATTACACATTGAACTAGAACATTTCCTCTAGTTAAGAATTTTTAGTCAGATAAACATTAAGGTATTGAGACACTGTATGTTTTCGAAAAAGCTATTTAACTTAACGTCAAAAGTTAACATGACATTGAAAAACCTACTCTTAATTGATTTAAATTTGGTTTTTAAAATATTTTTGGTTAGTACAGCCATTTTAAAATGTTTTAGTAACAACATATTTAAATTTTAACGTTTATTTTGAAAGCTCTTTAAGATATCGAGATATTTATCACACAGCATTATTGCTTTAAAAACGATGAGTCAAATCCATATCACCATCCCTGAACCAAAAACCTGACACTTATTAAATACTCTTTACAGGCTTTGGCTGACTTGCGCCATGCCAAGTGGTTCCAGGCCCGTGCCACTGGCCTGCAGTCGTGCGTAATGGTCATTCGCATCCTGAGGGACTTGTGCCAGCGCGTGGTCTCCTGGCAGGCTTTGCCTCAGTGGTCCTTGGAGCTGCTCGTGGAGAAGGTGATCTCGTCGGCCGGATTTCCAATCTCTCCCGGCGACTGCATGCGCCGCATCATGGAGGCCTTGTCCTCGGGCTTTTTGATCAATGGACCTGGCCTGCTGGATCCCTGCGAGAAGGATCCGACCGACGCCCTGCTGGACCTGACCAAGCAGGAACGCGAGGATCTCACTGTGTCGGCACAGCTGTTCCTGCGCTACATTGCCTTCCGCCAGATCTACAAAGTGCTCGGCATGGAGCCGCTGCCGGCCATGAAGTTTCCCATGCGTCCGTGGCGCGTCAACCGCAAGCGACGCAGGTCGTCGGGCAAGGCCGGTGGTGCACCCGGCGGCGAGACCGAGTCCAATGACATCGACGAGACCGGCTCCGATGAGAAGGTGGCCAAAAAGGAGGGCGCCGGGGCCACTGGCGGTAGCGCCTAGGCGGCGGATTTAGGTTATATACACGTAGTCGGCTACTAATATTACGATTTCTCTCAAGATTAACGCGCGTCCAAGCGCCACTTAACTATAACCAAACTCTTATCTCTCCACGAGTATTCAAACCAATTGGGACACGTGGAGCCAAGCATGTCCAACATGTTGCCCGATTGGCAATTAGTTAACCCCCCTATACACAACCACCCTTTAACTTACATTACTTAGCGGATCATGCAACTTGTATTTTTGTAGCATTAGTGCAACGGAAGGCAATGTATTCTGTGTAGATGTGAACATCTCGGTCCCCACACGATTCACACACAACATATATATAAATACAAGAACGAAACGGATTTTAATAAAACGTAATGAACAACTATAATGATCAAAATATTTTTATTGAAATAAAGAAACGTTTTATCCATTTACTAGTTTAGAAATCATAGTTCTTAGGATTTTGGAGGTTGGGAAGGTATTTTGGAACATGGTTATAACAATAATGGCTTACAAAATATCATATGTAATAAACGAACTGTTTTATAACTTCTGTTATAAGAAATCGTTCCATTTTGAGCAACTTTTCTTATTGATAGCTGGCAGACTTGCAGCAGGACGTTTATTGGACCTTGATACCTTGTTCCTGGATTTATTAAAATTCATGGGGAGTTCCTCTTGCTTTTCATCTTCGATTTCCGTAGGTACTGCTGCAGTTTTCTGGGGGATCTCAATGGGTCCATCCACATAGTCTGCCCACTTATTCATTTTCTTTTGGGGAGTACTATTCTGTTTTTCAAGGCTGTTTTCCATCTGATCCACTTGCTCCTGGGCTGTGAGGAATAGATCCTCCTCCAGTTTTTCCTCCTGCAATCCACGCTCCAAGTTTAGCTGCTGCACCTTGGCACGGCATTCTGGTCCTGAAATTTATATTAATTCCACGTATGTTGATTTTAAATTTAAACTACATAGGTTTAAATAAGTACCTGATCCCCTGAAGAACTCCTTCAGCAAATTCTGCTTTTGCCGGCAAATTTTACACTGCCATTTGTTCGCTTTCTTCACAATGTCCACCTAAATGGAAGAGTTTTTATATAGAATGGGGGTGTAATAGAGTTATTTGTAGTGCTCACCTGGTACATTTGGCATTGAATGCATTGTAAAACACGGATTTCTTGAGACATCATTAAACCGGGAGGAAATAAAATATTCAAATGACGCTTAGGGATGACCAGGGATGGAACACAGCAACTAATGGAACTGGTAAAATAAACTGTAAGATTTATTTAAATTTACTTACGTCTAAGCTCAATACTTTTTTAATTTATATTTAATCACAGATTTGATTTTAATAATATTTACTTGTTGTTTTTTTTAATGAACCACTGACTCCGGTTCAAACGGGAACCAGTCGGAAAGGAATGCCTCTCCATCCCTGGTCCAAAATATAAACAAATCTGCATCGTCTAATCGGCGGTTTCTAAAAATGCGTTTGGTAAGTCATCCTGCGATTATAAAGATCTCCCTATCAGCGGAAGTAACACTTCCCTTTCCAGTACTGCCTCAGCGGGGACCTGGCCAAGCCATGTTACATCATTACCTTCAAGGGCCTGAGGATAATGCTGGACTGCGGCCTGACGGAGCAGACGGTGCTCAACTTCCTGCCGCTGCCCTTCGTGCAGTCCCTCAAGTGGTCCAATCTGCCCAACTTCGTGCCCAGCCGCGACCACGATCCCCAGATGGATGGCGAGCTGAAGGACTGCTGCGGCCGCGTCTTCGTGGACTCCACGCCGGAGTTCAATCTGCCCATGGACAAGATGCTGGACTTCAGTGAGGTGGATGTGATACTTATCTCGAATTATCTCAATATGCTTGCCCTGCCGTACATCACGGAGAACACGGGCTTCAAGGGCAAGGTCTATGCCACGGAGCCAACGCTGCAGATCGGCAGGTTTTTCCTGGAGGAACTGGTGGACTACATCGAGGTGTCGCCCAAGGCATGCACCGCTCGGCTGTGGAAAGAGAAGCTCCACCTGCTGCCGAGTCCCTTGAGCGAAGCCTTCCGGGCCAAGAAGTGGCGCACCATCTTCAGTCTCAAGGATGTGCAGGGCAGTCTGTCCAAGGTGACCATCATGGGCTACGACGAGAAACTGGACATTCTGGGCGCCTTCATTGCCACGCCCGTGAGCTCTGGCTACTGTCTGGGCTCTAGCAACTGGGTGCTGAGCACGGCCCACGAGAAGATTTGCTACGTCAGCGGCTCCTCCACATTGACCACGCACCCAAGGCCCATCAATCAGTCGGCACTGAAGCACGCCGATGTGCTCATCATGACCGGGCTGACGCAGGCGCCGACGGTCAATCCGGACACCAAGCTGGGCGAGCTTTGCATGAATGTGGCTCTAACGATTCGGAACAATGGATCCGCCCTGATTCCCTGCTATCCCTCTGGAGTGGTCTATGACTTGTTTGAATGCCTCACACAGAATCTGGAGAACGCTGGCCTAAACAATGTGCCCATGTTCTTCATCTCCCCCGTGGCAGACAGCTCCTTGGCCTACTCCAACATCCTGGCCGAGTGGCTCAGTTCGGCCAAGCAGAATAAGGTGTATCTCCCAGACGATCCTTTCCCGCATGCCTTCTATCTGCGCAACAACAAGTTGAAGCACTATAACCATGTGTTCTCCGAGGGCTTTAGCAAGGATTTCCGGCAGGTAGGGTTTATTTATTTGGAGATTTGTAGAATCACATATATTTTAATTCCTTTAACTCTTCCATAGCCCTGCGTGGTTTTCTGTGGACATCCCAGCCTGCGTTTCGGCGACGCCGTGCACTTCATTGAGATGTGGGGCAACAATCCCAATAACTCCATCATATTCACGGAGCCAGACTTCCCCTATCTGCAAGTACTTGCGCCTTTTCAGCCGCTCGCCATGAAGGCCTTTTACTGCCCCATAGATACTTCCCTGAATTATCAGCAGGCCAATAAGCTGATCAAGGAGCTGAAGCCCAACGTGCTGGTCATCCCAGAGGCGTACACAAAGCCACATCCCTCGGCGCCGAATCTGTTCATAGAACAGCCGGACAAGAAGATCATAACGTTCAAGTGCGGCGAGATTATCCGCCTGCCGTTGAAAAGGAAGCTGGATAGAATTTACATCACCTCGGAGCTGGCCCAAAAGATTTCGCCCCGAGAGGTGGCTGCCGGAGTGACCTTCTCCACGCTGACCGGCGTTCTGCAGGTGAAGGACAAGGTCCACTGCATCCAGCCGTGTGCGGACACCATTAAAGAAGAGACCAGCTCGAATACCAGCGCTCCATCGAAGGAGGATGTGCTCAAAAACGTGAAGTACGAATACGGCAGCATCGATGTGGAGGCTGTGATGAAGCGGCTGGCACAGGACGGCTTCTCCAACATCAAGTTGGACCGCACTGGCGGGGCTTTGACTCTGAACCTGGTCAACGAGGACACGGTCATCAAGTTCGAGGACAACGAGACGCACATTATATGCGGCGGAAAGCCCACCACTCGTCTCAAGCTTCGGGATACCCTCATGAAGTGCTTACAGAGTTTTTAAAAACATAAATGTATTCCTTAGACCTAAAAAACAACATATTCTAATATTAATTTCTTGCTTCCAATACCTCGGAGCAACGTTGACAAGTCTCCTGCTCTCCATTGTCTTCTAAACTGTAGCGACGACAACGTGGGCACAGCGATGTCTGGAGTGTAGTTAGAGCTATTTCCAAGTCGTGATTATCGGATTGTAGGATCGTAACAGAACCCACTTGCAGTATCTCACATAGTTCCGAATTTCTCACAGATTCTCCAAGAGTGTTTTGCAATTTCTGTAGCAAATCTAGCTTACTTCCCTTGATGGTCACCGCCAAGTGCCAGGTGTTGACCTCGCCAGCTTGCTGGTTAATGAGACGTTTCACATCAAGCGCTGCGTTTACCACCTCAGTGGCTTCAGAGTCCTTCCATTCTGATTTAGCTTGAACTTTCTGCTGATGGAATGCTCCTCCTTCAACGTCGTAGTAGCTCCAGCTTTCTTCCACCAGGAAGGGCACAATGGGCCATAGGCTCTTGCAGAGCTGTTCGTAGCATTGGGTAAGCGTCTGACGAATGGCAAGCAGCTCCCGATCGTCGCCGCAATATAGGCGATCCTTGATCAGATGCACATAGATGGCAGACACCTGATTAGCAAGGAAGTTTTGAACACAGGCCACTACACGATTGTACTCGTATGCCTTGTAAAGTTGCTCCACCTTAAAAGGAAGAAAATTATTAGAAGAAAAAGCGAACGATTTAATCAGTCTCCTACCTCTGATTCAAACTCAACCAACTGGCTCAGCAAATACCTATTAAGATAGCTTTTATCGAGATTTAGTAGCAGTTCCTTGTCCGTTTGCCTCTCTCCAATCACACCCTTTAGATACCGCAGGGTGCCACGAACCTTGCTCAGATTTTCAGCCGCCTGCTGCAGCAACTTATCGCTGACCGTGATGGACATGTGTTGGGTTCCATGAGAGGCCACCCACCACCGCAGGGCATCTGTTCCGTACTTTTTGGTAATCTGCTTTGGAGAAATGACATTCCCCAGCGATTTAGACATTTTATAACCTTTCTCATCAACTGTAAAGCCGTGTACAAAGAGCGCCCTTTAATAAAATCAAGATTAAAGGGGTTTTCTATTAAATTAAAGCTATACTTTTACTCACTTGTAGGGAGCAGTTCCTCGGGCTGCAATGCTCATGAGCAGGGAGGATTGAAACCATCCGGTGAATTGGTCATATCCCTCCAAGTAAAGATCGGCTACTTTATCCTTCTTCAGCACTGCAGACCAAGTGCTGCCCGAGTCGAACCAGATGTCCAATATGTCGCTGCCCTTAACGAGATCTTCGGCTTTATAGCCCAGTTCTTTGAGTATATTAGAGGGAACCAGTTCATCCACCGACTTGGCCCACCAAAAGTCTATCGATCCTTCTTGGCGCAACAGATCACAGAGGTGGTTAATCAGAGCGGAATTGAGTACCACTTTTCCCGTCTCCCGACTGTAGAAAACGGGAATAGGAACTCCCCATGCCCGCTGTCTGGAGATGCACCAATATGGCCTCTTTTGGAGCTGGGTAAGCAATGCTTTCTTGCTCGCCTCCGCATTGGTTCGGGGATAGATTTCCACCTGCTCCAGGGCATCGGCAGCAGTCGTCTTCAGCTTCTCGGTATTGATGAACCACTGTTCGCTGGCGCGAATTATCACAGGCTGCTTTGTGCGCCAATCTATGGGATAGGAGTGTTCCATCGTGGAAGAGCATACCACATCGTTGGTTATGTGTTCTAGCACAAGAGGATTTCCCTGTTCCAGTACCGATTTTCCGCGCAGAAACTCGGGAGCCTCCTTTGTGTAAATACCCTCCTCATTCACCAGGCATTTTACCGGTATTTTCTTGGTCAGGCTAACCAGGAAGTCTTCGGGTCCATGGGCAGGAGCTGTGTGTACCAATCCTGTACCCTTGCTATCCTGCACATGGCTAGCATCGAAGAAGGGCAGATTCGACTGATCCTTGTCTATGGGATGTTTATAGCTGAGCTTGTCCAATGAGTTGCCCTTAACTGTCTGGACTATTTCACATTTCAACTGGGTGTTAGCCTCAAAGTCTGCCACAAGCGCTGAGGCCAGGAGATATAGCTCATCCGGTTTGTGATCCGATAGTCTGACTAGAACATACTCCAAGGAGGCATTGTAGCAAATGGCTTGGTTACTCGGCAACGTCCAAGGAGTTGTGGTCCATACAAGAGCATATATTTTCTTATTTTTTTCGTTGAAGGCACTTGGACTCAAAGCAAATCTCACATATACCGAGGGACTTATGTGATTGGGGTCATATTCCAGTTCCGCCTCAGCTAGGGCTGTCCTAATCGAATATATTTTCGTATTATTATTGTTGTAAAGTATCTCCAACTCACCTGGATGATGGTGACCAGTAAACTGGCTTTAAATCCCGATAGACCAGTCCTTTCTCATAGAGATGGTGGAACATTTGCAACTGATTGACTATGAACTCTGGCTGGAAGGTCATGTAGATATTATCCTTCTGCCAGTTGGCCAAGATGCCCCAGCTGCTGAACTCCTCCTTCTGCGATTTGATGGCCTCCAAGGCAAAGGAGCGAGCTGTAGGAGATCATTAGGTGTTATTAAAGAGTATATTTCTAAGGACTAGACTCACATTTCTTTCTAATTTCCAGAGCATTTTGACCAGGAGCCGTGCTGGTGGCCTTTAGTTCGATGGGCATGCCATGGCAATCCCAGCCGGGAATGTAGCTTACCTGCTGGCCATGTGCCACCCGTTGGCGCAAGGTAATATCCTTCAGAATCTTGTTAACCGCATGTCCCATATGGAGTTGTCCATTGGCATAGGGCGGTCCGTCGTGAAGGACAAAGGTGGGTTCCCCCTTCCCAGCCAAATGCTGCTCCTGGTACTCATAGGAAACGGCGATCTTCTTCTGAAATGGAAATATGATACATGTAATTGAAGATTTAGTTATAGCCAAGAACTTGCCTCCAAAATCAAACGCTCCTGTTCCTCACGTTTTGCTGAGCTCAGGCGGTTGGGAAACTTGGTCTTTGGCAGGTTAATGGTGTCTGTATATCTCTTTGCATCTTTCTTAGCCGCTTTCACTGAATATAAGCGATACCCAAAGCGAAAATTAAAAATCCTAAGCATTTTGCTGCAGATACAAACGTAACACCAGCCGGTAAAGTGGAAATCATATGTTTTTTGGAACGTAAGCACCGTTTACACCGCACACCTTGTGGATCGTAGGTTCAAAAAAATTATTTTACAAAATTTTATCAAATCGATTCAATAAATACTGTCGAAGACATGTATTTTTTATGCCCTTTGTAAGGCCTACAATTTTTGATTCAATATAGATTTTTCTAACTACAAATTGCGAAACAGTTGAGCCGTTACGAGCCGGAGCTGCCACCTAGTTTTATTTTAAAGTCATGGCAAATCTGTAACCAAATCTCATTTTTAACATTTTTAGATTTTCATACTTCATAATGAATATTATTAAATTAAATTAAATGATTTTCATTCTGAAAAAATTGACAACTAAGCACAGCTCTATATAAAAGCTGTTTCACAGTTCTAAGAATTTTTAATAATTCGGTAACAGTTTTGGAAATACCCATGATGAAGCAGAAATAATTTAAAATACGAGCCCATATAGTATTTCCAGTATATTTATCTGTTAAACGCGTTTTATTTTAGGAGATTCTTGTTTCGGCCGCGCAACGGTCACACTGCACACACACTCGTCCGTACCTCGGCGGTCCGTAAACAATATTTACTCGGTTTTCGGCTAAATCGCCAGAGAAACGCAACGGGAAATCGTTTAAAATGCGCCCCAGTGCACCGAGTTTGAACGCAAAATGAATTGAAGTGAGTGCATCGGCCGCAGGCCCCAACAAATTGCCCCCGACATCTGCAGGCTGTACAAAACTGATACTGAAACACACACACACACACGCACACATGGGCGAACGTACACGGACGTGGGTTTATGCCACCACCCGCTGGCCGCAAAAGTAGAAATTACTAATACTACGGCTGGCACGATGCTCCATATTGCCACTGGAGATAGGGTTTAACTAATATTTTTTGTTTAATCTTTTTGTTGGTCATATTTTGATAGCAAAAAAAATAAATATGAATTTTTTCGCTCGCTAAACATTAATTTTTAAGTGTCCCCGATTAACTATTAAAATTGATGTATTTGCGGTAACTGCAAACTAGCCGCCCGCATAAACGTGCAGCCTTGCCAGATCGCCGGTTACGTGTTTTTCGCCCGCCATCTGGCAACGCCCGCTTGCCTCGATTTTCGCTTTGCACGCGCATTCGTGAAAATGGCGGCGTTCTGGCACCGTCGCTGCCAAATTTTTTGTACATCAAAATAATCAAAATAAAGCATTCTTCCAGTGCTCAACAAACAGTCCGTGCGAGCGCGCGCGTGTGTGTGTGTGCGCAGGAAAAACCGCCGATCGGGGAAAGGTGTAGAAAAGTCCGTAGGGAGTTTAACAAAAGGCAGCAGCAGCGCATTAGCAAGATAACACACACGCGACGACTACGTCGGATGCGCCAGGAGAAAGGCGACGACGACGGCGACGGCGAAGGCGACTGAGCGAGTGGGTCAGCCAGCGCAGCACTAAGTCAGCGGAGCACCCGCTTCTTTTGGCCAAGGTGAATGCGCGATTACCTGTGCGCCGCCTCCAGGTGTTCCCCTACCCGAGTGTCCCCTTCTTCCCAGCATCTGGTTTATGACCAGGTAGCCGGTGGGCAGGTAGACAGCAGCTGCTCCTCCACCCACCTACCTGCTCCTTCGCCGCCTCTTGTATAAATACTAAATGCGCCTCCCCTTGCCTTGCAGTTCTGGGAGCGCACAGCATGCAACAAGAACAACGGCAACACCACCTCCACCACCACGACGACGACAGGATGTGCGCTAGTAGTTGATCGGAACAGGATCGCTCGCCCACACCAAACAAAAGTCAAAGGAAAGGAGTCACACTCGCCAACAAACAAAAACATAAACAAAACAACAGCAACACACCACCACCACACACAGCACGATGAACACCAGCCAGACAGCTGCCGGCAATCGCATCACTTTCACCAGCCAGCCGCTGCCCAATGGCACTATTAACATAGCCGGCAATCCCGGCGCCGTGATATCCACGGCCCAGCTGCCGAACACCACCACCATCAAGACCATACAGGCGGGGATCGGTGGTCAGCATCAGGGATTGCAGCAGGTCCATCATGTACAGCAGCAGCAGCAGGCGCAACAGCAGCAACAACAGCAGCAGCAGACGCAATCCGTAGGTGCCACCCAAACACAAACCCTAGTTATTAAATCCAACCACCATGCTGTCACCCTGCCGGCGGGTCTAGTCTCAAGTGCACCAGCAGGAATCGTAACCATGACCAAGACCATCAATCAGGTATCCACATTAAAGCTAAACCCACTTCGGGCGCTAGGCGATCGCAAGTCGGGCGTATCACTCGTCCAATTCTGAATATCCCTATCCGAAACCTCCTCAACTCCTCGCTCGAATCGGATAGTAGTGGCCGCACACACTTTGGTTGTAGTTTATACTTTTATTGCGCTTTCATCTTTGGCTATCTCTGCTGTCTGAAAATACAAAAAAACCCATTCTAATGGGGTAAAACCCAGGCTTAAACCATCACTCTCCCAGTTTTAAAAATATCCATCAATCCAGGAATATTAGCTATTCTTTGAAATGTTATGTTTACATGTTATTATTAAAAATCATATTACTGTCTGAAACATTATTTAAAATCGGTGATCTTTTTAGAACTCTTTATGCCCTCCAATTGAATTTGATGTTTCTGCTGTCTGAAAATCTCAAATCCTTATTTAAATGGGGTAAAACCCACGCTCTCCCACAATTAAAAATATCTATAAATCCAGACATTATTTATTCAGTTTTAAACAATATTCATTCTCTGAACTTTCTAATTTAAAATTGTTTCCTTTCCGGTTTAATTTATTTTTATATTCTTTATAATTCAAGTTCCATTTTAAAATTACTACTAAATTTTAAGCCATCATTTTTTAATTAAAATTTCATAACGATTCCCCAGACAAAATCACATTGTAATTCCTTATGCTTTTCCCCTTGCTATTAAAAGTAAAAATCAGAATTTATAAGCAATTTCATTATCTTCCGTTCACATATTTTTATCTATATAAACTATACCCAACCAAAATCATTGCAATATATCGTATCCTCAACCAAATTCCCCCGTATTCCTTCAATCGCAAGCACTAGCCCACTTTAAAGCTTACTTTATACAACAAGATCCACACCATTAAATTCGTAGAACTATTGCTTTCAATGCTCGCTTTTTATAGAACATATAGTAGATCACACGCCTTTAAATTCAGTTGGCACAACAAGAATTGGTTAAACAACTTAAGTCCACTTTCCTTGGGGTCCTCCGACGAGCATTAGACGCCAACTGCTGCATGTTGTAGGCCAATTTAGAATCCCGCAACCCCTCTTAACGCTTCCTCTGTCCCAAATAGACTTATGTGATTTGATAAGCTAGCGATCGATTTATTGAATAATTGACTAATGATAACGCTGTGTATTTCCCAGGCCGGTCAACCGCTGCTGAACTCGATGCTGCCGGCGGGCGTGGTGGTGGGCATGCGCCACCAGGCGCCGTCGCAGCAGCAGCAGAAGAATGTGCCCACCAACCCGCTCAGCCGTGTGGTGATCAACTCCCACATGGCGGGCGTGAGACCGCAGAGTCCATCGGTGAGTATGAAGGCTGAAGAAGGCTAATTACTACGGTTGTTGTGGTGGGTTCTTCTCTACTAACTCACAGAGCTCCCTAACCCAACCACACTCTATCACAAAGACGCGCATGTGCACAGCCCATCATATAAGCACACACATCATACCACACATACACCACACACCATGGTCCAGCAGATGAAAACCGAGTCTCTCTGTCTTCTCTCTCTTTACTTTTAGATAACTTTAAGCACACTTAATACGGGTCAGACCCCGGCATTGCTGGTCAAGACGGATAACGGATTCCAGCTGTTGCGCGTGGGCACGACGACGGGTGCGCCGACGGTGACACAGACCATAACCAACACCAGCAATAACAGCAACACGACAAGCACCACAAACCATCCCACAACCACACAGATCCGTCTGCAAACTGTGCCGGCTGCAGCTGTAAGTAGATACCAACAACAACAACAACAGCAACATCAGCAGCAACAACAGCAGCAATCGCAACAGCAACAGCAGCAACAAGCAACCAACAGCACTACCGCCAGCACTAGCATTGCACTGCGCAAAACGATTGTCCGTACATCATCCACAGTCCCATCCAGCAATAATAACAATAATAATAGTATTATCAATGCCACCACCACCACCAACACCACCACCACTACCAACAACAACAACCAGAACAACAACAAACCCGCTACTAACCAGCAACAGCAGCAACAGAAGCTCCAACAGCAGCAACATCTCAAGGCCCAGCAGCAGCAGCAGCAACATAAACAGCAACAGGCATCCGCTGCGGCTGCCGCTGCAGCAGCTGCCGCCAATGTGGCAGCCACCATAAAGATCAAGCAAAACGTAAAGAGAAGCCAGCAGGATATACTCCTAATCGAACATTTTTGTTTTTTGCTCTTCTCTCCTCTGTTCTCCTTTGTCTGTTATGCATTTGGATTTGATCTTATTTATACAATACATATAATAACTATGCCTACGCTTCAGTTCCGTTTTGGTTCGTAACATGCGAACACCACTTCATTTTGATTTATCCAGAATACTCTCGTATATGATTGCATATATATGATATAAACGTAAATGTACTGCATGCTGCGTTGTGTAAAACTGTCTGTGTATTTTCGATACTCCTTATTTCGATTCGATTTAGTTAAATGCGCTGTCCAGGAGCTGCTGTTCCAGGCCAAACATCATAAAACAGGACTGGCTCTCGGGTTGCCCAACGATGTGTGCTGGGCTGTTGTTTTAATCCCAACAAATCCCTCCTTAAATAATAGTTTCTAAACCAAAATTCACTAGAGTATCACCATGCGAACCCATTTCAAAGAATTGTAATTGATTTCTTTCGATATCTTTGAATTTAAACTTTTGTAAGATATTTGATTTCCGTGATATATATTTTTATTAGAAAAGTATACTTAAACAATAAGTCTTGAACGTTTAACTAAAGTCGCGTACTTAACTACTAATAACTTTTTAAATTAAATTTTGAATAAATAATTGTCGAGTGCTTCTGAAAGAAATAAAAATTGCTCTCGAGAGCATTTTAATGTCACGTCTCCGGTTCATCTCATTATCCATGCCCCAGCCATAGCCCTGCCCCCTGCACACATACTTGGAGACCAGGTCCCCTAAACCCTCCCATCCTTTAAAAAAGAACCATCATCATCTTTATTCTGCTATATAATATTTTTAATAATTATTCTAACGCTTTTTGGTCTTAATTTTGCACTACTTTATATGATAACATTTTATCCAAACCATATAATAACTAATTTATTGTTTTCCCTCTATAGTCTATGACCAACACGACCGCCACCAGCAACATTATTGTCAATTCGGTGGCCAGCAGTGGCTATGCGAACTCATCGCAGCCGCCGCACTTGACGCAATTGAATGCGCAGGCGCCGCACTTGCCGCAGATTACGCAGATCCAAACGATACCGGCCCAGCAGTCCCAGCAGCAGGTGAACAATGTGAGCTCCGCGGGAGGAGTGGCGTCGGCGGTGAGCAGTACGACGGCAGCGACGACGACGCAGCAGGGCAATACCAAAGAAAAGTGTCGCAAGTTTCTAGCCAATTTAATCGAATTGTCGACACGGGAACCGAAGCCGGTGGAGAAGAATGTGCGCACCCTCATCCAGGAGCTGGTCAATGCGAACGTGGAGCCGGAGGAGTTTTGTGACCGCCTGGAGCGCTTGCTCAACGCCAGCCCGCAGCCATGTCTGATTGGATTCCTCAAGAAGAGTTTGCCCCTGCTCCGGCAAGCGCTGTACACCAAGGAGTTGGTAATCGAAGGCATCAAACCACCGCCGCAGCATGTGCTCGGTCTGGCCGGACTCTCTCAACAGCTGCCTGTAAGTCAAGGAAATCGTTTATATCTTTAGTATTATTTTTTAAAGTATTATTTTCGATTTTCTCTATAGAAAATACAAGCGCAAATCCGTCCGATCGGTCCCAGCCAGACAACGACCATTGGACAGACGCAGGTGCGCATGATCACGCCGAATGCCTTGGGCACGCCACGACCCACCATTGGCCACACCACGATATCGAAGCAACCGCCCAATATCAGGCTGCCCACAGCACCGCGACTCGTCAACACGGGAGGAATTCGCACCCAGATACCTTCGTTGCAGGTGCCTGGACAGGCGGTAAGTTTCATGTTTGTTATTACCTATTGGTCTAAAGTCTCCAGCTAAATTTGTTTAAATTTCCTTCACTCAACAAGTACAAATGTTAAATGGTTCCATATTGTTTCCGAGATTTTTAAGCAGATATTTTTGATTCAATAAATATTTGGACTTCTTTGTCTTTTGAATTGAGCTTTTAACTGTCAACATCTATATACATATGTGTATTCATATTTTAAGATCATTACGACTTCTTTTCGCAGTTTTCGACACCTGTCTGCATTAAGTTAGCTTTTCAATACAATATTGAGTATTTAAGAGTTGCATATAGTATGTACTTCATAGGTACTTTTAAATTAAAACAGGCTTTAGTTTAATACTTCACCTATATTCTATTATTAGTACTAATAAATCGAAATATTTCATTACAGAATATAGTGCAAATTCGCGGGCCGCAGCATGCGCAATTGCAACGCACGGGATCGGTGCAAATCCGGGCTACCACCCGGCCGCCGAACAGTGTGCCCACCGCGAACAAACTCACTGCCGTCAAGGTGGGCCAGACGCAGATCAAAGCGATCACGCCCAGCTTGCACCCGCCCTCGCTGGCCGCCATCTCTGGCGGACCACCGCCAACGCCCACGCTGTCCGTTTTGTCCACTTTGAACTCCGCCTCGACCACATCGCTGCCGATACCGTCGCTGCCCACGGTTCACCTTCCACCCGAAGCTCTTCGAGCACGAGAGCAGATGCAAAACTCGCTGAACCACAACAACAATCACTTCGAAGCGAAGCTGGTGGAGATTAAGGCGCCATCGCTGCATCCGCCGCACATGGAACGGATAAATGCGTCTCTAACACCGATTGGAGCCAAAACGATGGCGAGGCCACCGCCAGCGATCAACAAGACGCTGGGCAAAAAGAAACGAGACGCCATGGAAATGGACGCCAAGTTGAACGCATCGAGCGGAGCGGCAGCATCGGCGGCGAACTCATTTTTCCAGCAGAGCTCCATGTCCTCGATGTACGGCGACGATGATATCAACGATGTGGCCGCCATGGGTGGCGTTAACCTGGCGGAGGAGTCGCAGCGGATTCTCGGCTGCACGGAAAACATCGGCACGCAGATACGTTCCTGCAAAGATGAAGTGTTCCTCAATCTGCCCGCCCTGCAAGCCCGGATACGGGCCATTACGTCGGAGGCGGGACTGGATGAGCCGTCGCAGGATGTGGCCGTTCTGATATCGCACGCCTGCCAGGAGCGACTGAAGAACATTGTGGAGAAGTTGGCTGTGATAGCGGAGCACCGCATTGATGTCATCAAGGTTCGTTTTTCTAGGCTTGTTGAAGAGAAAACCATATTTAATAACTGGTTCATCTAGTTGGATTCACGCTACGAGCCCGCCAAGGATGTGCGCGGTCAGATCAAGTTCTTGGAGGAACTGGACAAGGCCGAGCAGAAGCGACACGAGGAGCTGGAGCGGGAGATGCTGCTGCGGGCAGCCAAGTCGCGGTCGCGCGTTGAGGATCCCGAGCAGGCCAAGATGAAGGCGAGGGTAGGATCGCAATCACAATCGCCGTTCCCCGGAGTCATTTGCTTAAGTCTTTCTCTCATTGTGTAGGCCAAGGAGATGCAGCGCGCCGAGATGGAGGAGCTGCGTCAGCGAGATGCCAATCTGACGGCGTTACAGGCGATTGGACCTCGGAAAAAGCTGAAGCTGGACGGCGAAGCGGTCAGTGCGGGAGTGGTATGTACATATTTATTATTCTTTAATGTTAGATATATAAAATCCCAGAACTGTTATTAATTAAGTTGTGTTTCTAACCCAAAAAAAAGGGTTCCAGTGGCGGCGGAGTGCTCAGCAGTTCGGGATCTGCGCCAACGACGTTAAGGCCGCGCATCAAGCGTGTGAACCTGCGCGACATGCTCTTCTACATGGAGCAGGAGCGCGAGTTCTGTCGCAGCTCCGTGCTGTTCAAGACATACCTCAAGTGATCGCTGCTGTTGCCCATCATTCGCACCGTGTTCTTCTCGCAGATTCTCCTACTCCGTGGACTGTCGTCGTCGTCGATGTCGTTGTGTCTCCAGCTTTACTATTTCATCCATTTGCAATATAATTTAGCCTCAAATTTAACTGCGTCGCGTCTCCCCCTTTGTTGTTTCTTTTTTAGTTAGGCGGCCCTATTTAATTTCTATATTTACGTTTACACACTTAAACCCTAAATTCTAATCGTATTTGATTTAAGCCTAATTTAAAGCTCGTTTATTTTTCCCAATAAATTGTCTGTAAAACTTAAACCAAACCAATCCAAAAAAAAAACCACAAAAACAAAACAAAACCAGAGTAACGTAAACGAAAGGATTAAATAATAGAGAGGAATATTAAAGTACAGAGAACGCGCAGTCAGCGGGCGTTTGATTTGTAATTTGTATCATAATGTTTGCATCAACTGCATTGACGGCCTTATCTAAACGATATAAACATATATATTAATATTTAATTATTTAGCTTAGTTTGTTAAACGAAAACGAAGCATAATTTATAGATATTAAGCGAAAAGTAAGCGCGCGCGCGAGATAACACGAGAAATCGAAACCGAATTACAGATAGATGGTTTTTAAAACCAAACAATCGAAACAAGTTCAGCAACTGCTAAAACAAAAATTAAACAAAACACATCAAAAACAGAAGCGAAAAAATATCCATTTAAACATAAAAACATTGAATTAGTTATAGTTGTTTAAACAAAACGATGTAATTTTTAATTACCTATAATGTATAAACGGAAACCAATCGTTAGGCAAGACCACAACAAACAAATTGTAAATACATGCTAGGATACGATTTTTCTAATAGATAACTAGGTAAACGCAAACGTAATTAACGAATTCTCGATGGCTAGGAACAGTGGGAATGCAGAGATCTTAGTACACCGATATAAAATATGTTTTAGTGGCGCTCGTTCATCCATTGAAAAACACGGTTCACAAGGCTCCCCCAAATCCCAAAACGACCCCAATCAAAACCGGCCTACACACACACAAAATAGACAAATTTTATACAATTAGCCGGATAAATCTTGTAAAATACAATCCCAAAATAAAAAAAAATTATAAGAAATAAATTGACAATTGATGTAATTCAGTAAAACTAAGCAAAAAGGAACAATTCTAAACAAATTCTTTGTGTGTACATTAAATTAATATGAAAAACAAAAAGCAGGCAAACGCAACCGTAAACACAGCGCATAGTTTGGTAGGCATATAACTGAATATATATATATTATTATTATTATTATGTTTTAACATTAAGCAAAAAAAAATAAAAGAAAAAATTCAGAAAACTTCAACTGAGCACGGGAAATTGTTAGTGGGGAAAATGCAGAATTTATTTAAGTGCGCAGTGTTTTCTTATACACAATATTATTTTATGTCGGATGGATTATGTAACGGTATCTCAGTTAATTAGCTAGTTAAATCATTACAATTTATGTAGTTGAATTAATTAATTTTATTGATATTTTTATATTCATTTATTATGTTAATTAATATTACTGAAATTTTGTGTAGCCCCCATAGAATGAAAATCTAACACAAAATAAACAGAACCAAATTCACGTTTGGATTCAACTAGAAACACCTAACAAATTGGCAATTTTTTCAAAAGTTTTTTTTAGATATTTTTAAAATGATTTTCATAAAAAAATCGTGTAACTTTAAAAGCAGAAAATTTTGGTTGTTTAATTTAATACAAAAGAGCTCGTTACAAAATCTGAATTCTGATCTTAGGGATAGGCATTTTATTGAGTCTTATCACATGTCTAGTATATTTAAACTTTGGCGCCTTAATTATTGAAATGCTTGACAACCCTATAGGCTGAGTTTAGTGTGACCCGATTTAAGTAAGTATTTTCTTGCAAATAAAACACGTTCATATTAGTGATTGCAAACAAAAAAAACCAGTGATAATATTCATAAATGGACTAATTTAAGGTAAATATGCCTGCATAGATGATAAAATTAAGAACTATTATAATACAAATTTGTTTCCCTACAGAGTGCAATCCAAGAAACCAGAACCAAGAAAATGGCTGAGTTTCTGGATGAGAACAATGCCTGTGGCCAGAATCTACTGAATATTGTGTCGGTGGGTAACTCCATAATAGCGGAGATCCTGCGTCTCAAGGACTATGTGCCCGGTATTTATAGGTAACATTTAATGAAATGCCTTAAAACGATGACTAATGGGTGACCATTCCGCCGCAGATTGGACAGTAAGGCAGATAAGGCGAAATATGGCGAGATTATTCTGGATTTCAGCTACTTCAAAGTGGCCGAGGACCATGAGAAGAAGATCGAACAGAGTCCGGTAATGGTGAATGGTTATACTCGACCAAGCATTGTGAAAACCCACTTGATCTCCTCCAGGAATTGACCGAACTGGATGACGAGGCGCGTGCCCAGCTTCCGCTAATCACTCGATTTTACCTGGCCTTCCAGAGCATCCATCACTATGCCTCCGATCTTAAGCAGTATATCGAGGAGCTAAACAGCGGCTACTACATCCAGCAGACCCTGGAGACAGTTCTCCAGGAGGAGGAAGGACGCCAGCTGCTCTGCGAATCCCTCTATCTATTCGGCGTGATTCTCCTTCTCCTGGATTTCCACCTGCCGGGCGATGTGAGGGAACGCCTGCTGATCGCCTACTATCGTTATAGTGGAGGAGATGCCACGCCCAGCGGGGATGAGAGTAATATCCACGACGTTTGCCTGCTCCTTCGCTCCACTGGCTATGTCCATCCCTCGGAGGCGAGTAAAGTGCTCAGTTTGGGTGGCAAACAGGCAGCTGCTGCAGCTGCGAGCTTGGTGGTTCCCAGATATCCGGAGGCCTACTTCTCTCGCTTCCCCTTCGATGAGAACTTTGTGGATCTTGTGGTGGCCCGTCTCCGGTGCGATGATATATACAACCAGTTGACTCTGTACCCACATCCTGCTCATCGCTCCACGGCTCTGTCCACCCAGGCGGCCATGTTGTATGTGTGCTTGTACTTCTGCCCAAAAGTTCTCCATTCCCAGGGCTCCCAGATGCGTGAGATTGTGGACAAGTTTTTCTGCGACAACTGGACTATATCCCTGTACATGGGCATCACGGTGAATCTGGTGGATGCCTGGTTGGACTTCAAGGCAGCCCGATCAGCCATAGAAAATGTGATAGGTCCGGCGGGGATAAAGTCTATTTGCCAGCAGCAAAAGGAGCAGTTGGGAAAGATTATGCAAAAGACCCAGGAAATTGTTCGTGAGGGTGTCCTCAATGACGACTTTGTTTTGGAGCATGCCAACAAGATCATACTGATGATGAGACAATCAAATGTCCTGCTCCGTTGGTTTTGCTTGCACACCTCAAAGGAGGTCTTCGTCTTTGCGCATACAGCCACTCAGCCTGGACAAGTGCAGCGAATGGTGCTCCAGGAACTGCAATTCGATCGGAATATGCTGTACCACCTGTTGCTCAACTGCAGCCAAATGGAATTGAGTGTCAGGGAGTTCTTGACGGAGATTCAGCAGACCAAAGAGGAGCGCTGGACGAAATGCAGGGATGAGACCATGCAGAGGTTGAAGGAGTTAAGTGAGGCTTTTGCTGGCTCTAGACCTTTGACCAAGATCGAGCAGAATCCTCAGTTGCAGCAATGGTTTGGGGAAGTGGCAGGGCGTCTTCAGAAACTGGAGTTGAGCAGGCCACAAAAGTCGGGAAGGCTGATCATTCAGGTGATGCAGGCACTGGACGAGGTACAGGAGTATCACAATCTTCATTCCAACATGCTGGTCAAGCAGCAGCTGCAGGAGACCCGGGATATGCTCAATCGGATGGCGCAGCTAATCAACCTAAAAGAAGACATCGAGATCCACATCCAAATGATCACCGACTTCAGCTACGCCTGGCATATTCTACAGCGCGATTTTACGCCCCTCATGCAGGATCACATCAAGCGACAACCGCAGGCGGTGATTGGTATCCGGGCAGTGTTCCTGAAACTGGCCAGCACACTGGAGGTGCCTCTGATGCGGATCAATCAGGCCAAGAGCGAGGATCTGGCTTCCGTGTCGAACTACTACAGCACAGAGCTGGCCAACTTCCTGCGACGCGTTTTGCAAATTGTTCCAGAGACCATGTTTAGTATTCTGGCAAGGATCATTTATCTGCTGACGAACGTGATCAAGGAGTTTCCCACGCGAGTGGAAAAGGAGCGCCTGAAGGATTATGCCCAGTTCGAGGAGCGAGCCAAGGTGGCTCAGCTAACCAACTCCATTGCCGTTTTCACCAAAGGGATCCTAATGATGAAAACGACTCTTGTGGGTGTAATTGAATTAGATCCCAAGCAACTATTGGAGGATGGGATACGCAAGGAGCTGGTGAATCACCTGGCCAATGCCTACAATCTGGGCCTTATCTTTACGCCCGAAAAAGGAAAAACTCCTGTACAGCTTCTCCAGCAGAAACTGCAAGCTCTGGCCAAAACGATTGAGGGATATCGCAGATCCTTCGAATATATAGAGGATTACTTGAGAGTCCAAGGACTTCGCATTCTGCTGGAGGAATCGCAGCGCATTATTAACTATAATGTGGAGAAGGAGTGCAACGCCTTTCTGCGCAACAAAGTGCAGGAGTTTCAATCGGAGCACCAAAGTCAGATCATCCCCATTCCCAATTTTCCACCGCTAGTTGGAGATCCCTCCAACAACTTTATTGGTCGTCTGGCCCACGAAATCCTACGCTGCACGGATCCCAAACAAACAATTTTTCTAGACGTTAAGAGCACATGGTATGAGAAGAAAGCTCCACACCAGGAAGTGCTGGCCGGCTCTGGATTCTTTGGCATCCTTCGAGAAGCTGTGGCTCCGGCGGGCATGGTAGGATTGGAGCGCCTGTACGCGCATATGTTAGCAGATGAGTTGAAGCAGAACGTAGAAAGGCTACAACGAAACCTGACCTCGGATCGCATGTGGGTGGATACTTTAGCCAGCCTGACTAAAGAACTGGAGGCACGGGACTTCCCATCATCCGAGGTGGCCAAACAGCCATTGAAGTATTACCAATCGTACACTCAAAGGTGGCTGAAAGTGTGGCCTACGCTTCTGGAGTGGGTCTTATCTATTGGACAGAAGCAGCTGCTGCGACGAGAAATCGCCGGAGAACTAAGCTTCAGCAGCAAATGTGATGCCAAGCTGTTGGAGAACACGGCGGATACCCTAAACAAGTGAGTGAAATATGATATTCTATACAAATGTATAAAATATTTAAATCTTGCAACACCTAGGGCTCTTCTGCTGGAACTCTCTCTCAGCAAGGATCTGTGTGATGAGCAGGGAGTTGCCATGCTGACTGAACTGCAGGAAACCCTTCTCTATACGGGCAACTTTGAGCCCTTCGAGCAGGTCTTCCTCACCACCAAAAACACACATAACATGGCGTTGTTCCTGTTTCTCTTTAATATTGCCCACTTGGGTCGTCTGCAGCATTCCACGAATACCGATTGCCTTTTGCCAAAATCCGCCAAAGATAGCTTTGATAATGTGCCTTTCATTGTAGGTCTAGTGACCATCCTGCAGCAGTTCCACAGGAACGTCAAGATGTTGTTCATATCTTACATGAGTCAGTATGTGGTGACCATATCAGAGGCTCAGTTAGTGTAAGTAAAATTTAAATGATACTTTAGGAATGATTAATGCAATATGTTTCTTTTTAGGGACAAGGAAATCTTGGGTCCCGAGGTGGTCACCACTCTCCACTTCCTGCTAGCTTTCATACGCATCGCTCGATTGCCGCTTAAAGTGCTGGAGCAGCGCATTCCCAATATGATACTCAGCGAGTACGAGTACCTATCCACACCCTTAAAATAAGGACCAATAGTTTGGGCTACACAAACTTTAATAAATCCGAAAAACATAACAAGGAAATGCCTCGCTGAGGTACAAGTGGAGATTGTAGTTGGATGGGTTGGTAATCTCAGGGATCCTTTCCCGGCAGGAACTCTTTACGTGATGACGGTGGGAGCATTGCGCCCGGTGAACTTGGGCAGCTGAGAGATCTCCAGGGCGATGTCGATCAAGGGCTTCAGCATAACGCTGGCCTGACCCAAGACGTTCTCCTTTTCATAGGAATCAATGTACAAGCTGGAAGTAGATGATCACAGATTATTTGAAGGAATAATTAAGATAAGTCGAGACCAAACTCACCGCACGGTGGCTCCCGAGCTGCCTGTTCCACTGAGACGCACCACAATGCGGCTGCCATCCTCGAAGACGATGCGCAGACCCTGTTTCGTGGCCACCGACTTGTCCACGGGATCCGTGTAGCTGAAGTTGTCCGCCTCCTTGACCTTGTAGGTCTTTCCGCCGCTGGAGTAGCTCTTGCCGACGAACTCCGGGGCAGTGATAGTCTTCTCCATGGTGGACACCATCTCGTTGCAAGGATCCGAGGCGCACTCCTCGTAATCGTAGCGGGTGAAGTAGTTGCGTCCATACACAGACCAGTGCTGCTTGAGGATATCCTCGATGCCCTTGCCCGTGTGCTGCATGACGGAGATCCAGGCGAGTACCGCCCAGATGCCATCCTTCTCACGGATGTGATTGGAGCCGGTGCCGAAGCTCTCCTCTCCGCACAGGCAAAGCCTTCCGGCGTCCATCAGGTTACCGAAGTACTTCCATCCGGTGGGAACTTCGAACACCTCCTTGCCCAGCTTCCTGCCCACCAAATCCACAGCGGAAGCAGTTGGCATACTGCGGGCGAATCCTTGAACGCCATTCTTCTGGAAGTACGGGATGGCCTCCAGGTAGTGGGCAATCACGGCCAGCGAATCGCTGGGGGTCACAAAGAACGCCTTGCTGCCGATGATCATGTTGCGGTCACCATCTCCATCGAAAGCGGCTCCGATGTCGTAATCTCCCTGGGCTACGGTGTCTACCAGATCCTTGGCATAGGTTAGATTAGGGTCGGGATGCAGGCCACCAAAGTCCGGCAGTGGAGTAGTGTGGACCACAGAGGATTCGGTGGCACCCAGGCGGTTCAGGAAGATCTCTCGCACATAGGAGCCAGTAACTCCATTCATCGCATCAATGCGCATCTTCAGGGGCTTTCCAGTGGCCTTTCCGCTCACGAAATCCTTCAGCTTGGCAAAGTCGAAGATCTCCTCCATGTGACGCACATAGTTGGCCACCGAATCGATCACTTCCACGGTGAAGGGCTTTCCGGCGATGTCGAAGGAGGTCACACCCACCTTGGAGATGTCGATCTGCAGATTGCGCACCAGCTTGTACTCCTTGATCTCGGTGGTGATCTTGTAGATGTGGTTGGTGAAGGCGTCGGGTGCTGGCCCACCGTTCTCACAGTTGAACTTGATGCCGAAATCGTTCTCGGGACCACCGGGATTGTGGGAAGCGGTCAGCACAATGCCACCTAAAGTAAAAAAAAAGTAAAAATTTATAAGGTAAATAAGTAGAACTAGATATAAACCACTAACAATTTGCCAAGAAGAATCACAATTCAAGAATTAGATTTTAGTTATCAGAACTTTCAAAATTTTAAAAAAATCTTTTTTTAAATCCTTGGATTAAGTCTAATAAATTTTTGAAAAATCCAATAAATACTTAATAAAAATATCTTAAAGTAGTATTAATTTATTTGTTTGAATTTTATAAGAAACGGAAAAGAGTTTTTCCAATAAAATCAAAAAAAATTAAAATTTTTGAGTGTCTATAAAAAAAGCTCAACCTTTTCTTAACATTCATTAGGTTCAATAACATATTGTTTGTTCAAAAATAACTTCTTATTGATAAAGATAAGACGTGTTTTTTATTGGCATTGTAATATCAGTAATCAGTTCAGTCAATAATGAAATGGCAAAAATATAACGCGATACAATTTTTTGAAAACAAATTCCAAGTTCTAAATCAAAGGTAATATTTTAACCGATTCAAACTTGTTTGCCCGAACAACAAGGTCTCTGTTAACCGATTCAATCTATGTATACTTATTATTCGACCCCAGGGACCTCTGTCACGAAACTCCCCACCCGTTGATTGTATAAAGATGCTTCTTATCAATTAAGATCTTTACGAGCACAGTGAAGTCTGCCTACAGGGAAACTCACCCAAGGCCTTGTTGTGACGGATCAGGCTGGAAACGGCCGGGGTGGACAGGATGCCATTCTGACCCACCAGCAGTTTGGAGACCCCGTTGGCAGCGGATAACCGAACAATCAGCTCGGCGGCCTCCTTGCAGTAGAAACGCCCATCGCCACCAACGACCAGGGTGGATCCCACCAGAGCAGCTCCATTGGCCTCCAAAATGGCCTGGACAAAGTTTTCCGTGTAGTTCGGTTGGGTGAAAACTTTAACCTGGGATTCGAAATGGATTTCACAAGGTTTGAGATGGTTCCTAAGGGTTTTCTGGCATATAAAGACCCCACCTTTTTGCGCAATCCACTGGTTCCTGGCTTCTGACCCTCGTAGGGCTTTGTGGCAACAATTTCCACCGTTAGCGACATTTCACTGGAGTTTTCCGGCTGCTGGCTGAATTCCAACTGGACGAATGAACCGCGTTTGCGTGCGATGAAAATTGAGTGTCAAACACAGCACAGCGAAATTCGCCTCCCACTGATAAGCCAAGGCGGTTCGGCCATGGCGATCCAGATAACCCCTATCTTCGATGCGTGCTAACAGTCAGACATAATCTAAAATTGGGGGTGTGTCTTAAAGACTCCAAAGAAACCATACATTTGGTTATCTTTCTCTAGGCCCATTGAATTTCCCTACTTCACCAAGATTTATCGCAATTTAATCATCATGATTTGGCAAACTGATATGCCGAAAGCTTGCTGTAGGGTACAATGTCATGTCAAGGGCATTCCCGAGTACCGGCAAACAGCTGTTTTAAGCCAAATGTATGTTGAATTTTAAAAACAAAGCCAGATGAAACTAGGAGATATCCAACAGGTGCTACTCTAAGCCATAAGCAAAGTCATAAAATTAAAAGAATTAGTTTTGTTTACATTTGCTAATTCGCTTTTTGAATAACAGCTGCGCTTGCTAACAGTGGGTTAACAGTAACAGTGCGGTAGAGTTGCCGAAGCTCCGAATTTAGGATTGCATTTTTTTGACCGAATCTATTGATTTTAATAGGCTTGTATAACATGCTCTTAAATTGATTAAGATACTTACTCAAATCATTAAAAAATACGTTCATAAATGTACAAATACAGCTACACGTGTTTCGCAAAGTTCTGGACATAAAAAGGGTATAACTTGTTATTCAATTTGGTTTTAACTGGAGGGTTTTATTACACATTTTAATTTTTTAATATGGAAAACCAAAGTGAATGTTTAAAATGGATTTCTTTGAGCCAATTAAATAAAACGAATAAAATACCAAAAAATAAACCGTTAATAATACCGCAGATATCCATCCGATATATCGATATATCCAAAGCATCCCTGGCAACCCTGACAGCAAGCACGAAGTTTGACAGCGCAACTATTCCACGTCACGAACCAACGAGAAAGCGGCCGCCTCCTACGACTGCTGTTTAGTTGCACCGAAATACTCGAAAAAGATATAACCAAGTCCATGTAAGTAGTTAAATAATGACTTAAGAAGCATATGCTTATGTGATGTGCGTTCTATCCGCGCCTTTGTTTTCGTAATGGAGGGGAAATGCAATGGAAAGTGCTTGCCCTTCTGGACTTCTTCGCATTTTTCGGCGACCCATCCACGTCAACAAAAAAGTGAAACGTGAAATTCTAACTTCATAATACCCCTCACTTGCAGAATGTTCAAGCACCTGCTGGTTTTGTGCGCCCTGTGCGCGGTGTTTAGCACCTGCCTGTCGGAGGACGAGACCCGTGCCCGTCTCCTGGTCTCCAAGCAGATCCTGAACAAATACCTGGTGGAGAAGAGCGACCTGTTGGTGCGCTACACCATCTTCAACGTGGGCAGCGGAGCCGCCACCAAGGTGCGATTGGTCGACTCCGGCTTCCATCCGGAGGCCTTTGATGTGGTGGGTGGACAGCCCACTGCCGTCGTCGACAGGATCGCTCCCCAGACCAACTTCACCCATGTCCTGGTCGTGAGGCCCAAGGCTTTCGGCTACTTCAACTTCACCGCCGCCGAGGTGTCCTACAAGGCTGTCGAGGAGTCGGAGACGGTGAGTTATAGCTTCTGAATCTTATCTAATCTAGGTGGTACAGATATCTTCCCCATAAATCAATAGAGAATCACATTGGTTTACATCTAGTGTCCATCGATTAATAAGTTGTAATAGCATTTGCACAAGACTAGGAAAATCAATGATGTCAATAAGTAGTCTGAGTAAATTGACCTTTAAACAAAATGAAGGAGCATCAGTATATATGATATGAGAGTACTATCAGAAAGTCATAATAACTCCTAAAGATTTCTGTAAAACATCTAAGTTTAAACTAAAAACTATCAATAGTTTTTATATGGCCCCTTTTTGGCACGCTTAATACAGACTTTAGACATTATCTTCTAATATTTTTGGATTACTTTTCTTATAATACATTATTTTACACCTCTATTCTTGCAGCTCCAACTGGCAATCAGCTCTGAGCCCGGTGAGGGAGGCATTGTCAACCTGAACGAGTACAACAAGCGCTTCTCCTCCCACTTCTTCGACTGGGTGGCCTTCGCCGTGATGACCCTGCCCTCCTTGGCCATTCCTCTGGGTCTGTGGCACCAGTCCAAGAGCAAATACGAGCGCTCTGGCAAGAACAAGAAGCACTAAGCTGCGCGACGGACGGTTTCCTCACCTCAAGAGATTTCTTTTCGAACACCCATTACAAATTCCGTATAATTTTGTTGCTTTATTTTCCAATTGATTCCATGCGTTGTTCATCTATTCAACCCACACCATCTAGTTTACTCCAGTCTGGGACTGTCGTCTGGAGACGGGCGTTAAATCGTTTTAGATTTGATTCGAGGACGCATCGAGTAAAATGATAGTTAAAAAGTCCATCAAGAGTTGAGCCTAGGCTGCTTTTATAAATAAATTAAAAGAAATGTAAACTATAAAAGTTATTTCATTTCCTTGGGGTTTGGTTACCGGATAAACCAATCTAAAAGATCTTATGGATAATCTTAGCTCGGTGAAATCAAGATTTCTGATAAATTACATTTAAAAGAAACATGGTTTAGAAATCCGTAAAAAGTCGAGAGTTATGGAATCATATTTATATTACAACGGTGCTTAGTGGCTAAAGATTTTAACAAGTTTAGGATAACAGATACTTCCGGCCAAAGATCTCGGACTTTTTCTCAAACATCGGGGATTTGATGGGTGTGTTTATCCGATAGAAGGCGTTCATGGAGTGTTTAATATACGTGTCATACATCTCGTTGAAGAAGTTCTTGATGCCCTCATCGTTTTTGTTGTCATGCACAATGATGAATCTTATTTGGCTGGCTGTAATGAAGGCCGAAACGAACCACTGATTGAATCTATCAATGGATTTCAGCTGCATATTGGCAGTTTTCCATTTGTGCTCGTCCACCAAATCCAAGGCGGCATGGGCAATAAACTGGCTCAGGTGCCTGTGGTCCTCTTTCTGTGGGTTGAAAATGGGTTAGGCCGTTGCTATATGGCTCTTACTAGGTATACAAACCCTGAGTTCCTTGTTCACCGTGCTGAATTCCTTTTCGTAGATGGGATTATCATTGTGGCCCACAATAACAAAGTAGTAGGTGGACATTTTCACGAAACAAAAACAGTGAGATTTGCAGTGTGACCGAATTAGAAAAGTTAATTCTGTTTAAATATACTAGAAACTAGCAATTATGACGTATTCACACTTGAAATTATTTATTTTATTTCTGACATCACTGTTATATAACATAAAAGCAAATATTAACAAAGATTTAAAAAAAAAAACCATACTCCAAACAAGAAATCTCCTAACGCCTGGCCAAACAGTGCTCGAAAATACCACCCCCTGTTAACGCTTATCAACACCGTCTCTTCGCGCCTTTTTTCCCTCGGCACATTGTGCTTACATTTTTTGCACCGAAAAACTCGGTTAAAATGACTATAATCGACTGAATTGGTCACCGAATTAGTAGTATCCCATTGGGGCCCGAGTACCGTTAGAAAGGGGAGCGTGACCAACGCGACGCCAGTGCGATCGCGGCAGTGTGTGTGCGTGTGCGGGAGTGTAACAAATACGAAAGACGAAAATTCGCTGCGAAGGTAGATCAGATCTCATTATTATTGTATTGTTGTCTTTTGCTTTCGCCCCCACCGATCTTCAGTTGCGACCTTATGAGTTTGGCTTTCGTATAATCCCTAGATTTCCATCGCTTAAGTACTTAGATCTTACAAAAGAAAACTACACCATACACAAACACACGCACACACTCAGCAGTATGCATTAAACAAAAAGTAATAAAAAAACTAAAAACCAAAAGACACCCAATAAAATGACCGATGTAAATTGTCTTACAAGTGAGCACATTGCAACCGCCACCACTGCGAGTCCACCGGGAACTCCCGCCAAAAATGCTGGCAGGGATCTCGACGAACCCACCTCGCCGTTCGTTTTGAGAGCACCGCCCAGCGCCAAGTCCAAACTGATCCTTCAGAACATGGAGGAGGTGCTCCACTCGGTGAAGCAGAAGCACCGGGAGAAGCACAAGCGGAAAAGGGAGGAGAAGCGCCGAGCGGCCCTCTTGGAGGACCAGAAGAAATCCTCCCAGGAGGCCGGTAGGCCGGAAAAGGAGAAACCCCAGCCGCTGCGAGAGAAATCCTCTCAAGAAAATGGCCTCAAGAATGGCCGGCGGCGCTCCAGTCCTCTAAAGTCCAGCACTCCGGTGGCCGACAGCCAGAGCATCATGAAGCACTTCGCCAAGGCGGGCAAGCCGGAGAATCTGGCTGGCTCACCGGTGAACACCGCCAAAGCCAAACCAGCCACCAATGTTTTTGAGTTCATGATGAATGCCCGCAATCGCTCCATAGGAGTTAACGAAGGTGGCACCGAATCCACAGCGGATCCAGAAGTGGCCAGTGAAGCAGCCACGCCAACGACCAAGCGAAAGCTGCTCCTCCAGGAGTGGAACGAACGCAAGGGTGGAGCCAAGAGGAGACTGGCGGATGAGTCTCGCGGGGAGTACATCGAAGTGCAGATGGAGCAAAGGGCCAAGAGGTGAGTGGGGAACAGTTTGAGCTATAAATAAAAATACATTAGCAGTTCCTATTAGTTTCTGAACCTATAATAATATATTACTCCCCTAGATTGAGGAAAATGCTGACCAAGACTGACCAGAAGGAGGTGACGGCACCTTTGTCGGCGCCCACAGATGCAGCAGTAAAGCGTTCTAGAGGTCGGCCCCGCTCCCGACGACTGAGTTCCGTGGATGCGCAGCCCCAGATTGTCGTAGAAACCAAATCCCAAGATCCCGAGACAGAGGAGTTCCTCTCCAAGCTTTCGTCGCCCACGAAAAAGCGTGACAGCCTGCTTGGCTACTTTGCCAAAGTGGAATCGCCCAAGGAGCTGACCGAGAAGGTTACCATTGCGATAGAAACTCCACCCATGGAAACGCCCAAGCGAAGAACGCAGCGAAGAAAGAGCCAGGCGGAGACACCCATCATAGAAGCAGAATCCACTCCTTCGTCGCGACCAAGACGCTCGTGTGCGGGAAAGGCGCGCTACGACTATGACCTGGAAGCGAGTCCTGCCAAGCAACAAAAGGCCAAGTTGCCAAAGGCAGAGGAGTCCATTGAGGTTATCGATCTGGACAGCAGTAGTGCAGCTGCCACGCCAAAGAAACTAGCGCCGCTTTTTGTCCGTCAATTGCCAAAGCCCAGTCCGGATCCTTCGGTTCTGAAAGCTCGACAGGCTTTCCTGCAATCCGGCGTGCCTGATAAAATTCGGCAGGAGCAAAACCGTCAAAAGAACTACGAGCAGATGTACGAGGAAAGCTATGAGGTGTTTCCCAGATTGGCGCATATAGGTTGCGAAAGCTTTGTCTCTGCAAATGAACCTCTGCAGCTGCCCTTTGCTTTGAGGGCAGAAGAGGAGTATATAGAGGTTGGCACAACCTTACCCTTTAACAAACGACGTTCCAAAACGAGTAGCATCACCAGCTGCCTGGCCGCGGATTTTACATCTAGCAAAAGTTTTAACAAGTTCAATTACGCTACTCTGCCCCAACTTGAAAACAAGCGCGGCTTTGTTAAACTCTGGAAGAACGACTTCGATCGCTTTCCCACATTCAAGTGCTACAATCAGATGAGGGAAAAGTATCGCCATTTTAGCGCCATCGACAGTGCGCAGGATACGCAACAAATGGGCGAATCCTTGGTGGTTACGCGGCGCACCCGCCGCTCCATGGAGCAGAATATGGTCCAGACTGATGAGGAGGCGAAGCCACCACCCTCGGCTCCCAATGGTGAGCTGCTTTTCACCGAAAAGTACAAACCGCTGCTGTTCGAGCAGGTTCTAGTGAATCTAACGCCCGTGCAGGAGCTGAAGGAATTTCTGTCCGCCTGGAGTGGCAATGGTGGCAGCAATCGCAACTCACAGGGCATGGACGACACCTTTGACATGAGCAGCGATTCGGCATCAATGGGTTCAAATAGCAACACAATGGTGCTGGTGGGACCTTCGTCCAGTGGCAAAACCAATGCAGTTTTCACATTAGCCAACGACATGAACTTTAATGTCCTCGAGATAAATGCAGGAATGAAGCGTACGGGCAAGAAGCTGATACAGGAACTCCAGGAGGCCACGCAGTCGCACCAGATAAGGAAGGACAGCAAAACGGGCGGAGGATCCTCGCAGCAGTTGCTCCAAAAGTTGCAAAAGAGTGGTTTTAAAGCGAAAGCAGCCGCCGTTGAACCACCACCCGAAGTGCGAAAATCTCTTATACTAATAGAAGATGCAGATATCCTTTTCGATAACATGGATGCTGGTTTTACGGATGCAATTTACACGTTGGCCGCCAGTTCAAAGAGGCCCGTAATTGTAGTGGCCACGGATCCAAATTGCGCGCATCTGCAGCGTCTTATGCAGCAGAATGTGGTCCACTTCCAGCCTCCAAATGCGTTGAACATCTCCCGATTCCTAGCTGTCCTATCGCTGATGGAAAACTGTCCCATCGAGCTGGACGAATTGATATCCCTGTATCTGTACAATCAGCAGAATCTGCGCAAGACGTTAATGGAGCTGCAGTTTTACATTCAGAGTGGTGGAGATCCAAGTGGCGGTAAGCCGGGTGGCATTAAATCGCCCACCAAATCCTCACATAGCCGGCTGGCCACCGTCGATGGCAGTCGCATCCATCAGCGATTCTTTGAGTTCTTTACAAGCCCACAGAATATCCAGCATAGGATACCCTTTCCCTTGGACTTTAACCTGCTGCGTTTAAATCTCACCGAACTGATATCTAGTTCTCCGCTGCTCAAGGAACAGCCATCAGGCGGCGGAAGTAGAAACACTGCCAAGCGAAAGTCGCGCTCTCCAAAGAAAGCCTGGCTTAGCAGCGCCACTGGGCAAAAGAACGATGGCTATAGTTCTTCCCTCGCCACGCTGGCCTCATTCTATGACAACATTTCGATGGCTGCTCTGATGGAGTCCGATTGCAGTGATCGCTTGCAGTGGCACCTGTCCGAGGACATCGCGCACCTGCTGGTGGAGCAGGCTCTCCAAACTGGACTCGCGGCCAAGGAGTGCCCCTACAACCTATTCGACAAGCCAGCTCACAGGTAATATGCATGAAAAAGATAGAACTTCCATTTATGATTCTCAAAAATTAAAGGAAAGAGACATCTATGAAAACAAAAGTTATACACGATCAAAAAAAAAAATGCTGACTAACATCTAGCACTTTCTTATATTACCCAGTTATCTAGGTATATAGCTGTCATAGAAGTAATCGATGGAAAAAGCAAATCGGTTTTTTGTATCGCCTGGCAGTACTAATAACGACCAGTCACCAGATAATTTAATCATTCCATAGTTTAATAGCAATGTCATACAAATGACGGATCATTTCTGTCCCAAAAACACTATCATACATTAAGTTATTCCCCAGAATGCTAAGTAATCAGAAAAACCCAAAAATGTTGAGTGTTTTTGCTAAGACTTGAGCCTTCAAGTACTTGAAATTGCTTTAGATAGTATTTTAAAGAAAAAACCCTAAGTAACTTGATATACCACTTCCAACCAAGGACCAACAGATGTTTATTTCCTGTATTTTTGCTAAATTACTTATCTAAATATTAATCATGTTCCTCTTTTTAACCTTGATTAGAGTAACAATTTGCGAGCACCTAGGCAATGGAGTTATGCGCTCCGCCTCCGCCAAATCGCTGGACTTTGAGCCGACCCTGCGCTCCATCTGCCGCAGTGAAAAGGAGAGGGCAGGACAGGAACGGAAGTCGAGTAGATTCTATCACTACCTGCGGAACCACACGGTGAACGTAACCAGTTTCACGATGGAGTACTTCGACGCAGCCTGCAGTAGTTTCCAAACGATCCCCAACAGCGAACCACCGACGGAAGTCGAACCAAAGGATTAGCCAGGGATTGGACATAGTTTAATTTTCTCAATATGGTGGAGCAGCTCCACCAGATTTATTTGCAATTTATTCAGATCGAGGTAAGAAGAGTTGATCTTTTTAGGATAGTTTTGTGGGCACGATGATGTTGCGTAGCTATTATGAGATATACCTAGAACTAGTTACAAGTTAATTACGCTAAATTAATTACGACCTGATCCTATGTTAATAAATCAATTAAATGACATGTGAAAAACGATGACTAGCAGCAGCAGAAGCCGGAAGAGCTTTTCTTTGCCGGCTCGGGATCTTCTGATATTGTGTTTTCCGCCGGTTTCGATGCACCAATGGAAGTGGGCTGTATTTGAATGGGTGCAGCAGAGTTAATTTCTCCGATTTTGTAGTTCTTTAGATCCTTTTCGGCATCGGAGGAGTGTCCGGCTTGCTTGAAGGCCTTGGTGGCATCCTTGCCGCCATATTCGAGGAGTACATCGCCACCGCCAGGATGTTCGCTGAGGAACTTGGTCACATCGTAGACGTTTCCCTTGATGATCAGCCAGCAGGGTTTGCCGTTCTTGCCATTCTGCACGGCCACCTCGGAGAGTTCGTACAACTGTGACATAATTGAACCGATTGCTTGATTGTTTTCCGGTGTAGAAGAGTGTTTTTTATGGCTGCAGTAATTTTGGCGAAGGCGGTTTAATAAATTACACTCTTGATTTGCTAATTTTAGGAGCTGTTATCCGTTGGACGGACTGGCGAACACTAAACGCGTGCCGCTGGCCAACCATTGCTTATGTTTAACATTTATCATTATGGCAAAATATCGCTTAGATCGCTTGTACTTGCCTTGTTTTTCCCCTCACTGTTCCCCCCTCGACAATCAATTACTATTTGCTGTTTTATTTCCACAATCTGTCTGACTTGTGGTTGATAAGAAATACGTGAGAATTTTGCCGTCTTCCAAGGCAACCTACTAAGTTAGGCCATGTCCAATAACTTTCGGGGATTTGTGCAAATCATTAATGCAAATTGATTGAGCATGTTTGCATCGAGTGGTTTTCTATCTTTGGCGAAATCTATATTAAATTCATGAATCAGTGGAATATGAGTTGGGGGAATTTTTCATTGATTTCTGGGTAGTAATGGAAATTACTTGTGACTCGAATCCATCCATTTTTTTGGTGACAATTGACAGCATGATTCATCAAAGGAGCGGTTCATATCATATAATCAGTCAGATCTAAGCTGCGATAAGGCCTGATGATTGTCAATCAAATCGCAAACAATTTTCCCCGTTGGTAACCAACTTTTCCTCTTAAAAGAAACAATGATATTTGATATTTTTGGCTTTCAAAGTTATATTCTATATATTTTGGAAATATATTTTAAATTTGCTTTCATTTTTCCCATTTTCGTTTTCGGTTTTAATGGTTTTTGGTTTTTTTTTTATATGAGACAACAACAATAATTGGTATTCATTTAATATATATGTATTTAGATATATATCGATTTTTATATATATTTATGTATCTTAGACGTTTTGCTTAATGCGCTTTAAAAAATTTCGCTAGTGTTGTGTGCAACTTTTGCCTGCGGGGGATCGAAAAGCAAATTCGATTTCTTGGGGGAGTGGGAGATTTTGATCTCGGATGGGTTGGAAATCTTTGGGGACTGTTCTTGGGGAGTAGGTCTGTTTACATTAACATAATGCTCCTCTCCGCATTGTCCTGCATTCGGTGTATTTACAAATTAATCTCTTTATCTTTCCTTGAAATTTACTTTATTTACTTTTACCTTGTTATAAATATCAGTCGACGGTTTTGCATTTTCAAAACGCAGCTCGTGTGCGCTTTCATTTGTATTCTCGATCTAAATGTACAGATACCATATCGTAATATGTATATATCGTAAATATAAAGTGTAAAATTAATTACTTGTCAATGATTGTTGATTTGTTGAATTTATCGATCTGCTTGAATTTTAAAAAATTGTAATTCAATCAATAAATTTACTATAATTTAATCGATTTGTTTTTTCATTTGATTTACTTAGTTTCCGTTTAGTTTTTGCTAAACATAATTCGTAGACTTGATCTTCGTTTAGAATTTAATTGTTTAATTTAAAAAACAGTTTTGGAGGTAGTTGAAATTAGGCCTGTTTACGTAAATTAAATTTATGTATGTATATAATTATTTGTATAATGTGTATATATGTGTAGCTGATTTAACGATCCGACGAACGTGATCGCATCGATATTTTAGCTGGACTTAATTTGTTTATAACTAATTAATTAATTAAATTCTACGGGTTTAATTTAGTTATTCATTGTCTCCAGTTTTCTCTTCGGTCTGTGATATTTCGGGCTATTTCCGGTTGCATTACTTTAAGTATTCTTTGATCCATAGACATCGAACTATATTGTTATGTATTTAAAATGTAGGCTTGTAGGACTTTGTTGGCGTAGTAAAGTGTTTTCCTTTATTTTGCATTTGTTATCATATTTTCCTAGTTTCTCGCATTCGATTTTTCGTCTAAATTGTTGGTTAAATGTGGTTTAAATTTGATTTAATGGATCGTAAGTTCGTGAAACCATTTTTTGTTTTTCTTCTCATTGATAATTTAAATATTAATTGTTAGGGGGCAACAATGTGTTGGGTTGTCTGGAAGTGACACTTTGGAATTTCAAAAATAAGAGATTATACAAAAAAAGGGCGACGACCTAAAAATGATTATAATTACCAAAATGTTCTAAATTGTTAAATTGTGCTTATAATTTACATTGCAGTGGGATTACTCGTTAATTATTTTATTTTCCTAAATTATACACCCAAAATTAATTGCTATTCTCCTTTTGAATAAACCGCCAAGGTCTTTTGGTGCTGCCACTCGCTGCAACTGTCGATCAGAGTTGCCATTCAGTAAGCACGATCGACCAAAGTTGCCAGACTACGTTTGGTTATCGATAAGGTCTATATGATCGATCATTTGAATTTCAAATTTGAATCATCCCGCTAAAAATCCAAAATAAGCATCAGCCAAATAAAAATGAAAACAAAAATTTCTCTACAAATTGGTTTACATAGATTTCATTTCATTTTTTGTTTTTTTTTTTACATTGTAATTCCGTTAGCAAATATACAAATACGAATTTCAATTGAACTAAAAATTGTTTGTGTGTTTTTCGTGTGTTCCAGCACATGGGACAAGCGTATAATAATAATAATAATAGGGGATATGGGATATGGATAGGGGTTGGGATAGAGTATAGTTAAGAGTTGGTTGGCTTCGATTTAAAACTAGAGTTATTCAAACTAAAGTGTATACAATATTCATTCATAAAATTACAATTACATATTCACTTATATTTTGTTATTTACTTTCCTCTTTCCCTTCTTCAAGTTTAATGGTATTGTGTCTGTCTCTTTCAAGTTTGTTGCTTTCTTCGTTTTATACAAAAGATTTTCGTTTCCTTACGTTTAGCAAGCGACGAATGGAAATCATGTTACAGAACTAAAAAAAACCTTCTATGGTCTGTGGTGAGTGCTTTAAAGGCGGCAGCGCAGCTATATGTCTTCACGATTTATCATTCTCTAGCTTTCCTTCTCTCTTGTTACTCAAATTTACAAATTAAATTCTGACTAATAAACAGTCTTTTCGTACCAGCGCAAAAGTTGGCGACAGACCTACATAAAATAAATCTGTTAAACTTTAACATAATAGATAAACATAGGCTAACATAAAAAAAATATATGCGTATATATACGTAGATATATATATTTATTGGAGGTGCTGCACAAAACTCTGGAGATATGACATCACTAGTTGAAAAATCCTTGTTTTTCCTCACAAGAACCTATTAAAATATTTTATCACAAGCAACAAGACCAATGGTATGTTTAAATATTGCGATAAAACACCTTTAAGATTCTTGTGCAGAGCAAATCATCTAGTGGACTCTTTAAACCTAACTAATGCTCTTCAATCTCCAGAGGTTTCTGCACCACCGCCGATATTTTAATGTAGTTAAACTTAACACGAGCTCAGTTATGAGTTGGCCGCACAGTGGCTGCAATTCCGGCTATTGCAGCTGCAGTGGCAGCTCATCATGCTAGAGTTGGAATTATTGCGGCTCATCGTGGTCAGCGGGAGATCCCCCGTCGCTCCGGTGGCAAAGGAAGACTGAGTGGTGGCTGTTGTTGTGCTTGTCTCGACGGCGGGTAGGCTGGCGGTGCTGCTGCTACTCCCGCTGCTGCTGCTGCTCCTCAGTGGCTGCAGACCAGCTCCAATGGGCACGGAGACGGACAGCGGCGGTGTGGGTATCCTTTCGGGGCTGCAATTGCCGCTCGTTCCGGTACCCAGGCTGGTCAGCAGTTGCGTGCTCGGTCCCAATCCCGCGTAGATATGCGTCCCACTGGGATTCGTCCCATAGCCACAGGCCGTGCTCTTCAGCAGCGATGCATTGGACACCGGCAGAGTGGGCAGCGGTACGGCAGCCAGCGAGGAGGCCGACGACGAGGTGGACACACAGGCGGAGGAGGCTAACGAGGAGGCAGACGACGACATGGAGACAGAGGATGGAGGGGAAGCAGTGGCCATCGAGGACATCGTACAGCTCGGCGGCGACTTGGGCGAACTGATCCGCGAGAAGAACTTGGTTATGGCATTCGGCTTGGACTTGCTGGACGATGAGGAGGCGGACACTGACACGCCGCTGGGCGTGTATGTGGAGGAGGCGGCCTGGAGCGTGGTGAGACGGTAGCTGGAACTGGAGACGCCGCAGCCGCCCGCCGAGATCTGCTCGGGCACATCCCGCACCGTCTTGTTGGGCGGCGGTTTCGTGTACGATCTGGTGATCTCCGATTGCTGTTCGGCATGAAAACATAAACGTTAGTAAGGGAAGTTGACTATAAAGCTGTCGTAAACAACCCACCTGATAGCTGCTCCTGATCTGCAGGTGGCGATCCTGTCCGTACTCGCTGTCCGGCAGTGGTACGTGATGGGGACAGCGGGGCGTCTGCTGCTGCTGCAGCTGGTACTGGTAATGTTGGTGGTGGTCGTTGCTATGGCTCTGGAGCGAACTGCACGACGATCCGGATGAGGAGTTGCCGCAATCGCCCTTGTAGCAACCGCTCCCGCTGCCCGTGTTGCCGTACTTGAGGGTGGTGGCCTCTATGCCGCCTCGCGCCACATTACTGCTAATACTATAGTTGTTGTTGCTGCTACTGCTCAGCTGGTGATGGTGATGGTCACCGCCTGCTCCTCCTCCTCCTGCGCCGCCGCTGCCGCAGCCGGAGTTGTGCGTGCTTGGAGTTGTCATGCGTTGTTGCTGGTGGTGGGAATGTTGTTGCTTGTTGCTGCTGCTGATGCTGCTGTGATGGAGATGGTGTTGCTGCTGATTGTTTCCGGCGCCACGAATCACAGTCTCGCCACGTACAGCCAGGAGCTCACGTGCTTGGAGCGCATCTACGCGCATTCTACATCTAAATTGATCCCTAAAATAAAAGGAAACAAATCAAATTAGTAATGTTTTTGAATACAAAATGATAAAGATTACTACGACACTTAAAATCGTATAATATCTTACCTATCATCGGGTGGTGAGCTTAAAGATGTGCGGGTCGGAACGCCGAGCCGCTCCATTCCCGCGCAGCCGGCCGTCTGTACCGATAGCATCTGCAAACAGAAAAACTTCAATTAGTATGCAGTCAAGTTAGGGGCTTAATAGTATAATCTTAGAAGAGACCTAAAAGTTCTGTCCAGCAGCCTCCCCCAGCTCATCCTGACAGCTCTCCACCTCACTAAAAGTCTGAAAGCGCTCCAGCATGAGCCATCTCTTGGCCACCCGGCGAATACACAAATCCCAATCGTCATCGTACTGCAGACCCTCGTAGAAGTCAATACGTATTTCCATTTCCTTTAAGCTATTCGGTTTCAGGGGCTTGAATTTCAGGTAACCCGTGTAATGAAGATTACTGCGCAAAACAAACGGCTGCTCTACGAAAAGTACGGTTTGCAACCAAAGCGATTTGTAAGGTGTCTTACAGCAGGGATTGCAGCTCATCTTGAATTGTGAACTACTAAACTGCACTTCGAAAAAGAGAAGAAAGCACTCGAGAAAACCCTCTTTCTTGACCTTTAACCTTATTTTTCGGTCTATAAAGAGATCTTCTTTCTTGGCTTTTCTCAAATCTAGACTTAAAATCCCGTGAGCCAGGGTCAGAATTTTTTCTCCGCTTGTCTTGGCATAACGAGGTTCAGCCAGGGAATATCGACGCATGGCATTCATATTAAATCCGTAGATATCCCGCCACCAGTTGCAGCGATCGTTCTTCAGGTTGTGTTCCTCGGACGCAACGAGATATAGCGAACCCATATCGGGTAGGATAAATCCGCCCTTCTTTAGCCAGCGATCTCTGGCTTCGAGCACCTCCAATATCTCCGATTCGAAGAGCAGGCAATGACCCATCCAGGTGCATACGATGCCATCGACTTTCTCTGGTAATTGTAAATCCTTCATGTGTCCATGTAAAACCTTTATCACGTTTTCCTGGCAATTATGGCGCACCACCAACTCTGCATAGCCGGTGACCTTGGAGTAATCCACGGCATAGACCCTTTTGGCTCCCAATTGGGCTGACATTAAGGCCAGAGTTCCAGTTCCGCAGGATAGAACCAGGATTATGCGACCCTTGAAGAGGTGTCGATTCTGATGCATAACAGTTTTGAAGAATTGCATGTGATATTGACGCTGCTGCCGGAATCGCATGTTCTTCAGATCTGCGCCGTAATCATAGCGAAAATCCGCAGATGTCATGAGATCCACTTCTTTTAGTTCTTGGGGCACATATCTTGGTGGCGTGGCAATCCGGGGACAGGATCGTACTTGCGTCTTGGGCCGACCTCGAGAAGCATCCTGGGAATTTACTCTTTTCAGTAAAGCTATTTTGTCATTGCTGGGATTTCCAGTTCTATTTGGTTTATCTGGCTTTTTATGGCGTCCATTGGGCTTCGGGTCCTCCAATTTTCCTGGAGTTTTTCTTGTCTCTGCCAGGTTTCTTGCGGTTTTGGGAACACCATCATTTGATTTAGTTTTAGTAGCGTTCTGAACCGTTGTATCCGCCAAATATCTGGGAACTATTGGTAGCTTTTCACAACAAACTCCGCGTCCACGAGTTCCTCCGACAATTCCAGAACTTTCCCAATTATTCGTGTTCATCTTTTCGCCATTCTTTTGTGTAATTTGTTTATCTAGCTGATTATGGAAATCGGCCAGACTTAGTTTTAGGGGTTTCTTGGGAGCATTAGTCGCATTATTTCCCGATTTGAGTGATTTTTTATTCTTCTTCCCAGTCATTGCGGTAAATTAAGAGCAAATAAACTCAATAAGTTCTCAAGTGAAAAGAAGGGAAAGGTACAGAGTGGAAGATTAAGAGAACGAGGGATAAGGTGGCGCAGAAGATACAAGTTTGTGACGTCACAAGATTAAACTTAAGATGTCCCATTTTGTCGATAAAAGCTTTATTAAAATAATTTTACGTTCAGGGAACACCCAATTTAATTGCAACCAATTTTAATTTCAAAAATTCTATATATTTTAAATGTGTTGCATTGTAAAATAAATCTCAATAAAACTTATACCACTTTTTTTCCATGAACCATTTGTTGAAAGCGATGGCGATACATCGATAATAATAGTATGACCAACTTCTTTTGATCGCATGATTTTTAAATAGTGTTGGAAAGGGCGGTTTCGGTTTTGAAATTCTGTTTGCTTTCGGTTAAGTTTTAAAATTAATAGTATTTATGTTTATATATTTTATATTATTTTACGCACTTATGATTTTTGTAATATTCAGTAATGTTTTAAAGTCCCCAATCCCCTGAAACCTGAAATCTACTGTATTTTTACACACCGATTATTCTCTACACAGGCGATTCGCATAACTCAACATGTTCCACATTCCGTTGGCCACCTTTTTCTATGTTTTTAGTATTACTTTTTTGTGTGTCCCAAGCCCCCAAAACCCCACCACACCACCTGGCGATTGATGTGTGCAAGCGAGCATGAAAGAAATGACAAATCTCTGCGCGAACAACAACAAATAATAGAGCACGAATATTTTCGGCGACGGCGGACTTTGTAAATTATACAAATATGCAAATGCAATTTTGTAAATTATAAACTCGTGAAACTATGTGGTCAGAGCTCTCTGTGTGTAAGCATGTTTCTTATAATTTGATTGTACTAGCCAATTTATTTAACTTGAATTTATTGTGAAATACTACATCATTTTAATTTGTAGCTTCTGATTTTACTTCAAGCCGAATGGCGTACGCTCTTTATAAGAAGCTTTAGTATATGAAAAAAGTACTATTGCAGACTTTAATGATATATTTTCTTTTTTTTAGTACGGTTATAATTTGGTCTTCATTCTCTTGAAAAAAAAAACATTTTCACTGGGTACAAGAAATAATATTACCATTTTAAAGTTCCCTATAAAGTTGGTACAAGCTTACTTTAACACCATTAAATTTAATGGTAAACTATTATTTCTCAGTATAAAAGATAATTACCATTTTAAGTCCATCTATAAACTTGGTTAAAAAAACTTTAATGGACCACGATGCTTGTAGTTTCTCTCGGTGCAAAAATGATTACCATTTTAAATACCCGTTAAAAACTTTTTAAAATTAGATATGATACAAATAGTAGAAAACGTTTTTAACTTGAGAATTTTTCGAAGGGGTTTGATTCAGTAATACTGTAACTTGAAAAACACAGCATTTTATAATGATATCTGAACTTTGGGGTTCCTTAAATGATATGGCAGATGCGTTGTTTGCATTATGTGACGTTAGAGATTGTTTTTGCATTCCTTTCCTTCTTTTTTGGGTAATCCGAGGCACCAGAAAATATCGCATCACATTGTCTGGGGCGTCTCCGCTGGCAAACACACATATGTATAGCCCCCGAAACGTCCCGCTCCCAGGGCGAAAAAATTAGGTTAAAATGTTTACTCGAGCATTGCAGACGGGATTGGCAATAACCTCATTTTCCGTTTGTGCACTGGTGTGCGTGCGTGTGTGTGTGTGGGCCAGACTCTCTGACGTAAGAGAAATGTCTGCCATTGTTTTTGTTTTTATTTTTGTTTTTGTTGGCCTAAGCCCAGCCATAAGTTAACATGCTTTCCCCGAACCGACTGCTCTGCATCTGTCGCTTGTTGTTGTTTATCTTTTCGGTTCTTTTTTTTGCGAATAAAGTGACATAATATTGAGGGTAAACCCTTGTTTCTGTTCTTTGCCCGCTTCTGTTTGCTTTTGGCCTTGTTCGAATCCTTGAAAGTTTCCGACTTTCTCCCTGTTTGTTTAGGCCAACTCAAAATTTGCAACTATACGAAGTTAAAGATTCGCTCACTGCCACAGGGGAAAATATTTATTTAAAAAGAAAACCTAAAAATTGTGTTTTTAACTACAAATGTGCATATACTTATTGTTTTAATATATGCTAATTTGTAGGTAATCCTAGAGAATTGGTTTAAGAACTGATGGAATTAAAATATTTATACAAAATAATTTTTATTTTTTTTAATTAAAAAAAATAAAATATAAGGGCATTTATAATAAAATTATTTTAGTTCAATGTAATTGATAAAAAAAAGTTCTAAAAGTATGTATTATTACATATACGATACGATACTGGGAAAAAATATGATAACAAATTCGTAGTACTAGAAATTTTCCGATTAAAGAAAAATATTCATAATATTTGAATTACCTAGGGTTTTTTTTTATATTATTATATATACGTTACGATACTACGAACAAATATGATTACAAGTTCGTAATACTTGGAACATACCGATAAAACAAAAATATTAATAATATTTGATATTAACTAGGGTTTTTTATATTATTATATATACATATGTAAGTTACGATACTACAAAAAATATGATAACAAATTCATATTATTAAGAATTTTTTCCGATAAAACAAAAATTTTAATAATATTTGGTATTAACTAGGGTTTTTCCACTCTTGTGATAGAATGAAGTTTTCGAGGCCGCCAAAAATTCCGAAACAGGAACAGCTGTGTGTGTGTGTGTGTGCGTGCGTGTTTAGTGCGCTCTCTTTCTCTCTCTCTCTCTCTGGCTGTATGTAATTGTAATTAATTTATGCACGTCTGCGTCTGGTGCGTGCGTCTGGCATAGATAACGGTTTTAATGAAAGCCCGCTCCGCTCTCACACATCCACATTCACATCCTAATGCTGTTAATGTTAACGCCTACGGGGCGTATGTGTGTGTGTGCAGAAATTCACACACTCCCAAACACACACACACACACACTCACATGCGAGTGTACATTTTAATAATCAATTTGAATTATTCATTGGCTAACGGCGGCAAATAAAATTCGATTAAAACACAACGCCGCTCTGCTTCTGCTTCTTCTTCTTCTTCTGCCTAAACGCCCAGGGTTATTAGCGGCAATTGTGTTTCCCATTTCCAGCCGCCTCAACGGCCCAACCATTTCGCCCACGCACTTTTGGCCCCACCGCTTCGAAATCCATTTTCTACATACATTTCCACATTTCCATCCGCATCTTGGGCTTCTAAATGTTTTTTTCTTTTTTTTTAACACGGTTGAGGGGGAACAACGTTGAAAAAACATTCATTTATTATGTTCTCACTACAGTACTAACTCGTTAGCATTCTATTTTGGTTTTTATTGCTCAAGAACCCCCATAAAACCTTTCGCTCTTATCATAATCTCCTTACTATCAGGCTCCAATTTTAGACTTTTATCACGATAGCTTTAAAGTTTTTATCAGGGTTATCCCAGAGATCTCACATTGCTTAGAGACCTTTAATAAGAGTTTAGAATATTTAGTTATTTCTGGGTGTTTGATTACCTAATAATATTAATATACTATTTCTTTTTGAGCACTTTACACTTGAAGAACTGTAGTTCCAAACCAAAATTTTTGTGTTGCCTACTTTCAGGTTCTAATTCTGGTATGAACATTTATTTCTTTTTAACACTTATAAATGTGGAACTTTTATTCTTAAGATTAGCACACTGCTACCCAACTGGCAGCTTAATCTAATTGGTTTTTACAAAAATAATAAAATAATAATTAGTCTAAGCGTTACTTAGGTCAACAAGTAATTTCGTGATTTTATTTTGATAATAATGTAGAGGGTGGTAATGTCGCTAGATCAAAACATTTATGAAAGGTCTTTGATGAGTCATCAAATCATTATCAAAAACATCATTAATATAAGATCGCAAGCAAGCTATTTTACTATTTATAAATATTATAATATTATAAAATATTTTTATAATATAAAGTATTATTATATTATAAAATATTACTATGTTATAAAATATTATTATGAAATCTTCAAAATTATATAATTCATTGTACTTAATGTATTTCCTTGTTGCTGATCTGCTTATGCAGTCCCCACTGTATCTGATGTGTTTCATTCATAATGCTCATTTGGCGTGGGCAAATTAAACACGAGAAAAAATATGAAACAAGATTCTAGATGTGGTGAAAAATGAGCAAATGCGCACTGGAAGATGTCAGCAAAGCGAGTAACAATTTGTCAAAGTTGCCGACTTTAATCTTTTGTAATGGGCGTCACACGGAGCGGCACTCCCCCACCTCATTCTTAACCCCCCACCCCCTTAATGGGAAATCTTAAAACCACAATCTGAAAAGCCGCCTTAACAACTTTGGCCCAATGAGCCCACGATGTGAATCCACAAAATACACATGTGTGTGGGTGTCATTTTTTTTTCGATTTTTTTGTTTGAAGACCCTGTCTTTTTCTGTCGTTGAAGTTAATCGCTTGACCTCAAGGTTAAAGCCGGCTTCTAAAGCAAATTCAATAGGCAAATGCGCAGATAAATAAAATATAAAGACAAATGGAAAGCATTTAAAGTCGTGTAAATAGACAAAGTAAAGCACTGCTGGAGAAATTGAATTTGTCTTGTCCATTATAATAAAGACGTACACAAGTGCCAGACGCCAAAATGGAGCTATCCCCCCCAAAAAAACGGACGTGCTGTGCATTCAACAAACATTGCATAACACTTGGAATACACATGGAAAAAAAATGGGGGTCTGGAGACGCAGAGGCAGTCGTAAAGGGAATAAATCGGTGTAGGCGCAGTTACATAAGACTTTTTGCGTAGGCGGCGACGAAAGCAATTTAGGCATGTCTGCCACCCACAGTCGCCCCTTTTCAAGGACTTTTACTGCACTGGCAGTGTGAGCGATGAGCTGGCTCTCTCTCGCTTTCACCCCCACTTTCCCCACTCTTTCTGTCTGCCACTGTCTCTCTGTTTCGGCCAAAAGGGAATGCATAGGATATTGGCAAGAGCGAAGGAAAATGGCAAAAGGCAGCGCGGAAAAAAGATGAAAAAGGAAACTTTTGACACGTGTCTTCTGGCTGCCTTGCTTTTATGGCTGTACTGAGAGAAAAACTAAATAATATTTAATTATATCCAGGAGGTAATTAGTAAGCATTGGTCACAAAAGTGTCAGCACGTAGTAACCATAAAAATATTTTCAGCTCTGCTTGCGGCCTTATCGTTAACATAATCGCTGGTTAATAAAAATCATAGAAAGTTTAACCGAAGATTAAAGTCGAGGTCCTACAATAATATAAAAAAATATAAAAATTTCATATTATCTAACACAAGGTATTTAAAAACATAAATCTCTAATAATAAAATACTGCTATGAGACCCAAGAGTATGCAGCGATATTTTTAATTCAGCCAAGCTGTTGAAATATTTTTGTTGCATTCTTTTGGTAACATTTTTGCGAGATTTGAAATATCTGAAGTTTTGTGCATTAAAGGATGTAGTTTTCCTAAATTATTTTTTATTTTTCTAAAAGTATTTAAAAACCAAAATCTCGAATGATTTATAAATGCTATTCCACCCAAAAGTATGCAGTGATATCTTTTAAGTCAGACAAGGCTTTGTAATATTTTTGTTGCATACTTTTGGTAACATTTTTGAGAGATTTGAAATTTCTGGAGATTTGTGCATTACAAAATTTGGCTTTCCTTAAGAATTTCGACGAGTGCATTTTAGAGACAGACAAACCACCCACATTACCGCCCATCGGCAGTTGCTAAACTTTTTTTTTCCTTTCCCGTACTTTCTTGTTTTTCTTTCTTTTTTTGTATTTGTTTTTTTGCGAAGGGAAAAGTACTTACGGGTACAGAATGTTCCGGCTCGGTTGGCAAAAGTGTTGTTGTTTCTGTTGCTGCTGCTGGGGATACTGTTGCTGTTGTTGCTGCTGCTGCTGCTGCTGCTGCTGCAGAGGCTATAGCTGTCTGATCCGCTGCTGTGGAGCCCGATGTTGATGGTGTTGCTAGTGGCAGGGCCAGAGCCGAATTGGTTTCCAGTCCAGGCCCGATCCCGTTGCCAATCCCAATACCAATCCCGATCCCAATCCCAGTTCCAATCCCAGACGACAGCACCGCGTTGTTGTTGCTGCGCCGTCGTTGCGACGAGCGACGTTTGTGCCGTATCCTTCGCGTTGTTGCCGCTTCCAATGTTGCTCCTGCTGCTGCTGCTGCTGCTGCTGCTGTTGATGTTGCTGCCGTCGTTGTTGATGTTGCTGCTGCTGCTAGTGTTGCTGCTAATGTTGCTGTTGCGTTGGCTGAGCGGCGCAGGGCAATCGCGGCCACCAACACACTGCCACAGGCCAGGCACACGGATAAACTAATGGCGATTAGCAACAAGCGACCTAAAACGATTGCCAAGCGGAAAATAAATATTAGTTGTGGGCTCTTCTGTGCATTTATCGGTTTTGCATAGTTAATAAATAAAGTAAAGTCTATTACGTATATAAAGCCATTGCTATCAGTATATACTATTATATATTAATATTTATAAAAAAAGGTTTTATACAGGGATTTTTATTTAAGACCCTGGTATTTTAAATCCTTTACTTTTAAAAATATTTTTATATTATTCATTAAAAAGTCTTTGTTTAGAAGTATAAAATATTTATTTTCGTTATTATTTCTTTCACTTTATTGATCATTCCAAAACCTTAACATTATCATTACTTTCTCATCTGAAATGGCATACAAAAATCACCTTCAATTGCATTTCCTTCAACTTTTTCTTTAACATTTGATCTCCCATTCACTCAATTGTAACTTAAAAATTCGTTCTTAATTTTCGGCTTATTTGTTGTACAATTTAAATAACTTATTCCCACTCACGAACTGTTTTAATTACTATAAATAAACGAAACAAAACGAATGCTACCCACAGCACCGACCAAATAACAATGAAAGAGAAACAAAGTGTAAGAAAAAAGAGCAAAACCCGTGAAACTGTCGCTGGGTGTACGAGTATTTCGTAGATACTCGCACGAATTTCTAGCCGTATCTACAAGGTGCGCGGCGTTCGCGTTCTCGTACTCGTTCACTCTCTCGATAATTTCGCCCTGTAGAAAGACCCCGTGCAATGTCTGCGTCTACGGACGGACATACGGGTACGGGTATATATGCCTACAAAACATATATACGGGCGTCTGCGTCTAGACTAGATAGCAGACGACTTAAGTGATACAAGCACACATGCGCATTCGCGGCGCAGTAAGTGCGAGCGAGCCAGCAAATGTAGGCGGACAGAAGTTCGATAAATAAAAAAAAGCCCACTGAAGGGATTGATTGACACATGTTGTACCCTATAAAAGGGGGAAAGTGGGGTATGACTTTGTTTTAGCTTTAGAACTTTAAAGTTAGGATAACATGAAATCAAAGAACGATCTTTGAGATCATTATATTAGCATTTTTTAAGATTATAATAGTTATGATACTTAAATGTAATCTTCAAGAGGAACCCCCAATCACAAAGAAAAAATCAAATTTCCGATCCCTTGTGGCAATCTCTAGATCCTTTGAGTTAGGATCACAAAAAACAAATATATACAATTTTCAACTTTAATTTACCTACCCTTTAAGACTTCTATTGTTATAAATAGCACATTTTATTTCCCGTAAAAAACTTATAGATGTAATTCCCTAACCCAAAAGTAAAAATCCAATTTCCGATTTTTTGTTTCGCAGGTAAGAGTCAATGCTTACACTTCCAGTCTTTGCAATACAACTTATATTTTTGTTACCCTATAAGCTTTCACCGAAAAGTCCCCTGCTATATTTGGGTCTATTTTAAAGGCAGCACTGGCAAAGCCCATCCGCTTCAATTAGTAATGGGTATTATATAGACGATATGGCCGGGCCAGACGCTGCTGATAGAATGGCAGACAGACGGAGGCCACCCGTCGCGGTCGCAGACCCTGTAACGGAGCAAGCTCACAGATACACAGATACACCGATACACAGATACGGATACCCGCCGACTGGGATACAGATACACGCGAAAAGCTTGCGCAACAAGATTTTACAACTACATATAGTGAACATATCATGACGCTCCGTCTGATATACGATTACAAAAATAACAAACAAAAAAGCAAAAAAGCCACACCGATCCGCAGCGCAATTTCATCAAGGCGAAAATGACGCAGCCATGTAAACGTCGCCTATCTCTGTCTCTCGCTAATCAACGATCGGTGAATGAAAACATAAATATTTGGGTTTTCATTAGTTTATGATCTCCGAATGGATGGGTTGGAAAAGAGAAAATGTACATATATTAAGTGGGGAAAAAAACAGGTAGCCAGTCAGTGAGACAGACATGATCAAATTATATTCAACGAATGCCAGACTGGAGTTAATCAACTGAAATTAAAATGTACGTACTACGTAGTGAAAAGGCACAAACAACGGCGGCGACCAATTAAAATATGTCAACAATTTCTATGACTCTTTCTACGCGTCTGACTTCAAACCAAGCGAGACAGGGGAAAAAAAAGAAAAGAAAACTAATATTAACAGGTACCTCTACCTACAGACAACAAAAAAAAAGCACAACAACAAGTGGCACTTTAGACTTTTGCGCATTCCCAGCCGTTGTCACTCGGATTCAACCGTCTCAGGTGACTCAACCTATCTGGCTGTCATTTGCTTTCGGTCTGCCTTTTATGGCCTTTGTTTTCTGATAATTATTTTTGCCTGCTCAGCTACCCTGTACCACGAACTGTGGAGCGTGACAAAAGCTGATATCTACGGAAATGACGTGGTTCCTACGGTTTTTTCCCCGAAAAAGTTTAACCCAAATATTATCGCCAAGGTCAGAGACACGAGCTTGATTTATTATTCCAATAATGTATTTAGTCATAATATGGCAATTTCAGAAGTTTCCTATCATTCCAGTCTTTTAAAGATTTAATATGATGCCTCTACGAGCCTTAGGAAGTTTCCATTTATAGTTCGATAAAAGTTTAACTAGTCAGTGGCATTAAAGCCGGTTTCATTAGACTGAGAGGGTACTGTGCGTTCGTTTGATCACTCCCCAGTTTGATCGTTATTTTGTATTTTTTAATTGTGCCGCTCGTTTCAGCTTGTTGCAATTATTTTTATCGCAGGTGAAATGATTGAGCATGTCTGGGGACTTCGTTTACGTCTGGAGCCGCCGTACAAACATGCATAAAAAAATATATATATATATATACAGAGACAAATCACCTGATACCCTATAAAAGCAAGCCGAGAAAGAGAAAGGAATACCTGGCAACAGTTCAACTGTCTGCCGGTTTCCATTTGATTGAACCTCTGACGCACGTGTGCCCGCCAACTATTGAAAAAGTGCTAAAATAATTGAGCGAATACAGATTCAATATTTGAATTGATCACACCAGACGCAAATCGACGAACGCCAGACCGCAGACCCCCAGACCCAGACAACAGATCCCATACATCACATATCCCATACCATACATCCCATACAAGCGTTAGAGCTCGCACCCGGCCAAACCACATCAAATCGGACCAGCCAGACCAGACGGATCAGACAGTTGGCTAACACTTTCAGAGATCGAGATCCATAGCGGCGACCAAACGGCTTTCATGGCTATTTTTATAGTGGAACGGACATTGAACGGACAGTGGGCAAGCTTACAAAACATCGTGGGGGAACTTGTTTCGATCTCTCTCCATCTCCATCTGGGTTCCTTGACCGACCGAGATAATGTACTCTATATAATCAAATCTCCTGTCCTTTCATTTCGGTGTCACCGCGATGACAATTGCATTTGATTGAGTGCGCGTTTTAAGGCCGCGCAAGAAGATCACTTTCGATCAACTTTCCTTCTTGCTCTGGCGCACAACAAAAGTTATCAATTTAATGATTATGATCACCGCGCTAATGACATTCAAGTGCAGCACTTGATGCCCACCCCCCACCAAAAAAAAAATACATTAAAATAATAATAACCCCACAAAGCTCGGTACAGTGGGCCGAAAAAAAAAACATTTGAAGGCAATGCCATTGACACCTTGATTGGATGTCAAGGTTGTGCGAGGATCGTCGCATTCTCGGCTCGCACATAAACTAACTAAAGGCATTATCATAAGCTTTAACAACCATAATACATTGAGGTGACATTGAACTTGAAAAATCCAGTTGAATGGTGTACCTTTGTTGCTTGAAGTTCAGATTTTCTCGGCATTTTGTGTGATATATTGATGCAATTTAAGTGCGATTTATAGCATTGGATTAAACGGGATCTCTAAGTTTTTAATAAACTTTTTAGAAGAGCATATTTTAACTGCAAAGTGACAACAAAATAATAAACAAATTTGAAAAATTTTTAATGAAATGGAAACTTTTATTCCGAGAATGAAATCGTTAAAGTAGAACTAATCATTGAAATCCAAACTGGTTTCAAACTAACCAAAAATGTAAACAAAAATATGATCATAAACATTTTAGGATGATTTTAATCTTGTATAGATAGATTTCAGCTTAGATTGTATTCATCGTCTTGTGTAATATTTTATTTGGCCCTGATTCGAAAGGTATTTCTACATCCCTTATATAGGAAGTACAAGCAGCCGCATCATCAGCTGGCGTCAGTTTCGTCTGCAATCGGTTCTCTATTTATGTTTATTTTAGCTGATTCTATTTTTCTGGCAACAATTTTCGTCTAGTTTGTGCAAAATATTACAATGTTGTCTGGCGCGGAAGATGAAAAGTCGGAATGCCCGCTCTTTAGCCAACCTACCGTCAGCGTTTTTACCCCTTTTTGCGATTCCCCTGTGAGAGGCCAACCCTTTTTTTTTTCCATTTTTTGATTTGTTTGCAACTAGACTGCGCACGGCAACAGACGGAAAAGCGGGCAAAACGAGAGGCAGTGGCAGGGAAAATGCAAATGAATGAGCCAAATGCAAAGAAGCAAACGCAGAGGGAAAAATAAAAACTGAAACAAACTGAAACCGCAGACAGAGAAAACAGCGACGTCGACCTCGCCCAGGCAGCAGCGTTTTCCCATCATGATGATGATGTGATGATGATGATGATGTGATGATGAGGATGTCGTTTGACCTTTAAGCGAAGCGAGTGCATTCCACCAACAACAACCTGGCGGAGAGAATCCCATTTTGATTTTATTTTTATTTTTTACTTCCTTTTTGGCGTCTGTCTGGGCCTGGTCTTTGGTTTATTTTTACATTTTACACTGCATTTTTTTTTCATAATTCGCAAACGCATTTAATTAATGGGAAATCACGTGGCAAATTGTGCAAACACCTCGTATGCGCAATAATTCAGCGGTTACGTATACGCAGTGTGTTTGCGATTTCATCATCTTATTCGTATGGCCGACTTGATAATGGAGCAGGCAAATTCTTGCTGCATTAGAAGGTGCGCTTTTCAAGCACGAGTGTAAATATAACAAAGTTCTTAAAAAGTATTTACCTGGTTTCCTAGTTATAAATTAGGTAGCCAGATTATACTTTCCAGTAAAAACCTTAATACTATTAGAAATCATTTTATGAATGGTTTTTTTCTTAATGGCCTTTGTTAATATTTCTCTTATTTTTGGTATTGAAACCTATTTAATCCTACTTAAACAATTTAGGCAATATTCTGTGTATCTTTTTCTTAGCTTTTTCCCCAAGTATCTAACCCAACCCCACCTTCTTGACTTTGCGGCTCCTTTAGTCTTGTGCCCCCTGCCTTATTGCAACATTGTGTCATACTTTTTGTTGATTCCGTCTTTCTGTTTATTTGCCGATTGGTTTTTTCCCCCATTTGGACTTGACGTTAGCTTCGGTTCCACTTCCTTTGCCTGGCCATTATGCCACTTCCGCCCCCGTCTCGCATCCCAGAAATCGATGTTGATGTAGACTTTTGTTCTGTTTGCCTGGGCCACTGCAGATGATGATGGCGCTCTGGCTGGCAAATATTGACAGAGGCTTCGAAATATTACGCAAAAAATTGCCTTTCGAGGGAGATTCACATGTTTAACTTGCCACGTTCTTGCCCATTCTATTCTCTAGTTTTTTTGTTGCACTATAGACTCCACCAGTTTGCTTGCGGCCAATGACTCATTGACCTGGTTTAGGTTCCCTCTGTCTAGAAACCGTAGTTCTCAACGCCCGCTTACACTATAAAACTGGGTCAGTGGGCGTGTCGAAAAGTGGGCGGTGGCTGGCTCTCAGACCGAAAAATCTAGTTCATGTAGGGATTTCGCCACGTTTTTTTCTCTCATTTTTGTAGGCCCTATTTCCCGAACAATAGAAAATATATATCCTCAAGTAGCAAATTTTCCACCAGCCTGTGTAAAGTGTGTCAACTGCTGGTGTTTTACAGCACTGTCTGCGCTCTAGTTTCTTCGGCTCGGTTGGTTTTCTGGCTCAGAATGATAGGTACTTTATATATATGTATACATATATAAATGGCGTTTAGCATGGCGTATACGTAATGCCATCGATTACTCATACGCCACGGGTCACAGCTCCAGGGAATTGCGTTGTTGCATTACTGCAATTGTCTGCAGATAAGCGAACCCCCATTTCAATTAATTTCCTCATATTTATAGCCGTTATCAGAAACTTAAAACTTTCTTTAGTATACCAATCAATCAATCAGTCTGCAGTCATCGTCCTGTCATCGCGATCGTCACTGGCATTTATTCGTTACCATTATTTATGATCCCTCTTTTTTTGCCGCACTTAGCTTTTATCTATCGCCTATCACAAAGTTGAGGCGTGCAAATTGATATCAGCGCGTGTAGCTAATTTATAATTTTCAACCATCGTACGTTTATATAAAACTGTGGGCTTCATTTACCATTCTGGCCAAACAAAATGATTAGTGAAAGCCTATTAATGGTTTTTAAATAATATTAATTGATTGATAAGTCGCAAGTTTGTGGATCCTGTATACCTGAGCTATATATATATACATGCAAATATACCGATGCCAGGCATCAATGGGTATTTGGGAATTTCAGATTAGTTGACCACGAAACCATATAGCTCATTAATCGTCGCTGTTAATCACCAGTTCTCGTCTGGAATGCTTTTAAAATTTAGTTTTGTTCGTCATGATTCAGAGGCAGACGGGGGCAAGATTAATTGTATGTTTGCCGAATGTTTTCCGGCAATTACGTTGTCTGGGCTGGGCATGGTTTTTCGCTACATTTGGCTACTGAATTTTTCGAATTCATTTCGACTCGCCAAAAGTATTCACAAACAAAACAAAAATGCTTTTATCAAGATATAGTAAATTAAGAAATTCCTATATTATATAAGCTTGCTCTTACAACCGGGTTTATAATTACGTTCTTGCAATAATCGATTTTTCTTACAAGAAAATAAACAAATGGGATAGGTATAGTCTCAGGAGAAAGAGAGGGGGCGAGACGGACAGAAAGAGATAGCCAGTAAGCTGCGACAAGCGTCGGCGCTTCCACTTTGAAGTCACTCTCTTGCCATTGTAATCCAAGTCGTTTTGCCCAAACTCGGCAGCACTTGAAAGATGAAAGCCGAGAGGGGTGTGTGCTACACAGAAAGAAAAATAATACCATTTTGAATGATATTTAATATAAATATTTAAAAATTTTAAACTTAAAATGGGTTGCAGTTTAGTGGTTTTTTAGAAGAGAGGTTTATTTTAAGATTGAAAAAGATAGAGTTGACTTAAACTTTTCTCAATTTTTTTTTTTTAGAAAAACCCTATATGATCTAAAATATATTCCTCTGAATTTTAAGGGGGCGTGGAGTGAATACCTAAAGTTTAGGTTTATTTTGAGATGGAAAAATATTTGTAAAATTTGTTTTCTGTATAAAGAAAACCCTATACGATCTTAAATGTATTTCTCTGTATTTTAGGGGGGTGGGGAGGAGTTTTTGCCAGGCATTGAGATCAAGACAATCAAGCCAGCGTCTTGGAATTTCGATCTATCTATGCTAATTGCATTTCATTGAAATTAATGTTGGCGCGTCCAACTTCGAGCAGGGTCAACTCATTTATAACCCAAGAGACAGGGAGGCGGTTAGTTAATCTGTCCAAATGTTGCAAGACCATAAATTTCTCGCTAAGCCAAAAAGGCAAAACAAACGGACAACAACAAAAGTTAAAATGCCAGACGCCGACTCTGCACATACACATATCATGCTGTTGTCACTCTGTTTTTTAATTGTATTTTCACCAGTCTCATTGCACAAGTTAAGAACAAACAACAAAGGCATTTGACAATGTTTTCAAATTTATTTTTAAAATAAATTTGTTGTTTGCTTTTTTTGTGCTATTTGTTGTTTTTAGCATGACGCGACAATTTGTCTGTCTATTTTTACCAGGCTCTGTGTCCGTCTATCTGGCTCCCTTGCTCTTTGGCGCGGTCAGAAAATTGTGTCCGACATTTCGGCTGAACAGAATAACACTTTTTTTTTGCATATATACACAACCGCCCCCCTTTAAACCACCTCAGAGATCATTCATCTGCAAAACAGCAAAAAAAAAGATTTTTTTCGAGGCCTATATGAGACAGCCAGACATAAAAATAAATTTGTGCGGAATTTTATTTTGATTTTTTATGAGCGAAAAAAAAAGGAAAAAGAAACAAATGCCGCCGCTTTTTGTTGTTCAATTTGAATTTCAAATTTCAACATTTCGACTGTTAGTTTTGCTTGGGCTCTAGCACGTGGAATAATGCGGTGTGGCAAGGCCCCCGATCCCCCGATCCACCGATTTCTCCACCTCCCCCCGCTGGCGCCTGTCTGCAGGCACTATCAGCAGACATATAGCATTTTTTCCGATTTTCGTTCCATTTGTAATCGCTCATTGATTCAGAAATTCCAGTTTCCACTGCACGTGTGCGTTTCCATTGCGATTCCATATCGATTCGCGATGGAACCAGACATCAAAACCCCCTTATACAGTATATATATGGCCGGGAGGTATTAACTGAACTATGACGCCATGGGGTGATTATAAATGGGTTTTTAGCGCTTTTGTGTCGGCGCTTTGAAGGGATTTCCTTTCCCACAAAAATTATGATGGGCCTTAATTGCAGTCTGCTACAAAAAAAAAAAAACTAAAACTCATGTGCCCCGTAGACAGAAATAATCTTACGTAATATCAGGCGGAAGATAAATATTTGACCTACATTTTCGAGCGGGTTGAGGGGGGTAGGAAAGGGGTTAAGGGAGGGTGTGTTGCTGTGTGCGTGAGCAGGAAGTTTCAGCAGGACACCGACACGGACACAGACACACGCGAAACGCAAATAAATCATTGATGAAGTCCCCACACACACACACACACACAGTCGCACTTGGGGAGCTTCAAGTCATGGGTTCGTGCCTCATGGAAATGTAGGCCACAGGCAGCCAGTGGCCCTAAGCTTAACTCGGGGGGCGTGTCCAGAAGGCGGTTGCCAAGCCAAAAAATAAATGTACACAGAGAAAAAAATACAATGCAGTGGGAAGTACAATTTTATATGATTGCTTACAATCCATAAAACATTACTTATGTTGTTTTATATTCAATGTTATATTGTTTTTTAATGTAAAACTAACATTATATCTTCTCTTTTATCATAATACATCCATTTCTAGTTCGGGGACACATAAAAAAAGATTTAAATATAAAAACCATATATAACCATTTAAAAATTATTATATTTATAAAGACCTCAAACCCAAGCACGTACAAAACTAAAGTGTTTTCCAAATTTAATGAGCAAATTTGTATTCTTTTCTGACCGTGTGCGAAACCCAAGAATGTTGCTTAGCTCTTGGGAGTCTGCTGATTGTCGAGACAAATTTCCAAGAAGCGAAGAAGAGTTTTTGTCGTTTTCACTTCTTCTTCTTCAGCTATCGCGTTATTGTGTGGTAAATATAGTAAGGAGTGGAGAAGTGATAAAGGGGGGTGTATTAGTCAAGTGTCTGGGATTTTGCTGCACTCAGAAGAACGGCTCCACATAGCGATATTCAGCTTCCGTTTCATTTCTAGGCCCCAACTCGCCTTTTTATGGGCTTATCAGGTGGTGCCCCCCTTAACCCCCGTGGGCTCCACCCTTTTGCGACCGGCATCCGCTCTTGTCTGGCTGAATGCCTGCTATATAGCATATATGCCATAACCTAGACTGACCACACACAGACATATAGACCGAGTGGCATGACGTGGCACAAGTCAGGGTCGCTCAAAGTAATCGGATACTTCTCTGTCCGAGACATATTTCACTTGTAGATTCCTCAAGGCAGAGTTTTCGAGAAATATGTAATGGCGTTTTAGGTATCCCTACTTTTTGGGGTATATTAAAAGTTAATAACCATATAGAGATTTTTAAGAAATAGAAAAGCTTCAGTTAGATATGTTTCATTTTGTGATTGAAATTGTAATTGATATCAAATTTATAAGATTGTTGTTCAAGGAGACATACCAGATCTGTAGACAAAATATTTCACCATTATTACAGGTCCTACAACCTATTCGAAAACTAATGATTTCAGTTATTAAACCTCTTCCATAATCTAGTAATAAAAATGAATTTCATCACACTTCAAAGAACTACTGAAGTACTTTACCAACGGCTTGGGAACTACCCTTATCGATATGCTAATTTAAAATAAAATCGCTTAAGTACATACGTTAAGTTTATAATCAGCAAAATCCAATTTGTTGATTATTTCCACCACTTATCTGAGGTGAACAATTTTGGTCAATATAGCTTCGCTTCTACTTTCCAGATTTGCAAATCATTGTTACGCCCACAAGTCTATACTATGTACTATATAAAATTCATTAAAATCTATACATACAGTCAATAGAGAGCCTTTTTTGACTAAAAATAAAACCATTTTATTACGTCATTATGGAAATTTTAAGCACTACCAATACTGATAGTACTCTTTGCATTTCATAAGAAATTTCTTTTACATTGAGCCTTTCATTGACTGATCCCCATGCTGTCATAACTTGTCATTATTTTTGTTGACTAATCTAAGCTGTCCCTCTCTTTTTCTCTATCTCCAGCACTGCGAATCTCTTAATCTCAATGTGAACTTTTCAGCCGGACTCTTGAGACGTCTTCAAACAATCAGGCAAAGACCGCATGTCAATCGATTAGCGATTTCGCCGCTTGTCTGTCCGCCTCGGAAATATCATAATGTTGTTGCTGCTTGTGTAAATCTTTTTTGTTGTGTATATTTTTTGAATGAACAAAGCTGATAAGGTGGTGTGTAGACTTTAGACAAAAGAAAGCCCCCAAAATTCCAGGTTTTTTTTTCATAGAAACTAACAGAAATTAGCATTTATTAGCGGACCGACGGCGGTTGGGTGAAAATGTATGTCTCGCGTCTGGCGGATATCAAAATAAGTTAAAGCCAGATAAGACTAGGGGCGGAAAAGAGAAGAAACGCAGATCAAAATGTACAAATATACACGAATGTCTGTAGGAAAGTCGCCAACGAAAACAATGGAAAAGACGACAAATGGCGAAGAAACGACAAAAAAGTAGTAACAACAATCGCAAAACAGTAAAAAACGACACAAAATACAACGGCAAATTTCAGACTTCGACCCAGACAACAGGCCGATTCCGATTGGAATGAACTGATGACTTTATATGGGGCTTTCATTCGTTGTGTGTGAGTAAACTTGATTATGAACTCTAATGATTCGCTCGGTTTATAGGGTAGAAATGGGGGAGCTATAAATTGGGTATGCCAAACCCCTCATGGGCAAGTAATTCTTGGTAAAAAGCATAAAAAGGAAAATGATTTTTCAAGAACAAATAATTCTTAGAATTAATAGGAACTTTCTTTAAATTTAAAGATTACAAATTTCTGTATAACACCACATTTTGATAAGGGTCAACATTATTATTGATTTTATTAAAAAAATTTAACTAATCGAGTATTACAGGAAATCGGATGATAATAAACCTATTTCACACAAATTCCGACGTCTAGTCATAATACTCAAAAGTGTTTCGGTGAACCATTAAAATGTTTCTTATGAATGGCCCTCAATAAATCTTTCTTCTACCGACAATTAGTGGTTATTTAATGGAAGAGTCGAAGCCATAAACCATAACCCTGTGATTACTCCACAAATTTTGGGGGTCAGTCAGTCACCAGCTGACAATGTCGCCGCAACACGTGATTATCTGGCTGGTCATCTCGCTGGGCGATTTTCTTATCGAAGCAACTGGGGTCCCTCAATCAGTCGCCACCCGCCTGCAGTGGGGCTATCCCACCCCCTGGTCCCTCCCACCGCCCCCGGGGCTGCTCCACTGCAGCACTAATAATGACCTTGGGGAATGTTGTCGCTCGGCGTTCGTCAGTTGCTGTCCGTTCTCTAATCTCATGCTCGCTGGCTGTGTGTGGTGGTGTTGCCACTATGGTGGTGCACTGCGAGAAATTCCATTCAATCTAAAACTCCTACTCCTAATGCACCTTTAAAGTTTAAAATCTACTTTTCCTAAGTTTAGGAAATTGTGAAAATTTTAATGCAGCCTACACAGAGAAAATTCTGACGTTCTCATCTGAGTTGAAAATGTTCTTAGAAATAGAACGACATTTTTAAGTTGGAAATGTTTTTAGTTTGCTCGAATAAAGTTGAATTGGCGATATTTATGAACATTGTATATCTCAAATAAACTCAATTTAACTTTTCTCTTCTCACCATTTCGTTCTAATATTGAGAACATTGATACAAAATGTACTTGCACGGTTTTTAAGAACGAATGTTCTCAATTCAAGAACAATATTCTTGGATATATTTCTCTGTGTAGAAAAATGCCATGTCTTAGTGAAAAATTGATATCAAACTATTAAATATAGACACCTTCATAATGATTTCGTTTAATAATCCTAACTAACTTTTAGAGATTATAGAAATGTTAACTTGCTATTCTAAATTCCAAAGAATTTCATAGAAACCCCAAGTTACTTTAGATTTGGAGAGGTCTCTTTCGGAATTGCGGGGTGTTATTTTTTCCGAGTGTGGTGTTGCTGCTGCTGTGGTGTTCAGTGGTGCTGATTTCGTGGTGGTGGTCATGTGGGTGGCGCGGGAAGTGCTGTTGACGTCGACGCCCGCTTGGACAGGTGCTCAAGTCCATGGGTATCTCTAAATTGTGTGCTTGTGTTGGGTCTTTTATAAAAAAAAAAAACAAAGAAAAAAGAATAAGAGAAAAGAATTCTGCTGATAAGACCGGCTGCCTGGCTATACCTCTTCTCACTCCGTCCAGAAGCCAAAGAAGCGACGCAGAAGCAGGCAGACGAACCAGACCAGACGCTTGATAAGCGGCCATGGGGCGTATGAGCGATATACGGAGCGACAGGGACGGCACTATGGCAAAAACAAAAGACCTTGATTTAGGCCCTATACATATATATGTCGTCAGCTGTTTAATTAGCTTTCGATTAATTTTCTGGCCAATCGAGCTGTTGTCCCTGCTTCGTGATTTTCTCATGAACTTTTAATTAAAATATTATTTCGTTTTTTTGCTTCGGCTTAAGCCAAATTTTTGGCATTTTTCATAAGAATGGAGGAGGTAACTTAAAATATAATAACCATTTTAATGGCCAGTCGTAAAGCTGCCCGGAATGTGCCGGCCAAGTGAGTCAAATTTTCCGTGACAGCATACAAGGCGTATGCGTAACATTCTTATGCTCGGGCAAAAAGCGAGGTGGGAGGCCAGGAGGATTTGTAAAGGTAAGCCAAAGACGACAAAGCAATGGGAACTCTTCTACTTTTATGCCAGCGAGTGTGGGAATTTTCAACAGTCGTTGGGAAAATAATAGAGGCAACGTAATTGTTATGTTTACTTATCCAATAAAATTTAAATAGGCATCTCAGCAATTTTCTGCATCTTTAACTATTTGATGTTTACTAGGTTTAATATTTAACAGAGCTTAGAAATTTGCAAAATATGTTCATGATTATAAATTATATATATTATTTTTTAGGAACCTTTTTATAAGAACCTATTAAAATAAATATGTAAATCGTAATATTTACTCCCAAAACTCAACTAGTTTTTGGTATATTTTAAAGGGTATTTAAATCCTAGTACCTACAATCCACAATAAATACGAATTTCTAACTCAGACTTAGCTAAAAAATAAAATTACCAGTCGCTACTATTATTTTAACCACATTTGTATGTAAAAGGCGAAGAGAAAAAAACTGAGACTGAGCCACATGTGTGTCTCTGTGTGTGCTTCCGTGTGTGTGAGTGGTGTGCCAGTGAATGTGTGTGTGTGTGGCATAGCCAAGAGGCAATAGCAATAGCATAGCAATGGCAAAGGAAAAGCAAAAGGCAAGAGCAAAAGCAAAAGAGCTGATGAAGAGCTGGCTTACGCACGGGTTCATTGAACGGAAGTGATTTGCCTACTGCTGTGCGAAAGAGAGGGGGCGAGACACCTACATAGAGAGAGAGAGAGGGAGGGGAGATACTACACGCGACTTTGACTTGGTTTTGTTCTGTTCTGTTCTGGTTCCTCTATCAAAACTCCATGGCCCGGGCCTTTGTTTCCATACCATGCCATACCATACCATTCCAAACCTCATAGCCATAGTCATAGCCATAGTCAAAGCCCAAGCCAGAGCAAAGCCAAAACCTTGTGGCAAAGATAAAGCTCTTCTGGGAAGTTCTTAGCTTTTTCCCAACCTAAACCCGACTTTTGAAGATCTAATCTAAAGCTAAGCCAGGCACTTTGGGCTCCAGGTGAGAAAATCTCGATTTTATGGCGTTCTTTCTAATTAAACTTGGGTTTTTACGTTCTATTTTGTTTATAATATAGTAAGGGAGAGGCTGATTCTAGTGTTAAGAGGATGAAGGAATTTGTACAGCTCATAAACTCTTGGTAAATATTTACACTGTTGTTATTAACAAAGATGTTCTTGTAAGTTAGATTTAGTGTTAGATTGTTGCCTTTCTGGTCCATTGTATTTTGTTAAAATATCTTTAAGCAGTTATATAAAATCGAAGTTGTTATGAATGAATTTTTGATATTACACTTTATATAAATTTCTCCAATAATCCCATTTTTCCTAACTAAAATTTTGTCATTTCTTTAATATCTTTTTTAAGTTTCCCAATTAATTTTGGTGAAATGGAATTAATTCTTAAGCCCCAAAAGTCTGCCAAAGACACACCCCACACTACGTACGATATGAATATACATATATTTCAAGATTCCTGACCCCCAAAAAACAATTATATATTTTCCGCCTCTTGGCTAATTTATTACAAGATGCTTTATGACAGCCACAAAAAATATTAAAGGGTTTTAAAAGCATTCAAAACTGCTTTAAACAAATGTTTTATATTTTCCGTGATACTTTTTTTTCTTGTATTCCAGTCTGGGGAGAAGGGTATCCTTGGCAAGGGGGTGTGATATCTGTCGTCTGGTGCGAACTAGTAAAAAATACCAGAGCTGATTTCAGAATTTATTGCATCTCTGTGGACAGTGGACAGTTTTTGACTGGATTTTGTTGCTCGTTTTACGAATTTTTATTGTTTTTCTTGTTTGGGGTTTGTGTGTGAGTGTTGACAGGAAGTCGCCGGAATGCGATTTATAGAGAGCAGATTTCGGATAGAATATGAATAGCATATAATTAGATAGCGCCTACAGTGCGGCTACCGAATATTGGGACCACTTTTTCAGCTCCAAAGTTCAATTACGTTGTATTTTTAGGGCTAATCGGCTTAAAAAGAGGTTTTTCCCCTATAAAAATATGCTTTGCTCACCTTTTAATTCGGCGTAATTTTGTTTCTTTTTTCTTTCGATTATGGGTTTTAACTATATTCTTTTAGATTTTAAATTGATTTAGGAATTGCGCTATATTAAGGGCATAAATTTCCTAAATTTGTTTAAACTTGATGTAATTTTCAGACACTTTTTTGTGACACTTTGAGGCGAATTTATCTAAGCAACACTTATATACATGGCTTTACTTTCGATATAAACTTAATTTCTTGCATTTGTTTATATGGTGGTTATATTTGTTTAATTTCTGCTGTTGTTGTTGATGTTATTTTGCTGCTTGTTGTTGTTTGTTTTGTGTTATTATTATTTTTTGCGATTAGGAATGCTTTTGAGTAAAGGAACGCTGGCTATGTGTGTGTGCTGAATGCGTGGTTTGCTTTATTTATTTATTATCTTGTGCTATTTATTTTTGTTCACTTTTGTTTGGTTGTTTAACTCTTTTTGTTGTTATTTTGCTGGGGGTTTCCTATGTGGATTTCTAGGTGTTTTCAAGCCTAAGTTGTATTTATTTTAGCGCGGAACGAACTGAACAACACAAAAGAAGGTATTTCTAGTTATTTGTACAATTTCTTCGTTTATTAATTGCTTGAAAGGGTTCGCGAGACTCAGTTTGGAAATATTTTCGAGCGAAACCCATCCGCGGGTGAACTTAACTCGGCAACCAACAAAACGTAAGTGTGGCAAAACGTAACGTAAGCCACCGTAAGTCTCAGTAAAAAGGGAGATAGCCTCAGCGTAAGTGTGCTCTCTCCTCTCCGAAAGAGAGAAATTCACACAGCCACAAACAATGAGCGTAAACTGAAAGACACACGATTTAATATTCGATTCCGATTCCGGCTGTTCCACTGCTCTCTCTCTCGTTCTCTCTTTGGAACGCAGTGGCTGTGAAACGGGGACAAGCTTTGCTGTCTCTTTCTCTCTCTCTCCCTCTCTCTCTCAGCGTTTTCGTTTTATTTTAATAATTATCGTTGGCGAAAAGCGCAAAACAATTGTTTTCCCGCACACACACTAGCATGGAAAGTATGCCAGCACCACAACAACAATAGCGACTGCCATGACGTAACGTCGCCTTGTTGTTGCTATACTCCCATTTATTTATTTAGTTGTCGAATCAATCATTTGATTTCAAATTAACTAAGGCACAGACACAAGCACACACAAACATTTTAACCAGTCGTTGTTGTTGTTGTCGATCGCTGGCTTTTATTGTTGCTACATTCGACGGAGAGCGAAAAACACACGTCCGCAGCGTCGGAGAGTTTCGGGTTGAGTTGAGAGCGTAAAACATCACAAATATGCATCTCCCTCCGTTTTAACAGCGAAAAAAGTGCTGTTAGGGCGCAAAAGAGAGTGTCGTAAACTTTTGTGGGAATCGAACGAAACGATGGCAATGGAACGGGCTCTGGGGGTGAGAGCAAGCGAGAGAGATGGCGAGAGCCGCGCACAGCTGTTATGTTACTGTTAACAGGGGGGGTGGTGGCGAAAAGGCGAGGAAATGCAGCCAGAGAGCGGGAGAGACAGTGGGAGAGAGAAAGCGCAAAGTTAACTGGCAAATTGCAATTTGATTACGAAAATTACTTCACCATTTTTTTTAATTTTGATTAAAAGCCTACAGAATGCCATTTTTAATTTATTGCTTACTTTAGTTACTACTACTAATTTTGTTACAACTTTTATATTAGCATATCACGACTGATTTGAACAGCAACCAAAGATGGGGGTGTTGCTACAAGTGGGGCACACACTGGTTCCGGCTATTGTTTTGTCGGAAAAGGGAGTGAGTTTCCAGAACGATTCAAAGTAATCCCTTTGACACACGCCTATTTTATAACCATTTCCGTTGATGCAAGCTTCCATTAGAAAAAATGTTAATGTTTTTACCATGTTTAATGTAAGATAATACTAACAAGTAATACTAAATCATGTTCTAACTTTAAACTAATTTAATATTGAACAGTTATATCCAACTCAAGATAAGCTAATTGAAATTAAAGCTAAATAAAATGCAAATATGCAATTCTGGAGCAAGTATTAAGTCATGGGGAGATTTGCTTACTCACTTATAATTTCTTCGATTGCACTAAAATTGAGGATAGTTTACCTTAACCTTACAAATTTATATTTCAGATAATTTACGGATTAGATATTTAGTTTAAGGCTGGGAAGCTGAATATTTTGTACAACTTTCTGTGTTTAAGAAACAGAAACTTATTGGTAATAGAAAACCTTTACAAAGGCCCAGAATGGCTAATATTTTTGCAGATTTAATTTGGGTAGAATAAACGTATACTCCTTAATAAATAATTTATTCAGGAGTGAACAATCCAGCTCCAAAAGAAAAAAAGGTCGGTAGTCGATATGCACCAGTGAGCTAGCCTTGCCTATCGAACTAGAGAGTAACCAGAGTTACTTTGGAAACTCTATCGATCGCATGGAAAGAGGGAAATTTCCATTAAAGAAATTTTAATACCTATTTAAAGGTAACCATTTAGCATGACCTACTTTTATACACTACTGTCTTGTTAAAATTTCAACTTGTAAAATTATTTGATACGTCTTTTATGATCTACAAATATTTTTTTTGCGTTGACTTTCTTTTTTATCTTTTTTTACTTCACTTTTGTACAATGAACTTTTTTACCTTACTTTATTTGTCACGCTCTTATTTGCCTTTAATATTTATTTCACTTTTTGTTGTTAAGCTGAAATTCGGTTAGCTCATTGTCACTCGATTTTTTGTGGTTTTTCTGTTTGCCGACTTGAGCCGCCGTGCAAAGTCCGAGAAATTAAAGTGTCAGACGGATGGTCTTGGTGGGGGGTGTGGCGGGGGGAGGGGATCCGGCAACCGCACGTTAATTAAATTTATTTATGCAGCTTTATTTTGCCTTTATTTTATTTCTTTTTCGGCTTTATTTTTAATGATATGATTCACATGTGACATTCTTTTGATGATACGCGGCTCGACGATTTATTAGTGCCCCAATTACTGGGTGATTGTGGGGTATATATACTATATTAAACTTTTAATTAAATCTTTTAGTAAATGTGTTCATATTTAACAGATATTAAGTATTTAATTTTTTTTTTGAATATTTTAAGTATTATCCCAATGTTATTTCCAACAAAAAGAGAAATAAATGAATAACTCATATATGTTACCTAAGAGACCCAGAAAAAAAAATACAATGGTAATTGTAATATTTTTGTAACAACATTCTTTTTTTGAACGTATATATGTTTAAAAATTGGTTGTAAGCCTAGATTGTTTGATATACCTTTTCATCTCACTCTGATAAGTACTGGGTAGCCCGTACTGTCTAGATCTGCTGGTTGATTACCATTTTTGTTTGCCAGACATTGTTGCTTTGTTTTAAAATAGAAACTTCGAATGTATTAGCATGTCTGCGGATTTGTGATTTTGTTGCTGGCTGGCTGGCTGGCCGGTTGTTGTTAATCGAATGTGTTGTGTCGCCTGGGGTCCCTCCAAGCCCCCCTTCGAACACCCCACCGTGCTCCGCCCCTGTAACTACAGCACCCCCGCTGCGCACTTTTCAGCCAAAAGCCGACAGCCGACGACGGCAACAATTGAGACAACTTATCATGAAGTGCTAATTAACATTGTCTGGCCGGGGTCTCTCACGTATGCCAATGTCTGGCGACCTACCTGCGGTTACTAGGAGCCCACCGCCCTGCACCACCGCCTCCGAGCAGCCCCACCAGAACCACCTCTAACCCACCCAGCTATATGAAAAAATAAAAAAAAAACCGCAATTCACCCAAAACTGGCACTTGGTCGCGTCTCTCGTCTGTGTTTGCTTTTTTTGCCATACAAAGGAATACAATTTTTTTCATTTTTTCCTACCATGAATATTCCCAAAAGTTGGGAAAAAATCCAAATAAAAAATAATTGTGTACACATACGACGAGACGGAACATTTTTGTTTATGTTGATAATCTAATATGTGCTGACGTATCTCCTATCTTAAACAATTTTTTTTTTGCCACTTTTTATGTGGGGTAAAGAGGAATTCTGGGTCTGCAGGTTGTATGCGGTGGCAATTTGTTTTCTGTTGACTCTTTTTTTTTTTGGCGGCTGCTTTGAGCCACCTGGCCGGGCGATCGATTGATCGATTGGATTCGATGCGATCGAGTGATCGTGCCAAGGCTGTGAGCTGTCTGTCTGCATTTATAAATAAATTGTGGCAATTAAATAAATAAAACAGATGCATATGCATGCATTTTTAATTGTCAGCCAGTGCTGAGGCGGTGCACGTGTCGTATACGTAATGGGTACTAGAGTCACCCTTTACACTATTACCTCATCCCCCAGGCGATCGATTCCACTGTGCTCGTGTCAAGTAGCAATTTACTGGTTTTTTTAAACTATGCGAAATAGAGAACGTTTTGAGTTTTAGCAAACAAAATATGGAGTTTTGAGTACCGAACAATGTCACATGTAAGTGCTTTGAGGACTATGAGATTAGGTATGATCTCAAGATTTTGTATAGTTTATAGATCACTAAGAGTTATTCGAAGACTGTTTAAATGCCCCATTATCTTTATGAAGTTATGTTGTTTATAGAATTATTCAATTTTAATAATTTAATATTAAATTTATTACTATTATTTTTATAATGTTTATTTTTATAGGGATTAAATAATGCTGAAAGGGGTAAAATATTAATAATAGAATCTGGTTCTTTATTACATGGATATTTTTGTTTAATTGATCTTAAAGATAAAACTTAACAGCGTGATAAAGATCTTATTGGTTTTTAAAGTGTTAAGATCTCGAAGATTAATTTCTTTAACTTTCTTTTATAATATTTTATAAGTTGAACACGTAATGTTTTTCTTAACTTTTATGAAATTTAAATTTTATTTTTTTTATGTCTTGTAGCTTACTGCACAACTCACTATTTACCCTTTTATTTAATAACTTAGTTTCCAAAGTTTGCACTTTAATTAGTTGCCAATGGTTTCCCACCTGGCAGTCACTGCAGACTCTCGCTGCTTATCAATTTAGCCAACTTCTAGGAAACTAAGAGAAGCATCCTGATCTCCTCGGCCTTTATATAGGGTATCGCCCACAAGTGCACATACATTAGTCTGCATGCCAGGGTGTTAGTCATTAACTTGCTATTGTTGTGGCTGCTGCAAAAAGACTACTTTTGACTCATTGTTGCCGTTGGCAGAGCGACAGCCAACCGATTCAGATTCAGATTCCTATACCTAAACATAAACCTATTCCTATTCCGATGCCGATTCCGATTCCTCAGCCTCTTGGCTTGCTGTGATTGTGATAAGCAGACTGTGGCGAGACAACAAAAGACATCGCAGACAAGTTTGCACTTACTTTACTTGCACCGATGTAGCAATGTGGCGATGTTTTGATGTGATGCGATGGTGCTGCTTTTGATATTTTTAGACACCGCCACTCCGCCTGCCGAGGCGAAAAATAATAATAATACGAAAAAAAGTAAAAAGTAAAAAATAAAGAGGCAAATGGCGTTGGCACATCGCGCACACAAATCGCATCGCCTCACATGCCGCCAGACAATGAGTCTAGTCGGGCATCGGTTCAGATTCAGATTCAGATTCAGATGCAGATACAGATACAGATACAGATACACTTGCTGATACAGATGCTGATTGCGAAACAGACGATTCTTCACCCAGTTCATTCAAAATTTGCCACAATTGATGATGCATCGAAGCGTTACCACACACACGCAGGAAAAATGGGTAAAACAAAAGTGATCGAGTCACTTGTTGTGATCAAATCTATTAGCAGATCTCTTAAAATGATTGTCATAAAATTTGTAAGAAACCTAAAAATAAATCTTAATAATTGAAATGTAATCTATTACTTAGAAAAACAATCTACACCCAAGGAATTTTGTTTTTCAATTAAATATACTTACTAAATAAGAGCAATTTGTTCTTAAATTTGAGAAGAGGCGTTATTACCGAAGCATTTTTAAAATTCGAGTCCAATCGTTTTTTGGGTATAATAATTAATAACAAGCAGTGTTAATAATTTACAACATAGATAAATCTTATAAGAAGTAGTACCCGATATTAGATGTTATTCGCTCTGGTCATGATCATTTATCATAGATTTATTATCGATTTATCATCGACTTATCATCGATTTATCATCGGATGCAACAGGTACACACAAAGACCGAGCCAATGGCACCTCAAAGATTCCACTGCGCTAATGAATTTCCTGCCGCCTTTCTCTGCTCTCAAAGGCAGCCAGCTCATTAAGCCCTCCATTGACTGGCTAAAGATGGAACAATGGCCAATACAAAGAGCCCGGTCTCGAATCATAACTCATTGAACTTTTGCCGGCAGCCGTTGAAACATAAAAAGTGTCAATCAGTGACTCTGCTGTGGCAACGATGGCGACGCCTCCAAAGACCCATTACAATGCCATTTTTATGGACACCGCTGGCGGGGATGTTGCACCAGCTGGAGGAGATTGGAGGGCAGGAGGAGCAAGTGGGCAAGGGGAGCAGCCGCAGCAGACGGCAGGGTCGTAAATGTAGTAATAATAGTCGCCGAGGGGCAACGCCAACGTTTGCAGTTGCGGTCGGGATTTTCTGGGGGTGGGCAGGCGCATCATGCACTGAGCGAAAAAATCACAGCTAACGTTGGAAGTTAAAATATGTGACTCAATCCTCTTCAAATATGAACATCCCCTCAATTTGCACAAGAACAATAATAATACTTCGGTTAAAATTATGTATTTCCCATCAATTCCCTTAAAAATTCTTATATTTCTGAGAGATATTTTACACAATAACTTATATAAAATGAAAATTAAGAGCGTTGTCAAGATCGCTGTACGCCGTAAACATTTATATTTGTTATCAATGATGCTGTCTTTGTTATCATTATTTATGTATATTTTAAAATGAGGTTTTTATTCAAAAATTTTTTTAGACATGGTTTTCTACTACCTTATATTTAAATCCAAATGGACCCAATTTACTTTTTTTAATTCTTCCAAGAATTCACATATTTTTTCTTAGTGTGGTGGTGGCTCAGTTGTCCATTGGCTGGTGTCGAAAAGCAAGACATAAATGTCTAACATATGCTGAGGATGGCTTTTGGAGTTGGCCGACAAGGCGACAGGTCTATTACGAAGAGCCTGCTTATGACGGGTTATTGCCCGTCTTTTGTGACGAACCACAATCTCAAGCAACACTTAACGGATATAGAAATGATCGATAAAAGTATATAAAAATGAAAAATTATATAAATAACATATACATTTATTAATTAAAGTACTTTGTCCTTATTTTTTTAAAGAAAAATTCATATCACACTAGATCTTCAACGAATTGAAAACTAACATTGGTGGCTAACTGAGGTTTTCCGTAAAATATCCAATCTACAGCCAATAAATAATCGCCAGTAGGTAAAGGAAGTCGCATAACATCCGTGCTCAAATACATATCCTTTATGACAATGTCGCCCTTTGAAGAAATAATGGAGTTAAAAATGAAATGCCTTAATACTTTGAACCTACAGACTTACATACAACGGGCAGGTGTGATTGATGTTGGAAAAGTCCTTATAAATACTAAAAAGAAATATTGCAATGGCATTATAGGGCCTACGCAGATATTTACAACCGTCGATCCTAACATTGAAGAGCCAAGGCTTATAGCCACTCGCCCTTTTGAACAATTGATAGTGAACAATAATATCTCTAGTTGGATGGAGAAATGTTGCATTGAAATTGAACACAGTCTTGTGACGATTAATCGCCTTCAACCGACAATGATTAATCCTTATCCAGGTTTTATTGTAACTGCCGCAATTGACATTTGTAAATTTGAAGACCACTGAGTTCTGTTAAATAAATTACTAGTGATAGGATTATAAATAAGAAATAATAATGAAAACGTACACTGGGCTTAAAGAATAATATGCACAATACGGCAAAAAGAGTAACAATTTGAAGGCCAAACTTCATGATTTCAAAACTTAATAAAAACTACCGAGCACTTCTAGCACTATTTGTTTATGCTTTATTTATATTTTTTGTTATTATCGTTCAATCCATCATCAGTTCTTAATTTCCCGTTCAATCAGTTTTCAATTACGCTTGGTTTATAGTAATGGTTTTTTAATATTTATAACAATATTGAAAAATACAAATCGTTGTTCACGATTATGTTTTGAATTGCAAATATTTGGTAAACAAAAATTTTGTAATATGAAGTTTTACCCCTACCTTTAATAACTAATTCATTTTTTCATATTCATTTGAATATGGAATTTTAGGTGATATAATTATTGAAGAACTATAATTAATTATTAAAAAATTGTACCTGATAGTTATGCAAGCTACCTGATTACAACAAATTGTGAATATTATAATGTGTAAATGAAAGACAACAAAGTAATCTTTATTAAATTCTTCTTATTCTTCTACTCTACTCTTAGTTCAACCACTAAAACATTCGAAACAAATAAAATGTACAGTTAACATAGTGCCCTCTATTATCATAACTTAAAAATTAAGGTGGATTACAACAGATCTTCAACATACTGGAAACTAACGTTAGTTGCAAACTGAGGTTTCTTAAAGAATTTCCAGATCATTGTCATTAAATAATCGCCTGTGGGCATTGGAAGCCGCCTTAGTGGTTCCGTTTTCAGATACATGTTTCTAATAAGAATATTCCCCTTTTGAATACAAATGCGGTAAAGATTCATTTAGGATTTCAGATGAAAATATGTAACTTACATATAGCGGGCAAGTGTGATTGACGTTTGAAAACTCGCTGTATAACTTATAAATCATAACCCCAATAGCATCATAAGGTCTCCTCAAGAACTGGCAAGCATCTATGTTTACATTTACGAGCCAGGGCTTATAGCCACTCTCTCTTTTAAAGAGCTGATATCTCACTACGATATCGGTGGTCGGATTTATAAAGGTGGCATTAAAGTTGAACACTATTTTATGGCGACCGATCGCCTTCAAGCGGCACTGATTGATTATCACCCAAGATTTATTGTAGCTACCGCACATTACATTGGTCATCTTAAAAATGACACATTCCTGAGAATAAAATATCAAATACTATCGCATCAATTGGAATATCTAAAGAACTCACACTGATATGAAGAGTTAATATAAACGCTAGAAAAGCCACTCTTTTAAAGTTGTTCATGTCGATGCCACTTACAATGTACAGAACTACACTTGAAATGACATTTATATATAACTTTAACCTAATTGCGATTGTCGTTTTACGCATGTGTGCCCATAAATAAAGTTTTAATTAACACTTTTGCTATATTACAAATTAATAACAAATTTAAAATAGAATATTTTTAACCAATCGAATTATAATTGTCATATCCTAAAAAAACTATGAATGGAATTTTTAGAGTTACCTTCCAGTGCTAACATCATTAGTTGTTTTAAAGACTGCGAAATCCTAAAACTACTACTACTTATACATATTAATATATTATTCAATAACTGGGTAAAACCAGAAACAGGAGTACCTGGAAATCAATCCCTTATTTAAAAAAGGATTTGTCTTTATTCCTTTGTTTTTTACATCTGTCCTTTGTTTGCTGGCAGCTCTGAATCTTAAGTTTACTTATTTAATTTCAATTTGGAACTTGAGATTTAATAGGTATATATTAATTTGTATAATTCATTCTTTAACGGTCCAGCCCCCCAAAGTTTTTTAAACTGTTTGACATATAATGTATAAAGGTTAATAGAATTAAAATAATGAATCAGATCAGATTCTCAACATATTGGAAACTAACGTTAGTCGCAAATTGTGGGTTCTTAAAGAATTTCCAAGTAATTGCCAATAAATAGTCGCCGGTGGGCAATGGAAATAGTCCCAGAGTTACTGTCTCCAGATACATGTTTTTTATAAGAATATCACCCTTCGAAGAAAGAAACATTAAAGATTCTTATAGGAATGGACCAGGCATTATTGTAACTTACGTACAAGGGGCAAGTGTGATTTACGTTTGAAAAGTCTTTGTAAAAATTATAAATCATTACGCCGATGGGATCGTAAGGATTCCTTAAGAAGCGACAACCATCCAAGTGCGTATTGATTATCCACGGCTTATAGCCATTGTCCCTTTTAAAGAGCTGATATCTTACCACGATATCGTTTGTTGGATGGATAAAGGTTGCATTGAAGTTTAAAACTTTTCTTTGGCGGCTTATTGCCTTCAATCGACACTGATTGATCCGCACCCAAGATCTATTGTAACTGCCGCACACCACATTGGTCAATTTAAAGATGACACATTCCTAGAAATTAAAAATCAATTAGTTTTCCTCCGTTACCGGAATATTTAAAAACTCACACTTGTATGAAAAGTGAATAAAAATGCTAGAAAAGCCAATCTTACACAGTTCCTCATAATGTTCTAACATTAAATAATCGCAATTGCTCTTTGAATTCAAAATATATATGATTTAAAATTAATTGGGATTGTTGTTTAACGCATGTGTGCATTTAAAATAAATTGATATTGTGGCCAAATTAAAAATAATATTGCATTTAAAGGTAAATATTTCATTTCATATTCAAATGTCATTTTCAATAAGTAAAAAAAAAAAAAAAATTTTTTTTGTTATTTTTAAGTAATAATTATAATGGATCCTTTTAAGTCATTTCAATTTATTTATTATTTAACTAAAACGAAGTTTATCACAATAAGATAAATATTTACACCCAGACAGATATAGTGATTCCATTCTGAAAGTCATTGAAGTCATACTCCTATAAGAAACTAACATCTTCTATCTTCTTATAAATGTTGTAGACTCCAACCTATTTTTAACAAAACTCAAAACTTTATAAGAACAATTGATCACGCAAATATAGAAAGGTTGCGTACCTTTTTTTAATTTTTTTTGTCACATCAGTTGCTTAACTTTTCAATTGAAACATCTATGAATATTTCTCGTGCGAATACTGTGATTTACAATAAATCCTCAATGAATTGAAAGCTTATGTTTACGTCGAACTGAGGCTGCCTGAAGAACTTCCAAGACGTAGAGAATAAATAGTCACCGGTGGGCCAAGGAAGTCCCTTGAATGGTTCAATGGTAAGATACATGTTCTTAACGATGAGATCACCCTTTAAAGTAATGAAAGTGTACGAATTGTGTTAATTGATTTGATTACAACTTACAGACATCGGGCAAGTGTGATTGGCGTTGGTAAAGTTTCTAAAAAAATTATAGATCATAACACCAACGAAGTTATAGGGTTGTCTTAGGAATCGACAGCTATCGATCTCTAAGTTGATCAGCCAGGGTTTATAGCCGCTCTCCCTCTTGAAATATCGGTACCTCACTCTAATATCGGGGGTTGGGTGGAATAAGGTTGCGTTAAAATTGAAGACCACTTTGTTGCGACTTATCGCCTTTAAGCGACACATATTAATTCGCACCCACGATTTATTATGACTTATGCACTGTGCATTGGTCATTCTGAAGATGATGGAGTCCTTGGAAATAAATATTACTTACTCTTATCTCTTCATCCTTAATCGATACATATCAAGTACTTACACTTCTATCACTAGTAAATAAAAGTATTAGAAAAGTAACCACTATTGTATTGTTCCGCATGATTTTTAGAAATAAACCATCCAGTATTAATCGTGAATGCCCAATAAACGGTGTTCAGTATAAGAACGATATTTATAGAATTAATTCAATGGCATAGTCGATTAATGCCTCGTGTCAATAATTAAATATTTTTAATATATTTTTTGTGCTGATAAAATTAACGAAAATTATAAAAACAATATTAAACACACTAAAATCGAAATAGTTATTTCAATAAATTTTCAACGAATTGGTAACTAACATTAGTTACGAACTGAATTTTCCGATAGAACAACCAATTTACTTGCAGCATATAATCGCAAGTGGGATACGGAAGGTATTTTAATTTAGTTGTGAGATGCATTCCTCTTATCAAAATATCCCCCTTTAATCAAAGAAAATAAGTAGATTATAGCATTTCAAGTACTTGAATACTTACAAAGAGTGGGCAAGTGTGGTTTACGTTTGAAACCTCCTTATATGTAATATATATCATAATGGTCAAGGCATCATAGGGTCTTTTTAAAAAACGGCAACCATCAATCTTTTTTCTATATAACCATGGTTTATATCCGTTTTCCCTCTTCAAAAATTGATAGTCCATTAAAATATCGTTAGTTGGGTGATGAAAAGTTGCATTGAAATTAAAAACGGTTTTATTTCTATTGATCGCCTTTAAGCGGCACTCATTAATCGTAACCCACGATTTATTGTGGCTTTCGCAATTTACATTTGTAAGTTTATAGGTGACAGAGTCCTGTAAATTAATGGATACTTGATTGACTAGAAAAATGTGTGTATTTATAAGACTTACACTTAATCTCCATGTTAAGAAAATGGTAAGGATACAAACTACTTTCAAAGTGTTCCGCATTACTTTTTTGCCTTCTACGTATTATGGTAAACTAATTTCCCATATGTAACCTTTCGAGTTTATAAGTCAAAATTACATTTAATTGGGCATGTAATGATTTTTACATCATTTACTTTTAAATTATTTTTTAATAACTATAGTTTTTTTACAAAACTATTGGCTTTACACAAACATATTTGGGTAAACATAGGTTTTAATTAAGATTATTCAAATGGAAAATTAATTAGCAACCGTTTATGGTATAAGAGCCAAACTAAAATCAATTGATAAAGGTATTTTATGGAAGTGGAAGCAATTTTATATTTATTCTGTACACTTAAAGTATATTTTTTAAAATATTTAAAATTAATATGACAAGGCAGTTCAGTGATTTCAAAAAGTCTGTATCAAATTAATAACCCAAGAGGAGGATACGAAAAGAAGAGCCTTCATTCCAATAATAAAATCCAGATGGCTGGACACAATAAGGTGCTGAAAGTCAAAGGAG